>NC_051191.1:41669260-42919260 GCF_015220075.1 Falco rusticolus | reverse complement strand
AGATAACACATGACTCATGAGCTACTTGTGGCTCCTGAATATTTTACTGAGGAAGTGATACTGGAACACTGCCTCTAAGTCCTGTCTTTATACTCTCGTAAAAGCACAAAAATTTCATTGCATTGAGTTTACATGACAAGGTTTTGGTAGTGGGGAGGCTATAGAGGCAGCTTCTGTGAGATGATGCCAGAAACTTACCCCGTGTTGGACGGAGCCAGTTCCAACTGGCTCCAAGACGAACCTGCCACTGGCCAAATCTGAGCCCATCAGCGATGGTGGTAGTGCCCCTGTCACAACATTCTTAAGGAAGGGTAAATGTTGCACAACTGCAGCCGGAGAGAGGCGTGAGGCTGTGTGAGCGGAGCACCCCTGCAGCCCCCCAGGCCGGTGCAGACGGAGGGGCAGGGGGGGCTCCAGGCCCGGAGCAGAGGTTCCCCGGCAGCCCCTGGGGAAGCCCCTGGTGAGGCAGGCTGTGCCCCTCAGCCCATGGAGGGTAACGGTGGGGCAGATCCCCACCTGCAGCCCCTGGGGACCCCCCGCCGCAGCAGGGGGTGCCCGAAGGGGGCTGTGACCCCGTGGGCAGCCCGTGCTGGGGCAGGGTCCTGGCAGGGCCTGTGTCCCCGTGGGGAGAGGAGCCCGGGCTGGGGCAGGTTTGCTGGCCGGGCTGGTGACCCCGCGGGGGACCCAGGCTGGAGCCATCTGTGCCTGAAGGGCTGCGCCCCGTGGGGGGGACCCCGGGCTGGAGCCGGGCAGAGTGTGAGGAGCCTCCCCCTGAGGGGGAAGGGGCGGCAGGGACAGGTGTGAGGGGCTGGGCGCAGCCCCCAGGCCCCGTCCCTGCTGCTGGCGGGGGGAGGTGGGGAAGCTGGGGGTGAAGTTGAGCCTGGGACAAAGTGAGGGGTGGGGTCAAAGGGTGTTTTTAGATTTCTCACTATCCTGCTCTGTTATTAGTTGGGAATACATTTTAATTGCCATAAGATGAGTTTGTTTTGCCCATGATAGTACCTGGTAAGTGATCTCCCTGTCCTTATCTCAATCCTTGGGCTTTCTATTGTTATTTTCTCCTCTTGTCCCATTGATGGAGGGAGAGCGACAAGAGTGGCTTGGCTGGCACCTGGCATCCAGCCAGAGTCAACCCACCACATTAACAGGAGGCAAAAAAGGAACTACAAATTATTCAATTAATATTCATAAAATACTCAAGGGCTGAAAAATATCTTGCATCAGGAGATATGGAAAGTTCAATCTGTTTAAGTTATAAAAACCACAGTATAATGATTAGAATACACAATGGATATAAATTTTCCCTTGGGGAAGAAAACACCAGGTAAGAAAATTAATTTTACTTTTTAATTTGTGAGAAAGAATGAAGCAGATGACTGGACTCCGAAATGACACATGAAGTATTATCCTCCTCATGAGGTGAGGCCTTCAGCAGCCCACTGAGGTGTTCACCTCATGAGCCTTCTGCAGTCACCACCCTCGGTGCAGCCAGCTTCAAAGAAACTTTCAGACAGTGCAGGTGGGAAGCTCACAGGCCTGTGCTGCTCCTCAGGCTGGCTGGGTAACACCCATGTGCCCCCTAACCCTGTCAAACCCATGAAACGCACACAGTCTGTCATCCTTCTCCAAGTATTAAGCGGGAAGTGCGGGGCGCGCGGCCACAGAAGAGCCAGCCGCGGGGTACGGCGCCAGCACGCCCCCCCCAGCCTCCGCCCCAGCGCCTCCGGGGCGCGGCACCAAGAGCCTGGCACCGCCGGCAGCCTCACGCAGGGCCAGTCCCGCCGCCGCCACCGACGGGACACGGGGCCGCCGCCGCCCCCGGCCGCCCTGAGGCGAGGCGTGCCCGCACCCTCCAAGCCCCACCCGCCGCGTGCCGCTCCGCACGTAGCCGCCCCGCCCCCGCCTGCCGCAGCCCGCGCGCAGCCGCCGCCGCCGCCTCCTCCCCGGCCATGACCTAGCACCGCCCTGCGGGCCCCGCCCCGCGCCGCGCCTCCTGCGCCACACCGCCCGCCCCCCGCCGCTGCCCCCGCCCCGCCCGGTGAGACGGCGCGTGCCTCAGCTGTTTCCGGCGTGCTGGGCGCGGCGCAGGCGCCGTAGCGTGGCCCGGCCCGGCTGGCGGCCCCGCGCCGCTGCCGTTGTCGCTACCGCCGCTCTCCTGCCCGCTCCGCCGGGGCTGCACCGCGCGGGCCGCGGCCCCAGCGGTCGGCCCCGCTCCCGTGGGCGGTAGGCCCTGCCTGGCGCTCGGCGGCGGCCTGGGGAGCGCGGGGAGGCGGGAGCCGTTGCCCAGCAGGTACCCGCCTCCGCCGGGGTGGGCCGCGTCGCTCCGGGGGGGTGTCGGTGAGCGCGTGCCAGGCACGCGGGACTCGCGTGCGTGACGCAGGGGTGGGTGTGGGCGCGTGACGTGCGGCGGGGGCGGCGGCCGGGGCCGCTCCGGGACTCGGTGCTTGTTTACGCGGCCGCTCTCGAAATCGTTTCTGCGAAGTGGCGCAAGGCGGGCAGAGCCCGCGCCCCCCGGTGCCTATATAGGCCCGGCCGCGGCGGCGGGCAGCAGGAGCGCTGGCGGAGCGGGCGCGGCGCCGGCAGCTGCCGAGGAACCTGTAAGTAAGGCGGCTGCTGCCCGCGGCGGTGCCGCCGCTGCTCCCTTGGCGTGGGCCTGCGGCCGTGTGTGCCTGGCTGACCTCTGGCGCTGTGGCAGGAGCCAGGGGAGCCCGAGCTTGCTGCTTAGGCAAGTAATGGGTTTGCCCCTGCGGTTTCAGCAGGAGCTTGTATAGCCGTGTGAAACTCTGATCCACCCCAGAAACATCTTTCTTTGTAGAGTAAGGGCTATATACAGCCTTTTGCTCTTAAGTTAGGAACGTTTTGTTGAATTTGTGGCTTTATGCTGAAGTTTGCCCAAAGAATCGGTGTGCTTCCTCCCTGGGAGGAATTTTGCAAAGGAATGGTGATACATAATGACAGTTTCATTTGAAATTTGCTCTCTCTGTACGAGTTTCTCTTCATTGGAAAGACCAGCAAGCAGTTTTCTGTATGTCACTAAATACTTCCAGCAAAGTATTTGTTGTGGAGTGTTGCTCAACATGAACTTAAACTGGCCTTTAAGGAAGAATGTGTTGAAATAGAACTGTTGGGATAACACTACCATACGTCCTCAGCGGCAGATAGCCCTGTAAGATCATTTGATTTGATTGTCTTTACTGAAAGAATAAGCGGCCTGCTTTAAGCAACATTGTGGGTTTAGTTTAACTGGGTTTAGGGTTTCATTTTTGCTTTCTTTTTTCTTTTTCAGATAACACGGTGATAGGAGACTTATTTATTGAGATATATTTTCTGGAATGAAGTAGACAAGCAACGTAGAAAAGGTTTAATTATTTGTAAGTAATGACAGTTCATCACTTCTCTTTAGACACCTGTTTGTTCTTTGTGATTAACCCAAAAAGTCTTTGGTGGAAGCAAAGAAACAAATACCTGTATTTGTATAGACCTAAAGTCTGCTGGAGGATAAATCATGCCATTCACCTGAGAGTTTTTCATACAAGCGAGCCTCAGTGTAAATGGGCCAGAAGCAGAACATTTTGGTATAACAAATACATTTACAGCCATGACCTTTTATACTACAGAGTTTCTAAACTTTTAACTTCTTCTTCCAAAGGACTTACGAAAGTGACCAATCGCATGTCACGAATTAAGAATACTATAGAATCTGTTTCAAAGGCAGTGTCTGGCACTCACAGTGAACTGGTTTCACGGATAGCTCGATTAAAGTCACACTCAGGTACTCTGGGAAAAGCAAATAAAAGTAATGCAGATGCAAATAACATCAGTGCAAATCTGGAAAATGATGAACAAGTCACAGATGCCAGAACTCAGGAGGATTGCAACAGAGGCCCAGCTGCAAAGATACCCAGTTGTGCAAATGAAGACTCAGAGTCTGTGTTAGGAAGTTCAAGTGGCACTTACCAAGATACTTCGGAAGATTCAGTGTCTACTAAAACACACCTTTTTCATATAAGCTACTTTTCTACAAATTTTGGAGAGACTTACAACTTCATAGCTGATCATATCAACTGGTACTTTAATAATAATTTTGTTATGGATCAAGAGAAAAAAAGGAATGCTTTATTACAGGAGTCTAAAAGCAAAGAGAGGAATAATCTTAATTCATCAGAAAATCCTGTAATAAGTGAAGAAAAGACAGTGGATTCAGCAGCTGCTTTAGCTCCTGAGGCAGAGACTCTGGGTGCTGAAAAGACAAATACCACTCTTCCAATTTCCACTAAAAAAAGTATTGTAGACTTTCTTTCCTATCCCAGTAACAGTGTACAAGCTTTTGTAGACAGTTACATTGGTGGGTTGGTTCCCAAGTTAAGATCCGATACAAAAGTTGTTTCACAAGAAAAGAGTAAACAGCCAGAACAAGAAGTATCTGAGAAGGATGAGGAGGACAAAGCAAGGGAAGCTAAGACTGCAGAAGAGAAGGAAAAGCATCTGTCTCTTCAGAGAGAAAAGGCAAGTCTTTGTTTAATGTTATTTCTTTATATTTGATTTCAATGTCTATTTTATACAAGTGTATATATATACATGCATGTGTATATACCTGTATGTAAACATATATATTTGTATACATTAAATATACACTTACATAAGTATATACCTATGTACGTACTTACTTACATATAAGTACATATGTTCTTATATAAGTATGTGTGTACACTGTTGTGGTTTAGCCTTGGACAGCAACAGCAGCTCACTCACTCCTGCTCTGTGGGATGGGGGAGAGAATCAGAAGAGTAGAAGTGGGAAAACTCGTGGGTTGAGGTAAAGACAGTTTAATAGGTAAGCGAGAGCTGCACACGCAAGCAAAACAAAACAGGAATTCCTTCACTACTTCCCATGGGCAGGCAGGTGTTCAGCCATCTTCAGGAAGGCAGGGCTGCATCATGTGTAATGGTTACTTGGAAAGGCAAACATCACAACTCCAAATGTGTCCCCTCTTCCTCCTCCTTCCCCCATCTTTATATGCTGAGCATGATGTCATACGGCATGGAATATCCCTTGGGTCAGTTGGAGTCAGCTGTCCCAGCTGTGTCCCCTCCAAACATCTTGTGCACACCTGTTCTACTCGCTGGGGTGTGAGGAGCAGAAAAGGCCCTGACCGCGTAAGCACTGCTCAGTGGTAACAGAAACCCCTGTGTTACCAACACTGTTTTCGGCACAAATCCAAAACATAGCCCCATATACTAGCTACTATGAAGAAAATTAACTCTATCCAGCCCAAACCAGCACATACACATATATAAAATCTATATAGTTATATATACACATACTGATGTAAGTTGTATAAGCTTACATATACATACATATGCTTATTTATAAGTATATAGATGTATGTATATAAAAACCTTTATATCCTCTTTATATAAGTACATATATTTATGTGTAAATTTATATATACGTGTGCATGTAGTGTGTATATATATATGTTCATATGGTATAGGGAGCGGGTACATAAATATAGATAGATCTAGCTGCTTCTTTTTTGTTGTAGTTACAGTAATCGTTACACTTCTTCATGGTCCAAATACTGTGATTTCAGAATTGCCCTGAAAATACATCTGAGTACGTGCTGATATGTTTGTTTGGTGTATTGTTGCTGTGAGCTGTCCAGTAAACAATCAAAAGGTTGCCTGTTTATGTTTAAGCAATGCTTACTCGGAGCCTATAGTAGATCTCTAGTACAACATGTTGTCCATTACTTCTGAGAAATCTTAAAATAACAGTTTGGAATTAGTCTTGACAAATACTACACATTTCTTAGAGTAGTTTCATGTTATTTTTATAACTTTATCTTTTTTTAGATTATTGCAAGAGTGAGTATTGATAACAGGACTCGAGCTTTAGTTCAAGCCCTACGAAGATCCTCTAATAGAAGAGTCTGTATCAGCAGGGTTGAAGAACTCACCTATCATCTTCTAGAATTTCCAGAGAGCAGAGGAGTTGCAATTAAGGTGCAAATAGTCTTCATGTGTAGACAAAAAATAAATATGACAGATAAGTGACATAAAATAACCTAAAACTTTCTTCTCTGGTTTTGTGGAATAGAAATATTTTCTATTTGTGGAGATTACGATGTGAATGTCTCTTTATAGCTGTTTTTTTAGCTAGTTCAAGCAGGTTCACATGCAAACTATCAGTAGTCTAGCTAAAGGCTTTTCAGATTGCAGTGTTTAATTTAGAAGCATACCGCATTGTCATGTGGATAGGTAATATAGCTTAGTGTAGTGATAGGCGAAGGTTGTACACTCTGTACTCTGTTGCAATTGACCAGATAGGAATGTACAGTACAGTTGATCTGCATACACACAACAGTTTTTATGCTTGTTTGCATGCCTCCTGTGAAGAGAGGTGATATGAGTGTAGTATTCCCGTCACGTAATTTCATGTTATCCTGTCCTACTCATTCTCTTACCTGCAGTGAGAGGATGAGAGGCGGGTAGTAGACTGTTCTAGTAATACCAGGCAAATCACAGTATTTGTCAGTCTCATGTCTTTTTCCACAAGATGTGAGAGGTGTGTGATGTGAATTGTGGAATTTCTGGAAAACAAATCTTTGGGATTAGAGTGTAGGCCAGGTGAACCATCTGGGCAGGGTACAGGTTGGGCATCCACATGAATAGATGTGAATTACTTTATTATGAAAGAGTACATTCACTGCTCCAGTTTTGGTTATAATACTTTATATATTTATGATAATAATTGTACGCTTAAAAATTACTCAGTGTGAGGAAAAATTTTAATTTTTGTTTTGATGTTGGTGTAATTAGAAGGCATTTTCTGTTTTGAAACAGTGTTATATTTTCTCAACAAAATCTGGGCTTTTAGCTATAATTTGTGTGCTCCATACTTGAGTTTATATTTGGCCAATGTGACATGGAAGTAAATAAAACTAAACTGCTGGTAAATACAACTTTTCTAGCTATTAAAAAATTTACATTTCACTTTGATTAATTCTGATAGGGATTTACTTTAGCAATGAGGTGTGTACAACATAATATTGGAGTCCTTTCCCTTGTTAGAGAGATGAGTAAATACAGATGTAAAGATGTTTACCTCTGATTTTAATATATTGCTTTTATAATTAAATGCCGAATTAGTAAATTTAAGCATGGATTCTTTTGGTATAAACATATATAGTTAGAATGAAATATCTTTGTATTTATCAATAGGAAAAATTAATCCCATGCCTACTGCGACTGAGACAGGCAAACGATGAAAGTCTTCAGGCTGCTGTTAGAGAGACTTTAGCTATAATTGGATATACAGACCCTGTGAAAGGCTGGGGAATTCGAGTCCTTGCTATTGATGGAGGAGGTACAAGGTAAAACCTCTGTGTTTTTTATATACTTGTAGCTTTTTTCATACTGTAACTGGAAAGAAACTTTCGGTTTCTCTTTGATAAGTTTGTGCCCAAAGATGCAATATACAATTTACAGTTCTGTTCCATTTGGCTTATTCAAATGATGGGTATTATTTTTGAATGCATTTGTGCTTAAATTTCCATGCATTAGTAGCCCTATGACACTGAAATTGCCTGTTAGCTACACACTTAGTGCTTGGATTGGCTCACTTTTCTTTGGAAGTAAATTAAATGGTTGTTTGAGTTAGTCTGCTCCCAAGTCTGACCTTAGAAATACAAAATTGGTGTGAAATGCTAGAAGTAGTTTATGATTGTGTTGTCTTGTACTTTTCTGGAGGGTGATCTGCCTTAGCAGAGCTGGTGTCATGACAGAATGAACAGGCTAGTGGTGAAAGCTATTCTATCCATGCTGTTGATTTATATTTCTTCTACAACTAACACTTTTTTTCCTTGAATTTATGCGCCCCGTGTCCTTAGTAATGTGTGCTGTAGTTCTGCATGAATTTATGCACCTACCATAATTTTTGAAGAATAGTGGTAGAGGCCTGTTCATTAAATATGAAGTCTGATGTTTAATAAAAGCTGTATTTTCAGGCCTATTTGAAGTCTTGTTGGCAAATATTTACTGATTAATGAATCTTTATTGGTAGAAAGTGAAGTGATTGCAGAAGTACAATTTCACAAGCTCTTTGTTTCCTCAGAGTATTTTTTTACTTGCATCAGTCGGTTGCCTTCAATAAGGAGTGAGCCTATGTCACAACTTCAATGTTTGTGTTTGCAAAAGTTCATGGTAAACCATGAAGATTTTACAAAGTAGAAGGAAGGATGCTTCACATATGACAGCATGATGCCTATATGCATAAATGAAGTGTGTTAATTTTTCTGTTAGATTTCTAGGGGGGTGTGTGACATTATAAGACACCTTATCTTTAGAAAGTGTTGTCTGCATCTATAATGCTAAATGAAATGAGTCCAGAGAGTGAGCCTGAATACTGACTACTGGCTGTTGTGCCACTTAATTGATGATGTTCAGCAGGTTATAGTTATGGACTGGGTTGACTACTGCTCTTCAGCACAAGGCAGGACAGATTTGGGAGCAGCATGTAGGAGGTGCCATTCTCAGCAGAACATGTTGGCAAGATGGTGCTCCTTTCGCTATACACAGTTCTTTAGCTACAGCCCAGCAGAAATAGCACCTCTCTCTGCTTGCCAGATGTTCTGTTTCATGTTGTAGAAGCGTAAGTCTGATGGTCTGGAATGCATCTGACTATTTCAGACACACTGAATTGAAGCAAAAAAAATTACAGACAGAAAAATCCTGTGCCCCAAGGGACATTATATAAGACCAAACTTTAAGTGCTGTGTGGTGTGGATGCAGCTAAAATCTGTCCTGAGTCTGCATCCACATAAGATGTTCATTCCTGAGCCTTTGCTACAAAACAATATGGCTGTAGCGGTTGCATGCTACTTTTGGTATGCCTGAGTATGTAATTTGTATTTAGTATTCACCATTCCCTTATAATTGTTTTCTACTACCCTTTTCTACTACCCTTTTATTCCCTGAAACATTGAGGATTCTTGTAGTTAGTGAGTTATAATTAGGCAAAGGTGGACTTAATTAGAGCTGTGTAAGATAAAACTACCATTGTATGTGAAGGGGATTTTTTTGTTTCAGGGGTTTAGTTGCACTTCAGACTCTACGGAAACTAGAAGAACTAACTGGCAAGCCGGTTCATCAGCTTTTTGACTACATTTGTGGTGTAAGCACAGGTAATTGTTGATACAAGTTGGAGTTTTGCTATCAATATAGTAAAAGAACATCTGAGAATAAATGCAGATTTTGCGGAACTTGCTGATTTCTGACTTTGAGTGTAAGCTGGGAATGCAGAGGTGTGATTTTTAAAGTTTTTTTTTTTTCTGAATAAGAACTTTGGGTGATTCATGATATACTTGTAACTTCAAACTGATTTGTCAGGTTTTTAAGTGAATGTGAAACCTTCATTTTGCACACACGTACAAACATCTTAAAATCTGTTTATGGGCCTTTACAGACAACTAAGGTAATGTCCCTCAGGGACTGATCCTGGGCCTTTAGTGTTTCGTGTGTTTATTAATGACCTGCACAGCAGGACAGAGTATGTCTGTAGCAAAATCTTGGATGATCTAAATTAGAGGAAGTAGTCAGTACAGTGATGCCCTCTGTTTGGATTGGCCTGTACAGGCTGGAGAAATGGCTGGACAGGAACCACCTAAAGTTCAGCAAAGCCAGGAACAAAGCCCTCCACTTGAGATGAGCTGACTGGCTAGAAACCAGCTTTGCAGAAAAAAGACCTGGTCTTGTTAGAACAAGTTGAGTATGAATCATCAGTGTAGTCTTGCAACAAGGAAAGCCGACCACATACTGGCTTCTGTGCACAAGAACATACCCAACAGAGACATTGACTCTGTTTGGCCCCCGTATACCAGGGTTTGGGCTCCTCAGTAAATCCTTAATCTGTTGGGTACATTGTACATACTGAGTCTGAGAGAGGGCCAGGGGGCCAGGGAACTGGAGATCATGACATATAGGGAGAGTGCAAAAACTGGGTTTATTCAGCCTTGAGAGGAGAAGATCAAGGGGAGGCCTTACTCTGTTTCAGCTAATGGGAAAATACCGAGAAGGTGGAGCTAGATTCTTCTTGAAGGTGCACAATCATAGGAGAAAAGCCAACAGACAAGTTGGAATATGGGAAGTTACAATTAGGTGTAAGGAATCATATTTACCTTGCAAGGATGGTTGGACGCTGCAAGGAGTTGCCTGCACAGGCTGTGGAATGTTCATCCCTAGAAATACACAAAATTCGGTGGAACAATGCCTGAATAACCTGTTTGAACTGAAGGTTCCAACTGAACCTGTTTGAACTGAAGGTTGGACGAGGTGACCTTTAGAAGTCCCTCCCACTCTTAATTGCTCTTGTGACTCCTTGATAAGTTACGCCTCCCTAGGAAGTGAGAAACTCAGAAGCATAAGGTTCTTTTAAAAAGACAGTCATCTGTTTCAGAAATTATGCTAGACAGTAGCAGCATAATGCTGATTTCTAACATAAGAGTTATGCAGCTGTTCAATAGCTCAATTTCCTTTAGAAACCCACGTTCTTCACTTTTTTACGCCCTATGCTTATCTTCCATACAGTTTAATTGAGAAATAACATTAAATGCAGATCACCATGAGAAGCTATAATGTGTGTGTTTCCAGAGATTTGCTTAATAGGTCCAAAATAGAGAAGAGGAGAATATTTAGGTCTACTAGACAGAATTTGTTTACAGGCATGATTTATATAGTTCCTTGCTTTAAATTTTTAATAGTCTTTGAAAAAAATCCCATGTTAGTTAATTTTGCAGTACGTGGTTGTTTCTTTGGAAGGTAGTTTCACTACAAAACACTTCTCTAATGTCTCCTTCAATCATAATAAAGACATATTATCTTTGATGGAGAGGGCTGCTGTTCTTAATTCCACTATTCTGATAAGAACTAATTTTATTCTTAATTCTTCACCAGATTTGGGGGTTTGTAACCATTCGTAAGTACTTAACGTGTTCTTTTAAGCTTTGCTTACACTACCAGGTTTTTGTCTGCAGTAGTCCAGCTTGCAGTAGTAAGTGACAAGACATGGATGCGAGAGGTTATACTTACCTGTCAGCACGTGCTAGCGGTGTGCCATTACCGTTTGTGTCGGTGGTTCTTATGCCAATAGGTTTTGCAGAAGCTTGCAGTTGGATGAATTGTGGTTTACAAAAGTGATGTATTAAATGGCTTGAAGGGTGCCTCTTGTGCAGGTTTGGGTTTTTTTCTGCTCTGCTTTTCATCTCTCAGTATCATTTAGCTGTTTTGCCTTTTGAGGTTTAGAAATAACCAGTTTGCTGTGAATTAGCATCACAGAGTCCACCTTTGTAATTTAGCTTCCCTGTACTTCTTTCCACTGGTTGTCACAGGGTGTAAATGCAGGCAGTCCCAGGGAAAGATCACTGTGATGATGCAGAGATGGGCCCTGCATACTTAGGTCACTTGCTTGTTGCTGAGATCTATATCTGGGTATGGAAGTACCAGAAAATCTGCAAGCACATGCAACACGGTGATGACTACTGAACTTTTTTTATCGGGAACTAAGTTGATGTAAATTCTTTACTGTCTGTTCCGTGCAAAAATCCAAAGATGAAAAAAAGGCAGTTGAGAGGAGGAAGTGCCATTGCCCCATGAGCTGAGCTGCTAGGAATTCTGTGAGGGTGATTATCACTGTTTTCTAGAGTATGACATGCTTTCGTAGATGTGCAGAGCTCTTAACCCATTGCAGATACGCTGTGAATGTGGCTTGTATGTTCTTTTCACTGCTACTGCAGTCTCCCAGTGTATTAAAGATGTTAAAGATACTAATAGTGATGCACTTACAATTCAGTCACAGGGAGCAGTTAGTAACATCAAGAGTACGTGAACAGGCAAAGTGCATACTCTACAACATTTTCAAATGTGGTGGTCTCCTCCAAGAATTATAAAAATACAGGTTGTTTTTTTTACCTGAGTTTCTATATTGAGCTAATAGTTAGTGGCATTCAGATGCATCATATGAGGAGTTCAATCATTGTCATACTGGTATCAAAGGTTCTCTAAGCATATTGTTTTCCAGTGCATTTTATTACATCCGAATTGTACTGGTATCTTTGATCATCAGTTTTGGATGTATGTGAAGTTTGCATAAAGACTTTACATAAGGATATTCTCCCAAAATACTCCTCCCAAGCTGTTAAAAACAGCATAGGGCTAGTGCCCCAGTGTATTCTTGCAGCCTTCAGCCATTTGCAGATGAGAAGCCTCCTTAAACAAAGCTGGCATCTGTCTGTTGACATTTTTTTTTGTTTTGTTTTAACCCGTGTTGTCTTTCCGGTTCTGAAATGCATTTTGAAAATATTCCTGATAGAAGAAAATTTTTTTCAGGAGAACTCATGAATAAGTCAAGTCATGGTATCATACTGCTGGGAGCATCATCTCATTTCCCAAGGGGAAGGATCAGCTGTGTGTATTTCATTATTGGCAATTTCCTAAGAATCATGTCAGACTTCTTCAGAAAGTCTGTGCTAGTGCTCCAGTGTCTACATTTTGGGGGAAAAAAAATCCAAATCACTAACGCGGATCTTCTGTTGGAGTTCAAATTTGTTTGCTCTTGTCCTGACTACTCAGGAACATGGATAACTGAATCTTACTTTTTTTTGCAGCAGCAGCAGCCTTCTGTTCTTTTAAAGGCTTTTGTCATAGCATATTTACTCAGACTTTCCTTACAGACCGATTTTCTTCACCTGTGATTGTTTTTGAGGGACTTTTGAAAAAAAGAAAAACTGCACAATTGGTCCACATCTTTTTTGAAGAATGTCATTCGGGTCCAGATACAGCACTTCAGTTGAAGTCTTACTAGTACTGAATAAAGAAGGAATACTTCTGTCTTTCAAGTTACATTCTTGACTGTACTGTGTCTTGTTAGGCAGCTGTATCCCTGTGCTCTTCAAGATAGGCTCCTTAGCCTCCTAGGTTTTATTGAGGGTTTTTTTTTTCCTCTTGTTGTTGGGCATCAAGGGTGAGATGGTGGTGGAGTGTAGGTGTCTGTGATACAGAGCAGGATGTAATGGAAGCATCAGAAACTTTTTTTCACTAGGCCATCTAGCAAGAGCCTGCACTGTATCTTGGATTTTGACCTTACTCCCCTGTGGGGGTTGGTTACCAACCAGCAGGTTTCAGCAGAGCCCTTTAAATGTGTACCTTGACTCTGGTATTATCTACTGCCATGTGTGCTGATGCAGACTGCAGGTTTTGGTGCTGTTTCTTATGAGGTGAAGTGAAAATGAATTTGCATTTGGTATGAATTTTGACTCTTTGTCTTTGAAACTGTTCACCAAAATAGAAAATGCATTATATTGTAGAATTGGTGCTGGAGAGTTACAAGAAAAAGAAGAAAGAAGGTAGAAGAAGATTTGCATGACTCAGGAAAATGGTGTTTCTCTGCTGGTAGATGTTTATGTTGAATACAGGCATTTGGTGATTTGGCAATCAAGTAAGGGTCTCTTGATGAAGGTTTTTGTCAGGTGGGCCCAGGTTATATCAATCATGTGTGCTGCATTTCAAAAAATTGAGACCATCAGTCCACTGACACTCAGCTGTCGTGGTAAGTTTGTGAGAGCAAAAGAAGCTTGGAAGTAACTTTTCCTTTAAGCCACCTGTAACTTTCTTTATGTAGTTCTTTCTGCATATGTGTTTTATTCGTAATCTATTACAAGAATTTACTCCTGTTAAAATGTATTTTCTTTTCCAAATTGGAAAAATGTGTTTTAATTATTCCTAATGCTTTGTTACATGTCCTCACAGTATTACACAGTTGGATTTCAAGTTTGTATATGTCCCTTTCAGTTTAATATATCTAAGAATTGTAGCGATGCATTAATTGTATTTTTCCACAGTCCATTTTGTGGTATTCTGCAACCGTGCTTTTTGGATTTTGTTCCTTCAAGGGTAGGTCATAATTTTTTTAGGCACACACTAGATGGCAGTGTGTATGAATAACTAATTGTAAATGGTTGCAACCAAATGTATTCTGAACTACTCAAAGCTCCCTTCTTTTTACAGAATTTTCTTAGAATTTTTCTTTACTGACTCAGAGTTTGCCAGATAGCAAGTAATGCTCCAAATATATTTTTAATACCACAGCATAGATTCTTCTTACTAATTTCTCTTTCCAAATAAAGCAATGGATTCATTTTGCCTTCTGCCATATATTTGTTTGCAGGGATGAAATCTGCATAATGAGATAATGCCATTTTTCAACTTCTAGTTTTGTCTTTGAAAGTAGATTTCTTCTGTCTTGTTTATGTCCTTTTAAGGCATAGTTTGTGATCTCTGAACAGGAATTTAGTGATATAAATATCAGTTGATCTTCCCTTTTCAAGATAGATATTCTGCTAACCTATGAACTACATTAAATGGGAATCTATAATTTTACTCCAGGCTATGTTTTACAATTCAAAATATTTCTTTTTCAGGAGCGATACTAGCTTTTATGTTGGGGTTGTTCCATATTCCTCTGGATGACTGTGAGGAACTGTATCGCAAGTTAGGATCAGATGTTTTTAAGCAGAATGTCATTGTTGGAACAGTCAAAATGGGTTGGAGCCATGCCTTCTATGACAGTGATATATGGGAAAAAATGCTCAAGTAAGTAACAAATGATCAGGTGAAAAGTAATTAGTATGTCTGAGAGCCTTTGGGTTTGTATTGTTTCACTGGTAAGCAAATTCTTAAAAACTAGAAAGGATTACCATATGCTCTTATTCTTTTTGAAATAGCCATTTTCATATTTACCAAAACGTTGAAAGCCCTTAATGTAATGATACCTGTTTCTGGGGAATAAAGTAAGCTTTAATGCATGATTTCTGATTATAATCCTGTATGCTTGCCAGCTCTGCTTGATCTGACTCATTGTAGATCTACAAATTGGACTTAGCCACCTGGTGCGCCTTTTTTCTTACACGAAACATGGTGAGAGCTGAAATAGTGTGCTGTAGTAGGGGGGGTTAATTTTAGCTGCTATATTGAGGAGTTTTGTCCATTGCCCCTTTCTTTGAAAAGGGAAATGAGCTGTAAGGATTGCAATGAAAAATTGTTCGCTGTGTCAAGAGTTCCAAATGAAATGGTATTTTTTCATAGATCTGCATACAAACACATATAATGGATATTCAGGAAAAGTCATTGAAAGGAATTACGATATTACAGTTTTATTACTTAGTTTTATTCATCTTTATTTGTATTGATAGTTCCATTCTTTATAGTTTTTAGCAAATGAATGTCATAGTGCCAGCTTTTGGGAAACTGCTACCGAAAGAACTGAAACAACCTTCTCTGAGAACAAATGAAAAATAGTAAAAAATTTCTTTGGATAGGTAATGACATGTTCCTTTGGCAACATGATTAATGTGTTTTATGAGATTGGAAGAGTTTTTTCTAGAGATTATAGCAGAAATACTTGTGCCGCTTGAGTTTTAAGCATCTCACTACTTTGCTGAAGTGGAGAGAGGCTTCCAAGCACCACTTCTCTGTGCTCTCATATATATTTAGGAATAAATGTGTTTAAAAAATTAATATAATTATTTTTTTTTCTCAGATATTTGAGTTCCTCTTTTTTTAGAAAAGGGATTTTTCTCTGCTTTTCTTCTTTTCCTGCCCAACTAAAAGAGTTATGTGAAAATCAGAATTGCCTCATGTGAAAGTATTTTAAATGCCTTTAATTAAAATGCTAATTTTTTTGCAGCCACATGTAACACATGAGGGAGGTAAAGCACTCTGCTCCTGTGCAATGGACAGAATGCAGGCAGTTACTTTATTATTCACAAAAAAAAAATAATTCATTTTAGTGGACAACAAATTACTTTTTCTTGACCTAATTCTGCATTGTTGAAGGGAGGTGCTATGCCTACAGAACATTTTACTGAAAAAGCAGGGATTCCTGCAGGCTTCCTTGAGAGGTAGCCTAGAACAAAGGGAACTGAAAGGTTATAGAGCATTTCTGTATGGCAATAGGAATGTCAGGTCTCTAACTTTCAGTCATTCCATGGGAAAGCTGCTTTGTTTTGGTTTCAGTTTAAAAGCTTTACTTATTCTGGGTGGCTTTTTGTTGTTTAAATGGCAGTAGACTTGTCAGCCTTGCTTGAAGTAGTTTATCTGTGTGCGAGATATAGGCATGCAACATACATTTAGCCCTACTGTGATATTGAAAGTATTCTTGCTGAAAATAATTAAGCTAATTTTGCATGCATTCATAAGGCATATTATAAATTCAATTTCACAAAATGACAGCTTATTTTAACTAACTTTTTATTCTGAGCGCTGTAGGGAATTGATTTTTGTGTCTTATGTATATGTTTATTTTAACTATTCTTGTGTATTCCCTGAATTGCAATTTGAGGACTGGTTTTAATCAGTTTTATTACTTTGTGCAGAAAATTATACTTACTCTACATCAGTCATGTTATATTGATTTGCAGTTGTAAGAAGAACGTGGCTTATAGTTCCAAGTTTTACTGGGAATTTGTAATCTTGAGAAGCAGTCAAGCACTGTATAGAGGGTAGGATAAAAGCAACGTGTTCCCTGTTGGTAGGAAAACGGATAATGCATGTGTTTGAGCTTAGAAATAACAAAACTTCAAACCAGTATTGTTACACAAATTGAAGTATAAACGGAGACTGCTCTCCAGTGACTAGACGTGCAACATTCTATACCAGTTAGTCGCTCCAGACAAAAAGAAAAAGAAGGGCAGACAAGTTAAAGCCATAATTTGAGATAGTAAGGGATCTTAAGAATTACCATTCTTATCCCTTCTTCAAGGACTAGGGACTATTCAATAAAATCAAAATCATGAGACACTTCTTTTAACACAGTATGTGAATGAATGGTGGAATTAATTGTGTTGTGACTTCAGTAAAGAAAATAATTGAACAATGAGGCTTGACAAAGACATTCATATAATATGCAATTACAGTATTACTGCAAGAAACAAAATTTAAATAAACTTGGAGCTGATGCTAAACTTTTCTCTTTACACCTTAATGTCTAAAGTTGCATAGTTGTTTAAGGGATTTTGTGTACCTACTCTAAAGCATCGGTTCCTGGCCTTCATGAGAAACAGCATGTGGGAAAATTATTTGTCAATTCCTATAATTAAGTAGTAGATCTTGCTTGTGCAGTTTTTTACCTTTTGTGTTCAGGGTTTGGGAAAAAATATCTAATACAGATACTTAGGACCTGCCTGTCATATCTCGCCTCTGTCAATCTCATCTTATTTCTGTATATTCCTACTTCATGGTTCTGTGTGCCTTCGTCTCCTTCTGTGATCAGCTGTTGAGTGCAGATGGCAATCTTCCCTTTCTAGCTGGTGACTCTGAGACTGGAATTAATGCATTTATTGGAAAAAATAAAGTAAAACAGCATTATTGATGTAAAAGCTGTGTCAGCAGCAGTCTTCAATCATAGGACCAGAAGCTGTTGTCTTCCCTCTCAAGG
Source organism: Falco rusticolus (assembly GCF_015220075.1). Lineage (NCBI taxonomy): Eukaryota > Metazoa > Chordata > Aves > Falconiformes > Falconidae > Falco > Falco rusticolus. The sequence goes on along the minus strand of NC_051191.1, from coordinate 42,901,773 downwards.
ACATGTACACAGGCTTCCTTCAAGCACAGATACCCACTAGTGGAACAGTAAATTGTCCTACTTCCAAATACAGTTTACTGTCTGCATTGAGGACTACAGCTATTGTAGCATTTAAAGCTTCTTTTATCTTCTGACCTGACTAGATTAAGGTGTTGTTTTTAACCGTGAGAGCGCTACTACCTACTGTCAACAGTAGTGTCAGCTATAGATGGATGATCTGCTAACAGCACCACATGGAATCACCTTACTTAAGTGTGACAATACTGAAAACAGTTTTTGCAGAATAAGGTAGATGTGTTTGTGTGGTCTATGCTCAAGGGAAGGAAGAAAATTATCTTTACTGTAAGCTAATTGAAGTTGAAATAGATGCCAGTATGAGATTATTGGCTGATACGCTGATATCTTTCAGTCTGCTGCATTAGGCAGGAGAGCTACCTTCTAGTTGGCAATTAGAATACTGACCCTAATGCTGATGTGATGATAAATTAGTGTTGACCACTCATGTGATTTCACTGTCAGATTTATAAAAATGTATGTGTATGAAAAGATTCCACTTCAGAAAGGGGTGTTAAATGCATATTGAATTATTGTTATGGAAGATTACATGTAGATGTTTTAACTTTCTTCTGAATCATGTAGAATGGCATAAATCATGTAGAGTGGCATCTTTCTTTCCTTAGCTTTTGTTTTCATAACAGTTCATTATAGTAATTTTCTTTACTATAAAACCACTTAACAAAGTGTTGATTCTTTTGATTCTTAAATGTTGGAAAGTACTCCGTTTTCTTGTCACAAGGTAGTTGAGTAATCCTGATGATTTGTGGTTAAGTATGTGGTGAAGTGAGTGAATCCAGACCTCACTTTTCAGACTTATTTGCAACAGCCTAGAAGCTTTGAAATATTGATCCATTGAAGTCAACTGTAGAAATCTGGTTATTAAAGTGAATTCCAAGGATTGTTTCTATTAAATGCCAGGTTCTCAGAAGTAAGTATGATAAAAATATATGTCTTTTTCTGAATGCTATACTATGGAGTATTCTCAATTTTTTTTACCCTTCTTTGTAGAGAAAAAATGGGCTCAAATCTTATGATTGAAACTGCAAGAAATTCCAAATGTCCAAAGGTAAGTACCGTTTTCTAAGGTAAACACTGTTGTGTATTCTACAAGCAATTTTAAGAGTTCTGAGTAAGAGTACTATCCCTGGAAGGATATTGGTTATACAGCATGAGTATTGATTAGCTCTCCAAGCTTCTGTGAGATAACCTGTGCTTTTAAAGGATAAAAATTTATTAGGTTATAAAACTTTTGCAGCAATTTCTCCTATTTTTAATGTAATACTTTAACTTAGAATATTTCAGAGATATTAAAAAGCTTATTAGCAGAGAAATACTAGGTCAACTTCTTGAAGTTGTGCAAAGTTTGCTTTTTCGTATAAGAGCATTCTAGTATCTGGAGATCCTAGTATCTGGAGTATTGTGTCAGTGATGGTCAGAGTTACTGTGTAGTGACAGAACAGGGTTTCTTCTTACTTTTATCTGGATTACCAGGTTTTCTCCAGTCACATTCATAGGCCCCAAGATCTCTGCTTTTCCTGTATGATATAAAGGGCACCAATTAATTGGAGGGGTGTTACGTACAGCAGCAGCACGTGAGTGAAAAATGAGAAAGCATGGGTATTTTATTTTTGGTGAAAAATAGGGTGTGAAGAAAGAAGAGAAATATAATAGCATGTATTTCAAAACAATCTGTAATTAACAGGTGTTTTGGTGTCATAGTACTATATTCCGTGCTTTACTGTTAAATGGAAGATATTCACATTTTTCTAAACATAGAAACACAAGCTTGACTGACTGCATTCCCAGTCCATATCTAAAACAAGGACATGAAAAGGCTGGAGTGGTATGCTGCTTTCTGAGAGAGAAGCTATCCTATGCTGACTTGAAAGTTATCTTTGAACTGGGATCTTTGGCTTCCTTCCATGTTCTTCAGTAATAAAATGTGAATATAAATAGAGTTGAAACTAGCTATTCCCAGTAATGGCTTTGTAGCACTGGCAGTGGTGGCACTCTTTACAAGGCACAGCAAAATCAAAATAAAATGTGCAGTTTTATGCTGTGCTGCTGTCAAATTCATGGCAAGATGGATTTTTCCAGAAGATGCTCAGCGCTTTACAGCTTAGACTGTATCATGAACTAGGAAGTGTATATGAGTATTACCAAAAATTAATTCAAGCATTGGTTTGATAAGTTTTCTATTAAGTTTTCCAGGTTTTTTTTCTTACTGCTTCTAGTAGTATTTAAAAACAAACCTTCCTTTTGACAAAAAGAGGAAACTTCCTTCATGAAATGGTGGAGTACAAATCATGCACGTGTGTTGCTTCTGCATTGTCATATAGAAATTTTACTTTTGTTTTCTGTAAGGATAGACTTCCTGTGAATTAAATGGTGTATCTTATGTAGCTGAAGAATTGAAATGAATACAGTGGTATCACAGCGTCAGCTGCTAGTGGTGTTAGTAATGTTTCACAAAAACACTATACTCTGTAAAATAGTAAATGAAATAGACTTGGACACCCATTTGGCTGCTGAAGAGTATTGTTCTGACAGTGCCAGCCAGGCTGGGTGCATCATCATCAAAAGGTCTTGCACATTCTAACACTGGGTTGTAACTATAGGTACTCTCACTTCATGTGATTAAATCTGTAAGATACAATTTTTTTGCAGTCATACACTTTGTTATATGGAAGTACCATTTTGGCTTTTCGCTTACATTTACATATGTAATTTTTGTTAATGATGCTTCAGTGTCCTTACAGAAAACCTTGAAAACTTATGTTTGATTCTTTTGGGTTTTAATTTGGGAGAGATTCTCCCTGAAATCCTTTAATTGAGGTTGCAATATTAAGTAATCATTTACTTGGAGAAAGAAACTGATTGATGTTTCCAATATTTGTATTTAATGGCATTGTTGCATTGCTGGTTACAGACTTTTGAGAACAAACTGCTATTCGTAAAGGCAAAACATGTTATCATATACATGACACTAGCTTTTTGTTTAAATATCAGTGGGTAGATATTGGTAGAAACAGAATATAGACAGTGGAAACAATTTCATGTTAAAAATAGCATTTTCTGGAACGAGTTTGATGTTTTTTTGGTTTGTTTCTTTTTCTTTCACTTTTTAAAATTTAGCTAGGCGTTTAAAAAAAAGTAAATAAACAATGAACCGAGTAGGATTCCAGAGACACATTTACTGTATCAATTGAATTTCATATTGCAGAAGCTGTCTTTCTCGTGTAACTGTTTTTATCATCATATATAACTGCTTTTGTTTCTCCTAACTCACTAGGTAGCTGCAGTAAGCACCATTGTGAACAGAGGAACACCACTGAAAGCATTTGTTTTTAGAAACTACAATCACCTTCCTGGTGTCAAGTCTCATTATATTGGAGGCTGTCAGTATAAACTGTGGCAGGCCATCAGAGCATCATCTGCTGCACCAGGTTACTTTCAGGAATATGTTTTGGGCAACGATCTTCATCAGGTAAGCTGAAATCTCCTTTAGTAAGTATTTTCCAATATTATACCTGAGAAAAAAGTCTGAATTTCTGAATCAGAACTGAACAAGTACGTTGGTAGAAGAAAGGAAATCTAGGACAAACATGGGTAAGAAGGGAAATTTTTAGCTTGTGTGGCCCTTATAGAACTAGAAGGGGAATAGGCTTAAAAATCTTAGTCTTCTCAGTGCAAACTTAAGCTCTTCTGCTGTTCTTTTCTTCTCTGCCTGGCAGGAAACCTTATATGAGTTGTAAATTGCCTTTGACTTCCTGCTTACAACTGGTATTTCATTGAGCATTATTTCACTAAGCAGATAGTGTGACTGAAAATCTAACAATATTTTAGTGTGAAAAAATCTATGTATTTCAGTGTTCCTTTTATTAGTGCATAATTTCAGTTTATGGTCTGCTTTTAATTCTTTCCATTGATAGCATATTAAGCTCTACCCTGGTTCTGAGATAGTAAGAAGAGTAAGAAATGGCAGTAAGATTAAACTCAGGACAACTGCAAAAGAAATTCCCTTGAGGATAAAGCAAGTTTTCCTGTCAACAGTGTATGCTACGTTACTGTATTATAGCTTCTGTTGGTGACCCTGATTAGTAAAGAGCAAAGCAAATTATTTTCTTTAATAGTTTTTTAACCATTGTGTTCTTGTCCTCTAGTTCACCTTAACTGTTTTGCAATTCTCAAGAGTTTTAAAAGAACCCTTCCAGTACATACTAATTTAAAATTATTAGTATGTCTTTTTAAAAGATCTGGTACGGATCTGTGGCATCAATGACTACAAAAGGTGACTGAACCCGAGACCTGCAACAAAGACAGCATAGGATTCTATCACTTAAATTTAAAGAAAGCATCTATTATACTTCCATGTATTAATTCATATGATGGCACTAGTCTTAACAAAGCGGTAACAGCATGTTTTGGGTAATAAGATGTACCAGGATCACATACAGGATTTCTCATGGTGTCCACTATAAGGCTGTGTAATCTCGTTAGCACTGTAATGTGTGTAAGTAATAGTGAAGTTTAACAGATAAATAAGGAGTATAAATTGAAACAATGAAAAAATGATCAGATGAAGAGATAATAAACAGAGTCATTGATACAGAGAAACAGCTATAACTTAATCTGGAAAAAGTCAGCATACTTCTGTATTTTGAATTAACATTTATAAGGAGATGGAATAATTATATTTAGTTATGTCAAAGCTCTACAGAAGTTGTGGGGTGAAGGGGAAGGGTTCCCATGGAGGGCGGGATGGTGTTACTACATCAACCAGATTCTGAGAGTTCTTCCGTTTTATTCTTGTTTGTTTCCCCTTTTTGTTTAGGGTCTTCCCCCCCACCCTGCCTCCCTGAAGTGATACATTTTGTTATCCCCAAAACATTTTAATCAGATTCTACCTGAAATGAGCAAATAAGGTTTTGGGGTTTTATTGAAGCTAAAAATGGAGTGACACATCAGGTATTGCAAGCCTAATCACTGCTTGAAATCCTGAAATGTGTTCATCTTCCATCTGGCCAAGCAAAACTGGAAGGGGAGCTGCTTTAGCCTTTGGAGCTATTCCAAGCTGCTCCTTAACTGCTTGAATGGTCAGTGTTAAGCAATGTGAAGCACTTTTCTTTCTGTTCTCACCTTTCCACCCCCTCTTTCCTTGAATTGAGAGTACCTCAAAATCTGTCTATGCTTCTGTATGAAGAATATCTAAATAAGCAACATGATTTTTAACTTCTACACGGTGCTTACACAATTACTTAACATAATTTCTGGATTGCCAGACTTGTGTGAAATGCAGTAAGGTGGGTATTTATTTCATCCATATTTAAGTCAAATTTACCAGACTAGAGAATGCATGATTAGTGGTAACAGATCAGATCCAGCATTCTCCCACACACAGAACTAGAATGAAGTCTAGTTCATTTTTCCTTACTCCAGGGTCGTTGGACAGAGCCTTTTTATATGATCTTAACCAACACGGTTCCACAAACTTGCCATTCGTTTGTATTTGATGTATTTTAATTACTAGAAAACAAGGACTTAGGATGTGGTTTGCCTTTGTAAGCCATAAAAAACTAAACATGTTTTCAGTACTAAAACTATTTATTGTAGTAGAACTAGATGTTAAATTTTCTGACTTTAACTTCCATATCATCTGAAAATCTCCCTTCTACCCAAGCATGATATTTAAACACTTCTGAATTCTTCTAGAACCCAAAGTTTGTCACATTTCATGTGTCTCATGCTTTTCTTTCCCCAGATTACACTTTTCTTAGAACACTATTCAGTGGGGGGTTGTGCTTGGTTTTTTAATGGACAGCTGGCTAGCAAGGTGCTGCATGGGAAATGCTACATAACTATCTTCAGGCAGATTTCTATCTTGGATTATAAATCTACCACTGTACGCTTAAGCTACCTTGAATTGCCTTGTTTTAACCATGGGGTAAGAGCCTCCACGCATGCAGCAGACTGTTATACGTTTTTGGGTGTAATGATACCTCAGTGGAAAATGCAAGGTAATCTGGAGTTTTATCTCTGTTAAAATATCCAAGATTAATTGGAAGGAATACATATACATAAATATATTTTTAAATAAATAAAATCCTAAATGCAGTCGTTTTCCTGTTTAAAATATATTTGTGATTATTTTTAAAGTATGTTCACTCTTATCCTTAGTTATAACTCATATCGTATATATGAGAGAGAAGATTTTTGTTAAGCATCTTTATTCTAGAAATGTACTGCAATTGTCACGTTAAGTTCCTCAGCCGAGTCATGTATGATACCAATGTTTGTAGTTTGTATGGTGATATTTGCTCTTTTCTGTCACAGCACTTTAAGCCTGTACACTGTCCAACAGGTTGGGCTGGTTTTGAACTACAGAAATAAATGAAACTTAACACTGATGGACATTCTGAACAGTACCATGACTTTTGAAAAGTACATCAGCAAGTACACATTAATTGTAAATAATAATTTATGCCAAAGGCTTAAGTATTGTAGTACAGTGTCAGAAAGAATGGTCTTTTAAGGATTTTTTTTTAACCGATTGGAAACTTCTATTAATTAATCAGCATAATCTCTTTTCTCAACATAAACTATGCTAGTTTCTTACTAATTTATATATAATATGCTTTTGCAGTGTTGATATTTCTAAATATTTCAAAAAATAGAGATGGTGAAAATGTGAAAATGTAGCATGTCTGAAAATTCCAAATAGTGTAAATAATGAGATTTCCTTCCTGGCTTTGAAGTTTGGGACTCTAAAGGTTTATATATAGAGACCAGGTTTTGTATTAGCTTATCTGTTAGGTATACATTGAAATCTAAATGAAAAGCACTCTGGCAATTGATCTGACTTAGGACTCTTCAATGTGTGAAAATACTTATTTTAATAATAGAAATTCAGTGGATATTTTTTTTTGTCAGCCTGCATATTCTTGTATTACATTATCTAGCTTTTTTTGAAACTGGAGTCCCTTTGCAAACCATATAAAGTACTTGAATGAGAGTTATGCATAGAGTTCAGAATAATTCATAAAGATTTTATGTATGACTCTAGATGTATATGCTGGAATCATGCCTGAACTGTAGCTGTTTGCTTTAACACTCACTTTTCCATAATCTATATATTTACATATGCATGTGTATTTGTGCCCCTTCTCTGGGAACATTCCAGTCTGATTTCCTGTGCTAGTCACTGTAAATGTTCAAGGGGATTATAAAGTGTGTTCATTTTTTAAATAAGGTAATAAATTATTTTTACAGTTCTTCTGATGTAATTGTTTAGAAAAAAGTTTCTAGGTGCCTCAACATTTATTCTCATTTGTGCTGCAGATAAGCTGATGCCAGGTTTGTTAGATTTCTGCAAAAAGTAAGCAGTTCAAAACCAAACAGCAATATTTACATTCAGGTCAATCGTGCCATGCTATCTGGTTCCACTCTGTTAAGTAGGAAAAAACAGTGCAGCTGTTAGTAGATGGGGGGGAGGGGGGAGGATTAATATTCTTTGTGGTTCAAAAGAGGAACACATTAACATTCAAAAGGATTTAATCCCTGTAACATGCTTCTCCAGGAACTGTGTGAGTCAAGAGAGAAGAAGTCATGATGTTACAATATAGAAGCTGTATAGCCACGTCTGCTTTTTTATTTTAAAATCTATTTATGAAGCACGGGGGGCTCTTAACCTCTCCCCAGTCTTGTTACAACCAGTGACTCCACACACACATACACTTCCTGTGGTGGGGTAGTGTTTCTTGCATCTATGCCTCTTCTTTTTTTTTCCTTTTTTTTTTTTTTTCTCACCCTGTAGTGTGAAAAGCGTTTGGGATATTCAATAACGTTGCTTCAGCAGACAGTACAGTATGCTGAGAAAATTACCAATTAATTAAAAGAGCAATTTAAGATTTAACAAAACCATTTTGCAGACTTTTACTAGGTTTTACAGCAAAACCTAAATGTTTCCCGCAGGATTAATTAAAAGGGGCAGCAGGGATTGTCTGTGGGTGGTGGCTGTGGTGGTGAGTTTAACAGAGCCATTGTTTTTTCTCAAAGTATAGTCAATTCAATACAAAGGACTTGATTACCTTTTTCTTGATAGCTTCCCATGATTTCATGTCTGCATTACAGTTCCATTTATGAAAATGCTGGTGTTGACTTCACAGTAGTGTTCAAATAATCCTCTCTTCTTTGGGCAAGATCAGATAGCAAAGCAATTAAATTGGCAGTTAATCTATTGGTGGAGTTTTAATAGTGCAGGTGTAACAGGATGAATGGTGAGAGTGCAACCTTGAAATAAAACGATGTAACAAAATTTACAAGTCTCACCTTCATTAAAAAAGGTAATATACAGTTTATTTACATTTTTCAAATTTTTCCCTTCCTTTTATGAGGCAATAAATCTGTAAAGCCGTTTTATCTGTGTAGCTTGTTACAGGAGAGGCCTTCAAAAGTGATTCGCTTAGTGGATCCTACCCTAATTGGTTTTACATGGTAGCTTTTAAAATTAGATTCAAGAGTGCTTCCCAGGCTCTAAGAAGACATGGAATATAGGTCACATTGAAGTTCTTTTCATTCTTAGGATATGCCATGGTGATCAGTATACACTAGAGCTTATACAGACTGCGGTTTAATAGGTGTATCTTGTTCTCACAATGATAGAAACAAATATTTCTTTGTTTCTCAGTCTGCTTGTTGCCATACACATTTTCCTACAGCCTTCAAGGCGGTGTTGCCTACTGTTTAAGGAAGAGAGAATTTACGGGAATGTGTTGACTACATGGATACGTGCATTTCTTTCTCTCTTTGCTTTGTAATTTTCAGTTTCTTTTCAAAAAAACCAAATCTCATACCCCAGAGATCTGTGATATTTATTTTTTTTGCTTAGACTTCTGAGTCCATATATCTTTAGTGACACTGTTTACCAGCTAATACTCGCTATAAAACTAATCTTGTAAAATCAGAGGAGGCTGGTATAGTGAAAAATCATGAACTGAATCAATTCAGTAATCTCCATACAGACAATCTAGGTTGCTGCTCTCAAGTTCCGATGTTACCAGCCACCATTTCTTAGATTAAAAAGAACAATCTACTGTCAGTTCTTGATAGTTTGTAATTCTTATTTTCCCAGGTTGTCTGTCTGTCTACTACAGATTCGAACGGGGCCATATTTCCATACGAAATAGCCTTGTGATATTCGTTGCAAATAAAAGCCTAAGAATGTAGTGGGACAATGGATATGCTTTTACCTCTTCTGTAAATGAAAGCTTATTTACGATATATACCAGTTTGACACTTAATGCAAACAATCACTTCATGCTTTGTCAGCTGCTGTCCAGCCTCTAATTTGCCTTCTGTATTGTAGTTCAAGAAACAGCCCTCTTGTTCAGTACCTTAGTACTTAGTACTTTAGTACTGTGGTAGAAATAATTTTCACCAAAATGTGCACAAAGTCTTTTAGTCCAGTACCCAGTGCATTGCCATTAGTCGAACTGGGCACAATGTCTAAGCCCTATTTCCTGTACTGAGGTCCTCTTTCAATGCAAGGATTAATCTATAGTGTTAATTTTGCAAATCCCAAATTGGCTGGCAGTCTCTTCACAGATTCTTTACCTCACAATGTTTATTTTAGGGGGGGTATATTTACACTGCTGTTCTTAGTAACAAATGTATTTTAGATTTTTTGGGTACAGAATTTAGAATTATTTCAGCTGGTATTTCCTTAGGGGGGGGAAAATAAGGGAGTATAGAATGAAACAGTTTCCCTTGGGCCAAATTCAGCCACCTCTCATGGTCATCAGCTACATTATAGACGGTAGTTCATAAACATGTAAAGCTGTCTTTGCTGTTGGTACCCATGTAGAAGGTTATTTCAAGAAGGTATTTCATTTTTACATGGCCAAAAAATTTCTCTCTTCACTCTTCAATCTATTCCTAGCTAATGGATACAAATTTTCCCTGTGCCAGTACTGTTCTCTAGTTTAAGTTTTCTTCTTCTAGTATTTACCCTTCTGATGTGTATATAGAAAGCACTCATATCCTTTTTTTATTTTATTAGTCTAAATATGCCAGTCTGTCTCAATCTTGCAGAATAGACTCTGTTCTCTTGATCATCCTCATGGTCCTTCATGGCACCTGCTGTAGTTTGAGTAATCTTTCTTGAAACTGGACTATTCAGCGTGTTTTGGCGTGACCCAAGAGATATTGTGCAAAGTTGAATCATACACCAGTTTCAAAATCAGCATTTCTAAATGAGAAGCAAAATTCAGAAGAGTTAATTTAATCAGGCTGGAACACTATTCTAGATGATGTCTTAACTGTGTCATGTATTTCATTTTTCAGAGGAAGGTACAGCTGAGAATTACAGTTGCCTTTCCAAAAGCTACTTCGTATATAGGTGGTTTAAATCACTGTGGTAGCGCTCTACTTGGATCTTTTTCATGGTTGGTCTGATTCCAACTTAGTTCTGAAGAGCACAGCTTTGTGTTTGCGAGCACTTCGCTTGGCTATGTGTCATCTCCTTTGGGTTTCCTTAGAGTTGCTCTGTATTTACAATAAGGCCTTTGTATTTGCAAAGCCTCTTAACTTGATAGTAACAGATTTCATTAGCAGTTGCATGCTTCTGAGAAGGTAGTAATAAAGAGGATGAGCCCCAAACCAGTGGTTGAGTAGCTCTGATAGAAAACGGTCCCAGCCAAAGAGTTCCCCATTAAATATAGGCAGTTGTCCCATCTGGTTAGCCAGTTTTTTCTCCTGTGTAGCCTACATTGCTTCCAGTGGTCTGGTATGTAAGGTGCTTTATAAAACCAGATTTGCTTCATCTGAAAATTTCTGTTTCAGTTTCTGTCTGCCTTTGATAAACACATCTTGTGTGTTGTCATCTAGGCATGTAGTTCATAATCTAGAAGACTCATGAAAATGCAGAACTTTTCCTTCAGTTCTTTCTCCTTCCCTCGCTCACCACTGTGGATACTAGGCAGTTCATATCCAAATCCTGAACCTTTCACATCAATTATCTCCAATAATTAGTCCACTTTATTTCTTTTTTTTTCCATTTTAAGATCAAATCCTTTAGTTACAAACCTGCTTTGTTTCAGTTGTGATGAAATGAAATCTAATGTTTGAGTCAACAAATAAAGAATAAAACTGTATTAAGAAATTTGAGAGGCTTGCATAGTTTTAAAAATAAAGGGGGTTAATGGGAAATCCAATTTCATTTTGAAATTTGAATATGAAAAAATGTGGAGTCTGTCATAAATTTAATTTTATAAATTAAAATCAGCTTACAACATTCTGATTATTGTACAGTTTTAAACAGATGAATGACTAGCAGGTTTTGAGTAGCATTTATCAGTGATACATCCAGTAATACGAGGAATATATACCTGGATTCCCTATGGATCATTACTACTCTTCATACTCTTCTGCGTTTTTCTCAAAGGACTTTGAATTTCCTGCCATTTTTCTATTAATAAGTGGCAGCTAAAAGTATAGACCAACTAGTGAAACTAGTATCAAGAAGTAATATTAGTAACATTAATCAAGCTATTGATGTAAAAATGTATTGAGTCTCAATATTTCCATTGTTAGCTTGGGAAATGAAATTTAAATAATTTTGAAATTTTGAAAATCTAACGTCAGCTTTCAGAAGGATTGGGATATTTCTGGATCTGGGATTTCTTGCTCGCTTGCGGAGGTTTTATAGTACTATGATTCTTTTATATAACTACCAGAGCTTTCTCCTTGGTCTGATACACTCTGTCATAGCAAATAAAGTTTTTTTACTTGCTTCCTAATTTAAATTTTGTCAGAAAGGACAAATCTTCTAGATTTGAGCACCCTGGTGTCATCTGAATCTAGAAGCATTTTTTTTTCAGATCCATGGGTTGGTTTGTTGGGGGGGGGGGGGGGGGGGGGGGGGGGGGGCGGGTGTTTGTTGGTTGGTGGTTCTGTTTTGGGGTGGGTTTTTTTAACTGTACTCTTGAATCTTGCCTGTGTTTCACAAACAGCATATGAAGAACCTGAGTTTGGGCCTGTGTTTGGGGCCAGTCTAGATTCAACCACAGGCCAGGTTTTTTTTTTTCTTAGGTTACACACTGTGATTCTTGCTTGTAATATGACAGGCAATTCATCATTTGGGAGCCAGTTAAAATACATCCTGTTTTGGCAATGTCCTGTTACTCATTGCAGAATTCATTTAATTCATTAGTGCTGCACAGCTTATGCTTTTAGTAAAATATCTGACAATATATTTTATTGCCAAATAATTATTTCTTTTATAATGTCTGCTAAAAATTAGCAAATCTTCATCAGTAGAGTCTAAGAGTACATTTTCCATGTGTGACATAAACCCATGAATTAATGTCTTCAGAGCAGCTGGTCATTTTCTGTGGATTAATGACCTGCAGGGATGAGTTACTAATTCAAGATAATCACCTAGCAGTCCTCGCTGGCCATTCATTCTAAGGAACTGTCAAGAGCAAGCGTGGCTAATGTAGGATAAAATAATGTAAAATATATTACTGAATGTCTAACTTATAATAGCAATAATACTGATAGCTCTCAGAAGCATTTGTGTACATGCAAACAGTGTGTTATGGTGTTGGTGATTGCTAGGGGAAAAAACTGTATGGGAAAACAGTTGTACTGAACAGGAAGCTCTTCAGACTTTATTAGATTTTTGGTTTTACTTTATGTAATGTGATCTCAGTATAGTGTTCTCTTTTTGCAACTGGTGTGTTAGAAGTTCAAATGTAGTTAATGTACCTTCTGATTATTTTTTTTAAAACTGTCAAAGACATCAGTAATGGAAACTTTTAATATTAGTGTCATTCAGTAATATAAATATAAATGCATTTAATTTTCATTTTCTGTACAAACATTTTTCAAAATAATTTTTCCATTAGCCAGTTCAAGGGGAATCCCTTTTTTAGTGCGCGCTTCAGCAGGCAGTTGTCACAGTTCTAGGGTTTTTCTAGTGTCGGAATAGAAACTGTAATTTTCAGGTAGCCTTACAAGGTAATGAGCACAAGATCTTATTTCAGGAATCTGAAGGAGCATCGCTGCCTCTCCTTAAGTAATGGAATCTGTTCATTCTGAAATTGTTAGAAATTTGGTGTATAGGAGGATTGCATTAATATCTGTCACCAGTTGAGGCCTCTGGGAATTGGCATAATGCAGAATACATTACAAATGTATGTAGTTGACCCAATAGCATCCCTGTTAGTATGATTATGAAGCAAGGGTGAATCTTTCTAAATAAATTGTGTGAAGTATTTGTATAAAGAGATAACTGTAGATTATTGTATACTTTATGGAAAATAATCTAATTTATTTAAAAATCTTTTCTCATTCATCTCTCATGCAGCAGAGTGGATCAGACCCACTATTAAAACAAATTGTTCATTCAGGCAGAGATTTGTTAGAAATATTGGTACCACCATCCATTGCTTGTCACCAAGATAAAGAGGAAACAATTTTACTTCTATTAAATGGTTTCATGTTTATAAAACATTATATATTTTATGGGGTCAAAATAGTTTGTGCAGGGACAGAAAGATTTCCTTTACTTGCTGGGACCCTCCTGTTCAGTGGTTATATTCTCTAGTAATATGGTGACCAGACTGATTATTCACAAGAGGAGAGCCATAATTAGTGTCTATTTCAAACATTTTTGTATATATTTAACAGAACAGGATAATCATGTAACTTTTGTATTAAGGAGAGTATATTTCTGCTGAGCACTATGGAGGCTAGCTAGTTTCTTATTCCGGTCTTCTACTCTAAGGACAGTTGCTGCTACCTCCGTAAATGTATTGAGATGATTTTACAGAATGATTAGGCAAGGCTTATCTGTTTTACTTAGTAACTTAGGAAACTAGAGTAAATGTTTTTGAGTAGTTATTTTAATTTTTCTAAGAAGTAACCCTTGTTATATAGTGTAGTAGCTCTTCAGACTCCTTGTTTGAAGCAATAAGCATTATCCTTAATCTGCATATTTCTTATATTTATTTTGACTTTAAACATAGAATTTAAAAAATACTTTTCAAAAGCCCATTCAGAATCTTAGCCTGTCTTGTCCCAGCCTCTGATAGCTTTGTACTAATTCTGTCTCCATTTTTTCACAAAGACAACGGAAGTAAACAGAGCAAGTCTGTAAAAGTGAACTAAAATGCAAAGCATGTCTGCATAGGCAGTGAGGTGAAGCAGTTACTATGGAGCCAACAGACTCAGCTTCCAAATATCAGCCTTGGCTTTCTTAAGTTATAGATCCTTCATCCAGTGCTAGATTTTCTTCACAAAGTTTAGCATCTTTTAAGTGAAACTGTGCAGCACACAGGATGTTACACAGAACAGTTAGAACAGGCACGACTCAAGTCTGACAAAATTAGGAAATGCAATGATAGCCTATCAGTGTGAAGAGGATGGTTCAAACTGTGGTTTTGTTTTAATATCATAGTTTTAAATAACTGTTTACAAAGTATTGACTCACCATGGTTTGACCCCAGCTGGCCACTAAGCACCACAGAGCGACTCGCTGGCTTCCTGCGGGTGACCACCCAGTGGGGTGGGGACGAGAACTGGGGAAAAAGGTAAAGCCCGTGGGTTGAGATTAAAATGGTTTAATAATTGAAATAAAGTAAAAGGCAATTATGATGATAATAAGAATTGTAGTGAAAAGAGAGATAACAAAAAGAGATGAGTAAGACCTGAGAAAAACACGTGATGCACAGTACAGCTGCTCACCACCCACTGACCGATGCCCAGCCAGTCCCTGAGCAGCGACTGGCAGCTCCTGGTCAACTCCCCGCAGTTTCTCGACTGAGCATGATGTTGTATGATATGGAGTATCCCTTTGGTTATTTTGGGTCAGCTGTCCTGGCAATGTCCCCTCCTGGCTTTTTGTGCACCTCCTCACTGGCAGAGCACGGGAAATCAGTCCTTGACTTAGGGTAAGCATTACTTAACATCAACTAAAACACCAGTGTGTTATCAGCATTATTCTTATACTAAATCCAAACCACAGCACTGTA
Source organism: Falco rusticolus (assembly GCF_015220075.1). NCBI lineage: Eukaryota > Metazoa > Chordata > Aves > Falconiformes > Falconidae > Falco > Falco rusticolus. Next base: position 42,886,684 of record NC_051191.1, on the reverse strand, counting down.
CCAGCTAGCAGGAAGAAAATTAACTCTATCCCAGCCAAAACCAGAACATGACTTAAATATGAGTAGTGACTTTATGCATAAATAATCATTTAAATGGGACAAGATTTTCAGAAGGTCCTGTGCTACCAGGCTCCCAAGTTGTCTGAAGCACTTTCTTTGAAACTTCCTGATGTATTTTCCTTCTGATTGTACAATTTTTCCCAGTCTGTTTCATAATGTTTAACCAGGCCTTTCTTTATTCCTAGAACTGGGCAAGCAAGGTATCATCACCAGGGGGTTTTCATTGGAGCATATGCCTACAAAAGGTGTAATTTTTCCTACTTTAAATAATACGTGGTCTGGTAGTCAAATCATGAGGAAGCCTTCCCTGACTATTTTGCAGTTATCAAAAACCTTACAGAAAATATTAGCTACACATTTAGACTTACGCCTAACAACAGGCGAGCCCTAAAAATATGGTTACAGTTGCATGGGGAATGGTTTGGAAAAGTCTGTATGAAAAAAGAATTGAGTTCACCTTGGAATTAGCTGTTAAAAGTATTAAACAAAACAGTGTTTACCACATTGTAAGCCTTTGGCAAAAGACTGAAAGTAATGCCCCAGTCCCCGAGTTCACTGTTTTGTTATCCCTATCAAGCTTGGGTTTATATGTATTAAGGTCCATTTTAAGATTAATTTATTTGATTACTTCCATTATTTTTATTAGAAATTTTAAAAAAATCCTTCTCCCCTACTGTTTACTTGTGTGATGACATCAGGAAAGTATTGTGGTTTAACCCCAGCCAGCAACTATGCCCTGCACAGCCACTCGCTCACTCCACCACCCCCACACACCCCCCGTGGGATGGGGGAGAGAATCAGAAGAGTAAAAGTGAGAGAACATGTGGGTTGACATAAAGACAGCTTAATAGGTAAAGGAAAAACTGTGTGCATAAGTAAAGCAAAATGAGAAATGCCTTCACTGCTTCCCATGGGCAGGCAGGTGTTCAGCCATCTCCAGGAAAGCAGGGCTGCATCATGCATTAATGGTTACTTGAGAGGACAAATGCCATGATGCCGAACATCCCCCCCGCCTCCGCTCTTCCTTCTTTCCCCAGTGTTATATGCTGAGCATGACATCATACGGTTTGGGAGATCTTTGGTCAGTGGGGGTCAGCTGCCGTGGCTGTGTCCCCTACCAACTTGTTGTGCACTCCTAATCTGCTCAGGGGTGGGGTGGGACGAGGAACTGAAAAGGCCTTGATTTAGATTAAGCACTACTCAGCAACAACAAAAACATCTGTGTTACCAACACTGATTCCAGCACAAATCTAAACCATAGCCCCCTACTAGCTACTATGAAGAAAATTAACTCTACGCCAGCCAAAACCAGGACAGAAAGTTATATGCTCTTTTTCAGCACTTACTTGCGTTAACATTCCTAGTATAGCACTTTGTTGTACTGCCAGCAAAATAAGTTGGCTCAAGTGTGGGTTTGAGTGGTTTTGCAAAGTTCAGCATATGAAGAAATGTCTGCTACCTGCCAGAGCACTGACTGCAGCAGCACAGGAGGATGCAGAAGGGAAGGGGTGACTCATGTATATTTGGGAAGTGAAAAAGAGAGTTTGCAATTGGATTGAGAACTAGCTACATGAGAAGAGATGGTAAAATGTAGGGAAAGCCAGACAAAAGTCAGACACGAATGGGAGAACAGAGAGAATGAGGGATTTGTGCTAGCTGTTTGCCAAACACTGAGTCCTGAGTCAGAATTCAGGACAATTGTACATTTTTGAGGATGTTGGTCAGCATTTTAGTCAGTTGAAGAGTTCTTTTGAGTTACCCTTTCAGTTACAGATTCCAAGGCATTAATTGCATGTGGAAAATGCATGTCTGCATTTTCCACAAGACTTATACTGAACGGACAAAATCCAATTTTTACGAAGGTTTTTTAAATGTAATTTCATTTTACAGCTAAAATAATGTGCATTTCTGATTTGTACAATATTTCTTTAAATGCAGTAGAACCTTAGGAAAATTGGAGGAGGACAGGGGGTCAACTCATCCAGCCTCCTGTTCAAAGCAGGATAAACCTCAAAGTTAGGTCAGGTTGCTTAAGGCCTTGCCCAGTTGGGTTTTGAAAATATCCGAGGATGGAGATTCCACAGCTTCTCTGGCTTTTACTCTGCACTCATTTTGAAAGGGTCTGGCTGTGTCTTCTTCCCCTTTAGGTAGTGGAGAGCTCTGATTAGATTCCTCTTTGGCTTTCTTTTTCCAGGTTAAGCAAACTCAGTTCGCTGCATCTCTTCTCATATGTTATGTGCTTCAGCCCCCAAACCCTCTTCTTGTTTTTTTTAGTGTATGTATTCCAGTTTTTCAGTGCCTTGTTAACTGGGTGTCCAAAGCTGTGCGCAGTGTTCCCGGTTTGACCTCATGAGTGCTGAATAAAAGGGGATAATCACTTCACTTGACCTACTGATTTTGCTTTTAGCCTAAGTGTATGTTGATAATCTGGTAGTTTATCTAATACACAGTTCATATTGTCTCTTTTTCTGTGTGTCCACACACAGTACCATACTATAGCAATATATCTAATAATATAGATGAAAGGAGGGACATTTGAGGACATTCCAGTCTGTCAAAAAGGAACTGATAAATTTCCTAGGAACTGGAAAGGTTTAGGGTTGCACGTAAAGTCAGCATTGCTTTATACAATTCAAATTGCAGCTGAAGGTTGTAGTATAATTAAAATACTAGTTTATATCAACAAGATTTTTACTCTGTTGCATGTGATATAAAGGCGCTTTTTTGTTTGCAGTGTTTTGTTTATATGAAGTCTTTAGGAGATCAGAATTGGGCTACGCTAGAATGGTCCATATATGCTTTTCAATTACAAGTTATTTTCTGAAAATATATTCCATGAAATAGATAATGGGCATAAAGAATGCAATGATAGGCATACACTTTGAACACTGCGTTCTGTTTGTGCACTTCGCACATCTTGCTAATGTTGGCATTTGCTGATTGCTGTACTTAGAATCATTCTAAAATGCATTATTGTGTAAATACGATTTATTCATGAAAAGTCAGATACATGAAACTTCCCCACAGTCATTCCGTAGAGTATGCAGTGCAGGTTATTGCTACTATAACTAGTTTTCCTAATCTTTTCAGTGATTTGTATATTTTCCCCCATAATATATCATAACTATCCACTTTCCTGTCTTTCTAAGAAGTATTTTACTAACATTTGCTTTTGTTTGTTCCCCAGCCATGAATGTCTTTCAGTCTATGGCTTGAGTCTAGATTACTACTCTTGGTTTGTCATTCCTCCCTCCTGCAGAAGCATGCTGGGAAGGTCCTAATTCTACCATCATACTACCTGAAAAATTTAAATGTTAAGATTGAGAGATAGGTGGATCAAAGACAAGAGGTTGTACAAAGAAAACAGAACATTTGAAATGGAATGGACTTACAAAATTAATTACTTCCTTCTGAAAATAGTCAAACAAGAATTCGGGTTTTGACTAACAGGCACCTCTGTACCCATAGATCAGATAAATTGGCCTTCTTTATTTCCAGGTGTTTAACTGCTTGAAACTTTATAAAGTGGCAAAGGTCATAGAAAGTAATACAGAAAAGGAAGCTATTCTGTTCGTCACCAAGACATTCCATACTGCTACTAATCATTCAGTTTTTAGGTTATATTGCATTTTGGTCAATGTATTTTCATAAACATCTTATAAAAGCTGAGTGCTTACAATAAGACTTCTAATTGGTAAATTATAAATCATGTAGATTAGAATCACACACACACACACACAAAAGATACCAAATTAAGCAGTTCTCCAAAACAAATTGGCAGACTAAATACAGAGGAACTCAGAGCAAGGATCAGTGAAGTTTCTTGAGATCTTGGTATATCTAATGTACGAAACTGCAGAGTTAATCACTTGGAATTGTATTCAGTGTTTCAAGGACAAGCATGAAGAAGGATATGTCATGATTTCTTACGATTACTTTTTAAAACATTTAGATGTGGCTTGCATATTTCTGTATTGCTGCTAGTTTAATATATTTCTTGGGAAGGACTTTTTGTCCAGTTCTGTGAAGATCCAGGAGTAATTCAGAATCAGAAAGGTTAGTTTCTGTTTTTTAATCTTAGAACTGGAAAATCCTTTGTTGTTTTAACTTCTTCATAGAATTCATGCATGGGAAATCATTGCAACTAATTTTAAAACTTGTGAAATATTTTTCCACAAGAATTTCAGCCTTTGATGTAATTAGCTCTAAGGTTTCTGAAGCGGCAGATTTAAACAAATTATTGCAGTATTTCCTTCATTGACTTCTTAATAGTCTGATTCAACTAATGTTTTTTACTGCTTGAGTAGTTGATCATTGTAAGCAAAGAGCAATATGATGAACATCCTTGTTTAATAGAATAAGCTGGTTTGAAGCACAGTAGTGATTGGGATGTGGTTGTTATCAATCTGTTTGGAGGGGAAGAAAAAAAATCAGTTGCCTCTCTTATTGAGTGCTGCTTCTAACTTTCCAAAAATTACGTGTATCTGTATAAATGCTAGAAGTTACATTAAAGGTGTCTAAACTGAACATTATTATGAATGGATATTTACTGTCATTTCAGTAAACCTAAATTGGAGAATGTTTAAATATGGAAATCCTTGCACAAAGCTGTTAGATATCATCACAATACACATTTGGGGTGTGTAGGTGTGTGTACTTTACCTCCCTTTGATCTTTTATTTTTCCATATTAAAAAAAACACTGTAGTATTCTAGTAAGTACATACCCCCTACCTTTTAATAACACTAATTTTCCTGTGGTGAAGCAGTTACGTTTAATGAAATCATATTGACGAGATCAGTGGAAATTATTTGGTAAGCATGTTTTTAGTCTAGGATTTAAAGAAAAAAGTAAGCACCACAAAGATAACTATTAAGATTTTAGATTAAGATTCATGGGGAATTATATCAAGAACAAAAACATCCTTGTATTTAGTTTTCTCTGTAGAAGCTAATTTAAACATAAGCAAAGGATAATAGGCCCTGAAGAGACCATTCATTTTAGCAGTGTTTTGAGCAAAATGGACAGTGTCCAGAAGGAGTTCAAAGAGCTGTTTGTAGGTTGAAATGAAAGCTTAATTTAAATTAAAAAAAAAAAAAAAACAAACCAAAAAAACCCCCAAAACTCAAAAATCTCAGCTCAGTAATTGTGTTTTTACTTATTTATCTAGCACAGCTGTAGTTACAAGGAGTTTCTGTAAAATGTTTGTCAAGTCCTAAACCTTTTTTATTCTAAGCTATTCCTGAGTAGAGTTGCTTTTATTTATTGTTCCTGTAATGGGATGGTCAGGTATATGATACAGGGAGTTCCGGGGGCTTTTGCATAATACTTATGTCAACAACAGTCAATGTTCTGTTTCTTTCGTATTTTACGTATTTTCTTTGTATACATTTTGAATAACTATAAAGGCCTTAATCTGTGGTATTGATAATTTTTTTTCATCTTAAATTTTGCCTTTATAACTGCCTGGTTTTTAAGGCATTCCCAGTATAGAAAGTCCTATTGAATTCAAAGTTCAAAGTATGTTTGTTTCTTAGGTGGAGTGAAGATCATTTTATTTCCAGGAAGTGCTGAACAAACTTTTGGAGATTTGCTGGTTGTCTGAATGCTTCTTAGACTTACTGTCAGTCTTACTGATGCTTACTAGTCTTAAAGTATTTTATCCCAGCCTCATCACCTATGGTTTTGACAAGTTGCTAGCAAAAGATGTCTTTCCTCATTTCCAGACTTAAAAGAGTAATCTATTTTCCTGTTGGTTTTGGGCTGAATTCTGATCTTCAGACAAGTTATGGAAGCCTCACATTCCCAGAGCCTGATCTTCATGGGGGACCTGAATCATCCTGATACCTGATGAAAGGGCAATACCGAAGAGCTCAGGCAACCTAGGAGATTTCTCAAATGCATTGATGACAGCTTCCTGGCACAGTGGATGGAGGAGCCAATAAAGAAAGGTGCTTTGCTGGACCTGATGGATATGAAGCATAAGTAACTGATCAGGGACATGAAGTTAAATAAACCATGAGATGATGGAGTTCAAGATCGTAAGAGAAAAGAGCTGGGGAAAAAAACAGGACTACAGCCCTGGATTTCAGGAGAGCATACTTTATCCTCTCCAGAGCTCTGCTTGGAAGAATCTTACGGGCTATGGCCTTGAAGGGAGGTGGGGTCCAGCAGAGCTGGCTGATACTCAGTGGTCACTTCCTCCAAGAAGGGACTGTCCCAATTAGTAGGAAATCAAGCAAAGATGGTACGGATGGACAAGCAAGAAGGAGGTCCTAACTGAACTCAGACATAAAAAGGAAGTGTACAAAAGGTGGAAGCAGGAGGGCAGATGACCCAGGAGGAGTATAGATCTCCTGACCAATCTTGCAGAGACAGGGTTAGGAAGGCAAAAGCTGGCCTGAAGTTGAATTTGGAGAAGGATGTGAAGGGCAACAACAAAGAATTATGAAAGTAAATAAACAGCAAATGGCCAGGAAAAACATGGGTCCACTACTGGATAGGGCAGTGGAGCTGGTGACAAATGACATAGAAAAGGCCAAGATGTTTAATGCTGCCTTTTGTCTCAGTCTTTACCAGTAAAAACAGCTTTCAGGAATCCCAGGCCCCTGAACCTAGAGGGAAAGTTTGGTACAACCAGGATGTACAGTAGGTGGAAGAGAACTAGGTTAGGAGCAGTTAAACAAACTGGTCCTAAATTCATAGGGCCTGATGGGTTGCACCCATGAGTGGCGATGGAGCTGGCTGATGCCATTGCGAGATGACTCTTGATTATCTTTAAATGATCATGGTGATTGGGAGAGGCTGGGAGAGCAAACACCATTCCTTTCTTCAGGAAGGGCAAGAAGAAAGCTCTGGGGAACTACAGGGCAGTTGATCTCATCCCAGTCCCTTAGGAGTTGATGGAGGAAATCCTCCTGGAAAGTAGTTCCAAAGTCATGAAGGACAAGGTGATCCTGAGTAGTCAATATGGATTTACAAAGGGGAACTCCTGATTGACCAGCATTCTGCAACGAGGCGACTAGCTTGGTGGACAAATAGAAAGCAGTGGATGTTGTTTACCTCGGCTTCAGTAAAGCCTTTGACACTTACCGCCCATAACATCGTAGACAAGCTGACAAAACATGGGTTAGGGAAGTAGACAGGTGGATTACAAACTAGCTGAATGACGAGGCCCAGAAGTTTGTGATCAGTGTACAAAGTCCAGTTGGAAGCAAGTCACTAGAGCTGTACCCCAGGGGTCAATACTGGGTCCAGGACTATTTCACATCTTCATTAATGACCTGGGTGATGGGACAGAGTGTGCCTGCAGGAAGTCTGCAGATGGTACAAACCTGGGAAGAATGGCTGGTACGCAAGACAGTTGGGCTGTCACTCAGAGGGACCTAAACAGCCTGGACAATTCTCATGAAGTTCAACACGGGGAAAGGCAGAGTCCTGTATCTGGAGAGGAATAACGCCATGCGGCAACCCACGTTGGGGACTGACTGGTTATAAAGCAGCTTGGCAGAGAAGGACCTTGGGGTCCTGGTGGACAAGCTGAACATGAGCCAGCAATGCACCCTTGTGGCAAGGACGGCCAACAGCATCCTGGGCTGCACTGAGAACAGTGTTGCCGGCAGGTCAAGGGAGGTGATCCTTCCTCTCTGCCCTGCTGAGGCCACATCTGGACTACTGGGGTCAGTTCCCCAGTACAGGAGACACGTGACCATACTGGAGCAAGTCCAGCACAGCGCCATAAAGATGATTAAGGGACTGGAGCATCTCTCATTGGAGGAGAAACTGGGAGAGCTGGGACTTGTTCAGCCTAGAGAAGGCTCTGGGGAAATCTTACTAATGTGTATGAATAAAGGATGGGGGGGAATGAAGATGAGGAGCTGTACTGTTCCCAGCAGTGCCTGCTGGTGGGACAAAAGACAGTGGCACAAATGAAAACACATGAAATTCCATCTGATCACAAGAAAATTTTTTACTGTGAGATTGGTCAAACGCTGAAACAGGTTGCTTGGAGAGGTTTTGGAGCCTCCATTTTGTGGTGATACTCAGAACTTGAGCAGATGTGGCCTTGGGCAGTGTGCTGTGGCTGACTCTGCTTGAGCAGGGGGATTGGGCAAGATGAGCTCTATAGGTCCCTTCCAACCTGAATGATTCTGTGATTTTTTCCAGGTCTGAGACCAAGGCTATAGCATCCTATGTAATGACTGTCCTTATAAAGTAGTGTTGGCCAAACTTAGGTCTTGTGATATTATTGTTATTAATTATTATTGTTGTTGTTGTTCTTATTATTAAGAATCTGTAGGTATTGATCTGGATTTTGTTACAGAATATATCCTTGTAATACCAGTAATAAACATTTTGAGATGCAGGCTTTTTGATTAAGAAATTGTCAGTATGGGTTATCTGTCTTACCTAAAACGTCTTCACAAGATGAAGTCATAACCTCTTCAGATATTCTAGTGAATGCTGCTGTTTCGGTCTACCTCTTCTATACAATGCTCTCGACAGCAGAACTGACCCACAGACCCAGGCGCTGCTTTGACAGTGTCCATGAGCCCAGGAAGCCTAACTGCGCAGCTGCTGCATAGTACAAACAGAACAGTTGCACAAAAGGTGGAAATCAATGTTTGTTTGATTTAATTGATTTTGTACATTCGTGCTAATATTAGTTTAGTTTATAGTTGCAGTTTATTTTATGACCATATTTTATGTATAGTACTAACAGTCATAATTATTTTTAATTTACAGGATGGAGGTCTGCTTCTAAATAATCCGTCTGCACTGGCAGTTCATGAGTGCAAGTGTCTCTGGCCAAATGTTCCATTGCAATGTCTAATATCGCTGGGCACTGGTCGATACGAAAGCGAGGGAAAGACCAATGTCACATACACCAGTTTGAAAGCCAAACTCACAAATGTTATCAGCAGTGCAACTGATACAGAAGGTTGGTGTCTTTAAGATATGTTTGTATTGTGACTGGTTTGTATGTTTCCCAGGAAAACAGTTCCAATTCAGAGAGCAATCCGCTACCTTTTGTCTTTCCCCTTCTCTCTACCTGCCCCCTTGAAACAGTCCCTTTGTAACTCGTTATATATAGTCGATGTTTTAGTACCAGTATTACAGGTTTTCTGGAGATGATAATATGAGTGCGTTTCTTAGCCTTATCTCCGTGAATCTTCATCTTTGCTGTGTTGCTGATAAGCTCTTTTAGTTTGAGTTCTCAGCTGCTAATAGGAGGTTGATGACAGGTATACAAAAGTTAAAAAGCTAGCTTAAAATTTATCAGAATGACAATGGCAATCCAACAGGATTTATACAAAGTGATACGTGTTTTACCTGTGCTTCAGGATAAACGCATACTCAGGAATTAATTTCAATAGAAGAATCATATTTTCTTATATTAGTTTTTTCCCATAAACAGGAATGCCTAATAGTTAATATACAGCACTGATTGCTTTTCAACAGCTGCAGAAGAAGTATTTTAGTTCTGTTCTTTTCTATATGTGCTTTTATACATGTACTTTTCTATGGACTTGACTGTATCTGCCAGTGGTCACAACTTCCATTGCTGTCAGGAGGAGCCAAGCATGTGTTTTCCAAAAAAACCTCTGTTCCTAGGATGGGAGTGCATTGGAACTCTGTCACTAGCAGTTTACATCTATTTTGTTGTTATAAACAGGAAATACTGATATGCAGATGCTTCCCCCCCCAGCCCAAAGGAAACTGGTACTGTAAAAAGCTAAGGAACAAGAAATACTGTTACAGTCTAGATCCCTTGCTGCATGATCTCTTGTCAACTGACCGTCATTAGTAAAGAAAAAGCTAGATTTTGGGCTGCCTTTGGTTTTTGCACAGTTGTGGAAAGGCAGTGGGAATTGTGGGAAGGAGAGATGTGCTGTCCACTTTCTATCAAGGGAAGAAAAATTTCATTACAGCCAAAAACTCAGGCAAGAAATTTGATGAGGGAGAGGAGGAAAGGAAAGTTCATTGTGGAGACCAAAGGAGAGGGAATGGAAAGCGGGTGGAGTAGACTTGAGCAAATGCGAAGTTGCATTACCAAGTAAAAAGTGGACAGTATTAAATAGGGCAAGAAACACTGGATGTGGTGAGACAAGAAGAGACACAGTTGGGTAATTTACAGGAGGAGGAACCAAGGAGAGCAGATTTGACGTTAACAAGAATTTTTTGCTGTGGTCTTACCCATGATATTTTTTTCACTTTAAAATTTTTGTATGACAGTAGATGTTTAAAAGAACGGAGGAGTGTGGTCAGAATGCAAAGAAGATGGAAGTAAAAAGAGAATGAAAGACGAAGGAAGTAACGGAAATGGGATTTTAAGGGAGCCAACAAAGAGAGAGATCTGAAAGGAGAGAGAAAATGGGTTATGAAAGAGGAAAAAAGGAAGAGAGGAACATGCAAATCCATTACATAACTAGTACAACAATAAACTAATGGATCTGCTGTAATTTAACTTGAATATTTTAAATTAATGTTAAATTCAACCCCAAAATCTGTCATAATATATAAAATACGAATTAGTTGCAAACAAAATAAAGCTTTAAACCTACATATTTTTTACTGCAATCTTTGGGATTAGAGGATAATATATAGCTGTCGTTTTCATAATACCTGCTTCAGTTAGTACCGAGTGTAGCAAATCATGGGTATCCTGAATGGGGGAATATGTAAATTACATTCCTGCTCTTCAGAATGCACTCTCGCTTTTAAATGAATGGAATGTACATGTAGTTAAAAACATGGATAGCTGCAAAGCCTTCTTAATAGTCATACCAGTGAGGTTGTCTTAGAACAAAAGGTGAAGCTCTTCCAGAGTAAACAGCTATGAGGTCATTTGCAATCTTCCTAATGAGAAAGGGTTTTTGATAAGGCAATGGTGGAACATTTACTCGGCAAAGCAGCACTTATTTACACTTCCTGTGTCACTCCAGAGCACTTGTTGTTCAGAGACTGTAGGACTTACTTGTCTGTCTGATGTAAATGTAGCTGTTGCCTTCATTTGTTTCCAATACAGAAGTTCACACCATGCTGGATGCACTGTTACCGCCAGATACTTATTTCAGATTTAACCCTCTTATGAATGAAGACATACCTCTGGATGAAAGTCGTAAAGAGAAACTCAATCAGCTGCAGACAGATGGAATTCGTTATTTAGAAAGAAATGAAGAAAAACTGAGAAAAGCTGCAAAAATATTAATACAAGAAAAAACAACTTTGCAGAGACTTCAGGACTGGATAAGATTAAAGGCTGACATGTATGAAGGCCTTCCATTTCTTTCCAAATTGTGAATATGTAATGCATGAAAGGTGATAAATGTAAATCTTGTTCCAGAAAATCCATTTAATACTTTAAAGGAAGAATGTTTATTGGGGGGTAAATAACATCTTCGGAAAGCTATCAGAATTCGGAGAAAGCAATTCAAGGTGGCTGTTTCGTGCACACTTACTGATACAAGGTTTTATGGTGTTAATTTTTTTTTTTAACTTTACAGATCTTAACTGTTGGTCTACTTAAATTTGTTAGAAGTCTGTTTGTAAAACTGAAAATTATGAAAACAATTGTGGTATGCATTTTTGGATGTATGTACCATAATTATGACGGCAGTAAAACTTTATTTATCAACTACCAGACTTACACAAAATTAACAAAAAATAAAATCCTTATTCACTTTAGCGTAGGCGATATACCTGCTAGGCTCTTACATAGGCAGTGTGTTTAACAGAAATGTAACGTTCTTACAAAAACTTTGCCTGTGTTAATTGCACTTTTACATTTGAAAGATAACATCTAAATTCTTTTTTTATTTTATTGGGTTTTGTACATAACAATATTGAGATGTTTGGATGACTATAAATGCATATTAAATTATCAAAAGTAACTGTAGGACCTGCTGCCGCCTTTTTTTTTGGGGGGGGGGGGTGCAGATAACCTCAGATTGGTTCATTCATTATTTGAAAATAATCTTAAGCCCCAAAACTTCACTTGAGCAGCTATTCTGGACACAGGATAAAGGAAATAAAACTTTGAAATAGTTCGCATTGAGTGAGAAGCTTACTATAGAAGGTTCAGTTTTGGGTGCCAAACTTAAGGTGTCTCTAGTGAAAAAAATAAGCAGTTGATACATGAAATAATAAATCAGGCATTTCCTTATGTCTCCTGCTTTTCATATATGCATTCTCTTGAAATTACCTTAAAGTTGTGAAGTTAACATTTAGAGATTACTACAACCTTACTGCTCATTCCTCTGCAACTTTTTGCTTATGTCAAGAAGGGTTGTATGGTAAGTTATGACGATATAGTATGTCAGTGAAACAACATTTTCAAGAACAGGAAGGTACACAAGTTCTTCAAAACAGTATGACTGCAGTGAAGTTTGAGTTAGACACAGCTGCTGTCACATGTTGAGCATGTTCCCATTAATAAGATTGTTTGACAGGTTTCTGGGTGAGTTTTTGCCTCTTCTTAGGCAGCTACAATACATGAAAATATTTACTAGATAAAATGTCCAGTTTCACAAAAAACCCCAGTGTATTTGGCACTTTGACTTTGGGGACTAATCACCTGCCATTGCATTATCTACTGAAAATAACATTTACTTTGATAGTCACCTTCTGTACTTGTCCTAAAATAGTGAAAATTTTATTAGGCTGCCTTTAGGAAAGAAACTTTGAGGAAGAGAGATGAGATCCTTTGTTATCTTAGGAGTTGCTACATAGTATTCTGTGACTGTGCAAGAAAAGATTTGATATGGGCTGCTCTTTTTTTAATCTGGTGGATTTAAAATTTTTATGTCATTTTTACCCCAGTGACCATACTTTTGTGGTACTCCCTCTGTTCTCTGGCTTGTTTTTGCCAGTGAAGCTACTAAGTGTCATAAGCTGTAGCCTTCAAGTTTTTAGATTGTTCCCGAAGAGAAACGGCGAGAAAGAAGTTAAAAAACTACAGCAATTAAAAGCTAAGTGAAAGAATGCATGTTGGTCATTTTCACCACCACCACCCCCTCTGTTTTTTTAAATTATGGACACCAAAAGTAATTTCTTGAACAGGGCACTAATACTAAAAAGGAGTTTTATGGTCTTGGTGCAACTGTACTTCCTACAAACTTCCCTTCTTCATTCCAACTATTAAGAACTAAGTAAAAGAATAAGAAAAGATCAAGCCTTTCCCATCGGTGTGAGATAGTTTAAGCATATAACAAAGAAACTTCACCATTGTTCTGATCAAGGCACCTTGTATAGAGTTAAGCTGTGTTGCCAGCAACATAGACAATATGTGATAGTCTGCTGGAACAACACACATAATAATACTTTTTCCCCTGGCAAAGAGCAAAGTCATGGCATCATCCATAAGGCTATCAAAGGTGTTATTCTGAATTCGTAAGTTTGCAGTCATAGGGTTTTGGGATAAGTATTTAAGAAAATGCTTACCTGTAGTAATCAAAGTGATAACATTTCCATTTAATTTTTAAACAATTAAAACTTATGAGTTACTAATGTTAAGAGGTGGACTTCACAGGTGGCTAAATGATAACTTTCTAAACAAATCTTTGCAAAATTGACATAATCTCCTTGCTCTGATTTTGAAAGGCAGCAAGAAAGAGTCCAGACCATGAAATGAAAAGGTATAGATATAATCTCCTTTTATGCAAAGTCAGAAAAAGCCTCTAGTTCATCTATTGGTTTCTAATTATCTATGCAGAAGATCTTAATTGAAGGACATTTCATTACCAAAGAAAAGAAAATAAAAATTTTTAAGTGTTAAGTGTGATCATGGATTTTAGTATATTTCCTGTCAGTGTCCATTCCAGCAGTGATACAAAGATACTGATTTTATTGCAGAAAGCACAGTCAGCAGCAGTCGAATGTAATTATAGTTTTGGTCACTACTATTAGAGAAAGAGATACTCAGACTAAAACAGATGCAAAGAAGGGCTGCCAAAGGGAAGATTAAGAGGGCATGGTTTGTTTCATCTAACAAAACAAGGGCTGGAAGGGGCGTACATGGTGCTGTTTAAAAATACTTCAAGAAGCATATGCTGATGGACATTTGCATAAAAACAGAGGTGCTCAACCTGACCAGAAATAAATTTAGCCAGAAGGTAAAAAGGTGCTAAAGTCCCATGGAGCAAGATTACAGAATAGCTATAAAAATAATTAACAGAGCAAAAGAAACTGTTTTAGTGTAAGTTTTAGAAAATTAGCTCCTGAAAATGGTGTTGTATAAAGCACTATGAGAACAGCTACTAGTCTCCATGACCAGCTGAATCCGTTCTAACCCACACAGCAGGTAAGAACTCATTAGCCCCTTATATAAAACAGAATCTATAGGCTTATGGAAGCTTCTAACAGCTCCTCCTCATTAGGCCTAGTAGATAAGGATTGATCTAAGTAAGGTTCTTGTCTTTGATCCACCACTGACAGAGCATTTAATTTATTTTGCTTTCCTTGCTGGTGAAGAGAGCTGAGAGGCTAAGTAATACAAGACACATGAAAGGTGAAGGAAAAATCTAGTGTGTGCTTACTACTCATTGGCACCATTAATTTTTCATCAGACATTAAAATGCTTATATGCTGCTGGGTCCAAATAGTGCTGATTTTCTTTGGTTAAAAGACTATTCTCAAAATGTCAAGTATTAAATACAGACATAATCTGCTGCAGGAGAGGCTGTGTTAAGGCTTCCTCTTTCTGCTTAAGGACTGCTCTCCCAGGTGCAGCTGTGATATAAACCCATAGCCTTGTACGTTCAACTACATAAGGCAAGAAAGCAAAACCACTTTTTCTTTTTTGCACTGATGCCTAAGAAGTGGGATGAATTTTCAGACCTTGCAGAACTTTCCAGTTAAGGGATGGTTCAGTGCTAGAAGTAATGTATATTCTTAATGTAATCATATTCATTTTCAAGGAAAAACAAGCGTGCCAAATGCCTCTTCCTCAAACTCTGTAGCCTCAAGATGAGTAGGCTTGCTCTTTGCTCCAGCTGCACATTGCTGAGGTGTGAACTCAAGGGGCTGCTGCCCCCCGAACCCCCTGTTTGCTGCTCAGCCGTCTCACCCCCGGCCTCCTCTTTCCCACACCTACAGTCAGGTATGCTCCTGGTATGTACCAGTTAATTCCAGTGTGTCACCTGGTGCAATACTTTGCTGATGGCCTTCGCTGTTTGCACTTACTTATATAACAGTATGTGTTTTTTACTATTATTGTTGTTCTTCCTTCAAGATTTAACAAGGACAATACTATTACTTATTTCAATGAAATTGGCAGACTTCGGTAAGGGGGAACCATTAGCAATTTTCAGCATAATATAAAAATTAAACAAGCACTGAAATACTCCAGTACTTATATCCCTGGTAATGAATGTTTAATCCTTAGTAGCAATGTAATTTTGCTTGTTACTTATGATTTAATTTAATTTATTGTTTTCTCGTAACAATATCATCAATGGCTATTTCACCATATAGTTGCAATAGCATAAAAAAGATACAGTAGCATTTTGAAATCTTTACCTTTCAGGAAGAAGCTGTGATACAGCATTTTCATGTAAAATCACAGAGGTGGCCTGGAGAGGTTACTAACACCGTTAAAGCACAATGCAGAGTTCAGCAAACATAATTTTAGCATTTAAAATCTTTTTTTCATTTTCAAAATTTTGTAAACTGCAAAAGGAACAGTTTTCTGTGCTCACAGCATTATTTCGTAGTTGAATAAGATAATCATCACAATACTATCATCTTCCAGAATGTCTCAGAATTTTGATAGCAAATCCCCAGAATTAATTTATTCAAAACCTGGTCTGTGTCTACTTTTGGGCATAATTTCAGCAAAACTGCTGTTCCATGCTTCCTCACTGGCTGCTCTGTAGAAATCATAAATATGATCCTGTCCTCTCCTTTCGTACTTCGTTTGAATACATTTTCAGGGAGGCAAGTCAGGCAGCCATGGAACACTTTAAACAACAAAATGACAAGACCTATATTGTAAAGAAAAAAAGAAGAAATGTTGGTTTTAATGAGAGTTTTAAAAGCTGAGTACAGGATATTTCTATCTTCCTGCAAGGAAAAGCAGGTATCTCAGGTACTGCTTAAAATGTGGAGTCAAAGGACAAAACCATTGGCACTATTAAATTTGACTTCAAAGCATTACTTTACGGAGTCTGCTAAGACATAAGCAAAACTTGAAACTTCAAAACTTGTGCATTGTGTCCCTTCTAGCTGGTTTATTTCTTGGTAAGTGTTAGATTTAAAGCCATCACCAAGCAAGTCTGGACAATACTTAGACAAATCTGGGTATGAATACCGCAGGAAAGACAATAATATTTCTACAGCAGACTGAGTTTTAAATAATTTGCACTAGATGTATCATAAATTCTTAGGAAGAACTACAGATCAGTAAGCAAAGTTTAGATGAGATTGTCAGGAAGCAAGTATGCTCTGGACAGCTGTTTATTGCATGGGTTTATATGTATATAAAAATAGTTGTGTATATTAGAGATAGTAAAGAAAAAATCAAGACAAAATACTTGCCATGTGATGCTGTTCCTATATATTTTATCTCTGGCCTGTAAAGTGCATTCACTTCAGATTGTCTTTGAGAAAAGGAAAGCTTTTCCTCATCTATTATGCAGGGCTCAGCACACTGCAGCCTCTCAGGTAAACATCATCTCTTCAAACCAATACATTTACAACAGGTACATTGTAATTCAAATGAAATTTAATTTAAAAAAAAAACAAACAACCAACTTAAAAAAAGCAATTAGTTTCCAGAACCAAATGTATCCAGCAAGTTAGATCAAGAATGTAGAGTGGCTACTGTCTTTTCTCAGCAATTGATACGAGTAGGTGGAAGGTACTGTCACTGTGGCACACCCAGAAGGCAGCCGTACTTCATGCAGTTTCGGCTGCATGGCCACTTGGTCACTCTGCAAGTGGCCTCTGCTGGCATGGGACGCTGTGGCAGCTGTACGCGGGCAGCAATAGGTAGGTATTCAGCAGATATTCTCTTCCTCCACAGTACAGTGGTAGCCACTTCATATTAGTATGCACTCCATCTGGTCAGGCCTTTACAAAATCAATCCACACAGAAAAAGATACTTCTCCTTCCTGCTGGAGATAATGAGGAAGGAGACTTGGATCATTATTGCTGTCCAGGACACAATGCCTTTGCTTTCCTCCCTCACAATAGCTACTTTGTACAGAAGAAGCTCTGGCAGCCAGGCCTCAGAAAACAATACTCCATGGTCACTATAGCCCACAGTCAGCTCAAAGTCACTAGAAGCACTGGAAAGGACTACTTCTCTGGTCTCCAAAATGCTTCAAAATGTCTGATTTCCAGTTTGGCTTAGACTCCCAAAGCCTACAGCCATTGACTGGCAGTGTCAAGAGCTCTCTGTGCAGAATGTCCCCATGGTGAGTTCCCCATTGCAAAAGAACTTCAGAGGAATCCCCAGAACAAATAAACTCCAGCTGACAGCAGGTACCTCATTTTGGTAACCTTTACTATAAGAGCATCCCTGACAGACCTGGTACCAAATGCCCAGGTGACATACAGGGATGTCTGTGAAATGGGCAGAGTTATTCTTAGGATGGAGCTGGTGCCATGCCTTCTTTCTGCCCAGGACAGTTTCTCAAAAGAAGACTCCCATGCCAACCTTCTGTCCTGGAGAAATCTACTGCACTATGAGACAACACCAGTTCCCAAGCTAGATTCAGTGTTGGGCTAAGGGGTGTTAGAGCAGGTTTTCAGGTGTGGGAGGAAGGGAGCATGTTTCCCCAGCAAGCCCAAGCATAAGTACTGGTTCTGTTCTGCAAAACCTACTTTTATGACTTTTGGTTGTCATCATGGGGTGACATGGGAATAAGCAGGCCACTATTCCATGTGTCAACTTTTCTATCATGTGAGAGGACAATCTCCTGTTGGTGGTTGAAAAACTTAATTCATCTCCACATGTGCCTGTGCTGCCATGCTTTTGCAGAGATGTGCCATCTATGTGGGCAAAACCATGCATCGTGGAGGTGGCATGGAATATGTGCTGGCAGTCTCACATCACTGCAGACCACATGAGGAAGTGATCTCAGTGGTACTGTAAGAGTCCTGTTACTGGAGGAACATGGCCCTGGCCATCAGCTGGGTCTTTCTCCAGAGCCCTGAAACATTATGGATGCTGCCAGAGGCACGCTAAGGGGAGACAACAGATGAATCTGAAACCGCACAAAGCAGACCTCGAAGTCTGTACAAAGTAGCAAACAGAACTAATTAGGTGCTCAGAAATATGTACTTTTTTATCATGACAGCTCCTGGACAGCTTTTCTTCCCTAGTTACCTAAAAAGAAACAAGAATAAAGAGCTTCTTCAGAAGGTAAGTCACCCTGTCAGACTGTATTTGTAAAAACAAACACATAGCATCTCATAAACCCCTTCTCCACAACAGTAAACAGCAGATTAGAAAATGATTGAATGTAGTTGGTTTTCTAATCTGATGCAGACATGCTCAAATAGCTTTATAGAGATACAGCACTGCAGTCTTCATTTAGCTTGAATTAAACAATACCTGCTACAGCTAGTCTGTATTTTAGTGTTAGCCTCTTATCTGCAGTCACCTGCTGTGAAGGTCAACAAATCAGATCACAGAAGGCTCAATGTTAGTATCTTAGATCTTTGAGCTTTTATTGAGGTATAGGTGTCAGAGCTCTGTATCTCTTATCTCTACGCATATGTATGTCTCTCTCCTTACTAAAACAAGATGTCACAGTGGATGGTGGCAAGCAGTCTGCTGCACGCTCAGCTGCATCTACTCTTCCACAGCTCTGTGAAGATGTCTGGGATTTCATAGTTTTTCTCAGACAAGTCATCTTGCCTCATTCTCATCTCGCTTTCAAGGTCTAGAACAATAGCTGTTGTGAATCAAGGTCTAGGTTCACTTCCCTAGGGACAAAAGGTATGGCAGCATTTCTATATGAGTTCCTACCCGAGTACTGCTTTAAGATCTTCCCTTTCTCTTTCCCTGAAAAGATAGGGGCTTTTTTCTATGTCATTGTTCCACATTCTGAAGAATTTTTTTTTTTTTTTTTTTTTTTTGTTTAGCTCTGCCCTGTGAACTTGACTATGCCTGGTTTGGCTTCTGATGTCCCTGTACCTCCAATGCTGTGTTTTTAAAGTACTGTCTTTGACACATGAATGGTCACATGCCTTGCCTAATTTTGAAACCTAATGCTGCTGTTATAAACAATTGTTAAATGATTTGTAGAACAGTCTTTGTGCTCATCTATTTCTCTGTTTATTTCTGGACAAGAGTGTACTTGCCTAAGATAGCTCTCTTCATGTTACTTCTTGAATTTGTGCCATGGAACAAAGAATGATGAAAGTGTTACAGCAAAAAAAGCAATAGCCTTGTTTTTCCTGCTCAAAAAAGTCAGTGTTAGAGCATTTCTAAACCTTTGAGTGGAGAACAAATGTTTCCCAGAACAACAGATGATTGGAGAAATGAGAAAATCATTATTACATAGCTAAAATATCAGAAGATCATAGATAGTGCCAAGGGATTGATTTTGGTTATGGTAGAAGGTTCGTCACTAATCACAACAAAAAATAGCTTCAGAACTTAAGTGAAGGTTAGCAGAAAAAAACAAAAGTTTGATGTCAAAGGTATATATACCATGTTTTTGAAGAGAAATCTAGATGACAGATTAATCTATTTGTCTTGAAGGCACAGACTGAAAAATTAAGCCACAACTTCACTTGTGATTGATCACAGACATTCATATATCAAATATGCAGATTACCATTGAATGTGCAAAATAAAATGGTTATTTAGCATATTTAAATATGTGCAGAAACTCAGACTTAAAGCTGTTTCTGTGGTCCATGGTAGTGGAAAATAGTGAACAGGTGCAGGCACACGTCCAGAAAAACTTGGATGTATTGACTCCAGAAAAACTTGGATGTATCCACACTCATTTAAAAGTTCCCTGTAAGGAGTACAGACATTCTCCTTGTGCCATTTTAAGGATCATATTAGATTTAAAAGTTCGGGAATCAGTTCCATAGCTCCAGAGTTTTCCACTGCCTTTCCTAAGGTTGGCCGGCTCACCCAGCTTTGGGTACCAAGAGTCTGCCAGCTACACCTGTGAGAGCTAGTGCCAGCCTATGGACCAACCATATTGCTTGTCATCAGTTGGGCTCTACAGCACCAAGGAGCAACAAAACTGCATGCTTTACCTTTTTAGGCTTGCTTCCACTCTGCTTTTATTATTAAAGAAATGAAAAATTCAGTTGGTATTTAGACAGTTTGAGTAAACCACAAAAACTTTACACCACTGTTGGTGACGAAACAGCACAGAGTCTGTGCTCTGTGACTTCGGCCGGCTGATTTGAGGGCATACTGCTGGTACCTGTACTACTACTAAAACTGCAAGTTTTCAAAATATTCAAGGGAACTCCTGAGCTGAGGAAACTGCTGGACTCTTGTAGCAGTCAGCATCACAGCAAGCAGGGAAGCAGGTTCCAGCACCAGAGGAGGTGAGTGATTATCCTTTAAATGTGAGCCCTGCCTGAGCACATTGGAAGGAGTAAGGGCAGTCACAGACTGAAAGACTGACAATCTTAGGAACACAAACTGGAAAAGGGCTCGCTTCCAGTGAGAGAAAAGCGTGAACACCAGGGACCATACATCATTAACTAACATTTTTCATGCATTTGAGTGACATACAGCACACAGATGGAAAATACCAAACTTCACGATAATTGCTGTATGTGATACTAGTTCTTCCAGCAAAGTGTAAATAGTGAGACAGAGAAAAGTAATTTCCAGTGTTATTCTTAGAAATTGTGTCACTTTCCTTCAGTTTGTGAAAGGAAAATTATATGCTCTTGCCAGAAAAGAAAGGAAAAATAATGAAGCTCAGGGTCTATTGGCAAAGGGCATGGGGTTAGAAGAGATCAACTAGGAGAGGACTTAGTGAAGCACGCTGTAGCTTTACTAAGAAGTGCGATGCTGGTATACCATGAATTGAAAATGATCAAACAAAATACAGAAACACAGGCAGAAACTCATCTGCTAGAGACAGAATGGTAAACCTAATAGATCTGCTTATGCTGTTCATGTATCAATGCAATTTTCTATTAGCAATGAGGAGAAAACAGAAAGGTATTACTTCTGTTATGCTGAGGGTCACATCTGCACATGCAACAGGACCTTTCAAAATTTGCTGCACCTCAACTGAATGTCAAAAGCATGGGGAGAATTATTTCCAACAGAATGTCACCTGTCAGCATTTAGAACATCCCATCTTTTAATTTTAAAATTCCTTTCTTTTGTTAAATGTGTACATCTCTTGTGATGCACAAATGCATTGTTTTTAATTAAGTCATTTTTTGTGATCCACATTAAACATATTCAGGGTTTGTTTTTTTTTCTGAGTCCTTCAAAGTATTTGATTCACCTGGGGCAGATTTCTTAAACTAAATTCAAACCTAGAGGTCATCACAACTAGAACATTCCCAGGGGATCTCAGCTCCTCTTCCAGGCTTCCCAAATGGCTAGTAATTAGCTGTTGCAGTGATCATCAATCACATCTTCTAAACGCCATTTGGTGCTTGGATTATGACAGACCCTATGAATTATTAACTAACCTCCCTGCCAGTTAAAGCTGAGAATACTCACATACTGCATTACAGCCGGCACTGTTATTGAGGTGATAAGCTGTGCAGGTATTGCTTTTCCTCCTGTCCTGGGTGTTTTGCCTGTATGAATTGCACATTTCAGGGTCAGAAATAATTTTTTCTTTGGTATGTTGGACTGACAGAAATAAAAACATGAAGAGTGAAACCTTTCACTTGAAGTAATTACAGTTCTGTGGACCTTTAGGAATACATAATTATCTGATACGGTGACCAGTACAAGAGAATCCTGGCAATATGTTTGGTTATGCAGAAAAAACCCCAAAGCTGATTGTTCACTATCATCTGCTTCAGAAATCTATAAGGACCACACACTGATGTCTCTCCTCTGGGAACCTAGTAAAGCCAGTCAATTTATCCAGAGATTTTCTCACTTAAACTGCCTCAGGGAATTCAAACATAAGCAAACATAATTGCAACATAGGGGCAATGGTGTGTTTTTAATTTAAAACTCATCTCATCCTTAGAAGGTCCAACAGACTTAGAGAGGAAGGTGTATCTTAAGCAAGCAGACTAGAAAAGCCCTTTGGGCGTTTTTCTACTTCAAGACTAAAGGGTAACTTCAAAAGGACTTAATTGATGTAATTTTTTACCGCAGCTTTCCTCTCTTTCTTCTCAGTTTCCCAGGCAAAACCTTTCCTTCATTCTAAGCCTTACTACATGTGATCAAAATTCATGTTCGTGTGCTGGGAAAGGCAGGAGACCTTACTCTTTCACCAACTTTGCTCTTTTTCTCTGTCATCTGAAAAGACTTAAGTGCATGCTTAATTTTTTTATGTGTGAATCATTAATAAACTGATGTATATGCACAATAAACAAGTGCATGGTGGATTGGAATAAAGTTTCACTAAAGCAAGGGTTAACAGCTCTAATAACTATTATTAGGCATTTTCCAGAATCTTGGAGTTGCTTCCTAGCTCATTTCCATAATGGAAAACTCCCGCTGAAGACAAACACTCTTAACCTGCGAGACACATAGCTTAAAGATGTAACAGGTTAAATCATAAGGTCAAGCTTAGCTTAAAGTTAAGCCATTTTTGAAAATGGAGCTGCTTAGTATTCAGCTCTGTAGAAGTCCCTTGGATAAATTTCCTGGTGTCTGTAGACTTTTGATGTTTGTGGAGCAGTTTTTCAAGAACCTTGACCTGTGACTTAGGCTTGTAAGAGATTTTTAACTGTCTCATCCAGTATCTTCTAATGGAAAAATGTGAACTCTAATCATGCACACAAAATGTGTTTGGTGTTTGCAGATGGTTTAATCTGCTGTGTGTGAAGGACTTCCTTATTTATATACCAGATAAAATATTGGTCCTGTTGAAATCAATATCAAATTTCCATTGACTTGAGCCATTTCACCATGTTGAGTACAGCTGTCAAAAATAGATGTAGTTTCTGTAATATGCCACGGATCACATTGAATACATAGTTTATATAATCCTTTCTCTCTCAAGTTTCTGACAAGTTCCAACGGTCCTTTATGTTCCTTGAGATCACCTTCTGAGCATGGCCAAACGTACTGTGGTCTGCATACTTTGGTATCTGTGGATGTTTCAAAAACTTCACCTCTCTCTTTTATCTGAAAACTTGATCTCTTAAGCATTCTCAGAGGACATCCATCTGGTAGATTAAACTTGACACAAAACCGAGCTGATGGTAGTATCTTCCTGTGATTAGAATAGTCCAGGGTGTGTGAAACATTTGTTTAACTCCTTTTCCAGCCTTTGCTAACTACCAGCTAAGAAATGGAGTATTCAAAAATAAAATGGTGGTGCCATCTCTCCTCCCAAAGGTACTTCACTTTGCATGGAATTATTAAATACTCATAGGCACAAAAGAGAACATTAGTCTAGATAGTCAGGCTATTGGGAAGAAGGGAGGCCAGTGATAAATTTAATTAAAACAAAAAAAAAAAACCAAAAAAAAAACCAGAAAAAAGCAGTGAAATATGTGCAGATATAGGGTTAGAACTCAAGATTCCCAATACACAGGCAAATATATCGATTACAGAGTTTCTGTCTGTGCAAGATGTATTTTATGTGTGTGATCTTACTTTCTTTCAGTGTTTAACTATCCTGTACAAGGTGGAAGAGCATCAATAAGGGAGTGCATTGAAAACTGTCTTCATCCTCAGATTCTCCTAGATGCTGTTGTTTGTGCCCAGAGAAGTTAAAAGTTCATTAAGTAAAGTTCATTAAGCAAAGGAAACAACTGAACCCAGACCTCCTACTTCCTTTCTCAGCACTCAAGCTAATGGAAGATGGGACAGGTGATAGCACCAGCAGCTCCTCCACTCCATCTGCCTGTCGAAGAACAGGATCCTCTCCTCCCATATTGCATTCAAGCATCTAATTCCTGAAGGAAGTTTCAGCCCTGTGAATCTCTGGCAGTGTCTCCCAGCGAGTCCTAAAATGGCAAGATTAAAACCACAGCATTTCTGTGTGACTGTCACTAACTGGCTCTTTGCTTAGCCTGCTAGCTGCCTTAGGTGCTAGAAGAACCCTGATTTCTTGTACGGGAAACCTAGGTTATAGCTTATATATCAGGTATGGCAGTACCTAACTGTAGTCACAAATTGTCTTTTGAGAGAGTATTTCTGAAGCCTAAATTTAAGTATTATTTTTCAATTCTTGACAGCACATCAGAACACTTCTGTGCAGTGTCTCTCCCGTACGATTTTCTTGCTAGCCTAGTTCTCAACATATTTTACATCAAAACACATCCCCTGTCTGGTTCTCCGTGAAAGCTGATTTTGTTACCACATACCAAGTAGTGCAGCTTTCAACATTAGACGTTACCACTTAAGCTTTTGATCTTGTCTTTGGTCTCTTTTCTGCTTTAGAAATATCCACATTTTATGCTGCTATAGTAAATAAACACTAGCTTCTGAAAAGTGTTAGTCCAGCAGTAAGTACATTTACTTTACTGTTATGGTATCAGAAGATCCTGCAAAAAGAAATCTGAAATGCTCATAAATAAATTAGATTAAAATGAATCTCAAAAGTTGTTCAGTTTTTGATTGGGAGGCCCCATAATCTACTGAATATGATTAGTCTAAATTTTATTGACTTCCAATGTGTTCAGTTGGATATTCCTCGCCATTTTACTTTTTTGGGGCTACACCGTGCTCCATTCACCATTGTAAGACCTCAAAACAAGTGCAATAGTGGTACAGTGGGATAACTCATGTTAGAAACACACGGGTGGCATTCAGCTGAGTAAATGTAGACTCTTACAATGTAGACATTTACAGCTGAACAAGACACCCGCTGGTCCTGTTACAGTCAACGGGGAGAAACAGGCATTTCTAGGATGCAACTCAGCTTATGCTAACGTAGGCATCTAAAATAGGTTAGATGAATCATAGAATAAAAGTGCCTATTTCTGGTTCCCTTTACACTCAGTGAAGAGAGTGACTAGCTCAGATGCAGACGTTCACATAGTAGACATCTAAAGTTAGGTGAGATGAACAACCCAAGATGTCTTTCCATATCCCTTAAAAAGGTCTGGTCCAGGAACAAAATGTCTAAGAATTCTTTTCATCTAACACTAGCCTCTTCCAATGTACCAGCCCTCTGAATACTTTATTTGGTAACCTCTTCCTAAAGACACTTTGCAGATGTCCAGATCATGACTGATACTCACCACAGGCAAGTTTTTGATTGCTTTTCCTGTGTCACAATGCTGAGATCATGTGTATGTGTATCAATTTTGTGTACCAATTAAGTGAATGTGTTGTGTACCTGATCAATGCTTCCGTAAACAAACAGAAAAACTGTAACAGATCACCACAGAAGGAGAAAAAGGCAGTAGATAGCTAAGTGAATCAAGGTTGATATTAAAGCAACAAGAAGGCTAAACCACTACATTTGGAACTGCCCATCCATGGATATAATTGCAGCAGGCAAAGTGAGGAGAAATGCTGCAAAAAGTAGTATAATGACTACAGAAAAGATGCAAGGCAGCAGAGAACTCCAAAAGCTAATATTCCTTCAGCCACACAACTTCTGCTTATCATAATGGCTGTTGTCCACACCGACAAACCCACCTGTTTCTTTTTGCTTCGTGCCACCATCCTACTGCCAGTACGGATGGCCACAATAGTGGATGCCATCACTAGCAGAAATACCTCCTAGCTCAGTAATAGGCTGTATAAACCTTTGAATTTACTTGTTTACTGATAATTATATGTGTGTCACCATTTGGAAAGTTCTGCTTTGTGCTACTCTATGCGTGTGTTTGTTTATCTCAGTAATATAAATAATATGGAGTTTTAATTTTCCATTTTAATCATAATGGTATTATACCAGCTACAACATTTCAGCCTAATCATACACCAATATAGTTGTTTATTACACCCTCCCTGCAACAGTGAAATCTCTTTTTTTATTTGTTTCTGTGGTCTAACCTACACCAAGTGGTTTGCCACAGTTGACTGGTTTGTGCTTATAAAATTTGGTAGATTTGCTATCCAAATACTAACCAGATCTTTGCTCTTACATTTTAGGAAAGTTAAACTTTCAACTGAAGTCTTTCCCCTGAAGTGTCCTGTAGTTCTTCAGTCCACCTTCTGAAGGTCTGGATCACTATGTTTCCCTGGGAATCTGGCAAGGATGCAAAAAAAGAGCTGTCTGAGAACCTTCTCTCAGCATTTTATACCCCTATTTTCTCAAGGAGTAGCTACATATTCTCCTTATGGAACATAGTACCTCGGAAGCAAAGTCAGGCAATATTCTAATGTTTTCACCCCCGTGTTAGACCACGGTGGTTTTGTAGTTAAGATTAAATAAATTAGTTGGGAATATGGCAGTTGTATAGCAAAACCAAAACCAACCAAACAAAAAAGCGCAACAAATGGAAGTAAAGAACATTTAGGGGTATGCAATAAATTCAAGCACTGCCCTCTCTTTATAAAAAGGACTTTCTTCACATCCATCTGATCTTCTTTGCATATTCACATCTCAAACATAATATCCTGGCCTCAGATTGATAGAAGCTGGAGTATCTCCAAAGTCTGAAGCAGTAGCGTCTCACTTATTGTTTAACCCTTGGATATTTATATCCATGTGCTATATCATTTATAGAATCTCTTATTCATCTAGAGTGTTGTTTTTCAGTAGGTCAGATGTCAGATTTAACTTGCCAGTCGTAATGGGGTTTCTGCAGAGATGCAGAGTAAGGGCTTTTTGTTCATCATTGTGTTTTGCACTATTAAGTTCTCACCACTGAGTTAGAGTTCACCTTGAGAGCTGTCTTCTGAAATGTATAATGAAGAGTTAACCACTATAAAAGTTGCCACCTTGCAATCTACAAAGGGCTGTTCCTAAAATGGCTGATCCAAAAGCAAGTTCAGCAGTGGCAGATAACATTTACTATACGTTAAACGTAGACTTGTATTGATTTTGAGCAATATTGAGCATAGTCTATATAAGTCTCAAACCGATATTAAAATGCTTTCTGACACTGTGCATTAAATGAATGCAAGATGTAAAAGGGAAGGTGAGCACTGTGAGCACCTCTCAATTGAGAGGCGTGCTCAGCAGAAAGCTTGTTTGGCATAACCCTCATCCAAGACGACTCCAAACAGTTTCATCCAGAGCTTCTCTTCAAGCGATCACATCTGAGCATCTGACTTCCTGAACTTGTGAACTGGAAATTTAACCTAATTCAATCTTGCTCCGACTGGTGAAGATCGTGCTGGTACGGGCTGTGGGCAGGCCAGCGGCCCCGCTATTTGCGGCAGTCCCCAGGACAACTGGCATGCCGCAGAGGATTCCACCGCCCCCCAGAAGAAGCCGGCAATGCAAGCCTCTGTCTTTCTGAAGTCAGTTTCATTTACTGTATTGTTGTACCCACAACGGCCAAAATTATTGGCTCCAATCCTGCCAACACCCGTGTTTAACTACACACATGCGAGCTGCACTACCGAGTTCAATAGGACTATTCTCGAGCGTAAAATAATATCCTTGTCTCCAGTTTGGGAACTAGCTGAAACCATCTATTTAGAGGGGCACTGCCGGGCTAAAATAATGCGTCTATTTAAAACGCTGCCTTTGCCCGGGCCCGCACCGCTGACGGGGGTGGGTGCGGGGGTGCTTCGGCGAGTGCTCGGCTTCCCCCGGCCGGGGCGGGCAGGGGGGCGGCCGTCACCGCCGCTGAGGAGGCTCCCGGCGGGCCGGGACCCGCCCGGCTCCCCGCAAGGGCCGGCTGTCAGGCGCGGCGCGGGCAGGGAAGCCGGGACCCGCCACAGCCCGCAGGTCCCCTGGCGGGGCGCGGGGGCGATTCTACCGCGGTTTTCGCCCAGGTGGCGGAGGGAGGGAGGGAGGGAGGGAGGTGGGTGGGCAGCCGCCCCCGGCGGAGGACGTCTGTGGCTGGCCCCTTCCCCCGGCGGTGGCGCGGGGCGATGCCCAAGATGGAGCCCGCTCGCCGCCCCGCGACACCTCAGGTGTGAGGGACCCGCGCGGCTGTACCTCCGCCCCGCCCCGCCCTCGCCCGCTGGCCGCGCGCGCCCCGGCGCAGCTCGCGCAGACGCGCGCCTTCCCCGCCCCCCCGCACCCCCCCCACCCCCCCGCGGCGGGAGCGCGCCCCGCGGTGCGACGGGGGCGGGGGTGCCGGGGAGGTGATAGGCGCGGGAGCGCGCCTGCCTGGGCTCTTCTCGCTGTGCCGGCGAGCGGGCAGGAGGAAGGGGAGGGAGAGCGCGGCCGCGGGTCCCGCCGACCCTCTCCCCGCGGAGGGGCTGCAGCTTCCCGTGAGTACCGGCCTGGCCCTCCCCGTCCCCGCGCCACGCTTCAGGCTGCGGGAGCTGCCCCGCCCGCCGCACCGGCAGCCGGTGGCCGCCCCGACGGTGAGGAGCCACCCGCCCGCACCGCCTGGGCCGGGGCTCCTCCGTGGGTACGGGCGGGCGGGGCGCAGCGCGGGCTGGTCGCCGGGGCGCGGAGACCTTGTGCGGGCGACGCCGGCAGCCGCTTGATGAGGAGGCACCTGGTGAGGCCGCCCGGTGCGGCGGCGGCCGCTGCGGGGGGCTTTGTTGCGGCGGCCGGTGGGGACCTCCCGGGGGCGGGCGGGCCGGCTATAGCGCGTCGCAGCCGCGGAGCGTCGGAGCCGGGCCCGGGCCCGGTCGGAGACGCTCCGCGGCTGTGACGCGCCCACGTCCCTCAGCGGGTAGGTCGCCATTTCGTGCGCTGGCCGGCGGGGGCGAGGGCCCGGCGGGGGCGGTGGCGGGCGGCGTGTGCGGGAGGGAGCTGTCTGTGCTGAAGCGCCGGGATCCGCGTTTCGCCTTTTACACGTTTATTTATCAGCTGCTGCGCTTTTTTTTATTTAATTCCACCCCCCCACCCCCCCTCCTTTCTGCGCTTTGCTTCCTGCGGCGAGCCGCAACGCCGGTTTTGTTTAGGTATTAAAATAGCTGGAATGTGGCTGGATCCCGAGCTGTTCCTATTTGCCCTTGTTCTGCTTCCTCTCTCTTGATGGCGATTAACGCAGAAAATTGCCACCAAGTCTCAGCAGCAAAGACGCCTGCTCTTCCCTTAAAAAAGTAATCGCTAACTAAACCTTCAGCAACCGCTGAACTCGGCATAGATGGGTTAGTTTTGAAGTCTGAAATGTGTTTAAACCAAGGCTTCGGAGTCTTAAGTGTAAACAGTACCTGATTAATAATGGCAAGCTGTTTAAATATTTACGATCATAGTGTGTTTCAGCACAGTCAGTACGGCTGCTGATATTGACAAGTAATCTGTGAAAGGAATACTGCTTCTTGGCTGTCTGTATAGTTAGGTAAAACAATGGAAAATGTGATATGTAATTCTGCAATGGGACCTATAGATCATGATACAGCGTTCTTTTATCCATAAGGTCCAGCTTTTCGTCATTTAAAGAAGCCAATATTAACCACCTGGGTTTCTGTTTTTCTAATTTTCCCTGTCTTTGTATATTTCTTTATTTCTGAGTATTAAAATAAATTTTGATTCTTAATTAAGTATATTACAGAAAAGGTAGATGAAACCTGAAAACTTGATTGTGTGTAACAGGTGCGCTATTAATAATTTCAGCTTCTTCCATAATTTAATATAATAGATGTGGTAATTTATGGATAGTAGTTATATGGGACTGTGCGTAGAATAAGTCACTGTACAACATCAGAAGGCATCTGGACTTTAAGTTTTGAGAGCAGCGTATATACCAGGAGATGCATCTTTGGTATAGTGCTATATATATATACCAATATATATATGCTGGTATTCTTTGGCAAAGAATTGGCTGGAAAGAGAAGGATACTGTAGTATTACAGACTATCTCAAAGGACCTACAAGTCAGAAACCTGACATGCAGGTGCAGCATATTTATAATATTTGTCTAACCTGTTTGTTATTGCCACTTGTATGATTACACCTCAGACATTTGTTAAGTTGATGGTTGTCCTTAGTTTTGAATAGGAATTGCACAGCAAGTGACCAGAGTTGCTAAAAAGCTTGATACTAAAGTCTGTAAAAGTTACTTGAATTTCAAAGTACTGTGAAATTCACTTGGGTGTCTAAAATTAGTTCTCAGACTGTATCAATACGGAATTGGGAAGGTGTTGTATTGTGAGAGTATTGAATGTAGAGAAGCAAAACCAGAAAACTACTTGACGTTGACAGAACTCAGGATCCATTGAATGAATTCACATTCTGGATTGTGCAAAGGCAACGTAGCTCAGGGAAAACTGTACCGCTGTGTGACTACATCAGATGATGGGGTACTGTGTACCAGCTGGTGTTAATGATGGAGCTAAAACCCTCTTCGCAACTTGCAGAATAAATCCACGATTAATTATACTCATATTGGTATCTTAGTTCTGTAGTCTTACTGGTCATGGTAAAAATACTCAAAAGTCATAATGCTCAAGGTGAATGAGATCACCAGAATATGAGCCTTAGTTATCGTTCCTTATCTTCTTGCAGCAAGCA
The DNA here is from genome assembly GCF_015220075.1 of Falco rusticolus. NCBI lineage: Eukaryota > Metazoa > Chordata > Aves > Falconiformes > Falconidae > Falco > Falco rusticolus. The sequence goes on along the minus strand of NC_051191.1, from coordinate 42,855,994 downwards.
TAATATAGAGCATGTATACCACAGCTTGTTTGATAAGAAGGGTTGTAATCAGAAAATTTGGCTTTTTAAAATGGTCTTTATTTTCAGAAAATGAAATAACAAATCCAGTAGATGCTTACTGTTACCTTCTGTTAGTTTGTTGTGCTTTGGTGTTCCTCTCTGGTACTCTGCCATCACTCTGGTGGTGGCAGAAGCTTTAGTAACCAAGTTACAGTTTTGGAGGGTTAATGAAGTGTGTCTCTGACAGATTTTATTGGTTTGAGGATTCCAATTTCAAGTCCGGAAAAGGTAATGCTAGTCTCCCCATTCTTCCTGCTGTAGGGGAATGACTCTATATGGTATCTGGACGTAACATATAATATGTTAAGGGTTTGGGCATATATTATGTTAGTAGATTATTGCACAGCTCAAATAACTCAATCAGCCTAAAAATTAGATCTCTTTTGCCTGCGGCTGTGGAATTGCTGTTAGTCTGTAGTTTCATTCATTTGTCCCAAATCACCTTGAACTCTGATTACTTTACCTTCTAGTGTATTGAAATAGTACAGTAAAGCTGGGCTATTCAGTGTTCACTGGATATGTTACTATTGTTACATGTTATGAACAGAGTTGGTAAAACGGGAAGCCATAGAGAGAAATGTATCTGCGTAATGTAAGCTGAGGGAATAATGTAGGAGGTTGTCTGCTGGGCAATATGCAATGAATTTGATTTTGCCTTTCTGAGTGGGCTGATAGTATTCAAAAAATTCAGTTATACTTTCTACGCAGTGATAATCTGTTGCATTTTAAATTGGTAAGTATGTGTATTGCCTATTCAGTTTAGTATTAAAGATACTGTAACTTACGCATTTATTAATAGTCTTGTAAATATAATGTTAAGGGAATTTGTAAAGAGTTAATCTCCAATAAGAAGATTAACATGATGCACCATAAGTTTTGTCCTGCCATTTGTTAACCAGGAAAGGATAGTTGCAAGCTAGCTGTATTGCTAGCTTCTGAGCTTATTCTGAGCTACTGGAGGCTGGCTGAGCTTTCAGTTATTTACCTCAATAGAAAACTGAAAGGGAAAAAGTGAACAAAGGAGGTCTGTTTTGCCTGTCCCACTTGCTGGGCTGTTGTCTTTGCCCTTTTCAGTGAAGGAGGGGGTAGAGCTGGGTCAAAGTTGAAGAACACTGAAAAGGAATTCAAGTCTTATATTGAAATCTGAATGATAGCTTAGTTTGAGTACCGAATGCATTTGTTTGAATTGATTTTTTTTCTATCTGTGGCAGCTTTAACTGACAGATGGTGATGGACTGGCATATAGACTGCTAGAAGGTACAGCTAGATATGTGTTTAGACCCCGATTAAGATGCTCAGTAAACAAGTACATATCTGATGAGACTTTCAGTACTGGAGATACTGATGCTAGACACTGTGCGACACACTAGACATTTGATTGTGTGAATTAAGGGCAGACCTTTGCAGCTGGCATACATTCAGACTTACTTGTCTGGCCTAATTGCATTGCAAATACTCCTCTGGATTGCTCTTTAGCTTCTCCCTTCTAGTAAATGTTGAATAAGTACAGAAATGTTCATCTGGATCCTCTATTAGCTGTTGTTAAGAAGCTTTCAATTTTTTTTTCTTTTGCTCTATGAATCAGGATAAATGTATCTTAGTATTCATTTTGTGAATACACTGTTTTCCTACACTGTTTCAGTTTTGAAATGGCTCAATTCATAATGTCATTACAGCTTTCCCCTTGTTAACTTTTTAGCATGGAAGCGTAACAGCTTGAATTATAAAATGTTTCTGTAAGAGCTCACAGTACCCCCATTCTACTTTAAGCAACTAAACTTTATATAAAAAGCAGCATTTCACGCAGAGCATCTCAGATGCACAAAAATAGCCAAGCAAGGAAAAAAAGAGCCAGTTCAGCTTATGTAGACGTGATAACTTTAAAAAACAGCCACATTAGAAAGGAACTAGCTGTCTAAATCATCAACTAAATCAGACAGAATCAGTACAAACGTAGTCTCTCTGAATTCTGTAAATACTCATGTAAGACTGCTGAATTTGGATGTATCTCAGTGGGAATACAGTTGTCCTAATACTTCGTCTGCACCGTTAGGTATATATGACCTTTTAATTTCCTCTGGTTTAAAGTAAATTGTTACTGTTTAACAGCTTGTCTGAGGAAAACATCCATAACTTCCTGGTTGTATGAGTTAGTCTTTGGCCACTAATTAGGCTTTTCCAGACAGCTACCCAAAATATTAACATACCATTTTCCTTTACACTGTTATCTCAGTGAGGAGCTTACAGTGTTTATACATATTTTCTTTGTCTTTCTGATGTGTGACTGTCACTTCTAACTTCCTCTTTTCTGTGTTTTCAGTGTTGTTGCATTTGTCCAACTTGATTCTGAGGGTTCATATAGAGGAGTTGCCTTTACGTTGTCACAATGCTGTAGGGCTCTGTGTGTGTCTGTGTGTACGCAAAGGCATTGTATATAATCAATTAGTGCAAAAGACAGCTTTGTACAAGATTTGGAGTCAGGGAACAGTTCTGCTGGTGGAGAATGATACTATGGAGTTAACTGACCAATGCATAGGCACTGGCTAAGGGAAGTTTTCCTGCTGAATACTGCAATGTGGGCAGGGTAGTAGAAATGAACAAAATTCAAAGAAAGGAGATAATGAATTATGCCCAAAAAAAAAAAAAAAAAAAATCCATGAGGAGAACCACTGTACAAGGAGAAGGATGAAGAACAAAATGTATTACTGACTTTTGCATGAGAAAGAAGTGGTGGAAGTGAGGGAGTTGGGAACAAAATTTACTGGAAATCTTAAAAGAGAAAAGGCAACAGTCTTGGGGGTTCTGAGTAGAATAGATTGAGAGGGAATGTATATACAACTCATGCATAAAAGTGTGGGATGAAGCAGGGGATAGCTCCTTGGTGTGAGGTGGGAAGTGCAACCAGTCTTGAGGGAGGGAAGAATTTTGAAGAGCATGTCAAAAGCAGGGAAATGCGTTACTTGAAGGGGAGCAGAAAAAGAAAAACGAGAATTTGTCTTACTGTTGGTGAAGGGTTGAGGGATTTTTTGCTAGGAATTATCAAATCAGGCAATTTGAAGGAAAATGTTACATACCCCTGTTATCTTCAAGGCATATTCCCTGACATTTAAAGGGCATTTCAAGAGTATTTAAAAATTCAGTGTTGTTCATCAGTAGGCTTTTACACTACAAGTTACCTTTGGTAACAGGATAGACTGTCCTCTTCACTACTACTCCAGTGTTAAAGAAGGACTAAAAAGTGGGGTTTTCTGCCACTGTTCACCTCTCTATGGGAATCAAAATGCTGGAGGTGCTTGACATGCCTTCTTCATTACAATTTTCAAGTGATACCAGGAAGTGGTAAACTTGGCAGTGGTTATTCGTTTGGTTGGATAAACAGTGACTTGGTTTAATGACGTGGTTACTGCTGCTCATGAGTAGGCTGGAATCTGTAGGTCCCTCCAGCAAACCCTCCCAACCTGTAGACGGATGTTGTAGTATCCGGACAAACTAAATATACAGTAGGAAGCTTAATTCCCTTGAGTTGCTGCTCTTTTCTTGAAGATGAAAGGTGTTTTTTTGGTTTTCAGCTCAGCTGAATTTGGTAGTTTTGTTGCAACTCTTCCATGGCCACAAACAAAGCCTGGTTCTCACCTTGGGTGAGATGAGATGTTAATAGTTTGTGCTAGCTGTTTTACTGTTTTTTAATCTGTTCTGTCTAGATATTCTTACTGAAGCTCACAAAAGGGAGCTGTATTTCTTTTCCTTTCCCATCCTTGCAAAACTGTCCACGATTTGAGTTCAAGTTTACAAAAGGGGAGCTGTGCATAAAAAGAGAAAAGAACAGAAATGGAGTTTTTGCATGCAGTTTTGGTTGGACAAACTGAGGCCTCTAGTCATTCTTGAGTCCTGAAGCAGTAAGTTTTGTGTTCTGGGCCCAGCTGCTGTGAAGAATGGTGTTCTCCATGGATGGTGAGCATTTTCAGTTATGAGCAATGTAATGGTTCCACTGTGACGAGGTTTTGTTGTTGTTAAATCTGTTCAGGACATAATGGCAACCTGTTTTCCACATTGTGGATTGAGTTCTGAGTAACATTAACAGCTGGAGTTGGGATTGTGATGCATCAGTATTGCAGTGATCAAATCTGGAAGTCGGGAAAACAAGAGCCCTTGTGACTGGAGGTATTGGACGGGGTATGGTCTTTTCACCAGATGTAAAGAAGACCTGCTTCCATTTAACACCATTTCTTATTTATAGTGTATTTCACAGACACCAAAAGATAGGGAATATCTTGGCAATGAAGCTGGAAGGAGGAGCATATGTTCTTGAGGCTGTTGCAGAGAATCCAGTCTTCTGAGCTTCTCTTTCAGTGGCAGGTGCCATTATTCTTCCCTAGGCATAGGTTTGATTAGGCCATGGAACAGATAAGAACTATTATCACTCTTACTGCAGTCCAGTCCAATTAATACTGTAAGGGTGTTTGTAACATCAGTGGGTGTGTGAAGGAACCACCCTTCATGTTGGAGCTGTGTGTACCTTAGGTATAATTCAGCTTGCTTTTGTCTACTCATGAGCTGGTTTTTGGTTAGACATCTAAACCAACCAACAAATCTGATGTCAGTGTTCTGCATACCAAGTGTATTTTGAATACTCCTGAAGTTTGTCTGTGTGGTTTATACGTCATCTAATGTCTTTAAAAGCATCACATAATGAAGGAAAGAGGATTCCACCTACTGCTTCTCTGAGATTGAAGGCATAGAGCTGGGAAAACAGTTTTCTGTAACTTTTTGCTGGATATATAATACAAAGCACATATGGAAGCTGCATGACTGCTCCCCTGTTACATGGGCTAACATGTGGCTGTCACAGGAGCAGCACTAATAACTGGACTACAGACCCTGGTCCATCCTTACTGGATGTTTTTATCTATATCTATCTTGCATGATATACAAAATCGTAGAAGTTTCTATATTTTACAGCTCTGACACCTTTCATGTGCAAATAGTCTTTTAAATATCTCGTTTTTTCCCTCAAAAGCATTTCATGTATTTATGGAACTTGGAGTCTAGTAGCCAGCATTTCAGTGTATTACAGGGTGTAACATCTTTTCCCAGCCAATATCAAACATCTAATATCAATATAAATTGAAACTTCAGGTGTTATTATAGGGAATTTTGGAAAGTTTTCTGCTTTCTTGTAGTTTGGGCAAAATGAGGAGCATCTTAAATTATCTGCTAGCTATTTCTGCATGATAAAGTTGAATCACAGAACAGTCGGGGTTGGAAGGGACCTCTGAAGATCCAGTCCAAGCCCCGGCGAAAGCAGGTTCACCTAGAGCAGGTTGCAGAGAGTCACATACGTCCAGATGGGTTTTAAATATCTCCAGAGAAGAATACTCTGCAGCCTCTGTGGACAGCTTGTTCAGAGCTCTGTTACCCTCAAGGTAAAGAAGTTCTTGCCCATGCTCAGTTGAAATTGCCTGTTTCTGTCCATTGCTACTTGTCTTGTCGCTGGGACCCGCTGAAAAGAGCCTGGCCCCATCCTCTTGACACTCGCCCTTAACATATTTTTACACTTTGACAAGATGAAGTATAAGCAATTACATAACTGGAAAGCAAGCCAGCCCAGGTGACTAAAAGCTAAATTATCTGTTAGACCTCGTAGGTGGTAGTTGTATGAAGTACACTTTTAACTTAAAAAAGATAAAACATGTGGGAACATACAAAGGTGAGTGTGACCACGAGAGGGCAGACACATTGTTCAATGACTCCAAACCAAAATCCTTAGAAAAAAGACTGCCTGTGGCTGTAAAAATACGGGGGGTAACGACTGAATAAGTAACACAGTATCGATATACAGAATTTCATACACTGAAAAATATAATACTATTTAGTGTTTAAGATGAAAGTAAATATGTCTGCTTAGAACTCCTCTGTGGTTTTGTATTTCTACAGTGGAAGTCACAACAGTTCATCAGATCATGTAGTTTGACTTGTAAATAGTGAGTTGTTAAACTTAACCCATTTACCTTTATATTGAGTCCAGTAATTTTAATTCAAGCATGTTTTCCAGGACCATGTCCATCTTCATTTGAAAATGAAAAATGCACTCTTTTAATAGTTTCTTTCTTGTAGTTAAAGAATAACTTAATTCTGTCTGAATTAAAGCTCATGTTTTCATAAAGACCCCCCAGCATTTACATATTCTTCTTTTCCTTTTTATTATTAATAATATTTGTGTGCTTTAAAGCATGTAATTTTGCTCTTCGGTGTGTAATGGAAAATAAACGTTATGGGCCTAAAATTAAATACTTCAATAAAGTAGCCTTTTTCAGGAATTCTGTACTGTTGTTTTTAGTGAAAGATTATGTTGAGTAATTTTTATTTAGCTTTCTTGCTAGGAATGTAGGTGCTTAATTAAAGCATATCCTGTGTTGGCTTTTACTGTTCATGCATCATCTCAAGATACAGTGGTAGTGTCTTTATTTTCCTCAAAAACTCTCTTAGAAAGGAAAGCAAAGTCTTTATCCCATTGTTTCAAAGTCACAGTATTCTTTAGAGGCAAGTCTTAAGAGCTTTGGTTGCCCCCTGGGGGTCTCAATTCTACCAGTTGTGCTGCAGTGAAGCATCATCAAAATAGCCTTAAATGCTGGCCCAGATTTCCCATTTCCCCACTGTTGTTTTCAGCAGGCAAGGTTACCTTAACAGCAGGATTTCTGGAGAAGTCCTTTGTAAAATGGTTTGCAGGTATCATCCCCAAAATTTGTATCTGTGGGAATTTCTCCAGGTTCTGAAGTTGTATATTCCTCTTCACAACCTTCGTGCTCCCATGGCATTGAAATATGGGCGTAGATTTCTCATTGCATCCTGGGAAATACACCAGCAGAATTGAGAGCAGTATCACAGGAATTAATGATTTATTAGGATTTGTATCTTCATAGTTCACTTGGCAAATGTGTATGAGCTCCCTGCCCCCCTCCCCCCCCCCCCCCCCCCGATGTCTAGAAGCATAGAAACATCTGAAAATAAACCTCAGTTGCTCTTAATTGTTGGTTGATTTTTGCATCTGGGTTTTTGAAAATTTCAGTTAAAGTCATAAGACTTGATAACTCTACAAGGGCTGAATTCTGTCCCTTTAATACAGTGACATAAACACAACTGTAGAGAACACATGCAATAGCTGTATTCTGTTGGTAGTTAATGCAAAAGTCGGCATTAGTAGGAAGATTGGCCTTTATGTTCATTATATTGTATAGATGCTTACAAGTGTTTTCTTTTCTCTCCCGAGGTAAAAGCTGTCATAGAAGAGTCAGAGATCTCTGTGAGTCCCATGCCCGGCTTAGTTTAGGTGACATGATATTGAAAAACACACCAACAGTTGCAAACCATACTCATGACAAAGAAGTTTCACACAGCAAGCTAAAGTAAATAAATACCATTGGTTTTATTATTGTAGATAGGAAAGTTCAAATTGGACATTAATATCTAGCTTCCTGTTTTGACTGCTAATAAAAAGACATATTAATTAGAATGGAAGAGATAAGAGTAAGAAAGTGCTGAAACCAGAATTAAGTGTGAAGATAACAAAATAAGGGAGACAGAGCAAACATTAGAGGTCTATTTAATTATATGCAAACAGCTACTATCAGAATAGAATGATGATTTCTTGTTTACTAAGAGAAAACCTCGAGCTATTTTAGTGAATAGTAATGACTGTGAAGTATTGTCTGAAATGGCAAAGAATTAAGTAAAAAAAAAAACCATAGTGAAAAAAAAAAATTGGTTGTAAGATTCTCCTTATAAATACTGCACGTCTGTTCCTTGTCTTGCTGCTCACAAGTGGGAAAATGACCTTTCACTGGTGGCATGTTGATCTAGGCTCCAGTGATTACTCCCCAGACTAGAACACACACACAGACACGCACACACACACGTTCTGAATTGTGATAGAATGCCGAAATGAAATAGCAAGTTAGTACAAGCACATATTTCTCTGAAGATGCAAAATAATGCTGATCCCTAAAGTTGAGTGCCTGACTTATCCTGGATAGTAAAGGATAGTGTGAGACATCTGCTTCTGAAAGCATGTCTATAAAAATAGTTGAATATTTGCTTTTATTAATGGGATGTTTTATCTATGGTTGTGGGAAATTATAATTCACTATGGTAAGCTAATGCACTACTTTGACTAATATTTGATGGTTTTCAAAAATAGAACTCGGGATTAGTGGAATTATGAATTTGCATTTCATAATGAATTATTTGATTATAATTAGATTAATTTCCCCCAGTTTCAATATTAAATTAGTTTTATAATTAACAAAAGAAGGAACTAAATTGATGTTGTGTTAGCCTTGCCTTGAAATAAGACTTGGAATTCAAACCACTTTATGTACTGTTAAATATATTGCTGTTCGTCATTAAATATTATCTATCAAAATTAGAGCTATTGGTAATTTTTAACACTAAATATCGCTGGACAAACCCACCCATCACTTTTCTGATAGAATACAAAATGTAACTCAACCTTTGTAATGTAATTCAATTTCTGAACACTAGTTCTCAAACAAAGACTTGCACAGTCTGTGAGTAGGACCCAGAAGAACAACATTTTTTAGGTCCCTTGTCTTCTTTATCCCTCCATTGCTGTTTCTACCATCCTGTGGTAGACTTTCAAATACCTGCTATTAAGGCACAGGCAAGTAATTAGTATGTAAATCTTATTTTGAATGCATTGTGTAATAAATAGTAGGCACAATACTGTAAAACAAAACTTAAATGTTCCTTTTAAGAAGGCTTACATAAATGTAATTAGACAGACTTTTGAAGTAAGTATCTTAAAACCTTTGTTTGTTGTATAATGACCTCGTGAGTTTTCATACAAAATTATTTTCTAAATTTTGTGTGTTCTTTGAGGCAGTGGTTATCTGTTCAAACACTACCAGTCCTAATGAGATTGTAATTTATGATTACAGCTTTTAGACACAATTAATGGGTACAATGCAGTTCGGTTTTTTAACTTTACATTTTTAAAGAATATTAAAGCTTGCTCCACTAAATACATTGACACTGGTCAGAAAAATATTATTATTTTGCTGTCCAGTACTACAGTTTAAGAACGGTGTGTGAAAGGACATGTTTGTTGTAAGTAGTCTACTTTCAGAAGTATTCCATGTAGCGTACCTCACTCATCAAAAGTTTTCTTTGCTATTAATGAAGCTGGATTTGAGGCCATTAATCTTATTGGGGACATGGAAAAGAAAACTTGGATTTATATACAGCTAGTTTAATTCTGAATAGTGCTTTAATACTGAAAGGCTAACAGCTATATTGCAAAGAAAATCTCCTGCAGATGGCTGAGGGAGATGGCACCATTATAGAGTTTGGAGAATCAGCATGGCCAGATTATCCTCACTGACTTAATCTTCAGCATGAATGGATGATATGGTGTTATAATCAAATTTTTAATTAGATTAACAAAACTTGATGACAGAAAGGTAATGAGTTTTGAGACTTTATTTCATTAAACTTTGAAGTGGGGGGTGAGGAGGGTGGAGCTTCCCTTACACATCCAGCCAACTGTCCAGAGAATTGATAATGGTTTTAATGTTAAACTGACAATTTCTAATTATTACAAGTATCATCATACAGTAGCTACAAATAAAAAGCTTTCCGTTATATGTATTTCTGTTTATTCTCCAAGCTGTGGTTTCTGCTAAGGTTATTTTATTTGTATTTATTTTTCAGGTTATGTATTAATGTACTATAAATGTAAAAGTGCCCAAATTGGCTTCCTGTGAGCAAGTTTAGGTCAGAGAGCAGGAAAGTCACTTTTATGCAGTGCTGTCTGATCTGAGGTCAGTATTAGTCAAGGGGTTGGTGTCCATTCATAGTCAACAGTATAACTGACCTCTTCAGCAACTTTGAGTGTTCTTCTGTAACTTAATACATGTACACATGTGTTATCCCTGTGGGTTTTTTTCTTGATTGTCTGATCCCTTTACTGTCTTGGATAATTGAAACGTAACTGTGCTGTTTCAGGTTGGGGGGGTGGGGGAAATGAAGATGGGAATGATACCATATGAGGAGATGACTGTAGTGCACATTGCCACCAGTTCCCAGCTGGTCCTAGGGTGTAAGCTGTGTGTAAGATATACTGCCACCCATCACTATCAGGTCAAGACAGTCACTGTATAAAGGTCCTAGCTAAGGAAAACTGTTGGAATCACTTAATGGTGTATATAAACAAATAAGAATAAAAGCAAGCTTGGGTGTTGTGGTTTTTTGAGAAGCCAGAGTTATGAAGCTGATTACACTTGGACTGATCTGAAAACTTGTAATCTAAGTGGTAGATACCTTCGCTTGGGTAATACTATTCTAATCCTATCTGGGTAGTATTTTAAAGTACTTGCAGGAGCATTGGTGACACAGTGAATTTACTGTGAGTATTTGAGGAAAAAAAGTGTGAGAAGTATTTGGGGGTTTATTTTTCCATCTGGTGTCATTAAGATTACAGGAAAATGTCTCAGTCTTTAGGGCTTTTTCTGATCTGCCTTCTATGTAAAATGGGAGTAATGCCTCTAGGATTAATCTGAAGCTTGAATTGGGCTTTTGATCACTTTCCATCATTTAGTTCAGCGCACTTTTGATAAAACAGATATTTCTAGGTATTATGTCAAAAACTTTAATCTGGAAACCATTAAGGAAGCAACACAGATGCAGACAAAGTAGGCTTAATGTGGTGGTAAATGTTGGGAAGTGATGGGGTAGTGTTTTCCTTGAAAAAGACGATGTAATCCTTTGTCTCCAAGTAACTTTCCTGATAGTGTTGCACAGTCAGACAGCTCTTTGTTTAAAGGGTGGATAGGAAAAGTAATTGACTGGTTTCTGTTTTGTTGGGTAACGCTCATCTGGAGAATCTAATTTCTCAGATAGGGTCTGGTGGTTCTTTACTGGATGGTGATGGGAGTCTTTTAAGCTGGATTAGATGAGACTCCACAAAATGTTTTCTGCCGTTTGTGCAAAACGTGTTTCTCTTTGTTACTTTAAGTTCTGCATGAAACGTTTCCTGGCTGTCCTGCATGTATACAGAAGACTGCTGCGTAGCCGGCAACAGTTTTGGCTGCCTTGGGGATTCTCTGGGAATGTCAGGTTCTCTACCTAGGATGCTATTCAGACACTTAGGTGTACAAGCAACTCTTACCAGTTGGCCTATGCACGGCAGGAGCTGCCTGGGAAAACTTCAGGAACTGACCACAATTCCTAATTGGAGAGGTCCTGTTTACCAGCTGCTTTGTTGTAAATGCAGGTGGAAGTTCAGTCAGTCACCATGCTTTGCAGGGACACAAGGGACTGATTTGAGAGATTTCAGATGAACAGTTTCTGAACCATGCTGGGAGCTGGTGAATATGTGTGCTGGATATGCGCACAGGTGTAGTCTTGATACCTAAGACTCTTAACTACAGGATGCACTTGAATTTCATTCTTTCTTTTTTTCTCCACAAATTCTGTAGACCTTGGCACAATATAAAGTATATTGTTTTAAACCATAATTTGATAGTAGAATCAAGATAAAGGAACTGATACACGCTTGAAAAAGTTTCTGGGAAATTTTTACAGTATTTTGCCATTTTTTATGGAAGCACAGTGTGTCTTAAAGTGTAGTTTCTGTGCTAGTGTTTGCTGCTAACTTTACAGCCATTGCCACATACAGCATGTGGTGTTTCAAATAGGGTACTATAGCTTCTGGAATTGGAGGTTTTTATTCTAATGACAACAATGGTGTAAAAATGTTAGTACTTAGTCAGGACAGCGTAGCAGTAGAGTTGAGCAATGGGAAATTGCAGCAAGTCTCTGACCTTTCAGTTGATAAAGGCTGGGAGATTATTGCCACAAACATATCCTTCTTTCTTGGGCATCTGCTTTTAGTTGCTGTCAGAGATGAGACCTTGGGCTAGATGGATCTTTGTTGTTATGCTAAGCGAATGTCAGATTTGGTAGGTCATGCAGCACTTGTATTTGCAAATTTAAAGAGACCATCGGACTTAAAACTAAACCAGCTCTGGGCTTGGAAGCCTACTGGACTATCTAGAATATCTTTCTGAGAAATGTTAGTATAATAATTGAACATATCTGTAAATGTAGCTTTGTGTGTGTGTTTATGCATACTAAGAGTGAAATCTGTCCTCCTAACTTACTCAGCTATACCAGGATTTGAACTATTTGGTATAGGGCAGCAAGCTGGCCTGCCCAGTACAACTTTGTTTTTAGCATTTTGCCTAATGATGAGAAAGAAAAACTCTCTGAAGACCAGTCCAATGAAGTACTGGTCCTTCTTTCATTAAAAGCATTAAGGAATCATTAGCATGTTATATCTAACTTTGAATTTGTTCCTGTGCTGAACAGGGTAGGAGGCAAGTGTTTAAACCAGGGGACTTTTAGAAATCCCTTCCAACCTTAACCACTGTCTGATTCTGCTAGTCCCCTCTCCAAATCAGAACAAGTCTGTCTGTAGTTCTTCTGTGGGTGAATATTTCAGAAGTATAGGAAGGAAGAACACACTTTTTTTTTTCCAGAGATCAGGGCACAGAAGTGGGCGATCATGGTTCTATTTTTTTGCTGGCCTTCAGGGGTTTCAGTCACTTCTGCACTTGGTGTCCTCACTGCCAGGACCCAGGGTGTACTGCTTGAAAGTTTCCATCTGCCCTGAGCCCCTGTGCAGCAGGGAATGGCTGGGAGAGCTGGTATGCCAGACCACACTCTCTGATGAGCCTGCATTCTGTAATAAATCATCAGCGGCTCTGCTCAACCAGCTCTTCTCACATGGGGCTTGCAGTTGGATCTCTCATCCTTAGGTATGTGCTCTGGCACCTGGCTGAGGAGAAAGCTGGCAGGAGTAACACCATTTCTGCTTCTCAAAAGTAGTTGTGATCCCATCACATCTGACTTCCTCAGTTGTCCTAGAGAACTTGAGGACTTCAGGTGCTTGGTGACATCACTTAGAGAGGTGTAGAGTGTTACACAGAAGATAAGTGTTTATCTACCCAGAATATGTGCTTTTGTGCTTGGGAGGATGAATGAAGCCAACTGTCTAGGAAATGCTGAGGCTGAATTGGGACTTGTGTAGTGTATTTGTGTGTCTGCCTACACGCAGGGACTTTTTGATACCACAGTCTGAATTGCTGTTCAGAATTTAAGTGGGATAAGGTGAGTTAGCGTAAGGATTAATATTAACTTCCCACCCTAAAGTTATAATCTGCTTTATTAATGGCAAAACTTTGTGTAACCAGCCCACCCCTGGTTGTGAGTAATTCACCAAACTGGAACATCAGGCTTTACTTTGTGGTGATAGTTCTCTAATTTAATTTATATTTGTACTAAAAGACTAGACTTCAGTTCATACTGATGTGCTGTTTATGTATACCACAAAGGCTACAAAAGGGCTTTTGCTTTGAGTACTCCAAAAGCAGTTTGACTACATGAGTGCAACTCCTGGTTTGGATGTTGCATTTGTGAACAGAAGACATTGATTTGATGTCACACGTATTTTTAACAGGATTACAAAATGCAAATAGCATTATGTAAGACAGATTACCTATGGCTTTAATGCAGGATTGTTTTTAAGCCAGAGGCTACATTTTGCAGGGTTATGTATGTTTGTTTATAACCGAGCACATTAGGATTATACTCAGTAGGATACCATTTTCCAAATCCTTGATATTTTCAGGTTAAATGACTTCATTTTTTAAATTTTAAATTATGAAATTAAAAAGTGAATTGTGATTATTTTTTTAAACAGCTTTCAAGATGGATAGCTTCTTTGTTTAGGATCATTACAAACAATCTGATTTGTGTAGGTAAAATTGGAAAATACTGTTTTCCATCATAACCCCTATAACCTTTTTCTTCAGGCAGAGAGCCACTTGGTTCCAAAAATGCCACAAAAAGCCAAAATGAATTTCCTGCAAGGCAGTGTGTGTATGGATGACGTTTCACGTTGCCAAGCACATCAGTGAAATGTTAATTTTGTACTGAACTGCAAGGAAAATCTTACAGGCAATTGAACTCCAGATGATTTCTGGAAGGTCTCATATGTACAGTACCACAAGTTCTTGACCTTTTAGTGAATGAAATTTCAGGAAGCTTACACAGCTGGCACAGAACAGCTTCATTTGGCTCTGCATTGTTGTCATTGCTTTATGCTCTGAATGCCTGAAATGTGCCACTCCCTATTAGACAGACATGAGAAAGAAAGTCTCTTACAAAGGTAATGTTTCCTTTTGGAAAGCTAAAGTGTTTGATGTACTCAGCAGCCAAGGTTCCCTATTAACAGATTTAACTGGAAGCATGCTTTTTTTGTCCCTGCAAACTAGTTGCAATTTTTTGTATTTCACTGTGGTTTATGCCCAGTTTCATTCAAGTATGTTGACATCTTCTAGTTTGAGCACCAGATTTCTTCTAAACCTTTATTACCTTGGAGTTTTTCTCAGGGAAACATTTGGCACCTGCATTACAACGTGCATTTAATATATACAGGCTGAGGAAGAAAAAGTAGAAACTTAAGAGTTAAAAAAAACCCAAAGATTTGTGAAATGTTAGTATTGCACATAGAAATGCAAGCAAACCCCGCTCACCACCACCACCTATAGCTTGCATGGAGGTAGTTTCTTCCTTCTATTTTAAAGAATAAAGGTTTTCTTTTGTTCTGTGACTTATGTTCACAACTCTTATTACAACAAGCTAGTTTTCCCATCAGCTTAGTTTTCATTTCTGCAGAGCACTGTTCTATGAGTACCAAAATATAGCTCCCAAATGCTAGAGGCTATAAGGAGTTTGAATGTTACGGAGATAATCATAGCCTATCCTATTTAGATGATAAATTCTTGTAGTATTCTCAGTCTGCCATTACTAGGTAGTATTCGGATGGATACTGATGTGGTCTGCAGGGGGATGATTATTTATTTCTGAGAGACTTGAGAAGTGGGATGCTGACATTAAGGATTTTTTGATTGTGATAGCTTCTGGTAAAAATTGGCTGGAAGGCACCTTAAGAAAAGCCCCTTTTAAGTGATTACACACAATTTGTATTCAAAGAGATAAAAATACAATGTGGTGTGAAGTTTGATGTTCTTTGAATGCCAAGGAAGCAGCTGAGAAAGCCCATGGCTTCCTGCTAACCTCGGCTCTCCCTGTACACCTCAGTTTCAAGTAGGCAGGAGTTAGTCCTGGAGACATGTGTTTGGCTCTTAAATGACAGTCTGCTCAAGGACATACCTGTGATTTGCATGGCTTTCACATCGCTGGTCTTGAATATACGGGACTAGTGGAGGTAACACTTTCTTGTACTCATGCTCTGCCTTCTAAAGTGCTGAAAGTGCTGCAACAGAGAAGAGGGATAGAGTTTGGGAGAATGAAATCTGTATAAAGTCACTTGGCAGCCTGCTCCAGGCAGTAGTGATGAAGTCATTTCCTTTAGGTGAAAATGAAGTGTGGGCATTCCCAGTGAAACACGATTATTCAGTGGTGGCTGAACATATTTCAGTAATTTAAGTCCTCTCTAACAAAAATAAACAGTTTTCCCTTACCTCTTCTGTGCTCCCATGCTAACCCCAGACCTTTTCCATGCACTTTTCTAAAGGTATTTGAGCAAATAAAGGTGTTTGTGCTTGCAGCCCAGAAAACCAACTGTATCCTGGGCTGCATCAAAAGAAATGTGGCCAGCAGGTCAAGGGAGGTGATTCTCCCCCTCTGCTCTCATGACACCTCACATGCAGTACGGCATTCAGGTCTGGGGCCCCAATGTAAGAAGGGCATGGACGTGTTGGAGTGAGTCCCGAGGAGGGCCATGAAGATGGTCAGAGGGCTGGAGCACCTCTCTTAGGAAGACGGGCTGAGAGAGTTGGGGTTGTTCAACCTGGAGAAGAGAAGGCTCCAGGGAGATTTTATAGCAGCCTTCTGGTACCCAAAGGGGCCTACAGGAAAGCTAGAGAGGGACTTTTGACAAGGGCATGTAGTGCTAGGACAAGGGGGAATGGCTTTAAGCTGAAAGAGGGTAGATTTAGGTTAGATAGTGTGAAGAAATTCTTTGCTGTAAGGATGGTGAGGCACTGGAACAGTTTGCCCAGAGAAGCTGTGGGTGCTTCATCCTTGGAAGTGTTCAATGCCGTGTTGGATGAGGCTTTGAGCAACCTGGTCTAGTGAAGGTGTCCCTGCCCATGGCAGGGGGGTTAGAACTAGATGATCTTTAAGGTCCCTTTGAACCCAAACTGTTCTGTGATTCTAGGAAATAACCTAATAGGAAATTTTTATGTGACAAATGCTATTAAAATAAGTACTTAAAATTGTTTTTCAAAGTGACAGTTCTGAATTGTCTCAATCACACTTGCAATATAGACTAACCAAGCTCCATGTCTGTTCTTGTTTCCTGTACTAGACATAGGGACTGTGAGTTCCTGGTAAGACTAAGCTGTTTACTTTTCTTACTGTGCATGATTTAAGCCTGTATAAGATGCTTAAGCAAGCTTTATAAAATAAACTGAAACTGGGAGAGAATAGTGAAGACAGCTCTGTGATATGGACGCTTAACTTCTCTTTTCTGGAGTAATATCAGTGTACTCATTAAACTTCCTGAATTTGCCTTCTGTTGTAAATAATGCATGGAAGAAAGTGAAGTGGAAGGACATGCATACAATGCAATTTGTTCTCTGTGTTCTTCGCCTCTCCCTATTGCATCCTCAGTTGGCTCTGAATGGACAGGAGGAGTGAAGAAAAAATTATCTTTCTGAAATGTGTTTTGTAGACCATTACCAAATGTTTTCTGTGCTGAAGTTACTCAATTCATAAAAGGTGAAATAGTATTTGTTGAATGCTTGTAGATGCTGAAATGTTTTTATCACTTCATTTCACACACAAAACTTAGGGATCCACCCTGGCCTTGAGTTGCAGGGCATTAATTAAAATCTAAGTGGTTTTTTTTAATGCAGATCGAAAAAATTATAATAGGGTGAGAGGTAGTAGAACTTTCATATTATGAAAGCTGATTTTTCATTTTCTACAAAAGGTATGTCTAGCAGTGACTCATGTTTAGAACACTAAGCTAAACTGTGATACTTCCTTTGAATTTTAATTTTCAGTGTGAGGTCTATGAATCTTGCCCTTGTAGGTGCATCTGGTCAGAATTAACATTTTCACTACAGTTGAAGTAAAACTTAAGCTCAATATCCATCTTTTAAATTAGGAAATACAGTTTGTAATGTCCAGTATATTTTAGGCCTTGCTATAAGGGTAGCTAAAACTACCACTTACCTTGATTCTAAATTAATCCATTCTGTAGTTTGATATAAGAAGCTGATATTCTCATGGGTTTGTAACCTTTTTCTTAATGAACTAACTATAACTTCAAAATTTTTCCGGCAATCATGTATATGTGTACATTTTTCCTGTGACATATGAGATACAAATAAAGAGTCTTTTGGATGAAGAGTTTTTTCTAGCTTTTGTAGCGAAGACTACAATAGTTGGTACATGAAGATGTGTTTAATATTTGTACATATTGTTTGACATGCCTCAGTTTTGAGTGCTTTCATCCATTGTCAAATTTGGCATTTATTAGTAAATTAATCTATCTTTAGAATTGATTTTTAATTTTTTTTCCTTTGTGTCATTAATAGAAGTATAACTTTCTTTTTTTAAAGAAATCTTGTTGGTGGTAGTGTTTGGGTAATCTTGATGAATGAATGGGACTGTCTGGTTCTCAGAATGAACAGTCTATTGGTATAACATAGTCCCAAACTACTTTTCATTAGTATTTTCTTCTTTGAAACAAAGCATGTCTCTCTGCTTCTTGCCTCCAAGTGCAAAACACCTTGATGAAAACAAGGATCTAAGATGACACACCCCTTGACTAACACTGCTGGTTCTTGGCTTTTGCAGTATGTACCCTGAAATGTGTATTGGGTGAATGGGTGTGAAACAGCACTGTGATGGAACAGTAGGACAGCACTGATTGTTTACCAGGGTGAGAGTGCTGCTGGGAAAAGTGGCGGCTTTCCCTCTTGCCTTCACACTTACTGAGCTACAGGTGTTGGCTTTGGTCTTGCTCTTTTGCACCGCTGCCTCGGTCCAGCTGAGTGATCTGCAGGGCACGTGTGTCACAGGCATGCCTCGTCTCAAGCGCAATGCAAGGGGGAGGTTTGACTTCCTGGAGTTGGAAAATATTTCTTTTTTTTGGACTGATACAGGGAGGGAGTAAACATATAGAGGTGTAATAGATACAACTGCAGTGAAACTTGTTAGTTTCCACCATGTCTTACCCCATAAGCTCATTTAAATGAGGGAGAGAAATGATGGTGCTTCTGTGAAGCCTGAGGCGTGTGACAGTTCTTCTCATTGGTACAAATAAGCCAGAAATTGGCAGAGTTGTTTAGCAGTGAGTTAGTAGAGCTGAAGTAAGTATAGTGAATGTCTGACAAGTTCTTTACTACCTCCATCTCACATCAGTGCATAAATTAAAGCTGTTTTTTCCTCTGAGAGCGGAAGGATGCCAGTCTACCTGGGGAGGGTAGAACCACTTGTCTGGCAGCTCTAGAAAGGTTAGGTCTTAACGCTGAGTTTCATCTTTCTGGACTCAGTCTTTCCTTGAAGAGGCTGACGTGGCTCTCTGACCAAAAGGTCATGGGTTTGTTTTACACTGCAGATGTGAGTATGGTGATGATCTAGCCTTCTGTTTTCCAAAGCTGTATTAAACCAGTGTGGCCCAGCCAACATTACTGCTTACTCAGCCTGTTCTAGGAATTCAAACAATTAGCTATAGATAATATCACCTAATTCCGCTGTGAAATGAAAGAGAATGGGTGGTCAAAAACCTCCTGACGAGCTGTTTTGCTTCAAATAATGCAAATGAAGCATCCTAACCCAGTGAGCAGGGAGCTTTTCTTCTGTAGCCATGGGGTTTTGTTCCCTTTTCTGACAGACTGCGTATCCTTTCATCTCCATGATTAGTAGAGCTACTGCTATGGTCAGTCTGAAACGGTAAGTGTATGTCTAGCTGATGTTGGTCTCTCTTGCATTTAGGAAGTCTCTGCACAAGCATGTTTAGCTGTCTTTATGTCCAAGCTTGTTAATGGTCAGTAACAAGCTACTATAAATTTGCAGATCACTGCTTACTCCGGTCTCTTTGTCAGAGATGTGAGGAAAAACTAGTATCTCTGCATAATTAAAGTGCTAAATGTATTGCAAGAGAGGGAATATTTAGTGGATTTTTTTTTTCCTCAGCAGCAAGCGGTGTCTTTAACATGATCTCTTCCATAATCATTTTGAGAAAACAGAAGTTGGACTTTATTAGTTCATCATGTTTTTTGGTGAGTCTTAGTGAGAAAGTATCTGTATCCTAAAGCCAGTTTTGCAGACTGTTTGTCTATTGAAAAAATAATCTATTAAGATAACCATGTTATTTCTAATAAGAGAAATAACAATTTCTATACACAAGAGAAAAAAAAAACAAGACTGGAAGATTGTTTTCAAATGTGACTAGCTTTTTTCTGAGATTTGAGGGAGAAAAGAGGTTTTTCAGGGAGGGCAAAAATTACACACCAAATGCAGATGCAGCTGTATCATGGATTTATACTGTAAATATCAGATATGTATATACAATATACATTTTAAAAAATGCTATTTTTTCACCCAGTGATGAGGGTTGCACTGATCATTCTTAGAAGCACTATCACAAACCCAATATTTCGTTCTTCATATTTTTTTAAAATGATGAATTCAGAACACGTATAGCTGATGTTTTTTGTTTGTCTTTTTATGCTGTTTTACTGTCTGCTTGACCTTGTACTGCAAGGCCCTTCTTCAGTTACTTGCAGTCAGTCCTTGTCTTTACAGTCAGAGTGATCTGGGAACACTAGGAGGCTCGGAGTTTGCCCCTTTTCCAGCTCATTTCTGAACACACTGAACAGCATAAGCCTGAGCATGGATCTCTGCAGGACTCAGGATAGCCTCCCTTCCCTGTATGATGTGATTACCTACTTAAAATTTTAAAGCCACACCTTTCATAATAAGCTGAATCAGTAATGAAGGCTCCAACCTTGTACTTTTTCCTCTCCATTACTTAATGCCTAGTCTGCATTTAGCAACCACTGATCAGTAGCAGTAAAACTGCTGTTGGGTATTTTCTCAGTCTCCTGGTTGCTGTGGTTTTAACTTGCTTTGTTGTTCTAAAATACACACTAAAGCAGTTAGACACCAGTAACTCTCAGGTACTGAAACTTGGAACAGGGAACAGGGGGAAGAGTGTGTAAGAAATAACATAGAAGAAATAACAAGATGTAGTAGCTTGTTCAAAATAGATAGGAGGAAATTCATAGCTGTGTCTTTTTTTTTTTTTCAAGGTCTAGTACTATATTATATGTTAGGGGGTTTAAATTAGTTTTTAATAAAGTAATTGAAAGCCTGATAGCTGATTTTTTCCATCTTCTTTGATAGCAAAGCATCTTTAATGCTTGATTCATGTTTTAAAACAAACCTTGTTATAACATGGAGATGCATACTCAGACTGACTTACAATTATTGCTTTAATTACTTATGGCATAAATGCACGATTCAAAAGCATGTGATTTCTCTCGCCCAGAGATTTAATCATTTAATGATAGTCACAATTTTGTATAATTTTTCATACAGACACTTGTTCCACTTCATTTGTTTGATTTAATGTATGCCATAGTTGAAGTCATTTTGTGCTCATTCTTTTATTAAATGTTACTTAGCTTTGCATCATAAAATCATAAAAACTAAAATGTGTCAAAGTTGTAAAATGGCAAGCTGTCTGTGGAGTGATGGTCTATCGTTTTGGGTGTGTAAGCAGCCACCAGGTCCCAAAACTGGGGTGTGGAGGTGGGGAAGGCAGCAGCTCAGCCTGTGGGGCAGAGCCTCCTACCAGGGAGAGGATGGTTTGACTCAGTGCTCTCAGTGAGCATGCTTGACTTTTTAAATGCATATCCAACCTTTTCTTGGATCAAAATAGCTGCAACTGCAGGGCAGCGTGACAACATTGTCTTTCTGTGTAGTAATGTTGAGAAAGCTGACTGATTCAGACTTCTTTTTAAATAGTTGCATGTGTGGAGGCTGTTCTGGTTTTGCAGTGTGTTGGTTGTGCTGAGTCGGACTGGCAGTCATTCTTTGCTATGATGTAGTCCTTTGGGTTTGTATTTTTTCTCTTATGATTCAAGTTTCCAGTAAATTTCAAATAGGCATCTTTGTTCCTTATTTCTTCCCTCCTTTTGTTAGTCAGTGTAAGTGTAAGGGTTTCAGACAGTAAGAACAGACAGTCGGAGGAGATCAGAAAATGAAACCTCGGAGCTCTCAAGGGATGGTAAGTGACTGGTGAGGGCGAGATATCAAAAGATTTCTTTGAAAGACTTGTGTGGAAGAAGCAGAGAACTGAAAATGTTTTCAGCTGTATTGAGAGAAGAAACAGTCTGTAGATCAGAAAACTAATGAAAAAAAATGTGAGGAAAGCTATGTGAATAGAGCTGGGTTGTCTTAAGGACAGAATTTTAAATGAGAACAAGGAAATACCTTTGTATTGTAACTTTTCAATGTATTTGTAGGGCAGTGTAGACTTTCACATAAGTGGAAGTGGGATTGAACATCAACTTTGGGAATAGAGCATGTTGAGCGTAACTGTGTTATATTCCTACTCATTTGAGTGGACTCTTCAATGTGCAAATTTGTTCTCTATAGAAAGACAGGATTAAATGGCAATTTCAGTTCTTTTGTTTGTCATTACAGACTACCATATATCTGAATGTATAAGGAGAAACAAAGCTATAGCCTAATCAAAGTGTAGTTGGTGGAGTTTCAGTTTTGCTGTATCTGGAGTTAAGATTAAAAAGGCAAAGGGTAGATTTTATTTAAGAAGTGATGGCTAATAGAATATGAAGCAGTTGATTTAGTGCATTTAGCCAACTGAATGATGTGAAAAGATGTTTAAATATTGGCCAAAGCTTGAATTAAAATGACCTTGTCAGCATCATCTGGAAAAAGGCTTGGGGAACTGTGAGTACTGGGGTTAGGCAGGTTTGCAGAGAGAATTCATATTGCTGAGAAATGGTGTTGGAGGTAATGGATAAGGCTATGACACCAGATACTGCTCTGGATAACTTATTTTGTCTAAAAAGACTTTCTGTAGATACATATTTCCTTTTCCCCCCTCATTTGGTTGCTCTAAGGCTTTATATAATACTGTATCTCAATCTACACTTATCAAAAGATGCCCTGTTTGTTCTCAACCCTGTAACCATAATTTCCTTATTAAGCAGGGCAGCCAATATTTTTACTGAGACTTAGTGCTCTAGACATGCTTGAGATCTGAGCCACATGGTCAATTGCAGAGGAAAAAGATGCCTCAGGGATCTTGTCAGCTTTCTTGTTAACCCCCCCCCCCACCACCTGCAATTACTTTGTGGAGCTGGGTGATCATGAGTTTGGTTCTCCAGCCATGTCAGGGACAGGTGTTGGAGAAGAGCTTGAAAATAAACCAGTGGGCAAAACCACCTTGGGGAACGTGGTTCCAATCTGAGGCCAAGCTGGGCACCTGCAGCTGCTCCTAAAATGTTAATTGCTTATGTTAAGGCAATGACTTCAACCTGTGCTTAAAATTCCTGGTGTGGGCATGGCCCTCCTGAGACCCTGTTACCTGACAGAGATTGGGTTCACACTGTTCAAGTGTAGTCTGTAGGAACGCATCAATCCTTGCTTTAATAAAGCTAATTGAAATTAAAATTGCCTTTGTGGATGAAGGGAGAGCAGAAAGTTGTACAAATTTTTTTCCCCTGCAAATTAACAGTGCTATTTGTGTACCTGTTGGTGCTTGCTATCTTACCACTTCTGTCTGCATCAGACCTACTTGTTCAGCTCCTTTTCCTGTTTTATGAATCTAGCACCAGTAACATCTTTTAATTGCATTATTTAGTGGTGGGAAAACTAAATTACTCAATCATCCCCTTTATAAATGTAGAAAACATGCCTGTTATTGCTGTGTTTTCTGATTTTTATTCTAGTTAATGTCAACAGGAGGTTTGTACAAAGCTGTTGTACAGTGAAGCTGGGAGTAAAAGTTACTGTGGGCGAAGAATGGTCTGTTTAATACACATTTGTATATTAATTTGCTTCAAAAGTGTCTAGTGTTGCTTCTATGGCATCTTACACTCTGTTTTACTGTTGCTCTCAAGCTCATGTTTGTATACTTTGAAAAGAAATGTACAGATTCCACACCGTCTCTAGGGCAATAGCTTCATGTGTGAGAGGTTTTCCCTCAGTCTTTTTCTTATCAAAGAAATATGCAATTAAAACACAATGGAAAGTCCTCTCATATTCTTCTGAGCTGGAATAATTAGATGTGTAACAGGCTGTTGTACCACCGTTTCTGTGATCACAGATGTGCTGGTAGAGAATAGAGCTGACAGATGAAGGCAGCATGATGCAGTACTGAAGAGGGTTCTGTCCTGGGTCTCTTTTCCTACTTTCCCTGAGGCAGTTCATCTCAGCACAGTAACCTATTTCACTCTTTCTGGGCTGTATTGTAAATCTCATTAAAATATTATTAAAATGAAATACAACAAAACTTTTAAGTCAGAATTGATTCAAAGATGAAGGATTAAACTCACATTACCCCTAGGTGTTACTTGATCATAATAATTAACATTTTATTTGTATTGGAGAGAATTATATCTTCTAAGTAAATCTTGGTTTCTTAAAAAAAACATATTTTAAAAAAATATTATGTTTTGGAAGATTTAAAAATCTTAATTTCTGTAGTTGATTTATGTCTTAGACATGATTTTTTACATTTTAAAGTCAGACTGTGTGTAATGTTCATCTTCTGAACTGAGATGTCTTGGGTGCAGTTAGAAATAATGTTGAATCTGTAGTTTATCTTTAAGGTCAATCTTGCACTCCTGCATTTATAGTAAATTTTTGTGTTGATTGACTGAAGTGGTCTTATGTGTTCATCAAAAGGGGTTAATTTATCATACCAGTTAGCTCCTAAAAGATTATAAATGCGTAAGATGAGGATGGGTGCAGAACTATCTCTAGGAAGCATTGTGAACAGAGAAGAACTGAGGCTGTCCTGCTTGGAGATGAATGAGATCAGGCATGAGGAAATGACATTTTCTTTTGGTTTTGCCCCAGAAAACAGGCTTGGGACCCTTCCGCTTTACCACTTTCCTACGGTTCATGGGTTCTCACCTACATTCTGTGTTACACCACAAATTTAGGTCAGACAAGGTATATTTTCTCAGACAGAGCCCTAATTCACCATCTGTGAGCTGTCATTTGGCCTACTGTGAAAGGTGCAAGCTAGAATAAAAACTGTAGTCCTCGCTTGTTCTGTGACTACACAGAGCCCCTCTGCTTGACCTGTTCAGATGTAACTTGGCCTGTGGTGTAGGGCAGCAAAACTCATGTGAGTCTGAGATGGGCAATGAGCCACCAAGACTCCAGTTGGAGAACATTAACCACTATTCTTGTGTAGATCTAATGGTTAACACCATGAGGCTAGCAACCAAACAAGCCCTTCTTCCTCCCTTTTCTGGTGAGATACCTACCTGTGTTCATTAACTTCTGTTGACTGGACTATTAGTTTTTAAAGTGAGCTTTTTAGACCAAGCACTTTTATGGTAGTGCCTGGTTAGTGCTAATGAACTTCAGTATAGTTGTGAAGGACGTGGTGGTAAACTTTTCTGCCAAATGTTTTCTTCACTAAACCCGGAATTTAGTCCTACTTCCATTGGTAAGGTAAGAGCCAGCATACTGGATCAGACCAAAGGTCCCACTACCACAGTGTCTGGGGACTGATGGCAAGAGCCAGCAAGAATATGTAATGCGCTTTAGCAGTTTTCATCTTGGTAGCTTTCTGGAGTTGGTTTCGTTTGGGTTTTTTTTTTTTTTTTGTTTTCGTTTAATAAAACCCATGCAGACTTCTGTTGTTCACAGCATCCTGTGTCTTGGCTTACTTAGACTTTGTGATGAGTCACTTATTGTTTGTAGGCTTTGTTGCAGATTTTGTATCTTAAGTCTGGTGCATAACTTCGATTTAATGTTCACTGTATCCTGTAGCAAAAAATAAGAATTACAAAGTAAATTCTTACTCAACCATTTCATGCCATCCATTATCTTACCTCTTCTAGTCCCTACTACTTCAGCCACCTTTTCCATGACCTGAAGATTAAGTGCAAATATTTATTTTCTTTTCAGAAATTGTTTAGTGGTCGTAATCATCCCTGCTGATCACTTCTAAACCAGTTTGAACAGTTGACTTGTTCTGAGCTGAGCAGGTGGTAATGATTCGCGTTACTCAGGATACAGGCATATTCTGGAATATACTGTTGGGTAATGAAGTATTTACCCTGCTCCTTCCCTTCTAATTCCTACAAGTACCCAACTTGTGGCTTGCCTTTTTTGATTGTTTGGGGGTTGAACTCACATTGTTGAAGAGCTAACTTACAATGCCAAAATCACCTTTTGGTAACAATCCCCCTGGAATTTGTTACTGAATCAATTAATGGGGTATGTTCCAGTGTCCGTTACTGTGGTCTTTCATTTGCTGTCCTGTTACCCTGGTGGTCAGTCTCACAGCTGACCTGCAGTTCTCTGCAGTTGGCCTTTGTCCCTGTGGTTCTGAGCAGTATCCTCAGGCCTGTGTCTCACCCTTCATCTACCTCATCCTCCCTGTTTCAGGCAATGTTCAAATATCCTTATCTCCGGGAGGTCTGGCAAAGACTTTTTGACCTTTCTCAGTATGAAAATTAACTCATTGGTTTTAGTCTGTGTTTTTGGGGGCTTTCCCTCCAACTTCTTACCCAGATATTTACCTTTCCTTTTATTTCTTGATCATTCAGGTTTGAGTTTTTTCTTTTTTTTTTAAAGGGTTTTGATGATATGATTGAAAACTTTTGAAGTTTGAGTAGTGGCTTGGTTTTTTCTCTTGTCTACTTGCTAATTCCTTCTAGGTTTATTTGTAATTTATTTTTGGAAAAGTATGTTATTTATTTGTACTTTTGTATTTGTTCTTTTGATTGTAGTAAGAACTAAATGAAGATGAATTTAAGTTAGTAATTTGAGTTTTGTTTGTTTTTGAGGAAAAGATATTAATCTACAAAAAAGCAGTTTGGCTAGAATAAAGATAACTGACAATTATACTGTCTGAGATCCATATCTGCCTGTGATCCACTGGATTCTCAAATTCTGAGAACTTGCTTTTAGATTTATGCATGTGTGTGTGTTACATTTCATATTGTTATCCACACTGAGTGGGAATTTATACACCATTTAGTTCACCAGAAAATTCATTTCTGTTTGGTACTGAAAACATTTGATTATCAGTATATACTCTATCAATTTCTTTCTGGCTTGACATTTGCCACAGAAATATACTGTCCTCCGATGGTGGTGATGATTTGGGAGTAAGAAAGTAGTTCAGTGACTTATGAGCATACTGCCATAAGTTTTTTGTGGCTTATTAAATGAGGTTTAATTTTAGTGGCTTGTTAAATGAGGTTTAATTTTAGTGGCTTGTTAAATGAGGTTTAATTTTAGTGAGACTCAGTTTTCCTCTTCTAATACTGTACTTAAGAATAAAACTAAATGGTTATTTTTAAGCTTTTTGTTTAATCATTAATCTAGGAAGGTGCTAATCACTGGGAAATAATTTTACTGCTCCTAGTATTTTATTGGGAAAACTGTTCTCTGTCATTCGCAATGTAAAATTAAATCATTTGTCTGTTCTTGTATGCTAAAATCTTAGCGACCCATAATGACCAGTTTGCTACTGCCTGAAAACCTTTCACACTTTTGCATTTTTTGTTTGTAAGATGATGGCAAACTCCTCTTAGAGGGGACAAGTATTTTCCTTGTCTCTATGTGCCTGGCTAGCTGACTGCATGCGCATAAGCACTTCTGTGCTTTGAAATCTCTCCTGGTTGTAGTGAAGTCCTCCAGCCCTGAAAGACTTCACTTTACACTTGCACCTGGTGTAAATTATAAAGCAGTACTGCCAGGTATTGAAAACCATACTTCGGTTTGGGGGGTGCTTGAGAAAGATCTGTGATTTCTTCAACCCTGCCCCCCCGTCTGTGCCCCCAAAGAGCCCAGGTTCTGAAGAGCCGCACGCTCGGGCTCCTCACAGGCCCTGCCTTCTGATGGTGCCAGTCACCCCGCCATTGATACTGATCTGCTCTCACTGCTACTGGTGCTGGTGCAGTCCCTGTCCCTCAACCTAGGCAGGGGAGAGGCTGAAATGCCACCTGAGATGGGAGGTCAGGGTGGCTGCTGTGGCACAAAGGGTTCCCACTCAGGGACTGGCACCGGCCCTGCCCGGACTTGAGCTGCCTACTGCTGTCTCCAAATGGGATGTTTCCGCTCTGCAATCCTCAGCAGGTGCCAGGACGAGTTTGGCTTAGGTTCAGCACTAGATCCAAGCCAGCCTTGTGCAGTCATGCATGAAATGTGCAAGCTAACAAGCTCTCTTGGAGCTCAGGGTGCTGGGTACGTCAAAACTCTTTCCAGCCTGAGATCCCAGCAAGAGGTTCAGAGACCTAGTGCGACTGCTCAGAGCCTCCCCAGGCCTGGAAAGCCTTACAAGCCCAAGGACAGGACAGAGAAACTGAATAGGCGTACTGTTCTTCACAGGGTATCTGAAAGGCTGGCTATACACAAATCTTCATACGGAGCTGCTTTATGTGGCTGTAATGATGTACCACATTGCATCTAATATTGGAAGCAGCAGCACAGACCTCAGAAGAGGCCAGTTTATCTCTGTTGTTGCTGTGGGAGTCAATGCCTGGTCCCACGCTGCCCTGCAGATGGAGGTGTCTAGCATCCAAGCTTCTTCAGGCATAGCTGTACTGTGCCATGCCGTCTATGGAGACACACAGTCAGATGTAATGCAGTTATGTGAGGCTGCCTGAGGCTGAACACTGCTTCAGTATTAAGAACAAAAGTCAGTACAGATAGCCCGTAATGAATGGGGGTTGGGGATAAGAAATAAGAGATAAAGAAACAGAAGAAAGTGTGTCAAAAATGTGTCTGCTTATGAGCAAGACAAGTTTTTCTAGTGAGGAAGGGGAGGGAGGATGGGAGTAGTGAGGTTTCCCAGTTGTGAACCCTGCACTGCTGCTACGTCATTCCTGTTGATAGTAGTTTGATAGAAATTACTGTGTGGTCTGTCCTCTGTCTTCTCCCAGCTCAGTGTCCTAGGCAGGAGTAAATGACACCTTCTGGACCTGCTGTATGCCCTAAGGAGGAGTATCTGATACCTTCTGCACTAATGCATGTTTGTGTGCTACAAAATGCAGTGACTCAGATACAGCAAGAGGAATTGAAAGTACTCCCAGAGAGAGTGGCTTCCTATGGGCTTAGACCAGCACCCTGGGTATGGGAACAGGATGGGTTATGCTCTGTCAGGGAGGAGTGGCTGTTAAACTAGGAATGTGGTGGTGGTACTATGCATAAGATAATTGCAGTCTCCGCCATCTTTGGATCCCAAATGACTACCTGCCATCCCATTGTCCAAGACCAGCTCAAACTAGAATGATAACATCACTAGGCATGTGAAGTAGGAAGAGTCCTCCCCTCCTAGGAAAGTAGTTACCTGAAATCTAGGACAGAAGCTTTTTCTCTGGACTGCTTTTTGCTATTTAGGCTTTTAAATTTCAGTCAAGTCAGCATGTGTGGTTAAATGTTTGCCTAGATGAAACAGGGAGAGAGAAAACCCAGCTTTTTGCTGTTCAAAGCAAAGGATAAGTTTGTCTAGATTTACCCATTCTACTTAGCTTTAAGAACAGCAGTTGCAATGTAATGTGGGTGTTGGGTTTTTTTGGGGGGTGGTGTGTGTGTTTGTTTGTTTTGTTCAAGCTACCAGGTCTAAGAAACTAAAAGCTGGAAGAAAGAAAGGTTTGCTTTAGGTGGAAAAAAAACGGTTGGAATTTGGTAGAAAATTTCAAAATACGCATTTGTAGTTGAAGATTAACAGTGGAATACTTTTACATTAGAGAAAAAGGTGTGGTGTTTCAGGGTGGGTTCTTTTGCCTTACAGAAATGTAAAACTTTCAGTTCATGTTTATTGGAGTATGGTAAGACATGGAAAGCAGAACTTGGGTATCAGGCTCAGCAGGGTTTCTTATGATTTTTCTTTCATGTTTCCCTCCAGCTTAATCTCTCCTGAATCAAGAGAAATACCTTGGTATGCTTCCACATAACATCAGTGTTTTGGGCCATGATTAGTGCGCTTGATAGGCATCCTAAGTTCTTCACTAAATAATCATGAGTGACTAAAAAATATCCTTTTTTTTCTCTGCTATATTTCATATGCTGCTTGTCAGGGAAAGCTAAATAACTTTTGTCACTTTCAGCCTATTACAGTAAGCTTTCATTATTGTCCCGTATTGAATTCTAGGGTGCAATATTGTCATTGTTTCAGATTCTTCCTCTTGTCTGTGCAAGACAGCCTAAGATGCACGTGTCTGAACAACCTTTGTTAAAACAATCAATGACGTTCAAGATGATTTATAGAAAACAGTGGGTGATCCCTCTTTGTTGGAGCTTCTTTTGTAATTGTAAGGATGGCGCATCAGTGTGCTAGGGCAGTGGGTGGGCTGTAAAGAGCAAGGGAGCATATGGGGTGATTCATAGTGTACTGACAGGGGGTGATTTCAAGTGAGGCTCTTCCAAGTTTAATTTCAGAATGTAGAGAAACATTTTCTGCAAGTACAAACACTGTAGTGAGAATACGTGAAATATTTGTTATTGTACTTTTCATTTGAAGTATTAAACCAGCTGGAGACAGTTACTTGAGTTTGTTTCTGCTTTCCCTTCTCTTCGTATATGTGTTGCGTCATTTAACTTCCTGACCCTAATAATAAAGACCTTGGAAAAACTTTTGTGTATCAACAGACAGATGATGCAAAGCATAAGTACAGCCTTGGGAACATCTTTAATGTCTTCCTAGTGAAACCTGAACATAAAGGCTGATGTTTTTAACTGGCAGGATTTCAGTAGACTTGCATCACTGTTAGAACATAAGTATTTTTTTTCTGGCTGTTCTCTGCCAAGCGATGTAATGTGAAATGCTGTAATTTTTTTGTTGTGTTCGGCCCCGTCCCACCCTCCCCCCGCAAGGCAGGGAAGAAAAGCAAGCACTCATGGCACCTGCGTGCTGGTTTCAGCATTTTTTTGTGTGAAGGAGAGTGATGACAATAACCTCCAGTTCAGATGATGATACCCAGTTAATCATTATTTGTGAAAGCGTCCTGTATTAAAAATTCTATGCTTTCCTGACATAGTTTTCTATTGATTTGATAGCTGTTAAATTTGACTTCATCTCTCTATGCCCTGCTAGCATGTCTTGCATTGGAAGGCCTCTTTTTCCTCATTAGCTGCCTGTATCTTATTGTATTCTTTGTACTCTTTGCGAGCAAAAGGATTGTAATTTAGTTTATTATCCTTTCTAGCAATAAGTGATATCTAGTCAATTGTCAGATGATGTTTGACAAACTTAAGTAAATTTCCCCAGATGGCCTCTCAGATGTCTTTGAAGCTGTGTTGTCTTCTAGCACTGGACCCATAAATTATTTTTGGAGCAGAGTGACAAGAACTATTCAGTCAAGGTATAAGGAGACACATACCCAGTTTCTTTTTTACACAGAATACTTGTAGGGTTTTTACTGGAGAAAATATGTAACTTTTTCACATTTTCCTTAGGATGAATTTACATTAGGTGGTGACAATATT
Organism: Falco rusticolus; assembly: GCF_015220075.1. Lineage (NCBI taxonomy): Eukaryota > Metazoa > Chordata > Aves > Falconiformes > Falconidae > Falco > Falco rusticolus. Next base: position 42,825,166 of record NC_051191.1, on the reverse strand, counting down.
CTTCAGATGTCACTAGAAAATGACAATACAGAAAACTGAAAGATACAAGAAATTATGTAGTAGGGAATTATTTATTTATTTTTTTAACTCAAAGGCCATCGTCCTGTTCCAACCACTAATACTTAACTAAGAAGCTTTTTCTCAAATAAGCATCATATGAAATACAGTATTTAGTTACACTTCTAAAAACGTACATCCTAAACAAAGGCAGATTACTGTTGTCTCTTATCCCCATTCCGTATTGCTTTTTGGTTTGGTTGTTTGAATGTCAGTAAATAAATAGTTTTGCAGTTTCTAATTATTTAACATCATAAAGTAAATATCTTAATGTCAGCAGATAATTTGTAAAACTGGATAGGATAATGGGTAATTCAATGCAAGTATTCATCTAACTAGTTTTTAAGTAGGCCATGACAATCTCCAAAACCTTGACTGATTTCAGTATTTAAAAGTATTCCTCAGAGTATCTGTCTAATGATTGGATTTGAGACCTGTGTGGCTTTATTCTGTTAATGCCATTGATTCTGAGGGGTCTCTTCCTTATTATTTTTGAGCTGTCAGCAGTGTGACTTTCATCACCATAAACTAATGAAAAACAGTTCACTGATTTTTTTTTTTTTTTTTATTATTATTAATGCACTAGAAGTTTTTATAATATCTCTTCATGTAGTTGAAAAGGACAACTGTTGCCAGCTATTTCAGCAATAAATATGATCAAATACTTGAATATATTGTTTGTGCATTTACAAGTTTAGCATTTGTCTGATATTTGAGAGCTAGAAGGAATTACTTTAAAAACTCAACTCTGTACTCGGAAATGGTGTATATACAGGCCTTTACAAAGGGTTAACATTAAGAGTATTTTAATCCTATGTGCTTATTACAGTGATTAAATGATTAATTATAAGAATGCATTATGTGTAATATATTTGTACATGTGGCAGTTCACTTTGTATGAATTACTCAAAATTCTGTTACATAGTCTCAGTCCTGGTGTGTAATCTGCAGGTGACTGATGGAGGAAACTGTCCACACAAAATCCCTGGAAGACCTTCTTCCCTCAGTCACTTGGTTTGAATCCAACCCTTTACACAAGGAGATGGTGACAGTGTCGTCCATGAATGGGTACAGAAAGGTATCTCTGCAGAGAAGGCAAGCTGGCAGAAGGATTAGAATATAATAAAAAAAAAAACCCAACAAAAGAAAAACCCAAGAAAAAGGGTCTGTGCAGGACTGGACATGTGACTTTTAAAACTCTTATGGATCTAAATGAGAGAACTTGCACCAGCAGTCAGTGTGTCTGGTCCTCATACTCGGAGCTCTTCTAGTTTTATATCTTTGGCTTCTTAATGTGAAAAAAAAACCCCAACACATCTGTATGCTCTATAGGAAAGCTGAAACCAGTTTTAAAGCACCGGGGCACTTAGTGTTTTCTTTTATGGGGTTAATGTTCTAAAATGGGAAAATAGTTCTTGTTTGAATTGAGATGTTTCTCTATCTAGAGTGGGTTCTTAGCTCCCACACTGGGAATTTCCTATTGAGCCAGGGGAGTGGGGGTGGGAAATAGAGCAACATTTATTTAAAATACAAATCTCTGCCCACCGTGCTTAAACAATCAAATACTGCTGTTCCTTTTTAAAAGGCTTATTGCATAATTGAAAGAATTACATACTTTTGTTTCTAACTATTGATCTGTTTCATTTAATGTAAAATGAGCTCACACAGCATTTGCACAACAGCCTGACTTGCATCATTGTGCTGAACAGCGTGCATTGCAGTGTTCCTTATCCTTAAAAATATACAGTAGGTATATGGTGGAGGTTTGCTTTTATTAAGGTCAGCCACTTGGGAGTTCTCAATTTGGTGAATCATGTAGGATGGTGCAGTGATTAGATGCCAAGTCACGATCCAGCGCTTTGAACTAATTTTACTTCCAGTGTGCTGCTTTTGAATTCAAAGCTCTTCTTACTGGCAGTGTTATGTTACAGACTGGGAAGGAGATCTCTTTTAGCTGTTCAGGTTTGTTCCTTGGGCTGGGCTTCTTGCAAGGGACTACTGCACCTTGTAGTGCAGGCTGCCTGGACCTGTGGGTGTGGTTCAGTGGCTTCTAGTTGGATCCCACCTGCTTCCCCAGTTGTTTAAGTAGATGACATGTATGCATACAGTTAAGTATAATCTGGTGCTTGATGCAGTCCTGAATCCAAAGTCGGCTTCTAAGAATGTGGGAACACAGAGTCAAAAGTCAGGTATTGCTCTGAGCACAGCAGACACTGCAGAGCCATCTGAGCAAGCTTTATGGTGCACCAGTTCTGGATGCAGCCTTTCCTGCAGTAGTTTTTAAAGGTAATTGAGAACAACTTGCATACATTAATGCTTAGACACTTTGAAGAAAATTATACCTGAAGAAACTTGCACAGTGCTGAGCTAAAATTAGAGCTCTGTTCAAACCTGGAGATTAGTTTTTTGTTATGTGTTTGTTCCTATTTTGAGTTATTTTAATTCATACGGGCACAGTGATATAAAATTGAAATACATTTAACTTGTAACAACTGATCATGTCTCACCCTTTATTGTTAAGGGAGGGATTGTTAGTGCTATCTGTTTTTAAAGGTGTTTGACACTAGTTTTTGCTGCAACCCAGATTTATTTGAAAAAATTCAGCCAAAGTAATTCAGTCACTTTTGGAGATAATAACAGGGTAGAAGTTCTACCTTTTTTCTTTTTTTTTTAGTCAGCTTTTGTTTAGAAACCTTTTCCTTTCTTTCAAAGATCTCTATTTTGCAATATCTGTAAACATTTATTTATTACTGTTAGAGTTAAAGAGCCTTCAATAAATTTCAGCTTGTCCATTTTCAGTAGCAATGCATAAGCTGTAACAAATATTGTACCTACACTGAATGTATCCCAGATCATACCTGCAGGTGTCTGAAAAACCTTTCTTTGTAATTATAGTAATAAGCCATTGGGGGCTGGCCAAGTCTGGGGGTTGGCGTAAGAACCAGTGGTTTAGGGGGAAAAGGAAGTTTTCCCTTTGGTTAATAGTGTTGATTGTCAGTAATTTAGAGGGATGAATGGCTGGTAATGTGGAGGAGCAAGGAGGGTCAGCAAGAGGGAGAATGGATATGCCCAGAGTCTGTGAGGCGCTGTGGAGCTGATGAAACGGGCTGGGAATTGCTGGGCAAGAAGGGGATCCTGCAGGCGGGGTGAGGTGGCTGACTCAGCACTGGTAAGGGATACAGCCTTTTGTGGCCTGGCCGCTTCCACACCAAGTGGCATTTGGTGTTGCATCTTCTCCAACTCCTGCATGGTGATCTGTGCCTTAAATCAGTTGATGGTTTTGAAAGCTTCAGTTCAAAGTGTCTGTTATAATACCAGGATTCTGATGCAGCTCAGCAGGATGTTCTGGTTTTTATAGTATGGCCTTGGTTATTTATGTTCTGTGTCCTGGGGCACATAAGAGCGTGTATGTGACAGGAGCTGCCTAGGATGGTGTTGGAGCATTGTTGAATGAAATAGAAGTAGTGCTGTCTTATGAATGCTGTCCATTGCCAACAGCCCCCAAGTGAGATGGTATTTTAGAAAACTAGCTGAAGGGACCAAACGGTATGGATGGTGGAGAAGCTTAGTGCTTATCCTCCTGCAGATACCTTTTTGTGAGCAGTACACATGTGTTCGATGTGACAGATTTGGCAAAGATACTAGGCCTGTGGAGTTGGGGGATGGGGGGAAGAGGATTGGCCTAAAGGACTGGAAGCTTGTGCACGTGGATTGGACATGTGCAAGCATTGAACAAGCACGTGGATTTGGAGGACGGAAAGGATGAGTGGGGTAGGTAAGAGTAAGAGATGGGAACAGAGGAGCTACCAGGAGAAACCTAAAGAACTGGAAAAGCTGAAGCTTGATCAGCAGAGAGCATGAGACAAGGCTAAGAGGAGATGGGACACAGATGTACAAAAAGTTCATCTAGGCTGAAATGTGCTTCTCAACAGTATCTGTTACAGAGCTTCAAAGGCTGCCCCAAAATTTTGGGGTCATCTTTCTACTGCTGTGTAATCCACTGCAAAAGCCTAAGTTGTCTCTTTCACTGGTGGTGTTTTGCAAAGAGAAGTTCATTTTTTGATGTTTGCTCTCTTTAGATCACTTGTGCAGAGGTAAGGTCATTATTTAGATCACTTGTAACAGACCTGAAGTTCCCAACTCTGCTTTTAAGCTATGTCATTATTTATAATGATGCCATCTGATAGAATTTCTGTCTCCAGAAATTTCTCTGAGAATCTAGTATGAAGGTTTTATTGAAAGAAATCAGAAAACCTCCAAAATAAAGCATGCAGCAGAAACATTAGAATAAATCTGCAAGTGTGATAGAGCTTTAGTCTCATAATACATGTGCATTATAATTGTCACGTGATAAGGCATGCTGAAGTTGATGTAGTAAATCATCTGCTTATATAAGGGGCAGGGATGAAATTGCTGCTGGAAAATTTGCTTTAATCATTGATATGGGTACAGAGATCAGATTAATGATAACAGTTTATCCTGCCATATGCTGTTCATGAAATGTATATGGAATTGTATGGTCGTGCACATAGGAGGAACTGACAGACACTCCCTGAGTGTTAAATATCAAAATTTTCTGGAGAACATGCCCACCCCCTCACCCACACCTCCTGGCCATTCCCTAGGAATGAATTCTCTATTGCTTCCAGCATGGACGACTTGACTCCTCTATTTTCAGATACCTACTGATAGTCTTAAGGGTCTTTTTCTTACTCTTGCCTCCCAGAGTTAATGTTTTGCAGCACTGTTGAACCCCCAGCTTCCAGGCTTAGTGACAGCACCATCATTGTGGTGCTGGCGGATGCTCTGTCAGCTCTTTCCCTGCCAGTCAGTGGGGATTTGCAGCACACAAAACCCCAGTTCCCGCTGCCCTTCGGGAAAGCGCACAGCTTGACAGCTTTAATCACCTGCCAGCTCACAAAAACACGTTGGGTTTTCCAACCTTGTAGCCAAGATCAAAATCATCTCTAGTGGAAGTTTGGTTTTGTTAGTGTTCCTTGCCCCTCCTGTTGGGGCAAAAGCAATCCCTAGGAGTTGTAAGGGAAGAAGTATGGTGGTTATTTTCTTGGTTAAGTTTTGCTGCTTATTAGAGAAGCCAGGTGGTTTGTGTAGATTGCTCACCTTCTCAACAGGTGGTGAAAATTAATTTGATGCCCTGTAGCTTTGACAGGTGTTATCAATGTATGTACTTGGTGCAAAATGAAAATATCTTACTGTCGTTTTACACAGACAGTACTGCAGACTGTTGTTATTAGTCAGTCGGGCTCTTTTTTCAGCATTGCCGTACCCAGGTGCCTGAAGTAGCTGCATAAATCCAGATGCATTTGTTGCCTCTGCTACATTCTTTTTCTTTTTACGTATTCTGCAGTGATTTCAGTGAATGCAGCAGAGTTTGAGTGGGAGGCTGATTTGGACAGTCAGATATGTTTAGCAGAAAGCACTCCTAACACAGGTACATTACAGTGTTTGCCAAAACAGGGGTATGATGTATACATGGAGGTTCTGGCCACTGCTGATACTGCGTGGTTTGAACAGTGTATTGGGGACTGGGATCAGAAGAATTGGGCTGGGGAGAGGGTGCAGAGTCCTCGTAGCTGCCGAGTGGGAGGGAGACAAAAAGCAGAACCAGATAAGCCTAGCAGGACCACGCAGAATAGAGTGAAGGACTAGTATCTATTACCGGGATCTTGTCGTTGCCTAAGCTTTTTGTCTTTTGAAGCTTGTGTAATTGTTATACCGGAGTATACCATCTGATGCTGCTCTGTAGTCCTCAGTCATTTCAGCTCTCAATAGGATGTGTAAAATAAGAGCTGCCATTTGACTGTGCCGTGTTAAATGGTGATTTGAAGCTTGTACAATACTCTCTAAAATAGTCTTATATTTAAATCTATATTAAAAAGATTTTTTTTATTTGCATTTTCCAAATAATTGAAGGCTCTTACACTTTATACGTGCACATTTGAATTTTATTAACTTCCATATTAACACAGGAGGGATGAGGGAACATATAGTTTCTTCAGCTGACAGATACTGTTGCTCTGCTGTTTGATGTCACCTAAATTAATTTAAGTTCATCATTGTTTATCTGGTTAAATTGAAAAGGTCAGACCTTTTTAAGGCAGGAAAAATAATAGGAGCTTTTTTAACAGAACTGCCCTTAGCATAAGGTTTCAGTGTTCTCATTCAGTTTGAACAGAATGATGTTCTTAATTATCAAAAGCTGTCATTATTTTCTCGAGATTTTTTTTTCTAGAAAATGTGTTGATTTTGATTGACACTTTATTTTTTTTTAAAATGTAGGTATGTTCATTGAGTTGGTAGTGTTGTAACTTGTGAAGGCACAATTCTTCAAGTGTCCCCAGGAACTGGAAACTGAAAGTTTTGCACTGCATGCTTTAAACTTGAATCTGTACCTCAAAAAAGTTCAGATGCTCTTTAATGGATTCTTTTTATTTTGATAAAATAGACATCTTTTAAGTGTTTAAAGTCAAAATAACATTAAACAATAATAATAGCACAGCTTTAACTTGCTGTGTGTTTTAAAAGCTATCTCAGTACTTCAAAGTGTGTTGGTAGCACTTAGTGTTAACCTCAATCGATGTATGCCTATATATCCTTCTAAAGAACCTGCAGTGGCTATTTTTTTCGTACACGTTTTTTCCCCCCTTCCTTTAACCTGTTTGAATGCCAGTTGGATTTGGCTTTTTCAATGGCATCTTAATCTCTTGCTGTTTGTAGTATTTTGAGAGTAAAAGTATGTTTTTAAAATTGTTTGCTACTTGTGGTCCTTGCCTGAATAGTATTACTTTTCTGATAAGGGAGAACCGTGCATGCATACCAGCACTGTCTGTGTTGATGGATTATCCTAGACAGACTACAACACTGTAGCAGGGGCACAAAAAGTAATCTGATTTGCACATGGAACACAGTTCCACAGCAACGTTGGCATGAAATACACTTTGGATTTTATTTACTGCATTAATATAGTATGTCTTTAAGTCCCCAGTCTTTGCTTTTACATAGTAATCCTTCAGTCATTTATTGCTTTTCTGTTCTTCATAATAAACTTTAGTGTTCTTTAAAGAAAAATGAAATAGTAGCTAAAATAATATTTAAATTGGTTGGTTTTAAGTTTAAGTCTAGTTTCAAACAAACCCCCCTAACACTTCGCTAAATGGAAACTGATCTTTCTTTCTGTATTTATAGAAAAGAATTACTAAAAGCATGTTTTACAAGTCAGGGGTGGCCTACTTGAATAATGTCTCATTTAAGATCAAAAAGAAATGTTTTAAATTTTTTGAGGCTAATTCATTATCTGTAACAGGCTATGTTTGCTAAGGTAGTTTCCAAATATGTTTTGCAGAACTCCAGTAAGACTTGGGATTGTCATAACTTGGCATTTCACTGATAACGAGGTAGCATCTTTCTATCAGGGTATGCTTTCAGGAAGGTATATATTGATATCCACAGACCATAACGTGTAACTAAAGTAAACATCTATGATTAAATTTCCAAGATTGACTTTTCCAGTATGTAAGGAAGTTACAGAAAGACATGAAGGTTGTTGGGAAGAAGGGCAAATGTAACTCATTGGAACTGGGGTTTTATTAGTTTGGAGAGGTGTTCAGTACAGACAGAAAAGTAAATTAGGAAACTATGTGATGAGTGGATGTTACAGCTTTAATGGGGTGTTCACCGATATCTCCTATACCATGATTTTCTTTATGTCAAAATAACGAGCGTTACTAGTATACTGCATAAAACAACATCGATTTTAGTCATGTCCTTAGAAGTCCCTCACTTTCTAAGATCACATTTGATTACTATATATGTTGTAAACTCACTGAACTTTGAGTCTTCAGGCTGCATTTGTTACATGCATGTGTTATCTGCGCTTCTGGAGGGGAACACAGCACATTTCTGTTACCTCAGCCACCTGCTGGAAACACATTGATTTCCTGGCCATAGCCATTTGGAATCCAGCACTGCAGGCTCTTGTTGCAAGTGAAAACCCATCCTAGGGATGGAGATCTCCACCAAGTTTTTAAAACAGGTGGCTATTTTACAGTTCTATATGAGGCGTACAATTTGGTAAGCAAAAAATGCTTGACATGGATTATATTTAAATATAGAAATTATATGTAAATTATATTCTTCCTCCCTCTCGAGTTGAAAAGTAAAGTAATTTCAGTCCCCCACAATAACACCTTTGGAGTTGTGTCATATGATTCTGATGAAAGGAGGAGACTGTTATTGCGGAGGGACTACCTGGCCTGAGGACTTAATCCAATGATCTGTTCCTGTTCGTGTCAGAGTTACAGCTGTGTCATTTTTCCAGCTGCTCCAGTTCTGTGTCTGCAGCACCTGTAGCTGAGGCTGATCAAAACCAGACTTGCTGTACAGAAGGCAGACAGTAAATAACTGAACTGGACGGTTGGCAACTCCAGCCTCCTAGGTGCAGAAATGGTTCCAAACACCTTTCTTCTCAAGCTGCTAGGAGAGGTGAGGTGCATCAGCTGTTCAGCAGGCTGTTTGATACCAGCAAAACAGGCTTCTGCAATGGTCAGGTTACTTATGGAGACGTCTAGGCTTTTTTTTTTTTTTTTTTTTTTTTTTAAAGCATTTAGTAAGTCATTGGACAAATGGGTAAAGTAAAGAAAAAACTGTACAGGGCACAAGTTTTCTGGGATTTATCACTGCTTAAAAACCCCATTTTTGTATGTATGTGTGAATATTTTTTTCTCTTGCTGTACAGAACACAAAATCAAGCAGTGCATGCAAATAAAAAACTGAGCCTGCTGTGAATTTGGCTATAATGAATCTAATGTTAACTATTTTAATAAAAATTCCATACTTAAATATTTTGATAATGACTTTATGTCTACATTAATCATACCCTCCTTTTTGGGGTTTTTGGGTACCCCATACATCCTACTACTTTTTTTTCCTCCATTGCTAGTATTTGCATACTGCATTTTCTTGCTGAAACTCTTTTGAGTGTGCAATTTTATTGTTCAGTTCACCGCTATTGCCATGTAGTTTTACTGTCTTTAAATAAAATACAAATCGTTCTATTTTCTGTTGTTGCAGAGGGGAAGAAGCCATTATGCTTTTGTGGCTACTGCTTAACAGTTTCAGTGGCTATCCCAAAAATTAAATATTTACTTTATTCATGAAGCACAATTTCAGAGAAGTTAGCTGCTACACTAAGTCATTTGAGAACTTACAAAATATTAATGACATATAGTCTTTGAGCAGATGTGGATAGTACATTGAGAGACAGTACTTAGAAACTGGGAGTATAATTACAAAGAAAAACATCAAATATCCTCTTCCCATAAGTAATACCAAATTATTCAAATGTATTTAAAATCAAATGCATTTCTGACTAGACTGCAGGAACAAATGGTTTAAAGCTTTTGGGTTTTTTTTTTACACCTCCAGGTCAACAGTTGAAATTCCTTCCAGATCAGTAGTCATCAAAATTAATTTACCTATCAGATGATTGACAAAAATTTTTAGAATTTAGACCTTAAATTCTTAATCATACAGTATTAAAGGGCTCTGTCATAGTGAAATACTTGCAATGTTTTAAAAACTTAAACTTGAAGGCAGTTTTGTGTGTGATTAGCATAGAGGTTAATTGTTTAGCCTCAAAAATAGAAACCAGGTTTGAAGTGAAAGGTCATGGAAGATGATGCCTAGAGATGTATTTCTCTACAATGTGCAACTTTTTCCTTTTAAATGGGCAAATATATCAGAACAGCAAAATGAGGGCTTTCTACATTCCATTAACTCTGCCGAGTCTGGGTGTGCACATATGCACACAGGTACCATGTGTAGCTGCTCAGTTTATAATGCCCCCCTTTCCCACTTTGTACTGTACCAATTACTAATGTAGTTGGTGCCTTGAGGGCCCTACTGTGAGGCCAGCAGCATGTAGCTATGAAGAGCTGTGCTTTATTTACCGCTGGGTGCTGTTTTTTTGAATGAAGCTCTTAAGTTGAAATTTATTGGGAGAATTATTACAGGTTTGTGCCATTTTTGACAGACAGCCATGATGTTGCAATACTTCCTGGAGGAGAGACTGGAGGTAAAATACATCCTTTTTCAAAGTAGATTCAAGCCCACATATTTTACCTCTGAGGAAAACCTTTATTTGTCATGTTTTAGGATCTCTGGACAGCAAGGACAAAGGGGCAGAAACGAGAGCCTTTTTTTTACTGGAGTATGTTCCTCAGATGTGATCTGCAGGGGGAAGAGAGTATCTTCTCTGTCTCTCTTCCGAAGCTGTGCCACTGAGGACAAAATGCTGAAGTGGGTGAACCACAGCAGTCCTGCTCTGTGTAAAGGAGAAAGTGCTGTCATACAGCACTTTGGCTGTCATCTTAAAGATAATCACAGCTGTACCAGTGCTTTGGGGAGCCTGGTCCTTTTACATGCTAGGCATGCTCTATGTGTACTTACTGAAAACAACCCTTTAGGAGTTTCAGGTGACTAGATTTAGTTTCCCATTTTCCCTGAGGCTTGATTCCATTCAATCTTTTTTTTTTTTTTTAATGTAGTTGATGTAAATTCATTTAGGCTACGGACTAGATGTGTTTAGGAGACTTTTTGTTTCAGTAACTTCTTCACTTATCAACAGGCAGCGCAGCATCAGCAAATCTGTTTTCTTCCTGAAGCTGGTTTTCTAGCTGCTGATAAATCTCATCCTCAGGTTAGGAAGTGTACATCTGTCTACGCTTTAAATTGAGTCTCTCTAACCCATGTATTTAAACTGCTTTAGGCATCCAGCAGTCAAGGACACTCATTGTGCATAAAGACGAAGGGCAAAGCATTTGTTCCTTTATGGAAAAGGATGGAGAACAGTACTAGAGAAAACCTTAGTATACTTAAAGTTAATGCTGTGAATCTTATTATGGAACATCCTCGTCAAAAAGTAACATGAAAGCAGAAAGTACATGTACTTGAATCTATGGCAATACTAAGCTGTATGTGCTATAACTAGTAAAATAATAAAGTGAATGAACCTTGAGTTATTTGAAGAGGACTCTTCTCAGTCTGCTGTGCTGGAGTTACTTCTGGGAAACCTCACTATCCTTGACAACTCCTCTGTGTGATAAACAGCTTATATGCCTTAGGTGTGCGAACAGTCTCTCTCTGTAAGAGGTTCAGAAAAACTGAACCAGTATGAGTCTGTATCCCCAAAGTGTTCGAGAAGAGATTTTCTGTAGCTGGTGGCCAGCCAGCTTTGGCTGGTACAGTGAATATCAAGCAAATGTAGAAAGGAGACAGAGAAGTCTTAAGAATCATAGTCAGGATGTACATGCTACAGTAATTTTGAAATAAAGATAATAGGTTATTCAGGTCTAGTTTAAAATTATTTAAATATACTTTGCCTACCGTAAACTGTTGGTGACTAGTAAGAAATAACTGGCTATATTCTGGTATAGAGCATCCTTATGTATGTTTTTAGGAAAAAACCAAAAAGAACAAATTATTACTGAGGAGGTGACAGCAATGAGTTTAATTCAAGTAAGTCCATGAAATTTCAGTGGTAACAGCTAAACATCAGTGGAAGTGGTTATGATGATGTTTTAAAGTAAATAGATTTCAAAATCCTCAGAGGATCATGATCTTCACGATTTTCACCTCATAATAGTGCTTAACATATTAGATACTCTTCAAAATTCACCTCTGAGCCCAACTATTCGGAATGATTTTTTGGGAGGAGGATACACAGTTGACAGTGAACAGTCATCTTATATATCCTGATACGTCTGTGAAAGCTGTGTTTTTGAATGTCACCCGCACTTTAAAGTCTTTTCAGACTCCTTTATCCTGGAGGCATTTTTCGTAAAGAAACTGCAAACTATATAGATTTTACTTCTGCACTCGAAATTATGATTACAGAAGACTTTGCTGGTGAAGTAAAGGAAATTGAAGCTGGAAAATGGAAAAGAAAAAATTCAGTTTGCATATGCAAAAAATGTGAAAAATAATGATAGATTGCTTTACCAAAGCATGTGCAAGGAATAAAGCTAAATCAAGGCTATGCATTCCCTGAAGTCCTGTGTAGGAAACTGAATTATTTTCCTTCTTGCTTTTCAAATAAACAAACAGTAATAGTAGTAATAATAAATAAACATCTTCCAGCCTGCCTAGTCTTGGTCCTTGTGTGATCATCAAAATCAAATACTGGCCTAGCCAGGCAGACATGGCAGAAGCCCTAGTGAAGGTAATGATATACCCAAGCATACTTTTCAATACGTAAGTCTTTACTCTAAAAAGAATAATGTTTACATGTCTTCAGTTATAATTTTTAGGCATATGGGAGCCTTAAAAACGTTTGGTGTCTGAGCCAACAGGTGAAACAGTACTATGACTGTGAGCCTGCTGTCTTCTTCACTGTGGTGGCCTAACTGCGTAAGCATCTTTTTATCTTGGGTCTTCTGTGCCTGGGCTCTGGCTAATTGTGAGCCATGCTGTCTTTCTAGAGGTACAGATCCCATACCTGTTTGCACAGTCTGACCTACCATAGTCTGAGGCCAGCATCTGGGGTTAAGATCTATAAGAATGTTAGCTGCTGAGCTGCCTGAAGATCTCAGCTGAATGTAACACTAACTAAATTTTGATGCAAGTATAGTTTTTGACCTTAGAAAGCATAGATAATTTGTGGCTTTTCCTGACTATTACCGTATGTCTGGAAAGAGTTGAGGACGTTTTGAAAAGCCAAAAATGTGTGGAAAAAAAAAGAGATAGATGAATAGTCAGTATTATCAGGCAATTGCTATATATTTTTCAGAATCTGATTTTCATCTTTTCTAATGAGCAGATCTCAAAGTAAGGATTTGTGCCCTGTATGTGCATATCACAGTTATTTTCAGCTTGAACAGTTCAATAGCTTAAAAAGTAGTTTTGTTAATGTGTAAATTGTGCAGTAAGACATTCCTAATTGTTATATTAGTTTAAAGGCATCCAGAGCCTAAAACAGTAAGAAGATGTAAAACAAGATGCCACAGGTAATATTATGATTACAAAAAAAAAAAAAAAAGCATATCTCGTTGAACATTTTTGGGGCAGATATGATCATTCTTATTGAAGAAAAAAATAGCTGCTATGACTAAAAACCTCCTAATAAAAAAGTGTTGGGAGGTAAGAGAACTAGTTCAAAGGCTTCTTTTTAAGTCTCCATTACAGAGAGTCTGTATTATTACGGTAGCTGTTGTCTGACAGTCAACTGACAGATGTTGCTATGGGTTTTGAGCTGTCCATTAAATATAGCACCTCCATTTTTTTAATGTTTTGAGTAGCCCACTGAGTAGCTACTGGCTGAAAAGTGGAAGTCACAGTGGGAAGCTGAAGGGGAATGGGCTTCTGGAGCATTTAGTGTTTAATGGATCTATGGCTGTAGTGAAGCAGTGTGCAGAAATAATTCTGATTAGGCTTGGTCAATCAGATGACAAAATGAGCCTTGCCCCTCCATTATTCAGCTCTAAAATTCAGAGAACAATTTCTGTTTAAACACAGTTGAACACAAAAAATCTGTTCAATTGGTTATATTTTAGCTGATTTCTTGATGTAATATGCTGTCAAATGTGGAGGGGAGCGAATGGTTAAGCTCCTGTATTGCAAGGTTGCCATTTTCATCTACAACTTCATTTTGGAAGGAATGATCAAAACCACAAAAATAGTGGTTTGGAGAAATAAGTTTTTACAAGAATTAAATGTTACTAAATACAAATAATAGATTAATATTGTGCCACATTTGTGGCATGATAAGTAGCATATTATTTACATTTTCATCTCAACTGTAGTCATTAGAATATACAGTTGTAAATGTGTATTAAAGAGCAATAACTTTAAATGGCAGAGGTTTTGCCTAATCAACACTGCATTATTTGTTGATAAATCTTCACATAAAAAATAAATCACCTTTAATTGTAACTTGTAATCTTCCAAGATTTTTAGCCTTCCCAGCTAAGTCCTTTGCAGCTCTAGAAGCATGGCACATACATGAAGTGGGAGCTCAGTTAAGTTCCTGTGGTTCTGTTTCAGAAAGTTTAAGAGGTCAGGTGGACGCTGTCACTATTCAACCTCACTGACAGTCTGCTTCAAAGTAGATTCTTAAATAGAAATTGTCCTTTTGTGAAGAGCAGCATTGTTCTAATAAGCCTTGAGAACAGAATAGGTTTCAAAGGAGCAGATGAAGTTTATTGTTCTGAACTAATGCTGGTGCTAATAAATGCTGACAGAATTCTTACTGCTACCTACAAAAAGATGCAAATCCCCTAAAGTTAGAAATGTTTTAACTGGACTTAAAAAAACTATAATAATCTGGATTTATGGCAGAACAGACATAAAAAGTTTTAAATAGTGATTCTTTCTTTAGGAGCTGAAAAAAAGTCACTGTTCTGTACCTGTGTTGCTTCAAGGTAGTTCCCTGGAAAGCAGAGGTGGTCCACAGGTTTATGTGGTGTGTGAAATCGGTGGCTTTAGTACAGCAGGCAATTCGGAAATGTTTTCATTTATTTCTTGGTGCACTTAAATATTTATTTTCTTGTACGGGAGTTTCACCACTCAGCATAAATAGTAGATTTTGCAATAATCTGCCTCGCAGACACTGTCAATGGAGACCAGAGGATTGCCCTGCTGGCAAGTCATCAGTGAACATAAAGGAAAAACGAAACTAGAGCCCTAAGTTAAGAGGCAAGTCACAGGTAGTTGTGTAGGGGGAAATTGTGGGTAAGGTAAGATCTGGACAAAAATATTTGTTGATTTGAGTGACTGCATTGTTTATGCACTGTGTATAATGAAAAGAAACTGTATACTTTTTTCTTTTTGTTGGTAGAAGGCAATTACTCTTAAACAAACAAATCAAAAACCACCCTAATAGAGTGAGCATCGTTTTACTAAAAGGTTCGGGCAGCTAAGCAGATTTAGCTCTGCTTTTAAATAAATACAGGGAAATGTTTAACCCCTATTGTATGGCCACAAAGCCTGTGCTGATCACATAGAAGCTTGGGAGGGCCGAGGACAAAGCAACGGGCTGCTGGAAACGGTTCCTCTTCTGTGTGCTTCTGCACACAGTCCTGCAACAGCAGGGCTTAGCAGCAGAGTTTGTCAAGATTACAACATGAAGGGGACCATGGTACAAACTCTTACCTCTCACTAAAAAAGAAAGGGGAAAAACGACCAAAAAGGGAAGACGACTAAGAGGACTCTGTAGCTCTATGCATAAGGTAATGGTTGATTTCACTTTTCTATTCTGATTCTTCTCAATCACTTCCATATTTGAGATTTGTGTGCCTTAGTATTAGTTGGTTTGATTTATTGGAATGAAGTAACATGAGGAAATGCAGTCTGTATCTCTAAGGAAGAGAATAAACCTATTCAGTGTAACTTACTGAAATACTTTACTTTCGTTAACAGTGTAGGAATTGAAATTGATGCAGTTATAATTTGTACCCATGGAGGGAAGGCCGTGATTTAGCATCATGTTGACGATCAGATTAAATTTATGTTCTGTTTTGATTATTATAATATGTGTGAAATTAAGGCATTGTTCTTATGGACGTTGATATAATCTAGGCTGGAGTACTTGCCTTAGGAAATATCTTCATGAGGATGAGTGTATGACAAATGAAAAACTGAACAGGGTTTTTTGGTGGTTTTTTTTTTTTTTTCCCTACTATTTTCAGCATATTTTTTCTACTATTTTTTACTGTTATTTTGTCAGAATCATCTGGGTTTTAGCACTCCAGAAATAAGACAGATACGACAGGAAGATGGATCACTGCCCTCATCAACCAACAGGGATGTTTCTGCTTTTCAGAGGGCTGCTCATTACTCCTTAGTTCTGAAAGAAAAGATGACATGAGGGTGAATAATGGAGCTCTGCCCTATAGGATTGCATAAAACTGTGCTTAAATACGCTAAATAAATTTTATGTCACAAAGCAAATATGTTTCCAGGTCCCCTGAAAATATTTTCTAATAAATAACTTTCTGCAGTATTGTAAAGTAAAAGGAAACTGAATTTTATATATGTGTGTGTGTATAGATATATTATTAATTTTAGAGGAAAGCCGAAAGCTGCATATTGTGTCATTCTATTGCTTTTTAAGGTTACATTAAAACATTAAAGTGTGTTAACCTTTTAATTAATGTTTTAAATACAGATTAGATTTGGACAATCAGATTATAAAATAAAATCAAAATTTTTTACTTTTACATTTGAACTTTTTGCATAGTTATATATTACTGTCTGTGTGTGTTTCATTCTAAATTTTGCTTTGCCGAAGTCTAGCAATGGTATTAGTAGAAAAACTTGTAAAGCAACAATGCTATGTAAATTTCAGTTCTTTCACACATTTTTAAATTAGTAAGTACACAGCATAATGTCAGGTGCGGATAAGTAGTAAAAAGTGTGTTTTACATTTCCACAAGTGCTAGTGGCCAAGCAAATAAATTTTAAAATCTTACATCTAATCTGTAGACTTTTTAAAATAATCTTTTTTGCCCTTCTCCTTGATGATTTTTTTTTTTTATTATTATTATTTTTGTTCAAGCTGCCTCACTCACTTGTGACTTTCCTGTAAGGGTACAAATGCTCCTCTGACTTTAAAAACCAGACATCTGTTTTTATTGTCTTTTTATTATTAATTTACATGTTTGGACATGAAGTCTTCCTGGCTAAAATGAAATATATAAGATTTTACCTGTTGACTTCTGTAAGATCATGCCACCAAGCCATTCAAAGTATCCTCTGCGTGCAGTTAGCATTGTGAGTAACAGTGCAAACTTTTATGTCAGCTGTTAGCAAAAGAAGTATCTAAGATTGCTTCTCTGCTTCTTCATTCCCTCTGAGTTGATTTTTGAGTGTTCAGGTGCTCTGCTGTACATATTTTACAGAACTCCTCATGGGTATGATTCCCTTGGAGTTTCAAACTTTTGTTAAGCTCCCTTCTAAGAGACTGTCTGAGAAAATAAATAATGCCACAGCAAAAGAATCTGATCATGGACTGCAAATAGATTAAAGCTGCATATGTCAAGAAGAAGTATAGCAAATATTTATTTTTGGAGCAGCATGTGTGTAGTCCAGGCATCCAAAGAGACTGATATTCTGACAATTTCTTACCCAGCAATTAAAAACTGTTTGACTGTAGTACAGTTTCTTTTCTCCCAATAAAACACTGAAAATTGTAGTTCGTTATAGTGTGTCCCAAACCATATATACTATTACATGACCATATTTACTTCAAAAGAGTAAGTGGAACAGTGTGATGAGGCTTTTCCTCTTTTACTGAGTGTTAGAGCTCTGGGAAAGATTACCTGCGTTGTCAATAGAGCTGTGGTTTTCTGCTGCGTGTGAGGTCTTACACGAGCCATCCCTGCGTTAAGATCATGACTAACTTTTAAACGTAGCCCTTGAGGCTACAGCTGCTCTTTACTGGTAATAACAGCAAGAGAGGAACAAATTCCTGTCGTCAAGGTAGGCTAGTTGGCAAGGGCTGGCCTGCTTCTACATGTTAATGTTTTACAAAATTAAGTCTCTTACAAAACAGACAGGCCACAATCTGAGGTTCATCCGAGTACTGTGGTGTTCCTGCAGCCTTAGTAGGAAGCTAGTGGGTTTAGTTCAGAGCATCTGAAATAGAGCTGTATTGCAGCCCATCAGAGTTACAGTTTTGCAGCCTAGTAGTCTAGGTCCGTGTGCTCTGGCATGTCACATGGAGGCAGGTAGAGTGTGCAACTGAGGATGCAGTGCCTTGCATGAGAGGACTGTGGGACTGTCTAGAGTGGAGTGTCAAAATTGACAGTCTTACCCATACTGCCCTTTGGAAGGGTCCCGTGGGCTGGAGTGTTCCCTAAAGCGTGCTCTGGTTTTGTCTTGGAGACAGTGAGTTGGTGGAGTGAACCAGCCAGGAAGCAACATGGCAGGGTGAATGTAGCCATTACCTTTCCTTTATATAATAGAATACGTGTGATCGTTGTCATACTCCAGTGGTTTGATCAATTAGGAGTTGCATGCATGTAGCAGCTCTGAATGCAAGTTAACATGTTGACTTTGGCTCATCAAGGTCCTGCTGGTTTGCAGGCAGCAGTTCCAGCTGAATGTAGAGGCAGGGGGTTGGAAGGGATTTGAGTGCCTGAATAAAGATGAAGGCAATGAAGCGAATTACCTAAGTGAATTTTGCCCCAGTGAAATAAATTATATAAGCTAAGCTCCCAGAGTTACAACAATAATGTGTTATTTCCAGTGCTTTATTACGTAAGATCAACAAGTTGATTTGAAAGAGTATGGTAAAGAACAATTTATGAGAAGTGCTGTTTGTTACTGGAAGGAACAGCCACAGGAGTCAGCAGTTAGGGTCTGGCCAATTGGCAGACCAATTTAAAAAAAAGCTTTTAAAAGTATACTGAAAAAAACTGTACAATTGTGTTACCAGTTTGATGGGAAATTAAACTGATCTTACTGTATCACTGTTGTAAGCTGAGATTTTTGCAGTCTCTCCTGTTGTACTTTACAAAATAGTGTCAATTTGCAGCTAAGAGTAAACAATAATCTTTTAATTACTTTCCTACATATAAAATATGTTTATTTTATGTACAGTATATAAAATAACATGTGCTGCAGTGATGCTAATCTGTTGCTATTAGCTTCACTTCATCACCACGTCAGTGAAATAAGGACTGCATATAGTAACAAGCATAGTTGAGTTTGCAGATGAGCAACATACGTACTGTAAAGTTGGAATACTCTGAGGGGAATCCTCAGAAGTTTTTTGAAGCTCACTTTCAAAATTTGTCATCCTGCTCAAACCTTGCTTACTTGAAAGTTCAACTCCACATATGCATTACCATGGAAAACCAAGCAACCTTCTTCTCAACAAAACCTCAAATGTGTTTAAAATAAAGTAACAAAGCGTAAGAGGAGAGAATCTGGGTGCAGAATTCTTGTGAATAAATGCAGAAGGTAGAAGCTGAATTCAAAACCTCTCCTGCTGCTGCTTGTTTCTTTGACTTGTGCTTTTAAGGGGGTGGGGTGGAGGGAGTGTGTTCTGTCCCTCAACTAGAATTTAGGATATTCTACTGGAAAGTGGGAGATCAGACATTGCAAATTGACTATAAGTATGTACCTCTCTCTGAGCAAGTGCTGTGACCAAAAGCTCTTCCTGCAGTAGAGGCTTGCTGTCAGCTGCTACAACCTCTTCCAGCAGATGTCTTTTTAGAAGCTTGGGCATCCATATCCCAAAGAACCCTGAAGTGCTTAGTCCTGAGGAGACAGACCAATACACCCTAAGTTAGGTTGCTGCACATTAGAAAAATGTGGTTAGGTTTTCCTGTTGGCTTGCTTAAGCTTTGTGAAGCACTGACTGTTTTTCACTGATGGTACAGCAAACCTGGATAACTATATGGGTGGTCTGGTTTGATCTGATGTGACTGGCTATATTATTTTGGAGCTAAATGTAAAACATGATTTTGAAACCTAGGGGGGCTTCTTTTGTTCCTAATGCTTCTTATTTTTTCTTCAGCCAAACATAGATAAATTAACTTCTATTAAAATATCATTCCACTTAACTGAATTTATCATTGCAACTGCATCAAGACATATCTGATGTTTTTGTTGTAGTTTAACAGTGAACGTAATTATTGGCCTCTATAAATATTTCAGGTTGTATATTATTTTTTCAGGCGAGGCAGTAAGATAAAAGACCTGTCATACAGGGGATAAGAAAGAAGGAAAAGTAAAGAGATAGACCATCTTGCTCAGAAGTTATTTGTGCAAAGGTAAGATAATTTTTCCTTTTAAATTTTAAATTCCCTTGCTAACTGGGGAGAAAAAAAGCTACAGGTATCAAGTTTCTATCTGTTAAGTTTCTATCTTTCCATTCAGTTTCTGTTAAGTGCGATCAGGGTAGTCATATAACATGTTCTGCATTTACCTCCATTTCTGTTTGTTGGAATTAACAGTTTGTGATTAATACAATTTTTTAAATTGTCAGCTCAGCTTTTAACTGAAGGGCTCATATCAAGTATTAACTAGAAAAGCAGCTAAAAGTATTTCATAGCTTCATGTAATTGAAGGCAGGCTTAATCATCTCTGCTGTTGGTTGCTGGAGAGACCAGGTGTTGCGACAAGTCAACTAGTAAAAAAGTGAGTCTGGAAAAATGGACTTAGAGGAAACTTGAGGTATTTTTGTACCAAACCCCAGAAGTTTTTTCTTCTAGAATAGGTCACAGATACGGTGATGGGGACATTCTGAATTCTTCGCTCTCATGATTTAGGTCCTAAGGTGAAAACGCCTGTTTTGGAAGTTTTGAAGTAAGCTTTGATTTTTCTTTTTTCAATTCCCTTCCAACCCCTATCCCTGCTCTTGTGTTTGAATAGCATAAACCTTTCAGTGTAAGAACAGAGATAGCCTTACTTGAAGTCAGTAGTAGCTGCTGAATAGTCATCTGTGTTTTATTATCTGATTTTTGTGAATGAAAAATCTGATTTGAGGATCCTGAATACAGTATTGTATAGAGTCTACTAGAACAGACCATTTCTATCTATAATGCGTAGGCATGGATGGCTGCACAGTGTTTTATCCCTGATTTATGTGTTTGAGCAGACAGAGCCTCTGAAAGCATCAATAATATGTTTAAAACAGAGAAGGGGGAGAAGGGCACCGAAACACTTTGAGTTCTGAGTTATATGCCCCTGGTGTTACTTTAAGTAACGTTTAATGCATCCTCTCCCTGCAACGAAGAGTTTTTTGGTGGTGTTTTTGTTGTTGTTTTTTTATATATCTTTCAGGGGTCCCTTCTGAAATGGTTCTTGTGTTAGTCACTCAAGAGTTAAATGTAGCTTTGGATAAAGAGGACTGTTACTGTAAGGTTTTTAAACTAGACTGCTCTGAAAAAAAGATAACCATTGAAGACTCTGAAAGGCTTTTTGGATGGTAACCAAGTTAAGGAAGCTCTGAGGTTCTTTGGCTTTGCTACTGGCTGCTCTCACTCACCAGGATCCTGGCACCCTATCGCTATGCCCTCATTGCCTCCATGGTTCCAGTTCTCCTGTCAGGGAATGCCACCATACAATAGGTCCCCTGGGGCTACTTGGATGAGTGACAACCAGCCAGCTCCAAAGTGACAAGTGTTTGAATGTCTAATTGGGTCAGCACACAGGTGCCTGCTCCTTATGAATGAGACGTTCTAGCTTTGCTCTGTGATGTTCTCTTGGTTTCTCTCATTTTTCCTACAGTTGTAAAACAAAACTGTCAATACTTTGATGTGAGAGAGTAGGCATTACAAAAGGAGAAGGGTGATTTCTCATTAGCCTGTTTTGGTTAAACTAGCTTTACCACTTGAATACTGACTGGAGGGGAGGCAAAGAAATTGATTGAAGTGCTGGAAGTTTGCTGATACTAATGGACGTTGTAATAGAAAAGAAAAAGTGGTTTATTTGGCTAGTGAAAACAAATACGTCATCTTACTCTTTGTGTTAGGTAGTTCTCATACAGGTTAGACTTACAGGCTTGGACATCAGGAAATGCATGGGAGAGAGAAAGAACTTGTTTTGTTGTTTCTGCACAATGAAGCTTTTCCCAAGTCTAACAAACAACTTGCCTTTATAAAATGCAGTCATATGTAGACACTTGAAGTGCAAGGGAACTGTTTTGTTGAAGGCTTGGTCTGTGCAGAGAAAGCAACTGACATTAATTCCATGGTCCATATTACTCAGATGTAGTTGCTCTTCTTTTGTCCCTTCCACAAAGAACCATAGAATACCTGGGGCTGGAAAGGGTGTCTGGAGATGGTCTAGTGCAATATCCCTCCTGCTGAAAGCAGGATCAACTAGAGAAACTTGCTGTTTGGACAACTGGTTCATATGCTTGACCACCCTTACAGTAGAAAAGTGCTTTCTTTTGTTCAGTTGGAATTTCATCTGTTTTAATTTGTGCCCATTGCCTCTTGTCCTGTTGCTGGGCACCACCGAAAAGTGTTGTTTACCTCTGCCCCCTCAGGTGTTTCTACACATCGGTAAGATCTCCCTGAACCTTCTCTTCTCCAGGCTAGAGTCCCAGCTCTTTTGCTCTCACCACATACATCAGATGCTCTAATCCCTTAATCATCTTTGCAGTCCTTCACTGGACTCGTTGCAGGATGCTTATGTTTTGCTTGTAATGGGGAGCCCATGAGTGGACCCAGCACTCCAGATGCATCTCGCCAGTGTGGAGTAGGGGGGAAGGATCATCTCCCTTGACCTGCTGGTAACATTTTTTCTAATGCAGCCCAAGATGCTGTTGTCCTTCCTTGCTGCAAGGGTACACTGCTGGCTCATGGTCTGCTTGGAGCCCAGCAGGACCTCCAGGTACTTTTCTGCAGAGCTGCTTTCCAGCTGGTCATCCATCCCCCATCCGGTACTGATGCCTGGGGTTATGCTTCCCTAGGTGCAAGACTTTTTAATTCCTTTTGTTGAACTTCATGAGATTCCTCTTGGTTTATTACTCAGCTTTTCAACGTACCTCTGAATGCCAGCAACCAGTTGGTGTTACCAGCCACTCCTCTCAATTTGTGCCATCAGCAAACTTGCTGAGAGTCCACTCTGTCCCATTGTCCAGGTCATTATTAAAATGGTTAAATGGTACTGGCTCCAGTATTGATCCCAGGAGTGCAACAGCAGTGATTTTCCTTCAGACGGACTTCATGCTTATCACAACGCTTTGAGCCCAGCCATTCAGCCAGATTTCAGCCCATCTTACTGTGCACTTGTGTAGTCTGTACTTCATCATTTTGTCTATGGGGGATTTTATGGGAAAAAATGTGTCAAAAGCCTTGCAAAAGTCAAGATAAACAACATCTGTGGCTCTCCTGTCGCCCACTGAGGCAGCCATTAGCTGGTCTGTTTCGCTCAGAGCTTCTCAGCACTAGCAGGTGCTGCTGGCAGGGTTGCTCCAGGAAATCAGTGTCCTCCCCAGTTCAAGGTTTGTTTAAAACAATATTGTCACTTTTGCTTTGGCTGACTTGAATGTGCATTTCTAAAATAGTGCTTTTTTAATGGTGTATACTTAAGTGTGAAGAGTAGTCATTTAAACATTGTAAAGTTTGAAAGCATTCGAAGTGGTATGAAGTCAGTGACATAGCTGTTGTCGACGTTGTTTATATAGCAACTGTTTATGTTCCTACCTTGCTGTCTTTACTAATAAAAAGACCTGCTGACAGAGATGAAAAATGAAGACAAAAAAAGGTTTGACGCAATGTCTTACAGCTGTTTGCTATGAGATAATAAATGGAAGAAAGGAAACTTTAAATTGGTAGGAATCAGAAGAATTCTTTGTAATAACAACAACAGAAGTACAATTTTTCAAATTTACATTATTCCTTGTAAAACTTTCATTGTGAAAAATGTCCTAATTCTAACAACTGGCATATCAACTAGTTTAATTTAGGAAACTTGATAGGAGAAATCATCTGGAATTGACAAGCATATTTTCAGTAAGATAATGTTTCTTAACATCAGCAAAGAGAGGATGAAAAGGATTTCTTACTCAAGAATGTAAGTATTTTTAAGTGACAGAAATTTCCTCTAGACATCAGAGACATTTTTAATGGATTGAAAAACGGAATGCTGTAGAAAGGAAACACTGCTGGATTCATCTGTGGAAAAACATGAATTCATTTATGCTAAAAATACCTGCCAAAACTTTTATTTAGTGATAATTAACTGATGTGTTCCATACATTCATTTACAGCTAAACAGTTAGTTAAACAGAAGTAGTTGTAACTTATTTAGGAATCACAGCCACTGTAGTTGCATTAAAACCTGCCCAGATGTAGTTAAGTGTATGGTTTCTAGGGTAATTGTAGTGTTCGTATAAAATGTTAGGTTTTCCCAGCTTTTCTTCTCACTTTAAAATCTTTGATTTACTCATATGTAAATTGGTTAAATTAAATGGACCTCTTTCTTCAGAGGTTATTTTTTTAGCTCTCTTGCAATGTGTTTTTTTCAGTATAGTAAAAAAGGACAGTGTGTAAAGAAAACATAAAATCCTCAGTTGCTCAGTTACTGATGTATAGTCTTTTCAGAAGAACTTTTGGTGATGACTTAGGAGTATTATTTTATCCTACATATATTATTGCAAATTTGAGTCAGTTCCTGCAGTAATCATGAATACAACCACAGTTACCATATAAACATTTTATAACTTTTTTTTAACATCATGCTAAAATGGGAGGGGAGGTAAAGAAAGGAAAAGAAACATTAAACCAGTTTTTGCTCTGATTTTTTCTGTGTCTTTGAAAGCTTTCTGAGCTTTCAGCTTCCTGCGAGAAAAGCAATGGTGAAAGATCTTGGGAATATATTTGAGCACCGTATTTTTCTTCCTTGCTGCTTATGCTTTCACTAATATCCCAACTGACTGTGAAACATACAAGGCAGCAACCACAAATATTAAGACACAGATTTATTCCACCTCATTTTAGGTGCTTGGTTATCACAGTCAAATTAACAGCAGACTTGTTTAACCTATTAGAATTGGTCCAGTTAAAAAGGAACTCAATTTTTGATAGGTAAATTAAAAAAGAATTAAGATTGCCTCATCTGCCTACCTATATGTCTAATGAAATGTGTGCGGGTACGAAAAATAATTGGTGCGTAAGTGCTAGTAAGGAGCAGAGAAGGCGGTAGTAAGTAGAAATGAGGGGGAATAGGAGGTCAGTGAGCTGCTGCAGAAACATTTGTGTGTGGAGCTTCAACCTATGAATTTCACTGCTATGAATTTCACTGCTGCTTTCAGCTCTTTTTTTCCAGTTTTCTTTATCAAGTTAGAATTATCATTACTCCTTTAGAAATGTTGTTGCACCCATTCTCACTATTGTTGTCCTTTTTAAAATGTACTGTTGCTAGTATAAAGTGGGCAGCTTTAGGAGGAATATTTTGTTACTGTTGTTTCTTGATAGTGAAACTATTGAAAAAAGCTAAAACTCTCAGTAAAAATCTTTGAAAATCAAGTTAACACACTTTGCTGTTACCAGATAGGATTTTTTAATCAGAATTAAGTTTTTCTATGCACCATTAAAGTAGCTTTTATTATTAATAGCTAGTTGTGTTTATTTCCAAATGTTTTGACTCTTGTAACAAAATACATGGTTACAGGATCGCAGAATGATTGAGATTGGAAGGGGCCTCTGGTGATCATCTGGTCCAGTCTCCCTGCTCAGACAGAGCTAGCTACAGCCAGTTGCCCAGGACCATGTCCAGACTGCTTTTGGGTATCTTCAGGGGTGGAGACTCCACAACCTCCCTGGGCAACTTGTGACAGTGCTCAGTCACCCTCACAGTAAAAAAGTATTTCCTGACATTCAGAGGGAACCTCCTGGGTTTCAATTTGTTTGTGCCTGAGTGAGCTCAGTACACCCAAATGATCTCAAAGCTTTGATTTTCAGAGATCTGTGACTGCACCTTTTCTGTCTTTCAAAGCTAGCTTTGAGTGCTTGCAGTTCAAGTGTTTTATTTAAAAATACACTGTTGAGCGTACGCACTGGGAAAGAAAACCACATACCAGATGTTTCTCTGGAATACTTGGGCTCGGTCCAGTAGTAAGAAAGCCTTCCCGAGCTTGGCAACAGTTCACCACTCAAAACTTATTTGAAACTTGGGAAGCACTCTTTTTCTGGATCAGTAAGAGGAGCAATTTAAACCATTTTAAATATTGGTGAAGTCAGTTCCATAATTCTAAACTGGTACCATCAAACATCTTCTGTTATGTTACTAGATAGAAAAAGAACCAAAAGCCAAGATGAGGCACTCTAACAAAAATGCTGTTTTCTTTTTTCAGTTGAAAGTTTCTCAGTGGTTGACAGTACTTCCTGTAGCTGATCCTGCTTTAATTACAGAACAACTACTAGGTCCCGTCTAGTTTTCTCTCAGTTAATAATACATTATCACCGGCTTGTGCATATCTTTGTTTTATAAAGAAGCACGGAGGGGCGAATAGGGGAGAGGTAGTGAAACGGTAAAGTTGCCATAAACTGTTATTACAGATCTGACAGAATAAAGCAAGTGCTTAAGTTGACCAATATTAAACAAAATTTTTAAGCTCCAACTGAAGTTTTTTTGTTTATGTGAGTGCATATAACTTGTAGTTGTGACTTAAGGCCTTCTGAAGTTTGGAAGACAGTGAGGTTTATATAGCTTTGTTAACAACCTTTCCCCCAGTAAAACAGTGATGCCTCAGTGGAAGTTTAAGTGAAACTTAATACACATGCTTTTACTTATTGCAGCTACTCTGTATGGCAAATATATATCATTTGATCTTTAAAAACGCTTCAAATTATGCAGTGAGTAGAATAATAAAATAATTTAGTTTTTGAGGTCTTCTGGTGGGCCTGGATGTCATCCAGTCCAGCCTCCTGTTCAAAGCAAGGCAAACTTTTGAGTCAAAGCAGATTATTCAGGACTTTGTCCCGTTCAGTTTTAGAAATCTTCATGGGCAGAGATTATACAGCCTCCTCAGGCAACTTAGTATGTCCTTAACTGCTGTCCTTAGAGATGTTTTTATTTAAGCCTGATTGAACTTTTCCTTGCTGTAACTTGTGACTATTACTTCTTGGGTTTTTTGTAGTGCACCATGAAGAAGTCTGGCTGCATGTTTTCTGCAACCTCTATTCCACTGTGACTTTAGGGATCGTATTGGGAATGTACAAAAGCCTTAGCATCGCCCTGACTCAATACTTTAATGCTTCCCAACAATATCTTACTATTTTATATAGTTACTTGTTTAAAGTCTGATTTTACTATATATTTTATGGCACAAGTTTATATGAGAAACAGGCAAAGAAACATAGTACTTAATATAACTGCTGCATTGTACCTTTTGTAATAAAATCCCAGAATACATGGGGTTTTTTCCTTGGGTATGTCATATGGAAGGCTTGGAAATGCTGAGGTTTTTTATGGAATGGTTTGCCAGCGTGTAAGCTCGTGCCCACATCTTCAGGAGTGTGTAGTAATAAAGAAAGAAGCTGAAACAAAGGACATAATCAAGATTTCAGAAAAACTTGTGATACTGTATGACACAAAAGATGAGCTTACAAAATCAGTTAGGAAAAGACCACTGGTATGGATTACAGCAGGATATAAAGGACAAAGGATAACAGCTCAACATGGAGAGACACAAATTGTTTAAGTCATTTGTTTTTTTTTATTAGTCTATAATAAAAGAAAAAATACGCAGTTTCTTGGGTTTATTATAAATTTATAGAAGGGTTAGCAAATGTAATGAACATACATAATACTACTGGATGACGTAGACAGATTTATGCATCAATAAAATGTAATGGATGTAACTAAAGGGATGAAGTGTGGCGCATTTTAATATCTGGAGGGCCTCAGCCTTTGTTGAAGGCCCATGTCCTTTTGTGGAAGAGGGTGGATAACCCTTAATTATCTGACTCCTCTTCTAGTGTTTTGCAACAGGAGTGTATTACGTCTAAATGCATATGAATATTTAAGTGACTGATACAGTGTAACACTTCTTTTTAAATTTGTACTATTTATTTCAAGGAAATTGTATTCTAAAAGCTTAAGGCAGCAGAGTCATTTGTGCATTATTGATTGAGCTACACGTTCATCTCTGAAACAAGATTTTCATGTTATCAGTGTTACAGATTGGTAGTACACAAAGAGATATCTGGAATGTAATTTCTGAGAAGCTGGGTATGTAATGGGCTAACAGATCTAGATCTGTGCTTAAGATAGAAAGAATAAAGGCAAGTAGTGGGTTGTAACTAACTTCCCCCTTCTCTTTTTCTCCCCAAAAAGATCCATGTCAGTTAGTTTCCCTATATCAGAAGCATCTAGTAACACCAGGGGAAGGCACAGAATGTATAGAAGGTCATTTACTGCTGAAAAGAATAGTAATTGCTCCATTGAATGGACTTTAATCATGATTTTGCTGCAGTCTTTAAATCTGGAACAGTATTTTGTTGTGCTATCTCCAGGAAAAAATACCAGTCCATTCACTAGGGTCTGAATAGCTTATGGTTTTTGAACCTCAGTTGCTCCTGCGTAACCTGAAGATAACCTTCTGAAACTAAAAGAAGTGTTAAGAGTAACAGGGTGGAAGCTGTATTTATTCGTCATGCCCTGCACTGGTCCCAACATGATGGTGTCGGTACATCACCCAGAACTAATTCCTTGCCTACCCTTGTCTTAGGAGGATGGGGCTGGTGCCTGATCTCAGGACAGTTGTCCATGTAGTTCTTTCCTCCTTCAGTAAGGGATTTTGCCTGTTTGCAATTAAGAGGCTCAGCAGGGACAGAGGAGAAGCAGCTTTTTAGTATCTCTTCTTCCTTTTTGTGATCAGAGGGAGAACTATTGGTGTACCCTAACTTGTTCTCTGCTGACTGTATCACATGTGCATCTGCAAGGTCAGATCAAATTTTAACATAACAGTTTAACTTCACTAGGGTTCTCATAACTTAGTCTGCTTTCTAAAATATGATTTGCAAAACAAAATGAGAAATTTAGTCCCAGTAACGCACATACTGTCTGTGGGTGGAAGACTGGACAGAAAAATAATGTTCAGCTTTTTGCTGCAGGCAGGTAATAGGAACTGTTCAGACAGTTTCTTATTTGTGTCCTATGACCAGTAATCTGACCCTTTCCTTGGTTGCTCCTTCTGGTAGAAAGCTGATTTTTCTATTTCCAGATTTTAATTTCGCTTTTCACTAGTAAGTGAAAATTCCTTTCTCTCTTTCATTGTACAGTCTCTCAAATGTCTTTTTAAAATTAAATACTCATTCTTAGTTCTTTAGGAATCTTACATGGTTTGGATACAAAATGAGAGAACCGATTCTTTAAATTAACACTTTTTGGAGGACAATTAAAAAACATCACTTCCAAACTTAAGTTGTATTGCTTAGTTTTACTCACAGAAACCCAAGTAGACACTGTACAGAACCCTAGGATTAAAACTGGATGTGTTCTAATGGGCCATCAGGTTGTGTAACTGTTGCATTCTTCTTCTGGGTGGAAGAATAAGTGAGAATTTGGTAAAAAATTGAACTTTAAAATAAAATACAATTGAATCCAGTACTTTTTTTTTTTTAAATGCAATTTTCAATAGTGTCAAAATTTTTAATGTAAGTGATACTTTTTCCAGGCTGTGACTTAGGAGACCCCTTCTTGATCTCTCTTCTCCTCCTTTATCCTGCAAGTGTACATATATTACAGTATTTTAAAAAATTGTCATGGTTTAACCCCAGCTGGTAATTAAGCACCACACAGCTGCTCACTCACTCCCCCCTCACCCAGAGGGGTGGGGAGGAGAATCTGAAAGAAATGTAAAACTTGAGGGTTGAGATAAGAACAATTTAATAATTGGAAGAAAATACAAAAGAAAGAATAATAATAACAATAACAGTTATAATGAGAAGACAAGAGCAAAGACATCCAAAGGTAAAGGGAGGAAAGAAAACAAATGATGCACAATACAATTGCTCACCACCCAAGCACAACTGCCCAGCTAGTCCCCAAGCAATGATCAGCCCACCATTGCTAACTCTCCCCTTCCACCCCCACCCCCCCTCCCCCCCAGTTTATATACCGAGCATGCTGTCATATGGTATGGAATATCCCTTTGGCCAGTTCGGGTCAGCTGCCCTGGCTGTGTCCCCTCCCAGTTTCTTGTGCCCCTCCAGCCCTCTGGCTGGCAGGGCCTGAGAAACTGAAAAGTCCTTGCCCTAGTACAAACACCACCCAGCAACAACTGGAAACATCAGTGTGCCATCAACATTGTTCTCACACCAAATCCAAAACACGGCACTGCACCAGCTAGTAAGAAGAAAATTAACTCTATGCCAGCTGGAACAGGACAGAAATGATGGAAGAATAAAAATACAAAGATCTGGGGAATATAGAGCTAGAAAGATTGGAGCTTCCAAAACATTTTTGGTTTCTATTGTTTCTCCTAAATAATTTACCCTCTTTACAAGTCTTCCAACGTGTGCTGCTCATCTGCTTCTCTATTTTTTAATGTGCTTTTATAGCTGCTGTGTTACTAGGACATGCTCAAGTAGATGAAAAGGTTACAATGCATTTAATGGGAGAAGCTTCTCAGTGAAGTGGGAAAAGCAGTAGAAAATAAATTGTATGAAGATCCTGAAATGAAATAAAATAAATAATAGTAGGGCTATGGAATTAATACCTTTAGTATGAATTTGTATGGAAAAAGCTTATCTTTAAAAATGAAGTAATAAAGTTAAGGTTAGCCCTTTGTGACAATACATTCCAACACCCTTAACAGGCCTGAGTATCTAATGTTTAGAAATCTTGATTTTTCTGAAGTGACAAATTTAAAAGTGATCACTAAAATATTTTAATAAAATGTGTCGTGACTGATTAAGGAACCGTATTCTTTGTAAACATTTTTTGAAATAAAACAGTTGCTTCCAAAAAACAAAAACTAAATAGGTTATTCATACCGTGCTAGGCATCACTGCAATTCAGTGTTACCTCAATTTACATCTTCCTGACAGATAATATAGAGTTTCAAGAACTGCATGAGGTACATAGCTTACAGTATTGTGAAATTATGTCAGCACTTTCAGGGTGTTTACTGCAGTTATCAGGCATTTTCTTTAAAGAGCAATTACTCTGTTGTAATTTTAGTATTTCCTGTCTTGCTGGAATTTTGAGTCCTTTTGTTTTATTATGGAAAATTATTTATTTTGAGTAGGTTTGAAACTGAGAATCTAAAATTGTTTCAGTTACTAAGAAAATATTTCAGTAACTTGATGCTCCTCTCCACTGTATTTCTTCAAGTTGTCATCATTTGAACCTTGCCAACTTGAAATATATGGTACTTAGTCAATTTGGAGGACCTGCCAAGAATGGAAGTTCTGTGTAAGAGAGGCTAAGTAACTGTAGAAGTTTAAATTGTCTAAGAAACACATTTTCAAATATGAAACATTTTCAAATTTAAGTTGTAGTGCTTATGTAGCAAGATCCAATAATTAGCTGAATAACTATCCCAGTTCTCAAAAGTGTTGCTCCAATGGAACTTCAGATTTTGTTTGGCGAGAACTTCTACCTTCTGTATATGGCTGTATTGAGCTCCGTGAATTTCGTCCAGTCAAAAATTGATTTTTATGTCTGGAGGCCTGTGGAGGAACTCTGCCCTCGTCACTGACTGTGGACAAGATGAATTAAGTATTACAGGCTGTTCCCTCTGGAGTCTTTCAGGGCTGGTCTACAGCTTGAAAGTTTTGTTGGCAATTTACTGGGCAATTAAATTCTCAGGAAGTACTTCAAAGGAAAATGGATGTTTGGCTGGCAGGAATGGCTGTTTTCCAGACAGAGAAGAGAAGAATGTTGCAAGGAGGATTTAAACCCTGTAGGTATTTTTAGAATAACCTACCACCGACTGTCGTATCTTCCTACTAGTTTTAAGATTGTTCAGACAAGTTTCTGCAGACCTCTGTGTGAAGTGGTAGCTCTCAGGCCACACTCCTTTCGAAGGTATCGAAGCTCCTTCACATCTAGAACAGCAGACTGCAGAAGAATAGCATGCTTCCACCTGTTAATGAATTTTAAGCAGTTGTAAAACTCGTAAGATAGAGCTGTATCTTGAATGGTGCTGTGAAATAGCATACAGAAAAAGTTCTTCCAGATAAGTCACATACTTAGAAGATGGTATTAGTTGCCTTGGACTGTTTGCAGAGCCCTTGAGAATCAGGTGACTTCAGTTCATGTAAAGTAAATGGATCAAGTTTCTTACAGTATATTTAAACGTTTTTTCACTGTACTTCTCCGTGTCTCATTGATTCAGCTAGTGTAGTGTTTGCTGTTGAAAGAGTAAAGACAGTATTTTGTTCTTTTCAGGCCTTTGGGAATGTGGAAAAATATAAGCATCTTAGATGCAGCACTTTGGATCTTTGGTTAATGAAATGTTCATGAATTCAATTAGTTGATATAAACACTGGAAAGACACAGAATATTCCTGAAGCCTGCAGATGATAAAGGTGGTTGTAGAATTTAATGGGAACCACGAAAAAGTTATTTTTCTGTGTTTACAGTTGAATCTTGTTTCTTTCCTTACACAGTTCCCACAAAACAGTATCTGGTGTGAAATACAGTTGTGATTCTCAGTGTCTTCACGTGTATGCTGCTATCAGTTTTTAACTTAGTTTATAAGTAAGCTTTTTAAGCTGAAGCTTTTGGAAAATCAATTTGTTCACTACAGAAGTATGCTTTGTTTAGTCATTTGAAAGTTAACACAAGTTTGGAAGAGCTGATGGGGCATTTTGTTTGGCTCACTTTTTGGCACCAATGCAGAAAAGTGGTTAGTAACTCATGCCTAAACTAGAAGGAAACTGGATCCACACCTGTTCTTTTAAAAATCAGAGTTGTCGTCCTTTTGAGGTGTTCAACTCTTGTTCACTGGTATCCCAGAAGTAAGTTAGGAAAAGGATTTTGAGAGCTTCATTCACCATACTGCTGCTGTTAAAAATCGTGTGGATAACCTGTATGCAGTATTGAGAAGTAGGAGGTAAAACTGGGAAGGGTGTTTGGCCCATATATTCTATTGAAACAATCACATTAAAGGCTTACCACAAACAAATGTATTATACTGAAAGTCATCAGCATCCTTGTGCCTTCCCAGCATTACTGCAACATTTAGATAATGCATTTTGAAACTGTAATGAGATCTGTTTATTAATTTAAAGCCATATCTTTGGAGGAACTGGGAGGAATGGTGAAGTTGGAGAGGATTTAAGTGATTGCATTTTGATATGAAGAGCTTTACTCCAGTGCTTGAAAAGGGAAGAATCACAAAAACGCTTCCTTAAACCTCTGAATGTTTATTGTGCAGTATGAAACTGAATAAAGGTATTTTTTGTTGATGTAACTGTTTTACTTAAAGCTCCAAGCAGGATACTTAGTTTTATTCTTCACACAAACGCGCTGTAGCAGCGTCTACTCTTAACCAAGTGGGACTAAGTACTCTTCAGGATCAGAAATAGCTTCCACAAAACAGCAGCTAGCATATCAGACTATTGGGTTCCTATTAGAGGGCAGTCTTACACAAGAATATACCTAGATTTTGGAAGATAGCATACTGCTATTGCTTCTTTGCTTTATGTATTCCATAGAAGCAGTTACTTGGGTTTTCTTGACTGTACAGTGGCCCACCTTCAGGAGTAACATAAACTCCCGAGAGTCTCGTGACTATGGCCTTTTGCTAGCTTAGACCTGAACTGGAAAAAGCCTAGTATACAGGTTTCCTTGTATTCCATAGTTGCATTGTCACAGTACTGCGCAAAGCGTTGCTGCATCCTTCTTCCATGCTCAGAGTCATGGTATGGTCTCATGACTGCACAACAGGTTTTCAGCTCTGATTTCTGGTTTCATGCTCATGTAACAGTACTTTGAACTCTCAGGAGAAAGAATTTAATTTTTTTCAGTAGTTTCTGTTGGCCGTGGTAGGCATTGCCTCACTGAGATTGCTAGTTGTTGTGAATACTGTACACAAACATCTGTCTCTTTTGTGTTCAATGTAATAGGGAACTTAGATGCCCAAACCAACAATGTGAATTCTTCTCTGGAGCTAGGTGCTTATGTCCTTATGGTGTTCAGTGCTGAGAAGTCTGATGCTGTTGTTTCTGGTTTTGGCCCGAGGTGTTGAAGTAGAATCTTGTGGCTTGCATGTACAGTATTTGATATTCTGGGTTGTTCATCACCAGCCTATTGAATATCCCCAAGTTGCATAGTATCCAGCAATGAATGACCTAACCAGTCAAGAACAAGGTTTTCTGCACCCTGATTCTTGCAGCTGCAGCACAACATCTCCTCTTCTTACAAAGCTTCAGCTCTTCTCCAACACCTGTTGCTCTGTGGAGGTCTCTGCTGTAGACTATAGATCTTGCCTCAGGGCTGCAGGGAACCTTCAAGATGAAGAGATGTTGCACAGAGAAGCGAGCATATAAGCGAAAGGTTACAGAGAACACAGGCTTAGGACACAAACAAACTGTAAGGGCAGTATGTGGGATGTGCATTTGTACCTTGACAGATGTCAGTGCTTATCTCTGTTAGGCAGGCGGTTACCTTCCTTGTCTGTTTGGTACAATAACTGCCTGCAACATGTTATCTCTCACAGTAGCTTCTCTCTGTGGAAACTAAGATGTGGGTTGTGCAACACCTTTGCTTTCAGGTGCTCTGTTGCACCCTGCTCTCTTCTTGCAGACCTCAGGAAAGCTGTATTTCTTTCCTGAATTTAAAGCACCTTAGTTCAGCGTAAGCTCTGTTTTGTTTCCAGGAGGCACTCACTCTGTACCAGGGTGTGTTGCTCCTTTGGTACTTGCACTCAGCCAGATAATGACCTTACCTGATTTGACCAACATGTTTGGATGCAATTGTCTCTAGTTGAACTCAACAGCAGAATTCCTGTTGACATTACTAAGTTAGGATATCATTTGTTATCATTGGGTATCTGTGATGAGATCGCATTCATAGTGGTATATGACAACTGATGGAATTAGGTTTAGGTTATTTATTTTACTTTTCTAGTTGATTTTTGTCAAGCTTTTTTCATCCATACTGGTCTACACTGGTTGGAAGATCCATACAAAGATATCTATGTTTTTTTCAGCTCAGTTCATTTGAAAGAGGGGTGGCCATGACAGGATATGAAAAGTTTTCTGTGGCATAGTATGTGACATTTCATGCAGCAAATACACTTGGCCCTTATTTGGACATTATGACTAAACGGTAGTTACGAAGCCATTGCTTTTTATGATACTGTAATTCTTTAGCACTCATTCACAATAGGAAATGGCTGAAGAAGCACACCATCCTGTGTCAGTGTAATTTGCTTTCTAACATTGTAACTTCTCAACTGTCTCAACATAGACAGATGGGTGTTCTTCAAACAGCTAAGCCAGCAAAAGTTCTTACAGTCTATCAGCCTGCCTGACTTAGTTTCTGCTGATGGGTATCACCTTCCTGTGTAAGCAAGGTAAATTAGTCATTTGATATTTTACCTGTTTCAAGCTTGTTAATTCCTTTGTTAATTATACCAGCTGGAAGAGGACATTTGTCTGTAATTTTACAGAACTCGTAGTATGCTAGTGATGAAATTAAATTGGGCATAGACTTACAGTGGTGGACTAGAAGCCAGTGTAACTTGGTGAAGAGTTAGGGGTAGTGGCTCTGTTTTTTTCAGGTGTATTCATGGAACCTTGTCTAGCATGTATGAGTCAAAGGATAGAGAACTAAAAAGCTTTGGCCCTAAACTTACTAGGCAGAGGCAGGAAGAATAACATCAGTTTTGAACAGAATTGAGCTAAAATCTCACTGGCCCTATAACATGATCAGTAAAGTACTAGATTGAGCTATGTGGGCACTATCATCAGAGGGGAAAAAATGCTTCCAGTATCACTTTGCATTCAGCTGGGATTAGTATTAGGATAGTAAAATGTAGCGGGTGATTAGATATGAGGGATTGCATTCTCTCTATTGCAAAAGGTGAAATCTAAAATCTGTGGTATGAAAATTCTCCAGTTAAGCCTTTTTTGCAACCCTTATAAGTCCTTTGTGAAATAAAAAAACCTGTTACCTTTGGGAAAGCATCTATGGAGCATCAACATTTTCAAGCTTTTATTAAATGATTACTTTATATAGAATTTGTGGAATATAAAGCAGAGATACTGTTTAGTAATGCACACTGAAGAATATGTAATCTCATGTTTATTCCACAGAGGCTTTTGGTTTTGTTTTGGGATTCGTGAACTCTCATGGGTCTTCTAAAAATGAGCAGATGTGAGTACTGTAGTAGCTCAATAATGTCATCTATCTGGCATCAGGAGCCCTCTTTTGCAGTAGTTAAGTGTCTTTTGATATGTGACGTGGTCCGGTAATGTTGTAAAGCTCTCTGGCTTCACTGAAGAGTAAATGACTGAGTATCAGCAGTTTGTAAAGCCTTTTAATACTGCTGAAAGAACAGATAATGACAGTGTACAGTGCTAGAACAAAACAACAAAGACTGGATGTACAAATGTTGATGGCCACTTAGTTTCTAAAATAATTACAGTTCATGTGGTTTTGGCTTTTACAACTTTGGAGTATAAATCCTTTTTGTTGATTTTCCATAAAGTGTTATTCAGGGAACACATTTCTGCAAGAAAACTGTCAAATGTTTAGCCACAGAAAGCAAAAACATTTCTTTGAAACCTGTCATCCAGTCATCTGTCAGTATATTCATTACTTTTGAAATGCCACCAAAGCAGCCATGAATTAGAAGGGGAGAAGTTGTTTGGAAAGAGGATATATCCTTCTCATGTTAAGATTTATACTAGCATTTTGTAAATAAATTACTGACCTAATCTAGTGGCAAAATGACAGAATATATTACAAATTTTGCTTGGCAAAACACAATAAAAATTGAATCTGTGGATTGTTCGCAAAATTCTTTTATCCCTGCCTTGTTTTGTAATTCCTTTAAAGCAAGTCGTGACAGCCTGGAAAAAGGATGGGCAGGCTCTCTGGGAACAGTGGAAAATTCTTTTGTGTCTACCTACTGCAGTACTTGGATCTCGTTCAAGTGGCAAAAGGAAAGGCTCTACCTACTCTCACTATCAGAGGAGCTGATATTTTTTTTTTCCCAACCTCTTTTGGAAAAGTATACTTTCTTTCCACAAGAAAAATTATTTTGTTTTTCATTGCCTTCTGTAATCAGTAAGATAATGTATAAATGAATTATGAATTTTTGAGTACCTTTAAAACTACAACTAGTTTAGTCGGAAATTTCCTGCAAAAGTTCTTGTGCCTTATTGCCATCAGATAAAGCTTCTTGATCCTGACAGACTGAGCTACTGCTGTGTGTTGTGACGTAGCTAAACAGAGCTAAATGCCTTTCCACTGGAAAACATCTTTCCACTCGGAAACCCCAAACAAATAAGGGATTCCTGCAGATTTGAAAAAAGGATAGTTTGTATGTGTGTGCTCACTCACACAGGTAAGAATGAGATCCATTTAAGACAGCATCATGCTGAGAGGGGAGGGAGAAGTCAGGTCAGGATGCTTGGTCAGGATGCTGCCTGAAAAGGCTATGAAGCTTTGAGCTCAAAACCAGTATTTGATTTCTTTTTGAAAGAATGTCACATCAGACTACTATAGATGAATGAAACGTGTTTTTAAAATCTCCTTTTTCCAATAACCTACATACTGAGATGCTTCTTGCCCAGTATTCAGGTCAAAAGTGGTATTTCTCTTTATCTTACTTTATTGACATTGCTTTAAAAGTTGGGGGTTTTTTCTTCCTGAAAGTATACCGACAGTTGAAATTAAATTAGTAGCCAGAACCTCTTGCAAATCTTTGTTCCCCTGTGAGCTTTTCTTTGACATGGCACACAGTTTAACTGACTATTTAGCAAAAAAATACTTTTAAAATTCTGATATAGATCAATGAGTTTTGATGGAGAATCTTGGGTTAGTTCTCGCTCTGTGTCATATTCTAGAGCACTATATTAACCTAACAAATATTCTGTCAAGTACCTGGCTTTGTCTGCACCCCTTTTCCATAAATGCCTTAAGTATGACTTTTCAGTTTCCTTTTTAATTGCTGCTTTGACTTCTATATAATTTGCAAATTATTTCTGTATCATTTGCAAACTGGTGTGCAAATGGAAAAGCTCTGTTGTGCCAGACGTTATCTGAGATGCAAGTGAGCGCAGGAACTGCAGTCAGGGTGCTTTTTTAAAGGAGCATTTTCATCAAAGCAACAGGTTCTGATGAATTTGAGGAATACAGTTCCCATTTGTCACAGGACAGACTAAATACTGTTTTCGTGTGTATATATATGTACACACATATATATTGCTAATTATATAATTACTTAAATTATCTAGCTATATAAATTATGTATACAACTAAGTTTCCTATCTTTAGAAGTAAAAGCCTTGAAATACAGAATTTACACTACTTAAGTTCATCCTGGTAAATATATGTGAAGGATGGTACCATGTTAGGCTTATTTTACAGGAGACTGTGTACATTGTGTGGTAGCTGCCTACTGTAGTGGGTTTGCGTGGCAAGGTTCTGGTAGCAGGGGGGCTACAGGGGTGGCTTATGCGAGAAGCTGCCAGAGGTTTCTCCCATGTCTGATGGAGCCAGTGCCAGCCAGCTCCAAGATGGACCCACTGCTGGCCAAGGCTGAGTTAATCAGTGACAGTGTCGGCACCTCTGGGACAGCATATTAAGAAGGGGGGTGGGGTGGGGGATGGAAATCTGCGCCAGCAGATGAGAGAAGTCAGACTGTGAGCGGAGCATCCCTGCAGCCCCCCAGGCCGGTGCAGACGGAGGGGCAGGGGGGGCTCCAGGCCCGGAGCAGAGGTTCCCCGGCAGCCCCTGGGGAAGCCCCTGGTGAGGCAGGCTGTGCCCCTCAGCCCATGGAGGGTAACGGTGGGGCAGATCCCCACCTGCAGCCCCTGGGGACCCCCCGCCGCAGCAGGGGGTGCCCGAAGGGGGCTGTGACCCCGTGGGCAGCCCGTGCTGGGGCAGGGTCCTGGCAGGGCCTGTGTCCCCGTGGGGAGAGGAGCCCGGGCTGGGGCAGGTTTGCTGGCCGGGCTGGTGACCCCGCGGGGGACCCAGGCTGGAGCCGTCTGTGCCTGAAGGGCTGCGCCCCGTGGGGGGGACCCCGGGCTGGAGCAGGTGTGAACTCTAGTCCATGGGAAGGTCTCACGGTGGAGAAGTTCATGGAGGACTGTCTCATGTGGGAGGGACCCCACACTGGAGCAGGGGAAGGGTGAGAGAAGCAGTAGAAACAACATGATGAACTAAACGTGACCCTGATTCCCTGTTCCCCTGTACTGCTTGGGGGAAGGAGGTAGAGAAGCTGGGAATTAAGTTAAGCCCTAGAAGAAGAGAGGGGTGGGGGAAGGTGTTTTTCTGATCTGATAATAATAAATTAAACTAATTTCTGCAAGCCAAGTCTTTTTTTACCAAGTGATGGTAATTGCTGAGTGATCTCCCTGTCCTTATGTCAACCCAGGAGCCTTTTGTTATATTTTCTCTCCTCTGTGAGGAACAGAGTGGTAGAGTGGCTTTGGTGGGCACCTGGTGTCCATACAGGGTCAAACCACCAAATCTACACTTTTTGGAACTGTGTTTTTCTTGATAAACCAAATAAATCTTATTTGAATAAATTAGCGTTGTAAAAGGTTGGTGGATACAAAACTCAGTCAGGGAAATCCAGTAAGGTTTTGACATTCCTTTTTACATGACTTAAGGAGTTTGCAGAACATAGTGCTTCTCTTCAGAATTAAAAATTCACATATCTAACAGACTACACTAGGAACAACGCTGCAATTCATTAGGAAGAACTACAAGGACATGTTTTGAATCATAAAGATAGTAAAAAAGAAATGTCAATGCCATTTTTTAAATGGAAATGTGCAGTGAAATTTATGAATGCATTTATCATCTTGTGAAATGTGTCTGAGACAGTGAAAGAAGAGTCAGTATGGGCTTTACGGGCTGCTGTTCTATTGCGATACAGATGTGTCACAGGTAAGCATATGAAGGCAGAAGATCCATTTCTGTTCTCTTCCTCCCCATGTGTGTCAGGAGTAACTCTACTGAGGTTAGTGCAGTTCTGTGTATGTGAAACAATGTAAACGAAGCAGAACTCGGTTGAAGTTAGGGTTCTTGTTAGCCAGATTGTTACATCTAGAATAATTTTTCTGTGATGTAGAAATTTTAGTGTAGGATTTTTAAGGGTGGGAGGGCTATAGGATTTTTCACTTATTTATAGAATCATAGAGTGTTTTGGGTTGGAAGGGACCTTAAAGATAATCTAGTTCCAACCCCCCTGCCATGGGCAGGGACACCTTCCACTAGACCAGGTTGCTCAAAGCCCCATCCAGTCTGGCCTTGAACACTTCCAGTGATGGGGCATCCACAGCTTCTGTGGGAAACCTGTTCCAGTGTCTCACCACCTTCACAGTGAAGAATTTCTTCCTAATATCAAATCTAAACCTACCCTTCTTTGCTCAAAGCCATTCCTCCTTGTTCTATCCCTACATGCCCTTGTTAAAAGTCTCTCTCCAGCTTTCTTGTAGGCCCCCTTCGGGTACTGAAAGGCTGCTATAAGATTTCCCCAGAGAACGAGGCTAAACAACCCCGGCTCTCTCAGCCTGTCTTCAGAGGAGAGGTGTTACAGCCCCTGATCATCTTCGTGGCCCTCCTTGGGACTCCCTGCGGCAGGTTTATGTCCTTCTTATGTTGGGTGCTCCAGAGCTGAATGTAGTACTCCAGGTGGTGTCTCGCAAGAGCGGAGCAGAGGGGGAGAATCACCGCCCTCATCCTGATGGTCACGCTTCCTCTGATGCAGCCCAGGGTATGGTTGGCTTTCTGGGCTGCAAGCACACATGGCTGGGTCATGTTGAGCTTCTCATCTGCCAACACCCCCAAGTCCTTGTCCTCAGGGCTGCTCTCAATCCATTCCCTGCCCAGCCTGTATTTGTGCTTGCGATTGCCTCAAGCCAGGTGCAGGACCTTGCACATGGCCTTGCTGGACTTCATGAGCTTCTCACAGGCCCACCTCTCAACCCTGTCAAGGTCCCTCTGGATGGCATCCCTTCCTTCCAGTGTGTTGACTGCACCACACAGCTTGGTGTCGTTGGCAGACTTGCTGAGGGTGCACTCAGTCCCACTGTCTGTGTTGTCAACAAGGATGTTTAACAGTGCTAGTCCCAGTACTGACCCCTGAGGAATGCCACTCATTGCTGTTCTCCACTTGGACGTCAAGACATTGACCGCAACTCTTTGAGTGTGACCATCCAGCTAATCCCTTATCCACTGAGTTGTCCATGTGAAATCCATGTTTCTCCAGTTTAGAGACAAGGATGGCGTCTTGATTGCTTTGCACAAGTCCAGGTAGGTGACAGCAGTCACTGTTCCCTCATCCACCAACACTGTAACCCCATTGTAGAAGGCCACCAAACCTGTCAGGCACGATTTGCCCTTAGTGAAGCCATGTTGGCTGTTACCAATCACCTCATTTTCCTTGTGCCTTAATGTAGTCTCCAGGAGGATCTGTTCCACAATCCTGCTGGACACAGAGGTGAGACTGACTGGCTTGTAGTTTCCTGAGTGTTCCTTATTTCCCTTTTTAAAAATGGGGGTTATGTTTCCCATTTTCCAGTCAGTGGGGACTTCACTGCATTGCCACAACTTCTTAGATCTGAAGGATGGTGCCTTAGCCACTTCATCCACCATCAGGGTCCGTGGATGTGTCTCATCAGGACTCATGGACTTGTGGACCTTCAGGTTCTTTAGATGGTCCCGAACGTGATCTTCTTGTACAGTGGTGTTCTGGTTTCAGCTGGCATAGAGTTAATTTTCTTCTTAGTAGCTGGTGCAGTGCCATGTTTTGGATTTGGTGAGAATAATGTCGACAGCACGCTGACATTTTTAGTTGTTGCTGGGTGATGTTTATACTAAATCAAGGGCTCTTCAGTTTCTCAGGCCCTGCCAGTGAGAGGGCTGGAGAGGCACAAGAAGTTGGGAGGGGACACAGCCAGGGCAGCTGATCTGAACTGGCCAAAGGGATATTCCATACCATGGAACTTCATCCTGACTATATAAAGCTGGGGGAAGAAGAAGGAAGGAGGGGACGTTCGGTGTTATGGCACTTGTCTTCCCAGGTATCTGTTACACTTGATGGAGCCCTGCTGTCCTGGGGACGGCTGAACACCTGTCTGCCCATGGGAAGTGGTGAACAAATTCCTTGTTTTGCTTTGCTTGCGTGTGCAGCTGTTGCTTTACCTATTAAATGGTCTTTATCTCAACCCACGTGTTTTATCAGTTTTACTGTTCTGATTGTCTCCCCTGTCCCACTGTGTGGGGGGAGTGAGCGAGCAGCTGGCTGGGGCTTAGTCGCTGGCTGGGGTTAAACCAAGTGTGCAGTTCATTCTCCCAGTCCCTGCCGTCTGCGACTTGTGTGGCTGGAGCACTTGCCAGTGAAAACTTGAGGCAAAAAAAGTAATTGAGAACCTCAGCCTTCTCCATATCCCAGGCAACCAGGTCTCCTTTTTCCTTCTGGACAGGGCCCACGTTCTCTCTGGCCTTGCTTTTATCACCGACATACCTATAGAAGCTTTTCTTGTTGCCCTTGTTGTCCCTGGCCAGATTTAATTCTATCAGGACTTTAGCTTTCCAAACCTGATCCCTGACTACTCAGTTTCTCTATATTACTCCCAGACTACCTGTCCTTGCTTCCACCCTCTGCAGACTTCCTTTTTGTGTCAGAGTTTGTTTAGGAGCTCTTCATTCATCCACACAGGCTTCCTGGCATTTTTGCCTGACTTCCTCTTGTTGGGATGCATCGCCACTGAGCTTAGAGGAGGTGATCCTTGAATACTAACCACCTTTCTTGGGCCCCACCTCCCTCCAGGGCTTTATTCCATGGTACCCTATCAGGCAGATCTCTGAAGAGGCCAGACTCTGCTCTCCTGATGTCCAGGGCAGTGGGCTTGCTGTGTGCTCTCCTCACTGCCCTAAGGATCTTCAGCTCCACCATGTCATGGTCACTGCAGCCAAGGCTGCCCTTGAGCTTCACATTCCCCACCAGCCCCTCCCTTGTTGGTAAGGACAAGGTCCGGCATAGCACTTCTTCTCATCTGCCCTGCCTGTCCTTCCCGAAGAGCCTGTGTCCTTCCATTCCAACACTACTAGCCACAGGAGCCGTCTCCCCACATCTCTGTGATGCCATAAGATCATAGCCCTGCAGGTGTGCATGAGTCTCTTAACTCCTCTTGTTTATTCCCCATGCTGTGTGCATTTGCATAGAGGCATTATTGCATCCTGCAGTTGAATGTGTTTAAACCTGAAAAGTGTTACCATCTAGGAGGAAATGGGATATGTCCAAAGAGCTTCCTTTTGTGAAGGAAAGGGAGGAACAGTCCCAGAGACTTTGAATGGTTAGGCCGCATCTCCACTGCTGTGCATGGAAGAAGGCAGGAGGAATTCAAAGGTGGGATGAAGTTTAAGATGAAATCGATCAATTCTGAATTATTACTTACATGACCTGAAGCTATTGAAGCCTATTCTGGACATATTTAAATGTCCAGTAGGTAGGGAGAAGTTCAGCATCCCTTTCCCATTGTCAAGTTGATCTGTTGGTAGCCTGGTGCTTATAGTCTAACTCTGTGTCATGTTTTGTCCAACGTCTTGTCCTGGACATTTGAAAAAAATATTAAAGACTGTGTGTATTTTGAAGTTGCTAATATGAGACAAGGATTCCAACAAGTTACCTCAAAATAAAATGCATCTTTTGGTTTTCCATAACTATTAAGCTTTAAGTGA
This sequence comes from Falco rusticolus, assembly GCF_015220075.1. NCBI lineage: Eukaryota > Metazoa > Chordata > Aves > Falconiformes > Falconidae > Falco > Falco rusticolus. Next base: position 42,781,753 of record NC_051191.1, on the reverse strand, counting down.
TTGAACGGTATAAGATTCTGCAGCAGTGGCTTGCTAAAGTGAAAACTAGTTTAAAAAGAAAATATGGCTGTGAGTCATAGGGACATGAAGAAACTGGGTCCTTGCTGAAGGCCATGCGAAGGAATGGTCATATTGAGCAACTGATTAGTCTGAATGAAAAAGCTAAGTATAAGTAAACTTTGAAGACAGCAGCATGAGAGAATTCCTTGGGAAATGCAGTAAGTCTGTAATTCTGAGAAGGTAATTCTTTCCCATAGCAAAGTAGGTGAAAAGAAACTCTTTGGGAGGCTGCCTTTGAATAACATGTTTTAACCTTTATGGACTTTGTAGAGATTTGAAAAATCATGATGGATGTTGTTGGCTTTCCATTTATTGAGTCAAATGGAGTAAGCCAGACGTATTAGGATCTTTCTTTTATTTTAAATTCTTTTTAAGAAAAATACTGTGCATACATACCTGTTTTTAGATATTTGACTCTGCTCTGAAGTAGTTTTCTTTGGCAGAGTATTCCTTGCCAATGCTTCAGGAGGAACAGGTTCAACTTAAGACTGATGGGAATACTACAGTATGGCATTCAGCCAACCCAGATCTATGAGGACTCAGGCTGGGGATACAGTTTCACATGATACTTTACTTTTTTTAATTTCAGGCTGTCATCCAAAAGAGGTAGTTCCTTTGGGAAAATCTCTTGACATGTCAGAACCTAATCTTTTCTTGCATAGGTTATTCTCTTGGATCAGTGAACTAATGTAGCTCACTGGGGATACTACAGTTCTTACATGCAAGGAGAGAGGGCAGGAACTTTCAGTGAGGAGTAGAGGAAGAGCTCAGAACCTCTGCATATCTTCTTGACAGCTACTTGTCACTAGATCAGAGCAAACCTAGTGTGAAATTCCACCCCTAAATAAAGTGTCAACTTTTTCACTTAAGAGAAAGGCAATGCTGGAGAGAACTCTAAGGACTGCTCTTACAAAACAGGGAGTATGGCCAGTGAATGGATAGTCCTAATTCCACCCCCCCAGCTAGGTTCTATTCTAATGTGTAGAACTCAGCTGCGTAATTCTGTGACTCTGCCCAGCAAACCAAAGAAGGAAAGTCGTCGTTCTGGTCTCCATGCACCTTCTTTCTCATATCTGCAGTGGTTTGGGATATATGGAGTATTAAATACTGAAGTGTACCTTCTAATAAAGTACTTTGATGATCAAGAGACTACAGTGATTGCTGGCAAAAAAGAGGAAATTACTTTTCTAATAAAGCCCTTCATGCTTTTATAGTAGCAAAGGCTATATGTAGTAGTATGGCCAACTTCATTTCTGCTCAGCAGTCAAGTTAGTTCTGGTTTAATTGTATTTGTCTTCTCAACTCAGGTTTACCTGAGTGCTATTTTTTGGTGCAGGTGCCTTGACCCAAATATACTGGGAGTTGTTCACTTTGTTTAAAACATATTTTTAACTATAGTTCTGTCCTTTTAAAAACTTTGAGTCTTTCCTTCCTTTTTCTGTTTTCCCCCAATGTTCAATATCTCTGCTAAACCAGTGCAGTGACTTAGTTAAACTTTCTCTGATTAAACATGTGAGAAAGCCTATGTGTGAAGTTCAGAGCGTCTGAGTCATGCCGACTGTTGGCTTTATGTCTGGAAATTCTGGTTTTTGATATTAAACATAAAGGTATATCACACTTTTCCCAGCATATACTGATGTAAATTCATCTTGCAAGTTGAAAATAGCCAAGATTGTCAGCCGTTGTGGCAAAAAGGAACGTTGTTTCATTAAGCAGAAATTTTATTATCGTACCTGGCAACTACCCAGCAGCAAGCATTATATGTTAAAATGCATGTAATTTGTTGGACCCAGCCTAATGCTGGGAACCCACTATCAAGATTAAAGAAGAGTGAGAAAAGGTCTTACTTCATCTTTACCTCCTCCACAGTTTCGTGGAGGATGCTTCCAGGTGACTCCTTTGTACAGCAGCCAGCTCCTGTAACAGAATGAATTACGAAGTTAAAAATGAGACATGAGTGTGAATGCTGAGATCCCTGTGAAAACCTGTAACATTTTAAAATAAATAATAAGGGATGCAAACAGGTCAGTTGCCTTTGTGTTCTGCTCTTGATTCAAACGTAAGAAGAACAAAACACCTTAAGATGTGAATCTTAAAAGAGACACAGACTCTTTCCCTTTTCTGTTATTCAGGGTTTTAAGAAGAGCATTCCTGTGTCCTACTGACAAGCCCTGAGTATGCTGATGCCTGTTTTCTGCTTTTTCCTTCTGGAAGAGGAAGCTTGCAAGGGTTTCCTTGGTCATTGTCTGGTGATTGCTGCGCAGGCAACCAACATGACATAAACCCTTTCATGAACTTGATCCAATTCTATCTAAACTATAGTACAAAAAAATTGCTCCAGGTTCTCAAATGACAAAGAAACAAAACCAAGCCCCCGAAAACTAACACCACCATGCCCCAACATATAAAAAACCCTCATCCCTGAGCTTTTAAGTATCTGTCTTGGTATGAAAAATACTGCTTTCATGCTCTTAGAGATGGAAGTTGATTTGCTAGTTTAAATTTTACTCTGAAGGGGAGTGAAGCTATTTGTTTCAGTTTAAGCGTTGTTTGGACAAATTGAACTTAATTGTGGAATATAGTTATGAATTTAACTTGTAGTTTATGCTAGAAATTGGTGAACTACTTACCAAATCTTTGCAGTGAAACAGCTTGAGTCGAGTTCCTGCTAAGGAGGGAAGGAATTGGGGCTGGGAGAGGGCTGCCCTAATTTTGCTGCCTGGTATTATCAGCCAGTCTCAGCTGCTATAACTGCCCTCCGTGAGAGAGTATTATTAATTTAGTGTTTTATTGTTCTGACAGTAAGAAAAGCTGTTATCTCAAGCCTCTATGTCACCATGAGACAGATTGATTGTGTTCAAAGTCTGTTTGAGGTTTATTTCCTTGATGGATTTTATTTCCTGTCAGTCTCCTTCATAGATAGCTACTCTCTCAGCAGTATGGAGAACAGCTCTTACGCTAGTCTGGTGGTGCCCGGCTAGTTTACAGCTTTTAGGGAGGAAAAACGGCAGCATCTGTCTGTCTTCAGGGAGGAAGGATGTTTAGGCAGAGATCAGGGTGGGGGAGGGAGAGATCTAGTACATTCACAACTGGTTGTCTAAGGTCCTTCCTTAATTTCTTGCTCCTTTTTGTAAACAGGCACTCTTAATTTTGTAGTATATGCACACATTCTGCACAGTTGCACCATGAACATCAGTGCAACCATGAAACTATAGGCTGGGTAGAGTTGCCTTTTCCTTTTGCTCTGTCCCTGTGCCTGGTGAAGCATTTCCCAGGAGCCCTACTTTAGGCTTCAACTTCTTCCTGTAGACCATATGGGAAATTTGGAAAGACCTCCCCATTTCCGCAAGTCTTGCTTTCCAGAAGTACTGCTTTGAGATACATTATTCTTCTAAGCAAATCTGAGCTGGGAATTGAATCTGTGGAACCCTAGGGAATAATGCCTGAAGGGAAGTTAAAGGTGAGACTAAAAATCAGGCTGGTTTCAGAGATGTAAGAACAGGAGATCAAAAATCAGTTTCTTCCCTATGGTGCAGTAGTTTGTACGTGTCCTCACAGACCCAATTAAAATAACATTTGATTAGAATGAATACAACAAAGCACAGTTTTAAGTGGTACTAAGTCTCTGGATAAATTCAAAACCCAGCAAAATTTAATTTTGTATTAAAGATTAAAGAGTACTTTCTGGTCTTAGTTATATTATGGTTTCTCTGGTGTATAAGCAGTAAGGCAATTTAATGTAAAATTAAAAATCCTTGGACAACAGCATCTCTCTCAATTCAAATTAGCATGGCTGAGAAAATAATTTTAGCCTTTAATGTTGATTTATAGCAATTTTGACCTCTTTATGTGTTGAAATCCAGAACAGTATTATGCTAATATGGCTGTATCACCTGCAGGTGTTGCTTGAGAGTCAAGTGAGCAGTCCTTTGTACTTCCTTTGAAATATCGATATTTCAAGATGTGCAAAGGAGAGGGGTCTGACTGACAAGCTGCCTTGATACACTGTTACTCTAACTATGACTGGATTGACTGAAAAGTGCCTCAAAGAGTAAGATAATTTATAAACACTCTACAGCATAGCCAAGTGTTTGAAGTAATCAAAGCTAATTAGGAATGTATTTTCATTTTTTTAAATGTCTTAATTTTTATAGTATCTCGAAGTCTTTCCTTCTGAAATGTTCATATTTTATAATGCATTTACAAGAAAAATATACATTAGATGCTACAACTATGCAAAAACTAGAAGTGGCAGAATTTGCTGAAATAATTTCTAATAATTGCGCTGCAAGAAATTACTGTTGAGTGTACCCATATTATTGGAGAGAAATTTTTTTTCCATTTTTTGTACGTGCCTAGAAATTTAGCAAATAACCTGGTTTAAGGAAAAAAAAAAAGGTAGTGTGGAGATAAAATGTATGCATAATTATAAAGCAGTATTTTTTCCTGAGAGTAAGAATTCAGTTGTGGGGTAAAATCATGCTGCATTGTTTCTGCGTCTAGAGGTATTGTCATAAAAGCAGATGTTTCTTTGGAATGCTCATTGTGGGATACAAATACTATACATGTATATATGTTAATAAGCCAATTTTATTTTTAAATAATTAAATGTAGTTATTCTTTAGTGTGGGTAAAACAGTATGTTTCTCAATCTGCTAGTACCAACATGCAGTCTGGATTACAAGTTATGTAGTAAAATGCTTTTGCAGTACTATCAGCAGTATTTCAGAAAGGTTTTTTTGTAGTTATTTTGCGGTTTTTATAATATGTTTTTGTCTTGCAATGTTATTTCTTCCTGTACCTTGAAGAGTCTTTCTTCAATTCAGTATTTATTATTAATTTTGTAGGAGGATATTAAATGTGTTTACAATAGTGTTCATACATTGAGAAAATAGACTATTTGGAAGAGTACATTGAATGGAAAAAATTTTTTCCTCATCCATTGGTGCGACTGTGCAGAACTGCACTGAGCTTAATTTAAACAGCAAGAAAACTTAACTATTCTTGCAATGTGTGCTGTTTGCATTTGAGATCTTGATTTAAGAGATAAATTAGTTGTAACAAGCCAGAGAAAACAGTAGTAAACATGGCAGAATGAAAGAAATTCCTTTTATCTCCTCAGTGGTAAGGTGAACGTGAATGGTATGGTAATGTGAAATTCAAATCAATCTGTGAACAATGTACATTTTTACATCAAAGTGTAATGTTTGCTTACATAATAGATATGAAGTCCTGGGTAAGATTTTTTGTTTCATTAATGAATACCATACACATACAAAAGAATGCAGGAAAAGCTATTTCCCAGTTAGGGAACCAACTGGATTAACTTCTTGAAGAATAAATGAGCTTTATTTTTTTTTACCCTGAAGGTTTGAATTAATGATTTGTATAAAAAAGCTCACTCAGGCTGTAGTTATTTGCTTTGTCCTATTGCTGCTTGCTGAAATTGCCCCTAAAATTATGTTATTTTAGTAAAGTACCTTCTCTGATTCTTTCAAACAGAAAATTGAACATATTCTTAACATATATTTCAAATGAAAGGGCAACAGTATGGGGATGTAGGTTAGCATATCTCATTTAGAAGGTTTCAGTTTGGTAATGGTGTTTTAAAATACTATTAGAAGTGCTAGATTTATTGTGAGAATTAAGCTGCAGGGTTTTATTTTTGATACATTAAAATAAAAAATATGTTCCATTAAAAAGCCGTATTAATCCTTTAACATCATCATAGCCGAGAAAATTTCTGCATTTACATAAATGTGAAATGCATAAAAATAAGCCCTTAATTTCTATTTTTTAATTACTTTTTTTTTTTGGTCTTTGATAAAGCAGGTACAAGGAAATGGCTGGGGAACAGAGATTTTACAGAATCAACTGCGATAAAGATTATAGAACAAATTGTAAGAGTTCTAATCAAGCCAAGTTCAGATGAAGCCAGTGGCAGATTTGGATGAATGACACCAGAAAAATGAGGGATTCTTCCTAAAAACATGGATTTTAGTACATTGTGTCTATTATTTGAAGTTGTCCCGCTAAAATAACAGCACTGGGTCTATCCATTTGTGTATTTAGACAGATGAGCTTTGACAGTCAATGGCAGTGAAACTGGCTAAAATCACAGTTTGTTTAAAACAAGAAGGGAAATATAGTAATAAATGGAATGAACGTCGCAGTTGTGGATAACAGTACATTCCAGGGGGAAGTAATAACAGGTGGAATTCTGGTTCATCCAAAATGTCATCTTCCCTTCCGATGGTTTCATCCAAGGTGGTTTTCTTGCTCTGAACTAAAAACGTTCACTTTATGTCTGGCTGGGAATAGAACTGACTAAAAGCTGTATGATGAGGAGGATACCCATGGTTTGTACTTCAGAGTGAGAGGCTGGGTGGTGACAGAGTCACAGCGGTCTGCGCTGGAATTTCTCTGTATACCTCAGATTTTTTAGAGTTTGCCTTACGACACATCTGCAGTGGACCCACAATGTGTCTGAAGCCTTCAGGCCTTAGTGTTTTCAGTATTCCCTCATCACTGCAACACCGTTTTTTCACCTTTTCTTTGTTTCTTTCTGTGCAATATCTGCAATGCTCATGTAGCGCTTGTTTAAGGTGAAATCTGTGTTGAAATAACGTCACTGAATTCACTGTAGAAGGGGACAGAGCTATAGCAAACATTCACATGCAGACCACTAGTCTGTTACAGGGTGTGGTTTTGCCCCCATCATCTTCCAGATCCCGGGTTTCAACACTGCTGGAAAATTACTTTTCTATGTTCATGTTAATATCATGTTGAATACTTTCCATTTCTCTACGTCTGACTTTATGTATATAAAATGTTAAAACATGTAATGCCAACGTTAATGCCTTTAAATATGTGCACACTTTCTTTCCTACTTCCCTTTCCCCTCCGTCTAACAGAACCCAGAAGGTACAATTTATCTGGGATCTTCTCAATCCCATCACAGTGTTTTGCTTCAACAGCTGCCTGCCCCACTCCTTTGCCCTCTCCTCCCCTCGACTCCAAGGTCAGCGAAGTGCCTGCCCTGCCCTCTCTCTGGGTCACTCTGCCACCTCATGGAACACTGACATTATTGTTAATCTTGGTAGGCAGAAGACGGTGCATCCACACCGCTCCGTGCCCTGCTCATGGACAAGGGGAGAAACCCTGGCAGGAGTTACCCATAGTGTGGTGGTGAGCTCCCTGTGTGAGCTCTCAAGGGCAGACACCGTCTCCTTTGCTTTCTCAAGTGCCAGCCGACTAAGTCAGCTGGTAATGAAGGCGACAGGCAGTGAGGTTGTGTCATTGTTCACAGCACGGTGTTGAACAGATGTAGTGCATGTCCCCTCAGGCCATGCCCCATTGTATACTCCCACTTAAAGCTTCACAGTGTCCACAAGAGCCTATATATTCAGGGAGATGGAACTCCACAAGTCAATTAAAAAAAAAAAAAAAAAGTAGGGGAAAAAAAGAAGGAAAGTGAAGGCAGCAGGAGAAAAAGGAGACTTGAATGCCAGCCTTCCCTGCTTTACTTCATAGAGTTGAGGTGGCCAGCTGCAGCAGGCTGGTTTTATGAAGGTGACAAAGCTAGTTAGTATTTTGTGTATTGTTATGAATTTGAGAGTGAAGGGGAACTAGATATGTTCATATAGAGAAATGATAAAGTCAGAAAATCTTAAAATCGGCAAGTTCTCTCTCACTGTTAGGGCACTAGTCATCTCTACACCTATGGTGCTCAGTAGTATACCTGAGCATGGTGAGCTGGTTGTGGTTGTGTAGCACGAGACTGGTGATACTTTGAAACAAATTGTTTTGCTTCAGTCTCACATCGTTCTGTTGGGAACAGTCGCAGTATGAATTAGTGTTGTTTAAAGCAGAGACAGACCTGATATGAGCAGCTATAATCGCCCTGAACATTATTAGCACTTGTAGAGAGAAAGGCAGGGATATTTCTAAAGTGTAGTAGTGTTTGTACCTGAGCTCTTGGTTCATTTCAGTTTTTAATGGTGGGTGGAGATTGCAAGCTAACATGTAACTCTTTGATGCAATTAATTAAAATTAAATCAGCAAACATGCTAACTTTTGCCAGTTAAATAGATGTTACATATAGGTGGCCAGTCCCCCACCCCCATCTCCAAAAAATCTACCCAAGACAGCTAGCTCAAGTTTGTACAGTTTGTTCCCTCAGCACTGTTTACCCTCCTTTGTTCATGTACTTGTTAAGGTTTTATGTTTGACAGAATGCCTTAGCCCTCAGTCTCTGGCACTGTCCCTAATCTGAGTGACCTCCTCCCTAACATAACTATTCTGGCATTTCATGCTAATATTAGTGGTTTCTGCTCTACTTCCCGAAGGGAGGAGCTTCCCTGTCTTTGAATCAGATTCTGCTCTTTTGCACAGTATGCTTTTCACAAGAATGTCTCCAGTGTTGTAGAAATACTTCTGGACAGATAGTGCTTTTGGGATTGGCTGTAGGGATGTGAAGAAGGTAATTAACCAGAGTAATCCAGAATGTATTACCTTCTACTAAGCAAGCTCTCAGAGGCCCTTGCTCTGAATTCTGGTGGATTGAAAAAAACACAAATAAGAAGAAAAAGGAAAAAAAAATAATATCCCTTTCATCATATCTCCTGGGCAAAGAAATTAACATTTCAGGGGGCGTTTCAGCTGAGCATCCCTTTTGCGTATTTACAAGGCACTAACTGTAGTCATTGAACTGGGAGTCTTCACTCAGGATGATGGTGCATATTTCTTCTGCCCACTTGAGTTTTCCTTCTGGTTCTGTTTGCTGTCATAGCAGTCTGATGATTCATGGATATTTTTCTCATAAGCACTGTTTTGCTCTGTTGCAAAACCCTTCAGAGAGAAAGAGATGGGCTGCTTGAAAACCTTAGTCTTGTTGAAGTTCAGTCTCAATTAAATCTTCTGAAAGTGGACTTTATGAGTTACTAGATCATTTGCATGCTTCTAAAAATGTCAAAGTGTAGCATGAAGAGCTGTCCTAAATGTGGGTACCTGTTTTTAACATCCAGGTGCTGTAAAAGTGTTTTTTTCTTAATTTGCTTTCTCTCACTCACTCTGAGTGATTTCTAACTCACTGAAAATTTAATAATCAAGCTAAATTCTTTAATCTCCTTTATCACCATATTTAGGGATTTGCTTCAAGCTGAAGTATATCTCTCTAAACCTATGCAAGTTATGTTTTTACTTCCTCCTGTGTAAACCCATAGTCTTCAGCAGATTTGCAAAGTTGCACTCAATTCAAGCACTAAAACTAAGCCTTTGAAAGACTGCAAAGTATGCATGTATGTATAAGAGATTAAGAACATTTGTTCAGGCTGTAATGATTAAAGGACTACTGAAATAAATAGCACTAAACCATTATTTTTATGTTCCATTCCATCTTCTATTCTAAGTGAGGAGGTAAAAAAGTCTGAATCCAGTCAAGAATTCAGGACACCAAAAAGCGCTCAAACAAGACTGAGATGTCCGAGTTTAAATTTGCAATCTAAAAATGCTGTTCAGCTGCTGATTTGACTCTGGAGGCATCTAAACTTGCCGGGCTTACGAGGCTTACCTCCCTGTTTGAGGGCTATCCACAGCTTTCCTCTGCCAGGTATGTACTCATACCAGCCAAAGCAGTTTATAATTTAATCTGAGCAGCATCTAGAAATTCAGTGCTCTTCTGTTTAAATCCTCAGAAGGGCCAAAACCCAGTATAGGTCCTCAGGGAATACGTAACACAACTGCAAAAGGACAGATCAGCCCTGCTTCAGTGTTTTAAAAATCGGCTCTTAAGTGGCTGCTCACAAGAGAACATTTGAGTCTGCAGATCATGACTGAGTTTACAGGCTTACCTGCAGCCCTTAATTAGACATTTGAACTCTGTCCTTAGTTGTGGGGTTTTTTTTCACCCTGCATTTTTGGGCACTTCTAGGGTGTGGCACTTGTACTTCTAGAGCAGACAGCTGAAATAAGATTTTGCTGAGTGAAGTTCTTAAGGACCTGCATCCTTGCTTTTTAGCTGTATCCCAGTTCTCATAGTGATTTACCAATGAGCTGCAGTTAGCAGCTATAAAATTTTAATAATATTTGGGGAAGAACAACACTAAAGACTCACAAAAGAAAAGGAAAAATATTTGGAGAGAGGATTTCTTTTTTCTTCAAAACAAAGCAGAAACAAGTAAACAAGACGAGATCCAGATTGCCTATGCCTTATCAATGTGGAAAAGATTAAAGCTGACTTGGAACCCAGGGGTCTTCTCCTGTCTCCCATTCGATGGGCAAGTGGCTGCTGGAGGGAGGATGTCTTACAGAATTACCCCAAAAACATACCTTCATATATAACCCCACCTGCCCTAACAAACCACTGTTTGGTGTTGACTGTGCTTAGGTAGATCCTGAGCATTCATGCCCTTGTAGGATCCTGCTCCATCCTGGCTGGGCCAGAGGAGTCAACCTTGTGCAGGGCTGCATCGGCTGGGTGAGTGTCAGATGACCCGGTACAAGTGCAGTTCCGTAGCGGTGCAAAATGGGTGGATAATGAAGCTGTTTTGCATTTCTAGTTCAGTAGTTAATACTAAAGTTATGCTGGAAGTGATTGGATCTCATTGTGCCTGGGCTGTGCAGATGCATGGTCAGTACTGATACTTGTGTGAAAGAGCTTCTGTGCTCATGGCAGATGTCTTGGCCATTGCCATGGAGGAGACAAGCAGACAAATACTTCGTTTATTTTTATAGGACCAAGTCTTATGAACAGAAACAAGATTAGCACTGTTTTGTGAGCTACTTCACAATCATTTTCTCCTCTTGCTGTTGATTTACTATTGCAAGTAACAGGATGAATTGGAAGAAAATGTATGATGTATCATGTTAGAATGGAGAGCTTTTTTAGTCATAGTAAACATTAATAGATATGAATGTGTGTTGAAGATACATATTTTTAGTCAGCAGGTCTGGGTGTGATGGGTCTACCTGTGAGTTCTAGAGTTGCTGGTGGGGGAGATTTCTGGTTTACAGGTTTTCATTTTTAATACGCTCCTTAAGACTGGAAGAAAGCTGGTGTTCTGCCCAGATTCAGAGTAGACAAGCAGATTGAGCAGGGTAAATATAGCCTGATATAAATCACAGTGAACATATGCAAAAAGCTGATTGGGGATTCAGCTGATAGGGAATTAAAGGCCATGAGTAAAATTAATTCTTCTCAACATAGTTTTATGGAAAGTAGGGCTTGTAAAACAAGTGATTGACTTGATTTTAATCGTTTAATATTTAATAAAATTACAAGTTTGATAAGATGCTGCTGCTGATTTAGTAGACTTTAAAAAGCATTTGACTTATTGCCATGTGAAACCAATTAATAAAACCATAAATTGAACTATGTAAGGAAACAGACCAGACTTCAGTGAATAACAAACCAGCTAGCAGGTCTTAGTATAGGATTGTCAATAAAGGAGTTTCAAGGACTAAGTCATTTTCCCATAGTGGAAGACAGTGGATGAGTGTAGAGAGACTGGAAATTGTGTCTGGGTGGTGGGAAGGAAGGACACCAGTGTGAATGCTGAAGTATGGTCTCAGAGCCAAAAGAGTCATGCTGTGTGTAGGCACAGTCCAGGAACATGACCAGGCTGATGATTTTTTGCTGTATATAGAACTGCTAAGAATGTTACAAGTGCGGCACAGTTTTACCATCTGCCTTTGTCAAAAAAAGCTTTAAAATGGCTAAATAACATCTAACATTAAGTGCCTGCAGCATCTGAATTGGTGCTGAGGAGTTCTTTGTTGAATTCAAGAGTTCTGTCTCTACAGTTTATTCTTGATCCAGTCTTCTTTACGTGGCTGTCCCCATAGCACATATGATGTAGCCAGAAACAAAGCAACGGGCTTAAGCTTCATAAACAGGAGGTCAGAGAAGACAATTTAGTATTCCTTGATGGTTTTAAATTATATATCTATAGTCAACTTTGACAAGTGACTAATCTGGAGGAAAGCAGTGTGGTGTTTTCCAGAGTTCTAGAGAATTAGAATAGTTCTAATGTGGTGTATTTTGGAAAGTTTTGAAGGTTATTCCTTTTTTTGTACACGTGTATACAGCCACCTTAGAAATATGTGTCTTGTGGTAAGTTGATCAAGACCACCTACCTGTAAATAGACCATACCTTGGACAATTTACATCTCATAGGTAAGAGGGGAAAAAGCAAAGCAGTAGGGGTTGAATTGACTACATGATTATTCATGAGCAGTATTTTGAATAGGACTCAGGTCTGTCAACAGGTACATGGGTGTTTAGTCTATAAAGTCATGCTACCTCCATAAAACTAGCTAGAATAAAGGCAGTATCTAAATAGCATTATTGTTTCTATTAGTACTGTGCCCATGCCATTAAGGTAGTGTAACACAGAGTACATTGTTACCTCTTTCCATGTGGAAGATTTTAAACTAAATAATGGTTTCCAATCAGAGTTTTTAATGTTACCTATTATTGTAAATGCTAGGTAAGCTACAAAAGAAGTGTGAAATTTGAAATCAGTTATTAAAAAGTATTTTAAATCATCTTATTGATAGTTTTATAGTTAGCAGAGTTTTATAAAATTCATAAGCCCTATGAAGATCTGTCATTAAATGATAAGGATATTGCAGTTGTTCTCAAAAGCAAGCATTTTGTGCTCTTTATCTGTTAAAAGTATAAAATAAAATGTGTGTATTATCAACACTTATATGTACAACTCAAATCCATTTACTTAATTTGAAATAGCTTTTCATGTTTCTATAGAACTTTATATAAGGCTGCTTTGAAGCAAATTTCCTTGAAAACTGTATATTCTTCCTATATTCTAATTATATCAGTCTTCTGCTGTGAGAAGAAGTACAGGTGTTAGACAAATGAAGCAGAGGAGGTTTTTTGCTCAGTAGTAATATTGCTCTCACTTGCAGTGTCTACCTTGTTCCCCGTTAATTTAATCATGACTATATATAAGAGAATCCATTTTTTTCCCTAAGGTGCATGAAATATTCCTGTTGTTCTTCCTTATATTTTTATAACTCTTTCACATTTGTAACATTGACCTTATTTTCAGTTCAAATTCATAGAGACCTTTTTGTCTTAAACTGATGTAATTGAGTAGAAATGAGTAATCAGTTGATGCATCAAAACTCTGTGGAACAATGTTACATTTGGAAGATAATTTATTTAACTTTGCAGTAGGCTGAATTCCAGTAAATTCCAGTAAATCCAGTAAATGTACCACTTACATCCTGTTAAAGAAATATTACATCTGCAGTTCCAAGGAAATAAAAGTTGCCATGTGCTTATGTTGAAGACAGCTAGAGGAAAAGTGTGTTCCCTCAGCCAGCTGGAGCCTTAATTGATGAAACTTGGACATGTCCATTGAGGGTGTGTCTTGTCTGTATTAATAGCCCAATTAGGGATTAGCAGTACTCAGTACTAGTGTAGTATAGTAAAATATACCACATTGTGTGCATTCCACAATTGTGTATACTGCTTGATCGTTAACACTCTCCCTGGCAGATTATGACCTGAGCCAACCGTAATTCTCCCGGACGATGCTTGGACATGATTCAGGGAGTAGCACAGTGCATTGCTAGTATGGAGAATTCCTTCAGAGGGAAAGGATGTAAGCCTAGTGTGTCAGTTTCTTCTCCCAAGTAGCAAGAGATAGGATGAGAGCAAATGGCCTCAAATTGCACCAGGGGAGGTTTAGATTGGCTATTAGGAAAAATTTCTTCACTGAAAGGGTGATCAAGCATTGGAAGGACTGCCCAGGGAAGTGGTGGAGTCACCATCCCTGGAAGCATTTAAAAGACGTGTAGATGTGGCACCTGGGGACTGACTTGGCATTGTTATCTTAATGATTGGACTTGGTGATCTTAAAGGTCTTTTCCAACCTAAGTGATTCTGTGACACTCTGATTCATTTGTTCTTAAGCTCTTAAAAATCAAGAAGGTCCCTGTACCATTTGATTTATAGTGTGAAAAGGAATCTTGGATTCTGCCTCTCAGATGATCCCTTCCATATGCATGCTGTTTCTTCTAGCGAAGAGATCACCGACACCAAACTGTGTTTTGTGCACTTTGTGAATATTCTACCTTAGGCTCACTGGTGCTTTCATTCTTCCAGTCATGTTTTTCTGCAGCTCATCTGTAAAAAGTAGTAATACTTAAAGAAGAGAAAAAAGTGAATGTCTCTCACTTGATACTTTTTCTTTTGTCATACCTAAAAGCCCTCCCTTTGAAATCTGGTATGGTATTTTGTGACCAAATATTATTATACTTTACTTCTGCGTTCATATTGAAGTTGACTCCTGTTTGCCACACTGTAACCTTTAGTCCATGTTTTTACTCACAATCAGCATCTTGGCAAGAAGCACAGAAGGTATAGCAAGTGATACTTTGTTATGTACATAAGAAGTATGTAGGTATTTTGTACAAATCAGTGAATAGACTCCTGAATGTGCTGTCAAAATATATGTGTTTTCCTATGAAAAGGGTAGGGCAAGATGTCTGAGTTATGAGTCTTAAATAAATTATCTGGAGGAAAAGGCAATCTGCTGTATAAATATTGCAAGTTTTGAAATCAAGGCCTTTACACTGATCTGCACTTAGAGCCCTGGCCTTATTTTGTAGTAGATAATACTATGTCAAAGCAATGTTTAGTTACACTCAGCAGTTGTTGTATTCATACTAAATTACGTCAGATTTAATCTTGAATATATTCAACAAGAGCACCCAGTTGTGCTGACAAACCTGAAATAATTTCCCTTTAAATATGTTCTATCACAAACCATTTGGGCACGTTGCCCCTCTGAAGAATGACAAAGTCGGTGTGCAGGCTCAGCTGTATAATTCCTGCTGCCTGTTGAGTTCTCTTATTATATACAAACATCCCAGGAGAAGACTTAATGGGTATCCTACTGAACATTGCAGTAGCAGAGGTGGTCAGTGTGAGGCATTTTCTCAAGGGTATTACTTTACCAATCATTTCAATTGCACTTGCGTGATTCACCACTGCTTGCATATTCGTTTGTACTTGTTCAAAGGGAAAGGAATTTAATTTTAAAATGCTCTTAAATCACTGCAATACCCATTTTACATGGTGAAAGAACAAGACAAGAAAGTGGATAATCAGGTTCTCAGAGTTTCATAAGGAGAACTGAAATTTGCTCAGAGAAGAAACAATAAAAGTCAAAGTTTGCTTGTAGAATACTTCAAAGAGTATCCTGAAAATTCGGGATCAAACACATTGTACAGAGGAGGGCACCTTGTTAATTGTAATGAGGAGATGACAATAAAGATCAGGAAAACAGTGTGTGAGAACCTAGTTTAACTGGGGAACAGCAGACAGCTGTATGATGGAACCCAACTCTTCTGGGGAGCATTTCATTGCATGAAACACACTGGAGTGCTCTCAGGCACTCTCTGGAGAAGCCTCAATGCAGCAGGAGCATAGGAAACTGTGCTGGTTCTTTGCAACTTTAACTCCTTGTGAACTTGATAGCATTGAGTTTCACATCCATAGGCATAGCTGAGGAAGTGCTCTCTTCAAGGGAAAATAATGCTGATCACTGCGATGTTAAGTTTCTGAACCTGAACTGTCTGGCATCTGGAAGTACTTTCTCAGCTGATGTCCATTTACGGAGAATGTGTTGTGTAAACACCATTTGGATTTCTAAGGCTGTGTTCTTCTAGGTCTTTGTTGGTCACCAGTGATGATGACAGGGCTTGCAGGCAGCTTGTTTTTACTCCTTCACCATTCTTCTAAATCGGAGCTTGGTCCTGAATGCTGTAAAAATAAGGAGGGAGCCAGAGCCATTTTGTTGTGACTACTGTGATCTCTCGTGCTTGGTTAAGGGAGAACATCTAGCAAATCTCAAAGAACAGATTTCCCTCAAGTTTCATTTCTGCCACCTCTTCATGTAGGAAACGAGGAGAAGGCAGTTTGATAGTGTGCTGCCAGTTAATTAGATTTTGGTTTCAGACTAGAAATGACAAAGTATTTCAATGTTGTGTCTTTTGGGTGGAATCAGAAATCCAGGAATAGAAGCCTAAGTTCCTATACAATACATAAACTAGCACCTCAGCGTGGCAATCCGTACAGCTGCTTATTAGCAAGAGTTCCAAAGCAGGGAGAAGCTCAGATACCTAACTCAAAGCTGCAGGAAGATCCCACAGTTTATTTAGCAAATTTGTGGCCAGATATGTATTCATTGAAGTAGGTGCCTAAAATAACTCCTTCCAAGAATTGTGCAGGGTGCTTGAAAGAGAGACTAGGTAGGCATTCAGAGCTTTAATCTCGTAAATCTACTGGAGACTACGTACTGGTTTTTAACTAGCTGGAGTGATGCTCTGTCCTTCTTAGGAGAGCCATTTGTATTTCCATTCAGCAAGGTTATAGGAGTTGTTCACTCACTTCTGTAGGGAAGCGTTATGATCTAGGTGTCCTAAGAACTTCTGCATCTCTGCTTGGATTTCATTAGAGCACATGGTTTAACTATTATCCCTGAATACTGTATGTAGACTGCTGGTATTTCATAATATTAAGATACTATTCAACTCTCCATAGTATCTACATATTGTTACTTTCTTATTTACCAGGACCCTTGTCTATGTCTACATAACTGTTCCAAGCTACCTAGTCTGATGAAGTTGAACTCCATTCTTCAAGTGTGATTTAGTCAATACAGCCTAAAATCATGATGAGAAAGAAGAGCGTATCTGCAAGCAAAGCTTCCTTGGTCCTCTTTCTGTGCCAAATGATTTCTGCATTGGAAGTACCTCTTGACTGTAAGTATTAACCTGCTAAATAAGTGCAGGTTAATGGAATAATGGAAGATTAGTATATAATTTCTGTATAGGAAGATGAAGATAACTTCAGCATGAAGCTAAATGTGGAGTGTGTTTGCTCACTTCAGTCAGGACATTATGATTATGAATATTTACACTAATTCACTGAAAATTTTAAAAAACCTGCATGTAAAATGACTTACATTGTTTGCTTGAGAAGGGTTAACTTATGTTTCTCATGAATACTCACACTTCAGTGTACCTTGATTGACTATTTGGTGAAAATGAAGAAGGGCAGAGAAGCCTAGTTAAATGCTAATTATTTGTGAACTTAAGATCATATTGACAATTTGCTGAAAACCCCAGGACAATTCTTAGCTGCTCTAAGCAGTCACCCTTACCTTCATGTAAGAAGTTTCCAGTTCTTCTGGAACTTCAGTTACGAGTTCTAGTAAAAGATTCAAATACTTTGATCCGGGAGAGTAAGTTAGGCTGTTATATTTCCTGAGCAGTGCCTGGAAACAGTTAAGTACCTAACTTTAAGTTAAAAGCTTGTGTGCTGAGTAGGGAACTCCAGCATCAAACAGTGAGGAAGCATCTAGAAGAAGGGAAATCCCATGATCTGAAATTCTGTTTTAGCGGGGAACCTTGAAGGTAGCGCTCCATGCTGAAAAGGAAACAATGGTAGCTGTTGTGTTTTATAGCCCTAATAGCTGTTTTTATGAAATTATTCATGCTTCAGGTTGTTATTTACTTCTTAAGATAAGCATGATCACATTTTCAAAATCCAGTGAACCGTGTTGCACCTCACAGTGACTATTCATTTGTTAAACTGATTACCAGAGAAGAGAATATTAGAGCTGGTGTTAAATTGATGGATTAATACATCAGTAAATTTGCCTACAATTCTAATTCGCACGGCTTTCTTTACACCCATGTTTTTGATATGTTCCTACCTTCCATAAATGCATGATTTTCTTTAATCATTGACATAAGTTGCAACTGCTTTGGTGTTTTTTTCTCCATGCATATTTACAAGCTTCTCAAACCAATGACCTGTATTTCTGTAACAAGATCAATATATCTGAATCACAGCAGACTTGGTGTGTATGCCTTTAGAGCAATAGTGTAGCTTAAAGAGGGCTTTAAAAATCCTTTTCTAAACTTAAGTTCTCTCTAAATGTTTTTACAGGCTAGAAATAGTGTTTTAAACCCATCTTGTAGTTTAGGAACTAATGTAAATTGTGCACCACTATTATCTTTTGTATAGAGCATCAGTAGGCAAAAATGAGTAGCCCTTTTAGATGTGTCATGTTTAACTCTCAATTAACTTGTCTCCTACCGCATAATGTTTAATAACTTTGTTAAGTCTGATAAAGTTCCATACTTCAGTTTTTAGCCAAAAATCTTGTTAATCAAAATTACATCTATAATGATGGTATTGCTTTCATAAATAATGATTAGAATGGGCTGTGGGAAAGCACCACAAGGGAAGGACTTGTGTTTTCTGTGGGTCTTCCCCACATGGCCCCTACAGAGACCTGGTGGTGAGAACATACTTGATTAGCTGAACCTTTAGGTTTCATCCAGGTATACAGTTCCTGTGCTCATCAGTGCCTCAGAGTAGGATGACTATGTAGCTGACCAAAAGAAGTCTGACTTGCTTTAAAATGTTATTGATGGGAAGACCTCTATGCAAAGTATTTGAAGTAAGCAATAAAGATGTGACAACTAAGATTATTTTTTTTTTTGGTTTAGTTATTTTTCAGACCAAAAGGGATTGCATGTCTGTTGAGTAGGATTAGGTGCCTTCGTCTTTGCAAGAATTTTAGCCTGAAGCATTCTCTTTGTTCTTGCATATGATCATATGGGTGGATTGATTTTGACTGCATCATGAGGGCAGTGCACTCCATTAATTCTGATTTGCTGTCTCTCAGTATCAGTGTTTTGTGGCCCTTGCAAGGCCACATACCATGGTTGCCCTTAAAAAGTCAACACTTCAAAAAAGTTTCTCATATCACAGACTTTGAGATGAATGTACTAATGTCTGACACAGTGGAAATCATGGCTGGAATTTCAGGCATCACTGCATGGGTTACAATACTAAATATCTTAAATGTTTTCTTTTTAATGGTGACCAATGTGCTTGTCAGAGCTACTTATCTTCCCTCTCAAAAATGCTAATTTTCTTTTAACTAACAAATGTTTCTCTTTAATCTCCATTTGTCCATTCAACTGCTGATTCTGATGGGGGAATAAAAGCAAAACTTCTAGAAGAATGTAAGTTCCTGTCCACAAGAATTAGGCTGTGTGCTGCTGAAAATTTATACTGATTGTGTTGCAAATAGAATTTGCCGTCCAAAAATGTGTGACATTTGGTTAATAATTTTGTTTGCTGTAGCTAGATGTTTTGTGCATGCAGTGTTCAGAAAATACTACTGTACATAAATCAGTGTTCTGATATTTTGAACAAATTAATTGTGTGATTTTTGGTTGTGTGCTATCTGAACATTAAAATCTTTACTCAATATCAGCATGAGCAATCTTTCATTACTACTTTCAGGAGTAAATGTATTTGATAAAAAATAAATTCATTGGAATATATATACTTATAAACTATTTTACATGTCTGAGTTGGAGATACTTTTATATCCTTAAAAAAACAGCTGATATTTAAGTAGACCTCATCTTCTGTGGACTCTCCTAACTCAGCGTTAGTGTCATGGTTAATTTAATAAGTTTTAAGTGCAGTGCATAGTACAGGAGTGGAGACTTCAGGTTTTTGATGTACATCAGGTGGAATATCCTGTATGTTGGGCAGTGTTCATGTCACGTCCCTTTTCAGAGTGTGCTTGCTTTTCCCAAGTAAGCATCTGACATGTACTGGAGAACTGCCTCTGAGAGGGAATAGGACTGTCTTCAAAGAGCCACTCTAAGGAAATACAGAAAACGTCATCATTATGTAAAAGTGTTGCCTTCCTCTTTTAAGCACTCTCTGCAGTGAGAAAGAGGAGCAAAACCCAGCTCTGCACGGCCTGTTTTGCTTAGCTGCTGTATCTCATTATGGTTCCATGATCTGGTTTTTTTCCCTGGCTATTTCTTGTGGGTAGGGCTTTACAGAGAGCTACATCTTTCTGTGCTTCAGAATACTTAATGCATAATGGTAGGGAAGACTTAAAATAAAAATCCCAGTTCTACAATTTTAACTGGCTAGAGAGATGCGTGAGAACACTTCTCTCATGATTGAAATGTTTTGCCTAAGTGGATAGAAATGACCCCAAAGTACTAGCAAAGTGTGTTGCTGGACAATTTACAACATTTAAGACAAGAATGTTCACTTGGTTCCTTTAGATGTCACTAAACTATAAACAGATTAATCATCTTTAGGAAGAGAGCTTTCTCAGTGTCAATACCATAACCGGGTTGTGGGGTTTTTTTTAATGCAAAAATAAGCATAGATAATGCTGACAGTTTGTAAGTTACTTTAAATAGGTAGGCAGCAACCACTTTGTTAGGTGAATAAATTTGGTTTTGTGCTGCTTATTCTAGAGTACTTGATACATCATAGATGTTAAATGTTTTTTTTCTCCTGGGGAAATTCACAAGATTGACTACATTTTTGTTGGTTTTTTTAAGGAGAATCAGTACTACTTTTTCCTGCACGTTCACTCTTTAGAAATTAGTTACTATTTTTGTAATTTTTTTACAGTGTCTTATAACACATTTTTTACTCCTGAAAAGTAGCTTCTAAAAGCATGCTTTGTAGATTAATTCAATACGTTGAATGTAATAAATGTCTCAAAAGTTTACACCCATAGAGAATTTGGAAATACATAAAATTTTTAGAAACACAAAACAATGTATTTTTTTTTTCCTTCTGTGTGGTAAAAAGCATTTTGTGTGGATCTATGTCTCACAATTCCTCATTCAGGATATATTGAACTTAGAATTCTGTGTCCTTTGATTTTGTGAAAATCTGTTGAAATATGATGTATAGAAATGATTGATATTCATTACACTTTTTGGCCCAAGTCTTCATCTGCTGTAAATCAGCATAGCTCAGTTGGAAGTTGCTATAGCTACGCTGATTTACAGTAGAGGGCTTCAGCCTCCTAATACAAAGTATACTTTAATCCTGCTTTTCTGTTGATGATTTGATTGCTAATTGCAATTCTGCTTTCTGTGCTTACAAAACAGTTTCCCTGGTACTTTGAAAATACTGTTAAATTATTCTGTTTCTTATATTCCATAATGAAGTGTCACAACCTCCTACAATAACGCAGCAATCTCCAAAAGATTACATTGTTGACCCTCGAGAGAATATTGTAATACAGTGTGAAGCAAAAGGAAAGCCACCTCCTAGGTTAGTAGCATTTTGTTCTGCTTTTGTTGGCCTAACAGTGTAGGAAAACTAGGAGAAAATAACGTAAACGAACAAGTGTATGCATATGTATCTGCTTGCACACACAGAAACATGCATACGCTTCTACCTTTGTAATTTAAACAGCTAACAGATAGTGATATAAATTTGACTCTTCTCATACTTGTTTAAACTTTTCTGTAGTCTTCAAGGAACTGTAGTATTTTTTTTCTCCTCAAAGCTCATACAATAAAATAATACTTGATTATTAGAAGAGCAAATAGGTAACTGCCCATGGAAGGCACCAGGAGGCATGCCATACTATGCACTGGATCACATTCCAGATTTAGGCAGTTTCTAAGAGTGGGCATTGAATAAATACAGAGTAACACTAATAAATTAAAATTTAATGTTTTGTAGATCATTCCATTTTACAAGGCCCATCTTGAAATACATAAGCATTTGGCCAGAAGTTATGTAATGTGTATCAGTTTTAATGATCAGTATCCACGATTTACCAAGTGTATTTAATAGCCTTAAGATTTGGGTTTGGCAGAAATGGTAGCCCTGGGTATAGGTCAGATTCCCGATCATTTTTCATTTTAAGGCCCTATTCAAGTATCTTAAAATATGTGAAAAGTACTCATTTCAAGATGCTGAGCTACTACTGGAAACAGCAGTAGCTATGAAACATTCTGGCATTGCTAGTAACTGCTTCTGATTTCAGAGACTATGAAGAGAAATGTGCATCTCTGCTCTCAGTAGTGTTTATCCTACAATAGTGAGGTCAGTCTATGATTGTTCATTCAGACACACACAGACGTCATTAAATGTACTTCTGAATAATGACTTTTTCTACATTATTCCTTCTGGTTGCCTTGGGATCATGGTCATTATCATGCTGGGCAGCAGAATGGAGAAGATGGGAGATCACCGTTACACAGCCATAAAGCTGCTGTGTTTGCCAACATTTTAATTTAGGAGGCACAGTGCCGTTGTCAAGAGCCTGGGTGTTGACCTGGAGAATCAGATGATCATCAGGCGCAATGTGCACAACTGTACTGCTTCTGCAGATGTTTCTCTTGAACACCTTTTTGGGTTAGATTTACCTGGAAGAACAAGAGCACTGTCTGTGAGACTTAGATATATCTGAGTCATGTGCCAGGGCTCTCTACTGTACAGCCTCATCTTCCCCATCAAGCCTGTGTCTCACTTTGTTCCCCTGCTACACAGGATTTAAGTGCAGAATTTTCTAAGTTTTCTAAGCTTGTTTTTCTAAGTTTTATAAGCTTGTGCTTAGTTTTGCTTAGGCATCCGAATAATTTATTTCAATAGTTACTCTGGTCCGTCAGTCTTCATGACCTCCAAATACATATTGCAGCTTGAGCTGCTTCAGAGCTCTGAATTTGAAGATGAACTTTTTCAGCCTGGAGCGTGAATGGTTTATTAAACCAGGATAACTTCTTATTGGTGAGAGCAGTTGCATAAAGGTTTGTGGATGTGCTGCTACCTAGAGCTTGAGCAGCAAAGATTCTGACTTTCACGTATATCAAATTCAGGGGTTTGTACCACATTTGCCACGTCTTATCTGAGGCTGTATTACAATCCCCTGTATCCTTCAGTGTTATTTGGTAGCAGAGGATTACAGAAACCCCATGTTCTCCTGCTTCATCCGCAAGGCCGTAAGAAAGAAATTCATTATTGGTTCACTGTGCACACTAGTCCTCCCCAAAACGCTATGGTGCTGGCCAAGTCCAGTACTGCTGGCCAGGTCCAGTTCTGCTCTCCACCACTACAAAGTGCAACTAGCATGTCCAGTCCTGCTCTCCTGCTGCAGGTCAGCGCATGATTTGAGTGACTTAGAACTTAAAGTTTTTCCAGTACCATGTAAGTTTATACTTCTAGGAAGCATTCTAACCCGTAATCATATATAGTGTTTATGTTTAAGGTTATGAAGCTGAAATGTAACAAGTGCAAAAACTGCTGTTCACAGCATTTGAACCTGTGAGTGCTCAGCACTTCATAAGTGTTGATCTAGCTCTCGGTAATTGTACTTTTGACCATTAACAAAGCATAAGTAAGAAATTGGGTGTTCACGGTAGTATAGGTCACAGATGGACTCTCTGCTTTTTTACATTTTTTTTATGAGTTCTAATAGCCTTCATTTTTAGTGACTACTTTTCAAAACATCTCTTGCTTTGAGTAACACCAGTGTAAATTTACTAGTTTAATTATGGGCTATCAGACTGCAAAATTTCATTTAAAGAATCGTGGTTGTTTGCATTAAAGTAGTGAAAATAACCTCACCATGCAGTCTTTAATTCACTTGCTTAACTTTAAAATGGCCAAACCAATTAAAATAAATGGTCTCCTGCTGGGACCTGAGATGACACATTTCAGCCCAGAGCAAGTTTTTAAAGGCAGGTTTATAAACCCTTTCAACAATAGGCTTTATAATGGAAATCCTAATGCAGCTTTAGCAATATCAGTTCTCACAGATGTTACTGTATCATCTTTGGTGGAAAGCAAATCAGTTCTTTTCATTATATGATTAACTTCAGAATCTTGTAATGTAATTTTTTTTAAAAAAATATTGACTTTGAAATGGCTCCTGTTAACAAGTTCTGCCAAGGCTTTTATCTTAAAGTATTGCCAGATTTCTTATATTAAAAAAGTGCTCTATTCCTTTATTAGTTAATTTAGTTTGGGAACAAGTCTAACTTGTCTGCTAAAGAAAAAACACCATGTATTTTTGAAAATTACTTTTTTCTTCTTTCTCTCTATACAATCTACAAAAGGCAACTGAAGAAGAAACTTTTCTTTCTGTTTTTATTATTTTAGTTTCTCCTGGACACGCAATGGAACTCATTTTGATATAGATAAAGATGCACAGGTAACAATGAAACCAAATTCAGGGACCCTTGTCATAAATATTATGAATGGTGGGAAGGCAGAAGCATATGAAGGGGTATACCAGTGTACAGCAAGGAATGAACGAGGAGCAGCCATTTCCAACAATATTGTTATAAGGCCCTCTAGTAAGTGAAGCTCTTAATGTTTGTAAATGTGAAACACTTCAGTTTGCTTATTTTCTTATTAATGTTTTGCTTCTTTTTTCCTGTCTTAAAAATTTAATCATCAAACTGATCATGTTAGAAGTTATTGTATAGCTTCTGATACGCAAATTTAATGCATTGCATGTTCTCTCCATTATTCCTTAGAAAATTCAATAACCAAAATGCTTTCCTGATGTTATTTTGTTACGTCTGGGTCATGTTTAAAATTGGGGTTTATATGTGACACTACAATTAGAATAAACTGTTTAAAACCTTAATGCCCATCATGGATGAGGACAATTTTTATTTTCTTTCTGATTCATGTATTTGATAGTTTTTATAATAGCTTTAATACAGAACAGATTGGGACTAAAAAGAAGATAAAGCTAAAAGATTTTGATTAATAATAGGCTCTTTCTGCAGCTTTTCATGTGATTTTAATCTCAGATCAGTTTCTCAAGCTTCTAATTTTTAAATATTCTGTTCTCATAAGTTTAGATAAAACTGTATGTGTATAATGCTGTTTCAGGAAGGTCTACCTTTTTTTTTTTCTGATTTAGTGCATCAGGGTTTTTTTCTTTCTTTCATTATCATATTTAAAACTTTGCAAGATTTTTTACAGAAACTTCAGTGAGTAGCCAAAGTAATTTGCATCAGTTTATTATAATTTCAGCAAATCATTGCTGTACAAAATGTTTTAAAGAAAACCTAGTTTTCTTCCAAGAAAATAAAAAAAAAATACAAAAATTAAATCTTTAGGAAACTTGATAGGACTTAACATTCTGATGCATGTTTTTCTGGAATATTATGTGCATTTCTTTAAATTGTGGAGGTTTTGTCAATCCATAGTTTGTATGTGTGTTAAAATTACTTTGTATAGGATCTCCTTTGTGGACGAAAGAAAAACTAGAACCAAATCAGGTTCGAGAAGGTGATTCACTAGTACTACACTGCAGACCTCCTGTTGGCTTACCACCACCTATAATATTTTGGATGGATAATGGTGAGTTAGCTTTTTATGCAGAATTAATTTACTTTTTGCAGGTTTTTTACATAGCTGATCGTTGCTTACCAGGACCACAGATGGTGGAGTTTCCCTCTAAGTTAAAATTCAGAGAATTTCCATTTCTGTAGAAATGAAGAAACAAGCAGACATGCAGCCCAAAAGCATGAAGCCAAAAGCAGCTGGAGATCTTAATGTAAGCTGTAGATTAACCCATTGTGGAAGAATGGGAAGACAAGGGAGTTCAAGAGGAAAAGTAGAAAAAGATCTATATATTTACAAACCCACAAACAGCGTAATTGAGTGAACATGGAGTCTGCAGGTCATAATGCTGGAGTGTGTATTATAATTGAGATAAATGTGTTCTTGTTTTCCCTTAGCTTTCCAAAGGCTGCCTCAAAGTGAAAGAGTTTCCCAAGGTCTAAATGGAGACCTTTATTTTTCTAATGTACAACCAGAAGACACCCGGGAGGACTATATTTGCTATGCAAGATTTAATCATACACAAACTATACAGCAGAAGCAACCCATTTCTGTAAAAGTCTTTTCAAGTAGGTATTGCATTACCTAATTATGTAGTTACACAATATTTATCCAGAATTCTCAAGTTATTTGCCAAAGTTAAGTAGTGTTACGATAGAGAATTTTGTCATTTTAATTCTGAATAAGAAATGTCGTTACTGTATAAACTTAAAATGTAATCTCCAGTTTTCCTGATATACAATTAATTTTAAATGCTGTCATTTTTTCCCCTTTATAAGGCTTTGTCTTTGAAAAAATGTTCTGTAAGATTTGAAATATTGCAGAAATACAGTGTAAAAAATAATGGTTTTCAGGTGCTTTTCATGTCCAAGGGTATCAAGTTATTATGATTACTGTAACTATTGAAACAAATTAATCAATCATTTGATTAACTCGCCGTGGCCATATCATCACCTTTTGATTCCCAGTATTTTGATTTATCCCTCTTGTATGCATTCTTCATGATATTCTGTTTATTTCAGTGGATTCATTGAATGACACTATAGCTGCTAATTTGAGTGACACTGATATTTATGGTGGTGAGTTACACTGGTCCCCACTGATACTCCCTGTTTCACAGTAGCATTTAGTTAACTAACTTCACATCCATGGCTACTTAACATTTTGCTCCTTTTTCAGTTTCTAATGAAGGTATTATTAGTGCTGGTGATAATACATACTTTAGAAAGAGACTACAGTGTGATCCCTTCAAATATTTAATGTTTCAACGTTCTTGTAGCATATGGCTCATAAAAAATATAAAGTCTTACAATAAATAAGTCCTTCCACACTGGGGCAGATTTTAAAAATTGTCTCTTTGATGGCTTCTATACTGTGTTGTTTTTTTATATTCTTCCTCCAATTTATTTAATAGTTTGATATGATCATTATCACTAGGACTATTCAATATTACATGCTGCATAATAAATAACAAAAATAAGGCATTTAACAGATGCACTTCACATTTAATAGCTTATTGAATGTACCATTCATTTTAACATACTTAATAAATGTAAAGCTGTAATTAATTAAATACTTTAATACTATCTGTATAAATAACTTTGTAGGGGAAAAATCAGTTTTGTTTGTCTGGTGTTTAAGCTGATCTTTACATTAATCTATGTTGAATGGTCTTTTGTATATGGTAAATTAAATCCTCCTGAATAGGTGTATGTGTGTTTAGCGAGTGTGACTTTGGAGCAACACTGATACTGTACACCTTGAGCTTCTAGACTTTCCACTTGATATTGTGTGAGATGGAAAATACATGAAATTTATTCTAATTTTGTCTTTTTCCTTGTCATATTAAACCATATTTGTATATATTAAACCATAATTTACGGGAATTTAAAATAAATCTAGGGGCACAGATTATTTTAATTTTCTGCATAAAAATATGGTGTCATTCAGGAACAGACAAGAAATAGGTGCCTCAACACAGAATGATATGTTAGCTTCGATTAGTGGGGAAAACACCAGTCAGTTGGCTCACAGCTCAGAAATAGTAGAGGTAATTCTTCTGAATTTTCATAGTCTTGCAGAATGCATTAGCAGTCATTAGCACTGCTGAAACTGGGTGGATTAGTTACTGCCTGTGACTGTCAACTGTATTCTTGTTTCTAGACTGTGCTTTTCTCCCAACTTTATGTTGTTTCTGTACTAGTTTTTAAGGACTTCATAGGACATACTGTATTAAAACTATATTAATCTGTCAGTAAATCCTATACCCTGATAAACAAGAGGTTATGTTTCTGCTTGCATTTTTAAAATATGTGGTAATTTAATGATTCAGACTGATACTGCACTTCAGAGCAATTTATTCCTTACTTTAAAACTGCTGTAAAAAAGCAGTATTTACAGAAAGCACTCTATTATTACAGAAAGCACTCTTATTCTGTCTTCCACGAAGGCACATGAAATACCACAATACTTCAAAAGTCAGCAGAGTATAGTGTCAGACATATGTCTTATATTTATAGCTGCCTTTTTGCTGTGATTATTTCTTGTGGGTTAATCAGTGGTTCTTTATTACCAGACTGGGGGAACAGACTGAATTAGTTAAATGTATGGTAAGAGGAGAGTACAAGGCTTAACTTCTGAAAAGACATCCCACATTGCGTAGAAAATACTGAACAATGCATATTGCAAAGTGGAGTGTACCTTGTATCTCCTTGGTTTATATTTCTGAATACACTAACTTTGCTTTATTTGTGTTGTAATGGAAGCCCAGAATTTTTTGGTAACTTTCAGTTTTGCACCATGACTCCCAACAGTGACCTCTTACTCCCCATAATAGTTCTGCTGAAGTGAATAGGGGCTGCTTAGGATTAAGGCTGCATAGTTGCCTATTAAAAACTATGTGTCAGTTGCTTCTGTCTTTAATAATAACATGTTTCATGTATGTGTTCAAAATTACAGCATTTAACAGGTTGAGATATGTCTGTCAAAAACCTAATTTGTTGAGCTGTATATTTAGTTCTGTAACACAATGATTTTTAATTAAATGGCCAATGTGGAGCAAAATCTCTGTCTGAAAAGTGAGAATGGTTCTATGCGTTTGATCAGTATTAAAATTTTAAACTTTTTTTTTTTCTTGTTCCAGCGAAGCCAGTTACAGAAAGACAGCCAGTTCTTCTAACACCAACAGGTAGCACAAGTACCAAAGTGGAACTCAGAGGAAATGTGCTTTTGTTGGAGTGCATTGCAGCAGGATTGTGAGTTACTTCTTAGACAGTGTTTTTCTAAATAAAAATACTGAAACAGGGGGAGACATTTCAGAGATGCTTAAAACATTATGACTATGTAAGCTTACGTATATCAATGAAACAAAAATGGAAATTAGAAAGAGCTTTTTTAAGGAAGTCCACCATTTACTTGGGTATCAGCAGATTTTAAAACTATGAACCTAAGTATGGCCTCTGCCTTCTCATATCCGCAAATCCTATGCAAAGGATTCAGGTTGTACCATTGGGGTTTTTTTAACGACACAAGCAAGAAATGCCATATGGTAAACGTGGACACACATCTACAGAATTGAACTCAGGAATCAAGCCTCCATTTTTTTCCTGAATTTACAATCATTAGATTCTCATATTATATAAAAAGAGCTAAGAATCCACTCATCTAAGCTTTAAAAGCTGCTTACATATGCTAATAATTACTTAGTAGATCAGCTAGGTGGGAGTTGTTAGAACATACGTTCAGCTCCTTGCATCCAATTTCTCATTGTAATTGAATTTAATTGGTACTTGTTTCTTCGATGTAATGCAAGTTTGCTCCTGCTGGTTATTATGCAAGTAGAAAATGACTAAAGAGCAATTTAACTTCATAAATTAGTTTGATTAGTCAGTTTCATTCTCAGGAAGAAATCTGAGAATAGATTAGTTAGTGAAGGAATGGAAAATCTTTACTAACTATTTCAGGAACTGTAAACATATTTACAGTGCACGAAAGCATATAATGCAGAGTTCTCTGAGATAGCCATGAGGAAAGCCAAAAATGGCAAATAATGCAGCACAGCATCATGCACGCGTGTTCACTTGCATAAGCTTCATAGGCCACATTCATGTGCAACTTGACACACACGTCAGTGCCATGTTTTCTGTCTCGGCTGTGATCTGCTCAGGTGTCTGCATCAGCCGCACTAGCAAAGCCACACCTGAGAGTGTGAGTAGCATCAGCCTGGGTAATCTTCATCTGCAATACAGTTACATATTGTTTTGACAACCTGCAATAAAAGTATTCAGCAATGCAAACCCCAGTAAAATGGCTGGATAAAAATGCGGAAAAATTATACATTATATGGCTTTGTGTCTTTAGCTGTCATGTATTTTTTTTTAAAAAAATATAATTCAGTGAGGGAGGCTTAAATAGTTGTCCACAAAGGGTCAGATTCAGATTTTGTTTAAAACAATTATTCCTAATCACTGATACCTTAATTAAAAGTCAACTTTGCTAGGTGTCTCTGTTATAAAATATGTGATATTAGACTGCTAAGGGAATATTTGCCTTGAGTCATTACTATTTGAGAGAAGACGTTCTACTTGGTAAGCAACACCTTGTAATTTCTTGTAATTTTAAAAGTGTATCTCCATATGTTTGGAGAACTTTCAACTTCAGTGGATAACATAGGACATAGCCAAGTTTTAGACATGGTACAGTGACAAGTAGCTATACTTGACTCAGCACTGACATTTTTTTCTTGATTTCTCATAGGGAATATTTCTGTCTCCTTACAGCTCTGCTGTAAAGTTCATGACGTTCGTGAAGCATTAGGATATTGCTCACATGAAGGACAATTATAAACTTGTCATTATCTAGAAGCTACCTTTTAAAGCACCATGAGTATCGATTTGGTAGTATAAGTACAAAAAGATTTGGAATATACTTTATTAATTTATTAACCATCAGGGGTTTTAGATTAATCAGCAGACAAATGCATTCTGTAATTATTAAGCCTACAAACAGATGGCCATTGACAGTGTTAGTGAGGCTTGTCATTTCCAAGAAACAAATGCTGGCATATTTTGCACATTTGCTGGATGTGCCCCAGAATCTGGGTAAAAGCTCTTAAAATAATTGTTTGTAAAACATATGTTCAAATAATTAATGTATTGAACTCATCTTCCTTTTCTCCAGTCTCTAAATTTGATCTGTGCTTTTGCTTCTCCAGACCCACACCGGTAATCCGCTGGATTAAAGAGGGTGGGGAGCTGCCAGCCAACAGAACCTTTTTTGAAAACTTTAAGAAAACCCTCAAGATTATAGATGTTTCTGAAGCTGACTCTGGGAACTACAAATGTATAGCAAGAAATATATTAGGTTCTGCTCATCATGTCATTTCAGTAACTGTTAAAGGTAATACTAAAATAATCCTTCATGTAATATTGTCAGGGTCCAGAATGCAAGATTCAAGTAAACTTTCTAGGATAAAATAGAGCTGAAAATGGTAATGATAAAAAAAAGCCCTGAGGAAATGATCATTAAACTGACTGAATTCTAGCACTGGAAGGACTTTGCTACCTCTGATCTCTTTTTCTTTTTTAATATGTTATTTTGTAAAGCATCAGGCTAAACTGAGATTGCACTGTTAACAGTACTAAGATAATTCCTTAATTTGTACCGGTGCTACATTTGTTTTAGATCCTTTGATTATCTGTCATTAGACTGCTTCTTTTTCTTGTTTTTGTGTCATCCTCTCCATCTCACTTCCTCATTTCCTCCTCATTTTCTCCATCTTTTCTGCTCTCCATTCATATAGCCCAGATTCTTTCTCTTCCCTATTTAACTATTGTCTTACGGTTGTCTTCTTCCTTTTTCTATCTTAATTGACATTTCTGGTTTTCTGTCTTCATGGTTTTTTACCCATGTCTTGCTAGTTCTAAAAACACTTACAGTCTGTTTGTCCAAATAGGAATTGTAAGTATGTTTTGAATACTGTGAAACAAAAAATCTGGAATGACAGCTAATTAGCCATTGAAATAATCAGCTGTAGTGCTTAATTTGCATGCTAAATAGTCATTTATTTTGTTGTAGACCAGCATCATTTTATGATCACATTCAACCTCCTTTTTAAAAGCAGAAGTTTAATTTTCTGTTTGCATCTGTCCATCAATCCAAAGCCTGAAATTTAACAGCAAGATGTGATAACATATGCTATTTGTGGTTATTTATTGTAAAAGAGATGGAGACATAGATGAATATCCTTTGGTAAGGACAGTGTTCCATCCGTTTTGATCTCTGGGTTTTCAGCTGTCTCAGGTAAACATCTGGCCCCACTGCAGTCACCCATTGAGTTCAGTGAGACAAAAGATTTTTCCATTTCTAAATTTCATCATTGACATGAAATATTTGTATGTAATCAATCCTAAATTCATTTCTAACAACCTAACTACCGTGAACATGGATATCTCTGAAGTTAATCAGAAGACCACTCTAGTCTCTGCAGATGTCATACTCAGATAAATTTTGCTTTCTTTAGGAAAGGCAAATTAGATTCAAAGCAGGTAATCCTAAATAAAGCAAAGAACTTCTTGTTGATTATCTCAGAACTTTAATGCAGCAGGTAGCCAATAGCTCAGTTTAGCCAAAGTATAATTTACTATTTAGTCATTGAGTATCACACACACACATATATATATATATATAATTAAAAAAAACCCCAAAACATAGCAGTGTAAGTCTGTATCTATACACACCTTGTTTGAATTATCTTCTGGTTACTATGACTATGCCTTATGATTTTCTGTACACAGTTTTGGAAAACAATTGCAATGTTTCTCTTCTTAACCCCAGCTGCCCCATACTGGATAACAGCACCCAGAAACTTGGTCTTGTCTCCTGGAGAAGATGGGACATTGATCTGCAGAGCTAACGGCAACCCAAAGCCTAATATAAGCTGGTTAGCAAATGGCGTTCCCATAGCAAGTAAGAATCTTAACTACCTTACAGGAGGATGATTAAGAGAATATGAGGAATATCAGGGTGTTTTTTTCAAATATAAATGAGGAACATGTATTTGAATAGTTTTTGTCTGACAGATAATACTAAATTATAAATGACGTGATAAAAATACTGTGGTTCATAAAAGTGGAACAATGAATTGCGCCTCTAATGCGCTTGAGAGCACTAAAATTTGTGTCTGTATGCCTGGTTGTTCTGTCTGGTGTTCTGGTAGTAGTATCCTTGTGGAGATGGGACCATAGTAACAGAACTGCACCATGCCCCTTTCACAGGGGTATTGCTGGAGTGTAATTGTTTACCGTTGTGTTGCTGTGGCAGTCGTATTTGCTAGGTCTCTCCTTTACCACCCCAATGCAGCACTAATTTTGTCTAGGAATGTAAAGGTGACGTAAGAAGTCAAGTCCTCACATCTGTGGATGTGCAGAGCACTTTTTCAGGATTTGCATCTTGTAGTATGTTTGAATTTTCCAGGCTTCAGCATGAAAAAGCAGCAGCAGCAAAACTGGCTGAACGTGTCAGCAAGTGCCTGGCAAACAGATTGTGCCAAGTAGGTATCAAAGAAAAGGAACCCCTAGGGCAGTGAAACAGCTGTTTCTCTGTGCATGGGTAAGAAAAGCAACCCAGATTTGGTGATTGAGTCATATTTGTTGCAGTGTTATGACTGGCAACGCTGTATGACAGACACAAGATAGCTGCTATATATAGCACAACCTTACTCAGGAGGAACTTGGAGGACAATGCAGTGTGTTGTCCATTGGGTTTGTACTTGGCATAGCCTATGCTGTAAAATCACACTTGGTTTTTCTATCTTTATTCTTCCTCTTTTACAAAAGAGTGTTATAAAACCAGACAATCTACCCTGTTGACTCGTGGGAGATAACATGCTCTAAAGTATTGGTCTGTGCTGACCTATTGGAAGCATGACAGTGTAACTTTCAGGAGTTTCAGGAGATGTTTAAGTCTGTTGATGAGTTTAGGACATCACAGAGTTTAGGACAGGGGTCCTCAAACTATGGCCTGCGGGCCAGATACAGCCCCCCAGGGTCCTCAATCTGGCCCCTGGTATTTACAGACACCCCACCCCCCCACACCCCCCCCGCTGGGGGTTGGGGGGGGAAACCAAGCAGCCGCAGGTGACTGCCTGCCACTGCAACCGCGCGCCGGCCCCCTGGTTAAAAAGTTTGAGGACCCCTGATTTAGGACATGGAGGAGGATTCTCTGCAGTGAGAATCTAGCAAATAGCAACAGGTAAATGAGAACCCTCATTAGATATATCCAAAATATTTGGGATACAGGAGAGATTAAACTGAACTAGAAGGAAAAATATACAACTTTTTTGGGGAAAAGTAAGGGTATATATTGAAGCAGATAGAAATATTTAGCAAAGAACCTGTTTCAGGAATCCTAATTAAACGTAAGTTGAGCTGTCTAGCCTGACATTTAAGATGAGATGTTTCCATTGGTTACGTAAGTTATGTAACCTGACATTGACCACCTCATCAAACAATGGTATCACAGAAGACCAGGAAAATATCAGTGTAATTTTTTATTTTGTATATTGTACATAAATATATCATAATGTATGCCTTATGATCTGTCCCAATCGTTTAACTCCTTTTCAGGTCTCCTGACTGGTAAAATATTTTTCTCCTATGAGATTCACCTTTGCCTCACACTGCCTCCTTGTCAAAGCTGCAGACATGCTGTTCAAATGACAGACAAGTACATTTTCCAGAAAAGTAATGATGTGTTCTGCATTCTTGCAGGATAGCAGTAAAACATTAAAAATCAGTGTTTTCAGAAGCAGCTGCAGGATGCCACCGAATTTACCAAATACAAGGGCAGTATACATTCGCTGGCTGGCCTTGAGGAGTCAGTACACAGAGTCTTATTGAAGGGAACTCATTAAAAATTAAGAGACTTTAATTAAATTACCCACTCAACCTCAGCAGGAAAAAAAGAAAAAAAAAAGAAAAAGAATATAGGAAATAAATAACAGGATAGCTCAGCCTTATGTTAAAGGTCACTTTCACTGCTGAGAAACTGTGAAGTTTTAGTCACCTTAAATATTTTAAGTGCAAGTTGGTTGGGTGCTCCAGTACAGAGTCTGTCAGGGTATCTAAGAAAGAGGAGCATCATGATCACAGAAAGTGCAGTTCTTAAGATTCTTGTGATTTTGGATTATTCTGAGTTAACAAAAGCTCATCTGGAAACTACCGAGTACAGTGTGCCTTTTTGTTCACTTGTTACTAAATTACAGAATTGAGCCCCTCTTCTTCCAACTGAATGATTAGTAAATCACTGTAAAAGGAAACTAAAGCAGCTGTTTCAGCTTCAGGGCAGTGGTGAGAGCTACACCCATGGCAGGATTTCAAAGAAAAAGAGCTACATTTGAATTTCAAAGCCCTGCTGTCATCATATATCCCACAATGTGCCTCCTGTGGCCCAGTAATCTGTTTGCAATACTTTAATTTTCTATTGGAAGCACAACTGGGAGATGCTTAATTCTTCCGGTTTTGTTTTTCCATAATAGAGTCAGACAAGGAAGGGGGAATGTTACAGAAAGAACCATTCGTCCATATCTCAGTCAAAGGGTGAGGCATAAATACCAATAGGGAAAAGAGAAGAATAAAGAAAAATGTAGTGTGTCTTAAGCACCTATGAAAACAAATTACAATGGTATAAATTTTGTTCTAGAGTATATTAATCAAACTAAAAAAATATTAAAATGAAGATTTCTTTGAAATATTTAAATTAATTTTCTTCAACAGTAACGCTTTAAAGAAAAACTCCAGCATGCCTGAAAAGAAAGATGCTTCAGACATGCTGGAGTGATAAGGACCTAACCTTCCGATGTTTACTCACAGGAGTAATTTGAACTTGCATGCACAGTCCCGTTGAGGTCAATTAGAATTACTTTGGCAAGTAGCAATTGAAAGTTCAGGCTATGACTCTGCCTTGCCTTGTGCTTCAATTAACACTCAAGATCTGCATTATTTATACTGCTGCATGATCCATTGTGTTTTACTGCTTAGATATTCAGCATGGTTTTACAAAAGGGAAACCATGCATAAAGTGTCTCAACTTTTAAGAAAGTAACAACCCAGATTAATTGGGACGGGGGAAGCACTTTCATAATTGAACTTCAGAAGGGCATTGCAAGTACTGCACAAAAGACTAATTTATTGGTTCAGTGGTTTATAGTTCATGATGAGCTATTAAATATTAAATACACACACACAAGATTTATACAAAGTACTGCACTGAAAGGCACTGTTTATCTTCTTTCAACACGTTCTTCACTTGTTTATATCACATTTCGCATTGAACCTTTTAGTTAGTCTCCATTAGTAATCACATTGAATTTAAGGGAGAAACATTAGCCCTTAGATTTCTTTCGTGAAAGGCCTTGATAATCCCTGGCTCAGAGATTCATCATCCATCGCGTTCTCTGCAAGTACACACACAAGCTGTTCACTGCAGCTGTGGGAGGATGGGGAGAAATCTGCTGGACTCTGATGCCCCGAGGATTTCAGTCTTGGAGAGAAGAGGTCTGCCAGGGCAGACATTTATCCATTACTTCTGCTGTCATTGGTGTTGAAACTGTGCATCTGGCCTAGGAACTGCAGCAGATATGAAAACCTTTGATAATGAGGGTTTTTTATCGTGCACAACATAGTCAAAGGGTGGTTGTGGCTAGTGCAGATAATAATAACCTGCTGTCCCTTTGTAGGCAATAGTACTGTCAGAATCAGAAATTCAGAAACAAGGATTTCAGTGATCACAGAAAGACTTTGCTGAGGAGCAAGTGGGATTGGTAAGAAAAGGAAAAGGGTGTCGTCTTCTGTGTCCCACCTTTTCCAGAATTAAGTCTTTGTCAGTTCACTGTAAGGGGTAGAGTAAGGCAAAACTGGATTGCTTAAGTTTCTTGTTTTTCTTGCTTAGGTTCAGTCTTGGTTTGACCCTATAGGTTCTCAAGTGTCTGATGTGCTATACTGCCTACCCTTGCTATTTCATTACCAGTTTTGTGTTCAACTCCAAACATAAAAGGATTATAGTCACATAATGTTCTCTAGATCCATAATATGGTATTTAGGCAGTGTGATCAGAGGTGCGAGTGAACAGGTCTGTCTTGCATAATAGCCTCTGATTTTGGCTTTCAGATGTTAGGAGGAAAGTCAGCGACAGCCAGAGGAATGTTAACTGGGTGCTTATTCATAGACCATATGGTTTACGATCCACCAAAAGCAGGAGGTCTGTCCATAAGGGGCATACATTCTTATCTAGCCACCTCAATGACTACACACTGAGTGTTCCTCCCCGTTTTCTTGGCTGGGTGGTTGGTAATGTTAA
Source organism: Falco rusticolus (assembly GCF_015220075.1). Lineage (NCBI taxonomy): Eukaryota > Metazoa > Chordata > Aves > Falconiformes > Falconidae > Falco > Falco rusticolus. Next base: position 42,745,143 of record NC_051191.1, on the reverse strand, counting down.
GTCCTGGTTCTATCACATTCTCCTGTTGTCGTAGCTAATGATCTGAAAACAGATGTCCAAAATTACACAAATAATTCTGAAAAAATCTCATTTCGGTCATTCAATTGTAGCTAGTTTTAACAACAGAACGTGTTTTCTGGTTTTGAAAGTGGTTCCTGTATTCATAAATGACTCATGAATTGAGTTTTCAGAAGAATAAGCAGGTCAAGAGGAATGATGGGGTACTTCTAGCAAAAGTTACTATAATACAAATGAAGCTGTGATCCTGTCAGAACTTGAAAAGCATACATGAGCATCAATGTAGAAGGATCATGTTTCTACATTCATATCAGAAAAAAAGCACCTAATGTTCTGTCTTTACTTTCTACATATATTTCCACAGTAACAGAGTCTTCAAAGCTTTCTCTGAAGTTAGAATTGTTGAAAATCATGGCTTAAGAGCCAGTACTGATCTCATGCCCCCATTTACATTCACTGTTATTTGTGCATAAATTTAAGCACAGAATTGTAGTAGTAGTAGTGGAACTACAAAAACGAATGTTCAGTATAAAAATCTGTTGCAGGAGAGAAGTCAGAGATCACTCAGATCTGATCTAGTATTTAGTTTTTTGAATTCTAATCAGTAAATTTAGGTATGTAAAATAATAAATATAGATATATTGGTGATCAGTACTATTTACTACATGTCAAGTTAGTATGATATACAAAGATTGTCACGTAAGCTTAATGTATCTTAAATGTCACATGCATGCAAAAAAATATCATAAACCCATCGATGTCAGGTAAGGGGTCTGTCAGCCTCGAGGGGTAACCCTGAGAGGTGTCCCCACGCAAGGGGAGATCACCGTAGGGCAGCCAGCTGCTATGGAGGGAGAGCTGATGGCTGCAGATATTTATAGCATAAAGTGGTTGATTTTTAGTCAGATTTTCTGTTTTGTTAATGCGTTTTCCACTGCTTATCAGCTCAGTCTCCAGCCAAACCGTTTTTTTGGGTTTGGTACTGAGTCCTCACTGATAGCCTCACATAACAGGATTAACTTTGATTAGGGCCACTTGCTGAGCATCTGCCTGGACCTTCAGAAGTTCAGTTAGTTCGAACAGGAGGAGTGCATCCATCACAAATTCTAAATCAAGAGATTGTCTCAGCTTCTCTGAGAAACGACTGCTATTGATGCAAAATGATAGCTCAGCTTTACTGAAGAAATGAGTGACCAAGCACTATAACGCTTAAACAACAGACCTCGTGTTACTACATTTGTTTTCCAACAACTATATAGTCACTGTGAATGCATAGCAGGACTGATTACTTTTGATTCATAACTTTGATTTGCTAAAGAAGATGCAGCCATCTAAAGACAGTAATGAATATTTCTGCTCTTTTCTAAAGATAAATTATTCTGTTTTTTCCTGTGCCATTTTACTGATGTAGGTAAGATCAGCTCTTACACCTGCCAAAGGTTTTTTGCCTCCAAGGGCAGAGACCTGATCTGGTCATTCTGTTTCAGGGTCTGACCACCCTCACAATAAAAACTTCTTTTTTATGTTTAAGTTTAAAAAACTCTCAACTCCAAGCAGTAGATTTTTTTCTTCCAAATTTTATGTAGAGCCTAAAGATCTGAGCTAAAGAATTTAAAGTGGATAGACCAATTTCACACCTTAATAATCTTCTACACAAAATACATATCCTTCTTACAGATCAGACTGATATTTGTATCATTTATTTGGACTGATAACTTCAATATAGTGCATCATCAGCTGACAATTGTTCTCTTCTTCATTGTGTTTAGCTTCCTGAATTTGCATAAAAGCAATAAATAAATTAAAATTTATCAGGAGAATAAAATAGTTCAGCGGAAAAGGGTAAAACATCTCACCAAAATTTGGATTTTTTTTTTTCTTCCAGTTGTATGCACAAGAGTGTGTTTTAACTGCTTCTGGTCAGAGAGCGTGTTTTCCAGGAAAAAAATAATAATGGTGCCACAGTGGTTATTTAAACATACTAACAAAAGTAATCGCTTGGGCTGTCTGAAGTTTATCAAACAGATGAAAATATGCATTCAGATGAACAGAAGATATATTCAGGGTGCTGATGAGTAACTATGACAAAAGTATCTGATGGAGACTATACCTTCTTTGTGCGGGAATATGCTGTATGTGGCTATAGAGTGAAGAAGTTGTCTTATACAAAATGATCGGAAAATTGGGTGAAACCAGGCAATCAGGTCTTTGTCCAGAAAGGACACAAACACGTTCATAAGCTGAGACTCAGTGTTATTGGGAGTAAATGTTGGCTCTTAGGGCACATGTTGAACTATCTGTTACAGCAGCAGAACTGTACAAACCCATTTGAAGTATTTGGTAATTCTTTGCTCTTTTGCCTATCAGTGCCAAAATCAGGTTTGTCTAACATGTCAGAACATTTTCTCCTTTTCATGCAGCTATTCTGTTATGTGACCAGAATCCTTGTAAAGGCAAACAAGCAATGCTTGAGTGGCCGTGCCATCACTCTCTTTCCCCATAAAAAAAAAAAAAAAAAAAAAAGGGAGGGGGACACACACATGGACATGGAATGGGATGGGCTGAAGTATTGCATGCCTTCTTTGCCTCAGACTTTACTAGCAAAACTGACCTTCAGGAATCCCAGGTCCCAGAGATGAGAGAGAAAGAAAAGAGATGTACCCTTGGTGGAAAAGGATCAGGTCAGGAAATACTTAAGCAAACTGGACATACGTAAATCTGTGGGTCTTGATCGGATGCACCCACAAATGATGAGGGAGCTGGCAGGTGTCATTGCAAGGCCACTCTCAATAATCTTCGATTGATCATAATAACTGGGAGAAGTGCCCGAAGACTGAAGGAAAGCAAATGTTACTCCTGTCTTCCAGAAGAGCAAGGAGAACCCAGGGAACTACAAGCTGGTCAGCTTCTCCTCAATTTTGGAAAACCATTTCCAGGCACATTAAGGACAAGAAAACCATCAGGAGTAGTCAGCATGGATCCACCAAGGGGAAGCCATGCTTGACCAACTTCATACATTTCTGTGATGCGTATGACTGGCGTGATAGATGAGGGGAAGAGTAGTGGATATTGTGTACCTGGACTTCAGTGAGGCCTTTGACACTGTCTTCCATAAGATCCTCACAGACAAGCTGTTGATGTATGGGCTGGGTTAGCAGACGAGTGAGGTGGATAGAAAAATGGCTGAATGGCCAGGCCCAGAGGGTGGTGATCAGTGGCACAAATCTGGTTGGAGGCCAGTAGCTAGCGGTGTACCCCAGGGGTCAGTCCTGTTCAACACCTTAATTAATGATCTGTGTGATGGGGCAGCGTACCCTCAGCAAGTTTGCTGATGACACAAAACTGGGAGGGGTGGCTGATACACCAGGGGATCATGCTACCGTCCAGAGGATCTCAACAGGCTGGAGAAATGGGCTGACAAGAACCTTGTGAAGTTCAGCAAGGAGAGGTGCAAAGTCCTGTACCTGGGAAGGAACAACCCCATGCACCAGTACATGCTGGGAGCCACCCAGCTGGATAGTAGCTTAGCAGAAAAGGACTTGGGCATCCTGGTGGACACCAAAGTTGACTATGAGCCAGCAGTGTACCCTTGTGGCAAAGAGGCTAATGTTATCCTGGGCTATGTTAGTCAAAAGTATTGCCAGTGGGTCAACGGTAGTGATCCTCCCACTGTCTGGACACAGTCCTGGCAAGGGGCACTAGGTCCTGCTTGAGCAGGGGGTTGGACCAGGTTACCTCGTCCCTCCCAGCCTCAACGATTCTGTGTGTGTGCCTGAGACCATTAAAGCAGCTGGATGATAACAGCATCTAACTTTTAGAGCCCGGCCCTACAAAACACAGTGTGGTACATGGGCAAAGGCGGGCAGGTTCTGTTGGTGTTGCGTGGGAGGATGAGGCATGTCAGAAGACAGACCGTTGAACAGAGGCCAGTCTCCACAGGGAGCTGCCTAAACCCTGTGCCCTTCAGCATGCAAATGGCTGGGCCACTGAAAAGGAAGCACCGACTAACCTGACACTTCCCTCTGTTTTTTCCCTCTTGGGACCCACAGATTGAAGCCCTTTTCTGAGAGCAGACACCTACCTCTTTTCCTCCAAATAACTGAGGAGGACTATCTCTTTTTTTCCCTTAAATACAGCAGTGGGAAGGGAAGATGCTACCCTTCTTTTTATATGATAATTTAATGGTTAGGTCATTCTTTTAAGATCCAGTTCCTTCTGCAGTCATAAGCGATTGAACTAATGGCTTAATGGCTGCCATCTCTCTGAAGGGGCTGTACCTTCAGCCCATAAGGTGTTATGTTTGGGAGTGTGTGAGGGCGGGAGTCTGTGCACCCATTAAAAATCTGTCTGGGTGCAGAAAGTGCTGCAGGATTCAGAGGACATGAGTGGAGGGAAGCCCAGAGCCCAGGGCAGAGAGGAGCTGTGACTGGAACGGCTGTGGGCAGATCTCCGACCTCCTGGGAGGGTGGTTGTGCATATTTTCCATTTAGCAGTGATTTGTATGCAGAAACAGACCACTTCTCACAGCTGACTGGCCTGCCTGCTGGGCTACTCACCTGCTCCGTCTATTTTCAGCCCATGAATCTTTTAATGAAAATGCCATTTACACAGAACAAGAAGCAATGTGAAATGTGGAACACAATAGGAAGTAAAGCAAAAGAGGGAAAAATAAGTGCCAGCCGTCCAGAAGTCCGGAGATTTAAGCATTTAACATTTCAGTAGTACCTTTTTCTTCTTTTCCAAAATTTTTGAATTTGTAATACTGATTTTAATTCCAAGTGATGAAAGAGATAAAAAAAGAGTTGAAAACTGTTCTTGAGGCATCTGTTTGGAAATTGATGTATTACTGTACATGCAAAATGGCCTCAGAGTTCCCCCAAGATGGCAATACCCTTAAGCAAGAGCACAGAACTGTGGTCCCCTTCGTCTGGTTTCTTCTGTCAGAGAATTCAGTAATAGATACTCCAGTAGATTTAGAAAATGTTGGAGAAATTTCTCCATTTTCTTTACAGATGAGTACTGAGGTATTGTCTGAATCGAAAGGTTTTTTCACTTACAGAAAATTGATGTCAATTTAGTTCATTGATCTTTTAGATTAATCCAAAGGACAGTGAAATGATTTTATATGAAAATGTCTTCGGCAAATACTTTTTCTCAAGCTCAAATAAAATATAAGGGTGTCAATTTTGATGATGCAACCAAACTATGATGCATTTATGTATAGATATATGCATTTATTTTTTATATAGTATATGAATAATTTTACTACTAGTTTGAGTATTATATAATACATTGATCTGGATTTATTTAATATTTTCTTAAAATATTAAGCTGTAGTCTGTGCATTTTTATGCAGTGCAGCGTTACAAGGTAAGTTTTTTTTCTCCATTTTACCTCTCTAACTCATCCAGTTCTAACATAACTGATAGCTGTTATTCATCAGTAATGCATTGGATTTTTATTTTCCCTTATATTCTCAATTCTTCTGGGATGCAAGAGCTGTTAACACAGCTCAGGCTACTACAGAACAGTTGGGGAAATGGCATTGTATAATTCTTACATAAGGGAAATAGTGCCACCTGCTGAATTACTGTCACTGATCTTGTGAAGGTGATTTTATGTGAAAAAATTGCTTGTGCTTTACTCTGAGATAGATTTCAACTGAGTAAGGCTATTTTTTGTATTTGGAGAATTATTTACGATATAACAGTTGATCCAAAAAGCTGAAACTTTTAAGTCGCGCAGGACTGTGTCGTGCTAACAGCATTTTCTGTTGACATACAGAAATTTTTCCTTGCAAACAAAACAACCACTCCAAAAACGGCAATTCTGCCATCCTGAGTTAAATATTTGTAGAATTGGAAGAACTTCTTAAATCATGTTGAAATTCACATCTTAACCAGTGAACAGTCACCCAAGACAATAGAATAAAGGGCATATTAGTCTTTGGAATTGTTTCTTCTTTTCAGAAGTGTGAAACATACCATCCAGCAGCAGTTTAGGAAAAGTAATTATTTTCTTTTCTTTGCACCAACAGTTGCCCCAGAAGATCCTAGCAGAAAGGTAGATGGTGATACCATTATTTTCTCACATGTGCAAGAAAGGTCAAGTGCTGTCTATCAGTGCAATGCTTCTAATGAATATGGGTACTTGCTGGCAAACGCATTTGTGAATGTTCTGGGTAAGAAACAGATTTTATATTTTTCAGTTTTCATGGGTATTCAGTTGTCTCCTGCTACTACACGGATTGCATACTCAAGCCTTGCTTGAGGCCATCATTGGGAATGGATGTGTCTCCTGAGCCCTGTAAAAGGCAAGGGTGTACCTTGCTTTTTTTGATAACTTGTTTTTTGTAGGATATTCCCCAATTTCACTTGCACTATTCCCAAGTAAGAAGGTTAGTTGCGAGAGCTGGAGAAAACTTGGAAGAAATTTTATCTCTTTCTTGTTTGCTTGTTTATGTAAATCAAGCAAATGGAAGCATGACAAATCAGACAGGAATTAATATTCTTTAAGGTAGTATGTTTCAGTACACTTTCATTGATTGTGGATGTTTTGGAACGGTTAAATAGATGATCTCTAAATCACTGGTGCAAGGGGACATGATGATGCATTAGTCTTGAAGACCTCCCAAGAATGTGTTTTTAGCTGCAATATATTGTGGCCTCTCTATTCTTCTCGCTGAATTTAACAAAGCTAGTAGTAAAATTTTAGGCAGAATGGCCTCTAAAAACTCTCCTGCAGGAACTGGCAGATCTTTTGATTGAGAAGCACTGTCTTAAATGAAAGAAAATGTAGGTGTTTCAACAAAAATACATCTTAGCTTCTTTCTACCTGCAGGTTTCTTCAGAATTATGTAGTTCAGTCTGTTCCCAGGAGTTTCTTTTCTTAAATTCTGATTTAAATTTTCCAACTGAAATCATTGCCTTTGGTGCCCTTCCCTACTACTTGTAAACAAGGAAGAAGCATTTGTTTTTCACAAGATTATTCTCGTACATTAACGTTTCCTCAGGCTACTGGCAGTAGAACATATTTGGACCTAGACAGAGACCAGAAATTGCTTCAGAGAAGGATGTAAACATAATTCTTTAGGACATTCTTCATGTCTTAGTATTTTGTATTTGCATCTTTGTATCTATATATATCAGATATCTTTGTCTTTTCAGCTGAGCCACCAAGAATTCTAACTTCTGCTAACAAACTGTATCAAGTCATCTCAGATAGTCCTGCCTTGCTAGATTGTGCTTATTTTGGTTCACCTAAGCCTGAAATTGAATGGTAAGCTATAGTTGTTGTTGTTGTGCTTAAGTTATGCAAAAAGAGCCAGTTGTATCTATGGAAACAAACATTTAAAGCTTTAAAACTATTTTTACTCTATAAATAGTGTATTTTTAAATATATGCTGATTACAGTATGCTAATACAGTGTTACATATAATTAACATAACAACAGTTAAGTTATCCCTACAGGGTCAAGTCTAAATTTCATTATGTGATTCTGTCGGTGTTTTCTAATGTGACAGTCCTGTTTGCATTCTCTGATAATAGAATACAACAAAATTTATCTGTGATGTTGGATAATGATATTACTTTTTATATAAAGGTTCAAGGGAGTGAAAGGTAGCATCTTGCGTGGGAACGAATACATTTTCCATGATAATGGAACCTTGGAAATTCCGGTGGCTCAAAAGGATAGTACTGGTACATACACATGTGTAGCAAGGAATGAATTAGGAAAGATACAAAATGAGGTGCAGTTGGAAGTTAAAGGTAAGAAATGAATCATTCTTTCATCATAGGCTGGTATAGAATGTCAGACTTTCTAAATATCTAATAGTAATTTTAAATTTCAGATCCAACAATGATAATTAAACAGCCAGAATACAAAGTGGTTCAGAGATACGGCCAAGTTTCATTTGAGTGTATAATAAAACATGATTCTACCTTATTACCAACAGTTATATGGTTGAAGGACAATGATGAACTGCCAGATGATGAAAGGTATGGACAAAATAATTTTCCTTTATTTTTAATTTTCTAGTTTCTTTTTTCTGCTCCTTTTCCTGATCTTTGGAAGGAACATATTGACCTATTGACATTTTCTGAAGAAGACTGAAAATTGCATCACTATCCCATATATGGTGACTAAAGGACTTAACTGGTGTGGTGAAAATGTTAAGGTAGAATTCAAAATAAAATGAGATGTAAAAATGTTTAATTGTGCATATTGACCGTGTATGACAATCGTAAGGAGAAGAAAATTGGCATAAGAAGCCAAACAGGTAATGGAAAACTATTTTGCTCTAGATCACAGATAATTAAAAGTTGTTTGAGTATATTTGTAAATAAAAGCACATTAGGATAGACAGTTGCTGTGAGAAGATGGTCAAGAGCAATGCAGAAGAGGCTGACATAGTCCCATAGTCCCATTGCTGTCCAGGTAACTGCTGAAATAAATGTGTAGATGGGATTTGGTAATGTCTTATGGAAGTTTCTTATAACACTACCAGTTGTTGAAAAATCAGTGTCTGAATCTATTGTATTTACAGGTTTCTTGTTGGTAAAGACAACTTGACCATTATGAATGTAACTGATAGAGATGATGGAACATACACTTGCATAGTTAATACTACTCTGGACAGTGTTTCAGCAAGTGCTGTGCTTACTGTTGTTGGTAAGAATATTCTCAAACTTTATGATAGCAGAACTGTGTTCAATTTCTGTTCAATATGAAAAAAGCATTAGATTTAAAATGAAAAGCACAAACATAGTTTTGGTGCAAGACAAAGAAAATGTCACCTATTTGTAAATGTGTTTCAGTTTTTTAAAAATATAGTCTTACTCTAAAGTTGCCTTTGAATAGGCTACTTAGAAAATGGTCCAGTAGCAACAGGGCACATTCAGTTTCGTGCTGTATAGGTTTTTATTTGGACGACATCTGAACTAACACAGTAGATAACATATTGCAGAGTGTCTGAACATAAACATGTTTTCTCAGGAATCTCCTTTGCAGCTAAATTATGCTTCAGAAAGACTGAACATGCTTGGTTGCGTGACTTTTCAAGGATTTTCTTTTTTAATTAGTTCTCTCTGTTAAGTTTCTATAATTGCAGATTGTTATAAAATATATTACTTTGCCTTTTCTCCCAGTTTGTAAGAGAGTTTTAAGTAGGTGTCCTGAATGATTCTTACCTGAGTTCGAGCTGAGATGCGAAGTCAAGTATGCTTCTGTTTTAAAAGCATGCTGTAATCTTTCGCCTATCCAGGAATGACATACACCAAATATCTAGTACTTATTTAAGAGTTTTTATAAGATTGCATACTTTATTTATTTTCTTGATCTATCCTTAATAAAAAAAAACACCAAATAAAATATTCAAGAATACTTTTATAAATTTTCAGTGAAAATTTATCAATGTATTATTTAAAATCAACCATTTACTCTAAATAAGTTAACTTTTGTTTGTCTCTAATAGTCTTTAACTGCCTACAGTGTTCTGTTTCTTTGGCTACTAACTGATTAAATCATTTATATTAATGTTCTTTTCAGCTGCTCCCCCAACTCCAGCTATCATTTACGGTAAACTAATACAAAGTTTTCTTACTACATGGTCTGCCAGATATATTTCTCATTTGCCTATTGCAACATGCAACATCTTTTCATTATTCCCCTTTCTCCTGTGTTTGTGTGTGTGTGGTTTCATCCCATTTTACCAGCTGCTTCATTACTGGAGTACTGGACTTTGGAATTGGACAGTGCAGGCTGCTTTGTGTTATAGGGAATAAATGATTTTCAGAGATAAATTATTTTTAATGAAGTTCAGTTACAGTGTGATAATATTTTTCTCATAAAGTACACTGTAATGCAAATCAGTTACATAATAAACGAAAGATCTAAAAGGTAAACCCAGCTGTGTTGAAAGCTAATTCACTATCAAAGAACTTGCACCAACCAAATTATGGCATGTTTTTGCATTGCTTTTGATGACAGATTTGTAGGCCTGATGTAATTTATTTCATAGTTTGTCTTCATTTCATTTCACTCATAAAACGGATAGGACCGTATTGACCAGTTTGGTTTATGATTGGTGAACTTGCTAATAAGGATTTTAAAATTAAAGCTGAGATTACCCCAAAAATCTGACAGTCAGGTACAGCCTTAAATTTGACAGTACGCAACCTTTAATTTCCTAGCAATTTTCTGATTTTGTGTTTTAAAATGCAAGATAATATGCCTAAGACACTTTTAGGTATGAACATCTTAAACACTTTTATGTAAATCCTATCATATTCATTGAAAGTGCTTATGTATTCTTAAAAGAATCTACCCATTAATCTTGATTTTAGTGTAACAAATCATACAATGAATTATTTCCAGGAATTTGGAATGGATGATTACATCTTTATGCATTATAAGGATGTATATTAACAGCTTGCATGATATTTCAGGATTTTTTGAAAGTACAGGAAAAATAAATGACTTAGTAACTTGCAATTAGTTTCTATTTGAACTAGTTTTGAATTCACATGCAAAACATTTGTAGTGATTCTAGAAAAGCTTCTTTGATATGAATGCTTTATTTTCCATCTTTTATTAAATATTTGTAGTTACAATAGATAACCACCCATCATCATTCAAAGATAAACTAAACATGCATTTCATAATTCTATGAATCTAATTACATTTTTTAATCATAGTTCAATTAGATAAAATCAAATACAGATTCTTGTTAATATATAAAAGTTTCCAGATACATCAGTTCTCCATTTTATCTTTGTTTTGTAGTAACTGCATGCTAATGGTCATTAAGTCATGCTTACATGAGTAGATCTGTCCTGCTGTATTTGTGGAATTCTTTTGATTGGAATGTAAGGATTTTTTCAGCGATGAAACTACGTGTTCTGGTGTGATTATTTACTTTCTGTTCGTTTGATTTACAGCTCGGCCTAATCCACCCTTTGACTTGGAATTGACAGGTCAGCTAGAAAGAAGCGTTGAACTCTCATGGATACCAGGAGATGAAAATAACAGTCCCATTACAAGTATGTTTGTTTATATTTATTGCACCACATTAATAGCATTATGTTAACTGTTCTCAGATGCCAGAGTGTTCTGAGATGAATTTTTTGTGCAGCAGGAACAAGGGTAAATTTATTTGCCACAGTTGCCATTTATTTACATAATAACAATTCACTGAATGTCCTCTACTGTACAGCCAAGCAGAAAGACTTACTGCCCTAAAGAGTTGGGCTTTTGATCCAAGAAACTGTGCTAGTTACCACAGAAGTTGATACTGATATGAGCTCTGCCTGACAAGGTCCAGTCTTACAAATATGTAGAGAGGAGACTTGTTCATTAGTCGTATGCTTCTGAAGGAAAGTGCTACTAACATCTTGCATTAACTCATTTGTATTTGTATTTGAAGTAGCATCAGTGCCGGTATATTTAGAGATATCTATCACTACTGATACAAAAGCGTACTCTTCATGAAAATACAAGGCAGTAGTTTTTCTGTTTTTTACTAGTCCAGACAGTTGAAAGCAATAAAGCATTCCGTAAGACAGAGAAAGTAAACTTCTGTAAACCTTTGGGACAGGAAATTGATCTTAAATGCTATTATTCCTCCCAGCAAAACATAATGAAAGCTGCTCTTGCTTACATTGAGCAGAGGGAGTGGAGGGGGAATTTAGGAGGGAAGAAAGATGTTACCGTTTGTTTTCCAAAAAATAATAGGATCAGAAAGACTTTTGGAGCAACTTTTTCATTATGAGAACTTAAGGTAATTATTTTATTATTTATGCCGCGCATTTTTAGTTAATAACTGCCACAAGTTACCAAGACCAGTTTACATGTTATATTTGGAATGAATGAGTTAGGCTGACTTACGGAGTGTTGCTGTCCAGGGTCTGTTGCTGGTCAGTATCAACACCAAACACAAACCATAAGGATCAGGCATCTGAAAGGAAGTTTTGTAAAAACAGAATTTCACAGATTTCAGAACACATCAAAGATTTTGATTATGTTTTAATAAAACACCAAGGGATTTTGCTGAAGTTTTACACTTCCAGACTTACCTCATGTATATAATCTAGTAACATACTTAAAAAAATATGTAATACATATAAGTTTAATGGAAGTAGTTGAACTGCATTCAAGTTATGGCTTCTTCATATACTCTTGTATCAGTATTTTCATTTTTTTCCAGACCGAAGACACAAGCCTTGCCTTCCTATAGGAATGAAATCACACTGTTTCAAAAGAGATGATACTAGGTGGTGTTGGCTCATGTCAGAATTTCTCTAGAAGTGAGATATTGCATGCACTCTGATATTGGAAATTGAACTCTTCTGACTAAATAATGCTGGATTAAGTTATGGTACAATTTGTATTGCTGCATGGTCCCGCAAGAGCCTGAAAAATAAGGCATTTGCTTCATAAGTAAGCCTGTTATTGCTGCTGCTGCTATCACTTCAAAGCGCAGATCAAGACTCAAGGATAGTACTTCATTATGAGTGATCCCTTTACACAAGTAATATGACTGACATGCTAGAATCTCTCTGAAAGCTCAAATAGAATTTTTTTCCTTGAAGTCTCCTATAAATCGTTCTACTAGAGTTGCATTCTGCTAGAGTTGCATGCAGAATGCTAGTTACTGGAGAAGACAAAAAGCAGTAGTGAAAACTTTGTGGGTGTGTTTTTTATAATATTCTCACCTTTTCAACAAGTCTTTTGGTCCAGAAAACATCCCATCCCAAGACCTTTATCTCCAAGCGGACAACACCAGCTGTAACTCAGGCAGTAATTTGGAGCAGTTCTCCCTCTCTCTTACTACTTGGGTCAGGAGGAAATCTGCAAGCCTGAAGTTCAGAAAACTATGATTAGTACTACTTACATATTTTACTTTTTGACAATCTCGGCTCTTCAAATTGTTGTGCATTATTTTTATGTGGTACTGTAAGTATTCAAAAAGCAATTTCCAGATGCCCCTCAGAATTTCTTTAGTAGTGCAAATAGTATGTATTTGGAGTCATATTCTGGCTTCTTGTCCACAGCTATACATGAGATAGGGGAAAAATTTTGTTACACAACACAAAAGCATTTGATGCTTATGTAGATTTCATATATCTAAACTTAAGGTTCCATGGAATGTGCTCAGACTACGCATTCTTCTCCCATATATTTACCATATCCTAAAAATTCCTATTAAGTGTTTCAAAATTTATATCTCATACCTAAGAGCAGGAAGCTTTTCCAGCTGTTTCACAGCTGAAAAAAATGTCCTTTTGTCTTTGATAATGAATATGATTTTATTTTTGAAGTTTTACAAACCTATTTATCCCTGAGGATATATAGTCTGTGAGGACTTGACAGTAATCATTGTAATGTTCACACAGAGAACTCTCGAGAAATTTAGCTTCTGAACATACATTCCTTGACTTAATTTGAAGATACTGAAAAGTGCTCTTGTAAACCTTTCTCAGGTGTTGGTTCTTGACTTTAAATAGTTTTTCACTAAGCCAGTCTCAGTGGGGAAAATGGAATACTCAGAAAGTTTTAGTATTGTACACGTACTACTTACTGTCAACTTGATACAACTAAGACCAATATATTTGTCAGCCAAATACTGCTTTTACATCAAAATTCCAATCTTGTCCCACTTTCTTGCTGTGACAGCTGAAGAGTTCCCATTACATTAAAATCCGGTACCTGAGAGAGAGCTCTTGCAATAATGTGTTACCTGACAGGTAGCTGCATTAATGAGAATACCAAATCATAGAAGTAGAAATATTTCTCTTCCATTTCTACCTAGGCAGTACTTTTGAGATCCACATTATAGATGTGTGTTCTGGTTTATGTACTTATATTTCAGTTTCCATGATTTTAAAAAATGTCGATTGGATCACTCCCTTCTGAGTAGCTCATTCAGAAATGCCTACACTGATCTAGGAAGGTGTTGCAAGTTTTGACATAAAGTTGGATTCGTTATCTGTTTACAGACTTTGTGATTGAATATGAAGATGGACTGCATGAACCAGGGGTATGGCACTACCAGACGGAAGTTCCTGGAACTCAGACAACAGTACAGTTGAAATTGTCTCCGTACGTCAACTACTCATTCCGTGTCATAGCTGTCAATGAGATTGGAAGAAGTCAGCCGAGTGAACCATCTGAGCAGTACCTGACAAAATCTGCAAGTAAATAGCGATCCCTGCTTACCAGTGATTGATTTATACTACAAATGGTGTTGAATTTGCTTGGAATGCAAACAGAAGTCATTCTTGTTCATGTGTAAATATTTTATTTTTAGGCCCCGATGAAAATCCTTCTAATGTACAAGGGATAGGCTCAGAACCTGATAATTTGGTAATAACATGGGAGGTAAGTTTGGTTTTTTTCTGAGGTTTCATTTGTTTGTGTTCAGGTCTGTGAGTAGCTTTTTTTTTGAGAAATAGTAAAGATCTAACTGTGAACATGCTATGAGAATACTCAATGCGTTGCTTGCTTAAAAAATTCTTGAAAGAGTAAAATCCAGACATTTCCCCATCTTCATTTTCAGGGAAAAGCTGCATGTGTTATGGGAAAAAAAAAAAAAAAATTACGGTGCCGTATTTTCCTTGAGTGATTTCTCAAGATAAGCCATTAATTTGGTAATACAGGATGTTTTGCTGCCAATTTAGGAAAACTTAAATATGTAAATTGAAGTTTATCTCAAGTAGAGTCTTTTTCTTAGAATGAATTCTAATGTGAATCCTAATTGTACCCTCAACTTTTATGATACACTGAATTTTTGTGCACTCTTCCACTAAAAAACTTCCGTGGAAGAGTTTTCTCTACCATGCCCTTACCATAACGACAGGCACTCAAGGAGAGCAATGTAAAACCAATTTCCCATCCCAGGCAAGAAATATTGTCTAGGGAACACTGTTTATAAGTAGTTGGTGTAAGTCTGTTTTTCCATTTTCCATTTCTTAAGAAATATTTGAAAACAAAATATGTATACAGAAATCACAATGTATGGTTGCATAAGAATTAGCCAGGATCACCATTCAATGTGATTTTCACTCATGAATGAAAAGCAGCTGAACTGATCTCCTGTAAAAATTGCATAGCTTGGACATTTCAGCAGTGCTTCTCTGTCACAGAACACAGGGGTAAATTTTCAGTAAAATTCTGAAGAAGAATGAGTTTATTTCCTTTGTCACTTTGGATTTTTCAGATGCTTCAGGATATTTTTTTAAATATTTTTTTTATTTCAGTCTTTAAAGGGTTTTCAGTCTAATGGACCAGGGCTTCAATACAAAGTCAGCTGGCGTCAGAAGGATGTTGATGATGAATGGACATCTGTTATAGTTGCAAATGTATCTAAATATATTGTGTCTGGTACTCCAACTTTTGTTCCCTATGAAATAAAAGTACAAGCTTTAAATGACCTGGGATATGCACCAGAGCCATCAGAGGTGATTGGACATTCAGGAGAAGACCGTAAGTTTTATAGTTTGACTCAGTTGTACTAATTAAAAGCAACAAAATGTGTAACCTAAGTAGGTATTTACCATACTAAAATATTGGAGATGGGGGATAGTGGTTATGTTTTTAATTAAAATGAAGTAATTTTAAGATAATAAGGCTTCATAATACTCTGTAGTATTAATCCTCAGGTCAGCTTTTTAGTGTAGGAACATTTTAACCTAATCCTTGAATGCAATGCAAAAACTCATTCTGAGAAAGTGTGCTCGTATGGTTTCATATTCTAACTAGGCACTTGTTGCATCCTTTCCACACAGTGCCGATGGTTGCACCAGGCAACGTGCAGGTTCATGTTGTTAACAGCACATTAGCAAAGGTGCATTGGGACCCAGTTCCGCTAAAAACTGTCCGAGGACACCTTCAAGGGTACAAAGTAAGTACAGTCAAAAGCATTCTGTTTCTCATTTATTAAAATAGATCACTCTTTCTATATGATATTGTATCGAGATTGAAGTAAGTGGCATATGAGAGGACTCCTGCTTTTCAGTGAGCTCACAAGTTTTGCTGACAAGAGCAACAGCATTGATACCATTCATTTAAAGTTCAGCAATGTTCCAGCCTTGCCACACTAGCCTCGTGACATTGTCCTTGAAGAAAAACGGGATGTGTTTGCAATTAGGTTTCCACACATCATACAGATTTAAAAAATGATAATATTACAGATCTTATTCTAAAATAATATTTAGAGGGTAAGGAGAAGTAGTTTCTGTAGGAGTTTCTTCTAGGTCTAATGCTAAGATTTCTCATCTTCTGCCGTAGTATGAATAATCACATCTTTAATTCTGAGTAACTGGCCGCTTGCTGCCTTATGCTGGGTGCTGTGTCTTTTTGGAGGCCAGGAAAAAGCTCAGTTTAACAGTTCAATTTAAGGAGATAGGAAATGGCAGAAGATTTGGAGTGTACATGTAATTGAAGGAAGCTTAGTGTAATACAGTGTGCTGGCTTTGATTACTGAGAAGGCTGTGTTGGAGACAAAAATGCAGTTAATAGAGAATGGGAGACAGAAGGACTTCGGGGTTAGAAACTGGGGGAACTGGTGTCCCTGGAGGACAGGGAAAATCTGATGGCAAAAGTTGCTTCAGATGTTGCACTAGAAACCCATCAGAAGAAACTTAGGAGTGGAAACTGCAGAAGCATGTTAAATGTTTGTCTGGTAGATGACAGTCTCTTATTAACCTGGTATTTCACACACAAAGGGGTAACCAAAAGAAAACATCCTTTAAATGAGGATTAAAGAGTAACAATATAGTGAAGTTAATACTTATTATTAATCAAGTTACAGCAACACTAATATTTACCATCCAAATCACCAAATTTCTCTTAAAGATTATTAATAATACAAAAAAATCCAGACACCAACATCTGCCCATACATCAGGTATTCTCACCCTTCAAAGGCATGGTTACAGTGAGCTATCATCCCAAGTTTAGATGGAGATTTCTTTTTCCTTAGGCTCAAAGTCTCTGAGGGTTATTTTCTGTCCTGTATTTACTAATGGGTTGCAGACTTTCCTATCCAGTTGGTGTGAGGAGTTAGTTAAGCCGTGATTACTTCTATTGAATGTCTTAGTCTTTCTCTGTATACAGTATGATTATTTTTTTTCTCTGGGAAGGAGAACCACACAACTGCACAAAGCTAAGTAAAACTGAAGCTAAAATGTTAGTCAATGATCATAAATAAAACAAGCTCAAGACCACAGTTTTGACAGCAGACCTGACCACACATTATGGCTAGGACAAATATGACAATGGTATATCCTTGAATAAGTTGCAGATGCAAAAAAAGTTTCTTACATAATTTTTGCAGATACAACTAAATCCAACTAAAATAGGTCGAAAGCTAGACGAGGCGTGACAAGTCCCTAAGACATGGTGGATAGTTATTATAAAGCTTTCTCTGAATACAAGCTGAAAAATTTTCTTGGATGCAGAGTATGCTTTAAGCATCTCAGCTATTAATATAGCTTACAAAGCACATGACCAGCTCTTTTTAAACACATAGAAAATCCTACTAGCAAACTCAGGCTTTCCTGATTAATAAAATTATTTCAGACAGTAGCCCAGTATGCTGTGTTGCATTAGGGACACCTTTCTTAATAAGAGGGGTATTTCTGTAAAGAGTCACATCCTGAAGACAAATGTATGAACAAAGCAGGAAGACGTCTAGCCAGCAGCAGTCTACAGCACATCACTCATATTTTGCTTTTTTATTAATCTAATACTCGATACACTGTGGTACTATGAAGTGTTTCAAACCTAAGAAGAAATTTTAAAAAGAATTCTTTTCACTGTTACTGCTGCCACTTTTCCTGTTAATCTTACAAATTCAACGGTCAGTCAATACAGTACGTGAAAAACGTGATGCAGTCTCTTTTATTGTCATATTTCTCTTCCAAATCACTGCTTATCAGGCCCAACTTATTAAAGCTGTCTTAATTTCAGCCTGACTAGTGACAAGTGATGACCCAACTATAATAACATGCTTTGTGAAACGTTACCTGCTACCAATTCTTAAAATATCATGAACTATACCTTACAAGTTTCAATACTAATAGTATCAACACTTCAAGCTTTTGTTAGCTTGTAAATGGCTTTCTACACTAGGTGCTAGGATGAGAGCTACAGGATGACGGCTGGTGGTGTTGAAAAACATTAACTCAAGCCATATAAACCACAGTGATATTTAACAGTGATTAGAGTGAAATGGTATGTTGTTAGCAATAGAAAGCCGGTGTTAGCATAACATTGCTTTATATGGTACCTAGCTGGGCTTTGTAAGTCTTGAGAGTTCCCTTTTTTTAATTTGTATGTGAAACCCCAGCTTCCTGGGTTAAAAAGGTGTTTTGTAGTTGGCCTAAATGGAACCAGAATTTTATCTATTGCTTGATCAGTTTTAGTGTGTGATCATACATGAATGAAGATTGTGCTGTGAAAACTGAACAATGGTGTAATTGAAGGTGACAAGCCTAGGAGTAACATACGTCTTTGTGGGGTCAACTGTTAATATCTTTACAGATATCATGGTAGACAGACTGTGCAGTAAAGAGAGTGCAGTCAAGGTAATTACCTCTGAGGCTCATCTGTAGTTTCTTAGAAATGCAATCAGCAAATGGATACCAGAATCAGCTTTGTGATCTGATCTAATTGTCACATAAATGGAGGAATAGTCTTCTTGTCCCTAGTTGGAGACCATTCCATGACTTAATCTCAGAGTCCTTTCAGAAACTGCGTTTTTTTCCAGTCCAGACAAATCTTTTGGTTTCTTCCCCATTTAAAAATACCTACTTGACTTCCACATCACAGGGAATAGCATGGTCAGGTGTGAGGCATAACAAGGTGGCAAAGTGCAAGTCTGCTTTGGTAGATGTGTAGACATCTTACTGAAAGAATGGGTGTATGAATGAGTCCTGCTTCTCAGATGGACTTGCTAACATGAGAACCATCACATACTAATGCAGTTCCAAACCAAGACTTGTGTTAAACTTGCTTTGAGCATTAGGAGAACTGGGAGGTGATAGTCTTCACCCAGTTGTGTAGACATGACTGTTTCTGGACAAGGTCTGTTTCTGGAGCTGGAAAGCTCTATGCTGTGTCTTACCTGAGCTTATTAAAATTACAATTATTCCTACCTATAAGTAATGGATACTCATGGAAAAGCCTGGAGTTTGTAAAATCAGAACACCTAAACACTCACTGTAGATTTTCTTTTGTCTTTAGGTTTACTACTGGAAAGTACAGAGTCTATCCAGAAGGAGTAGGCGGCACGTAGAAAAAAAGATCTTGACTTTCAGGGGGAACAAGACTTTTGGAATGTTGCCAGGGCTGGAGCCCTATAGTTCTTACAAGTTGAATGTTAGAGTTGTTAATGGTAAAGGAGAAGGACCAGCAAGCCCAGACAAAGTATTTAAGACCCCTGAAGGAGGTATGAAATGAGAAAGCTAGAGAATAAACTTAAATGTTGTATGTTCAGAAATAGGGCACTAAGGGTGTAATTGCTGAATTTGCATCTTGGATATCATAAAATAATAGTCTGGCTCAATACAATAATATTCTTAAGAATTAATAATTCATGAGGTCGTTTAAGTTAATCTACTTTGTATTTACTGTATGTTCTTCTTAAAAGTTCCTAGCTCACCCTCCTTTTTGAAGATTACTAACCCAACATTGGACTCTCTGACTCTGGAGTGGGGTTCACCTACCCATCCAAATGGTGTTTTGACATCATATATACTGAAGTTTCAGCCAAGTAAGTTAATTATGAATATATAACTCTAACTTAGAAAATATGTTAACCAAATAGGAATCCATTTCTTAAGAAAAAATCACATTAGGTTTATAATGTAGAAAAGATACGACTGCATTGTAGATGTCAGGTTTGAGAGAGTAATGTATTTTGACAATTTGGATGACTATTTAGAACACTTCACTTGGTCAAGTACAAGGTTAGCATTTTTCCATTACTTTTATTTCTTCGGACCATGCTTTACAGAAAAATGGAGGTGAAGTCCTACATCTAATTGACAGTCAATTAGAAGCAAGATACTACCACTTACAAATCCTATATTCTAACTGCAGAGAAAATATCACTAGAAGCAGGTCAAAATACATCCAATTATATTGTTTCCTGCTTCTTCACTTTTCACAGTATTTTAATTGTAAAATAAAAAATTCATAAATGTGCCATTTGCTCATATCAGAGCTATAAATCACTTCCTTAGGATCCCCATACCACTGCTTGCTTACCCAGAAATTTGTCAGCAATGACACTGCTGACTTTGTGCACACACAAAATTTAAGTTTCATGTGCATGGAACAGATTAAGGAAATTTGTTTTCTTTCACTTACCAACTTCCATCTTCCTTGACATTAGATACAAGTCACTATAGTAATTTTTTTTCCCTAAGCCTTCTGAATTTGTTATGAGGCAGCTAGTTTAGAGTTTTTAATGATCAGTGTTTCAAATGCATGTGAGTTCACGTCATTTGATGTGGACTCATTTCACGTCATTTGATGTGGACTCAGTTGCCTTGGATTCAGATATTTACAAGAATGGAACTTGAACTTAAAAAACATGTTAGTATTTTCCTATCCCCCAGTTGAATTTTAGCCCCTCACGCAGATTCTTTTACGCAAAGGTGGCTTTCTTTTGAAATTGTAGATTATCATTCATATAACCTGAAATAGAATGATGCAGCAGACAAACCAAATAAATACAAACAAAAAAAACCCATTCTAACATGATGACAATGTAGGCAATTTTCCTAATTCTTTTTTTTTTTCTTTTTTCTTGTCACGACAGTTAACAACACACATGAATTGGGTCCCTTGGTAGAGATAAGAATTCCTGCCAATGAGAGCAGCTTGATACTAAAAAATTTAAATTACAGCACAAGGTACAAGTTCTACTTTAATGCACAAACTTCAGTTGGATCAGGAAGTCAGATAACTGAGGAAGCAGTAACAATTATGGATGAAGGTAAGATGGGTATGTATAAAGAAAAACTCCTGAGTTTAAAAAACATTACAAGTTTTATTAAAAGTATTGCTACTACTTCCTTCCATTAAGGATAAGAAAATCTCCTCCCCCTCCCCTCTTTTCATGTGACATAAGGAAACAGCTCCTCATAAATTTTTTTCTAGAGCTTTCTTAACTGTATTATACACCAATGAAAGATTCTAATTATTCTTTAAGTAAAGATGTGCAAAGGTTTTCTACTGTAGTGGAAGCCTCAAAAGAGGTGTAAAGCCCCTCCTTTTCATATAAACTTACAAGTTCTAAGAGTTCAGCTTTTTTGGGCTTCAAATTTTCATGTACCTTTACATTTTAAGTAGTCTTTCTCCTTTCGCCTATTCTGCTTCGTGTACGTGGTCTAGTCACAGAGAACAATACTGAAAGGATGCAGCTTTATGACTGGAAGGAATTATTTCTCTTTTAAGGTATGCAACAGCTTCTGTGAGGTCCTAAGTTTTTTTCACAGAGCTGGCAAAAAAGCTCTAGAAATAAATTTGTCATCTGTGGCCCAAGTAACTGGTGACATTGTGTAACATTTAAAAACTCTTTTAAGTATATTGTTCAATCCTGTCACTATTATTTTTACATTTATAGCCATTCTAGATTTCTGATTTTGGCAGTTCTTTTGTTGAAAATTTTATTTATTTAATTTGAAAGTTTAATAAAATAGGAGTAATTTAAAGTAAAGGGGAAACTTGGGGGGAAAGTATTTTGTGATTTTGCACATCTTAATATTAAAAGCCTATTTTGATACCATCTTTTCACCTATTTTTATGCTTAGTAAAATTACAGTTTATTGGAATTTCTGTCGCTGAGTTGATATGCAATGCAATTTCTCTAATAGTATATTAAATTTGCATATGAACTACATTTATTTTAAATTGTGAATCGTAACAAGCATGAGCAATAAAATTTTGTAAATGCACGTATATTACTTTTTGTCTTGTAATAGTGTGTCAGTGTTCAGCATAAGCAGGTTCTTTCTAATTTATTTGAATGAATACATTTTATCTAGTCTGCATGCTTTTCTGGTTTGTAATGAAATTGTGTATGTATGTTCCCTTTGGTGTTGTATCTAATTATATAGTGTTCCTGTTCTTGTTTTCCTCCATTAAAGCTGGTATTCTCCGTCCTGCTGTAGGTGCAGGCAAAGGTAAAATGAAACTGCATGATTTGTTAATGTGTGGATTTTGCAGTGTTGCAAATGGGGAAGTTGCAGTGGTAAGGACAGAAAATCTTGGACTACACGTTACTATTCAAAGTGTTAATCAGTGCTGGAAGAAAACATTTGTGGGTTTTGTTGGTTGGGTTTTTGGCTTTTTTTAAAAAGGAACCCAGAATGCTTATTAATACCTTTCATCTGTTTATTTTGCCACAGAGTTCCAGGGGAATTCATTAGCTTAGCTTCAGCAAAGTCTAATTATTTCTGAATGTTTAAGAGACGTATGTCACTGTCATAAGTATTCAGGATCCAGGTGCACTAGCATTGATTAGCCAGAGTAGAGGAAACAGCTTTTTTGCAAAGGAGGTTTTTTTACTGCCTGTGCCATGTGCATTTTTTGTTTTAAAAGAGTAGGTGTGTTCTTGTTCTCACTGTTGATTAATGCTACCCATTTGATCACATTTGTTTCATTTGCAAGCCAACTGTGCATAGGAGACAGATGACTGACAATACCCTCTGTATACTTCTCAGTTCACCTATCAGATGGAATATACAGGCAAATGGCTTCCTGCTGTCTTAGGTTCACAGATCTTGTGAGTGAGTGCATGAGGATATTTCATTGAGTGGAACCTAATATCATCCTTATTCTTGAGTTCAGTAATTTTTAGTTCTTTATGATGCAGTTCTTCTGTCAAACAAGGTGTTCTTCACATTTTTGCACACAGTTTTTATTAATTTTGATACTGAATTTCACTGTCAGAAGCAAAGATTGTCCTGAGGACTGTTAGGTAGCTATGAGTCATAAAGGTGTCTCTATACTTATGTGTCATTCTATCACAGGGAACTTATTAACGCTAGTGAACGTGTGCTTCAGATTGTCAGACCATAAACATCCCAAATCAAACTCTGTACATGAAATACCTAACATTTTTTACAAACTTGGACGAGACAGCATAAATTGTTTTACATATATTTTCTTTCCACGTGATGATCAGGTGTTTTGAATGATAATAGCAGTAAAAAATGGCTTAATTCACTCAGTCTGATATAATCGGACCATATATATATGTATGCATGCATTTGTGCATATATACTATACATGTTTATGTATGTATATATGTGTATTGTAATATCACATGCATTTCTGATAAGTGTATGGAGTTGTGAATTTAGTTTAACGACAAGTGTTTCTTACCAGTTTTTAGTCTAGTTGTAGCTGAGGAGTCAGCACTGATTGGAACAAACTGGCTTGTAGTCCTGGACATTAACAGCAGAAATGTAAATTAAGTTCTCATTATTTGCAGTCAACTATCAATACAACTCATGCAAGGAGAAATGGATTCTCTGTGTGAAGCTCAGGTCTAATTATAGCTGTATCACAGTCTGTGGCTAGCAGAAAGCGTCTTATTTGTAAGATCAGCTGGAGCAGCTCACATTTCAGAGCTGTCATCTCAGATTCTCTGAAAACCAAGCAGATGTCTTTGTTTGGTTCCATGTTGTTTATGGTTTCAAAGTTTTCACATATTCCTGTAGCATCTAGCTCTTACAATTGCAACGAAAACTTTGGAACTGCAAACAGGACGGAACTAAAGCCATGACATCTGTTAGGACATCTGAGTTGCCGCAGGTCTGAGATGAATGTTCTCAGTGGTTACTTAGATTAACGTGTTAACTGTTTCACTACTGATCAGGGACTATGAGGAAGGAAAAGAAGGATCATATTATCAAGATCAAGTGCAAAATTATTTGGTCTCATGAGTGGGTGGATTTGGAAGACAGAGATACTCAGCCCACTCAAGAAGAAGCTGTACCCAGCAGCGACTTTTTACTCCTCCATTAAGTGCAGGAGGGCCTATATGTGTATACAGTTTTTACTAATGTGGACCCAAAGCCAAACTGAGGAGAAGGTGGCATTTAGATATTCCCAACCTTTTTGTGATCTGTCAAAAACATCTCAGGTTTTTGTTTCGAAGGGTAGAACTTACCAGAAAAAATAAATTACCCTTTCTCTTTCAATTTGAGCACATTCACCTTGGAAGTTAAGACAATAGGTCCCAGATTCATCCAACCTAAATTGCACTGAAACTTCTGTACTTCGTGTTTTCTACTGGCTAGCTGCCCCTGAAGACCTGCAGCTCTGCAAGTCAGAAACATAAGACACAAGGTCCTGGAGGAACTCAAATTGTTTAAACCTGGGCGAGCTGTGTCACTTGGGATATATTTGACTATATATATTAATGTGCAGAGGGAAATATTGCTACGGTAAATCCAAGGATCTTAGAGAGCCTCAGTATTTTTATTGTAGTTCTGAAATACATTCCCTGTCTCCTGGCAGCGTGTGTCTTTTGCTATCTTTTTACACAGGCGTTGACCCTTCATTGTGTTTTACTACTTTAAAAACAATGAAAGTAGCCACAGTCTGCTTACTGCTGCACCTACACTTTTAGTAAAACTGAGTTTGGCTGATTGCAATGACTGTACTGGTATTAAGTAAAGATATCCAGTATATTTTAGACCAGTAAGGAGAGCAGCAAGTTTTGTGCATTTTTCCCATAAGGCTAAATAGCAATTTTAGATGAAAACATGAAATATGAGGTCAAAGATAAAACAATCATTTTTTTAACGTAGCTTGAAGAGAACTTAAAAGCTCTATTCAAATCAGGGACAATATATGGAGGAAAGGATTGTCTCTCTGTATTATGGGCACTGTCCTAATAAAAAAAGTTCTTTAGGCTGTGCCATTTCATTAAACAGCAGAAGTGCAATTGATCTTGGCAATTTACAAGAATTGAGGGGGTTTTTTTCTTCTCTAAGGGAAACTTAACAGATGAGATCCGTGTCATTCTCTCAAGCCCGCATGAGTAAATCATGAGGCACACTTTTATTAGATGGGCAAGCTATCCTGTTATAGCTGATAATTTTTTAGCTGATCTTTTTTCCTTTCCAATACTGTGATGTTATGAATGACTTAAATTTCATGCAGTTATGCATTGCAAAGAAAAAATAATTGTTTTTTCTTCTTAGCAGCCTGTATTCTAAATGTGTCTCAAAACTGCATATGTAAAACATAACATATTATACACAGTATTGGGTAAGCAGTACGCATTTATATTGCCATTTATGTATTGACATCTAACGACAAGCATGAGGTGACAGAGGTGTGAAAAAAACTGGGGAATAAGAACCTGGTTACATGTAAAATAGTTATAGTAGCAGCTGGAAAGTGACTCAGGTGATCAGTGGAATCAAGTCTCTTCTACCCTTTTCATTAGAAGTTTTAAATAACCTGTCTGTCGAGTAAGGAAGAGAATATAAATTTGGCCAGTGGTAGAAATAAAAGTTGCTGGTTAAAATAAACAGTCACAGGGGCTCATTACTGTGTTTGTTGTAAGCTGAAGTGTAAGGAGTCACAGCATGATGTGTCAGTCTTGTGCCACAAGCCTTCTTGTTTCACTTTTCAATTTCTTTTTTATTTAGTCAAGATTTTTATTTGAAAGCAAGGTCTTGCAGTCTGCATGCGCACAGACACCAGTAACTGGCAGTCCTCAACTGCAATTAAAATAAGGTTGTGGGACCACAGTTTCCTTTAATTGAAGCTAACGCTCCCTGCCAGTGTGTTACTTAGTCTGGTCTGCCTTCTTGATGTGAACTTCATATCTCAAGTACTATTGACAGAAATACTTCTGTTGCAAGGGAGAAAAACAAGTAGTCTAGCCTCTGGGTTTGAAACTATTCTTTTTTTTCTGACTTAATCTCCAGTATGTAGCTCTTCACTGTAGGCTAGAAATCTATCTCAGCCGAGTTCGTATCTCTGTCTCTTCATAGAAGTTAGGATCATTTCAGTATTCTTTGTTCTGTACAAAATGCTGTTCTTTAAATCATTTTCCCTGCCCACCATCTGTTTTCCCTCCCTTTTTGAGTCATTTCACATGATGTCTCCATATTTTTTGCTAACAAGTTCAAGCTGCTTTTTATTTTCAAGTGGATTGTAGTATTTTTGTACTGCTCCTTCAACCGCTCTCTCCTTGCAGACTTCTCCCTAATATATCTGTGTGACTCTTTGAGTACAGCCTGCTGTGCAGGACCACTGTTTCATCCTCTTCTACATCTCCTGGGAACAGTGATGATTGAAATGCTAAAATTCCTGCAAATACTTTTTGCTTCATAGATGTCATGCAAAATCCATGCCATGCTAAATGCTTGTCAGTGAAACTTGCATTTCTTGTCTTCTGTGTTTCTTACACTACAGGAATGCTCTTGCAATGGGCTAAATAATCTTAGAAGTGACTAATGCCCATCTCTCACTGCCAGGAATGGAATTCACTCCTACAGTTATACTAAGGCTTGAATTTTATGCTGTAAAAGTTGTAGGTTAAAAAGCAAACAAAAGCAAAACCCTTTTCTTTGTCTTACAGGCTCTTGGTAAAATCTATTACCTTTTTCCTTCATCTTTTCTTGTACGTGGGTGTGGGAGTTTTCGTTTGAATTTATTTTCTTTTTATATATGCGTTTTAACTAACTGTCTATAATACATTGCTTTGTGGGTTGGTTTTTTTCCATTTGACACCAATCTTCAAATGTGCATTTGTCACTTACCTGCCGTTTTTCCTGGAGATAGGTGACTCCCATGACAATTCCTAAAGTTTAGCCACTTTGGGGATTTTTTTTCATTGTTCTGCTGAATGAAATCTTAAGAGAGGGTGCCTATTCTGTTGTTAAAATCTGTTCATATCTCATGTCATGTCTTATTAAATGCTATTGAATCTGCTGCCCAAGTATAACGGTGTTATTTGGAGGAACTGTGTTCCTGAAAGGCTGGAAGATTAAATACCACTCTACCAGGAACTCCATGAAAAAACACTGGAATTGATTTGAAAAGAAAGGAAGATTTTACTTTGAGCCTGGCTCTCTTTCTCAAGAATTGGCAAATGCTTTTATACCATATCTCGCTACAGGAATGAAACCATACTCAGAAGTGCCAGCTAAATTTTGCATTGTGCATAGCATGAATAAAAGAGATTAATTTAATCGAGGTAGCTGAATAAGAGTCAGTATGTGTAAAAACTGTAACTTGTTAACAATCCATTCCCACCAGTTTTAGAGCAATGCTTTTGCAAGCGCTGATGCACAGCATCACGTATGGTTACGGATCAAGCGAGCACAGTGCTCCACTGCTGAGACAAAGCTTTCTGCCCCCCCTTTTCACCAACTGGCGCTTGCACGCGCTGAGAGTTTCTGCCAACTGACAGTTACACATTTTGCGTTTGTGAATGCTGCTGGGAAACATATTGAAGAACTAAGAGGTTAATTATAATTAGAGGTGTGCTGATTGAGAAGACAAGAGTCTTGGTAGATTGGAGACAAGCTTTAAATATTGTAACCACTTAGACTCCAGGCTTTCATCACCTCAGGATCCACGAGCCATCTTCTTATGTGTGCGTTCGTGTTGGAAATATGGCACATTTAACAGACTTCACTGAAACTTTCCAGGCCTACTAGAAAATTAGATCTAGCAGTAGTGAAAAAGAGAAAGAATGAAAAAAATAATGATTATGAAAATAAACATGCTACTGAATCAGTGCACTGTGTTCAGCAGGAAAAATACAGAACTTAAATCTGACCAAATACTACACATGGATAAATGTATACAAACAGCTATTGGTAACAATTAGATAAGAATACATCTGATAAATGTAAGCGTGAATCAGTCACTTGAAAGCATTTAGAAACTTAAGACACCAAGGAAATGAAGGGGTCTTAATTATTATTAATTGTTATGTACAATCGTATGAACAGAAGGAAATTTACTTTTTACTCTTTAATCTACTGTGTACTCAGGCAGGCAACTCTTTAATCAGGGCAGAAACTAGAAACTGGAGATGCAAAAAACCCCAACAAAATACAAGATAAGACAGAGGCTTTACAGGGAAGGTGATTATCAGATTTGCTTAGTGTTACAGCAGCTGTCTGTCATCTGGATTCTTTCACACAAGATGAGACAGTTTCTTTCATCCCCAGTGCTTGGGCATGAGAAGGAAGAAGTTTGGTGTAACTCTGTGGCATCTGTTTGCAAGAGTTTGAAACAAGTTATTGCTGATAGTTTCTTCTGTCTTTAACACCGGTGACAAATACCAGTCATACAGTTATGCTGCTAATTAGACATCTTTTGTGGAAGAGCAAAATACAGGAAAATACGGGTTAGAGAAAAAACAATTGCATGAAACAAAACAAAGTCTATTTAGAATACAAAGCAGTTGTTTTCTTGGCACAGAACAAATGCTTGGATACTGATTGTAACAAGCACCTGTTCCTATGTGTAAATGAGGAAGGAAGTTATATATCCTTTCTGCAGTCTCAGACTCTGCACCTCTCTATATTTGGAACCTGCTATTCTTTCCTCTCACTGCCTTCAAGTGGCACAGAAAAGCAGAATCTAATCCCTTTGCATTACCATAGTGTATATGGTTACATGCTAGATTTCCCATAGACAGCTTTAGTTTTGGTATTTTTAGGGGGTTTGTTGTTGACTTTGTAACCTAGATGGCTTTTTTTTTCAATCTAGTGCTTTCTATTTGATTTTTTTCAGGTGTTTTCAGCCAAGAAATAAATATATTCTTTATTATTCAAATAATATATTCTGTATTAGTTTTTATTGGTGAAAGAAATTATGTGTAAAATATATAAGCACAATTTACCTGCAAAGATATCAAACGTGGGAGTCATTAGTTCTATACAGATTGAAGAGTTGAATGAGTACTACCACATAAAAAGTCTGATACTGTGAAAATGTTTAATCACGAGAATACATTTTTGGAATTGATGGAATTTGCATAATTTAGGTATGTTTTTAGAAAGACTCAAACCCTATAGTTTTCTAGTCATGGTACTCATATTATTTGGTCTTTGCTAGGGGCTTCTCTACAGATTTAGTTATTTTACTATGCCAAAGCAAGCCATTTTCTCTTTGAATCTAATTTGAAATTTCCTCCAGTCAGCCATATGGACAAAGCCATCTTGTTTTGAGAGAAAATAATTTAAGTATGTAGATAAAATCTGTGCAGCACCTCTTCCCTTGAGAACAGGCTTTTGCCCATTTTATTTTCTGGTGTAGGTGGAGCCATTGGAATTCTGCCACTTGCCTTTACTGAGACTAGGTTTTTGCCTCTGATTTTTCATGGTCCTTTGGGAAGTATTTTTGATGTTATTCTAACAGAAAAGATATTTTTAGCAGGATTTAAAAGTCAGTGGCACACCAAGTGAGGCATTTTATGAAAAAATAATTTCATGCCTTTGAGGAGCGTCCTCTTTGTATCTGCACTTATTAGAGTATTAGAACTATTAAAATCTTATTTTCATTAATATTAGGCAAACAAAAATACAAAAATAGATGTCCTTTTGTAACAAGTATAATTGGAGAACAAAGGATTCCGGTATGAGCAAAGTAGCAAATCATAGGATGCTGAAGAGAGAAGCGCTTCTTTTCATAATGTGGGCATTATGCATGTCTGTGAAAAGTACTCCTGCCTAATGAGAATGTCAGCATAAGACACAGTACCTTAAAATGAACAGCTTCTTGCATTTCAGTGGTTTGTGTCCTTCACGCCAGCGTATTTTGATACTGGCTTTCCAATATCTGATGTCTAACATTCCAATGTCTAAAGGTGCCATGATTCTGTAATGTTAATGAAGCTGATTTCAGAAACATTCTGTGAAAGTAAAGGTGTCAGTACACACATACTTCAGGGTGGTTTTTTTTTCAAATACATGTGTATCACTTAGCTGTTTCATATTTTAACAAGTAAAACTACTTGAATCCTGCATGAACTTAGAGTGTGCATGTGTTACTCATTTAACAGGTAAGGTTTTACTGTACTGTTTAAATGTTACTTTTTGATGCAAAGCATTTTTACTCTTTATTTTTTCTTTCCTACTATCTCTGATGGTGAAGGATATTCAGAAACCCTTTTTGCAACCTCCCCAGTCATGCACACTGTCCGTCCAACATTCTATAAGGGTATTGTCTTCCTTTTTTATCATTATCAATGCACTAGAGACAAAATCCTGTAAGGGCTTGCAGTTGAGGCATTTGCAGTCCATTCAATGGCACGTGGCGTAAAGGGAGGTGTGTCCCATCTTCATACCTCCCCTCTCTGCTGCCATTCCCTGTTACCCTGACAATGTTCTCACTTGCCAGCTGTCTGCATTTTGCTTCTAGATGAATAGAAATAATGTTTTCCAGAATTTTGTCGATTGGGTATTTTTAAGTGTTTGGCAGTTTTTGTGGTACAGGGCATGCTTGGTAGAGTACATAAATTTTACTTTATAATGTCATAGTGTAGTATGCCTTGGATTCAATTACCAAATACGCTATGTTAGTCAGTGATGGAAACAATGACAAATGTACTATACTTTCCTTGTGTATGGTATAAATTAACATAGTAACTTCTTAAAATATATTTTTTAATGTATGAAGTCACACTTTCGTATTCTGCTTTGTTTTTCTATTGTGTATTCAGTGCAACCACTTTATCCAAGGATCAGAAATGTTACAACAGCTGCTGCTGAGACCTATGCCAATATCAGTTGGGAGTATGAGGGACCAGATCATGCGAACTTTTATGTTGAATATGGTGTAGCAGGCAGTAAGAAGTCATTTCATTAAATTTTGCTAAAGTGTTCAGATAAATTTTCAAAGATTTTTATAGTAAATATGGTCTTAAATTGACCCAGTGTTAATATTAGCTCTTAAATGTCTAGAATTACTTTTTAATTTGATTAGGAAGATCAAAGAGTTTTCATTTTAATAAACATTGATGCATAACAGGTATTTGATGTTTAGATAGAATGTCAGCCTTTGTTCCTTTGTATTAATTTATAAATTCTTTTGAATGTGAACTTCTAAAACTGTAGTTTGTATGATTTTGTATCATGCAATCATTACATGTGTAAAAATATGATAACTTCCATTAAAATAGGATATAACAGTCTTCCTAAATTATGCCAAATTCAGGAAAAAAACGGATTTAAATAAGAGAACCAAACAAAACAATATTCTTTGTTAAATTTAACCTTAAAATAAGGTATCAACCAACTTATGTACTTCTATTGGCATAAGCCCAGGTTTTAATCCTCGCTAATACTGCTAATAATTAAAACATGGTTATCTAATAAAACCGGGATATTTCTGTCTAAATAATCTATCCTTCTAAAGTTATGACTAAAGATGACCAATCTAAAAATTGCAATATAAATGCATTTTTCTGGATATTGGTCAAAGAAGCAGCTGAGACTGTACTAGAAAAAGGCCTAAGACAGATAGGTTCAGATTTCGAAGTAGAACTTCTCAACTAAAGTAAATATTGACTGAAACTACAGAAGTGTAATTTTATTAAATGATTCAAATCTATTTTAATCTATTTTATAATTGCAAGTTCAGGAAACCTTTTACAAAAATAAATGAAAATAGTATTTCTCTAGTACAACGGAACAAATGTTTAAAATAATTTTATAATTCATGTACAAAGTCTTCTTCAATATCTTGCATGCAATATATCACTTGAAGTCATAATTTTATATTATCTTATTTTTTTGAGAGAGAACCGTTATTTTAGTCAAGTAACTTTGATAGTATCCTGTCTAGCAACTTTCAGTAATACAGAGAAAATTGAAATTCCAATGTGTTGTTTTCCTAAAATTTTTGTAGGCAAAGAAGATTGGAAAAAAGAAATTGTAAATGGTTCTCGAAGCTTCTTTGTGTTAAAGGGTTTAACACCAGGAACAGCATATAAAGTCCGGGTTGGTGCTGAGGGCCTGTCTGGTTTTAGGAGTTCAGAGGATGTGTTTGAGACAGGTCCAGGTGAGGCACACACTGTATCATAGTCAGAATTGTGGTAGACCAAGTGCTAAAACGTTGGAACTGCTTCTGGCTAAGAGATGTAGCTAGCATATTTGCATGTTCTTTTTATAAAGTAATGCTGAATTATTATATAAACTCATAAATAATGCCAGCACATTTATTACATAGATTAGAAATGTTTTCATCCTTTCAATTCACTCTGCTCGTCTGATGTTTATGTTAGGGGCAAGATACTCACTGCTCATACTCCATCTGTGCGCTGTGCACTGAAGGTTACCTATTTCATTTAGTTCTAATGAATATAATTAGATGGCTTTATTTAAATATGTGTACTTTAATAGAGCCAAGTGTATACTTTTAAAGCTAGCAATCTGTATATGACCAGTTTTAATACAAAAAAATCTGAGCTAAAATGTTTGCATAATCAAACTGCAGATTCAATTTCATATCTCATGTAATCTATTTGTACCAGTCTTTAAAGATTCCTACTTGTAAATGTTTCTTTTCCTGTCGTATACTGGTTTTGTATAGATGTTGATGCTACAACTAGATCCTGTGGATCTGTAAGGCTATTTCAGTCATATTTCTTCATGAGCAAATCAGTAGTGCTTGTTCATTCAACTTAGAGAAAGGGCTTTATTGGAAATTTTTTGATGTTATGCTGAATGTGTCATTGCCATCACAGCACGCTCTTGGTCAGCTGTTACTGTTTGTTGTGTATTTGCTAGCCACTTTTGCTCATTCCAGGCATTTTGGTCAGTGCATGGTTACTTAGCAGTAGCCTCACCAACTCCAGAATGTTATGATTTAAGAAAGTAGTTTAAATATGAAAATATGCTTGAACAATATGTAATAATTATCAGACAACAAAGTAAATAATGAACATGCCAGTTTGAAAAGTGAGCACTTTCTAAAATCGTAATTTTTTGCTTTGTTTTGTTCCATTTCTGTTCACAGTTTATCATGTTGCAGGAAAGCTTTGAAAACATGGTGCTGAATAACAGTGCCAAGCAAATATGCATGGGCTAAGCGCAGAGGTTATTTATGCCAGAGACAGCTAGTTGTATAAAAGCAGATCTGTAAAATTTTATGCAAATACACATCCAAAGCATAAAGCAGCAGTAAAGCAAGGATCGAGACTGTTGTATAGTGTAGAACAAGCTGAATGGAAACCTTCCTAAAAGCATCTTTCTATACAAAAAATACTGAGCCAGTAAATAAGGAAATCTGTATGGACCCAGTCACCTTGGCTTGTGTCATTGACATAGTTAAGGAAGAAGGGAGTTTAAAGACACTCTTTTCTGTTTCTTGATAATGGAAAGGTTCAGTGTCAAGTGTTAGATTATATACATGGCATATTTCTTACAGAAAAATGTTATGCCACACTGTCTTAGCCTAGATCTAAGCTTTTAAACACTTCAGACTTTGAAGTGAATGACGACGAAAATATTGGAATATGGAATATGTCCTTAATTAGGAATGCAACTACAATATTTCATGTATGAGGCTTTTGCCACATTTTTGTTCTTTGACAAGCATTCCCATAAAGCATCTTCATAGTGCGTGCGTTTATCTTCTTGAGCATACCAAGGGTAAATTACTTTAAGCCTGAAGCAGATAATTCACTCAGCGTAAGCAGGAAATGTTATGCCATTGTTAAAGTTCCACTGAGATCTAGAAACCCTTTCCTACTGGATATGCAATAAGTTAAAGAATATAGGAAGCTATATAAGTAAGTTTTCATCTTTGCTCTTTTCCATCTACCTTCCATATTTTTATGCATGGATCGTTTTGCTTGATGGTATTTTCTTACTACATTTGAATGTGAAATGTGCTTTTGCATTTTGTCACAGTACATATTATACAGCCTTTAATGCCTTATTATCAATGCATATGTGCAAAACTCGAAATAATTTTAACCTTTAATGTGGAAACAAAATTTTATTTTCATTTGATTTATAATTCAGAGGAGGATTGCCTTTGTGATTTTGTTTTTAAGACTGCCACTTATATATATTTGTATATATTTGTATAAATATTTATGTACATAAGCTATATATTTATATAACATGTGGACATTTTAATGCAAAAATAGTTTACATTATTACATATATAAGAAAGAGTCAGTTTCTAAAATAATCACGAAGCATATTCTTAAAGAAAGGCTGGGAAATCTCCTAATCGTAACTCCACAATAACCAGGCACATTAATTCATTGATCTATTTCAGTGAAAAACAAGTCATAACTTTGCCCAGTAAGACCAAAGAGTTGTAGCAAAATAGTTAATTGTAGCCTAGTACTTCTAAAGTGGAATACACATCAGTCTTCCGTGTGGAATGGAAGGTAGATACAGATGTCAGAGGTACTCTTTGAGTTTTCGTAGAGTCCATGGAAAACCCACAGGAATCTGGGCCCACTGAGAGCTGACGTTTCCAAGCTAACTGTCCCAGCCTCTGTCTTAACTAGTACGTAACATTGAGACATGGGCTTGAAGTCTGGCCTCTAACGGAATATTGGTGCATTTTGTTGTCACTGTGCTGGCCAGCCCGGTGCAGTCTCTTGTCAGCTAGCTGACTGCCAAGGCTCACGTATTGTTCAAAGGGCAGCACCAGCACAGCACTGTTCCCACTTGTCATCCAACATGTTTTGTAAGGAAAAGAATTCATGCTCTTATCACCTAGAATTGTGGCTGTAAAACAGTTTGTGATCCATTGAAAATAGGTGCTCTCTGGTGTGTTTTTCTGAGCCTTCCCTTAAAAGCCTATCTTCTGTAAGGAGAGCTGGAAATCTTTATGGCGCTCTGGGACTTCCACATTTCTGTGTGTAAAGCTGTTGGTGTGTCGTGTCCTCCACTTCAGTGGAAGCAAGTCTGCAGACCTTCCCTAGCAGATACGGGTGAAACATACCATGCCATGAGAGCTGATGTACACACAACATCCAAACAAAGAGACTGACTGAAGGTCTCAAATATTATCTGGTCCTACTGCAAAGTGTGTCTACTAAACTGAGATATGAAGTACTATTGATCCTTAATAAAATCTTAGGTAATGTACTGGCTGTGAATAATCCAATACTTTAACTCATGAAGCCAGGAAAAACAACAAATGCTGAACCAGAATGCCATGAGTTATGCATAGGAAATGTTTTGGACGTCACTTCCCTTATTCATGTGGGAAGGTGATTTTTATCTGTATTTCCCAAATAGAGAGAGGTCTTTGAGGCAACTCTTCATAGAGTTTCAAACTCTTGGGTTTTGGGGCTGGAAGAGAAGGTGAAGAATGAACGAAATGGGTTTGGATGGATGTCCATCTTCCTCCAATTCATGTTGTCTTCTGCTTGTAGCATGCATCCCTAATTCCTCTCACCCTTACTACTTTCTCCCATCAGCAAATCCCAAGGACAGTTGCCTGTAGTGTGTTTCCAAACAGGGGAGCAGAAAGTAAGCTTCACCAGGAAAATCCTCCTACTGTGCTGGAGGCCAGTAGGAGGGGTCCAGCCCCCAGACCGCACAGATAATTCCTATCCTTATTAGTGACTGTAATGTGCCCTGTGTGGTTTGTTTATCACTTATATTATCTTCCAGCTAGAGTCAGCGGTTGGAGAGAAACAGTGCTGTGGGAAGGGCTTCCCGATTGCACTGTGTAAAGTCCTCACTAATGCTAAACCATGGCAATCATGATAAATTGCAGGATGAGGTACGAGTTTGAGGAGAGGAAGAGAACATGATGCTTAATAAGGCTTTAAAGGATGATTCATTGTTGATTTTTAGTTGAAATTGAATGTTAGGGCCTTGAATGACCCATCTGTTTCCCCATTTCAGGCTGATGGGAGTGCATTAGCAAATGAGTATTGGCTTTTTATTCATTATGAGAATGCAATTAACATGTTTGTGTGAATTATAATTCACAATTTCATTCCAGTAGTGTAATTAATGTAAAATGGTTGAGAACAGTTTTGAGGTTTGTGGAAGGCAATGTAGTATGTGCACAGGTTTTGCAAACTAATTGCTAAGCTTAAATGTTGGCATAATTCTTACATACTCAAAAGTAAATTCTATGCATATGTACTTGGAAACATTTTGGATAATGAAAATATTCACAAAATGCAGTATCACTTTTTCGTAATACTAATTTTCACAGTGAGTGTCATTCCTTAATTAATGGACAATGTATACTGGCTGTTATTTATCTGCATTAGCATAGCATTTAAATGCAGCAAAACACCTGAATTTTCTTCTTTTATTCTCTAGCAATGGCAAGTCGGCAGGTAGACATCGCTACTCAAGGATGGTTCATCGGTCTGATGTGTGCTGTTGCTCTTCTGATCTTGATTTTGCTGATTGTTTGCTTCATAAGGAGGAATAAGGGTGGAAAATATCCAGGTATGATACATAAAAATGAGAGTAAAAAACATCTACTGGTAATCCACTAAGACATATCTCAGGTTTACTGAACGAATTACATTTGCTGCTGGTTTACATTTACATTGTGTATATGGTAAATCAGTCTTATCATTTGGTAGGCTTGTCGGGAGCAATCTGCCTATTGGTAGAAAATCTCAATTCCATGTAAGCATAAGAAGAGTATCTCATTCATTCCTGGAGGGTTATATTGCTACCTTACCTCTCTAGAAAGGTCTGAGCTTTGCTTGAGATACTTGGTCCTCCCACCAGTACTGCACGCTCCACTTTCTGAAGTCGTAACACAGATGGGTTTAACCCACTAAAATGAGATGAGTTAGAATGTATTTGGTCAGAAAGTGCGAAAACGTATACCAGAGCAGAGCCACCGTGTTGCTTTAAAGTACTGGGAATGCGTTTCATAACGTTACTCTCCTCAGAATCTATGTCTTCAGCCTCTGTCAGCCTCTGTATTTTTGCAGCTGAATTTGGTGTTACCTTCCTTCAATTAGGCAGGTTTTTTTCTTTATCAGACTTTTTCTTTTTAGGTTTTTGTGGGGTTTTTTTTCTTAGTCTTAAGCCTAGGAACAGCCAAGTATATATTATAATTTGTACTTAAAAATTGGAACTATATACAATGTATGTCTTCTATCAAAACTCTCATTCCTCTGGGTGTACATATTATAAAAGGCATATCTGTGTGTACATATGTGTGTGTGCATATACGTATCTTATATATATATCTTTCCCCAGTGTTATATTTTTGTTTATGGAGTAGGTCCATAGACTAAAGCTGTCTTGAAAAGAATAGTGACAACCAGTTTGACAACCAGTTTGCATAGTACTGCCTGATAGGATCTCAGAGCAGCTGTTGAGGTATGAGCGGATATGAACAAACTTCAAGTAGGCATCCAAGGATAATTTGATTTTTCTTGTTCCTCTCCTAGCTGCAATAGAAAGTACAACTGCTAACTTTCATCTAAAATTTTGCTTTAATGAAAAAATTCCATTCTATATTACGAACTCTAAAGGTCTGGAAATTATATAAATGTTGAGACTCTAGGAATACTTCCTTAAAGTAAAACTTCTTGAAGTTCGTGTTAATTTGGACATGAGAAAGATGGATGCACTTACAAAAGTACAAAAAGAGAAAATAATCCATAGTGTTTTAATTTCTCCCACTTTTTTCAACCAGGGCACTTCTGAAAACTAGCGTTGGTGAACACTAAAAACCTTTCCTCTTCGTAGGCAAATCTTTTAATAGCTGAACTTAACATAGCAGTTTATTTTTATAAGAAGGTAAAATCACCTTATTAAGTACAAGAATCCTACTCTGCCCAGTCTAACTGTATAATTGTTTTATGGAGAGAGCAAAGATTTGTAGTGACAGCAAAAATTAAGTAAGAGAAGCTGCTGTCCCAACTACCTATGCCTGTGAAAAAAAGACAGGTGATTAGGGAACACAGTGTTACAGAGTTGAATGACAGACTGAAGGCATCATCTTAAGTTTTTTTCCTGATATTTGGATTTTTTAGAGAGAAAATGAGATTACGGAGAATATAGAGAAAGTGACTCTTAGTGGAGAGAACTGAGGAAAGAGAAGGAAAATTAGGAGAACAGAACAAGTGAAGTGACGAAACTGAAAAGAGCAGGGAGGACTTGGAGTGAGCCACCATCTAGAAGAGGGTAAAACACAGTCTGAGTAAAAGTGTAGCAGGCAGTTCGATGTTAAGGTTGTCATTACTTTGTGGAGATCCCTGCTATGCCCTTCTTTGCTTCTGCAGAATTACTAGATGTAAGGTATTCATTTTTAATGCAGGCATACATACATACATATATACATACAAATACATAAAGACCTTGACTGTATATAAGTTTTCCAGATTCAGTATGTGCTCTTGTTTATAGCAGTGACTCTAGAGCCAGTTGTATTTCTTGTGTCATTGCAAGTGTACTGTTCCACAGGTAGTGACAAGAGCAAAGCACCGTTATGAATTCTTTTTTGTTGTAATTTTAACATGTCATCTTGACATTGCCTGTAGTCTAAAAAAAGTCATAAATTATTTCAGTATGAAATTATAGCAGCCAGACACATTCCAAGGTGTTAAGTTTTGTTGTAATTAGACTTAGAAAATGCTGTCAGGAATGATTCATGTCATTTTAAATAACAGCATGTAAACTAATCATGTACGAATTAAGTGTGGAAATTACCAGAGTAAAAGGTAAGAGATTCTATATTGGATTATATAACTGTATCTGCTAAACAAGGGGAAGATTTGAGTAGCAGCCAGCAAAACAGACATGAGAAGGCAAAGGGAAGAACCATAAAGTAATCCTAGAAGTCAGTACATTATTTTGCGCTACTGTCAGCAATCTTAACTTATAGGAATGTATGTCACCTATAAACATCTGTCTTCTCAGGTGCTAGCAGGTTTCTGTGTCAAAGGGCACAGTACTGCGTAGGGTTTTTATAGGGACAAGTTACATGCTTATGAAGCATGGGATTTATTCCCACCAGTGAATGATGACTAAACCTACAACAACTATGTGCGAGAGAGACAATTGTGTAAAATTTAGGTTCCAGTGTAGGTGGTTTTGCTTTGCTTTTGATCATGTTATAGAAAAGAGGAAATTAACAGACCAAGCCTATTTTTTGCAATATTAATAATTCTTAAAATACTGTTTAAAATTCTCTGAAGTCTTAGTGCATGAAGTGGAAGCAGAAACTGTACAAACTGATAGTGAACGCAAGTGAATCTGATTCAGTTTTATCCATCAGTATGAGAGGAATATCAAGAGGGAATACAGAGCATGGATTAAGTAAAACTAAATTATTCAAATGTAAATAAACAATAAGTAAAGAAAGTATTTTAGCTGGATTTTTAACAAAAGTTTCTCTTTAGTGCTAGAAATGAAAGGAAGAAAAAGTTTTACTAATGCAGAATGACATATAGTATTTTGTAC
The DNA here is from genome assembly GCF_015220075.1 of Falco rusticolus. Classification (NCBI taxonomy): domain Eukaryota; kingdom Metazoa; phylum Chordata; class Aves; order Falconiformes; family Falconidae; genus Falco; species Falco rusticolus. Next base: position 42,705,704 of record NC_051191.1, on the reverse strand, counting down.
TTGAATGAAAATAAAATTCTATAACTAATTAACAGATCTTTTCCTTCAAAAGAAAAAATGCAACAGCAAGGCCCCAGTTCAAAAAACTATTTTTATTCAAACCACATTCCTGCCATTTGATCAGTTTGACAAATTAAGGTCTCACAGTTTCTCACCTTGCAGTTTCATGATGAAAATTACTATTTCAAATATTTTAGTGAAAGAAAAAGAGGATGCACATGCTGATCCAGAAATACAACCTATGAAGGAAGATGATGGAACATTTGGTGAATACAGGTGAGCAACTGATGTGGTTTGTCATGTTCACTGTTCATATCACACATGCTGTATATAATATCACATTTACTAATGCAAAACTAACTTTTTTTCCATGTTGACAAAGATTCTATATCCGGTATTGTATAGAACCATAGATAGCATTTCAACCACACCATCAGAAAAATTAAATTAAACATCCAAGCTTACAATAAGCTATTCACTAATGCAAGATGAAATCCAAATTCAAACACAATTGTCTCAAAGTGAGGAATCTTTGTTTAAAAACCCATCTTTCAGATAGTTAAAATACCAGATACAGTGTCCTTTCAGTTAGGGCACATTTAGCATTATGGGTTTTGAAAATACATTTCTAATTGAAGCCTAATAAAGACAATCTTGTGTTACATTGACTGGAAAAACAAATGCAATTAAAATGGCTCCCCATACTAACACCTAATCCAGTAACAAGGAAGTGATGTTATACACAGAGGTGAAGGAATATCCTAAAAGAAAAAACAAAGATCCCTTTCATGTATTTCAGTGTAAGATACATAGCGAGCAGCTTCAAAGCATGCAACACAGCTCTTATTGCTGACTCTTCCTTTGTTGTAAATGTAGTCTAGCTGAATTTCTGGCATCAAAAAAAGCATGCAACTCTGTTTATGTAACAATTATGAGTGTAGCTTATTAAATAAGCGGGATTTTATTTGTTGTTTTTTTGATCAGTACAGGAAATGGTTATTATTTTCTGAATATGTCAATACTATTATATTTTACATGGGTATTATAGTAGATTTTATAGTGCATTCCTGTGTCAAAAGCATTGTAAAAGCCCTTTATTATTTCAAATTATTACATTTACAAATGTACATAAGAAATCAGTTTTTTCAAGAAGCATCTACTCTGTTGCCATAGCTTCTTCATATAGGGGGAAAAGTGCATCTTGATCTGACTGGAATAGATCTATAGTTCTGAATGCCAAAGCGCAGTTCCTGTTTATTCTTCCTTGATTTTAAAAAATACAATAATCCGTTCTTAGGTTAATACATTCCGAATAGGATTTTATTACAGCATGAAGTGCATATGTATTAATTAAATTCAGCTGATACAAAGGGAAGTGTGAAGCAATGAGCAGGGGTAAATGAGTACTGTATAAGTTTTCCTAGGCAGTCCAGTTTGTATTCTGCTTTATTGCGCCATTATTTTTTGATACTTGGAACTTTCAGCAGCAGGAACTGATCTTTGTACAGAATCGTACAAATGATATGACCTCAGTACGTGTTTTCTCAGGCCTAGAATGAGACTGTTCAAGTCTGCTTTCATGCGTGACCTGTAGCAAGATTTGAATTCGTGTCTCCATATTTAAGTGGCTTGAGTTAATCTGTAGAGTGATCTAGAGCTTTATTAAATTATTTTATAATGCATTTATCCACCTCATGTCTGGTGAATGTGGACAGGTGCATGCCAAGCTTTCAGACTTCTTCATATGAAAGAGCTCATCCTATTTACCATGCAAAAACTCCTTTCTAAAATGTATTTCTGTGTAATTAGTCTATACTGGGCTTTCCTCTTTTTTCCTTAGAGACAGGGCAGCAGCAGCAACCAGTCAGATTACAGAAGATATGTTGGCACCCTCTCTGCAGCCCAGCATCACTGCAGTCACTCAGTTCCCAGTCTGCCTGCCTCACATGGCACTGGTCTTGATGCAGTGCTTCTTTGAGGAAAAAGGGTATAGGGTTTCCCTTGGAAAAAAAAAAAAATAATAATTTTTGAAAGATCAAGGAATTCGAGTATTTTGAACTTTTTTCATCACTTCAGGTCCATGTCTGCTTGGACAGAAAAGAAACTGGACAAGGAAAAGAAAAGAAAAGGTAGCTGTGCCAATTCTCCTGAAGCAGACCCAGTCTTTATCAAAGCAAAGTCTGTGAGATCTGACAGATCCAACTTCTTCAGAAGGTCAGGGGATCAATACTTCAGCACCAGATCAGAGACCTCCTACTCCAGGAGGAGGGCTAGGCAGTCTTCAGAGCTTGCAAGGGTTAGTTCTGTCTCTGCTTCCCTCTGCCAAGAGGAAAAGAGGTCAGATGAATGGAAGTACAGGCATGGCTCTAGACATCGTGCTTCCAAGCAACAGATAATGGGGTCGAAGGAGGGCTCAGATTCTCAGGCAGGACAGCCATCCCCTTTCCAGCAACCCCTCAGCTGCAACTCAATTCGTGGCTCCCTTGCAAGGCAGCAGTCTCTCCAGCACTTGTTCAGCCAGACCCCAGACTACAGCTCAGATTCAGAAGACACTCAGAGCTCCTACCACAGGAAGGTAAGACCTTCTACTACTACTCACTTCTCTGAATCTGAAAAGAATTCATTAATGAAATCTGTAATTTTGCCTGAGCTAGCTACTGTCTTAAAGGATGCTTTGACAGCAGCCAGACAAAGTATAACTTCTGTGGCACAGGCTAGGTCCCATTCAGTCAAGCATCCCAGGATACCGGTTACAGAAGTTCCAGTGGTTCCTCTAGAAGCAACTGGGAGCAGTTCCCAAACTATTGAGTCTGACCCTATGGACGGTTTAAAAGGTCAAACAGCTTCTGGGAAGGAGAAATCTGAGGCTGACAAGGCCTTGGAGGTTGAGTCATCCCCTGAAGATGGAGAGGTATCATCTGAGTCTCCTACAGAAGACCAAGAAGAACCAGATCCTGTGCGTAAGTTTGACATGGAAAATCAGAATTACCTGTTCAAGCACATAAAGAGAGTGTTGATGCTAACATCTTCCAAATCTGAATCTGCTTCGGAAGAACAGCATATCCCCTCTGAAGAAGACAAGGTAGATAACGCACTTCCTGTCCATTCAGCAGTGGAAGATCTTGTCTGTAGGATTTGGGGTAATCCTGAGGCAAAGCACGAAGCCCCAGCAGTCTTACATAAGCTCTATCCTTTTCCAGTGGATAAAGCTGCTTTGTGGGGGACTTTGCCCCAGGTAGACAGAGCACTGGTTACTGGTGATTCTGTACTATCAGTGCCTGCTAATACGGATGCTCTTCCTAAAGATCCTACTGATAGAAAGGTTGAGGAAGCAATTAAAAGGTCTTTCAAGCTAGTTGCAGCCCAGCTTGGAGTATCTATCTACTGCACTTATGCTTCTAGAGCATTGCTAATATGGCTGGGGGAAGAGCAAGCCAGATTCAAAAAGAAATGGGTCCCATCTGGTGCCATGCAGAGGAAACGCAGGCTATGTAAAATTGCAGCAAGTTTTATCCATGATGCAGCTGAGGATTCTCTTAGACTCACCGTTAAAAATATGGCATGCCTCACTGTAGCCTGGAGAGCTATATGGCTACGTTCTTGGACCTCATCGTTAGATCTAAAATGTAAACTACTGTCTTTACCATACACAGGCGGCAAGCTGTTTGGTGAATCCTTGGTCCAGATCATGAAGGATTTCACAGAACACAAACACTCCTTATGCCAGCTGAAAAAAAAGAGCTCTGATGGAAGCTCTTCGTTTTCTTATCCTCACAAGTGTCTGAGCTCCTTTCGTTCTCCTCCAAAGTTTAAAGGAGGGAAGGGAAAATATAAGGTCTCACAGTCATTTCATGCCAAGTACGAAAGGACAGCTCACTTTCACAGAGACACCAGACCGTCAAGAGGAACTTTCTAAGAACACAGAATTGCTTCCTCCTTTCTCAGGAACTGGGAAGAGTGAAAGACTTGAAAATTTATACCGAACAGACTTCAATATTTCTGGCCAAGTTAGCCCAATGCTTAGAAAATTAGTTATTTCAACTATTAAATTACTCAAATCTTAATGACTAATTAAATATTCTAGAGGAGTCATAGCTCTCAGGTTTAGGGGAGGTTTTTGTCACGTTCAATTTCTAGGCTTCCCAGTATTCTTGGGATGGCTTGGACTCGTTTGAAGTTCAGCACTCTTCAACTTCATGTAAGAGCATACTTTCTGAAGAACCAGCCAGTGTTGGATTTTTCCTGCCATATCGGATCTAATGGAGGAAATAATGCTCTAGGAAATGCAGGTGTTTCAGGAGCCACAAGAATGATTGGGTACACTATGTCCCTGTGACTGGAGGAATACCTACACTTTTACATAGAAGGGAAAAGACTACCTCTAGCAAACTGCGTTACAGTCCCAGTGGTTTCCTGAGTTGCAGAAGACTGAGATAGTAAATTGTGGGCAGTCAGTGCTTACCCCAAGAAACTGCAAGAAGTACCACAAATGTATGTTTTTTAAATTAAAACTAAAGGCTATCTAGAGCTGCTGTTCAGATCAGTATAGGTGTGTAAATCAGTCTAAATTTCCATCCTGGGCCCTAAATCAAGAGAAATTGAGAAGTTACGGTACGTACAGCCTGTGGATTCCTGGGTAGGGAGAGACTGCAAGCATGCATTTCTTAGTTAACTTCACAGGAGGTATGAAAGTCTAGCATCTCATTGCAGTCTGCGGAGTTTTCTTAGGAAGATCAAACAGGACAAGGCAACTACAGTAGTAGGACTGCTAGTGTGGTAATGCAGGATGTTTGCACATTTTGTTGAATTATTTTGCCTCTTTTCTTCAACACTTTGACACACACAATGTTTTTGCTAGAAATTGTTGGATATATGTTATGAGAGACTTTCTGGAAATGGTTGGTGGAGAGTTCTGCGACTGCTAGATTATATATTACTCTTCTTTCTTGTTCTGGGTTGATTAACAATGAGAATATACTTTGTAACTACAATAGGATTTTTTTCTTTTGTAGTTATTCAAGTTTTATTGCAGCTTAGGTGTGTTTCCAGGGGGACCTGGCAATGATTTGTGCCTCAGCACTGTAATTCTAAGCTTGGTCCCTTCTAGTGCAAGAGGTTATGTCAACGGACTGCTGAAGAGTTCTTGTCTCTGAACAGTACAGTTGGATTTGGCAGTGGTCTTATTGTGTCCTCATTTATGCACACGTGCTTTCTTTGATGGTTCTTATTTTAATTCTTCAACATCTGTGTCACTACTTTTTAAATCAATGCTTTGATTTCCCTTTGCAAAACTTCCCACCAGAAATAGCAAAGGTAGAAAGTTGGTTGAATTTCTCTCAAGCAGATTTTTGTTTAAAATTTTTACAAGTGTGCCAGGTTGTTTGACTAACAACAGTTTTTTCAACCCATTGCCATTTAAAGTCAGAGCTTAAACACCCAGTTTTTCCAGCTTCTGCCAGGATTGAAGATTGAGTATTACAGAGATGCTAAACAAAAACTACTCAGAAACTTAATATAGATGCACTTACGTCTTAGCTAGATAAGAGAGAGTTAGATGTTTTTAAGTCTGGATTTTTGCAGGTGCATAAGTGTATAGGGAAAGCATATTTGGTCTGGACAGTCCTATCAGTTTAGGAGCATGTGCAGAAACCTTTTAGATATTGGGGCAGGGGTTCTCCTGGAGTGAGCAGGGAAGCAATAGTGTAAGGTCCTTCTGTGGCTTTATGTGACTGCTTATACTTATATATGTATTTCTGGGCTGTTGGCCTGAAGGCACAGATAAAGGCAGTTGCTGCCAACAGTTTTCATCTTCTGCATCCCCTTTTTGTGTCCAATAGCCCAGAATGCTTTACCCATTTTATTTATGTTGCCTTTCCTGAGACAGTTGTGTTAAAAGGAAAAGTAGTATATTGCTAACCATATATTGAGTCTTTTTGCATGTCCATGAATGTGGCAAAGTTTAGTGGGAACTAGTTGCCTGCTGGACTGCAGAGGCATCGTAAAACTGTCTTCCCCATTCTGACTGGTTGCTGCATGTACCCATATCTAAGGAAGAAAAACTGGAAAGTTGAAAGAAGAAAGGAGATTTCAAGGTACATATTTCTTTCAGTAACTGATGAGCTTGTGAAATGGAAGTACTTTTTTTAAAAAAAATGTTTGCACTTTGCACTTTCACATGTTATTGTCATCTCTGTACTTCTTACATCTCTTAATTATTAGCTGCAAGTTTTATATATGTTTCATTAAACTAAGAAGAAAAAGAAACGTATTCATATATTAGCAGTCATTCATGCAAAATATGTAAATCGGGCTTTTAGAGTATGCTTTAATATTAAATACTGTTCTTACTAAAAGGGCAAGAAATGTGTGTGGTACCAAATGACTGGCACATACCAGCCTTCATTGAGAAGCTGTAATCCTTAAAAAGCTACTAGTATGGAATTAATTTATAACACAACAAATAGGGAAAGCATGACTACACTTTCATGGCTGCCTGATCTAAATACAGAATTCGTACTCATTCTCACCTCTTGTTTTGTTTCCTCCTGGTACTTGTTGGCTCACTATTAATTGTATGCATTGCATACATGACACTTTTCAAAAACTTCTTCAGTTTTCCACTGTAATTTTAGTCAACCCAATTTTCACAGTATTTTTTATTTCACAATATTACACTAAGTAAGTATAAAAGTCAGCAAGCAAAACCAGAAACAAAAACTAAAAGAAATCTATCCTGGTTGCATTTTGGAATAGTGTTGTGAGCAATTGTAAGCAAGATTAGCCAATCTTGCAGATACTGTATCAAAATTTATGGCTTCAAAGTGTTTTTGCAATATGGTATTACATATTCTACAGTGTAAAGTGTTCTTTAGCGCTTGGGCATCCATATTCATAATGCAATTCAGCGAGTTTTGCAGTCTGCTTCTTGGTGGCAAACAAAATACATTCATTTCCCCAGAGCACCAGAGTCCCTTCTCTGTTTCGCACCCCCAGGGTAAGAAAAGTGCTGTCCAAAACATTACTTTCTTCACCTTTTTTCTCTCTTTCCTGCCTGTTTTTTTCCCCACTCTCTCTTCCTCATTTTCTTTCCCTTCCACCCAAAATATTGTATACATCTAAGACAAAAGTAATAATCCAGTTTGATAGATAGATAAATAAATAAATAATAATAAAACATTTTCCTATGACATATGCCCCCTTTTCCACCCTGGATAACTCTACTTGTTTTTCCACTGCCAGAGTCTTGGCGGAACCTCTTCCTGGACTTGTATAGTGCAAAAAGGGGGGAATCCCCCAGTTCAGATTTGATTTTTGCATCTGCTCTAACTGTGCTCTCACTCCAGCACCCACCTCCATCCATGCATGTACACTCCTGGGTAAATCTGCAGTTTTGTTTTGTTTTTTTAATTACACAGTAGAATCCTCATCCTTACCAAAATATAGAAAAATCACAGACACAACGCAACCAACCGTGTAAGTATTTCTTCATTGTTCGGCATATAAATGAACTTTGTTTACAAAAATACAAACAAGAACACCCAAAGAACAACACAAGGCAGAAGTTCCCATACCCAGATTTATCTAAGTTATAAATGAGAATCAAGCTTTCTCTCAGATTAAACACAAAAATGCGAATATTTTTAATACAGTGATGGTATTATTTACTGTTTTGGTGCTTTTTACTGTATATTGCAGCTGAGTGAATTACACTGGATAGGGTCACACTTCAGAATATTTGCACAGTTACTTGACCACTTGGAATATGGAACAAATGCAATTTTAATTTGATCTCATTCCTACATATGACGGTGTAAGCAATTATGAAGTTACTCACCTAAAATGCGAGCAGCAAACCATATGTGTAGTGTGCTTTCTTAAGGGTATTGCCCAGAAAGCATTAACCACCCTTCGGGAGCGGGACCGGTTGCTGCTTCAAAGTGAGCCTCCAGTCTTCATTTGGCTTGAATAGCCGGGTGTAACGGCTCCAGCGCCCTGTAGTGAGGGCAGTGCAGAAACTACGTTGTGTGTGATTTTTAAATACTCGCTTCCATCTTCAACGTTTTAAATGTAGGGTCCTTCCAAAATGAACTCTCTTCAGTGATGTCTGTAATCTGCTTGTGTTTGCAGTGTTAGAAACATTTTCAGTTTGCTGCTGGGTGCTGGACAGTTTGGAGTAGCGTTCTTTTAAGTGTTACTAGCCTATATATTTGCAGTATCGGTGAGCACAGAAGATCAATTATATAATTATCTTTATGCCATGTACAGAGCAATACCTAAAAACAAAATCAAGACTGACACAGTCAAGTTAGAGTTTTTGTCTTTGTGTATTTCAAACATGATTTTTTTTCTTACATGTTAACAAGAGAGATATTCCTTCCACTTCTTTCTTGTCTAAGCATAGAAGAATAAAATCTCTGGTATGCTTTATCTGTAAGTACATGCATATTAGAGGCATACTTCTTTTAGAATGTGGTAACTGAGTCTTCCAAAGCCAAAAAAGGTAATTACATGAGGAGAAGCATCCTGATGGAAAATTGGTGTCATGCTTTTCTAGCAATAGTGAAGTGTTTCTTAACAGGGCATTTGTTAGCTAACATTATAATCTGTGTGACCTTGTATAAGCCATATATATGTGGGAGTTCAAAGATATTAGAAAGAAAATAGAAAATACATTATTGGAAGAACTAAGATATTTCTTTTTAGGAATTAGATGGTTCAAATAATTTGCTGAATATATATATATATATTCAGTCTAATGTTGTGGATATTGTAAAATATGTTTTCATTTCTTTGCTATTCTGTACATGTTTCTTTAAATTTTCCATAAGCTGGGGGTCTTTAAATAAAACCAAAAATCACTTACTCTTCTGTACCCTATATGCAAATAAAGTCCCATATTCTGTTTAAGACAAGGCAAATAATTGCACCCAAAAGTGCAGCTGGTAATAGTGGGTTTTAATTCAAAATGTTTTGGAGCTGCTGCCGAAATCTTCATCTTGAAACTGAAGTGCAGAGTAAAGGATTCTGAAAAGAGCCCGTCTACATCTATTTCATGAAGTACAAGCCTACCACAGCTGCAAATTTATTTGAAGATGCTGATGGTGCTGCAGCTTTTCCACTGTCAAGGGAAAGACCACTTTGCTACAGGGATCTCTCCTCCCTGCCTGCCTTTCCTTTCCTTTTTTCTGTTGTCCTCCAAATCACCATCGTCATCGTCAGAACACGTTACCAGTTACTGATTAGGGCAGGGAGGTTGATCTGATAATGACAAAGACTAAGCATGCTCTCAACTCCTCAGTTCTAGCTACTGTAAGCTAAATTGTTACTTTACCTGTAATACAGTAAATGTTTTAGCAATTGTAAGAGCAACGTATTATTGATAAAATACTGATCACTATCAGGATATGGACTTTGCTTTTCTTCTTAGGCTATTTTCATTTGTTTCTTCTGCACCCTTTTAATGGAATATGTAGGTCTCTTGAAAGGTAAGGCTGAAAATTGCAAGTCTGGCCTGCATTATGTAACAAATTATTTGAAATGCAGCACTTTTATTTTCTTTATACTAGTAAAGAAAATCAGTATATTTCATTTAACCAAATTCATTCTTCATTCATGTTCAAGGAGTCAAAGAAAATAAGGAGTTTAACAGACTAACTTCACAGCACATCATAAGCTTGTTACTTTGGAGAACAAATAAATTTTTTTATAATTTCTCAACCCACTTTTTAATGCTTGCAGTTGCATCTAAATTGCGTCCAAGCCAAGGGTACAGATCTTATCATTCAAAAGTCATGCACGATGGGGGAAAAAAAATAATATGAAATCACAAACCCCCTTCCTTCCACTGAAGACATTCTCTGTTTAAACCATTTCTACACCATATATTCATATCAACTGCATCATATTGATTTGTCTCTACAATGTGATGTGGGTTTACTAAAGGATTATAGGGCTGCACACATGCTTTTTATAAACTCTGCATGCATGGCTGATTTTTTTCTTAATGTACAATACATCAGTTAATGCCTTTTGTTTGTTTGTGTCTCCAGTGATGCAGAGGACCATAAACCTCTAAAAAAAGGAAGCCGGACACCTTCAGACAGAACGGTGAAAAAAGAAGACAGTGATGATAGTTTAGTTGACTATGGAGAAGGTGTAAATGGTCAGTTCAATGAGGATGGCTCCTTTATTGGACAATATAGTGGTAAAAAAGAGAAAGAACCTGCAGAAGGAAATGAAAGCTCTGAGGCTCCTTCTCCTGTAAATGCCATGAATTCATTTGTGTAACCACAGAACTCAGTCCCCTTGTATCTTCAGTTTGTGTAAAGCACTTGTATGTCCTCCTGCTCATACTATGAACGTGCAGGTAACAGAGCTCCTCACTACAAGATGTTAATGCTATGAGAATATGCAAATCAATACAGTTATGCAGCATAATGACACATTAAGTGGTATGTCAGTATGAATCAAAATACAAAATTCAAATTTTGTTCGAAACTTGAGTATTTTTACTTTTTTAAAAAGGAACTGACACTATAACATTGACTTGTAATTTTGTTTCCTGTTGAAAATACAGTATAATGCATGGGGAAAAAAAAGCTACACAATTCACAGGTAATCTCGTGTACACTATAAAAACATGGTTTGACAATTTGTTATGCGGTCCTCAGCTGAATCCCTGGATATGAATTCCGTATTCATTGTCAGAGTGTTATAGTAGTATTATATAGAACTTCAATGTCTTTGTGGACATTGTTGTGAAACTGGTGACTTAATGTCTAGCTATCTTACGTCTTTTTGCAAGACAGTTAGGAACAGTATGTACAGTATATAATTGCTAAATGATTTAAGTATGACATTTGCATTTGCTGATGCTTAATGAGACCCTATTATCTGCTCTTTGCTCCTATTACTTTATAGCCTTTTTAATCTATCAAGTATTACAGCAGTACAGTGTTCTATTTTTACATCAAAACACATTGAATTGATTTTAGGGCATAAAAGATACGCATTGCAATGCATTTTGGAATTTGTACAGTCACTGAAAGAAAAACTTTAAAAATGAGAGAAAATATTCCAGATAACACAGGGCAAAATACATTCAGTGCCTTTATACAATATGCATTCCATGATGTGCTGTACTACTAAATCAGTTGGTGCAGTAAACTGTGATTAGCAGACTACTGTCATTGCCAAATAAAGTAAAAATATGAAGAAAAAAAGTGTTATGAAACTGTTGTGCTAAAAATGGAAGGTTTTGAATATTTTAAATTACTCAAAGACGACTATGATTTTTTTCCTTTGAAAATAAAATAAATGCTTTCTAGACAGCTGTAGCACAGCATGTTTTCGTGGCCTTAGAAGAATAAAAAAGAAAATAATAAAAGCAACCAGAATTAAATTATTTACTAACACAGCAAGGTATAAGCTCTTGAAAAATAAATTGTTAAAAAAACCAAACCAGCCAACTACACCAGCGAGAGTGCATCTCCATCTGTGTCCCGGCCTGATCAGTGTGGCAGCTTTGTAATTATCTGCACCCTGAAGCAGTGTGGGGGTTACCACTCGGAACCGCAGAATTCAATCTGACAAGTGCTAATACGGTTTAGTGGTAAAGGATGACTATTATCGGTTACAAAATTATTTTCTCGCATACTATATCAATCAAATGTTTACCTCCAAATATAAATTTTTATAACAACCTATGGTTGAAGGAATGCTCAGTTTCATTTGCCAATAAATTGGTTTTTCATAACTTGCATCAAGTTTAATTTTAAGTAAGCTTTTTATATGTAGATATTTTGTTGAATTTGTAAATACACTTAAAGCGTAGATGCTGTATGCTTCTAGGTGTTACAGACAAATACAGCAAGAAAGCTTATGTTGTACTGTGTAAGAAGTACTATAGCCAATGGTGTGCATGGTATTTTAAAGCATCTACTTAAATATATATTTTTTTTGCTGTGAAAATGAAATAGTGAACTGTTCTGCTTATTTACTGCAGATTCCTAATTGAACCATTCAGAGCTTTTTCCAATGCGTTGCATTAGAGCATAGTACACCTTGCAGCGATCATGTATATATTGTAGGTAAAGCACAACTGAAGTAATCACAAATGTAAGGTAGCTGTAATAAGCTTCTTTCGCACCTTTGAGCTTTCCATTGATCAGTTTTCTTAATGGGAACTGAAATAAGAAATTAATTCTACAAACATTGATTACAAAGCACAAAGAGACATTTCTTAATAAGATTTGCCAATGGTTTTGGTAAAAGAGAAATATAATTTTACTCTTATTTAATTGTAGATGCTGAATTATCTGTGCATGTGGGGGTAAACATACAGGCTCACTTCTGTAATAGTGCAACAGATTTTGTATTAAAAATAAATGTGGTTTTAAAATTTCACTGTTTGTTCTGTTTACACTACCAGTAAAAATCACATCTGAGCCACCATGTAATGAAGAATTCAAAGCAGAAAAAGGCATGAAACAACTCTGGCAGAAGTTGTTCCCATGATGTTATAGGACTTTATGTACTGCAGCCAAATTATTTATGGAAAGTTGCGTATCATTACATGCTAAAAAATGTGAATCTGTCTGACCATTTCCCATTGTAATCTCCTGCTATTACATTTTACTTCCATGGATGCTTTATTTAGTCATATTTCTGCAAAGAAAAAACCCGAAACAGTCATGTTCCATACCTGCAAGAATAAGAGAAAATAAGAATGTTTATTCAAAACTGAAAGCCCTGAGACAGGATCCCAAATCAGGATTTTGTGTCCTAAAGAAATTGTCTGATGTGCAAAATTCTGGACCTCTGTTTTTAAACAGTACATGAAGTAAGGAGATTTTAAATAACATCTTTTACAGTACACAAAATCCATTGCAATGCTTTTTTCATACCTTGTCTATTCTGTGTATGAATGGAAACAGACTGAGCAGGAGGGCAGCTGCTTTGCAGAGAAGACTGCAGGAGAGCCATGGATTCCAAGATATAGGAGCTTCAGGAGATACATCAGAAAGCTGATGTTTGGCCATGATGCTTGAAAGAGGGATTTTATCACTGAATCAGAAGCCATTCTGTCTGCCCTCCTATGTGTAACTGGAACCCCCTGGCTATTCCAGCTTCTGTTATCTGCATAGTCTCAGTTCTGGCACCTTCAGATACTGGGCTGCCTGTTTTTCTGTACAGGTATCTTGATTTTTCCAGCAATGTGCATTGATTGGGAGATATGAAATACAGCTGTTTCTGTTTTGATTAAAGAATAATTCCTGAAAAGAGGGGCCTGAATTCCCTAGGCTTTGTTGGGACAGAAGTTTCTGTACGCTTTTGGAGACACACGTACATTCTTTATGCATGTTCCCCAAAGTACAATACATATAGTTGCTACGTTTTCCCTTTAGTGACATACCTTTGCTTTTGGTTTTATTTTCACTGAAGTGATTGTATAAATCCTGAGGGAATTAAAGAGGATACCCCAATGGGATTTTTTCCTTGTAATCTTCTATTGCATTGTTCCTAGGAAAATAACAGTTTCCTTGTGGGTCCACGTAGCAGAGGCAAAGTGGCAAAAGATTTGGGAACCACATCCTCTTTGTATGCTGTCTGGCCCATTTTAAAACAGAACCAATAGAAATAATATATGAAGAAATACTGTCTACAGTATAGAATTTTTTTCTTCTCTGAAAGAAGAATTAGGGAGAAAAGCTGGAAGAGGATGAGATATCAATAATTTCTGAAAAGTAATTGGCCTTTTTTGTGTTTCTGTCCCCCTCCCACTACCTTAGGAAATGGTGTTTCAGAGAGCTGGCAGAAGCAGCAATTGGCATCACAGGAAGATGGAAATAACTGAATGTGCTACTTGTAGGAATCTACCCCCAAACGATGCCCTCTGGGGTGTAAACACATCTAACTGGCCATCATTTTTTAATCTCTGAAGCGATCTCTTGGTGCTCTTTGTACACATGAAGTGGAAACTTTAGACCAAACTGTCAAGATAAATACATGTCAACAGGACTTTTGCAGACAGTAGATGTGATCCATTGTGACTGTAAGCAAGGAGGAAAATCGTGATCCTTGTGATCTCATGACTGTTGGCAACAAAAAATATACATAAAGTTCCTTACTGTGTTCAGATGTAGAATAGTTGATAAAAAATTCAGGTCGTGTTTAATATCTGAAGGATGGATCATTCATTTGGGGTTGTAGAAGTTTGCCCATCTGTGAATTTGGCAGCCCTGGCTTTGTCCCCTGGGGAAGCCCTGGGGGATAAAATTGAAGCCAGCTTGCAAGTAAAGAGTTTGCGTATGCTACAAGTTGACAGTGAGGCAGGTCAGGAGACAAATTCTGTCACCCGGACCCAGACAGCCTTTCAACCTGTTCTCCCTTACCCTGAGGTGCTCCAGTGAAATACAAGCAGCTTAGAAGATGCTGTGGTTCCCCTATCAACTGAAAAAACCCCATGGCATCACGTTGAAAATCTTAAGTCGGATTTAGTTCTGCCTGGCTTTCTATTACATTTTGGATATAAGTGAAGAGGAGGAAAAACACCTGGTCACCAGCCTGCCATGTTGTACAAGTGTGGACAGCCAAGGTTTCAGACCCGAGCCTTCAAACAGGACAAGTTTAGATAGTCCAGTTCTGGTGCATGACTTCTTAAAAATTGCTAGATCTCACGCTACATTAAGGAACGAGCAGCATTTACCTCTGGTAGTAAACTGTGCTTTATAGGCATTGTCCAGAGGCTGCTGCCCTAGTTCCCAGGCCAAAGGCATCCAAAGAGGAATGCTTTGGTCTTGAAACCCAGCATTGTATCTGACAGAAGATAGCAGCCCTCCCCATACATTGCTCTGCCTTGTGCTTGCAAAGATCTAGAGGGCTTCAAGACTACAGAGGAATAAGGGGTCAAACCAGGTTTTTTAAGTGGCAGTATTCAGGACTATATTCCAGGAGATGGTCAGCAATACACACACTGTAGTGAAATATGTGCGGGCATGCCAGCACAAAAACTTATCCTGTCTGGCACGGCAGGAAGAAGAGGAAGTGAAAATGAAACTGCTGGGACAGAGAAAATGAAAGAACAAAGATACAATATTTGAGCTTTCCTGGAAAGATTTCAGAAGCAGCTAGTAAGGTAGCTGGCCTGGAGGTGAAAACGAGGAGAGCAGCCAAAGGCTCCTTCACCCACACGGGACAGGCAGCAGTAGCCCTTACTAAAGCAGCACAGTCTCCTGGGTGTAGTCCAGACCACAAACAGCATGTAACAGATTAATAGTACATCATTTTCCTTCCAGTGAATTGTATGTTTTTCTTTTTTCCTATTTATCCAACTATTATTTCAAGAGGCTTAATAACAACCTAATCTTAGAAACATCTGCCAGACTTCACTGAAAATCTCTGTGAAGTTTGCAAGTTTGGGGTAGGGGGAATACTCAGTCAGATGGATGAACAAACAGATGAAGCAGTTGCTTTAGTTTCCTTACTTTTTGAAGCAAGCCAAAACTATCTCCCAGGAAGCAACTGCTTCCACCAAGTATAGGGCGAGGCCATTTGAAGAGACCCTTTTCCCCTTCCTTGGGAATTTGGTTAGTCTTGTTCCAGTATTTTGAAGAAAGCGGGCATTTTCCAAGCTGTTGAGATAAGGAAAATACGAGGGAGCCATACAGATGGGTAAATGAAAGAACCTACATGATGAAGACTCCAAACTTGGGAGTACCAAAACCAATGTTTTTGAAGAGCTTCTTCAAGAAAAAAATTGAGGAAAAAAAATAAGGCTGCTAATTGAAACAGTTTCTGGCCATGTCAGAGGACAGATGAATAGAAAAATAGCTGACATGGACTGGCGTCACAGCACTATCAAAACTAGCCAGCTGCAACTAGGCCTTTACCATCCCATACCAAGTTAACTTCAATAAGTAGTTCCCCACCTTGCCCCGGCACAGCCACGAATCCCCCACAAGGCCTCAAAGATCCATCTACTGTCTGTGCTGTTTCTTCATGCTCTTCAGGCCAATCCACCCTGCTTCTTGCCTCTGCTGCATCCCAGGTCTTCCTTCTCCAGGCTCCTCTTCCAGCCAGCCTCTCCTCATCCAGGCCCCCTTCTTCTCTGCTTCTCCTGGGGCCTCTGCTTGTCGGTGCTACATCTGAGGCACACACTCTCTCTCCTCCCTCTGCTTCTTCCAGATCTCTCTTCATCACAGGCTCCGCTTCCATACCCCTTAGAGCAGGGGTCCTCAAACTACAGCCCGTGGGCCAGATACGGCCCCCCAGGGTCCTCAATCCAACCCCCGGTATTTACAGACCCCCACCGGGGGCGGGGGGGGGCACGGAACCAAGCAGCCGCAGGTGACTGCCTGCCACTGCATCCACGCACCGGCCCCCTGGTTAAAAAGTTTGAGGACCCCTGGCTTAGAGCTATTTAACTACTTAACAGAACCTGCCACAGCTGCACATTGTCCACGTCAGCCAACCCACCGCCCCTGAAGCCAGCCCACAGCTGTGTATTATCAATGTTAATTAACCCAGCTTCATTCCTCTACAGACTGGAATCGTTTCATTTCCAGTTAAGGAGAGGAAAACTGTCCTTTGCTAGGCTGACTGATAGTCTCTAGACACAAGCAGCACATAAGGAAGCACTGAAAAACTGGTTACGAGTGAATACTATAGCTTTAATTTTGTAGTGGTGTACAAGACACTGTTTTTAGGTGTAATTATATAACTTGAACAATTAGTGAGCCAGTTAGCTGGCAAGAACTTTTTATTTAGCTGAGATTTTTTTCTTCTTGGCTTTTACCCAACAGATGCTTGGTTCTACGTTTTTGCTTTAATAAGAAAACAGTCTCTGCTGTTCTATTAAAATTGGGTAATGACCATAAATGTCAAAAGGGAAGCTCATATATATTTTTCTAGAACAAACTGATTTTCTGCTTTTTTTTTTTTTTTTTTTTAATGTGAGAGGCAGCCCGGTGTTTTATCACGAGCATTTAAAAATAATCATTGACCACAAGAGGGAAGTCACAGTTGTTGGTGAGCAGCAGCCCAGGGAAAACTGCTACCCAAAGCAATGCGTTGTAGTCACATCCTGTGTGAATGCATGTATATACATGAAAGGCACTATAAAATAGTGGCTAATAGGAATAAGACACAAGTTGGTAATGATCTGCTTGTTTTGCAAAAAATAATGCTATTTCTGTAAGCAATAATATTAATGACCTTATTCTAATTCACCCATTTGTTATCGTGATCATAAATTACAGGGGCATTTTGGTCAGAATTGCTGTTTGAAAAGTAAATTGGTAAGAGCTATGGGACAGGGATGTTTGCTCTGAAATTCAGCAGCTAGCCTGGTCCCAAAGGTGCAGGGAAACAGCACTTTTTGGAGGCAGAGGCAGAATCAGAAACCAGCTGAATGCCTAGCTAAGTTGCCAGTTCCCAGATCAGTGTTTGCTGGTACCTGTGCTTGGCACCTGTACAATAACAAGGGTTAAAAAAATGGTGTTGACTTGGTTGGTTTGTAGCCAATTCACTCAGCTTTTGTGATTCATGTAAAGCTCCGCCACTCAGAGTGGGTTCAGGACAGGGAGATGTGCTGCCCACCACTGAACCTGCAGGATCAGAGGGGACGGGTTCCCGTGGGAAGCCCGGGAGTCCAGCTTGTGCCAGGTGATCTGTAGGCCAGTAGTTCATCTTGCTAAAGTACCATTGCTTGATCTGGTTTTGAATTTGTCAGGATTGCCCTTAATCTCTGTGTCAAAGAAGAAAGGCTTAAGGTCTTGACGCATGAAGATGGGAATAGCTTGTCAGGCAGCAGATTGCACTCGGGGGGGGGGGGGGGGGGGGGGATGGGGGGGGGGGGGGCGATGGAGGGGGCGGGTTGTGCCGCAGCAGTAGGGGCAAAGCTCAGCGCTGTGTGTGCTCTGCCTGCCCTGTCACTCCTTTTAAAGTGTGTCCAGGAGGTTGACCACTATTAACCCTTTTGATGAGGACAGGCAACACATAGCACGTTTTCAGTATCACACCAGATAGCCCCACTGGTCTGAAATGAGATGAAGAAACACTGAATTGATTTGCGTTGTCAGACAGCATCATCTTCAAAGGGATTCTGCCTGCAGGAACCATCTCAGCACATCAGGGCCCGTTCATGTGAGGAGGACAAAGCTCTGATACAAATCCTCGAGGATTGGTATCACTGGGTCCCTGCGGGTAGCACCAAGTGGTGGAAGGGGAAGAAATATGGAGGGTGCACACGGCTTTGTGGCAGGAGACTAGTGCATGGACCAAGATGGTAGAATAAAGTAAGAGAGCCTAAGGTGTTAAGAAAAATAATGAAAGTTTTCAAAACACTACAACAGAAAAATCGTGTGCAAGCATCATACAGAATACAAGAGGTTTGAGGTTAGAGATGGTAATGCAGCCACAGGTTAATGACTAACAAGGAAGAAAATTTGGCAATTTATTTCATTTTGTTTGTGGTGAAAGCAGAGATGCTGAAAACTGGAACCCAGAGCAGAGGTTTCAGTTGGAGCAGGCAGTCACCACCCTGCCAAAGCCGCTGAAGCTGCGTTCACTTACACCAGCAGAGACTTCTGCTTGTGGCATTTTAGGCAGGTCTTTGGGCAGAGGTTTGCATAATGAATATTTTTGTTAGTGAATAACTGTCTAACAGAGTGTCAGGGGTTCTCCACTAATGACAGCAGCCTTCAGTGGGGATGTCAGAGCTGCAGCCAGTTTACATGCTGGAGACAGCCACACAGCAGAACCATGATCTTTTTTTTCTAAATCACGTATTTCAGACTGCAACTAAAAACCATTCCACTACAAATATTAAAAAAGCAAAACACTTTTAATTATGTAGCTAATTTTAATGAGATTATTACTCATCAGTTGTCCACTAAAGATTTGCAATAACAAAAATAATATAACAGGACCACTGCAGAGGCATAGTCCATGTTTTTAAGAGGCTCACTCTCAGGATGTACATTTTAATTCTACAACACAAAAGCTTGGAGAGAATCATTGAAACATCCTTCTTAACTGTAGATAAAATTTTCTAATTGTGATGGCTGAAATTTGATGTTCCATGTAAAAGATAACAGAAGAAACAGGATTAATTTCCCTGTTACTCACCTCAAGCTTTTCTGCAGGTTTGGTTCTGGTTTTGGTTGCCTGTCAGGCTTGCTTTTTTTTTTTTTTTTTGTTTTTAATACGTCTAGTAGGATAGGTTTCAAGAGTGATTTACATCCCCTCATCACTGGATGATGAGGTTTTCAGTAAGATGTTCAGAGAAAAATTGCTGTATACCATAAGACTATTGTCTGTCAAAAATCAGATGTGACAACCCATGCAGCCTACTACTGCATTTCGTAATAGTCTTTCCCTGTACCTTAGATTTTAATTTCAAATAAGCTTCTCATGTGATACTTGAATTGACATACAGATACACAAATATTGGATCTGAAAAGTTCAACTACTTCAGTTGACAAAATAAAAGCTAATGTATGAAACATATGGATTGCTCTAGTTCAAGACAAATGAAAACCCATTGATGAAAAATGAAAAATTTGAGGGGGGTGTGTGTCTATGGAAGACAATGTAAAATGAAACATATAGGAGCAGAGATGATAGCTTTGCTAAAATTTTTGTCATTAATTTATGCCTTGGCTTCACATCATGAGTTGTTCCCTGTGCGCAGCCTTGAGGAGCCAGGGCTGCTCTGAAGCTCCCGGTGCTACAGGGCTCTCTGCAGTGGCATGGTCCCACCCAGGGCCAAATCCCACCACCACTCCAAAGAGGAAGAGTTATGGGGGGGGGGGGGGGGGAGGTCGCCTGCTAAAAAAAAGGTTAATGAGTAAAGGACGTTTGGTTTTCCACCCCTTCAAAGTGCTAGGGGAACCTCCCACACCCTGAGCAGGCAAGCACTGGCAATGCTTCCTGCAAACAGGGTGGCTGCGGCCACTTCATCTAACTTCATCTTAACAAATATTTAATTCCACATTTTGAATAACTGGCTATCTTTATAAAGAACTGACTCAGCTAGAGTTATTTCTACAAACAGGTGAAGGAACAGAGACTAAACCAAGACTCCGCACACCTTTTACTCAGGCCAGCAAATACAAATAGATCAGTGTGTCACTTGATAGAGGGTCAAGAGACATGTGAAGATGCCCACCTAAATCAGTAAGATCACCCCTTTTCCCGGCACAAGGCAGAGATTTGCATCTACAGAGACACGAGTATTTTGTAAAATCACAGAACGTTTTGGGTTGGGAGGGACCTTAGAGATCATCTAGTTCCAGCCCCCTGCCATGGGCAGGGACACCTTCCACTAGACCAGGTTGCTCTGTCTGTGCACTGTCATGAGGCCCCTCATCAGGGGAATGGCCTTGCACAGCCACTTTTGCACGTTCAAAGGACGTGCTGCATTTATTTCCAATGAATTAGTTGATGTGTTTCCTTTGCCAGCATGGGAAGAGCCTACCTCATCAGAATAAAGAGGGAACCAGTAGCACCCAGTGTCCAGGTCTTTCTGGGCTGGTGTGATGCTGGTGCTGGCAAGTAGTCACTACAGCAAGTGTCCAGTCACTCTGGTGCAGGGCAGAGAAGGAGATGGCCAAAGCAGGACTTACCTAGAGCTATGTGCCTAAACCCCTACTGAATTACTCTTTGCCTGGAATTATTGATCAGAAGGGAACCGTGCTAATGACAAAAGAGGGTGGCAGGAACAGCCATGGCCCCATGGCTCCCTGGACAGGACATCCTCTGGTGGGTAGAGCCATGTGTCTCAGGTTCTCTTTTGCACTGTCATAGTGGTTGACCCCTCAAGTAAGCTCTGACATGTAAAAGCCAAATAACTAGGTACTCTGCTTTTTTGTTAACTCACATTGTTGTGTGTAATAAATGCTTGATGCAGTAGCTGTTGGTAGGACAGACGATCGAACTAAGTACCGAAAATGAACCCCTGAATGTTATTGTGTCACCATCCATTAGTACTGTTACTGACCTCATGATAAACAGATGATTTTACAGCATGTTATACTGTTGTGCTCTTACCTCACGTGCTGGTCAACAGCACTCCTAAATAGAACTAACCTGTTGACTTTTGGCTTTTTAAATTCTGATAGAGGCGCTTGAGACAAACATGAAGGACCAGGAATTTAGATATCAGCACAGATTTCTTAAGCAAGTTAATATTACAGTGCATCTTCACCTGCAAAACACCCTTCATAAATGAGTACACCAATATGTTCTATGAAACAAAAAAAGCATGTGGGACTGTTTTGTCCTCACTGCACAAAACACTCATAGAGCTAAATCCTGAGAAAAGCTTGTGTCATATAACACAAATATATTCCTGAGATGCTCCAGGCTGGCCACAGCCATGTGCTGTGAATCACATCCTGCGGCTCAGGAGTGATCTGTAAACCTCTCTGTGTTTCATTGCTCCTAACAACAACAGGCAACAAACAAAAAATTCATGGTGCAACTCTTCTAAAACTGAGATGCTTTTTATATAGTTTATATACTGAACAAACACGTTTCATGGAAGGTTATTGTGCAGATTGAATAGCCCCAGGCATTCTGCTTCAGTCTTGGTATAGGTCCATGCCGCATTGTTGCAGGAAGGGTTGTCAACTTCATTAATCTATGCACTACTGATATTTTCACCTTCTAAGACCCTAATAAGCTGCACACATGCCTAACCTTGAAGTGATAGCCCAAATCATATTTGAGGAGCTGTGTTCTGGAATAAAACCACAGATAAAACTGAAATATAAACTGATTAAAATAAATGGCACATAGCCTAGCCACATGTGACCAAGTGATGGTAATGTGATACTGCAATTACCAGTTGCACCCCTACCTTCCCAACAGGTGTGCTCAAACCACATCCAGAATGCACATATATTTGTGCTAAAATATACATAAACCCAGATATTTTCAGTCATAATTTCTCAGAAAGCTCAAACAAGTGCTGAAGCCTCTCCATGGTTCCTGTCTAAGGTTCAATGTAACTTTGAAACGTGCTGTTTTCCCTCATTCTGCATTTGGGCAAACAACTGAAGCTGAGTCCTAATGCAAACGTGTTCGGAGCATTGTTGACTGTGCACCGGCCCCAGTGGGTTTCTCTCTGCTGTTAATTAGAGGCACCCCCAAGCCAGGCTCACCACTGGAGCCCCGACCAGTCCCACAGCAGCGCCGTTAGCTCATTACCAGGCTGTTTTGAATGGCTCTGCAAGGGCTCTGTAGGGCCTTGGAGGTACCCGCTCCCAAAAGGCAACAGGGATGGGACTGCATGAGCTCTGGGTCCCTTCAGCGCTGTCTCAGCACACTCGGTACACCGAACAGCCAGGATACACCACATTCACGCCATAGGAAGAGCGGGCTCCCATACCACTGCCACAGCTTTAGACTTGGGGAGGGAAAAGGGTCAGGCTGAGCGCTGGCAGGTGCAGTTCATTCCCTGCACAGCAGAGGTTATGCTAAACAAAGTATTTTGATTTTCAAAGACATGAACTAACAGCAGCAGTGAACAGGGAAAAGTGGACAGAGGACATGAATGTATTGAATGTATATAAGGTGGCTGGTACATATGATGTAGGTGTACCAGATGTAAGGTACACTACATGTATACATTCATTCAAGCGCTAATGCCTCAATAGAATTCAGGGGTCAATGCCAAAGAAGAGGGCACAGGAGGAACAAGGATGTTGAGTAAACAAATAAGCAACAGACTGGAGAAAAAAGGCAGAGATAAGGAAAGTGTAAGTGACCAAGACACTTCTTCACAGATGTGTTTACTTCTAAAGCTTTGAAAGAAATGAATCTGTAAGATCTTCACACTGGGTTTCTATGAATAGGCAAGAATAGGTCCACCTAGAAAAAACTTTACTGCCACTCAAACATGATGAAAGAAGAATTAACCTTGAGGAAACAAATAGCAGAAATGAATGGCTGATTGCCCAGACCTAAAAGGAGACTTCCTGCCCACTGCCACATGTACACTTGTGTCATGCCTTAAAATGTTTTTATTGGAGGGAAAAAAAAATTTCAAGCCAAGTAATTGCTACTCTTTTATTGAATAGTAGTTAATAAGACATCCAGAGAGAATTGAGTTGATTTAAATACTTTATTCTAAAGGGGATTCAGCAATCATGTTCTGATTAAATGGATAATCAAATGAGTCACACTCTCCATTTAAAAATGCAGTCATTGTTAATGGACCTAATATCTGAGCACACAGTTTTGTCACTGAATCCAGACACAGGCACAGTTAAAAGCGCTGTCCCTTCAGGGACCCACACCACTCTGAAAACAGCTCTGAGCACCAAAGAAGCCAAGAAAATTCTGCTTTTGTTTTGTATAGTCAAACTACAGGTGGTAGACTATAGACATGTATGCTATCTGCTTCAAAACGGGTAACTTCCTGTGGTTCATAATCTTAACAGTAAGTAGAAATTTATGTGGCAGTAAAGTTTGTGGAAAGATCAGGTATTCATTGTTCTACCATATACATTGCTATTTTTTTCCAATGCGTTCAGCTTTCTATCGTGGTGCCTGTACCCTTCCAGTAGTGAAAGAGAATGGACTTGATCTTCAGCTAGTCCATACCAACCTGCTCTCACCAAGCTGAGTAGGACTAAGCTGGTCTGAAAAAACCTAGGCTGTCAGAATCCAGGCAACTTGGAAAAGAGATCTCAATGTAATAAAATATGTCTTTTTTTCCTACTCTGCCACATCTGTGATTTTCTTCTGTGAGATCAGATCCTTCACCAGAAGGAATCAGTTGTTGTGGTTGTTATTTATGTTACAACAGCACAAGGGGCCTTTTGGAGATCCCAGTGTGTTAAGTGTTACTAAAAAAGAGATAGGGCCCATCCCATCTAATTTGTTTAAAACACAACTTGGGCGTAGCCTTCAAGTTCATCTTTATCATCTCACAAGAGACACTGATAAGCTGTTCCCCCAATTTTTGTCAATTCTTGAGTGGCAGCCAGCCATTAGACTCAGGGCCATTTCTTACATCCTTCTGCCAAGACTAAAAAGGCACGTTACAGACTGGGAGAGGAAATGCAGAAGCAGCAGGACCTGCATGACTTGCAACTATTCACCAAGACGTTTTTTCCTATACTTCTCCAAGAACTGAAAGGGTGTTGCTCGAGGCACAGACTTTTATATAAAAAACACTCACTTCAAGCTAAAAGCAGAAGTTAAGCTTCACAACTTGCTTCAGTAATAGTGCTTATAGACCCCTAAGCAAGCTGACATAGCAATACAGCAGGACCTGCCTGTGGGATTGGGCAGGGTGGTGGAGAGGGCTTTTGGTACTCATGGGACAGGCTCTCATTTTCTTCTCCTGCCACTACCCTCAGACCCCTTCTCTTTCCCCAAACCCCAGAAAGCCCTGAGCCTGTCATAGGCATTGCATTCAATGGCAAAGCTGAAAGCTTTTTGAATATTAGTTCAGTGCTTCAAATGCTTAATTTCAGGGGAATTTAATTGTTACTTTAGAAATGGGAGTGTCCCTTCAGTATATTCAGAGCATACAGCCACAGTGCTAACTTGGTGAAGGCTGGGGACAGTATGTGTCTGTCCTGTGGCTGCTGCTAAGCTCTTGGCCCTAGAACTAGATCCAACTTCTTTGCACATCACTAAAGTTCAGCAACTGGTTTAACAAAATTTATTTTATACTGAACATCAGATTTAAAAGTAAGCAAATGATTTAGCAGCTCAGGTTAGCAAACTGAGTCAGAGTCTGGAAAATTAATGCAGGAAAACAGGAATTTAACAACAAATTCTGGCTAGTTTAGATTTTTAATAGGAACAGAAATCAATGGGATTTACAGGTTGTAAACCCTCATAGAGTCTGGCTGTAGGTAACAATAATCAGCAATATGGCATCAGGAAACTCAGAATGTGGTCAAGTTCACCAAAACAGGAGGATAAATGGGAAACTGCACAAAACCCGACACTTGTTTTTAAATAACAGATTCGATGGGAAATCTCTGTCCTTGAAGAAAGAGAGACAGGTATTTCAGTCTGTTAAATCCTGGCAAGGGCAATTTGAATCAGTTGTGTCAGAAGTATAGTCATCCTCTTGGAAGAACTCCAGAAAAGAGATTAGCAGTTGTTCAAGCAGGAAGTAATAAAAGCAATTCAGTCTCCTCCAGGGAAAGGTAATACCACAACAATGTGATGTTCCTAGGATAATGGAGCATTAGGCTGGTGAGTGAGTTGATGTCATTGATAAAAGGTAGACTGGAAACTACGATTACTATAGTGAAATAAGTTTCACCCTGAGAGAAAGGGCATAAATCACGATATGTATCTGAAAAATAGCCTGACAGTACACCCAAGAAGATAAAATGGCTACAAGCACACCTGGGTATAATAGAAAAAATTTAAAGATTATATTGGTAGTGATAGTCCATCACCTAGTATTTTAGTTATCAAGTGTGAACCTCTAGGTCCCATCCAAAATCAATGAATTATGGACAATAAATAACATTTCATAAATGTAGTTTTTCCCGCACAAGAGCAGTGCAAAAAGCTGAATCCTGACCTTTTGGTGCCCTTGTAGCCCAGTTCTGTTGTGTGTTGATGCCTGGGTCCATAGTTATTAGTGATACGATTTCACAGTGTTGTACTTTGATGAATGCCTGTAGAATATGAGCAAGTAAGCACCCTAGCCTGCAGCTGGACATGCCACTTAAAAAAGGTATTATTTCAAACAAATCCATGATACTTCTTTTTAATTATAATTCCTATAAAAACACAGAACAAAACAAAAAGAAACTGAGCCAGTGGGACATGAAGGTAAATACAAAGTAAGATTGAAAGCACTAATGGCAATTTGGCAACCTAAGGAGTACTGGAGAGACTGAGGAGGGATGATAATGTATAGGAACTGTTTTTCCAGGCACTGAATACAAATACTGTGATTCAGGTTTGGAAGCTGTATAAAGTTCTGAGTAGAGCAGGAAAAAAACACTGAGACTCTAGTTCTGAGCACATCCTACATAACCCCAAGGGTCAGAGCTTGGTGCTATGATAACACGGCTGACTGCTGAACTGGAGTGTTTTCACAGCAATATAGAAAATTATTTCTAGGAAGATGGACCTGCACCCGAACCATTTATCACTGGTTATCGACTGGCTGGGTTCAGACCACGTCTCATGAGCAAAGGTGCTTCCCATGGCTCTAACTTCAAAGCATACATACTAGCATAGACATCCTTTACTCTATGACTGCATTGAAAACTACACAAATCTGGACTCTGCAGTGGCAAAGGATCCCCTAATGCCCTTACTGGTCTAAAAGAGTCCCTTTCCAATTTCATGGGCTCTACATTGCCAAGTGTGGAAAACAACATGGGCAAAACACCTTAAAAGAAATGCCACTGTAACAAAGATAATGTTCCCTTCCCAAGAGACAGAAAGAGAGGGACACAGACAAAGAGAGAGATTTGACAGAAGAACTATTAATATTTGGACAGAGAAAAAAATATGAAGGAAAATCAAATATGACTGTCAAGTAATGGAAAAGAGAGAGAGACTACAGTAAGATTTTGAATTGTGCCAAGGAAAGGAGGTCATGGGGAGATTTTAGAAAGATGAGAGAGATGTTGCAAGGTCTGTAGCTGAACCCTGTCCCAGACAAGGGAGAGAGACAGGCTGAGACTCTAGTCTGAACAGACAGACTTGGAACAAGCAAAGGGATAGATCTTGAAGGTGTCAGGCTGGAAGCTCAGACTGATTCCAACTAACTAGATAAACTAGGTAGGGACAAGGAAAAAACCAGAATCAAAGTGTAGGAGAAAGGTGGATGTCACAAAGGAGAAGGAGATCTTAATAGAGCGATCATACAAAATTTCATATAGGATGGGATATCAAGAAAAGTATGTTGGCTGCTATGCTGAAAGAAGAGACATTGAGTTCGATGACACAGTATTTATTCCACAAAAAATGCTGTAAAAGCTCTGTGCAGAAAAATTTCAATCCCAGTGGAAGCAAGGAAATAGCTGGGCAGAGGAGCTCTACACAGCAGCTGTAGATGGCTCATTTGGTAGAAATATAAAGGTAAGGATAAAAAGGGGAGATACATGGTGAGAACTGCTCTTTTGGAACAAAGAAATTAGATACCAAAATGGTGTTTATACCTGGTATTTATATTGCATACATATACAGTGTAAATTATTTATCAGTTGATATGATAAGACTGGCAAAACTCATTTAAAATGAGATAATTTCTGTAATTCAGAAATATTCACTTAATAAGGGTTTCTGCATTTTGCAGCTACGAAGGCTGTAATGTAATTAAATGGGGATATAAACAGTAGATATCATGGTCAAACAGACATAACCTATTGTAGGGAAATGCAATTAAACTTGTCCCATATAATTAACAACCAATCATCAGCATGCTCAGCCCCTGCAGAGATGTGCTTTCATTAGCCTGAGCTGGCTATTGATAGCTTTCCCTATTTCCATCATCCCCTGGAGCACGAGGCAGCCTTTCACACGTGTCTATTCAGGACTGGTTGGTCAGATGTGGGGAAAGACTGCTAGGGGCTAGCCGGGATAATGATTTTTAACAGCCGAACTATAGAATCCAAGGCGATTATATAAAATGAATTAAGTTTGTGAATCCAATTAAAAATATGTTTTAGCACCATGAGAAAGCAAAGCTTTTTATTGTAATTATAGAAATATGCTTATGCTAATTATTTTTTCACCGGAGCGCACGACAGTGTTTGGGGAATACAGCTCTATACCATCAGCAGTTTACAAATATTGTAGAAGTTGTGCAGGTTTGAAAGCTCAGCCCTGGTCAAGTGAGAAATTAAGCAAGTCTGAGCAAGTTCCCACACAAAGCTAGGAACTGGATCAGCCTTTTGATTTAATGGCACCAGGAGCTACCAAAGGTCTGTAGCCAGAAAGAATCTCAGAAGTGAAGAAGCAGTTCCTTGTTTCATATTTTTAGGCTGCCCATTTACACTGGCTCAGAGCCATAAGTTCAAAAGTAAATGAGTGCAGCTTTTGTGGGAGTGCAGAAGTACTCCAAGTGACTGTGTGGTTACTGGGTTTTGGCATTCATCTGATGAACATGACCAGATATTCTAATCTAGGATGTTAATGTTATAAAAATGTGATTAAATAAGCCTTGAGTAACCAGTGTAACTGTTTTTTCCCCCTGTTGTTATTGTATGTGATATTGATATCTTTCATGTTATCAACATGGCATGACAAAGAAAATAAATCAAAAACCTTCAAAATAATCTAATTCAAAGTTGCTGTGAAATATGCCATTTCCTAAATTCTATAGGAATGAGTAAAAATGTGTCATCCAAGTCCATAGACAACCTTGGCAATCTCAGTTTACATGTCTTTCTCTTCAAGCGTAAGGATAAAGGTTTCAGGATGAGAGATTCCCCAGAAACAAGATATATCTTATTTTCAGATAGTGTGAGCGATTGGCACTGACCTGCTTTTCTGGGAATGAAGTGATAGAACTACTCTACCTAGGCAGAAAAGAGATAATAACTGTAGTATTTTTGTGCACTTTTCAGTGTTGGGGCTAATTAGATGATTAAAGTACATCCAAAAAGATCCAGGTACTCTGTGCTACTTAATTCACTATCTTTATTCATCTGGTGAGATTCCTGGCTCTTGCTGCTGACTCAGCACACCCACAGTTACTATACACATGATTATTGGGTAGGTGGAAGACCCACATAGTGGTGGTCCTTCACCTTCATTACCTTCTTTTCTTCCAGATGTCTTTTTAATGTTGGCTTTCCATAATCACTCAAAATCTTGTATTACATCTCAATACTTCCCGGTCTTTTTCACTGCATCTTCATAGTTCTTATCAACCTTAACAGCCTTGACCCAGTATTTACCCTGCAAGACTCCAGCTGTTTCCAGCCAGGGAATACAGAAAATGTTTGACAAAGTGCTGCCAAGCATTTGGTAGCTGGAAAACTGTAAGGACCCATAGGAAGGCTTGAGGAACATGACACTTCTTTGGAAGGCTCGTTGCATGGGCTGTCTGCTAATTATGAAAACTGAAGTAGTCAAACCCCTGACACTTTTATGCAACTGTCTAAGACTGGAACTTGAGGTTAGAAGAAGGACTTACTTTTCTCTCAGGTGTTTTCAGAGTGTGTTGTGCTCTCCTGTGCCCGGGAGCCACTAGGACTTCTGCCTCTGAGACTCCTAGAAATAGGAGCAGAGCAGACAGAAGGAATCTAACATCTGTGTCTGGGCTGCCATCAGCTTTGTTGAACTTGGTGAAAACTGTGGTGGCAGCTCAACCCTTCCAGGACTGCCTGATTTCAGCTATACTCTTTTTCCAGTGTGCTGCAGTAAATATCAAATGACAAGAAAATCTCAACAAGCCTGCCTTCCTCGAGCAGCAAGGCTGTGAGGTTCAGATGAGTCTTGGCCATCTCCCAGTGCAGGGCTGTGAGCCCAGACACTGATGAATGAACCTCTTCTGCCACATAGGCGCAAGACACGTGTTTCTTTTGAAGGGAACTGCTGTGAACTGAGATATTCACACTTTCTCAGAAGGCACAGTAATCAAACCAGGTGTCCTTGCATTTAATAAGCTAAGATAATGCCCTCATGTTTTGAGGAGGATGTGCTACGGAGACAGTTGGCTTGTATGAGATGGGTGTTTCTCTAAAGAGAGGAATTTTGGGAGCTCAGGGAAAGCAGAACTGCGTATGTGTCCCATCCAAAATGAGTTGATAAAAACCTCAGAACCTCAAAACAGTTATTTCACTTTCCTATCTGTTTATGCCTGTTAAAAGCACTTGGCAGCCCTCTTGATGAGCATTATGACAATGACAGTGAGGGGTCTATGGGACATAAGGGGTGCCTAAATATCTCCTTCAAATTGTGGACAATATCCCTCCTATTCCACTCATTTAAATGACGCTGAACACAAGACAGGGGCAACCCAGGGAGGGATAATCATAACTGTTGGCTTGGTTTGCATTTCTGCACCCTTTTTGCTCTATATGGAAATATATAGGTATGGAATATCAAACATACCGCCATCTATGGCATTTCCTTTGGCTGATAGAGGGTGAAAGTGGCAATATATTGGAATCCTGGTGTAGACAGCTGACCCTTCCTCATATTTGGACAGGACTTTTTGCGCACCCGATACAGTCAGTTCTGAGTCTGGATCCTGGCATCTAATCACTGTAGCGCTGCATGACACCGTGTCCCAAGCGCCTTGTTGAATGTCTGTCCTCTTCTGGCTTTAATAAGTGGAAGACTAAGACTAGGTCAGCCTGGTGAGACAAGGGAATACCTAGTTACGGTTCTCACTGGCATTTAGGGGTTACAGAAATGGCAAAGCAGCTCATTTATGTAATACACCCTACACAATTCAGTGTGCTCCATGGGGAGATATTTGCTGGAAAGCACTGCCAAAAATACATGCTTAAAAAATTTAGTAGCTTCGGGGGATAAAAATTGGACTTGAGCAGCTATAAGGATGATTAGCTCCTTACATCTATTCTGTGAATCCTATTAAATTCAACTTCCACAGCTTCTGTCCTCTCTGCCTGCCATCTCTCTAGATAAAGGGAATGTGTTGTGCTGGACAAAATATTACTCTAATAGAAGGCTTCTGTCATAAGAAAAGCTGGAAAAACACTCATCAGACACCCAAATTACATGGGATCCAGTTCTATGTGCAGGCACCTTCCCTGACCTGTCTTTGAGCCAGTTTTACCTCCCTTTTACTGACTGCAGAGCTGTTCATGAATACTTCATGACTATTGAGCTTCCTACACAACTTCAGAAGCAACCAAGGAAGTTGTTTAGAACCACTCTATTTCCAGATATTTCTTTGTTGTTGTCTCTTTGTGTGGAAACAAAGAAAACTAGACCCTAAAATTACTCTTTTTTTTGGTCCTAAAAGTATTGCAATACTGTACAATGGTGCAGATGGTGAGGGACAGGCCCTATTGCTGAGAATATCTGTTCCCTTTCATAAAATCTGTGAATTCACTGTGAACCCATCATCCTGTCTATGTTTAGCTGAGATATCTGGACCCAAGAGAGCCTGGAGTCTGGACTGTCTCCAAGATGCCCCTGTGCACACTCAGCTTGTCCTTGCAGGCAATCTGAAATCAGAGCTGCAGATTCTCCCCATCCTCATACAACCCAGACCATGCAGTGCGTATTAAGGATTTAGGGCCCAGATTTTAAGAGGCACTGAAGTGCTTAGCAATGCACATAAACAGCTATTTATGCCCCAGGCCACATTGAAGATGACATGGAAAACTGGGACAGGAAGGTGGCAAACAGCACCTGGATAAGGGCCTTGTGGAATTAAAAAAAATCAGTCATCTCCTGAAAAAAGGACAGATACTTTAGAGAAAAAAAATCTCTGTTTTTAATGTGGGACAGACACTTTGAAAAAAAAAATCTTCTTAGTGTAGCTATAATTTGTTTGAATGGTTATCAGATGTATTACTAATCTCTGATATTTATTGGTAGCATTTCTCACAAATAGTCATGCAAAACCACACAGTTTGTCTAATTGCTCCTTTAATAAGCAGGTGGTCACTGTTCATTTTGAATTTTAACCTTAACTGTGGCCATTTTTTTTTCATCTTTGAATTAGCATAATTCCCCGAGCCCAGTACTTGCAGTGTATGAACCCAAGCATCACACACTGTTTGACTGCCAGCCCAACCCACATTAGCCTGCTATTTCAATCGCATACTGACCAACATGTCCAAAAGGTTCAAGGGAAAGTCAGGAGAGTGGTCATGTCTGCTAGCGATGTAAACCTGTGTCCTCACAGTGGCGCTGTGATTTCATCACTGCATCTGACTAAAATACATCGAGTATGTGGAGTTGTGGAGAATCTACAGTGTGTTCTGGGAGATAAGGGAACGTTTCTTTATTACTAGGGAAGTGTCTGGATTTGCCTCATGATACGTGCGTGGATAATCCCTTTCTTATGGAATTGCTCACTTTCATTTTAAGTCACCAAAATCATTATCAAATGCCAGATGTGCCAAAAAATGTAATCATCCTGATTTTGACTCTGTTTTTAACGTTGTGTTAGTTTTTTATCTAATATACATTTACAACTGATGCCAAACAATACAGGGGGTTTATACTGTCATGACAGAATGAGTGCATATTGTGCCTCCAAAACTCGTAACTGCAACAGGGGTCTGATGAATAAATGCAAAATGTAAGCTCTGTAATAAAAGGTTGTCATCTCCTTTTAAGTCTCCTCATCTGACCCATTATATATGAATATCTCCTATGTCCCTACTGCAAAGGGAAAGGCTAGATTATACTAATTAGTTTATAGTACATCTTATTTAATTAATATTTAAAAGAAGTCCAAATCTCATTTGTATTTTCTGAGCACATTAGAGGTCATCAGTTTTATTTCCATATCTAAGACTTTGTGAAGTTTTGAACTAACTTCACACAGCTCCCCTACCAAAAAAGCAGGAAAGGCTGCTGGAGGATGGTCTTCTTTGTGGATAAAACCAACACAATTTGTCAGGTTTGAATTTGCACCAATGCTGATATATAAGCTAAAACAAGAGTTTGAGTAACATATCTGAAGGCAATTCATTACAACTCTAAGCACACCATAGAACCAATGAGTCCTTAATTTTACCATCAGACAGACTGCTTGTCAAATTCCTCCGCTATGTCTGGTACCAAATATAGAATATGTGCTCTGATTCCTACTGGAGAGCTCTCACATGTGAGCATCGGGTATGCTTGTAATTAACTATAGCCTGTCTGTTCAAAACTATTTTTTTCCAAAATTAAAGCAATATGCTGTTCAGCAGCCCATCCCTACAGCTATAATTTGGTAACATTTGCAGGTACAAAGCAATGCAACAGTACGTGTGCCGTCCTCCAAGCATTTTGCTTGAAGGATGGTATATGGCAATTTTTTCTGAAACAAATAAGCAAAAGCACTTAAACAATTTACCTGCAAATATTGTTAGCTAAAATTTTGATTTCTAAATCACATTTCCTAGAGTGTTTTGGCTTAGCCATAGTACCCAGGATGCTCATGCATCCCTGTACAGAGGAAGGATAAATACATATTCATGAATTTTATCTTAAATGACAAATAAGCCAGAAAATCTGTTTTAAAAGTACATTATTAATGTTGGGAAGTCAAACAGTAAAATGCTACAAGGCAGTAAAATGAAATTTTTCTGCTCAAGCTTAATTTGCCCTTTTTATGTATGGATTGTAACAATCTTTGACAATATGACCACAGATTATTTTCTCCACCAAGATGGTGTCTCAGTGAGCATACGCTACGTAGCATGCAGCGTAGCATCACGGGGCTATTCTGGGGATGGGTTGGCACTATTTAATAGGGAATGATTCTCACAGGGCCTCAACCAGTTGTTTCCATGTGCTGCTTCCCCAGGCTCAGCACTCCCAATCTCTCCAGCAGCTGTAAGTGATAGTTCTCCAGTGTCTTCCTTTGCCCTGTCTGGTCCAGTACCCCCTTGCTCAGCACACCAAACCTAGTGGGTATTGAATCAGGCTGCTTCTAGGACAATGCCAGGACCCAAAGTTAGGAGCACTTTTCTAAGGTTAGGCAAAAGAGGAAGTTTCAGGGAAAGTTTGACTTGCCACAGGTAATTCTGGGCCAACGTATGCGCTCTGTATGTTGCCTATGCAACTCAAGCTTGTTTAGGAACAGGGAGAGTGTGATCGTGTTCGTATGTGGGGATGACACATGGGACTGGGGGCTCTGAGGTCAAAGTTGTACTATTATTAAACAGCCTCAGGACACCGACACTCACCTGTCTGTACTCTTAGATGATGGCACAGTTTTGCCCTGGCCCAACAAGCACTCCGACAATTCACTGGCACTATTTGGAAATTAGCACAGCCGGGGACCTTTCCCAGCAGGCAGTAGCAATGAGGCCCTCCTGCTGTACGAAGAAATATAATATAATGATGCCATGGGCAATGCCAGGCCAGCTGGTCTCTGTATCAGAGATCAGGCACATTTAATTTTTTTTGCCTGAATATACACTGAGAGTCTCAGTCATGCTTATTGCATCCTGATCCATTACACTTTAATCTGTAAAACAGCAGCAGTCTTTACTCACTTGGACAGTCAGTATGCCTGAGTTTGAGCCAAAATTACGGAAGTAATGGTACAAAAACTACCTTGCTGTCAAACCACAAGTCCTTGTCCAGAGGATGAAGTCCTAGGGTTTCCTAAAGAGAAACACCAGCATCTTCAGAATTCACTAAGGACTATATTCTGGGTATTTGAGCATGGAAAATGTCAAGCCATATGCCTGAAAAAAAACCCTAGTTTGGAAAAACTACATGCAAACTGAACAAAATTTCCTAATGCAAACTATAAGGTGAAATTGATAATAAAATCACTCCATTAGTGACACCTGTAAAAAGCTCCCTTTTTTACTGGTAAAGACCAGTAATGCTGCAAAGATTAGATCTACTTTTCTTAGTTCCAGCAGCGGAGCAGTAGAGAACTCATCAGCTTTAGCAATGTTTAACCTGTGGTGTGATCAGACTGTCTGTTCTCTCCAGCAGACTGCTGGCTAGTAATTTCTATTTGGGATACATTAAAGCCTTAAATAATTTTCAGCAGATTTACCTTCCTTTTGGTCAAGTAGGAAACATTGTATTCCTTCCCCAGTATCTCTCTTAAAGGTCAGCTCAAGAGTGGTCTTTGGAAAGCTGCAGGGATAGCATGTGGGCTGCCACATAAGGTGTGCACAGCTGCAGTTTAGCAGCTGTGAGCTGAAAATCAGTACAGAGCTCAAGAAAAGACTGCTGCCAGACAGCTAGCTTGTTGGATTTCTCCTGTATTTATTTATTTATTTATTTTATTACCTAATGGTGGCTTTTTCTGGTCTGGCTTTTTGATTTCTTTATATATGGTATTAAAAATCTAATCTGCTATGCAATTACTGGCAATTCCATCTTTGATCCTTTACTGATGTTAGGTTTGTACATGGAAGGAGCCTTTCTGGCGTATAGCTGCAGCATTTTGCAGAGATTACTGGGTCTGACAGAGAGTATCACTTAACAGCATGACGGTGTCACCACTGACGTCTGAAACCTGTCCTCATGCATTTAAAAGCTCTTAATGCAGTTGGACTTCAGTGGACAGCTGATTTGCAGATTCTGCATGAAAACAGTAACTGAACGGAAAAATAACATGTGAACTCACATGTCACTCAGCGCTCTCTATGGCTGCTTTAAGTCCAGTTGCATGGTGTGTTAGAGTTCTCCACCACCAGTACTGCTGCTGAAGGCCAGACCAGGAGCAGCCTGGCCACAGCCACAAGTTATCTTCAGCATCTGTTTCCAAGGCAGTCCTTGCTTTCCCACACATGAACAATTTCCATGTTGCTCTAACCTAAGCCAGACACTGGGTGGATAAGTAGTGCCTTTTGCACTCCCTTCTGATTTGCACTCGATCTATTCTCTGTTGTTTTATTTGTCTGGTTTGTGTTTCTCCTGTGTTACGGAATATCAAAAGGTATTTGGATTCTCTAGGCTGAAGCACCTGCTTCTTTTCAGAAGACAATTTAAATCATAGTAAGGAGATCCATCGTTATCCTCAGTGTTAACTCCAGAGGGCAATAACCATGTGGCATTCTGGAATATGCTTATTTACCCACTTGTGCATTTGACTTTTCATATCTATATTGTTTATTTATAATGCAATTTCAGTGACTGCAGTCTGGAACATACCAGTTATATGGAGGTCACTGGAAAATAAGTAAATATCCACATAAAATATTGATAAATCATTTTTTTCTATGGTATTTAAAATGCTAAGCAGGAAATTAAAAGCTCGACGCAACAAACTTCAGGATGTACATAGTTTCATTGACCTCATCAATGATGACAGGCCTTTGTGTGCGAGGGTCTTTTCAGTCTTTGTGTGTGACAGTGAAATGAAAGTGATTTAGAAATGAATAAATTTCTCTAGAAATGTCTGAATTTCAGTGCTTAGCAGTTTACTTTAGGAAAACTTAACAGTTTTATTTGTGATACATTTCAGTGAAGCCACACTCACTGTATTGCTGTTTAAAGTAAGCTGTTGATGTTTAGTGAATACAGGCATGTAAAGGTCAAGTTACAATACAATAGTGTTGCATACCATATTTACAAATACACCAACGTGTGAAAAATGTTTGATATTTTTTACAAGGCATAGTAGTTTTATTTTTTTCCCTCCTTGAGCAAGATTGTGGGGTTTACCTTGGAACATCCATGGAAACTTGGGGATTCAAAATTTCATAGTCAAGAACAGGAGTTTTGTAGCTATTAGAAAAAGAGTGGAATTAACTAGTAACTCTTTCTCCACAGAGTCTTTTTCCATCTCAGCATGAGTCCCAAGAAGCTATCTAAAAACATGTCTATAATGAAGCTCTAGAGACTGCTGCCTAACGCCCTGTTGTTCAGAGGAAAGTTCTTCAGCCTGATTTTTCAGGGCTCCAACATATCTGAGTAATATACATTGAATTCTCAGAACTCTTACAATCCCTAGTTACTCCATCAGGGCACTTATTCTGTTTTATATGCAAACTATTTCCTGCAAAACTTGATGGATTTCTTTAGAAGGCTTAAAGAAATACAGTCTGATGCTGTGCACATTTCAGGGGTCTGTGGGGCAAATGTCTGGAGGATGGTCTTTGTACACCCTGACTGGCTTCTGTAGTCTGGATCCTCAAGCAATCGAACTACAATTAATCCTGTACGCACTTCAGAAAATGTAGCCCCAGAACTAACAGGTTTTTTCTATTTTTCTATTGCAAGTGACTGAGAATGACTCTAGCCATATAGAAAGCAATATTCAGAATGGAACTTAGCAATTAAATGCTTCTGCTAACTGGGTACACACTGTGGCCATTAGCACAAGACCTGACTGCCACAGGCAATCCCAGAACAGAATGCTATAATAAATACAAAGAGAGAGAAATATACAGGGGGCAAATGCTGAAGAGGTGACAAAAGGGAAGAAGGGCAAGGTGGAAGAGCCAGGGATTACGGAACCAGTCAGGATGCCTGGCCCTTCAAGGGTGGCACTGGTAAAAACCTGTGTATTTGGTAAGATTTCAATTTTATTTAACACAGTTGTTGGGTCCAGAGGAAAAGAAAACAATCTGAACTTGTAGAGAAAGGCAGGGTTAAATGCTCAAATGCTGAGGCCAAAGAGTGCATTCTGCTGTTTTCTCAGTTATAAAATAGTCTTTTACTGAAAGGCAGCCATTTTCCAGCAAAAATCTTAGGGCTAGAAGTGAAGTGCTCCTCCCTTTTTTTAAATGATTGAAAATAAAATAATCTGATAACTCCAGACATAGCATGAACCTGAGCTTAAGACTTCATCTGAAGGGTCGAAGGGAATAAATACTATGGTTTTCAATATAGTTGGTCATTCTAACTCAAAATAAACACCAGTGCACTGCAATCATGTACACAGTGGTTTTAATCAATAGACTGCAGCTGAAAGATAGATATTGGCCCTGATTTCACATATTAATTATCTGGTTTTAACATAATTTGCATGCTCATACTCCTTTCTTATGGGGTCAGCCATTTGACCTTTATTTATAATCTGTACCTCCTAGCTTTATCTGCTGTTAACAGCTGTAGGAGTTAATTGAGAGGTGAAGCAACCTCATCTCTATTACTTTCTCTTTTAAACAGCTGCCAGTGGGCACTGTTGTGTATCTAATATTGTTATGTGGATACTGTTAGACTCTGAAATCAACACACCAGACAGAATTTATATTAGAAAATGAGGATATTTGCCATGCAGATTTCCCCATCTGAGCTATTCACCTAGTTTGCATCTAGTCAATGGAGAAAAATAAGCACTTCTGTTCATCTCACCCTAATATAAACATCTAAAATAAGTCAAATGAATTGCATCCTAAAATTGCCTTGTTTTCTCTGTTCACCATGAATGGAGATTAAGATGAGTGGCGCAGTTGTAGACGTTTACACTGCAGACATAGGAAGGTAGGTGAGATGAATCTGGCCACTGCCTTGGCATTTTCAGCAGTTCTCTCTGTTTCGTAATTGACAGGTTATGCCACAGCTGAGCAGGTCCCAAGCAGGGCAGTAAATGAAGTAACCACTGCCTGTGTTGCACTATCTTCTTACTAAAAGCAGCAGGTGTTCCCATCATCATTCAGTTAATGCAGAGTAATACAGACAAAATAATCTTTTACAGCTTCAGTCTACAATATTGCTATGGTCTGGATAACTAAAAAAGGTACTAAGGATACTCAGTTTTGCTATTGCTTGAGGCTTTTGCTACAGGAAAACAGTCTAGCTGAGATTTAGACATCAGTAAGATGATCAATCACAGGGCTGAAGAAGCTTTAAAGAGATCACCTAGTACAGGCAAACTCCTGAGGCAAGATCATCTTTAGTGAGATTATTCTTACTTTTACAAAGCTTCCGACTTGGAGACTTCAAACCACTAGTATTGAAGCTGATGCTTCGTTGTTATAAATTATAGCCATTACTTCTTGTCTTGTCGACTATGGGCTTGAACAACAGGTGAACCTCCTTCTCTTCCACCTTTTACTTAATAGACTGCTGTCACCTCACCACCTAGTCCCCTGTTCTCTAGGCTAAACAATCTCACTTTGTCCGATTTTTCCATATAGCACAGTGACTCTTCTCAGCATCTCAATCCTGTCCAACTGCTCCACACGCATTTGCTGTCGCATACGAAACCAGACATGGTACTATAATAAGGCCTTGCCAGACCTGAGTAAGATAGAAGGACTGGCCCACACATCCTGCAGCTTCATGTTACTCTTTATAAGTCCCAGTCTGATGTTTGATTTTCTTGCGGCAATATGATGCTTCTTGCCTGTGCTCAGGAATCGTCTCAGATAATCCACAGATCCTTTCCTACTGTGCACTACATTTTTCAGATTGAATCTCGACTTGTCAAGATTTCACTTTGAACTTAAAACCTGTCTTCTAGCAAGCTAGCTCGCTTCCATCTACACCATCTTTGAATTTAGTAAGCCATGTAGTCTCTTCTATCATTCCTTTCAACAATGCAAATATTAAACAATACCATGCCAGGACAGGCCCTTGACAAACATCTCTTAGCGCACATCTCCATTTTAACTCTGAATCAGTGCTAATTACCTCGAATATGCTTTTCCAATTGGTTTTGTAGCTAGGCAATAGCTTTTTTATCTAAATCATCTCCCCCAATTTGCTCAGTATGTTATGAGAAACCTTAAAAAATTCCTAGTATTTGACATCTACTGCCTTTTATCTGTCCACAGGATCAGTTAGGCTGCTGTATGAGGAGATTAGACTGGCCTGATACAATTTTGTCTCGACGTATCTGCAGAGAAGCAGACAGGTAGGTTAACAAAAGGACTTCAGTGCCACCTAACTGTCATTTCAGATATCTAAGATCCATATCCTCCAAACTTATAGCTTCTAATAATCTAAATTCCCTGGCTTTTATGTTTCTTCTAGGAAGTGTGTATTTTCCCAAATGCAGTTCGCACCCCAGTAACATTTAGCTCTTAAATCCCAGCAGCATTAAGAGCTGCTAACTGAAGCTATGCAGAAAATAAATGAGGATTTAATTGGAGAGATATGAAGAAGAAAAATGTCATTCATCCAGGACAGAGACCTTCAAGTTCTGGTTGCTGTTCAGAATGGTTTCTGTATTTTCCATTAGAATGTCACTGGATAAAAAAAAAGATGGATATTAGGCTGAACTTAAATTTCTCTTTCTAAACTACCCTTTTAACAGAGGAATTGTGTGTACTGCAGTCTAATGATGCAGCCTGTTGTGATTAGTCACTAAAATGTTAGGAACTACAGAGGCATTAATTTTAAGCTATAATTGTTGGGGTTTTCTCTCCCTGAGGTATAGCATCTGCTAAACACAAAAAGCTCCAAACAACCAAGAAAAAAATACTAACCTCACTGGAGCTGTAATTTCTGACTTCACTTATTTTTATAGCCTTGTTGACATTAAGTGAAACATTATGTGGATAATCTGCATTTCTCTTTGATTTTTTACTTCTGTTGTGTTCATTGGCTTTTGTCTGTCACTGTTAACTGTTAAGAAGAAATGCACACAAGCACCAATGTTTAAGTGCAAAATCAGGTAGTGGTGGAGCAAATCTCAGACACTAATTCATCATGGTTTATGTACCAAGCAGACCGGACCATCTAAAACTAGGCTGTTTCCCTGTGGTTTACGCCATGAAAAATCTCAGTTTTTAATTAGTACTGCACTAATCCTTCAGTGCTGGAGACATATTTTTTCTTGTGCATAAGTTTAAGAGGGTATCCTAGGAGCAGTTCGTGTTGAATTTGGGCCTTCTCCAGGGATACTGTCTCATGCAGATTTTATGACCTTTGATAGAATGCAGCTTTTCCTTAAATCAAGCCATTTACAAGGTATTTCTACTCTGCCCTGACTTCACTAAATGTCCAAGAATTTAGCTCTGACACTTCAGTACTTCAAACCTGGCCAACAGATTCAGAGCTCTTCAGTGGTCACACAGACAATGTGATGAAAACATGTACAGTGCAAGTATAAAAGTATCAGTTCTACCAAAAAGGATTAAAAAGTTGAGAGGCAGATATATAAGGCTGATACTACCATTCCTAGAGCCCCTGGAAAGATTTACCTTGAGGAAAGAAATTCTGCCAGTCTAAAATGATAAACACTGAGTTTTATTCTGAATCCTATAGAGCAGAGGTAAGAAACCACCACACTGATACTCTGATGTCCCTATAATCCATGTTGTCTAACTTTATGAGATCATTAACCCATATTAATGATCTTCTGTTCAGAGGCTGAGACCCGGATAGTTTTTACATTTAGCAGATACGATGTCAGCAGAAAGACTTCTAGAAAGAACATGAGACTGTAAGAGATCCTACGGATCAGCTCCACTCCTTCTGAATGGCAAAAAACTAGGCAGTTTATGTCTACTTTGAAATGGTCCATACAGCATCCAGTCATGCCACTATATGCAACAAACTACAAAACACTTCCTAATATATACGTTCAGTGAACAATGAAAAGAGTCAAGCATCATGCACTCTGCAAAAGAAAGGGGAAGATCAAGAACATGACCAATGCTTAGGTACCTGAAATAGTGCATGTGGTTGTGTACAGAAATGTGTTATTTTTCTGCTTGCTTCTGAAATTAATTGTGCAACTTCTATAGCTTAGAGTTGCTTGTCATGGCATATTCCACTCAGAAAAGAGAGTGTATTTCAGAGAAGGATTAAGTAATGCAATTTGTAGAAATATTACAGTATCTGTCATGAATGCATTACAATAGCTAAAAAGAAATTAAAATCCTCAGTTCAGCAAATACTTATGGATGTATTTAACCTACATCAAATCTTTGTTCCTTTTGAAAAATAAGGAATGTCTTTTATATTTCCTAATATTATACATACACATATGTGTACATATGCATATATTTA
This sequence comes from Falco rusticolus, assembly GCF_015220075.1. NCBI lineage: Eukaryota > Metazoa > Chordata > Aves > Falconiformes > Falconidae > Falco > Falco rusticolus. The sequence continues at coordinate 42,664,184 of NC_051191.1, read as the reverse complement.
TTTTAAAATGACACTGTGTTAAGAAAAACTTCTTAAATTTATCTATATTGAATGGACTATATCAATCACATCTTGGAATTATATGGAAAAGTCTCATGTCCTGAATGTGTAGAGACTGCAAAATTGTATTCATTATATTTTAAAAGTTGGAATATTCTGCATAAAACCACATACAGGACAATATCCTGATCACAGAATTACAGCACCGATGAGGCTGGATAGGGTTTCTGGAAACCACCTAATCCAACTGCCCTGTTCAAACAGAGTCAGCTAGGGAAGGTTGCTGAGGAAGGTTGCCCTGCCAATTTTTAAGTATCTCCAAGGACGGAGCCCCCACAGCTTCTCTGAACAACCTGTCCCAGTGTTTAACCACCCCCATAGTAAAAAAGGTTTTATAATGCTTAAATGAAATTATTTATATTTTCATGTGTACTCGTTGCTTCTCATCCTATCACTAGGCACCACTGAGAAGAGCTTGGCTCTGTCTTCCTTACTCAGCCCCCATTAGGTATTTATATATATTTATAAGACTCACCTGAGCTTTCTTTTCTTCAGGTTTTGGAGCTAGAGAGAGTGAGCCCTCTCTTAGGTCAGGTGCTGTGATCTCTTTATTACCTTTGTGGTCCTTCACTAGACTTGCTCCAGTATGTTCATGTCTTTCTTGTACTGGAGAGCCCCACACTGGGCCCAGCACTCCAGATGTATCTCACCAAACCTGATGAGAGGCAAAGGATTGCCTCCTGCAACCTGCTGGCAACACTCTTGCCAGTGCAGCTGGATGCTGTTGGCCCTCTTTGCTGCATGGATGCGCTGCTGGCTGCTGACAGTTGTGTCAGGCTTCCTGATGGAAACCCAGACAGCTCCATCTTCTACTGCTGGAAATGGGAAAATATTTTAACACATTTCCTAACATTAAAAAATGTGAAACTTGAAAATTATTTTAAACAACAATTATGACTGTAGTTTTGCAAAGAACTTTATGAATATCAATTAAACTGTCACATAATCAAAGGTTTAATATTTTTTTTTCAGAATCTTTCTCATCGGTAATCTCTTCTAATCCACAGCTAACATTCATAAAACTAATTCAGCAAAATTAATTGCAAAATATATTACAAATATTACTTTAGAATGCATAAACCTTTTAAAGTATGCATTTTGTTACATCTCCCTTTATTTCTTTACTGTTGTGTCACTTTAAAAGAAAAATATCTTGCTTGAAAAAGCATGAGTGAAAAAAGCATAATCTTTTGAAGTGGAAGTTCCTGGTCTTTGTAGTTTAAAGTTTAGCTTTTTATTAATTGATCTTGACTGCTGAGCAACCAATTTGTGTCAGTCCCATGAGAATTCTTTAAGTTTATCCATACATTGCTGAGAAGATTAAAGACTTTTTTGAGCTGTAAAAGAAAAGATTGTATTGGATGAAAATTAGGACATAGTCCTTTTCATTATTTTCTTCCTGATGAAAACCGTTCTAAATTCATTTGTACATAGGAGCATGCACACATGCATCTATCTGTATCTACGTCTATATAGCTATATCTATATCTACCTATATGCACACACAGTCAAGACAAGGTGAACAGATTTCAGATATGGTGGTTTTCAGGGGCTTAGCCTTGTCATTAGCACTAGTAGGTATGTGACAAATTTCCATATCACTTATGTTGCAGCTGTAGGACTTAAGCATGCTTTGGAGCATGTACATTGCTCACAGAAAAGCTTCCCAAGGCATTCACGCAATGTACAATCTTATCATGGCAGAAGGAAAGAAAAACTGTACTAGATGTAGTACAGTTGATGAACCCGATAAGGCTGGGGTTATGCCACCTGAGACAGGATATTAAGAAAACACAAATACAGAGAGAACGTGATACTGAAGCAGGGTTGTTCTGTTCATGAAATAAGAATTAAAACTAATTGATGATGATGGTAGTCTTCGGGGGTGTATTTTTGTATTTTGATGCTGTTGCAAATTCCTTACCATTAGTATCTCATTTTGATACACCTTATCTCCCATAGATGATCATCAGGCAAATGTATTAGGGTTGTGCTGGCAAGCAGTAAAGTTGGCCTCACCAATGACCAAGCTGATATTGTGGTTGTTTTGTTTAAGAAGTTTGCATGGTGAGATCTTCTCACGGCAGCTTTGAAAGCACTGCAGCACCCAGCCTCGACACAGACATGTCAATATTCCCTAGCTGAAGACAACAGCAGTAACAAGGAAACCACCCATTGCTGACCTTGATGGCCATTAACAGCACAGATAACAGTAGCCATACAATTTTTAGCCCTGATCTCATTCCCTCATTTCCTCCCACAATCAGACAGGGTCTGTATCTGTTTCTGTACCTTGTCCTGTCAGGCTGATTCTAGATAAGATTTAGGAAACAGCAAAGGTTAAATCCCACCTTGCTAATAGGTGACTAGCAGGCTAGTGAGTGTAAAAATAAATGTGCTAAAAGAGCAAGGTGTCTGTCACACCTTAGTGGAAAGTATTCAATAGCTAATGCTAAGTACCTAATATCCAAATATCTGCTGTGACTGAAGGGCTTTCATCAGAAATGCTCCTTCTAAAAGAGCTTCTGAAAATATCATCAAAGTATTATTCAATACTCTGCAGAAATCTGGATCATATTGTAGCTTCTACAGGTATGCTGAACCCTACTGCACAGCAATTCTCCTTTGAAGTAAATGAATACTTTCTTTTTGTACCTGATTAGTATTTTATTTGAAAAGCAAATAGAAAGTGACACACAAATATGCATTGTATATTTCCCTCCAAAAATGATGCTGAAAGAACAGGAAAATCCAAAGGCCAAAGATTATGTGTGCATTATTACTGAGGTTTGAATGAAGTTATTTTCTTTGAAATCTGTGCATTTTCTTCTGAAAGCCTTACACTGGATCAGTTCAAATAGCAGGAAATGCTTAGAACAAGTTAGCAAGATAGGAGAACTAAGGTCTAAAATGTTTCAGACTATGTCTTACCATGCAAGCCACTTCAGTCTGTTTTTTTTTTATTCTCCATTCAACCAGCTTATAAAGTGCTGATTTGGCCTCAGGCCTGATTTGGGGGAATCTTTCCTGTCTTCATGCTTTCCTGTAAAGAATATGAAAAGTGTTCAGCATTCATGAAAAAAACCAGGCTATTAATATTTTGAGTGGGACACCTAGTTGCTGAGATATTTGCCATTTAGTTAGGAATCTGCACATGTCATTTTGCATCTCATTTGCATATACTGAAAGGAAAAGACTAATCTTTTCCTATGTCTTTTTTTGGAAGAAAAGTTTCAAAGACAGGAACCATGGAGAACACTCATGAACTGCACTCACTGGTACAATGAATAAAGAACATGAGGGTTTTTTTAGCACCTTTTAGCCATAAACTATACCTGAACTGATGGATTGGTAAGAATAGAAATAAATACTGCAGAGATGTTTTATCATATATATTCACCTTTTATACTGAATGAGACAGGGATTCATAGAAAAAAGCACTAGGCTCATGGTAAAGGATCACATAATGCCTGAGAGTAGGGTGACAAAACTAAGATAATAATTCTTAAAGACTTGCAACTGCAGTAAGTACTAGTATCCTTTTTGCATAGTGTATGCAGATTTGCATATACATACTTAAGGAAAACCAAAACATCTTACCAACGTGTAGAACTGTCAGTAAACTGAGGAATTTTGTGTTCACAACTTAATCATTTCCCACCTGGGCCAAATGAGTAACTGCGGGCATCAACAGGTATTACCATGTGTGAAAAATAGCTAATAGAGGACCACACAATGTGCTTTCTAAAAATATTTAGTATTTTGGTTTTCTCCTTTGTTTTGCTATGGGAAGGCTGTGGCTACGTGAGTTTAAGAAGCTGTATGCATCTTGCTATATGCATCCACAGAATATAGGTTGGATTGGTGAAAGACTATTTTTGACTCAGGAGAGAATCTGGGAAACTTCTGCTCCTCTGAAGTGACACTTGAGTCACCTGTCTTGTGGTACAAACCTGATTTCCTGGTAGTAGCTTATAGACAGAACAAATTCACAGGAAAGTTAAACATTTTAATTTGTGGGACTAGATTCACAGGAAAGTTGAGATCTGCTTACTGAGAGGAACAGCTAATTTTATGTTCACCCAACCCGCGATCTGATGTGACTCTTTAAACAAACCCTAGTGTAACTTAGGATGACCTAATGTCCAAAGTTGTAAGCTCTGGACTTGTAGATAGAGCTCACAGTACAAGTCAGCGATCAACAGAGTGTAAACATACTCTCATGTCATCCTCTTAATTTCTCTTCTGCTTTGGTTCTTTGTCAGATATGAATATTTTTGTTTGTACAGAAAAATCTGTCTTAAGCTCCAAGCTACCTTTTTTGCCAGATCTCAAGTCCCTGCTCCCTCCTGTGAAGGGATATACAGACAGCATTCCCATTAAAAGAATGGTTAGAAAAGTTTCTCATTAGAAGTACTTAATTTTGTCCTTTGGCACCCTCTAAAATGTATGAATCATTTTCCAGAAACATTTGAGTCATGAAAGAGATCAAGCATAGAGAATCATAGCCTCAGTGATCAAACTAAAAGCTACTGAAAATAACTTCTAAGATGCAGAAGCTAATTTCAAACTTAAGTCTTGCTGTATGCTCTATTTTAAGCTTTATAATTAAAATTACCTTTCTGATGTGTGTCATTCACTTTGGAGAGGTTGGAATTCAACAAGACTAGTGTTCAGCTCAGTGGTCTCTGATTCTAAAACTTTTAATTTGAATTTTTTTAATATTGTGGGAAATATTTTTACATCATTTGGGAGCAATGAAAAGGAACTTACATAAGTCAACTTTATGGATGATAGGCTTGGATATAGTCAAGAGTTCAAATTATCTCTGCAAATATACCTGTGGAATTCAAACAAGCATGGATTTTTAAATGGATTGTTAGCATTGTTAGCCTTCTTACAGCAGCATAAGCTGCAGCAAGATTTTTCAAAGAATGAGTATTTTTAAGCTATTTTAATGCATTACACTCAGACAGGTAAGACTCCACAGCAGCAGAGTTGAAGGGCAAATGAAATGTTTCTTTTTGTAAAATCTACATTTGGAACACTATTTTCATTCTTTGCTTTTAGTAGTATGCCAAGGCAGCACTAGAGTATGGAGTAACATATGGTCATTCCTGTATGTTTACAAGAAAAGCCATTTTTAAAATAAACTGCCATTAGCAAAACAATAGGGGCTTCTAATCTTAATAATCCTCTAAAAGATTGCTGAGACTGGGTAGGGATATATAAAGCTCATGTTGACCTGTGTCTCCATTTTATTGTAATAACAGAGAGCTGTTGTCCCTGCTCCACATCCCATCCACCCACACCCACCCCCACCCTGCTTTCCTCCCATGGTGGATGCTATGAGTGTTTGCTGTAGGAAATACGAAGTGAGGTCAGTGGTTGCTGTTCCTCCACAAGCGCTGCAGGCTGCAGCTATGCCTCCTTTATCCTTACAGTCAGATCCTAAATGAGCTGTGCCCCTTTTCAGGGTGCAAATTCCTCACAGGAATCAAGTACCCAAGGACATAGGTATGAACTACAGACATTAACTGATCACAGGAAGAGAGTGTTATGGAATAATAGGCAGCTGATGATTAAAAATGCACAGGGTGCTGAATACACTCTGTTTCGGCTTTTTGCACGTATTCTATTCCTGTTTTGCTTTGCTGACTCCCTGGTTCTGGTGAAGGATGTTTAAATCAAGCACAGGGAGAGACAGCGATGTTCTGTGCAGTGCAGAGACACCCACTGGTATTTTTAAGCAAAAAATTACCCTGCCTCAAAATGTGCATGACAGCCATCTTAACTTCTGGCAATGAACTTGGAAACTGAAATTACTGAACATCAGGGAATAACATCCTTCAGAGAGTATCCTAAACATTAAATACACTGTGGCAGTATATAGCTGCCTGTGCTGTACTTCTGAGGGGATACACAGAGCAGCCTAGCACGCCCTTCAGCAAATCATCCTAAAGTTGACTTCTGTGTTTTAGTGCTTCCAGCTGCAAAATGCAGCCTGGGGCAGTTTTGGACCTGAATGCCATTCAGAGGAGTCCTAAGACTGCTCTAAACACTGCCAGGGCTGAAACGGTTTTATGGTCCTCACTGTAAGATAGCAGTTAAGGTGTCTAAAAACTGCAGTTCAGGTGAAGTCTGTGCCAGCATTTCAAAGATCACTAATATTTTAAATACCTTCTGTTACATTACTATATACAGTTTGCCAACTTGTATAATATAATATGTTTACCTAATATGCTCTGCTATTCAGTCTTTATGTCCTATTTTTTCTGCACCTTTGGTACCACCCAGTTTTCCCCTGGCATGCAATCTCCATCCCTGTTGCTTTGAGAGCACACCCACAGTGACAGCTCTCATCCTCTTCTGTGTGTCTGTGTACACATACAATGCTCAGCATTGGATTAAGACTCAGGAATTAAAGTTCCAAGCCTAAATCTCCAACTCTGGAATGATTAAATGAGAATCTACTAGGGTTTTTTTATGAACTATCTTTTTTATCCTCGAACAACAAGCTTCTGACCCATCTGGTTGAGAGAGTGTGATCTCACTGTAATTGACACAATAGTATTTGCTGCAATCTGCAGACGGTAAAGCCATAAGGTCAGTGGTGTCTTGTGTTTTAGAGGAGTGAGTTCAAACCCTTTCAGACATGAGAGAACCATCCAAGATGATGGCTACTGGTGAAGCTGTGCTGACTTGCTTCCTTCTGCCCCTCCTTACCCCAAGCTGCTGAAAAAAATGTACTTCAGATGCCTCTCTACTGTAGTGACCTGATTTCTCATAAGGGGAAATGTATGCACTTTGGTGTTACTCCCAACATACAGGATTGATCATGGAGCAACAGGAGGCCTCAGGCTGTCAGGCTGAGGGCCTTGAACTAGCGGAAGTTTTCCTCTCTCTAGTCCTTATGGCCATGCATGTTGCATAACCTTGTCAAGTGTTACTTGTGCTCTGCCAGCTAGTGACTGTGTGTGATCTGTCACTCGCTGCAAATATAAACTGTCACAGTTGCAGCCCCTGCTCACCCCAAAAGCTGTGCTTCATACACAGTGGAAACTCATGTTGCATAGTTTTGCAGGTTCCATGTTCCATCTCTCATGAGCTCTTCCTGCAGCAGTGATCACTAATTTGGCAGCTCATGGCTCCTCAGTGGATCATTTCTCCAATATGGCCCTGTTTGCTTTCCCCCAAGCAGGTAAGCAGCCAGCCCCATACTTATTTTGGGACAGGGCACCTTCCCGTCTGTGCATTCATGCAGCCCTTCTGTCTTTTTTCCCCTCTGCTAGTTTTTATTTCTGCAGCAGTTTATAAAGTGGAAAATGCCACAGGGCCTGGGCTGAAGGGAGAGGTAGAGGCTTCAAAAATAAATATCTAGCCTTTGTGGTAATGAAGAAGAATTAAGAAACATGTGCCTGCATAGAAGATGCAAAGTCCAGAAAATAAATCGAGCCTTAAGAAAAATCCTGTAATTTCAAAATTATTTTCCTAATTTGGGAGGAGGGTATTAATGGGAAGTTTGAACCTGGCATTATTGAGCACACCTCTCGAGGATCCCGAGCATCACGCCTCTTGCCCAGGTGCACTCTTGAGGTCCTTCTCACCTCCCGCCGTTTTCTGTCAGTGGATGCGGGCGCAGCAGAGGGACCCGGCCCGGGTATGGGCAGTGGGTTTGTCTGGGCTTCACCCTCCCTTTGGGCATGTGCAGAGCGCACGCGTGTGGCAGGGAGAGAGAGAGTGAGATAGTGTCTTACAGAGAGAGAGCGGGGGAGGGGGGGAAAGGGAGAGGGGGAAAGGGAGAGGGGGAAAGGGCGAGCGGGGGAGCCGGCGCTGCACATGCTCACTGTGCAGCGCGGAGTGCTGTTCCACCTGCAGTCATGTGGCACGGCGAGCGGGACGGGCGTGGATGGAGGGATGCTGAGCACCCTCCGCGTCCCCTCGCCCCTCCCGCCCTGACGGGGCCGCCCCCCCGCGAGACCTGCACCCACCGCAGCCAGCGCTGCCGGCTGATCCGCCCCTTCGCGCCTCACCTCGCCAGGCTCACCGGCCCTGCGCGGCTCTCCTTGCTCCTTCACCGCGCTCACCCTCACCTCGCGCTCCCCGCGGCTCTGCTCACTCCCCCCGCACTCTCTGCCCTCACCTGTTCCCCCTTCTCGCCCCTCCTCACCCCACCTTGCCCCTCCCTTCCCCGCTGTGCTGCGCTGTCCTCTCCCCTCACCGCTCCCCGCTCCCCTCATCGCCGCGCTCGCGCCCGCTCGCGCGCGCACGAGTGACATCACCCCTGTCCAATCAGCCGCCGCCGCTCCCCGCACCCCGCTCGGCCCCGGCGGCCCCGCGCGCGGCGTCGGGGCGGGGGGGGGGACGCGCGGGCGGCTGTCAGGCGGGCGCGCGGGCGGCGGGCCGTGCCGGGCCGTGCCGTGCCAGGTGTGCGCAGCTGAGGCGGGACGCCGCGGGGTGACAGCCCGGCTGTGCGGCAGCACTGCGCAGGTAGGGCACTGCTCGCTTCGTAGCGGGTGCGGCGGTGCGCCCCGCGCCCCCTTTGCCCAGCGGGGTCCCGCTTCGGAGCCGCGAGTGAGAGCCGCCGCCGCGGCCCTGCCTCCGGTGAGGGGAGGGGGCGGCCCCCGGCAGCGGGTGGTCCCTGCGAGGGGGCGCCGCCGCGGGTGGGTTTGCGCCGGCGGGGAGTCAACTTTCCTGCTGCTGCCGTCGGGGAGCTGGGGCAGGTGGCGGCCCCTCGCCCCGAGCTCCCCCGCGGCCGGTACCGGAGCCCGGGCCTGGGCGGTGGGCCCCGCTCCTGTGAGGCGGCCGGGGGCGGCGGCCGTTACGCGCGTGGGAAGCGGGGGTTGGGGCGGGTGAGTGAGTGAGTGGAGGAGCCTTCCCCTCCCAGGGCGACCGGGCGCCGGGGACGAGATTAGCCGGACCCCCGGGCGGAAAGTGGGACGCCTGACTGGGTAATCCTCTCGCGAACGCCGTCCCCGGCTGCCGCAGCGAAGCTGCAGCTCGGGGTCGTCTGGCTCGCCCGGGCGCGCGTGCGGGATTTGGCAGCGTGCGGAAAAACGTGCCCGTACGGTGCGTGCTCTTACCGCGCGTCCCTTCAGCGCTGTGCTGCTGCTGTGCTGCTGCTGTGCTGCTGCGCTGCTGCGCGGGCTGTCACAGCGGGCTGCACGCCCGGACACGGCCTCGCTCCGTCGCATTTACTTGTTTGTATTTCGGGGGTATTTAATGGTGATCAGCTAAAAAGGGATTTTTTCTTCGTTGCACCTTCTTGCAGTAAAATTAATAGTGTTTCACTTTGTTTCCCCCCTGTAAAATGCTGATTATGTGTCAGTTTTCCGTAAATGGCAGTAATTCGGGCTGACTGTACTAACACCTGCTGGTGAGAGCAGAAATACCGCTTGCAGACACTGCCGTTGCTGAGCTCTGCTAAAAGTCACCTGAAGGGGCTGAGCGTGTCCGTGATGCTGTGCCTGAGCGCAGACTAAGGGGTTCTTTAGGAATTCCATCTGCTCTATGAAGCGCTGTTTAATTCTGCATATAAAACCTACCGGAGATTATCTATGCAGTTAATGAACTCTGCTCCATTTAGTAATGAAAATAAACTATGACCTGTGAGCTACAAATATTTTCAATGGTTATTGTATTAAAACACATTAAAATACTTAAAGGATTCTTCAGCATTTTAAAAATAAACCATTGCGTAAATACTAGTGTGTACAGCTTAGGCGAAAAATTGCCTAAAAATGCAGCCACCTGTGCAGAGGTGACTGTATCAAACAAGGTATTAACAAATATACTTTACTTAGCATCGGTCTTTTGTATAGATTTATTTGTAAACCAGTAAAAATAATAAACACGGGACTTGAAATTGCATAAGAGCAGGGGAAAGCTTTATGAAATAACCTGGAGTTATGAAATTCCTAGTTTTTCTCCTCTACCGTTAGTAACATTTCAATGTCTTTTTTTGCAGTGCAAGTATTGTACAAATCCCTATGAAAGGATCATTTTTGGCCCATGTTGTGTAGATAATAATAATCGAATGAAATGTCTTTAATAAGAACTTTCGTTAATGTTGTAGGAGCCTGTTGGTAGTATGGAGTGTTTGTTTACATTTAAATGTGTATTATCAGTATCAGTTGCTTAGTTTTTGTGTTTAGTGATAATTGACATTACATTCAAAATAATACCTTATCCATCCCAAATTTGCAAAAGTACAAATAAGAAGTTAAGCAAAACACTTCTGTCCTTGTCTGTGTTTGTATTACCTATAGTGCTGTTCTAAACCAACAGAAGATTCCCGGTTTTACTTCTGACAGACACCAAAAAGTAATGCAACTTTAACACAGCTGCATGATAACGCAAGAGCTTACTTGATTTCATAGAATTTTTAATCAAGTATTTTAAACACTTGTAGAAGGTTATGGAACAAAGAGGTTATAAGTGCCTTTTTGAGCATGTCTTTCCGATACAGTCTTAACTACTTGGTCACATACTGTCATTTTTTCTGCAGGAACCCTGTCTCATTCAGTGCACAGAATGGATGGAGCTCACTTAGCGCAGTTTGGTATTTTTCATTGATCCCTATGTGAGCCCATGATTTATTTATTCAGTGTTACTCAGTTCTGCTTTGAAGACAGAACTGATAACATCTGTGTGGGCTTTGCTGAAGTGCTTATCGTTACATGATCAGAATGCCTTACAAATAATTATTAGTTTATGAAGCACTGCTTAAGATGTGACAAGACTTCTACAGATGATGAACAGAGGCATAAAGGGGGTTAGGTGAAAAATATTCACTCATTTTTTGTGTCCAATTTGCAATTTCTACAATTATTGTAAATATGTTTGCTCAAGTTATAGCTACCATCGCTTTTAGTAACAGTCCTGAGTGCTCCACGCATCTGTGAATCTTACCTGCAGAGTTGATGAGAAAAAGGGGAATTCACAGTTAATTACGAACTATGGGAATTTTGGGTTAAATGGTGTGCGGGACAGGAAGAGGAATAGCTAAAACTACAAAAGAGAGGACTTTAACTGTTAAAGCCTTTGTGGCATGTTACAGAGCCCCTGTTGCTTTTCCTTGCTGCAAGCCCTGCCTCATTCACTATGCATATTCCTATTCTTCAGTAGGTAAGACGAGAGTCCTACCTGCATTAAGTTCTGTTTCATCTTCTGTGTATGTTCATCCTGTGCAGTGAATGAGGCAAGGTAACTTTGAAGAAGCAGTACATGACATGTTTATTTAATTATTGTATAAATATGTACACCCTCAGGGGAAGTGAATTACGGTTGCACAAACACTGTCATTTTATAACTTTTAAGTCATTGATTTAGTAGCCTTAATAATATCCTTTCATGTTGTTTGTGAAGTAAAGTATGCATACATGTCCCATATACTTTCTTAAAACCTAGAAGATTAAACTTAAGGGAATTTTTAAAAAACAACACAATCAAACCAAGAAAATGCAGAACATTTTCAACTCAAAGTAAGTTTCTTCTTGTGTTACTGTGTTGGACCCACAGTGGTAATCAACAGGATTGGAAAAGCTGAATCTTTCGCAGAAGCTCTTGAACTTTAAGCATGATGAATGACAGTATTAGAAAAGTGCAGTCCCTTTTATATACACCAGTGATAAAGCGAAATGGCGTAATTGTAGTGCATTTGGCCATGTACTTCTAATAGGGGAAAAGAGGTGAAAGACTGGAGTCCTTTCTATCTAGGCTTTAGAGAGAATGTGTCATGGTGGGTGAGGGCTCTTTTGCCAGTCTTTTGCAAGCACAGTCCTTTTCACTTCATCTTTTATATGCATCCTAATGACAGTGTCCTTATCCTCCCATAGCCATCTCAGTCTTCATTTTTTAGGTATTCTGGTCTTGATGATTCCAAAGTTGTCTTCAGTTTCTTGTTTCAGCCAGTCCTCTTGGTCCTTGCTTTTTGCCTGTCAGCATTCCTTCCATTTACTTTTCTTTATTTCTCAGAGCTTCCTCTTCTTGATTTGCTGTATCAGTCCAGTACAGTCTCCTTTTCTCCTTCTCCAGTCACTTTTTATGTGCTTTGACCAGAAACTGGTCTTAATTTTTACTCCTCCTTGTAGACCATAGAGTGGCTTTTGTTCTGCTGCACTGAAACAACCAGTACTTTCTTCTTAGTTGTTTAGGTTTTGGTCCACTTTTAGAGATAGAGGAAAGAGCATAGCATTAGCTCAGATGTTGCCTATGTTGATGGCTTTAAACCATAGTCACATTTTTTGAACTGCTGAAAGAAGAAAAAAAAAGATGATCAAATTTTTCAGTGAGGCATACAGGTATGTGTTTATATAAGTGCATTGGCAGAAAGCAAGGACAGACGGGACACTTACTTTGCCAAAATTCTAAGCAGAAAACATTAGAAATGCCGAGCAACTTATTCCTAATTATTAAGAGACAGCAATTCTGACTGGAGCATATACTGTATTTTTGCTTAACTCCGCTAAGTTTTGGGGGATTCTGAACTGACAAGTCAAATAACTAGCGATTTGTGTTTTGTTTGGGTTTATACTTACTTTTATTTTATGTTGAAGTTTTGTTACAGCTAGTGTGGTGCAATACTTACAAAAAGATGCAAGCCTCTCACTGACTTGAGATCTCAATAAAACTGCCACTGGTGGAGTTCCCACCATATCATAGTGTTTTGTTTACAATAAGGTAGTCCTTTTGATGTGATAGAAATACTATTTGCAATAACTTAGTAACTCTTGTGTCTGAAATGGGGGGCATGGATGAGATATGGTTGGCACCACAGACTGACTATAATATTTCATGTGAGAATATGCAAAAACATTTTCGTATTTGTGGAATCTTCTTAAAAGCTCATATTACCAGTGCAGTGTTGAAATGGAGAAATACAAAGATGCATATTTGGCAAGTACTTGGCTTGTATTTATGTAATACTTTATAATTGACACATAGTGGCTAGGTTATGTGTTGTTCCCATGCAAAGGAGTTAACTTGTAGCATAGAGATCATGATTTAGTCATGAGATGGGTGTTCTTTTTATAGCTTTATTAGAAACATCCTGCTTTATCATAGGCAATTCAATTTTTCCCAGTTTAGCTAATAGTTGAACGCAAGCATAACTCTAAGTTGCTGCTGGTTCCTGGTCAAGCCAGTACTCAAAATTGTTAGGCATGTATTTGAATTTATTGCTGTATTAGTTTCTGCATGGAATTGTTTTTCTTATCCATAAAATTTGAGTTATGCAGTTCAGCTTAATAACTTCTAAATTTAATTTGTTTGTAAAAACCAAGGAAAGTTGTTGGTATATTCAGTCAAGCATTGGAACAGATTACTCGGAGAAGTTGTGCAGATTTCTTCCTTGGAAGTTTTCAAGACTCAAATGGATAAAGCCCCCAGCAATGTGATCCAGTGTCTTAGCTGACCCTGCTTGGAGCAGGAGGCTGGGCTAGAAACCTCCTGAGATCCCTTACAACATGAATTATCCTATGAAGTTATCCTGTAATTTTCTATAAGGGGGAAGCATCAATATACAGTCTGAACAGTACTTTCTGAAAGGGGAAGGATAGCTTTGCCAACAGGCAAAATGTTTAGTGTCTGAAGGAAATATTTAATGTTACAGACTGAATTCCCTTTTTAGTTTGCATTAGTAACTGTATTTAAATGCACTGCTAGATTTGCTGTGTGCATTAGGTAGGCTTGATGTTATATTATAGGTCTGTTTTATGGGAGATAATAACAAGATTCAGTAGCTTGGTCAGTTAACATTGGTATGTTGCAGCGAGCTGTAGCACTGAAGTAATGATACCTCTTCAGTTTCTTCAGAAGAAACGGTCCCTTTTATTAGAACAGCTGTTTTATATTGTGAAACATTTTAAAAACAAAATCTCTCACACAATCTGAATGTAAATATTTAAAACAAACATTGAATGTTGGTAAGTGGAACAGGCTGATCATGAACCTACTTAAGGTACTTACCTTTCTGGGAATGATCAGTGCTTGCTGAATGAGGGAGATAACTAGATGCCTTGTTTCAAGCAGAGGGATGGGACAACAGGAGGTACTGGTTCTAACACATCAGCTGCAGTGAGATGGAGAATTTCAGATTTACCACAACTGGGAAAGAAGTCCATGTCACTTTAAACTTCTCTGTTCTGTAAACCCAATGAGTTTTTTGAGTGCCTGCTTATAATTCAAGTAATATGTCATGCAGTGATGAAAACATATTTTTTTTAAAAACTATCTTGATTTTATGAATGTAATAAATTCACCTTTCATGTATGGTTTTGTTTTTCACTATGTCTGTTCTTCAGGCTTTTCATGTTCAAGCCTCGCCACAGCTTAGGAGAAATAAAATAACTTGTTTTGTTTCATGCATGAGAAAAGAGAAGGAGCCTGATACATTAAATATTTCTTAATGAAGACTTCCTTCTAGTTAACTGGATTACCAGCCAGTGTGCTCTCTTTGAAACTTGAAATAAAGCTGACTTTGTTTTGATAAAGGCAGTCAGTTGTCTTGCCAACTACTCACTGGTAAGACCTAAAATGAAGTTGAAAAGAAATTAAATGTCTTGATACATTGAAAATCAAACCTGTATTTTCCTTTACAAACCATTATTAGCAAATTTCTAAAAGTGCCTAGTAGGGTAAGTTACCTTTTGATAAGACTTGCTGTTTCTAGAAGTTAGAATGTTGCTAGTAGTACTTTAGCAAAAAGTATTGCATTTTTTCACTATGAACATGTTTGAGCAAAGCAAAAAGAATAAGGATTAAGATAAATGAAAAAGAGCAGCTAGACATATACATTTTTTGTTTTCTGTATTTCTTCTGAAGAAAAAGGCCATCAATCTTTTGTACTATTGCCAGAAGCTCAGCTCTCCTTTCATCAGCTGTCTCCAGTTTAGTTCTTTTATAAAAATGAACTTTGGAATATTGAACAGTTTCCACTTCAGATTTTCATTATAAAGGAGCTCCAAGGGATGCCAGCTGCTGTTGAAATAGATCTTATGAAGCCAGGCATTCTGAAATGCTCCTTTTTCCCCTTCTTGTCACTTCCTGAACTCTCTTTGCTCTTGATTTTTATTAAACCTTTTCTCACTGACTTTTACTGGCCCTGTAATTTTTCAAAATTTTTTTACATATTAATGTTTTGAAAAAGTATCCAGTTCTGTCACACTAGGTGTAGCAATGATATCCCTGGAAAAGGCATAATCAGGCCATCACAATTGCAAAATTAGTCTAGAGCTTGACCATAATATGTTGTTTTTGAAAGTCACAAACTAAGGACTGATTAACATGGAATTTAACCTGAGCTTAAAAAAAAAGTAGGAATTTCTTTTTGATTGTTACAACACATAAAACCTGCACCAGCTATTGCAAAAAAAAAAAAAAAAACCACCAAACTCCAAGACCCCTAAAGAATAACTAGTGGAATAGTGCCAATGCTGACTTCTGTTCTAAGAACTGGGGTGATAGGTGATACAGCTCAGTTCTACTTTGTTGTTTAAACATCTTCCATTTCAGTTTTGCATTAGGTCTTGTCAGATGAATACTTTGGTTTTGGTTTTTTGTTGTGGTTTTTGTGTTGGTTTTTTAGTTAGTGTAGAAGAAAAGGCTTATCCCTCAGATAAAACCTAATGAAAATTATTTTAAAAGTGCATAACAGAAAAAATATATAACGGTCTCATCTGACACATTGATCTGGCCACATCCAGTCACCATTACGTTAACATGTATTTGTATACGTACACAAACATATCTATATGCATGGTCATTTTTGGTTTTTTTCCTTCCCCAATGCACTTCTATTTTTCTGAAGATAGTGGACTGCAGAAGAAAATTATTTCTAATAAATACCCCAAAAATGATGAAAGGAAAGTGAAGCAAATAATGTCAAGTAGGGTGATTTTTAAGAAAGTAGTTTAGAAGTTACCAACTGCATTATTGAAATGTCTATAAACAGTACTTTGAGTTACTTACATTGTATTAATGGAATTAACAAGAAAAAGAAAGTATACTTACTTGGTAATGAATGATTTTTATTCGTCTGGGGACCTTCCACCAATATGTGCAAAAAACCCAGAGTCATTACTTGAGGGATTTTCTCAAACTGAAGTATTTCTCCCTCTTTCTTCTTGGAAAAATCGTATTGAATATGAATCAGGAGCAAAACAAGTGTAAACTCTCCCTCTGGGATAGTGAAGTGGATAATTGTTTTAAAAACATTAAATTGCTTTTTATTTTTCATGTGATGGTGATCAGTGTTTTATTAGCTAAGTATACTTCAGATGACTAAAGGGTTTTGAATGAAAAAGACTTGATTGCATTTTCATTACCAGCAATTTGCTGGTTCATTTACTATTAGGCTGTGTGATTACAAAAGGTGATTTTGGGGCATAAAGGAAAGCGGTACGCCTGAGAAGAAAGAATAGTTTGCACTTAGATGTATAGGTGAGATACAGAATAAGATAAATCTGACTAAACCAAGTATTTTGTTGTGGAAATAGGATGTTTGAATCTGCTGCTTATAATGGCGGAGTCCTACAGAAACTTAAAGGCATAAAGAAAGTTTTGTAGTTAAAACAGCCCCAGGTTTGTAATAAAGCACAGCTGTTCCCATTTCCCCTCACATTCTTTTATTGTAATACATTCTGTGGGTTCTCTATGGACCAGCTGACCCGGTCTTAAATGTGGCTGAACCATAAAACCTGTTTTGTCTCATTTCTGTGAGATCTTATTTGAAGCGTTCCAAAGATATAAAGACCTTTTTTTTTTTTCTTCAGTGTGATTAACTCCACTCCAATGTGATGTTTGTATCTGAAATTAGAGCAGCTTCATATAATTCAGACCTTGCTTATGCATGTACTGGAAGGAAGCACAGAGGTTTAGGATTGTTTGTTTTTCTTTTAAACTAGGACAACTGTGAAAGAACCATACTTTAGTGTATTACCATATACTTATGTATTGCATCAATTTTATTTACATTAATGTAGGAAGCTTTTGTGGCCTACTGACTATTTTTTTTAGCTGATGTTATGCTTGTCAATGTTGCTAACTGAAAGTGATTAGGTAAATCTTACAAATAGTCACTAAGGTTTCCCGTGTGTGGCTTTTTCGGTTTTGTTTTTTTTTTTTAAAAAAACACCAAACCCACCAGTCACCAAGCACTTTTTTCCTCATTTATGCTAGCATTTCCTGGTACTGGTGTGATAAGAGAAGAAAGGAAAATGTGAAAGGAATATATGTGCCTTTTTTGCCACTGTCAAAAAAAATTCTAATCTAGCACATAAACCAATGAGAACAGGTCACAATTTACTTGTGTTGTGTTATTATTTAGTACTGTCAAAGCACCTGCAGTATTTATGTTACAGAACTAAATCAACTTTCAGAAATTCTTTGCAGAACAGCTCGAAGAAAAACTGGTGTATTAATATAAGTACAGTGGAGGATATGGAGCACCTTGAAATGCAATTTTTAATTCAGCAGTTCAGCACCTGTCTGTAGACAGCCCCTTGCTCAGGTCAGCATACTTGTAGGTAGAACTATTTTGATACTTGTTTGTCACTGTCTAAACTAAAGCACTCCAAACATTTAAAATATTCTTGGCCTTTTTTTCAAGGATTTTCATGGTTAATGAGGTATTGCGCTTTTCTTTAGATACCAAATCTCTTTTTATAAGAGGGGAAAAACATCTACTGTGTGGGTACAAGCTAGATACTGTGCTAATTAATGGGATGTGGAAGCAGCCAAAGAGCAGTTAATTTGGTAGTTTGACTTGAAGACATTGTAATCTAAAATAACAAAATAATTCTAAGGGAAATACAGTTACTTGTATAGCTAATAAACTACATTTTGGAAGTACTGATTTACTGGCAGGGTGATTCCAGTTCAGCTTCATAAAACACAGGTCATCATTCCAGAGAGCACAGGGGCTAATTCTTGCCTGCTCAGGAGAATCCGTGGTTAAATACACATTCCCAATTATTTTTTGCTTGTCATGTTGACTTACTTATCTGAAAGTTTTGTCAGAACACAAAATTCATCAAGGGCTTTTCAGAGTTAAATATAGGTGGATTTAAATGAGAGAAGTTTTTATTAGCTCTTAGCATTAGGCCTTTAACCTTTATCGTCCAGATGCAAGTTTTGGGCTGGGCTGAGCACTCTCTGGCTGAAGATGTTAGCCATAGTATAGAATAACAGGTTTAGGTGTTTGGAGACAGTCATACTTCCAAACAGTCCTTCAGGATGTTGGTAAGCACTTACATAAAAAGTGTATTTTTATTTGTGGCTTTATGTCTGTTAATCTACAGTTTGGGTTCTTTTGTTTTGTTTTTTTTCTTGTTCTGACCTCTATTCCTGATCCATGGGATCTTTTCCTGGGAAAAGTACATATGAAAAAGAGTCAGTGTGTGCATTTGGGTAATATTTTCAAAGGCTATTTAATCTTGGAAAACCCCAAAATTTTCTGTTGCTGGATATATTAGTATTGTTTGTGTTCATGCTTGTCTCTGAAGTCATGGCCCATTAACACTTGTAAACCTGGCTTTCAATTTGGGTGGTTTTCTTCCCTGGAAGTTCTCTTGATGGCCTGGGGAGAACCCCTTGGGTAAACTTGGTCTCAGTTCTAGGAGATACAAACATCACATTGGAGTGGAGTTAATTGGAGTGATGAGAAGCTGAGTCAGAGGAGGTAATAGATAACAAGTGCCAACACACATTTCTTAATTTGCCTAGCCTGTTCTGTACTTCAGATTGAAGTTGTCTCGTCTGCATGATCTTAAATTCACATCAATGATTTAAAAGTAAATGGTCTGATTTTGCCCTATTCTGGATTAGAACCGCACATAAATGTACAAACTCTGTCTCAAAACCAGAGTAATCTGAGGCAGATTTCAGCCAGCAGTAGGAGTTTAGCCAGTTCTTACGTCCTGTAGTTGCCATGTTAGGTTCTTCAAGATTCTTCTAATCTGGAACATAATTACTTGTGAAATTATGTGTCTGCTTAGAGGTAGTTTAGTTGTCTTTCAGACTTTGTTCTTGTGAAAGGCACCCAAGAATTGGAGGTCCAATCAGTCTGTGAACATGTTTGCTCTTAATTAGATGGTAACTTCAGAACAGCAGCCTCTCAGAAGGCTTGTCAGGCCAAGATTGTGGACTTCAACTGATCCCAGGTCATAATATGTAAACCTAATACCTAATTCATAATTTGAACCATAAGCCCACTGTCTCTTTAATTATCTAACAAAGTAAAGATAAATGAAGACACTGATACCAGATAAGGACATACTTTCCTGTATTAAGTACAGAGGCATATAATCAAATCACATATGCAAATTAATATAGAAGGATTATTATTTTTAATCATTATGTGAAGATTTAATAGAGAATAATCTGAAACTTTAATTCAAACCAAGGAATTGAAAAAACCTGCTTGATGATTGAATATCCTCAAACTATGGATTGTGTTTTTTGTTAAAAGCTTTCTCTTCTGCATGCTCAAAACTCCCTGTTTTCTAAGTATTTGTAGTTCAGTTGTTGCTGTGATATTTTAAACAATTTATTGCTCTTCCTATACTGTACATTGTATGTGTTTCCAAATAATATTAATTTTCTTATTTGGCATACTACATACATTTTTGCATGCATCTGTGACTTACTGTATATAATTTGACCTTTTCTGAGGGAGGAATCATAGTCAATTAATTTATATTTCACTTAGTTTGTATGAATATAGGGACACTTATAAAGATGAGCTTTTTAGTTGCAGTTTTGCATGTAGATAAGTAGAAACATCTGTATTCTTGTTTTTCAGTTAGTCGGACCTAGAAGGCTGCCTTAGAAGACAGCTGAAAGCTATGAAGGAGTCATTTATATATCAGTTTCTTAAATTGCTCATCCAGAGCTTTGGGTTTAAGTGTTTTCTCAGTTCAGCGTGATATAAAAGCAGAAATATTTGTGGCAGACTTTTAGAAATATTCTCTGATGGTTTGGTAGACCGTTGCAAATAGTGGGGTTTTTCTTGTTAATTCTGACTGCAGAAGTGTATATAAACATTACTGTGTCTCTTTTTTCTCTGTTGGTCTAGTGACAGTTGGCAGGTGCTAGCTTGCAGTAAGTGAGAGCTGTAAGCTACACAGCTTGGTAATTGGCATAGAAGTTGGGTAAGGAAATTGCTTCCTTCTCTTATGCTACAATAGTCTTTTTAAGACAAGTTCTTTTTCTTTTCCTTTTCCAGAGAAAATAAGCCATTATTCAATTTTCTGAAAGAAAGAGTGCATACATGTAGGCAGCATGAGGAAGTACTTGTCTTTGGAATGGCTTGCATTTTTGCTGAACCAACTGAGTTGACAGTTCAGCCTCACCAGTATTTTTGAAAACCAGTCAAAGAATGTTTGGAAGTTAAAGTGGGTGCCAGTTGGGAAAAACTTTAGGGGTACCTGTGTGAAATGAGTGGCAGAAGACAATCCTGTACAATGAAAAATAAAGTTGTCAGTTTGCAGTTATACAGAGAATGGCTTCTTTTTTCCTTCCATTAAAAATAACGTTTCCATACTGTGCATCGGAAAAGATGATTCTTTGCTCCTTCTTTTTTCTACCAGCTTACTGGAAAATGAGGAAGAGAAGTTACCTTTCTGCAAATTAGAGGAGAAAATATTATCCTGAGATTCTGTGGCAAGTGATTTCTATTGTTAAGATGATTTGTTAGGAATATGCTTATAAATTAATTTTCATTGAAGCAGCACTTCTTTGTGTCACTCATAATCAAACTGCTGTATAAACATACGTTGTATGAATAGCAATAATAAGGTCCATTAAACAGGTATAGAAACCTGATGAAAGACTGGAAAGTAAAATGGCACAGTTAAAAACGTTAAGGCATGTGTGGAAAATGTGGGAGCATCTTGGTGTCTTCCTCTTTGAACATCCTATCTCCTCCTTTAAATTCATGGTACAATAAATTTTCTTTCAAGAAATGTATGATTTTTAGGACAGATGGATAAACTGTTCTTTATATAATATTTATACTTGAAACCATTTAGGAATTTCCAATAAAATACAACTTCAGTCTTTCTGTTTAAACCAATGTAATTATGTGTGTTGCAGACTGGAAAGGATTCACCTTGAAAATGGTATCAGCAAATGCTAGATTCTCTTTGTAACATTCTCTGACTTGATGTGGGTCTTGTGTTCTAACTTTATACACCTTCAGTGTTGATACTTTATTCCTTCGTCTTAAGTTTATATTACTCTTGTTACTTTGAGTCAGAAAATCATAGGCTTATTCATCTGAAAGAAGACACCCCCACTTTTATCAATGAAACACTGATACAGCAATTATGCAATTTATTTTGTTTACATTTTATACAGCTAGCTTTATAAATATACTTGTATAGCACAGTTGTATTTTAATGTCGTTTGAAGCTTGTTAATTACATAAGAATTGTATTTGTCAATACAGTACTTTTTTAGGAGTATTGCCATTTCAGACTTCACAAATGATTTAGCAATGAGGCTTATGTAATATGATTTATATTGGTTTGGGTTTTCTGTTTGGTTTTATTTTATTAAATGGTGCATCAGTGTCATTAAAAGTGGGTTCTTTTGTAGGAAATTATGGCTGAAAGACATTTAAAATTGTGTTTTGCTTCTAACAGTTACTGAATTTTTTGGCAGTGAGTATGGGTACAAATCGCAGTGCACTTCAAGTCAGAATTACAAAATTCACAGAAATCTGGCATTCTGTAAGCCTAGAGGAGTCCCTTCATCCATCAGATACAAGATCTGAGCTGATAATGTCGTGGAGTTGGTAGTACCTTTTCTTCTTAGTAAGTCATAATAAAACATTTATTTGACTATATTTTCGGAGACAAATTGTATAAAGAACAAAACAACATGGTGAAAAAAATACATTATTCTACAGGTATTGTAATGCATGTCAGGGTGTGTAGGAGACTGGGTCCTGATCTCTTTGAGAGCATCCAAACATGCTTGTAAGTTTTCTTTACCCTCATAGGGGGGCAAGTCAGGGAGAGAGAGGTCCCAATGAAAATTTATTAGAACAACCTTTATTAATTAAACTTTTATTATAAATAGAATCAAGCTGTTATTAAAAGCAGGTAACTATTTGCTCAGTACCTTTGCTCGTTCCCTCTGACTGTTCTCACAGCCACAGGTACGCGCTATCGCACAGACATGGCCGCAGACGCAGTCACTCAGTCACCCAGATGGAGGCCAGCCCAGCTGCTCACTGCGGAGGGCTGCACTGGCGTGACAGTGGCTTCTAGGCAGATGTGCAGATAGTCCCTTGCAGGGTCCCTTGGCTCCTCGAGAGTCCCTTGCAGGGTCCTTTGTTTCCTCAGCAGCACATGCAGTCCTCGTGCCTGTGACGGCGCACAGCTGCCGCTGCCACCTCAGATGTGGTCCGAGCTGCACAGCCCTTCGTTGGCGCTGGTATGGCCCAATGGCCTTGTGCATGCTTGGCAGGCTGGGCGTCTTTCATTTCTTGAAGATGCAATAGGGTGAAAAATCTCCAGAGCTTGTTAGTGTTTGGTAGACTTTTATACCCTTGTTGCATGTACATTTGCTCTTTCTAGCCTATTGCTTCCTGGTGACTGTTAGTCATCCACACCTGTAGCGTCCATTTACAGAAACTCCCAGCAACAAGGCTTTTATGACAACACAACTCTTGGACAACTGGTATTTCAGCATGAAACTGCAATGGGAAGTCATTGACCTGTAAAACATTTTTCTCAACTTTCTTTCAATCTTAGTTTTACATTTGGAATTTTGAATTTTCTTTTATTATTCTATGTACTTTTTTATTATTCTATGTACTATATGCTATGTACTTTTATGGAGCTTTTGTTGTTTGTTCCACTGGGACCAGGTTCAATACCATTTTCCAATTTTTATAAAACCAGTAACAAAAAATGTGTTACATCAAATGCATTTCATGACAATTTTATCTAACTTCTTTAATACAACTCCAATGGCAAATGTATTATTATAACTAAGTAAACTACTTCTGCAGAAGTAGTCGTCTTTATTTCAAGATTGCCCTTCCCCTTTCTCAATCACAAATATTAATAGCTTTTGTTCCATTTTACCAAAGTTTTGTAATTCAGAGTTCTTTTATTGAAGCTTGTGTTACCGTGAAACTTTACAGTTGATGGTGAAAATGGAAAGAAGTTAAATCTAGTGGTTTACTGTAACTTTAAGGTACATTGCACCCTCTGCAGGTCTATTTTCTTAGAAAGAAATAGAAGGAAGCATTATGAATTTCCGCTGTGATTAGCTGGTTATTAGGTTCGACATTAATCACACATGTGGAAGTATGCACTGGGAATAATTTAGCTGACGTCAGGGGAGTGGCACTGACATAAAACTGATTTTAATGAGCTATATGTGCAGAGAACTTCGAAGATGAGAAGTAATTTACATAACATCTTATTTTGTTCACAAAAGAGTAGATTAATTCAGCTTTTTAGCTGCTATTAATTGGACAGCTCTCAAAGTACTATTTGTTCACTGCAAGTAAGATGAAAAGATCTGACCTAGAAATGTAAAAGCACTAAATTACTGTTCTGTCAATGCTATTCAATACTGTCCTATCAACTGCTTTTACTACATAAAATTATTTTCATATTTTATGTTTCTACATGCCTGAACAATATCTGAACCCTCTCCTATGAGGATTCCCTTATAACCTACTGTCTTAGCTGCTTGAAGGTCACTCCAGGTACCCATGTAGATTCTTAGACAATGTTGGCATTAGATTATACACAACTTGTAATGGCCATATGCCATCGGATGATCTCTGAATTTTCTCATGTAATACCCTATGGCTTTCCATGGATAGATATATAGAACAAGAATGAAATTAAGTTTATTGCTATGCAAAAGCCATTTCATTAGCTCTGTTTCATATGTTGATTTGGCTGCAAATGAAATAACAATATAATTGAAGAAGGTATTTTTTTTCTAAATTGGAATCTCATGTGAGTATTAGACATCAAGCTAGTTGGCTTTACCATTGTATGTCAGGTAAGTTATTCCTCTGCTTTTTGGTGTCTGTGGGTGCTTAGCAATTCATATATCCTTTTGATACCAATTGCAATGTGGAGCAATGTTTTTATTTCAGTTCAAGATTCTTAATTACCTGAATATTTCATTTGGCTCTGATATGTACCTTCGAGCATATTGGCTGCAGCATGTTCACTTGATAGTTTCACTATATGGGGTTGTCAATTTTATGTGATGAATAGCTCACTAATTATGGAGGTATTCCATACTTCGTAACTCTACAATGAATTGTGAATTTTATTCATTCTTAAAAAGATCTAATTCAGATTATTTAGGTATCACTAAGGTGTATTTTTAATAGCATATTTATAACTCTGAATCTTGAGATAATTTTCTAAGAACCTGCAAGTAAATTAGACAGTTAATTTTAATTAAAATTAACTAAAACCTGTGCTCTCACAGGAGATTAGTATCTGTGTCTGTCTGTCTTTTGTTTCCATTTTTGTTCTGAATTATTATGGTAATGTAACTAAACAATTTGACTTTGTCATCACTATTAATATTGACATGTTATGTATAAATTTTTGAATACTTCAGTTTGTATTAAGTGAAAATTAGGTTTGTTATTTTATAGGCTACTAAAAAGCCATGTAAACAATGATTAACTAAGGCTACTGTGATAGTAATAAAAACAAAAGGCTGTTGTCGTTTAGTGATAGCTACTTTGTATGTAACAGTTCTTGACTCCCTAAATAGTTAAAATAACATCGATTTAAAATAGAGCAAAGGCCAAGATTTAAAGTATTTCAACCATTTTTATATTTTTATTGCTTAGTGACGACAGTCAAGTAAAAAATCAGTGGCTGTCAGATACCAGGTATTACCTGTGTTCACCTAAACTTTATTGATTGATGTGTACACATCCTGCTGAATATTTGGGAGCAGGGAGGGAGGAGGGGTTTTGGTAGATTTAATTTTTCGATAGTTTTGCAGTATTTTTCAGCTTCAATTGATGATAATGCAATTCCTCATTTTAGTGTAGTCATTCTGCTTGCTTCTAACTGTTTTCATACGAGTTATTAATCCTAAAGATTTTTGTTCTGATTTTTGCTATTATAAAATAGCAGAAATCTAATTTATAAAAAGATATAGTGCCGTATTTTTAAGGTACATACTCAGATTATTTGTTCATTTGGAATAGAATTGAATGCGTTGTTTATGAACAAGTAAGGTTTGGGGTGGAAGAAGTATAGCATTTTCAGCATAGGTTTGCATACCTATTTCATGGCTCTGAGTTTGTTTGAATATTGAAATATATGAATATATTTCATATATATTGAATGATATCCCAGATGATTTCATCTGTTGCTTGCCATAGAGGCGATATATTAATTTTGAGAAGTAGCAGAGAGTGATTATTTTTTTTCTTAGTAGATGAGCTCCTGAAAAATGTAGAAGTTGTTGTCTCATACTTAAAAAGTAAAAATATTCTTCTTAAAAATATCTTTGATTTATTAAACAGTGGTGACTTAGGACAGGATTTCTAAACTCTTGGAGTGGTCAGTTACTCAGTGTAATACTTCAAATGAGGAGCAGCAGAAGAGGAAGTGTCAGCCTGTAGTGGGCTATTTTTTATCTGCTTTTGAGTGTCAAATTTATTTATTTTTTTTTAATGTGAACAGGCTCAACCATGCCAATCTCTTTTCTCAAAATGCCAACCTCCTTGCAGTTTAATGTGTTTGACATATTTTAATGGAAGTACCTGATTGCACTGTGTAATTTGGAAGAACTGTGAGTCCTTGGCTGGAAGAAAGAAAAGACTTTGAGGAGAATTGGGAAGAACATGCTGACCCCACAACTACTATCAGAACAGTGCAAATCTCAATGGTCCTTTAAAAGCAAGTTCTCTTAAACTATTTTCCAGTTTAATTTATCTCCTTTCATTTGCCTCTGTAGCTTAGTTTAGCTCACAGACATGCAGGGTCTCACCAGATAATCCCCCAAAGACAGTGCTTGTATTTGTTATCTTTCTGGGCACAGTGTTTTATCTCCTCTCAACCCATGGTTCATGATAGTGTTTCTCGTCCTCTTATGAGTGACATTCCAAGTAACACCCTTAGATGTTTGGATTGAGGGTTGTGAGCATGCTATTTTTCTTGATATATACTGTATTTTAGTCCTAATTTTTTCCCTTTGTCCAGTACTTAAAGCTATTGAAAGATGTAAGCACAGTCAAAAAATAGAATAAAGTTTGAATAATTATCATAGATGCAAAGGAGGAAGAACTATACTGAATTTAATTGCTTGATGACAAGATCTATTTCAGTTTAAATTTGGTTGGTTTTTTTGGTTTGTTGGATTTTTTTATGTAATGCAATAGGTTGGTAGTTTTAGAATATTCACTGTGTTTAATTTTGAATAAGTTTTGTGTTCTGTTCTGGGATTTTGGTAGCTGTTCAAACAAGAGCATTCTCTATTGACACATTCGTGCAGGTGGTTGTCCTGTGCAGTATGTGCAAGGATGTTCTTTTCTCAGGGACTAATTTTCAGCTTTGACTGTGAGAGTTGGGGATTATGTTCACTTTTCCCTCTCAGATTCAGATGCTGATCTGGACTCTGGAGACTAGTCTTCTGGTTATCACTAGAGGCAGTAAATGAAAACTGGAAGATGGAAGAAATAGGTCATGTTTTATGTTGGGTTTTTGAGATTGTCACTAAATGGAGTAATAGAAAAGTCAATGCATATTGAAACCTCAGGGCATCATTTGCTGGTGCTGATACTGTCATGAGGTGGAGTTTGGCAGGTCATGGATTAAATATTTTCATGATTGGATTTAGTAAGAAAAGAGATGATGATGATGTTTCAATTTGAATTTGTGTATGATTCTAGTCAAAACGGAAGTGTGGTTTGCCCTTGACTATTTTTTCCTGTATAGATTGGTAATTGATTATAGTTTATTTGTCTTTGAAGAATTTACTTTTTGAAAGAGATCATGTTTTTAATGACTTGGTAAATTCTAGGAAGAATGCATTAGAAATCACTTCAAATACCTGTCACTTATTACATCATTTAATTAAAAACATCCTTTTGCTTCTCAGTTAGATATCTCTTAAAAAACAAAAACCCCATCTTGGAATGTTTAAATTATTTTTGTTGATAGAAATAAATTCGAGTGAGCCATCTGAACAGCCAAGAGTCTACAAGTCCCAAGGCACAAAACATCTCCCATTGAATCAAAATGGATACATGGTAGTATTATTAAAATATTTTACTTCAAATTTTACATTTCTTTTAAGTATTTACATGGAAGGTCTGGGAGTTTATTCAACCTGTGTTTTTTAATGAAAGGGGAGGAAATAGGTTTGACATTATTTCAGCTCCTTAGAAATATATTTCTGTCCTGAGTGCTGGCAAATTCTGTTTATAGACATTGTTTTGGGTTCCTCTGGGATTTAGCAAGAAGTACCATAAAATTGTGAAATGAAACATTTATACAAATTAGTTGACTGAAAAATAATGATATATTCCCATCTTTGTCATAGTGGTAGTTTAATGTTTCTTTTTCACTTCGAAAGACAAAGGTGTAAGGAAAAGATGAGCAGGAGAATATTTAACAAATATGCTTTCACATACTAAATTTGTAGGTGAATAAAATATACTAATCATATGTCTGCTCATTTGTGATAAATGTGAATATGTATTATTAACGATTTTAAATTTTCAGTCATTCCAGTTTTTACAATTGAGAACTTTTAAGTATTTTAATTTGACATTGTCCATTTGCTGATGCAGGTAGCAGTCATGTCAAATAAACAGATGTGTTTTCATCAAAGTACATTGTCATCTAGTACTAAACTCTACGGTTTGCGTGGCAAGGTTTTGGTAGCGGGGACTACAGGGGTGACTTCTGTGAGAAGATGCCAGAAGCTTCCCCCATGTCCAATGGAGTCCATGCCAACCGGCTCCAAGATGGACCCACTGCTGGCCAAGGCTGAGCCTGTCAGCGACAATGGTAGCACTGCTGGGATATTATTAAGAAAGGGGGAAAAAAATAATCTGTGCCAGATGGAGAGAGGCGTGAGGCTGTGTGAGCGGAGCACCCCTGCAGCCCCCCAGGCCGGTGCAGACGGAGGGGCAGGGGGGGCTCCAGGCCCGGAGCAGAGGTTCCCTGGCAGCCCCTGGGAAAGCCCCTGGTGAGGCAGGCTGTGCCCCTCAGCCCATGGAGGGTAACGGTGGGGCAGATCCCCACCTGCAGGCCCTGGGGACCCCCCGCCGCAGCAGGGGGTGCCCGAAGGGGGCTGTGACCCCGTGGGCAGCCCGTGCTGGGGCAGGGTCCTGGCAGGGCCTGTGTCCCCGTGGGGAGAGGAGCCCGGGCTGGGGCAGGTTTGCTGGCCGGGCTGGTGACCCCGCGGGGGACCCAGGCTGGAGCCGTCTGTGCCTGAAGGGCTGCGCCCCGTGGGGGGGACCCCGGGCTGGAGCCGGGCAGAGTGTGAGGAGGAAGAAGCAGCAGAAACATGTGATGAACTGAATGTAACCTCCATTCCCCATTCCCCTGCGCTGATCAGTGGGAGGAGGACGTAGAGAAGTTAAGCTGTGAAGAAGGCAGGGGTGGGGGGTGAGTGTTTTTTCTGATTTGAATGGTAACAAGTTAAACTAATTTCCCCAAGTCGAGTCTGTTTTGCCCGTGATGGTAATTGTTGAGTGATCTCCCTGTCCTTATCTTGACCCACGAGCCTTTTGTTACATTTTCTCTCCCTTGTCTGGTTGACGAGGGGAGGGATAGACCCAGGCTGGAGCAGTTTGTGAAGAGCTGCAGCCCGTGGGAAGGACTCAAGTTGGAGGTCACAGAGGACTGTCTCATGTGAGAGGGACCCCACACTGGAGCAGAGGAAGAGTGTGAGCAGCCCTGCCCCTGAGGAGGAAGGAATAGCAGAGACGACACGTGATGAACAGTATGTGATCGCAACCCCCATTCCCCATCCCTCTGCGCTGCTGTGAGGGGAGAAGGTAGAGAAAATGGGGAGTGAAGTTGAGCCTGGAAAGAAGGGAGAGTGGGGGGAAAGTGTTTTTAAGAGGTCATTTTATTTCTCATTTATTTGGTAGTAAATTAAATTAATTTTTCCCTAAGTTGAGTCTGTTTGCCTGTGATGGTAATTGGTGAGTAAGCTCCCTGCCCTGTCTTGACCCACGAGCCTTTTGTTATATTTTCCCTGTCCTGCTGAGGAGGGGAGGGATAGAGCAGCTTTGGTGGGCACCTGGCATTCAGCCAGGGTCAACCCATCACATAAATCCAAAGATATATAAACCTAAGATCATTCAAAGTGATCTTATGGAAGCTTGTTCCAGTAGGGGAAAAAAAAAGGGGGGGGGGGAATTTGAAGGTGAAAAACCCCCTCATCTGCATACTGCTAATCCTTTATTTCAGCACGGAGAGCAAACAAACACAGATAACTTAATTTACCTGTTCTCAACCAATCCAAGGCAATGGAGAAGCAATGTTGTTTTGTGTTCTTTTAGTTGGTTTTCTTTATTTGTTTGGTTTTTTTATTTATTTTTTATTTTGTTTACTGCTGTGGATGCAACTTCCAGATATGCTGACCTTCACAACCAGGTGAACTGCATGACAAGAGATTTTTGGCGATTGCATTATTTGGTAGATAAGTACCTATAATAAGTAGGGCTAGTATTTATTGACTGCAACTACCATGTTTAAATGTATGTTTTTGTATCTGAGTTATCACTTCATGCTTGCTAGAAAATTATTATTTTGTCATAGTGTTAAGCTAGAAGTTACATCAGTTACTGAAGTCACATATAGCAGTAGTTTTGTAGAGGTTACATGACACTAATGAACAGAAATTTGGTATTTTTTATCACACATAAATGACAAGGGATTAAAGTACACATGCTTCCTAACAAAACACTGAGCATGTCAGCATGATAGCATGCCTTGCTTTGAGCTGTCCTGCTGTTTTGAGTAGTTGTGGAAAATGATCCCTTAATAATGTAATTTGCTTTCTTTTTTTAATAGAATAATAGGATTATGGGTTAAAAGCTCATGTTATTGACGTGTACATTTCCTCTTCAGTCTGAGGATTGTTACAATTTGTAGTCATGATTTCTGTTTCATAATGAAAGCTGCTGATCTGCCTCAAAAAATGGAAGAGTGCCGACTGCAGTGATTTGTGAAATACTGCTCTACATGAATCCAAATATCACAACTAGCTTTAACAAGTAGTCCTATCTGCTGGCCTTTCTTGTAGAGTATCTGATGGACTGATTATTTCATATTTTCTTAGGGAAATGTTTAACCTGAGAACAACACAGAATAGTTACCTGTGTTGTTTGATCTGCTGGCAGGCATCAGTATGTAGCTCGGACCTACCTCTTGTCCCACTGGTAATTCTGGCTATGAGAGGCTTTGGGAAGACTTTCAAGAGATTGGATGGAATCTGGGAGGTGTTCCGGGAGAAGGGGCACCGGGGCCAGTTTGTCTTAAAGGAAAATGCCTGTGGGATCTACATTTTGCTATAGTAGAGCATAGGGCATATTCCTGGAAAACTTCCTAGGAACAAGTTGTCTACTTTAAAATAAGCTTATATTATATGACAGTTTTCCATCCTGTAAGTACAGTTCTTTTATATTTGTGCAAGTCTCAACTCCTTTAAATACCTCAAAAGTGTGTATTTACAAGAACGGTTGGTTGGTTTTGGTTTTTTGTTGGTTTTTTTCTTTTTTTTAAATACCCTATGTGTAAATAGTATGCTGAGTCATTCCCAAGTAGTGCCAAGTAAACTTTATGCCTTATAAATATTCTGTTTCATAAGCTGTCTTATTTTTGTCAGCTCCTATATATAGTGACTACTGAAAAAAACCCAACCCTGCTGTGTTTCATGGTCTCTTAAATATAGTTTTGGGTCACATAATCTTTTTGGAATGATTACATGCTTTGGTATGCATGGTTTCAATCCTTCCCAAATCAGTGGGATTTTTTTCCCATGTATTTCAGTCAAAGTAGAGTAGGTTGCTAAGCTAGGCTTTTATTATACAGAAATCATGAAGCCATGTTGATGAATAATGTGAAGGCAGAATGAAAAGTTCCCGTAGGTGGAGGCAATGGTGTTATTTGTGAGGCTGACACTGGCTCTTTCAGGCTGTTCAGTCTAGGCTGACTGGCACCTGACTTCCCTGGGTAGGCTGAGCACTGCTGGGATGGTCAGGATCCCCATGGGGCTGGGCGGCTGCAGGCTGCTTGCAGCAGTGCTCTCCTCTCGGGGGTCCAATACAGAAGGGCTCTGAATGAGGGGCTGTAGTCTTCTGTTAGGTGATACAAGGTATTTCTTACGTTGAATCACTTGCCATTTCTTCAAATACCTTGCCTTTTCATCATGATACCTCATTCATGTGAAATGAATCTAACCTGTGTGGACCTCCTTCCACTTGTGGGATTTTTGGGGGGAAGAGAAGTGAAACGGCACGTGGAGTTAGATACTCCAGTCTACATGGATCTGCCTAACTCTCCCCTCTGGTCTTGGTGGGCTTGGCCTCTCTTGAGGGTAGAGTGTTGTTATACCCGTCTTTGAATTTCCTGTGCGCTGGGCAACAAATAATCAATGCTTTTCCAATCACAGCTTTCCAGTAATACTGTGAAAGAAAAATTCCTTCAGGGTGTCGCTAATGGTTGTCATGGAAATGGAGAAGTGAGTGATTATATAGATTAATATCTTGGTTACATGTAAATGTTCTGCAACTTTTTCTGCCTTATCATTTAGGAGAAACATTGATTCTGTAACCACTGGACCATTAGTGCTTTCAGCTCAATTATAGCTAAGATTTGAGCCAAACCTTTAATGCAGAAAAATAG
Source organism: Falco rusticolus (assembly GCF_015220075.1). Classification (NCBI taxonomy): domain Eukaryota; kingdom Metazoa; phylum Chordata; class Aves; order Falconiformes; family Falconidae; genus Falco; species Falco rusticolus. The sequence continues at coordinate 42,632,247 of NC_051191.1, read as the reverse complement.
CTAGCTATTTTAGTAAGTGTTTTGGTTTCATAGAGTTCTACTGACTGTTCAAGGTTTCAGCAGGCAAGGTTGGTTTTATGCTGTTGTTGCACAAGGAGAATTTTATAGTTTAATTAAATATAATCAATGCTTCAAATACTGGACCAATATCCAAGGGACATTTTACTTTTTTCCCCTCTCATTGCCCCTGTGACGTTTTTAGTAAAAAGACTCCTCAAGAAGAACATTCCAGAGGAGCTGTAAAACAGGAGGTACTGCAAAATTGATCATAATTGCCTCAGTATGCTGCTTGCGGAGGCAAATTACTCTAGTGCATTCTGCTCAGGTGAGCCACAGTGCAATGTTGGAAAGTGATATTCTTCCATCCAAGAGGGTATTTAACTTTTTTTTTTAAATGCCATGTTAATGACATAAACTGGTTTATCTATAATAAAAGCAAGTATTGTACTAAATTTAATTGTTTTTGTTAACATGGTGTAACTTCATGACATTAGCATGACAATACTGATCTTTTGAATGTCTATCCCCATTTCTGTGGAGTAGCTAACATGAAATGTTACCTTCTAAAGATACTTTTAGTTTAATTTCTATGTAGAAAAAGGTTTTAACCATATATTTTTATTTCATTCTGATGCAGGGCTTTTGACTTTGTTTAATAGCAATGTAAATGTACTGTTACACTAAAAGGAAAATTACAGAAAAAACCAAACTTACTCTATTTTTATTGTCATATCTAAGTTCTGGTTTATAGTTGGATTTATTTATTTAAGTGCTGTTTGGATTATATCTCAAAGGTTGCAGTATTTCCACTGGATATGCTAGCTCTTATTAGTGTAATAATTAGTGTAATAATACTCCAACAAGAGTGTAGTGAGTGAGTCTTCACAGTTTGGTGCGTAATTCAGGTAAAAGTTGAAGAAAAATACTTCAAGAATTATCTGAAAATGTTAGTTTATTTTGCTTTGTTGGTAACTGAAAGCATAGCTTGATTCTGATTATACTTCTTAGTGATTCTCCTCTCTAATGTCCATACTATTTTTGGGTTTTGCCTTGGAAAGACAAAAAGGGCTGTTGTGTTTGAAGTGGCATTTTGTAATTAAGAATTTATTCTCTTGGAAATATTATCTTGGATGGTGGATGGAAGATAATGTCAGCAGAAAAGGTAGTCTGGAACCAGAGAATTACTTCTGTTGTACCTTGAGAACAATACGTATGAGAATGGAGTATACACTGAGCACACTGACTTTTGTGTGGAAGCCTAGCAGTATAATTCTTAGTTGATAATGACATTCTTTATTTGTAAAGCCATTGCAGTTAGTAATTCAAATGTTAGCTTCTTTTTCGTATGAGCTAAGAATTCATATTGCCATTCTATGCTTGTCGTATGAAAATTGATTGCGTGCTTACTCTTTCCAGATGCTGCATAGCTTTAAGGCAATCTCAGCACTGTCAGCAAGAGCCTCTTCCTTTTCAAGTGTATTGACTGTCCTGAGGCAAGGTGGGTATCATACAAACTCAGTTAGCATCTGTATGCTGAGATCACACTGGAGAGATAATGTTTAAAATTACAATGGGCTTTATAGGTCAAGAGGAGCATTTTGAATTCTGTGTGGTTACACTTGCTGTGAATCTGAAATTGTGTGTGCAGTTAGTCTGATGAACACAGCAAGATGAGCATTTGCATATTACCAGTGAGATTAGACAAAAGTCTGAGTAACCAAAGAAAAAGGTGTGGTTTTAAATGGAAAAAAACCAAAAGGTAATTTTCACAAATAGCATCTAGATTTTTAGATATTTAAAATCTAGATGCTATCAGTGCTTAGTTAGAATCAGAAGCTATTAATTGCATGATTTTTGAAATACTAGTTCTGCCCAGTATGTAAATACATAGGAGTAATATTCAATCTTCATATCTCTTGCTGGAGCTGATCTTAGGGATGCTTGTATTGTATCTGTACTATGCTGAAGAGTGAGAGATGGGGAATATTCTTGTGCATGAGAACTCGTAGCCTATCTGAGAGGAATGAAGTGGGTTGATCAGCATTGATAACATGCAGCTGTGGCCTTGCCTCAGCGGCAGTGGGTTCGTTGACATGGATGATGTGCAGCTGTAGCTCGTTCCTGCTAAGTAGTTAAATAGCCCTGAGGATGGTGGGAGAGGGGGTAGGATAGAGGAGGAGTGGTGTGGTCTGACCTCTAGAGGAAGGGGATACAGCTTGGACAGTAGAATCTGACCAATGGTAAAAGCCTTGTTGCAGCTTTTTGTTTGATTGTGCTGTGACATGTATTCTGCTAACTTGTTAGAATGGCTTCTTCCTGCTACATGCAGAAACAATCATGAGCGTAGGAGTTAATATGGTCCCAAACCATGTCACAGGAGAGAGTTTGTGCTTGCTCAGCTCTGCTGTATATAGGTTTACAGTAGTGTGGATATGGGCTATTCAGGAGCAGCTGACCTCTGTGTCAGGTAATATGGTTCAGGGCTTCTTAAAGTTCCTAGCATAGACATAGCCATAGTAATCAAGAGTAACTTGAAGGACATACCATGGTTAAAAAATTGCTGAGTATTGTATTGATTAGCCAGAGATTTAGGAAAAGTGACATATGTATTTGAAGGTGTGGAAAATCTTATTTTATAAATGCTCCTTTCCCATCCCTCTGAACAATATGTTAGTGTTTCTTGTCATTTTATGCTGGAAATCTTATTGGTAATTAGATGCTATGTTATTCCACAGAAGGCATTCATTTGGGTTCATTGGCTTATAAACCTGTGTAGAATGTATTGGGACACCTGTGATTGTTCCAAGTTAAAGGTTAAGGCAGAGCATTAGTTTCTGTGATTGCAGACAAACTGCCTGAGCCCTGGATGAGTGTAGATTCATCTTTGCCAACAACCTGTTAATCATGTTTCTCTTTGGGACTTTGTCCTGAAGCTTAGGAAAGTTGTAGTGACTCACTGTGCATTGAGTCTATACCAGCAGTTCATCTTTCCCAAGGCAGATCCTCCTGTGAGTAGCGGAACTCAGTTTCTGATTCAAGAGGAAAAAGGGTTTTTGAGGAAGAAAGTTTTTGACTTGTACCTGTGCTTCTGATCTACCCACATTTTTAATTACTCAGTGTCACTGCCAAGCTGATTTACAGAGCCATGACACATAATGAAGTGTGGTGTCAAAGCATGCAGCAGACTCAAAATCCAGGTCATGCAAATAGTCATGTCAACAAATCAAGATGAGTGGTGGAGTTACAATACCTGGGGAAATGCAGTGTATATAACAAGGTAACAACACTTCAAGAGCACTCCCTTATAAGAAAAAGGTGTGATATTTGATTTAAGAGACTGTTTGAGGGCAAACAAGGGAGCATAATATATATGGGTTGATATAACTATACTGATCTATGTTAGTTTTGATGTTTAGATTCAGTGAGATTGATTGCCATGCATACACTTGGCATTTGTAATGAACTAAAATGCTATGAGCAAAAAGAATGGCCACCTTATGACCTGAATGGACCACATCTCTTTTCTCAGTGCAGTCCTAGGCTACATCAAGCATCCTCAATGTTCTCCAACTCAAATGGAGTGTAGCTTATTGCCCACATGATGGTCATAAGATTTATGTGTAGATTTGTAGATAAAATAGGGTGGCACTTGGTCATTTAACTTGACTTCTGTTTCCTGTTGTTTTTTTTTTTTTTTTCTTTCCCCCACCTAGTTCTCTAATTCAGTAATTTATTTCAAAGTTAGTAATTCATTGCTTAGGGCTTCTTATCCTGGAAATATAGCTCCTAGAGAGCTACAGGTGGCGATTCTGTTGATACAGGAAGTTGTCATCCTAGTTTTGGGAAAAAAAAATTCAAAGCAAACTAAATCACACTGAAACTCAGGGCAGTATAGCTGCATAATGGCAAGTTCCTCTTCCACTATCAGAAACATTATTATTAGCACTTGTAAACATGCATGAGCTAACTTTAAACTCATGTAATTAGGTTAATTGCTAAGAAGGCAGTCGAGGAGAATGGGGCTCAACAATAGCTAAAAAGTGTGCCTGGGCTTATGGGCAAATTCTTGAGCAATTAACCAACAGTTTCTCCCATGCTGACACGTTAATGTAACTGTCAACACTGCACCTAGATAGTGAAATACGCTGCAATTATAATTTTGCATAAATCGTATAGTAGTTTTAGAAGTTGTACCATAAAATCAAAGCATTGGTTTGTTATGAAAGGATGTCTTTCAGCCAAAGTGGATTGGTGGTGGTTTTGTCATAAAGTAATGCTTTTGTTTTGTCTTAATTTTCAGTTCAGGATGAGAACTGTAGTGACCTGGACATGGCCACATAGGGATCTTGGTGGCATACGCTAATGTTGAGGAGGAGGCAAATCCTGTTATTCTGCAGAATTAAGCCTAAGACAAATTATGGGAAAGCTACAAATAGAACATTTTGGAATAACAGGGTTCCAGGCTTTGTCATTAGTTCATGCATGCCTCACCTCTCTTACCCAGTAATACTCACCTCTCTCTCGTGTATCTGTGGAGTGTGGTGTCGGGTGGTTTTTTTCCTCCATTCAGTTCAGGGTAAATAATTCCCATATCCCATTAAACTGTTCCGCTGTGTCATTAATCTTATGAATTAGATGTTCATTTGAAAGCAGTGTCAGCATACAAGTATTGTAAAGTAGGTCACATTAAGTTTTCCACTTTCTTAGGGTAAAAAGATTTTCTAAAGCAATGACCTTGAAGCATATGTTTGGACAAAGACTGCTTAGGAAGGCCTAATGTAACTGGTACTAAAGAAAAAAATGCTGTTTGGTCCTGGGGAAATTGTTCCAGAATGCAACATTTATTATAAGTGAAAGCACTAGCATTTAAAACAGGTGAAACATGAGGTGTGCTCATAGAGTCCATGATGACCCCTGAAATAAGCCATTTGCTCACAAGAGATACTGAAGAAAGAATAAAAAAGGATGGGAAAGACAGAGGATAAGAAACAACACAGGCAGCAGTGATGGATAATTTTGCTGTATTAGCTCCTGCCAGTGTCATCACCAGTTGTATTAGATGCCCTGGTTTATTGTTGGAGTGTCAATACTTGATTATTTTGTGAACTGGTTGATGTTTACTGTGTCTTTTGAATTGAGAAGAACTATCATGGAGTACTTCAGCCTTGCTATGCATTTAATTTGTGTATCATTTATTGGTGTCTCTGCAGAGCTAAATGACATAGTAAAATGGAACATTAGATTACCTAATCAAGTATTTCAGAGGGATATATGCTAAAAATAAAAGTGATAAGTGATAGCAGTTCACTGTTCTTAGTAGTTATAAATATGTAAAATATAGAACACAACTTCAGGCCTATACTTGAATAGGATTTATTTTAAGAGCTTTATTTACAGCCTGCATCATTAGGGGGAGTCTTTAGTGATTTCTTTCAGACTTGGATCAAGCCCAGTAATGATGGAACCACTTAAAATCTCCCGACACTCCAATAGCCAATTATCTAATTTTATATGTAGGCTTCAGTCTTTAGTAGGATACTTTATAGAATGGCAGAATGGGAGTGGTAGTTAACCCTTCTAGAAATACGATTTGCCAGCATGTTGCATGCAGCAGTCATGGCACAGCATGACTCTGAGAACTCCATGACATTTGTTAGCTAGCAGGGATAATACTGTCCATTGTAGTTTTGCTGACAATCAGTAAAGTGATTATGAATTTATCTGGTACCGTAGAATTGTGTGGCACATTGACAGCTGCAAAAATGATTTAATTTTGGCTCCATACAAGGATACAGCTAAGTGCTTATTAATAAAGCAACATTTATGAAGTAAATATTATGATGATTTAATGTGCCCGCAAAAGCGTAATTCATGTTTCATTTGGAAATGAATGGTGAATTATGAATTTCATTACAGAAAACGTTAGAAAAGAGTAAGATATAGGTAGATGAACATGACTATTGCTTTGGTTGATTTAGTGCAATTTAAAGTTTGTTAATCCAGTGGAAATGTGATTCTTTTTCTTCTGCTTAAGAGAGCTCCATTAATGACATTTAATACTGCATAAATCTATTAAATGGAAGAGCCTTAGGATTTCCTTGTCAGAGAAGAAATACAATGTGTTGTGTGTTAAAATGTAATTATTACTTAAATAGTAGTAATCCTAAAGTCATTACAAAAGTGAAATCATTGAATGGGCACTGTTAAACAGGAAGAGTGTGTGCATGTGTGGGAATATATGTTCATGTGATGTTAATCAAAATGTCACAGTGTTTGACATTTTTTTTTGATTAAGTGTATGTACTAGGAGTTGAAGGTTAAGCCCAAGAAGATCAGAGGGACGATGTGGTATTTTTTGTCAAAAATAATAAATGAATTTGATTTAAAAATACGTATTTTCTCTGTGCGTGTGTGTAAAATGACTTACTCAGTGTAAACTTGAAGCCAAATCTGATTTTTACAAAAGATTTAGTCATGAAAGCAGAGTAATCTGCAAGGCTTCAAGCTGAGTTTTGGTAATTGGAAAGGAGGAAGACCTCCTCTACAGTTACTAGAAAGGAGGTTGTAGTGAGGTGAGTGTTGGTCTCTTTTCCCAAGTAATAGGTGATAGGATGAGAGGAAATGGTCTCAAGCTGTGTCAGGGGTGGTTCAAATTGGATATTAGGAAAACTTTCTTCACCAAAAGGGTTGTCAAGCATTGGAACAGGCTACCTAAGGAAGTGGTGGAATCACCCTCAATCCCTGGAGGTATTTAAAACATACGTAGATGTGGCACTTAGGGACATGGGTTTGTGGTGGACTTGGTAGTGTTAGGTTTATGGTTAGAATCTATGGTCTTAAGGGTCTTTTCCAATCAGAACAATTCTATTACTCTGTGATTCTAGATTTTCCTACTTTGATTTTGTGTATACAAACCCATGGAAGAGGCTGTGAGCAAAGAGGTGCTCTCCTTGCACCTTGGTTCTTTTCTCTTTTGACCAGAACTTGGATAAATAATTCACAGTGTAGTTTACAAATGGGAAAAAAAGATGGAAGTTGGCTGAGACACCTAAGAATTTCTGCAAGCAGAATATTCTCAGGGATTGATGGTTCCTTTTTGAAATCATCAGGCTACCAATAATACTGATGGAGTTTAGCCCATTACATGCTTATTAGTCAATTATTTTACTTTAACAAGAAATTTTTGATGATCTGGTTAAGCAGATAGATGCCTGTGATGTATATCCTCTCATTAGGTAAGTATAATTCATAGACTTATACTACTGTTTGAGCTCCTTTGATCAGTAATTTCAAAAGGTATTCCATCAATATTCCTTTTCAAGTTTAGTTAAAATATGCTGACCATTCCTTTGGAAGTTTTAACAATATTTAAAGCTATCTTACAATAATTAGTTATGCAGTAGAGGTGAAGTTTGTCCAATGTTTAGAACAAAGAATAGGGGGAAAACAGCTTAAGTGAAGATATTTAGACTGAAGCTGGATGTTTCTTGAATGACTATTCTATGCGTATCCTGCCCCTTTGATGAGAATCATATAGCTCCACTTAATGCAGATGGTGAGATTTCCACGTGGTTGTTTAATAAGCTGATAGCAGACTGTTACTCACATGAGATTTGCAGGTCAGTAGAAGCAGCGAGACATTCTGGATTGGAAATACTCTCTGTTTATTTCTGTTGCTCTCCATCTAGTATAGTTATATAGGAATTAGCCTCTAAAACAAATGTGATAATCTTGATATCAATACCACCCAGATGGATGAATAAAAAAAAACCACAATGCACACCTGAGTATTTTTTTCTGTTTTCTTGTTACTGGGATTGGTTTCTGCTGCTAGTAACTGAATAATCCTGTTTAGTTTACCCAAATCAGAGATGTGTTTTGCATTTTAGCAGTTGTGGGGGTTTTTCAGTCAAGAGTTTGGGTTGATGTTAGCAATAGTAATGGCAAACATTACCAAGAAGCAGAACATGAGGAGTATTGGTATTTGTTTCTATGTAGTGATTCATTTTAGTATGTTAGAAAAAATTGCCAACATAAGTAACAGTCATAATTATTGTAAAGTCCTGCAACCCTCAGGAAGCTTATTCTAAAATAAAATAATGTTTTGGGAGACAAAAAAGGCCAATAGAAGTTCCAGTTTTTGTCTAACATGTCTTCTGGTTTTTTTTTTTTCTGTTTTTTTTTTTTAATATTATTTTCCTGTATACTCCGAGTGAGTATTTACTAAGATGAAAATCTTAAATCTCCTTGCATATATATGTCCTTTGATCAGCTGGCAGGTGTCTATTTTATTTTGACTGATCATTTTACCTCTACTTCATTTTGCCACATGGGCACTTGTTGAAGTTACAACTTGTCTAAATAATTACTGTTTGTGGGTTAGTTAATTCTTTACTTTCTACATCATGGGTAAATTTTGCTCCTGTTTTTTTGGTACCCTCTTGGTCTTTGCTTTAAAGCATAATGGGGAATTCTGAAATGCTACATCTTGTGTCTGTATCCAGCTTCTGAATAATTTCAGAAATTAAACATAAAGATTTAGGAAGTTAATTCAGAAATGAAGGAATATAACAGCTACTGGAAGGAGGTGTAATTGTGCTGTGGTTTTCCAAGCCCTTAAATAAGCAAGAAGGTTGGGAAGTTTGTTTTGGAGTGTCTTGTAGGCAGGAGCACTTACTGTAGAGGTGATAGATTTTTTTCTGTGATAATATGAACGGTATGTACTGGCTGATGTGCTACATCTGTAAGATATATCCACATGAGAAGTCTCTGGCTTCATTATCTATGATATGAAATCCTAAATGATAATTTTTAATAGAAAATTATGTGGGTGTTTTGTCTTAATTCTTTCACATATATTAAAAGGCAAAAGAAACAGTTTGGGAAGACTGATGGCTGCACTGGGATGAGGTAACTACTGTTAAGAGAGCCCTTTAATTTTACAAAGATACAGCAGGACCATAAAGCTGGAATTTGCAAAAATGTGCTGCTAAAAATTGCACTAAAAATACAGTAAAAAACATGTTTTGAAGATGAGGGTTATTAACCTTAAGCAAGATGGACTATTTCCTAAAAGCTGTGTGTTAGTATTATCACAAGTTACTAGACCTGATGCAAGAATTACTGATGATGGTTTGTGGTATGTATTCTACAACAGATCAGACTAAACTATTACTATGGTCTTTTTGGTCACAGAATATTCTTCAAGTGCATGTCCTAGTGGTACTGTCATTGCTTTGTTTTGCTATTGCAGGAAACGAAAAGTATAATTTGTGGTTTATTGTCCTTAAGAGTTAACTACATTTTGTATCGCCAAAAATCTTCCTGTCTGGTGCTGGCATACATGGCTTCCTGTAATACATTATGGGAGTATATTGGCAGAGAAAATGAAAGTAGTAGCATGTTGCCTAGTTGATGAGACTTAAGGATAAAAAAACCTAAATGTAGAATAGTGGTTGTGTTAGTCCAAACAGAAAACCAAGTTTGGAAAGCTTTTGATTTCCTAGAAGCATAAAACTATATATAAAAGATTTAATGTAATACATACTATATTGAAAAAAAACCACCTAACACCAAACAACTTAGATAATTTTATTTTTTTTACTGGAGTATTTTTAAATCAGTTATAATATTTTCTTAGTTTACAACATTTCCACTGTTTGTTTATCATAGAGTGATATGGTTGTTTTCTTTCCTTACAAGATTGACATGAATTGCAGTAAATATTGGCAAAAAGCTCTGAGATCCTTAGATATAAGAGACTACAGAAGTATACAGATGAAGTGTTAGATAGAGGTGCTGCTCAGGAGTCATATGGCAAGAGAATTTTCCTCCAAGATTGTTCAGAAAGCCACTTCATTAAAACAATTTCCCATTTTTCTTTCTGTTGGCAATTTTCCAGTAGTTAAACAGTGACATTGTGCAACATCCTCAGCATAGTACAATTAGTATGGCACAGCAAATACCAGAATAAAAGTAGGTTATTTTACAGTAGCTAGACAAAGCCTAACTCATGTTCTTTGAAGTGTTGTTCTTGGCCTGATGTTACAGGTAACAATTAGTTGTAGCAGCTCTTGACAAGTTTTCAAAATGGAATTGGATGAATTCATAAATTTCACCTGAGTTCTTGGAGAAGCGTTAGACTCCTTTAGAGTTGAAGTACCTAATTCAGTAATCTAATGAACAAGGAAAAGCATTTGTGCTGTAAAAATTACTAAATAAGCTACATGAATCCCAATCAAGTTACTCTTATGTTGCACTGTTATGATTTCACTTGACTGAACAAAAATGCCTTCTCCAGCATTCATTGACCTCCAGCTTTCCATGCCTATTAAATATTTTCATATACTTGATTGCTAGAGAGCTGCACTGTCAAGTACCTTCAGAATGTATAGAAGAGCTTGCCTGCTTTCCTTTTATCTGTATTCCCTTTCCTTCTAGACGTAGTCTCTCTAATTAAATATAATCTCTTGTGAACAATATTCTGTAAACAGTCTGGAAACAAATTGTGTTAATGCCTTGGAAATGTTATGAAGTATTTTTACTGTGTCTAACTGGGGAAGTGAAAAAGGTTACTTCAATAATTACATAGCAATTCCTTTCCATAATTAGTTCACTTAGCTGATTTCATCTTCCTCTTAACAGACAAAAGATTTGCATCAGCTGAATCTCAAATGTGATGGATTTTCTTTGTGGTAGGAGCTGGGAAAGTCTGGATAGGATCCACAGTACAGAGCCATGGCTGCTAGATTTCCCTTGCTCATGGCAGCTCTGTTCCTCTGCAGTTCCATGCTTAGGCCTTGGGAAGTGTGGGGAAGTCTGGGATGTTTTCACGATCCCTCAGAATGCTTTCTTAGATATTTTGCTGACATTCATCTAACCTGATTTAGGCATCTGAAAAGTAGATATTTGTGTCAGAGTCAAATCACTGAGGAGGAGAGGCAGACATATTAACATAATGATTCATTTAACCTAGTTCTGTTTGAACATGAAGTGACTGTTAAGTGCCTGAGTCAGACCCAGGTATTAAGAAAACATAAACATCAAAGGCTAGGTCAGTGGAATTCAAAACCTTTTCTTTTTTTTTACCCTTATATTTTTATATTGTCTATCTCAAACTACACAAAGTGGAAATGTGTGATAACAGTGTTCACGTCACCCCAGGTTTGCCATAAAAGTTAGCTGGCTGATACTCTTCAGTCCCCGCTGTTACCAAAAGGGAGAGAGGGACTGAGCCAGTGTCATTTAGAACAAGAAACTGAACTGGAAACAGCCTTCCTTCAAAAAAGGAGTGTTTAAGGAAACAAGTTGGTGATAGTAGGTGATAGATGTGCTTAAATAGTCCAACGTATCACTTCATCTGTTTAGTTTATTCAGACTTCTTGTTAGGCTGAAAGTATGCAGAAAGGCCATTGGAGTGACAGTTGTGCTATGCTAAGTGGGGCACGCAGCAGGGAAGATATGCTCAGAAAGCTGAAAATACGCTTTTGTTCATGTGTGGCTGCATCTATATATATTTGCAAGATCATTCCAAAATTGTGCCTGTCTGGAAGGAACTTTTAGATGGATTTGGCTGTGCTCTTAACTCTGTAGTGGAATGCAGTACATTTTCACTTGCAAAAGTATTGCTACATTTGTTCCTAAATTCCCACTTAGCCCATTTTTTTTTTTTTTATGCCTGCTGCAGCACAGTGAAATTCACAATTCTAAGTAAAGAAAAATAAATGTGTTTAATTTACTTTGAACATTCAGGAACCATTCAATATGCATGTATTAAGTGAAAACCAAATATTAATACTGTGGCCATTTGAAAAAGTGTTTCTGGAATGGTATGATGAAAATATATACAAATAGAGTATAGAATCTTGCATACTGATGCTGCATGCCAGGTCTATTTCAGCATTAAAAACTTAATATAGTCTATCTTCTTTTTTTCCCTATCAAAACTATGTTAAGTCTATTAAGAAGAATAAAATTCAGTTCCTAGGGCACGAACAGGATGCAAAATGTTTCATAGGTAAAGCACGGCTCCAAGCATCAGGTGAGCACTTTCCTCTTTAGGTTTAAAAATTGAGATCTTTGTATATTCAGAATAATGAATCTGAGGCTAATTATATAACTGAGAGGCATAAACACCAAGGACCTTATCTTCAAATGTTTTCAGTTTATATTTGACACAAAACAAAGTGTTGGCAGAAATAATTTTAAAAGTGCTGAGAGCGTAAAGGAGGGAAAAAGATCTCTGCATAGATTACACTTCCCACTCTATTTTCTATTATGATTATTATTATTGGTCCTCATTTAGGGAAGTGTACTTATTTGGTAGGCATTCCAGAATATATTCCAGTTTGTGTAGCCTGATACTACTACCTTCTGATAAACTCTAACACTTTTAATCATGTTCAGCAGTAGGTGGCAAACCTGGGTTTACTTTTCATCCTGCACAAGAATGACTGTAGCAAGTCAACTGCAGAGCTCATTCTGGAGACAAGGGGTGTGTCACTCTCCGATGTTCTGTTCCTTGGGGCTGGCAAAGGAGAGTGCACTTGATCGGGCTTCTCTGTCCAGTTTATAGACACATGAAGAACAGCTTTCGCTGTTCTTCCGAAGTATTTTTCCTTCTGAAATAGAGCTGAGCTGCAGATGGGTTACGCTTTCTAAATGAGCCTTAGAGATTAGTGAAGCAGGAGTGATGTAATATTTTGATAGTGTGATGTCACAAATCAGCTTCTGCTGATTTTTTAATTTCAAATTTTAAACTTATTTCCCAAATAGAAGCCAGTGTTTAAAATCTCTTCCTGAAATGGTTAACATCATAAAGTGTAAGTGCACAGTCACACTTTTCCTATTTCCTAAATTCGTTTTATTATAAAAGTCAAACAAATGTGTATTTCCATTTTATGCCTTTCAAAGCAAGTTCAGTATTGTTGCAGGGATTCAGAGCAGTGAAGCAGTTTGAACTTCATTCCTTTTTGTTAGTGATACAAAGTCTGTAAATGAGAAACTCCAGGCTTTGAAGCCTCTGTTCAGCTAAACCCCATGAAGAGTTTGCTAGGTGCACGTGGTTTTATGTCAGTTTTCTGCCTTGAACCTCCTTTGATAACCGCTTCAGAATGAGAACAAAGATGTTACTATGTTCATGTTAGTCACATGTTTGTAAATGATGAGCTGCTGGTGCCAGCGATGGCTTTGTTTTATGTTGATTAGTCCATGCTGTCATCCTGTGTGGCTTGTCCTGAATTTAGTCCACTGATTCAGAGCAACACTGTGTAAAGGAGACACTCCTGCTCGCACAGTGTACCTCATGGATGGGAGCTGCCTTTGGCTTGCTTTACAGAGAGCTCAGAAGGAAAATGAAACTTTTGATCTTTAAGCCTGAGCATGCTGTGTTTCATTTTTTGTCCTGCTTTGCGTGGTGTTTCCAGTCACCTTGCCTTGCTGTTTCGGGACTGTTCCCTGACCTGGTTTGGGAGGTCTGGGTGTTGTGACACTGGCACATTCTTTCACCATAATCCACAGCTTTGTTGCTGCCCTTCTCTTCTCACTGGCTTTCTTTTTCTGTTTTTTTGGCTGAAGATTTCAGGTAATGCAAAATGACATATGACTAGTGGTGTTAACAGTAAGAAATACTTCTGCTTTACCAATGAACTTTGCTTGCTTGGCTTTCTTTATGTTGTGCTGTTACTGAGGTTTAAAATGTGTTGTGACAAAAAAGATGTCATTTTTTTGTATGACCTGTTAAAATACTTCCTCACTGCTTTTCTCTGTGTGTATGACTGCTGGTACTTGTACTTAAGGTGCTTTGATGCTTTTCATGTGAGAATTTTTAACTTCATTTCTGGAGTGCTTTGAAATTATATTGAAAATGCAGTAATGTACTAAAATTTTAAGTAGATAAGCATGCTTACAAGAAATTCAGTATGCATAAACCTGCGGTGTTTTATTAGAAATACTTTGTCATTAAATTAATTGGCATTTTAAAGGAAAAATTAAGAAGGATTAAGTGTTAAGCACTGTCTTTTCAGAGCGCTTAAAATCTGTTTTCTTTTTATCTGTTCTTTTTATGTTAGTTTATTAACATGTAAATTCTAGTTGTTTGTCTTGGCGCATTGATGATCCAGACTTTCAGGCCACTGAAGAACCACTTTTAAATAAATTCAGATAATTCAGAGAATTTAATTAAAGTTTTTTGATAGTTGTTTTGAATTTTTAATTATATAGTGTTTTGCTGTGAAAAAAGTAAAGTTAATATTTTGGCAACAGGCTTATCTTCTCCAATATTTTTTTTTCTTACTGTGATTTTTGGAATTTTCCATTTGAAATCTGAAGTAAATTAGGTCAAATAGAAATGACTCAGGGTTTTTTTGCCTGAAAATGTAAGTATTAAACTGCGTGCTGTCTGGTAACGCTGTTCAAGAGTAGAAATTTTAAAAAAATAATAAATGGGTAGTGCTTTAAGACATTGCTTATAATAATACATTTGTCCTCATCACAGTTTCTTGTGTCAAATGAACAAAAGGCACCCGCCTAACCCAAGGTAAATATCAGATGCATCAGAGGAAATATTATGTACAAATGTACATAATAAACACATAAAAAACCCTGTATGAATGTGTTTGCATTTTTTGTTTGCTAAGAGAAGCTGAACCACAGTGCTAACATAAATACAGCATCTAATTTTTGTTCTTCTCTTTAATAAGCTGCTATCATCTATTTTGCTCATACAATAAAAAAGTTAATGGTAGAATAACATTATCTCTGACATGTGGTGTCTGCTCAAATAAATTATTAGATAGCTGTGCTGATCTTCACAATTCAATTTGTGATCTGAAGTGATAATGTCATTACTCTGTGTTCAATAAAGCTGTTAGGTTTTATTTGGAACTAATTGCTGTCTAAAACAAGCCTAGTATAATTTTAAGTTATGACTTTACTAAATATGAAGTCATGATCAATTGAAAAATGAATGTTTTTAAAAACAAAATATTTTTTAAACCTGTTTTTGTTACATGCCTCAGGGCTAGGTAAGGGTTATGAAAATGATACAGACTTTCCCAGACTGCATTCACTTTTATTTAATAGCATGTGCAAGACTGGAAAAATCATTCATAGGTATCTTATCTGCTGTGGACGTAAATGCTAAAACTGGGTAACACCATTCAACTAAACTTCCAGCTCAGCACCACTCAAGTCAGTGTTGCGGGGCACGTACTCCATTGGTATTTAAGTACAGCAGATGCTGCAGAGATTGTTTACTCAATCACTGTAGACATTTTTATAATTAATCAATTGTTGTGAAAATTAGTCAATGCTTTTTCATATATTATCAATTGAATGCATTTTCAGAATTACCAAATTAGGCAAAGAAGTATGCCTTTTTAGTGGTATAAGGACTTGGTGTAATGACCTTTCTCCCCAGCAGATGGGTTATGTGGAACCAGATTCTTTGCTACCCTACATTCTTCCACTGATACGGTGGCATGAAAAATAGCAGAGTCTGTGAATTTAAGGAAACTGTTAACTAAGGAGAGCTTCAGAGTGAAATTGAGAAATTGAAATTTGGGGACAAAAAGTAGCATCTTCTCTGCGGGATGATCATCCCTGATGTATGGTTTCTTGCTAAGACAGGAGATGTGAGTGTGATGTCTCTCTGCTCCCTGGGCACTCTTGGTTGCCCTTTGGAGTAGGGTGAATATACTTTAATTGTTGATGCAGGAAGGTGATAAATCCTTTATCTGAGCTTAATAGATAAACCCAGGATGTAATGATGGAAGGTGGCATGGGGTTTATGGGGGGCAGGGCTGACTCGTGACTTTTTTGGTCAATGAGGATGGGACTGGTGGTTGGGTTTCCGTATGAAAGGAACAGAGACCTGTGGAGGGGAGGCTACACTCCTGGGGAGAGAGGGAGTTGCTTTCCTTTGCTTTCTTGCCTGGGAAGCTTTTGAATCAAGTGATGATCAGAACAGGTAGAGAATTAACTGCCGTAATTGAGAAACTGGAGGTTTATGCCACTAGCAGCGCCTGTACATGTTCTATTGAGCTTTCTTATTAGACTGAGGAAACTACCTGGTGTTTATTGCTTGCTGTTCCCTTGCTGAAGGGTCAGGATACTGAGGCTAGAGTATCTTGTTTTGGGTCGTCTTTGGAGACAGACAAATTCCTTTAAGAAATTGCCTTGTTGTGCAGTGTATTATGTAGAATACTGCTCCCACAATGCTACTTGTTTCATAGGCTCTTAGTGTTTTAAAATGTGAAGTAGGTGTAACTGATGCCATCATGCTTCCTAAGCATCTGAAACCCAATCTGCAAAGCTGCCTCAGCAGCCTTTCTGGGATATTGACTCCATTCCTGGTTTTGTCATACTTTTTCTCTGTTTTTCTGCTTCTGGAAGTATAAAGAAAGGCAAGTGTTCACTGTGCAGATCCAGCAAGGTCTTCATCATCTCTCCCTCATTTTACTGCTTGGCATATGTGGACTTTGGAGGGAGCTATGTTACCCTAGATTTTAAAGACTTAACAGTAGATTCTGAACTGAAGGGTTCAGAGGGAGTCAACTTTATCTACCATCTGCAGTTTGGAATCTAGTTTTGGCATTGGCCGTTGGTGAAGATGAGCTTGTTTGCAGAGTTTAGAGTACTGTGGTCCTGGCTGTGCCTTTCCAGAGCCTGTCTTTCCAGCTGGTCCTGCTGTCCCTCTGGCTGCTGCAGGCTGTGCCAGGGCCACGCTCCACTGCTGATGCTCTGGTGTGCTGTGCCTTTGCTAGCTGCCGTCAGCTAGTCCATGCTTTGTTTGCAAGCCCTGATCTTACTGGGACTAGGCTTGTTCAGTTTTGGCCAGAAATGTAATTGGGTTTGTCGTGGGATTTGTCACAAAAGCTTCTTTATCTGGGACAAGTTGATAGCTTAACGCTATGTCCCCTCAGCTGAAGAGCTGCTTGGTGGGACCTAGTTGTCTAGCAGCCTACATCTGAACTATGTGTCTCTTACATTTAGATCATTTCTGTATGTTCTGGGCCATATGCCACCTGCCAGTTGGTATCTTGGGTATTGTGCTTTTTTAACTGTTTTTTTTTTTTTTGTTAATTACTTTTTTGGTTAATGTTTTGTTTAATTAAACTTTTTTGGTTAATTACTTTTCCCGTAAAATAAGTATATAGATACAAGCAACAGTGTTTTCAGTTGAGGATGTTTAAGTGTTACTTTTGGACAGTAACATTAATGTCTTTTATAGAACATCTTTGGCAGCCTTGAAGACATCATATTCACTAGTCAAGTACATAATATTTATCAGTTAAGCTTGTTACGGCAGTGCACAGCTCTCTTTTCAAGCCTTCATAGCACTGCTTGACCTGTTGCCTGCTTCTCCTATCACCTCTCCTTTTTCCTCTGCCTGTGAGGTGTCAACATTTGGTGTGCTGCTAGAAGCCCTGTCTGAGCAGGGACAGGGATTGCACCTCAGGCTATTTAGTACACACATGGGATGTTGCCAGTTCCTGTTCAGCTGCAGTTTGTGAGTAATCTTACAGTTGCCACCTTTTGCCTTAGTGATGTTACTATTAGTCCCGTGCCAGTTGTTGTTTGGACCGCTAGTTACAGTGCTGCTATTCACAAGTCTTTCAGATTTCATAATTCTTTAACATATCATTAAATATTCCAAATCATACATTGCCTTTTATTTCTGAAATTACAGAGAAACAGTCTTGCAGAATTTCATTGTACCTGTCATAGCTGATAGACTGTAACCGTATAAGGCTGTGTATTCACTGGGACACAGCCTTAAACTCCCTTACATTCTTCAGTCCTCTTCTAATAGATTTGCCTGCTTAAAGCTCCAAGATCTATGTTCCCATATCTGATACTGGTGATTCCTATGCCTGATACTGGTGATTTCTAGAACTGTAAAGCTGAGATAACTTCTTTTTGTCTGGGAAATAGTAATATCATAGAGAGTTTAAGTATTTATAGATCACTGGCCACAGTCAAGTAAAATAATGGGAGTTGGCTGAGCATGATTTTGGCATGAAATACTGCTTCATGATGTTAGCTAACAAGCTAGCATGAACATCAGAAAAGTTAATGACTAGAAGTCACTCTCAGGAGAATTTTGTAGTTCTAAGTGAATTCTGCACTTGCACAGGCAAAAAAGGAGTTCTGCTCCAAAACACTGAGAGAATAATGGCGTCCTTTGCACTGTGAGAGGTAATTTTCTTTGTGCTGCTGTAAATCTGCCCTACCATCAAAAGAAAAGGTCTGGCATCCTCCTTGCTCAGAGCTGGGTCATCTTGTCCTCTGGCTCATGTTGGTATTAGTGTTTGGAAGCCCTCACAATGATCTGGATCATTGAGCTGGTGCAGTTAAAAAGAAAAATCAATCAGAAAAAGGCCAAGATGCTGGTGGCAGCCAGTGACTCAACTAGACATTTAAGCTAATCTTAGTTATCCTGAGGTGTTGTCCAGTTAAACTGCTGATCTGTGCTTTCCTTGGGGGAGCCTCCTCCAAATGTTCAACAGTGCAGATGACTAACTTGGATGACTAACCTGACTTCTACCTTTTTTAGGCAGCAGCATTTGGAGAGCCATGTTGTGTCTCACCTTCTCAGTCCTGATCTTTGCGTAGTTTTAATACTTTACTTTCTTGAGGAATTCTAATTTTGACTTTTTAAATCCATAACTGATCCAACTGATCAGCAAGTGACAGAAAAAAGAGATTTGTTAACAACCTCTCAGAGGAACAGTTTAGAGAAGATAAGTTGTGCTTACTGAGCTATCATTCTCTTCTAGAGATAATTTTATAAAAATGGTGCTGTTTTCTTGCAGTGAATACAACTGTATCCTAACAGCTAATTAAAATGAATATTTTGATTAGTGGCTATCTAGGTATCAGTACTAGGTAATTACATATCAAATTTTGAGAAAAAAATAATGAACTAATGCGGAGTATGCATTCTGCTGTCCACAAGTATGCAATTAGAATGATTTATGAACTGGAAAAAAAAAAAAGGATTAATAATTCATGCATAGGAGCTATTCATGGATTCCTGCTTTGGAATCTTTGAGCCAGTCATCATTTGTCAGCGTTGCATATATTGTTCAGTGTAGAGGAAGTTATTATTTTATAATTCAATAAGAGCATATTTTGCCAAGTTTTTTTCATAATTGCTTGTCTAAAGAAAGTTGGTGTAGAAAAATTCTAGGAAGGTGCACATAGCCAGAAAACAATTATTTTATTATTTGAAATCTTATCTGATGTGTTGTTAAAGTTTTACTATCTCTTACAGTTATACTCTGAAATACTGTGATTCCACCTTAATGGCTTTTGACCATAAGTTATTACTGCATTTTGTACCTGTCATTATTCATCACTCCTAAGGAGCAATTTAAAATGGGTGGTTGCATTTTGCAACTATTTTTATGGAATATTAAATATTAATTTAGCAGTAAAAAGATGTAATACAGCAGGCAGAATAAGATGTTTCAGTTTGTCCTCAAAACTTTAAAGGTTTAGCACAATGTTAGGAATTAACATGGAAACTTACTAGACGTTTATCTGCAAATCCAGGTAATAAACTGGTAAATTTTAATGTTGTTTTATTTCTTACTTTTTTAAATTGCCTTAATAAATAGGCAAAAGAACAGATCCAAATGAGAGCTTTGCCTAAGATAGGACTTGGACTAACCTTAGGTACCGAAGTCCAAATCCTTAGAAAACCTCTGGCATTGTCCAGTTTTACTGAAGGTTTCTAATACAGCGGGGATTTCCTCTGTTTGCCTAAGAATTCTTCAGGTTCCTACTCTGGTTTTGTTCCATCTTGAAACATTCCCATTTTAGCAGACAGATACTTATCTAATGTGAATCACAGCCTGAAGGTGCCTGTCTCTCCACTCCTTACGTAATAGATCTACGTGCAGTGGTTGTTCTTGTAACTTGGAGCTCTCTGTGAAGTGCTATAATTAGATGGAATGAATCTAGGTTTAAGTATTGCTTCCTCTAAATCCTCTGAAGAGTTCAGTCTCCTGCATGTGTTCAGAGAATGTCTCATACATCTGTGTAAATGCAGACCTGTGGCAAAGTACAGTATGGCTGCAGATGTTGTTTCTTTTTAAGATAGTCAGTGGATGGGTAACTGTCTTTTCATTGAGTGTTCTACAGAAAGAACTAGAGGACCTGACTTTCAGCCCAATGGAGTTGAGTTTTTTCTGCCTCTCAGAGTTCTCTACATACTATGGTGTAAGCTAAATTGTGGGAGTGTGTGTGTGGGGTGACTCTCAGTATTGAAGACATGTCATTGTGTCAAAAATAGTCATTTTAAAAGAATATTTGATGCCCTGCTCTGTCTTCTCAAATGACAACTATATGCATTTCTTGTATGGGAATATATAGTGCTACAACAAGGCAATGCAAATGAATTTCTAGGTAATACTGTGAAGTTCCCATAGAAATTTCACACTTAAACAGTATGGTGTATGAAGTGTGAGAAATCTGATTGTTAAACAAGTGGTTTCTGTCTTGTGAGTAGGTTCAGATCTGTAACCTAAATTGCAGAGATGACAGGGTGACTGATTTTTGAACATTTAATCCTGGTTTTATTTCTTACCTCTTTCTTACAGTTACAGTATGATTTAATAGAAATAGCCCTTGCTCTGAGCCAGCAGTCAAGAAGTCAGTCAATAATTCATGCTTCATGACAGGCTTTCAGAATAGTACAAGCCCTGTATTACACAGAAAGAAGCAGTAACCTTATATGAAGTTACCATTATCTTCACAGGCTTGCCAGAAACACGGGGATACTCCTGAGCACTTTTGATGCTAGCCAAATAATGCCCTTAATTCTTTGTTTTCTATAGAGTCAGTTTGTGCACGGAGTGAACTATAGGCATGCTCGGCAGCAGAGCACCAGATGGAAAGCAGCACAGAGGTAGCTGGATCACCGATTTTCTGTGTCACTGGTATGGTGAAGCTGCTTCACCTACTATGGCACAAATGGGAGCTGTAGCCTAGCAAAGACACTTAGATGTTTAAATTTAGGCATTTAGATCAGATGTTTAAATGTCATCAGCTGGATAACGTAGATCCTAGGAAATCATGTCAATGATTCATCTGTATGGACTCATTCATATTTAATTGTTGGGGGGATAACAGATAATGTGATAATTACTGGTGACAGCTGATGTACACCATGGAAAAGATCTGCATGTGTAATTAGCAGACAGTGATACTGTGGGTATGATAGCTGATGGGATCGCTCTTCAGTCAGATACTGCAAATAATACAGGCTATAATAAGGACAACAAGATTTCAGTACATCACTGCTTATGAGTGTCTCTAGTGATACTGAGCACCCCCCTGTGATTCCTTTGGGCCGCATGTCAGTCTGCCTAAAGCAACTTTTGACTTACTAGGTGTCTTGTGCCACCTCCTACACTTAGTCTCCCACTGCATCAAACACACGTTACCTCCTTCTTCAAGATATGCTTGCTGGTTTTATTTGTCTTCTGCCTAATTATTGAACTGTCCATTAGAAATAAAGCTATTGCTTTTGCCCCACCTCTGCTTACCATGATCAGTCTTACTGCTGCTTCAAACTAGGTCCAAGCCTCTTTCTGTACCCTGTACTAAATTTCCTTGCTGCCTCATGCAGAAAAAATGCCTTCTCAAAAGAACAGGGACAGCAGTACTATCCTGTTATGTGTTTGAAGGTGCTTGTTCACAGCAGAGCCAAGGTCATTATGAATGAGAAGAGAAACAGGTGAGTTTTCCAGTTACTGAAAGTGTCTGAGAGGAAGGGATCTCCCTGTGACATAGTGTTGCTGTGGTGGTTCCTTGTGTAAAGTATGTGAGTAAGGAAGAATCACTGAGATTAAGTGTGGGTTAAGACAGAAACAGTGAGCAACTTCTGGTTCTAAAGAGACCAGAAAGTAAGTGAGGAGGAAACAGGGTGGAATGGGCCTTTGTAGACTAATGACTTCTGTTATTTCTGATAGGTATAGATGGCTGGAAGCAGAGTCATTATTTATATGGCCTGTGTTCCAGTGTGTCTTGTGAATGAACTGCGATGACTTTTTAAGACCTTTTTCAGGTGATGAAATCTAGTTCTGCTGACATGGAAACGCCAAAGGGCATTTTCCTCAAGGTGCATTAGTGTTGCTTTACTTGTAGCTGAAAATGCGCCTCCCCACACCATGGCATCTGCTCTTTCTGTTACTCTAAAATTGGCTATCGTACAGCTTTTCAGTCACATGCGGCTCATGGGGTGGTTCAGATGTCTCTCCAGTGCTGTGTCTGTTATGGCAAACGACGAAGCCACTGTGGGGGGGAGCAAGCCAGCAGCGCTCCAGGTGCAGTGTTCCACATCATCCTAGAAACTTGTTTTACATCTGGCTTGGTGCATCCAAAATGCAAATCTTCTACCTGGAAAACAGTTTTCACCTTCCCACTGTGATGTATGTCTCCTAGTTTCTGGGGTTTTGTACAGGTGCAGGAAGGATTACAAGCTCTCTATTCACGCTTTGACAATTATCCATGAATAATGTAAAAAGAACATTTAGTAAATATCAAAGCACTTGGTTCAATACCTCTTCAGAGTATTTAGGCAAGAAAGAGATGATATAATGCTAATGTAGAGCTGAGAAGATAACAAGTAGCAATAGAATGAGTAGTGCTTTTACCTCTTGCTTCTCTTAACTGTAATTGATAGTCATAGGAAACTTCTGTTGAGTTTGCGTGGCAAGGTTTTGGTAGCGGGGACTACAGGGGTGACTTCTGTGAGAAGATGCCAGAAGCTTCCCCCATGTCCAATGGAGTCCATGCCAGCCGGCTCCAAGATGGACCCACTGCTGGCCAAGGCTGAGCCTGTCAGCGACAATGGTAGCACTGCTGGGATATTATTAAGAAAGGGGGAAAAAAATAATCTGTGCCAGATGGAGAGAGGCGTGAGGCTGTGTGAGCGGAGCACCCCTGCAGCCCCCCAGGCCGGTGCAGGCGGAGGGGCAGGGGGGGCTCCAGGCCCGGAGCAGAGGTTCCCCGGCAGCCCCTGGGGAAGCCCCTGGTGAGGCAGGCTGTGCCCCTCAGCCCATGGAGGGTAACGGTGGGGCAGATCCCCACCTGCAGCCCCTGGGGACCCCCCGCCGCAGCAGGGGGTGCCCGAAGGGGGCTGTGACCCCGTGGGCAGCCCGTGCTGGGGCAGGGTCCTGGCAGGGCCTGTGTCCCCGTGGGGAGAGGAGCCCGGGCTGGGGCAGGTTTGCTGGCCGGGCTGGTGACCCCGCGGGGGACCCAGGCTGGAGCCGTCTGTGCCTGAAGGGCTGCGCCCCGTGGGGGGGACCCCGGGCTGGAGCCGGGCAGAGTGTGAGGAGGAAGAAGCAGCAGAAACATGTGATGAACTGAATGTAACCTCCATTCCCCATTCCCCTGCGCTGATCAGTGGGAGGAGGACGTAGAGAAGTTAAGCTGTGAAGAAGGCAGGGGTGGGGGGTGAGTGTTTTTTCTGATTTGAATGGTAACAAGTTAAACTAATTTCCCCAAGTCGAGTCTGTTTTGCCCGTGATGGTAATTGTTGAGTGATCTCCCTGTCCTTATCTTGACCCACAAGCCTTTTGTTACATTTTCTCTCCCTTGTCTGGTTGACGAGGGGAGGGATAGAGCAGCTTTGGTGGGCACCTGGCATTCAGCCAGGGTCAAACCACCACAAAACTACAAATCATCAGACTAAAAACGATGATTAAAAATGATCACCTTTGAAACTAGTGCACAATAAACTGGCGGAACTAAGTGACACAAATACCACTGAGGGGAAAAAATAATGAAGGATAAATAATGACTACTAATGCTGTCTGACATTTATGATCGTCAGGCTGAAGATACGGAGGATGGGATTGTTAAAGAACTCTGGCTTTGGTTAGCTAATAATTGTCTTGGATTGGAAAGTAGTTCCTGGGAATTCATCAGTACACAATTTGTCCACTGAAGTGGTTTTAAAGGCTTTATCTGCTGCTCATCATAATACAGAATGTGAAATCAGTGAACTTGGACGACAGCCCCATCACATATGGTTATAATTTTTAGGACAATGGAGCTAAGGAGTGGTCTGGAGAAATAGGCTGCAGAAACATACAGAAGCAACATGTACCATATGACATGGCAGGATGCCTTGAGGTAGGGAATCTATCCCGAGGAACTAGAGGCGAAGGATTTTGCCCTCTCTGTCAGAGGAGCATTTTGGGGGGCAATTAGCAGCTGCTGGATGAATTGTTTCAGTGTTTTTCTAATACCCATAGCAGCAACAGGAATTGTGTGCCCTGAGGAGAGGATGTTAAATACAACTGAGCTATGGAGTTCACCACCTGTATCTGTCTGAGATTCTTTGGCAATCTCCTAAACAATTTGATACACCTTATTTCTGAGACTGTAATAAAAACTGTAGTATCTGGAGTTTTATTTAATACATTTAAGAGTAAGGTGGACTATGCAGGTTTTCCAAGTCCTTTGCTATAGATAGTAAGACTTCATTTTTTTGGTGGGTTTTTTTTTGACTGCTGTTTCTATACAATCCATAAATGTTTTCAGTTCTGCCCTTGAAATGTGTCCTGTGCAAAGCTGGCAACGTGTTTTTTCATGTCAGATACTTAAATGACTTAAGCCATTTTAGGCATCTAAAAACTTATTCTTTCTAGTAGCATTATTACAGGAATGTCCTGCTTTAAGATTTGGTTCTCTGAAGGGGCAGACACTGGCTTAAATTTGCAGCTCCAGCAATGGATTTGTAATGCCTGTTTGATGAAAAGGAATTAGCAAACCCAATCACTGTAGTCTACAGATAAAAGTATAATGGTCTTCCTGCATCGTTATAGTGAACTAAAAATTACATTTCTCAATTGGAGATTCTCAATTTGGAATTTCTCAAATTGGAATTTCTCAAATATGGACAAGGAACCAAAAGATGTAAGCTGTTTAAATAGAACAAATTACTTGTGGGGAAAAACTTCCAGCATTAACCACACATTGAAAACCCCTGTGTGGCACACCTCCAAATGCTGCAGTCTGAATTTTCATCAGCAGTTAGTATGATGGCCTTCAGGAGACCTTTCCACATCTGTCTTGTTTAGCTATTGATACTGAAGGAAGGTGACACATTGCTTTCGATTCTGTATCACCATTGCTAGGTGCTTGTTTCCATAAACAGATTGTCTTTTTACAATTATCTGTGTGTATCTCTTATATTAGTCAAAATGAAATTTTAATCATTGCTTATTAATAGAAAGGCTTGAAAAGGTTTGTCTTTTTTAAATTTACAAATCAAAAATCAGATGAAGCTCTATCTTTGATTTTCTTTCTTTGCCTACCCCCTTTCAGATTTTTATTTTTTCTTTTTCTTAAGGACACTGCAGTGCACCTGTCAGGAGCTACATATGTGTATGTCTATATAAATAATAATTTCCAGCATACTGTACTGGAAAATAATAACTGTTTCCCAAGAAGTGATTTGAATTGACCTTAGTTGCATCATCATGTGTATTGCTGCTTTCCCCAACATTGGTTACAACAGTATTTACAGGGTGGAATGAACTGCTGAAACCCTATAGAGGTCCTTCAAGCCCTCTTGTAATGGGGTGATGGTTACTGCTTGACTACTCAAGGTCTGTGTCAGAGTCAACCAGCACTGAAATGTTACGCCATGTGGATGGCCAGTGTCACACAAGTTGTTACTGATACAACTAGTCATGTCGATATTTTATTAATCATTGTCCAGGTATTCCGAATACTAACTTTGAGATTCGGATATGGGAATATAAACACTTGGGTGTGTTCAACTGAATAGAAAGATTAATGTCAATATGGCAAAGCAGCACTGGCTTGCCTTAAAGATCTCCGTGCAAAGTGTACCTTAGAAAGTGGAATAAGAGTAGCCCCCTTGGAAATTCTAGTTGCTTTTAACAGGTTAGTAAGAAAATGTCTTCTAGAATAAGCATCTCTTAAGGTAAAAACCTTAATTTGAGTTTGAAGGAGAGTTGCAGTAGTGGATAAGCAGTAAAAGTTAGACCAAGCCTATGTTTATGCAAGATGTTATATCTGACAATCAGTTTATATTTTTCAGGAAAAGATAAGCACTTGGCACTGCTCAAATATTTAAACTAGGAATTGTGACCTTTTGGGGATGCTCCTGGTGGGTAAGCTCAGGAAAAATGAAAAGTTAGTAGCTTAATTTTAAGGTTCTGCTAATTAACATTTCTGAATATTCCTCTCAAAAAAACTGTGGAATTCATGGTCTGAATGCTCTTCCCAGTAACAGCATCTTCTGATTGTCACCATGTAAGATCTACATTTATGTTATAATGACAGCTACTTCATGCTGTTGCTGATTTGAATTACAAAGGTATAGCCTTCGTGGGTGTGGTTTCTGGTGAACACACTGTGATTGTGTACAAAACTTTTAGGATCTTTTCCATTTCTGTAGGACATGTCTGGTTTTGTTTTTTAACTAAAATAGGAAAAGCATGAGAGAAGTTTAAATAAAATGGAACCCCCACACACACTTAATCGGTTCTGAACTCCATGCAAAGAACAAGTACCTTTGCCAGCATGATCAGCAGCAGTCCTGTTTCATGTCACAACAAAATTGGGACCTTTTATCACTGTGACTCAGCCCCATACTACTATGCTGAAAGTAATTCATCAGTTGTACTACTCCATATAACATCACTTCTAGAGATACAATTTAAAAATCTCACTAGAAATCTAATCTGCCCTTGTTTCTAGGTGCACAACATACTTCTGTGCAGTAGTTTGTAGCAGTTCTGTGCAGTAGTTTGCAGAAATTTGTAGCACAATTTTCATAATTTTCATTGTTTGTGGTTTAATTCATCATGACAAATCAAAGAAATGCAAATATAATTTGGAAAATCCTATTTACAGATGCTGATGTGTATTTAAATGTGCCATTAGATTGTCCATGTTGTTAAATACTTCAGATCTTGTTTTTTTAATTACTTCTGTCATTCTTTCCTAACCAGAGATCAAATGCTTATAAAATTTCATGAACAATTGCTTGTAACTGCAGAAAATCTTCAGTGCATCGAGATGGCATTCATCTTTTCATGACATTTAAACCTTTCAGATCATTTTTGTGTCTGACTTCCCATTACATAAAATGGAAATACTGATGCATCTCTTTTTCTAAAGTGCTTTGATATTGCTGATGGATAGCACTATATGAAAGCTTGATATTAATATCATTATGTACTCTTACGTCATGGAAGGCACTGCCAGGTTTGAATATTACTGGGTTATATTTTGCTTCACTCAGAGGACACTGTAGTCATGATATTATTTACAAATATTTCTACAGTAGGTAATATCAGCCTGCTTTCATTAAGATCTTTTTTGTTTTAATTAGACTAAGACAAAATATATTGAACTTTCTGTGTCACTAATTACTGTAAGTTTAAAATACTTTAAGAATACTCTTCATCACCAAAACTTGGTCTTTGTTAATGAGTTAGGTGCATTCATGGTAGCGTAGGCTACTTACTGTGCATCACTGATACTTTGTTTTCTGCAGCTGAAAATTCAGAAGTCTTAGGTCATTCCTCCAGTGGTTCATTTTGTCACCTTAACAAGTTTTTCATTATGCTTAGTTTTTGATTAATTTGCGGACTTTGGTTCATTCACTTGCCGTTCATAGGCTGGAGCTGAGCCACATTTTTTTGTCCAAATTGTCCTCATGCTTTTGGATATTTGATTCCTGAATTCTGTAATTTACTCCACCAGCTTTACAAGGACAGTAAGTTTTGAGGTTCGGTGTGGTTTTGTATGCAAAATTGTAGCTTAAATCCGTTTCCCACATTTCCTAGGCATTTGCTGTATCTCAGTAACAGGTTATTTATTTTTTAAACATCAGGTTCCTATTTCTTATTTTATTTCTCCTTCAGGTTCCTATTTCTTATTTTATTTCTCCTTTTGCCTCATATAGATAAATTATACTGATTTAACAATTCAAAAAAATCTACAGTAACAAAAGTCATTGAATGAGCACTAAATAAAGTCACTTTGTTCTTTGCTAATAGTAAACATTCAGGGCATGAGTGACTGCTTTTTTTAGTTCACCTTTTTGTTAAAACAGATAAAGGTTATTTTCATCTCTAGCATTTGTTGGCTGATCACTGTGTTCCATGTCAGAGAGAGGCTTGAATAATCTCTTTGAAGGCAGTATTGAGGCAGAGAATTAGCATTCTCTCCAGCTGGACTCCACTGCACCCAGGTTGGTTTCTCATTTGTCGTGGCAGTGTTTTCATTAGGTCAGCTGAAAAAACTGCCCTTCTCTTCTTCAGAATGCAAAATGAGCAGGGAATAGAGTGAAATGAAATTACAGAAATGTTAGATAATGTGTGTCAATTAACCATGAAAGCATTGACATTTAATTTTACAAAAGTTTTATTAATATGCATGTGCATACATTATTATATTTTAGATACATTGAGCATTCTTATGTTTCAGTGAGGATGGGGTGTGGCTCACCAGTTTTAAATAAGACTGTTCTCACTGGGCCAGATTTAAGTGTTACTTCTAAATATGTGGAATGCAAATGAAGATGGTTGAGATCAGGGATTTTTAACATGATTTTGCAATGTTCCTACATGTATGCTGTAGCTAATTTTTCCTTGCATCTTCCAAGCCTAGACTTCTTACTTTTGAAATTTGTATTACAGTTTATCAAAGTTTCTTCAGTTTTGAAAGAGTGTCTTAAGAGGTGTTCCCCACTAAGGTAGCAGAACTGCTGGTTCCAAATACTGTATCAGTACCTCTAAATGATATGAGAGTTGGGATGTGTGTTATGTAAGATGCCTACGCTTTCAAAGTTACTGCTCTTCAACTTTGTAGAAGTGCAGGGAAGTATAGCGTGGATGTGCACGCACACACCCACCCACCACCCTCCTCCTCTGGGGATACATCTTTTAACCTAGCTTCTTGAAGCCAGAGGGGAAAGCTTTATTATAGATAATTAAAAATTCACTTTGGATGGTAAGCAAAACCACAGATGTTTTGTGTTGGGTTTACAGTTTACCCTCTTTTTGTGAACTGTAGAAAATAAGGTTGAGTTCTCTATATGTAGTGAGATTTGTCAGCAAACTAGATGAGGAAATGAGATTTACCAGCCCTCTTGATTCTTTTCATCCCTCCAAAGTTGGTAGCAACAGTTGGTAGTCAGTTTTGGAAACAGGAAGGTTTGACAGAAATTTTGGTAGGATTATACAGAAAAGTAAATCATAAAGCTGTAGCATTTCGTAGTGCAACGGTAGTTTAAACTTTCATTTCAAAATACTAACTTCACTCTTGTGGTATTGCTATTTTATATAAAACATAACTGTTGTGGTTTTTTTAATGAAAAATTACTAAAATATGGAAAAGGTTGCAAATGTGTCCTTCTGAATATGAAACTGGTAATGTCCTCATTTAGCCAATCTACACTTACAAAGAGTTCTGTTAGAATATGCTGTTTCATTAATTTCGTTAGTGTTTTGGTTTGAAAATATAGACTGTACATGCAGGAAGAAAGTACACAAAACATAATGTCAGATGACTAAGGAAGATGAGATAAAATAAGAAATGTACAGTGTGTTTAAATTTATATAGAAATAATTCTTTTAAAATTAATTTGTCTCAATAACAAACTGGTCCTTCCAGTGCTTCCTGAGTTGTTATTTTCAGTAAAACAATTACTTGCTAGAAATTCAATAAAGTAATATTTTTCTGTTGTTATTAGGAAAAAAAATTCATCTTGGTCTAGTCTGTGCCTTGAACCTGTTCAAACAAGACCAGATCTCTACCACATGCTGGATTTTAATAGTGTAAATGTTTCAGACTTCTAAATTACATAAATAGTGCAGGCAGTTGTCAGCCTTGGAAGTAACTCTTACATGCAGCTGGTTGATGTGAAGAAGTTGTTTATTTTGGGTGGTACAATTCTGATAATGGAGAAAAAATTACTGTTTTGCTGTCCTATCTTTATTTCACTGATCAATTCTCTTTGCACAGTAAAAATACTGTTCAGTTTCCAGTTTACGATGGGTTTTGATCAGTCTCTCCAAGACCAAAGGGAAAAATTCTGTGACGTTGCTATTTCATTCTTGGCAATGAATATTTTCATTCAAGGGTTTAATATTCTTGCCCTTTATTTAGCCACAGCTTTTGGTTTGGGTTCGTAACAAAACAGATGCCCCAGAAGTGTAAGATTCAGTGTTTGAAAGTCCACGTGGTGACACAATGCTTGGCCTTCTCTGCCAGCTAGTTCTGCCCCAGCTGTGACAGCAAATCTGGGAATGGGGACCAAGATCTGCTGTGGAAAACTTCGAAAGACCTGTGTTCTTTCGCTCTTCATAAGAGAAACAACACTGACAGAGACAATCCACTTCTATGTAAAAATAGCTGCCTTAGAGATCTGTAAAATCTGCTGTCTGGTGTTGCTCTGGAGTGAAAATGAAGCATGCTCTGCTGTCCTTGGTAAGGCTTTATGTGTGCTTAGAGGTCTAAGTATTTGTTTGCCTTGTCTATGCTGTCTGAGGAAGGAATCAGTCTCCTGTGTACAAATACATGAAAAAAATCATAATTTTACAATAATAAAATGTCTGATCATATGTGAAATATGCTGCTCGTAAGATACTAGTGGCTTTGCATTTAATAACAGTCTGTTCTAAAGCCTGCTGGCTTCCCCAAGTTGTTTCTCAGGCGAGAAGCACCAGCTCCAGCCATGGGGGAAGCAGACTCCAGGGCCTGTGATCAGTACCCACGTTTGACTGTCTGCTAAGTAAAACTTGGTAGTTCTGGCATTGGTTGAATGCCATGCAGTTCTTTATCACTGAAGAAATGACTGCACCCGCAGTAGTCACAAAGGAAAACCTACTGAATGAAAGGCTTTTGCCATCCAGGGAAATAAAGAAAAATGTATGGTCATTGTATCTTTTCATCATACATTACCATTTACACTTCCCTGAGGTCTCCATAGGACAGGTGGTTGTAAAGACCTTTTGGACCATATTAAAATGGAAAAGCATCTTAATTTTTTTTCGAGCCAGCTAAGTCATTGGGCTTTATGCTTACAGGTGTTGTCAAAGAGTATGTTTGGCTGCAAGTCATGTTCCAGACTGTGGCTTTTGTGAATGCTAAGACCAGTAAACAATCAAATACTACAGCCACATAGACAAGGTTGAAGTAGGACTGAAAAGGTCTGAGACGTGAATTCCCAAAGAGCTTAAGGAATGCTTTATCTAAGGTTTGCTGGAATTTCTTTTGGCAGGCCATAACCAAATAATTACTTTTAAAGCCTCATATGAAAAGAAATACGTTGGAAAAATTGCAATAGCTTTGATTTTATACAAGTGTGTGTGTGTATATATTTATTGTCATATTTAGCATGCTTGATGATGACTGGTCATCACACAGTTTATAGTGGTTTTCTTTCCTTTTGAAAACATACTCTTCAGTGTGTTGTTACATAGACTAGAAATATATGAATGCTGCGTAAAATTCAAATACTGCAGCACTACAGTCACAAGATTCATACAATTGAACAGTGCTGGGCTTCTATGTATAGTTTATTTTTTTTCCTTCTCACTTTTCTCATATTTATCTTTTCATTTTGGTTTGACATGTTAAAGCCACGTGAGATAGTATGATGTCATTTATATTTGCAGGCTGCATAATCCAGGTATTTCTTTCTTACTTTAAATCTTTCATTGTGTGTATGTAAGCCTTAGTTAGAAAAATTATCCCTGCTCTGCTGGTTTCACGGTGCAGCAGAGTGGTAGCAAAGGTGGTGGAAGGAGCTATAGTGTGGAAGCAGGGTGTCAGTTGGCAAATGTGATGCTGGATCTTCCTGTAGAGTATATTGAGTGTCCTAAGGAGATGACATACAGAAGGAGAGTATAAAAAGAAAGGGAGAGGAAAAAAAAATTGTGGGAATGGGATTGAGATGGACACTGGAGGACCAAGGAATCTAGAGAAAACAGTGCTTGTAGCAGTGAAGGAATAGTTGTAAAGGCAGTCGTGATTTATGCTGTCTGTTTTTCTTTTCTGCTACTTTATTTTTTTTCAATACAATACAAAATTAATCAAATACAGATCAACATTTTACTTGTCCTTAAAGCTTGTACTCTGTAGGATGAATTAAAAAAACACAGGTTTTTAAGAGGGTGCAGTAATAGCAATATGGACTTTTTAATCCCCTCTGATGAAGGCCAGAATCACTAATTTCTAATTACTAGAGATACATTTTTAATAAAAGCAGCTGATACTATAGGAGATAAGTACAAAAGTCAGAATAAGTCTGTAAGTAGCTAGGGGGTGGGTATATTTCAGAACTGTGTCTAGAAAAACATAATACATAGCAGACGTTTTCATCTGTATTATGTACCTGTGGTAATGTCGAATAGCTCTGCAATGTCCTTTAAAAAAATGTCGAATAGCTCAGCAATGTCCTTTTAAAAAGACCATTTCTACACTGCCAGGCTCAATAAGATATAAATATTTTCCATGAGTCAGAATGTTGACAACTCTGTCAGAAACATGTATCGTGAAAATGACTGTGAGTTATTAGGCACAATATATTAGAAATACATATTTTCTTGTGTAAACAAATGTTTATTACCATATGTGGTGGTCTGCAGCAATCTTTGTTTGGAATGAAATCACAACCAATTTCACCCTGCAGTCCCACCGCAGCTTGTTCTGGCCGTGGTGAAGACAAGAAGCACCAGCTAGGATTTCCATCCCATCTTCATAGTCCTGGCAGATGGACTGTGATGCTGAGCAGGCCTGGAAACAAAATAATTTTGTTAAATTAGGCAAACCAAATATTTCCCCATGGTTTTTCAGCATCCACAAATTCAGTTGGCAGTGGCTGCTCACTCTTCAGTGCTGGTGCTGCTTAGACTATCTTGTACACCTTACAATGTACAAAGTACACAGTGTGCCCCCTTTCAATGCTCTGGCATCAGTCGACTCCACCAGATGTGTATAGTTGTATATAGCTTTGAAAAAATGACAGCATGGTCCAGTGGATTTCATTTTTATGTGTGCATTCATCTGCAGTGACAGCAAGGAGCCAAACGTAATTTTCATCATGTAATTTCAAAGTATTTAATATCAATGGAGAAAAAGTAAATCTTCTCTTGCTCACATTTTCATTCCTGTAGGCTCTGGTGTAGTTGTACTGTAATAGAACTGTCATATAGCTGCCAGAACCAGCCCTGTGATTCAGCCTATTCGTGTGCATTCTCTACATCAGAAATACATAGTTTTCAACTATTGTCTGTCAAAATTCAGGGATGGATAGTGCATTCTCATTTAGAATATCGGCAGTTCCTTTTAACAATTAATATCATACTGTGCTGGATGTATTCTTGTTACTGTTTATTCCCAGCATTCATGAGCTTTTTTTGCAAGGTAGTGTGTGGTCTAAAATAGGAAACTTCTTCAGCAATCTACAAACTGATGGAGCAGTCAAAGACGATGTAGAGCAATCATTCTTGTAGAAAATTCTGAGGGCAAATTACATTCTCAGTCTCTAGTGAGACATAAGCATCTGTTTTTTCCTTTGTATTAAGAGACGTTACAAGGTGATAGGAGACATTACTGCTCCTTTAATGAAAATGCTGTTGAAAAGTACTGGTGAGCTTCCTCCTAGATTCTGCTTCCTCCACTTGATATTCAGTGCTGCTGCATAAACCAGATTATTTCAAAGGCCTGCACAACCACAAGTGAAACATACAGCCAAACATACCCCAAATTACATGAAACTAAGTGAGGACCCTAGATTAAGTAGAAGTTACAGTTAACAAGTAATTTTTATTGACTTCATATTGGCATTGTCTCTTCTTTTACTCAGGAAAGAAATGGCTTCTTTTAGTATCCTTGGAAAATATTCAGGGAAAGTTCCATGGTTAGTAACAGAAAAATGGCATAATAGTTTCCTGTCCTTTAGTTGGAAGACAGCTAGTAGAAGATTTTTATTGCAAAGTAAATAGTAGCAAAAGTAAAACAAAAAATTAAAAATAACTGAAAAGAATGTTTTGCCAATATGTTTTTCAGAGGGAATAAAGGAAATAGATACTGAAATATTTCTAAGCAAGACTCATCCACCTTATCTTCTGATTCTCTTTTCACTGAGGAAAAGTAGATTTTATTTTTTATTTAATTAAAATTCTAAGGTTCCAGATAAAAATTCTTTGAGCTGAAGCAGTTCTATTTGCATATAGCTAAACTTGGGGAGGAGTTAAAATACAGACTGTTACGCATCTCTTGGATGGCAAAAAGATTGCAATTAAAAGATGTGAGAAATAATTTAGCGTGTATTGGACAACTCAATAAGAATAATTCATATAAATTTCTGTAAAACACGGGAGAGTGAATACTATTTTTTTAAGGTTTGAATTGCCAGCTAAGCTAGTTAAAAACTCTTCAGTTAGAGCATCCAAGAAGACACTGCTGCAAAGACTTGTATTAGTCCTCTGTGTTTATGGATGCTTTTAGATTTATAGTTCGATCTGTCAAGAATGCAGTAGAATTCAACTCCCATCTACAGCTATGGTCTCTCAAGGTGGATTTTAAAGAGAGACTGGTGTAAGCAGTGTTTGCTATGAGGAAAAAAATAGGAAGCAGATTTTTTGAGCATAAATAGAAAAGTCTTCAAATACCTTCCAAATCCAAATCAGTCATGATGAGCATAAAACATTCTGATTTGGGGCAGAATTTTGGGTTAGAAAGCCAAAGAGGAAGATGATGGCTTTAGCGATGGCAGCAGTGGCTAGCTTTGATGCACTCAGGGATCACTTGGCACCTTAGACTATTGTTCAGGCCAAATAGTATGGCATTGTAGGCAACTGATTGTTTTCTAGGGGAGGAAAAAAGGGAATGATGTTTCTGTACAGTGAAGAGGAAGCAAATGCTGATGTGCTGGTAGGAGGCACACCTTGACTTTTTAGGAAATCAGCACATACTTGGCCTGTTTCACTTCCTGATACTCCTCCTATCTTTTCTTTTCCTAGGACTATGCAAAATTTTGAATACAACTATGCAAAAGCAACTGTGCTTTGGAACTGTTTTAAAGCTTTAGGCAGTAGCCTGCCTGGAATGCCTGACCTTATCTGTTGCTTGAGCTCATCTAAAGCATCCAGTAGAGCTAAAATATCTAACTAGAGTATCAGTTTCCTATCCAGGTAACAGACTGCTTAGTGCAGGGGTCCTCAAGCTTTTCAACCAGGGGGCCGGCGCGCGGATGCAGTGGCAGGCAGTCACCTGCGGCTGCTTGGTTTCCCCCCCCAACCCCCGGCGGGGGGGGGCGGAGGGAGTTCTGTAAATACTGGGGGCTGGATTGAGGACCCTGGGGGGCTGTATCCATCCCATGGGCCGCAGTTTGAGGACCCCTGGCTTAGTGGATTTCCTAATCTGAAAGTGAAACTGTAATTTTGAAATAGCATTGATTTTGAAAGATGAAACTTCTTTTGGAATCAAACCGATAATCATGTTGATTAGAGCATGACACAAGAGCAGAAGTTTAGAATTTCCATCTTAAGGATGCAGAAGCAACAGAGCCACTCACAACAGGTTTCTAACCTTAAAAGAGTGAAAAATCTTTAAATACGAATATTTTTTTTTGTATGGCATTGCATCTACAGAACTGAGCTCCAGATTTTGTGATGTGTCAATTAAAGCTGAATTTAGCATTAGGCTCTTGCTGTATTTTTTTCTTGTTCCCAGCTGTCTTAGAGTCTTACTTATTTGAATAGATTTAACCACAAAAAAGAT
The DNA here is from genome assembly GCF_015220075.1 of Falco rusticolus. NCBI lineage: Eukaryota > Metazoa > Chordata > Aves > Falconiformes > Falconidae > Falco > Falco rusticolus. The sequence continues at coordinate 42,596,457 of NC_051191.1, read as the reverse complement.
CTATTAAAAGCAATCCCAGTTTGAATATGCCCTACTTCTAGCAATGAATCTGTCACCATGTCCATCTGAATTGCAGCAAGTTTTTTTTTCTCCTGTTTGTTTTCTACTAAACGTAGCTTTCTGGGCAATTATCTAATTATGTAAATTTCAGAAATGTCGTTTGTTTGCTAGTGAACACTGTGGTCTAGCAAAATGAGTTTCTGGTCAGGATCCTCTTAAAAACATACTGGATAGTCATGGGGGTTGTGGAGATATTTTCCTCCCTAATTTTCCAAGCTTTGAAAAAGAATAAATAAAAAATTAAAGAACAATCAGATTGGACCACTCAGGCAAGTGGAGACCAGGCCCTCTGGGGAGCTGACCAGCCTCCTCTGTAGTCTTTGGTAATGAATTGAAATATAAACTCTTAAAAAGAATACTCAACCTCTTTTTCTCATAAAAAGTGTATAGTTACAGGAAATAAACCAGGAAAGTAAACCAAAATAATTTCTTTAAAAAGACCCTAAAAATAAGTAAGCAAAGACACATTAAGAGTCTGTACAGATCTTGCTGTGTTGGTCCTGTAGCAGCCACTTACTTAATATTTTGTAAACCATTTTGATCTTCTAGAAATTCTCATCCACATAAAATACTTACCGTCTTCATTAGTGGTTTATTCCCCCCTTCCCTCACTACAGATGGTTACATTTTTGTTACAGTAAATTACTTCTGTAGGGTGCTCTGTGGAGTAGTTGATAACAGTGCATGTGTAGCATACAGCATAAATTCCCTTCATAAAGCTTTAATATACTGACTGTCAAAAAGTTGTTACATCTTGAAACTTACTCTTCAAGTGGAAAAGTGGTATTTTTGCAACGTGTTTGGTGCTAAATTTCATTGTAACTCATAGGCAAGTGCAGACTTGTCAAGGGCAACAAAACAAAACATGGCAAAATTTGTGCCTTTTTTTTTTTGCATCACCCGATTTATTTTTTATTTATTAATTTAATGAATTGCCATGTAAAAAAGTCAGAAATTAGTTTCTAGTGTAGTAATGAAGGATCTGAAATAGAATGGAGGAACCAGTTCTCATTTGCAGTAAAAAATGATGTGGAGATTACTTCCATTGTATCAGTTGTGCAAAGGGGCTTCAGTGTGAATAATGTTTAGTAACGCTTTAAACATTGAAGTAATTTACTCAATTTTTGGGAAATACAAGCATGTATCAAAGTCCATCAACCTCTAGAACATGGACCATTTATAATTTTATTTGCTAAGGCTGTGTTTTAGTATACTAACCTGGGCACCATAAGCCATCCACTTAGGCCAGGCCAAAGCTTACAGGAGGCATGGAAGTTTTACCAAGCACGGTTCAGCCAGCCGTGAGGCACAACTCAGCCTTGACACAAAAAGAACTGGAGTTTGACAGTGGTGTAAAGGGAGATATGTTATCTTCTGGTGGCATTAAAAGTGAAATAACTTTCCCGAAAGTCATTGTGTCTTATGTAACCTTTGATCTTGAATCTTAGCCTTAATATGTAACCATATGGCTGATGTATGTGTGTTCCTCAGAGGACAGAAGCAAATGATAAATATAGATGTTGTGCTTGATGTAATCCATCACCTTTGCAATGCAAAACAAATCTATGCTCCTTGCTTTCAAAGGATGGTGCAGAGGAGGGCAAGGTTCAAAGCACCACACTTGAGAGAGCAAGAGTTTCCTAAGCAGTGTGTGCATCTGTTCTTGTAATACTTTTGTGATGTGAAAAAAATAATGACCTTCTCTGAGTTCATAAAAGGGGAAGCCTAGGAGGATGTGGTCACTGTTGAGGTCAGAGCTTAGAAGTTAGTACAGGATGCTCTTTACAGTTTGATCAGTGGAAATCTTAACAGTGATCAGTCAGAGCAGAATGTGGATATTGTCTTGCAAGCTCTTATCAGAGCCTTAATGGAAGAAGTGATTTCTTAAGTGGCACAGGCTTTCTAGAAATAACTAGACCAGCAAGAGGGAATCTTGTAAACAGCATCACATAATTAAACCAACACTCCTAATTCCTATTTTTGATGAGATTTAAGTGCCAGAAGACTCTTTGGGACTTGTTAGAGCCGTAGAAGGGCACTTGAATATCTGTAGCAAAGACTGGAATAGAGGCCAGGAATTTTGTTTTCTCCCTGTCAAGGAGAGTAAGATCTGACCCACCCAGAGGTATGAGGGAGTTGGTGCAGTAAAAAGGACTGCTTCAACAAACTTCTCTGTGAAAGCGGAGGTGCATTTACTGACTCTGATGTTCTCCTAAGGTGGAGGTGAAGTTAAGTTCCTTGGTCCAGAATGAGTCTGTCCTACAGGAGCTGCTGGTCTGAGCCAGCCAGACCAAGGTACAGCGCTATGTCTGGGAGAGCTCCTTTCTTGGTGGGTGCTGCAGAAGCCATGGCTCTGAGGAGACTCCACAGCAGCAAACATGTCCTCTCTTAAATGGGGGGCCCACAGTCTGCTGTAGACTTGCCTTTCTCCTTTCTTCTGACATAAGAGTAAGTTTTCTTGGGATGCAGGCCTTTTTCTATCTGAAAATAAAATTAATATTCAGTTGTGATTTATTCTTTGTACCTTATCATTTTGTGTTACCTTATCCTTACAAAGAGGAGAAAGGATGGAAAGCAAAGCGAAGGTAAATACTGTTTTCTTAACCTGGTCGATGATCAGGGAGTTCTCAGGGGTTTAAATTGACTGTCTTCCCTCATGCGGGCACCCATGTTGCTGTCAACAGCATAATGGCTGTCAATGGCTGTCAGTAAAGTAAAACAGATGAGACAAAGGACAACAACAGATTGGTAATTAATTGTGGTTAATTGGTATAATTCATAAACTTGCTTCTGAAAGCAGGGAGAAGATAGCTCCCTTGTGAGGGATGAGAGTGAGCTAGAAGACAGCTATTTTTATTTGATTTGTAAGAATTTTCTTAGTGTTTTGTGATTCACAGGCTAGAAAATATCTATTTGTTGTTATCAGAGTAACAGGTGCTTTATACGTTATACGCACACAAACAAGCTACCGCACTGTGTGCCTTCATTCCTTCCCACCTGTCATTTGTCTGTCTTGGTTTCATCTGACTAAGAAATCTGGGAGGACTGAGCCCTGCACTTTGAAATGGATCAGGCTGTGCTGGATCCAAGTTCTGTGACTTAGGGGAAGCTGCGGTGGTGGAGCTGTACTAGTCCACGTCTGGACAGGAGGAAACAACTCACCTCCTGTCATGCACTGGCAGAGCGAGCAGCAAGAGGAACATGTTTTTAAGGAAATGAGACTTACGCCATTATACTGTGTGCTCAGCAATGTTTCTTTGGTAACTTTTGAATGTATTGTACAATTTCTAACTCAAATTTGATGAATGGCTGGAATTTTTCAAAATGACTGCAACTGGGCCCAGTAAGGATGAGGGTTACCTCAGTGATTACCTGTTCTGCCAGGAGCATGCAGACCTGGCTACACCTTGTCAGGATCTTAAGCAAGAAGTATGGCAGGTTATGGGGATGGTCTACGTGGAGGGTGATTTACAGGTGTGGAGACCAGTTGTAGGTGCCATGGGATGGTGTATGATCCTGCAGGGCAGAGGAAGGAGCTGGACTTCTTACTGAGACAGTACAGGCAGGTGAAGTTGTAGGACACACATATGTAAGGCTTCTTCAGTCATCTATTCATGCAGCAACCTATGTTAGTCTACAGGCATTTGAAGAAATGCAAAGAAAAATTTGCCCAGTATTTTGTTTTACTATGCACAGTTGAATTGTTAAGCAATGTGGAAACACAAGTCAGATATACAAAAGGATATTTACTTGCTAGGACAGCTAGAAGTATACATTTTTCCTGTCCTTTTTTACAGGTACTTTTCCTTAATAAAGATGATAAATGTCTTAACAGTATTTCAGAAATAAAAATGAAGTGCCTTTGATGTATCATACTTTTAGAGGTTCTGTTCAGTGCCATGTACAATAAATAAAGACTAATACCCAAATTCTTTCTTTCTTTTCTTTTTAAAGTTACTGTATTGCATACCATTTAACAAGTAGTATATTTACTCCTGAGACTTGATACTTGTGGCAGTGGTATTGTGAATATCCCATCTGATTTTGTCGAAGAAACAAATTAGTACCTTGAGGACTGCAAAATTATTAGTGATTTTTCTTTTCATCTTCCAGTTTGAGTTCTCAGACTGAATAAGTTAGTTATCATCCTGCTACCTGGCAGAAAGTTTAAGGCAATCCTACTCCATTTATATCCAGGTGTAAGTAAAAATTGGTTGGTTGTTCCCAAAGAGCAGATATAATGCACTTTCTTTTTTCGTAAGTAGACCTAAATCCGGATCTCTTTTTAGTTCTTGGGCATGCACTGACTAGCTGCAAATCCCATAATGAAAAATCGCATCATTCATTTAATTGGTGTTCTGCATGATAGAAACAGGGGCAGATGCAACTCCTTGCTTTCCCCAGTAAATCCAGGCCTGTGGAACATACTTTGAAGTGGTGACAGTTTTATGTTCTCTGGAGTGGAAATGAATTACTCTTTCTAGACCAGATGAATTAGAGTTTAGAAGGTAATGCAGGCTGCCTCTGAAGCCCAAAAGTCAGCAATCAGAAAACTTAAATGATGTAGAACTCATAATTCTCTGCAGTCTTTCCTTCTATTGATTCCACTGATAATTAAATCTGAACCTTTTGGCAGTTCTTGGAACATTTTTATCAAAATCTACAGTGACAGATTGAAGGTCTCTGTGTCCAGAGGTGAGCAGGGTTTTTATCATAACTCTGCCTGAGTGGGTTGAATATGCTTTCCTAACATTACTGTCGAGGTTAAAAGCTGATTTCTTTCTTTTACTAACATAAATATTTTACAGGTCTTTGACAAACCTAAACTTGGACACCCTTGATAAATCATTTGAGCTTGGTCCCTTCCAGTAAACCTTTTTGATTTGATGCTTTTTATTTTGGCAAATGCTTCTGTTGCAGCTGTTTTTTCTCTGAGCAAATATAGTAGTGCTACAGTACATGAGAATGAGAGAGTCGGCAAACATTTGATTTTTTCCACTTCCTGACATGTTTTGTCTGAAATAGGAACTAAAGCTAGCAATCGCTCTGGTCAATGGTGAAGAACATCCTTTCTAATCAATACTGGGAATACTACCCTAAGCAGCAGTGCTGGTTATTGAGGTACACTTACAATAACTTAGCATACAAGGTGTTCTCACTTTTTGGCTGTTCCTGCTTATGCAAATGAAATCCATTAATTCACACAAGTCTGACTCATTTGAGGTTGGGACCAAATCCAGATACAGCTAGAACAGGGATACTAAGTCTACTGCATCTAGTGCTCAATGTATAAGCAGTCTATGTGCTGTCCAAATGTGCTCCCTGGATCACTGAAATCCAGCAACTAATGATCTTGTTTTGTCCTTCAGTGAACAGGCAGTTTAAAGATGCACAAAGGTCAGTAAAGTCAGAGTTTGAAAAATTCACTTAGCAATGAATGGCGTAGAGTTCTTGATGTTGAGTGCAGAATAAAATTTACTAATTCCTTCAAAATATGGGTTGCTATTTATATATCCCTGTCATTTTAGAAAAGCATTTAATTGCCCAGCTGTCAATAAGTGGTAGTGGGTGGTGAGGGTAGCTATGAAACAGATTATTTTCTTGGTTTTCTGATGTTTGATCAGCATTGAAGTAATGTAGAAATGACGGGGCTTGCAGTTTAGAGTGCTGCTAACCTGTTACCTGCTAAGACATTTGCTGGAATGCTACGTATCACACACAGAGGCAGTTATAAAGGACTTTTAATGTTTCCTAGTGCTGTAGTGTATGGTAGGACGGTAATTTACATAGCTAAAGTTTATGCTACCACATGGTTTCTGGAACACTGGCAAAACCAACCTGAAGATTCTCTAGAACCAAGGGATGTTTAATCAAAAAGAGGAATCTTTTTCTTTGTGTCTTTGTCAAATAGCAAGCATCTTTGATTTTCCTTTTTTTTTATATTTATAGCAACAGAATTTCATATGTATACTTAGCTTGCCACAGGCAGATCTTCTTGGCCTTGCCAGAATCAATTTCTGTCTTGCATAAAGAATGGATTACGAAGGAGGTTTTGAACAGAATTTCATACTCCATGCTGGGTCACATCGTTGCCTGATAGTGGTAAGATAGAGATTTCCTAATACATGGAGAGGATCTCCTGCTGTATTTTTAGACAATATGCTGTTCAAATGCAAATTGTGTGTATTATTTTAATAATATATTAATATAAATGGAAATCCTGTTAGCAACACTACAGCTAAGTGGTAGAATAATGATATGAAATGAATGGCTGGCTATTGGAAGTTGAGGCATTATCTGTGTGCTGTTCATATAGGCTCAGTTTCTGAAGAAAGGCAAAGTAAGATCCCAGTCCTTTAGGATTACTTGTATGAATAGAGTTCCTTATATGTAAATCTTTTCAGGATAACAGCCTTTGTAATTTCTAGTGCAGGAGCCATATCTGTGTCTCTGCTTTGTGATGTCTCCAATATGAATGCGTAACTAATGATACTAAATTTTAATTCCTTGTGAAAGCAGTGACTCCAGCTCCGACCATGAGTTAAATCCAGAATAAATGGGGAGGAAGCATTGCAGAGGCTCTTAGCACACTGACAGTATTCTCTTTTGCACTGTGAAGTTGCCTTGTTTACAGCCTGGGTTTGCAATGGACTCCCTTGTAGGAAGGCAAGAGCAAGTCTCCACTGCTCACAGATCTAGTTTCCCCTGTTTGCAGACCTCAATAGCTAATGAAACAGCCTGAGGCTAGTAAAAGATGATGAGATGTTGGCATGATTAACCAAAGCAATTTTAAAAATTGCTTGATCTTGTGACTCAGTGCTGGTAGCTGTAGGTTTTTTTCTGTCCGTTGCAATAGCTCTGATCGATGCAGGGCTCCGGTGCTCAGCCTGGGGCTGCAGGTTGTGTGGTCTTGTTACAGGGGGAGAGGGAGTAGTGAGTGATATGTGGAGGTAGGACTTTATTTTTAGCTTTACTGAAGTCTTAACTTTCTAATCAAAATACAGCTGTTACATTAGTCCAGCTCCACTGTTATAGTTAATAATACAGTTAAGGCATGGACTTTCTAGTACCTGATCTCTTCTCTGGTGTTGCACTCACCCTTTCAGCATCTTCTGATTCTGCAGGCTGGTGCTGTCAATACTTCTCAAGGAGAACTGGAGAGGCAAACAACCGAGGTAATGATGAGTAATTAGCATAGTATGTTTCATGCTAATGATGGAATTCCCTTAATGCCTCCTCAGAAATCCACTTGGAGATATTTTTACAAGTTTTCTAGCACAGTTGTCTTACTTGCACTTTCTTCATTGATTCTCAGTTTTACGTTATACTTGTTTTTCTGTTTGCTACCACTAGAACTGGTTTTACCTGACTCATTCCTTTACACTATGATTTGTATTTATAGGCTGATGCCTCTAGTATATTCTTGTGCCTGTGCTGTGCTACACTTTGTTTTTATTCTAGGGTTGTAGATAACTTTGTGATTTTTCCATGATCATACAGTTAATAGTTTATGCAAAAGTTCAGTTGTGTTTTTTTATAATCCTTGGAAATGGGAAGGAAGTTTGGAATGAAAGAGTTTCCGAATATTGAGCTTGCATCTGATTAACTGAAATTTTTTATGCCAGTGCAGACTTTTATACCAGTGCATACTGTGAATGCACCTGTTTTTTAAATGAGTCTAAGCTTGGCTTCTAGCAATTGAGCTTGGTTAGGTTAACATCACAGCTTAAGGAAAGCTGGTGTGACTTTTACAATAGTCTCGTAAAGAGCTAAGCTGCATAATTTTTTTTGCAGTTTTCAAGCATGGTTGGGTTTTTTGGGTTTTTTGGTGATGCACTTGTGTGAAAGGTCATACACATTGGAACATGAAAATGGATACTTAAAAGCATTAGGTGAAAATTCAGAGAAAGGCTTTATGGAAAGGAGACAAATTATCACTAACAGCTTTAACAAAAGCTACTAGAAAAATGTCAGAAGTCCTTACCTTCTGAGTCAGAACTTAAATCTGAATGCAATTTCTGCCTTTAGAAAGTTTTCTGAACTGCTTATGCTTCACCTAACAGTTGATACTAAGGACGTTTTTTTAGTGTGGCAAACTAGCATATTCATTTTCAATTGAACCCTAATATCTCTAGATAGGTAACAGGTTTATATCTCTTTGGAGCTTGGAAAATCTAAGCTCCTTGTCATGGATAAAAAGCACTGCACTTTTTATTTATGCAGGACTCTGCATACTGTATCTTATGCAGAAGCCATTCCTAAGTAGATACTAGATATACAAGTATTGTTCTGATGTAAATAAAGTAATTGTCTTTCAGTTGGTAAAGTTCTTATTTTCCCCATGTTTCTTTTCAATGGGTGATGTTTTGCATGACATATTCCTCCTATAGTGTCCTCCACAATGGTTTCATATATATAAGAAGTATTACAAAAATGCATTTCTCTGAGTGGGGGTTCATTTATAATGGCCTTTTTTTGCCATTGCTGTGCACATCCAGTGCCTGGTGCTGAACTGGTGGGTGCTTCTGCTCAGCAAAGACTGAAAGTGGCATTTTTCAAGAGCTACTCTCGATGGCTTAGGCATTATTGAATTCAGCAGTAATTTTTTTTTCATCGCAGCGCTCTCTCTTGCCTCACACTGTGATTGAAGCTGAAGAAGTGAATTTAGGTCTGCAATGATCTAAAATTCTGTGTGGTTTTCTATAAATTTTCATGTATGGAGATTCAGGGAAATTACTTCATTATCATTTACAGCCCACTGTGAATGGGAAAAGTGGAATAAAATTGGAAAAAAATATCTGTCTTCATTATGTTATGAGCTGAAATAATCAAATAATCAAATCGCATTTTTGTAACACCTGATGAAATATTCTCCGTCCTCATAAAATGAAAAAATCTTGTGGAAGTACCACTGTTTTCCCACCTGACTCAATGGTTCAATTCAGGTACCAATAGATACAAATAATGACTTCCAGTGTCATTGCTTGAACATGAAAGAGGAGTATACTGTGAAGGTTCCGAGTTGTCTGTGGAAGACAGCTTATTTTGTCACCAGGAGTGAATCCTGCTGGAGCATCTCTCTCCATCTGCAAGCAGGGAGGTGCAGGGTGGTGAGTTGTCTGAGCAATGTGACCTGCCACTGAGGAGCAGGACAGGACAGGCAGGAATCGCTGAACTCCAGGCCTGGGTATTGCCTGGGCACATTCAAACTGCCAGTACTTGTCTGGTTTGTTGAAAGGGGTTTTTTAATAGCTGTCAACAAATTCTCTTTCTAGAGGATAAAAGAGAGAAAAATACTCTGTTTATAGGCCTGTCTCTCTCTTATTTGCAGGCCACAGGCCTACGGAGCTCTTTCACTTTTAGACCGCTGTGAATCTGTGTTTGGTTTTACTCGTGTGGTTTTTTTCTCTCATTTAAGTCATGTAGAGCACAGCAGAGCAAGAATCCTTTATCCTGTTTCCAGTGTTCTGTCCATAAGCATCCAGCGGTTCACCATTGTATGGGTCAATATACTGAGCTAGAAGGACCCCTCCTCTCACCCTGTGTCTGTGTATACTGTATTTTTCAGCAGATTAGTTTAAAAATTGTGATGGTCCTAGGCTGACTATATAAGCAAGAAAGATTTATATTCTGTTTAAAACTTGCAAGAATAAACATATTTAATATGCAGTTTCCCAGACTGTTCTTGAGTATTTCATCTTTTCCCCTGATAACTGCACCACTCTAGATACTCGTGTGTTTTGTTTTAAATCAGAACAACACAGTTCTATGTCGTGTAGTTTTTCTGTAGTCCCTCTGCATTTCACACTTGGAAAATGCATCTCCAGTTCCCTAATGTCCACAATCTTTTTATTTTAGCAACTGTCTCATTTTGATAGGCTTTTCCATAATACATTGGTTACTAAAGGTGAAGTTAAAACTTCCAGAGGTGAAATACAAATGATGGAATGGTAATATTCAGAGTTACTGATGAAAGGGAAGGAAGGTGTTAACAGCTACCACAGTTCATCTCTAAGCAAGTGTTGCCCTGTTGAGGACGAAATTAATGACTGTTGATTTCTTTAACCTTTTTCTGCTTCCTACATTGCACAGCAGTCATAAGCTTCAGTTGAAAGAAATGAGTGTAAAGTTATTAACAATTGCAGAGTTTGGTGTAACACAAATGGATGTTGAAAAATAATATGTAGAAAGTTAGAGAAAGGCTATTGTATAGTACTGTTAGCATAATAGTTCTCAAGCCATTACTTTGGAAAAATACATCGTTAACTGAGAGAACTATAAGGAGAAGTTGGCATTCCTTAAATGCTTGTGATTTCATAAAACCATTCAGAACCTTGAGGTTGTTTTTTCTGTGTTCTAGTTTGTTTTCCACCCCAGGTAAGAAACTATGAAGCAAACAAGTCAACCTTCATATTAAGTGCTGGAAAAATGACAGAATATATTATTGCGTTATCCTGATCATGTACTCGGTGACTTGTTACCCCAAGAACTTCCTACCTGGTATAAATATGTTGCTTGAAAACCACTTTTTAGAGTTACTAAGACTTATGACCATGCAAATATGTACTCGGCAAGGGAGTGAATGAAAGCTGAAATGTAGCCATGACAAAGTGAGTCCTTTTGCGTATATGGCTCTGTAAGTTTAGTTCAGATTATTTTTGTCCACCAATACTCAGGATAGTTTAATAGGAGGTAGAAATAACAGAAATGTTCTTTATAGATGGGGAATATTCTGATATTCTGTCCAGGTCAGCAGCAGCAGCAGGATTAAACCCCAGTATCTTGGCATGTACACTTACTTTATAAGAGAAAGAAGGGCTGGAAGTACAGTGATCATCATCTCCTCTCAGCACAGTGAAAAGACTGTGACATTAAACTTCTGGAGATAAGGTGCCACGAGAAAGTTGTGCCTCTTTACACAGGCATGCAGTGTGTGGAAAGAAGAATTACAAAATTTAATGAAGCCTTATGAAAAATTATTACATTTTCAATCTTGTAAATGGTCATCAAATCACTAAAGGGAAGATCTGATTTTGCATTACAGTAAATCGGAGCACAAGCAAAATAGAGTAACGAGCACACATACCTTGACTAAGCTACCTGCAAAGTAGTATAGCTTTGGAGCCTGGATGCTTGGGTCTTTTATGTCACCTATGGAAATAGCAATTGGATCTTATATATCTAAAAGATTCCTTTCCTCACATTCACATACTTGAATCATTGTCCATTTGGCTATTAACACAAAAATCTTTTGTATAATAGGGATGAAGTACGGTTACAAAATGAAATAGGCATGGGAGTGAGCTGTAAATCTGTTCGTTTATGTAGCCAACTTCTGAAGTGAGTACTCTGTGTTATATGATGTGTTTGTTTTGCACTAAATCTTGGAAATGTTTGAAAAATTGCTAGTGACACCGTAATGTAGTTCCTATCTTGGATCCACTGATACGGACATATAGTGGATATTACAGCCAAAGTGCTAAGAGAGGAAATGGAGATTTGGAGGTAGTTTGACAATATCTACAGCTGTGAACTAGAGAAGGTTTGGCAAGAAATCAAAGCTGAAGTTGAGTAAAGAGTTTTGAATCATTCTGGAAGGGCATGCCAAAATTTTCTGGATAGAGACAAACATAAAGAGGGATCAGAAGAGATACTGTAAAAGTAGAATGAAATGTGTAAAGATAAGGCAGGAGTTTGATGATGGTATACCAGCGTGTATGTGAGCAGGCATCTCCGTGTAACCTATTGCAGGAGAGAGTGCTAGAATCAAGTTTTTCTGACAAGGTATTAATGACTTTAAAAATAGCTAAATGTGCACCAAAGCTTATTTTTAAAGACAGTCTATAATAGCTTGTATATCAAGTAATCAGGAAAACTAAAACCACACAAGCTCACGCTGCTTTTGAAGTTTAATTTTGGTAGGATTTTTTTAATATGCCTTACCTTTATGCAAGAAAGTGACTAACTGGAAAACCACATATTTATGAATTACAGGAAACATCTGGGAAAAGCTGATTGTAAGAGAATGTTATGAAAGTACGCATAACAGATTCTAACAGAATTGGTAATTGAAAAATTGAGAGTTGAGCAAATAACTGAACCCTGGTTTTATTCAATTCTAGATACTGCCTCTGGATCTGCATTGTAACAGAGTCCAGCTTATTAGAGGTTGGTGACTTCTTTTTTCAATTCTTACATACAGTTTTAAAAAAATAATTTATTACCATGTTTAAGTAATGAAGTGAAAGATATGAGCTTCTTAGTAGCAAATAATTAGTCCCAATGCAATGGAAAAAGTGGTAAAAACAGTGTTAATTCAGAAATTTATGCTGAATTAATGCACAGAAGCAGTATTGTGCTTTTGGCCTCAGCAACGTGATTAGTTTTTAAATGTAAGCTATATTGAAGTATAACATTGTAGCATTAGGTCCACTGGCAAGGTTTGTTGATTCAAATACGTGTCTGGTTTGAATTGATATTTTATATGTATATCTGTCGGTTCCTGTTTGAAGGTTGGAGTAGTCTGTTCTTCTGAGACTGCATCTGCCATGAAAGCCACACCAAATAATCTTTTTATAGATATAATACAAAAACATAGGACCCGATCTATGTTTTCATTGACTATTTAGATATGACCTATTGAGTTCTAAAATGTATATATGTTTGAAATGTGGGAGGTGGTACCGGGTGATCAGGTTAGAGCAGGCTAAAGCCCTTCCTGACTTGGCTCTGTAGATAACATATTGCTGGGCAATAGGAAGCCCATAGCTCAGTGATGATTGTATTCACTATAGAAAGGTAGACTAACTTTAGGCTACCTATAAAGTCATGTTACACTGCAATAAGCAACATTATGTGCCTCTGATGAAGCTAGTCTGGTGGGATGGACAGTTGAAATAACAGTGGCAGCTCAACTGGGCATAGTGATTTCTAATCCATCTAGCTGCCTATAGGAGTATGCTTAGATTTTCCTTAGGGGTATGCGAGCGTGATTCCCCCCACCCCCTCAAAGATCACTTAAAGATTGTGTGAAGTTAATGTATATTTCTAAGACTAACATTCAAGAAAGAACATAAACAAGAGATGTTTTAATAGAATTTTGGAAACAATTTTCAGTATATGGTTTTAAACGCTTGAAGTGACATTCACTATTCTGTTGTAGAACAGGACCAGAGGAAGTCACAGCTCCTAATGGCAAAACATGATTCCTTGGCTTAAAGTTATTTATTACTGACATGTTCAACTTCTGCACCTTTTACCTGCTATAATTTCATTAATTTTCTGCTGCTGGACAAGGAAAGCACCAGCTCAGAGTAGTGCTATAGTGACTCTTGTAGGTATTGACCTATCTCTAGCTCAGATCTTTCTTTTAGTCTGAACTATTATGTCTTTGACTGATACATTGAAAAACTGTTTTGTTGAATGTTTGTGTAGTGCTGAACCCAAGGTATCTGTGAAATATAAGCACATAACATTAATTCTTCTTATGCATTGTTTTTTGGGTGGGTTTTTTTTTGTGAAGTACCTCCTTGCATTTCTATTTTACATACTGCTTCAGTTGCTTTTAATTTAATGAATAAATTACAGTAGAACAGAATTAATTTCATAGTAATTTCTGGCTAACCTGTCTGAAAAATACCCCAAAATCTCTGATTTTACTGTTTAATTAATTATTCTAGAGTCAAATATTTATCTGACTGTTTTGGCTGTTTTCAAATTAAAATTACATGACTTTTTGTATACTATATTGCTCAATGCTAGTAAAATGGCATATGTTGTAGGCATGATTTCAGTCTTTGAAGCTTGATTTATCACAGAATCAGAGAATCGGAGAATCACAGAATGGTTGGGGTTGGAAGGGATCTCTGGAGATCATCTAGTCCAACCCCCTGCTAAAGCAGGTTCACCTAGAGCAGGTTGCACAGAATTGTGTCCAGGCAGGTTTTGAATGTCTCCGGAGAAGGAGACTCCACAATCTCTCTGGGCAGCCTGTTCCAGTGCTCTGTCACCCTCAAGGTAAAGAAATTTTTCCTCATATTCAGATGGAACTTCCTATGTTTCAGTTTGTGCCTGTTGCCCCTTGGTCTGTTGCTTGGCACTACTGAAAAGAGCCTGGTACCATCCCCATCCTCTTGATATTGCCCTTAAGAAATTTGTAGGCATTGATAAGATCCCCTCTCGGTCTTCTCCAAGCTAAACAGGCCCAGCTCTCTCGGCCTTTCCTCATAAGGCAGATGCTCCAGTCCCTTAATCATCTTCATAGCCCTCCGCTGGGCCCGCTCCAGTACTTTCTTGTCTCTTTTGGACTGGGGAGCCCAGAACTGCACAGGTCCTTCTCTGCAGAGCTGTCTTCCATCAGGTCAGCCGCTAGCCTGTACTAGTGCATGGGGTTTTTCTCCCTAGGAGGAACACTTGCCTTTGTTGAACTTCATTAGGTTCCTCTCTGCCCAACTCTCTGGCCTGTCCAGATCTGATGGAGCTAGTAGCTGGCCTTGTGTGGTGATGCAGGACAGTGTGCTTCTCAAACCTGTAGCAATGCACACTGCTATAAGCAGACTTTCATAGTGGTTCTGTCCTCTCTGCTTATAAATAAACCTTATTATATCTTTTTCCATAGGACAAGTGTTCATGAGACAGATCTTTCATTCCTAAAACCTGTTTTGTATCTGAGATTAAGTCCATCAAATGATTCTCATCCATCTTTTCTGTTTGAGAAAGATTTAAGCTACCTTTGTTGCACTATTCCTCATGCTCAATTTTCCATATATGTGTCGTCATACTTTCCTTACCAATAAGCCCATAATTGGCATGGCACATGCAGTTCCTTTGTTATTAAAGAACCATTCCCCTGCTTATTGTTCTGTATGAATGAGCTTGTGATTCCAGGAGCAGCTGGGTATACCTGATGCTTTTTGTCTTCATTCAGAATGGCCACAGTCTCCTGCTGTTTCTAATTTATAACTGCCATCAGTAAAGATGAATATTACTTTTATGCTTGGGCTGGGAAAAAAGCAAAATGAAGGACAAAGGTCCTTACTGAGGAGTGGGAGGTGGAAGTGCCGGAGCCTGCACTTCCCTGCAGTGGCAGATAGCATTGCTTATTCTCCTGCTGGGAAAGGGCACCTGCATACAAGCCCATCAGGTAGTGCTGTGGGTCCGTGTCTGCGTAACTCCAGGAATCCTGCAGGTCAGGTGTAATACATGCAGTGCCTCATCCAGTACTTTTCCCTGGGGAAAGCACTGGAAGCAGCTGAGAGTAAGCTGCTGTCTCCTGCATGGCTCTCTCCTGATCTCCTGGGACATGGAGAGGGAGCAGGCCACATGCTAAGCTTATAGCTCTGACCACCATCTCTCAACAGTGCCTGTCATGTAAAACGACAGCAAGGCTGGGGGGAGGGCAGCGCATCTGTAATATGACTTTGCAGCCTCCCTTTTACTCTCTGACCTTATGGGATTAGACAGCCTTGTGTAGGATCTGCCAGTCGTTTGTGCCTCGTTCAGGGTTGGGAGAGATGCTGAGCTGTGCTGAGCTGCAGCAGAGGAGTGCTCTCTCTGGCTGCAGACAAGTGGCACAAGGTCCCTGCTGTGTGCCTCTCACACAGTCTGGCTCAGAGACATGGTTCTGTGAAATGACCAAGTGCAATGACTCCCATCTATTTGAAGAGAAAGTTGAGAGGCAAGTATATCATTCGGTAGGTATTCAGCAGGAGCAATGGTGTTTGTGTTGTGTTAGTTACTGCATAAGTTTCATCTAAGAAAGCTCTTTGAAATATGCTATAAGTTGATTAAATATCCAGATATTCAAAGGTAATGCTTTCTATAGATAGTTGTATTTCTATGATGCAATTCCCATTAAAATTAAGCACTGCAGTGCCCCAAAGTATGGAAGAGTTAGATCTGTGTTTGGATATAACTGTTGCTTCAAACTAAATACTTCTCAACAGTCTTGCAGAATTCACTTTGAATATGTTTGAATGTGTAGAAACAGTTCAAATCAACATTCTTCTGAAAAGGCCTTCACAGGATACATTCTGCTTATTATACATTAATTTCTGTAACTCTGCAGCTGCCTTTTGTATTGGAGGCTTTATTTTTGAATTACTGAAGTATTTTAAGAGCGATGCTCTTGGGAAAAGCATAAACAAAGTACAAAGGCCAGTCTGTTTTCCACATAGTAGATTGTTGTTGAAGAGTTTGTGCCAGCCAGTACAGAGTGCAATCGTGTCTTAACTCCTCTCAAGAGAGATGAATTACTCAACTGCCTTGGCTCCTGCTGCTCCACATTCTTATCCTTTGAGATGTATTGTTGGAGTGGTCTGCTCCTCTTCACGGAACAGCCAGTGTGGCAGAAATGTAAATGTATAGTGTTGTCTTCTTCATGGGTCTTTTTTCACAGGTCTTCACCTGTGAGCTGTTTTAGATATGCACCATCTTTCCCAACAGTGTAGTTAATTGTGCTTTTGAGATTTTTTTTCTTTTAAAGAAAGCCAACAGATTTTTTTCAAACAATAGAACTATGCACAGCAGTATCAATTAAAACTGCTGCAAATTTGCAGAGATGACATTATTGATTGATACACTGATACATTGCAACAGCCCAGGTAATTTATCTTACCATTTTGCTGTTCAGAAAATTTTGTTCAGGGCTGTAATTTCTTCTGGTGGTTGACACAGTAGGGACCGTAAAAAGACAAGGTATGTCCAACTAAGATTGCCTAATTCAAGTGTATTTCTGTCTTCAACTCATTTTGCTGTGAAGCAGGTAGCACTGTGTGCCTTCAACATTTTTTTTTTTTAAGTTTGGGGTTGCAGCTACAAACATGTTTTAATGTAGATACCACTGCAGTTTCTTAACATGCCTCAGTACTGTTACACCTGCTTCATTGGATGAGAACAGAGTGTACCAAATGGCCTTGCAGGACTGATGTCTTGGATGTGTGGCTTTTCACTTTGGATCAAGAAGAGTGTATGTTTTTCATTAAAAAGACTAACTCTTCAAAAAATTGCTTACTGGAGCTTCCACGAATTATGCAAGGCAGTAGTTATTCATAGATTTTTAGGACAAAAGTAATTCCTAGACAATGCAAACCACAGAACCTTTTCCCGATACAGACATTAATTTGAACTGCATGGGTTTTTTTTAAAGATGTCTCAGTAAGATGCTCCACGTGTTTATACTTGCACTATTAGAAATGCTCATTAACTCTAAAGGGACTCCAGATGAAGAGATCAGAGATTAATGTTTACATTACAGACTTTTTTAATGATAGGTTGGATGAATCCCAGCCTGTGTTAAAATATATTTTAAAATGAAATAAATGTTAAAACATTATGGATAGTATGAAATCTGTTACTGTCTACTGGTATCTGTGGAATGTGCTATTTCATCTTAGCTTTCCTTTGAATAAACCAGATAGGCTGAAGTCTTGCCTGAGGCAAGTTTCAGAAATGTGACTATATAACTGCTCTAGAAATTGTTCTTAAATTTAGTCCTAAACATCCATTTGAGGTGTTGATTCAAGGACTAAATGCAGAATGGTCACAATAACTTTGCTAACATAATGTACTGGTCCTAAATATATCAAATACAAAAGCATAACTTAAGTATTAATTCTAAAGGTAATTATGTATTAGTGTATAATTCTCCTGCTTATCTCTTCAGGGATGGCTAAAATGTCACACTAGAAGTGCACATTCAGCTGGTTTCCTGGTCCTTGCTGAGTTTGCTTCAGCGCGTTTTGGGCTGCAGCTCTCCTTTTTATAAATCAGATTTCATGCTAGTTCTTTAAAATAATACCATTCTAAAATTGAAAAAGGATAGCAGTACCATATTACTTTGTAAGTGAGAGCTGGATAAAAATTTGATCCACATATGAATAATAAATGATTCACTACTCTCTACCTGATTTTGCAGATGGGGTATAACAAATTGCTGAGTTACATGTGCTCTGTTAATCCTGAATCATGGTAATTTAAACAGCAGTGTTGCTAACTGTTCGTTATCTCATTTTCCTGTCATCTGCATACATCTACATGTCTATACACATACATATATTTGTGCATATACATAAGCAAGGTACATTTTAATTGTGGTCTCTTCTGGATGATACCCATTTTAGTTACTCTAGTGGATACAGTAGGTTTGCTGATTTTTTTGTTTTTTCTTCTGTCCAGAATAAACTTCAGAGTTTCTCAGTAATCTCCTGTAAAGTATTTGGCTGATATACAGCATATGTCAGCTACTGTTCTAACCTTTGAAAGTTTCTCAAAAACTTATTGGCGTCTTTCATTAAATGTAGAGCATTGCAAATGCCAACACAACTTTACAATTTCAGTGATTGCTTCTGCAGATTAGGAATCACTGTGCTTCTGCTGAAGTAACATAGAAGAATCTAATATTAGTTTGAAAAATGGTGTTATGAGTTCAGCTTCTGGATGTGCATCATGTGTGGACAGGAGAGAGGCCATCTGCTGTCTGCTCTGTGCTGCTCTCCTGGTGAGAAGAACCGTGTTGGCAGCTGATGGGAAAGCAGTGAGACTGTTTTGGCAGCAGCCAGGTCTGCTGTTTGTTCTCCCAGGAGATCAGCTATGGGATAGTTAATGGGTCACAAAGGTGGCTTCTACAGCTGTAGGTGAGACTTGTGTTGGCTGGATTGTTTGATATTCTTGATAGGTTTGAGTCTGCCAAGAGTCACCAGAGACTCTAACTGCAGAGCATTTCTGGAGAGCTGGACACATTTTTCATCTGAGTAGTGGCAAAGGAAATCTGCTTGGCCAGAGAAATGTTGTTAGAAGTGGTCTTTTCTCTGCAGATGCATGAGGGGCAGTGGTCTGCAGGGACTGTGTATTTTTACTAAAGATAACTTCATTTTGAAACTTACATTTATTTCTACTGCTCTGTCAAAAATAGATATTCAAAGTATGAAATTGTGCAAGAAGATGTATGTATACTGCTGTGGGATACAAACTGATCTAGATGTACAAGTGTTTCCTATCTCTGTTTTTCTGTTGGGATTTTTTGTTTTGTTGTTCTTTTTGTACTACGCCATTTTTCTTAGCTCATTTTTCTCTCTCTTGCGATTTGCTTCCTTCTGGAGTAATTGCTTCCATTGAAATCCAATGCTTATTAACCTAACATTAGGATCAGGATTTTAGCAGGATCTTTCTTGTCCCTCTCACAAACAGTTATTTTTTTCCCTTAGGCTTGCCTAAAGAAGGCAGAAAAGGCTGAAAGTATGAGGTCTTTCACCGCATATGCCTCTTACAGTTCTTATTGTTTCCTACCAGCCTGTTCATATCCCCAACAAAAAAATGCCTAATGCAGTAATCCTATAAGCACTGAGTACCTTTCCTGTGATAAAAATCACGGCCATGAACACTGATGATGACGAGTCCACAAGCTACACCATCTTTCTACCAGGTCAGCATAGGGAAAAGAGAAAATGACAGCAGATGCCAGCACATTGCTTTATGGGCATGGACCAGACTGCATCTTGAAAATGTTCCTCCTTCTGTTTCATGACAGAGCTTGAAGATGAAAATATTCTTCTAAATGAGTATCGATTTAGGTGCTTTAGTAGACCACGTGTGAGTTATTAGAGTACGTTACTGAGCTGCATTAGCTTGCTCTCAGTTAATTCCCTCTTGATAAACAATTCTCACAAAAATTCTTTTGAGAATCATATTTAAGGTGTGGGATCTAACCTGTGTATTTCTGAGCCTTCTATCCCTTGTTTTATAGAACAATGGAAACCCATACTTTCCAGAGTGATGTTTGTGCATGCTGGAATATGCCTGTTTGAACTCAGTGCTGGTTCTGGGAACAGCATTTTTATCACAACCTCTGTTTTGACAGGAAGCTTTCATTTAGCTTCGCATATTCATTTCATAGGAGGCATTTGCATGTAATAGCCAAACTGCATCTGGGAAATTGTGACAGGAGCAATCAAACTGTGCATGACTTTAAGGGTAAAACAAGCAGGTGGTTGCCAGCAGTACTGCTCAAGTCTGAATGACGCCTCTCAGAGTGGGGCTGGGAAGGGGAATATGGAAATTTCCCATGAGGACCACAGAGACCAGGAGGGTGTCAAGAGGGCTTTTCAGAGGTTTTCCCTCACTGGAAGCCAAGTGAAGCAAACAAAGGAGAGTTGTTTGTCCAGAGTGCTCAAACCAAACCATGGACTAGTTATTCCTCAGGGATATGACTAAGAAAGGAATGAACAGTCATGTGGGTTTTAGGAAGAAAATATTTAAGCAACTCTGGGTCTTAAAAAGGATTTCAGAGACTTGAGATTCAGGTGAAAGCCAGTCCACCCTTGGGGAAGGCATGGAAGAGACAGCAGTAGGGTGATGAGACATCAATCCTGTTAGGCCTTTGCCTTCAATACAGAGTAAAGGTTGTTTATATTAATGGTAACATTTAAGGAAGAAGTAAAACCTGTGAAGAGACTCATTACCAAGTAGCTAATAGAATGGCTATCAAAGCTGGCTTGTGGACCACCCCAGCTCCTTGCTCTGCCTGGTTTAATTGTAGTTGTGGCAGCAACCACTGTCAGTTCGTGCTCAAACTGCTGAGCCTTGGAGCTGTGCAAGGATTAAAAGTATCTCATCAGCCATTTAGGTTGGTTTCTGTTATGAGGAGGGCCTACAGTTAAAAAAAATCATAAATACAATTCAAATACTTTGGGGGTTTTATTTCACGCTTTATACATAGTTACATATACTTACACACGTTATATATAACAATGGTAGTGTGTAGGGTACATATCAGTTTCAAAATATACATTTTAAATTATACTTTTAATGTATATTTAATTATATTGTGCCAGTCATTAATGTTATATTCCTCAATAAATTTAATTAGCTGTTGAAATTTTCACGGACCCTGTGTTACCAGTACCACTAATGTAATGGAGCTTTAATTTGGTATAACATTTTACTCTTTCCTAAGGAAACAAGGATAGTGCAATCACTTTCTGTCTGTCAGTCCTCTGCATCAGGGTTTGAACTGCTGATCTTGCTCCTGCCACATGGGAAGTCTTTAGCGAGTCCTGAAGATAATTAAGTTCTTACAAGTTTCACGATGGCTGTGGCTCACTAAAGAGGAAAAACTTAAATCAGTGCCCAACTGAGTGGAAAGCTGTTACATATTCTCCTTGACAGGAATCGACATATACATACCTCCAGGCTAAGCACAGCAGGTGCTGTCTCCTGCCCAGAAGAGACATCAGGAAGTGCATGTGGTAGGAGAGAAGCTGAAATTATTTTGGTTAAGGAGCGTGTGTGAAGTAGGACTCAAGACTGTAGGAAATCGTGTTTCATTGCATCTGTTGGTTGCAGAACAATGCATTACTTTTTTTTTAATTTGACCATTCATATTTCTATTTTCAAGTATATGTAATTACTGAATTCAACAAATATGCAGTTGGAGAGATAAGATGCCTCTGAGATGAGAATGTGTGGGAAATTGAAAGTCTTTATACATTATGCTTAATGCAGCTAAAGCTATTTTTCTTCATACTTTATCTTTAGAATTATTAGCTATGAACCATTCTTTTGGTTTTGTTCCTTGACACCAGTCTAACTTGCAGCTTCAAAAATCTTTTTCTCTGGTCTTTGAACAGATTAGCATTAGTGCTCACTGAAATATGGTAAGCATGTCACTCCAGAAGACCATTTAAAAAACCCTAGATTTCAGTGCAGAGTCACAGTAATTTATGTTCATATTTTCATTAATACCAATGTATTTACTTACTGTATTGTGACAAGAGGATTTGAACGTTATAAATAATTTCTAAAAACCAAGCATAATATTAATTCAGAAGTCTTGCTTTATAAAACCTGGAATGGCCTTCAGCATCAAACTAACTAGAACAAAGAAAAGTAGAAAACAAAAATCAAATAATGCACCTTTTGCAGGCAGAGTGAACAAGACAGCCTTTCAGAGTGCTGTAAAGTTTGTTCAACTTGGCTTCTGACAGGCAGTCAGAGATGTAGGTTTCCAGTGTGGGGAGACACAACTGCCACTGGCCTGCTCTTGTCCTCCTTAAGTCACCAGGGTGTGTGACAGCTTAGTAGATGGTTTGTGGTAAGGTGCAGGACACGGAAAAGCTGATACTACATCTAAACAGGAATTAGCTTTAATAAAAATAGGAATAATTTGAATTAAATGCAAAGAAATAGAGCAAAGATGGCGACATAGGTAAATCAATTGGCAGCATAAAGGCAGACAAATTTGAGCATTATCAAGTGAAAGGAACGGTACACTGGGAATATTAATTTGAATAGTACTGTGTGTTGCTTTCTTTCAGTAGCAATCACTGCAGAGAGCTAGAGGTTGTGTTAGACAACTCAGGAAAAAATTTGTTCAATATACAATAAAAATGAACATTTAAATCATATAAAGTATGGAAAAGGTTAGACAATATGTTTGGAAATATGAATAGGTAGGCATTTTAGAGAAATGTTTTGACACACAAGCTAATTATTTTGCCAAGTAATTAGTTGATTAGGACAGTTCATTTTGCAGATTAAATACTTCCAAGGAGGGTAAAACTGAAGAACTACAATATGGTCAACAGAAGTTGACCATCTGTGTATAAAGTTCCACTTAATCTTCCAAATAATACTAAAAAAGAAGTTACATAGTATTGAAATTATTTTAAAATTAATTAAAATTAATAAAATAAAAAAATATTTTACTTAATAATATTAATTGAAGTCATCACTACAGTGTATTCTATCTAAAGAGGTTAAAATTCCAAGGAATGGTCAATGATTATTCCCTGAGAGAGGGTAAGAGGGATACATTTCTTTGTGTTTAAGGGCATAAGCTCAGAAAAGGTTGCAGACAAAGGTGTTCATTAAGGAAATGCTGACTTTTTTTTTCTCTGGTCTCCTACTTGCTGCTTTTATGTTGGAGTAGATGAAGTTAAGCTCTGGATGCCTGCAGTACATGTGCCATCTGTGGTACACCCCAAAATTCTAATCTTGGGGTGCATGCACACACCAACAGCCCTCATCTGCTAGGCTTTTATGCTAGAGGATCTCCTTAAATACAACACAGCTTCTTTCCAGCCTTCACCTGAAAAGAGGACCTTGAGAGGAGACGGGGAGGAGAAAAGGCAGTAAAGAGAAATTACCATTCAGGTCTCATCTCAAATTGGGACATAGCTGGAGTGTGGCATAGGGTTGTTTAGCCTGGAGAGGAGGAGGCTCAAGGGAGACCTTATCGCCCTCTACAACTACCTGAAAGGAGGTTGTAGGCCAGTGGGGGTAGGTCTCTTCTCCCAGGTATCAAACAATAGGACAAGAAAAAACAGCCTCAGGTTGCACTAGGGGAGGTTTAGATTGGATATTAGAAAGAATTTCTTCACTGAAAGGGTGGTCAAGTATTGGAACAGGCTGTCCAGGGAGGGGGGGTGGAATCACTCTCCCTGGAGGTGTTTAAAAAATACATAGATGCGGTGCTTAGGTCATGGTTTAGTGGTCGACTTGGCAGTCCTTGGTTAACTGTTGGACTTGATGATCTTAAGGGTCTTTTCCAACCTAAATGATTCTATGATTCTGTGATATAATGTCAACATAGTCATGAAATATGGAAAATCCTACATCGGATAGAATTGCTGCAGCACTTGTCTTTCGTAACAGCTGTTCCATGCTCAGTTCCCATTCTGTTCAGTTATAGTTTGTATTGTATGAGCCAGTCTATGCAATGCCATGGCATGTTAGAGATGTCTGATGTGCTTGTGCCACTAGCACAGATGCAGGAAGGACTGTTAGGTATAATAGCAGTGCAGCAACTATATCAGGTATGCCTCTCGCCCAGCAGAGTGGGCACAGCTGTACTGCTGTTGCTTCCAGAGCTGGCCAAGTATCTCTGCACAGTCCTGCACCACGTGGCATACAGATAAAACTTTATAATGTAGACTGTCACCCTATCTTTCTTTGTAAAGGATTTGCCTCAAGTTTGGGAGCTATGTAGAGGTGCGTATAATTAATGAAATGCTCTTCAGTGGTGGTGTGGGGATTTTTTACTTTTTATTCCATTTGATTTCCGAAACCCCTAGGATTAACCTTCATCCTGAATGTGTCAGGCCATCCATTTACATTCCACCATCAGTGCACTGTCTTTTCAGTAGCTCAAATATAATTTAATACAGCTAATGATATTTGCAATTTTATTTTCTGGTGCTGAGCTATATTTAATAGAGTTGAAATGTCATGCGACATGCAAATGATAAAATGGCTTTTACATCTTCTCCTAGTTTCTTGACTCCTGAATACGATGTCCTTTTGTTCTGGTTGCTTTGCGTGTTCCATGTGGCCGAGGGAAGTGGTATGGTTTGAAATGAAAGGTTTTAAGTATGTAATGTTGAAACCCATTGACATTACTTTAGGAACAGTAGTAATCTAAGCATAAAGGTAGTTGTGAAGGTTAATTAAAAAACGTGTGTTTTATAAGTGGGCTGTGGATGGAGAAATGGGAAATGGGTGTCTCCCTGAATGCTGTGTGTGCTGGAGTAGAACCTAGTGTTTACTGGTTACTCAGGGACAGGAGGAGAGGTAGGAACCCAGACTGAGAATTTGGTAGGTTACACTATAAAAGTGTGTGGAATGTGGACAGAGCATTTGCAGTGTGATTTTATGTGAAACTCTTCATCTTACGTTTCATTCCTTATTGCGCTGAATTCATTTACAAGAACTCTCTGTCCAGCATAGGGCAAGTCACAGCCAAGAGGCATAGGCAGAAGTTGTATTACCAGATACTGGTGATGAATTTATTGGACTCTATGTATAAAATGAAATACTTTAAATGTATATACAGAGTATAATATTGGTCTGAAATAAGAGCAAAAAGTAAAAAAGGAGAGCATGATCAGATGTTGTAGTATAAGTAGACAGCAAATAATTGATGTTGTCCTTAGAAACTGCTGAAGATCAGTTTGGATTCTTTAGAATTCATTCTGCTGCAGCTAAATCCAGTCTAAATTATATTACAGAAATTCAAAGGTACTATACCTTGACCACTACTTTTTTCATGGTTAGTGGAAAAAAAAAGGAAGAAACATGCTTCCAAAAAGCCTTGTATACATTTCAGACTGAATACCATGATTATTTTTTAAAAATTTTCAATGTGATGAAAAAAGTCTTTGGTAAAAAGAGAACAGATTTCCATAGGGGACTCTGAAGAGGTGCGCTGCTTTCTTTAAGTAGATGGCTAGATAGCTTTTGGGACTCTGGACAAGCTATGACAAGCTCGCAACCTTAGAGGCAGCCTCCCTGCATCAGGTAAGATAAAAGGGACTGGGGCCAGATGCAGGCAGGATGCCTTCCAGAAAGACTACAGAGGCTTAGTTTGTCCAGAACTACTGTGATCAGCTCCTACCCACTCCAAAGGTAAACATCACCAAGATGTTTAATAAAATGTGTTCCTGTGTTTCTTTTTTTTGTATAAATTGCAACTGAACACTCAGATACCTAGCTCAAGTCTTTGTCTCTGAAGGAGCCTGTGCAGCTGCTTATTAAAGAATGTGAGTAAAGAAGAAAATGTGTTTCAGAATCAGATGTGGAAGACCTGGTTCAGGGTGTGGCTTCAGGTCAGACACTTGAATCTTGGCCAGATATGGATTTTGTGGTCATCTAGCTATTTGTTTACATATTGGTTTTAAGCGTGCTTGGGTCTGCAATGGATTTCCCCGCCCCTGATTAGTTCCTATAAAATTTCTTCTTTTTACTTGGTAGTCTTCCAGAAGAAATTAGCCCCTTGAAGAATGTGTGATAATAAAGTTCTGGCAGGATTTCATGGATTACTTTCATAATGCTTCTACTTGATATTCCCACTGTAAGCTTAACAAAGCCTGGATTATCTTACCCTAAGTGTGTCAGTTGTGTTCAAATCCAGTTGGTTATTTTCATGAAGAAAATTAACTTTTTTAAGTGCTTTGCTGGATCAGTGCCCAGATGATTGTTACCTCTTTCAAGTAAGTGTTTTAAAGCTTCCTTGATCATCATAATAAGGGAATTATACCAATAATTATTAATAAATAGTATTACTCTTTAAATTCCCCTGTGAATCTAACTGCATACAGGAATTAGACCCTCAGTTCCAGTATTTCATAAATGTGCTTTAGCAATCTTAATGCAATCTATTTAATTTCTTACCTACTGATAATACATTTATTATTATTTCTGGTAAAGAGACATCATTTGTGATTTGGTGGTGGACAGTTTCAATCACATGGTATTATATAATGAATCATCCAAACTGCCCCTGTTGAGGAAAACAAGACAGTCTTGAGTTGATTTTTAAAAATTACCCTTTAAAAGGTAGAATCTCTTCCTTTTCAAATCTAGGAACCTAACTAAGGATCTTGGATCTAGGTATTTGTGTCAGTAAAAAGGAGAATTTGCGAATAAGAATGACTTCAGTAGAGTGCCAAAACCAAGGCAGTGTCATTTTGACAAGCTTTTCCTACTTTTCCGTGAGCATTCCTACATCTCTTAGAGATGAATGTTGAAGAGGAATTGTAGCACTAACCCACCTGATCCTTCCTGGTAACTTATGCATCACTGATTATCGCATCTCCATTGTGATGAACCTGCTGGGAAAAGCCTCAGTGGAGGTACTGCAGGTGTCCATTGCTGTCAATGGCAATTTTGAATGCTGAAGCAGTCCAGCACAGGTCTCGTTCTGCTTGTATGAAATGCTACTTGGTAGTCTTCTAGAAACGTTATTTTAATAAGCTCAGGAGAATTGCAGGGGAACTTCTGGATGTCAGTACCCAAGATAGCTCATCTCTTGTCCTCAGCCAGCTGGGTGACATGGAGCCGAAGCCCTTTCTCCTAGCAGCAGCTTCTGATAAAAGCCCAAGGCTTCAGTGCCTGCCGCAGGTCTGATCACAAGCCCTACCCCTTACCTTCCTGTACCAGCACTGCTCTTGGTGTGAAGTTGATTGGAGTCAAGAGGAGAAGCTTGATGCTGTCACTAAAGGGTAGCTGGAGAGGACATGAAGAATGTGACTGAAGTCACATATGAGGTAAATGGCATGTGTTGTAGTACCAGACATAGACTGAAGTGAGCAATGAATAGAGAACCATGAAAGTTGGAAATTATATGATTGCCCTCCTCCCCCACCTCCCACCCCTGCCAAAGAATGGTAGAAATCTGAACTTTTAAAGGAAAACGCAGGAAAGTGTTCTGGTTTGGTTGGAGGGCAAAGGCTACTACAGAGCAATGTTCCAGCTATTTGTGCTGCTGTATGTCTAGACTGGTTTTTAAAGTATTTTAAAATGAGCAGTGTAGGTACCTTCCAGACACCTTGTAGCACTACAGAGTCACAGAAGCCACATACTTTCTCCACTTGGTCTCTGGTGGTTTTGTTCTCTGTTCTTCCTGTTGTGACAAACAAAATCTTGTTCTGTGCCATCTTCAAGTCCAACACCTCAGAGCATTTGATGCTGTTCATTGGTTTCTTCTAATACCGGTTTCATGCTTCTTTTCTTGGATGAGACTATATATCAAACTAAACAAGCCAACAAGCATACTTGTGTCTTGAGAAGTGTTCCTTGGTAACAAAAGATAGACTGGGAAGTCAGAGGCTTTTTTTGTAATCCGTGTATCTGACAAGGTTGTGTTGGTAAGGAACAGAGGTAACAGAGGTTTATCTTTTTCTTATCTGATGCCCTACTCAAGTACACCAAATGTAATTTATAAGATAGGTTTCATTAGGACACAAATTAATAATCTGGAACAGGTATCTCATTAAATATGAAAAACTGTAGGTAAAACACATTTGAAAACCAGTCACTCTGTGTCCTTGCAGAGCTGGCATTTTCTGCCACTATGGTAAAGCAAACAGTATGCAAGCCTCCAGTTTCTCCTGGTTTTGCAAGTACTGAGGGTTGGCAGCAGATCTGCTCCTTACCACATGGAAGTTCCTGATCCTTTCAGGGTTTTCCAACTTGCCTCACGCTACAGGGTCCCAGCTTGCTGTGCCCCACACCAGCAACTAACCCCACACTGCACGGCCGGCCACTTCTGGCTGGGTGACATACCGGAGAGAAGAGATTCCCCTGCAAAGGCAGAGGGCACCATGTGAGCTTGTTCAGCTCATAGAGCATAGCCTGTGGAGACGTCACACTCTTTCCCTCCCTCTAAGGGTTCTCAGTCCCAGATTCCATATAGCAGGGCAGCATAGGCAGCTGACCCAACTACTTTGTGCCCTCCTGTACAAAATAGACCATGCACATTGTTTTTACTGAAAACATAACCCTTCAAGGTACATATACATCACTGAGGAACTAGAGGGGGAGATCGAGGAGATGGTGAAATCTGTCATCGAAAAGTTATATAGGGTTTGCTTTTGACAGACTGTTGCCCTTCACGCAGGGTGTCCCTCACAGATTTTTGTCAAAACAGCATAGTCACTGCCCATGGTGCAGTACACTATTACCTGCTTGCTGGTGCAAACCCACCTCCTCCATCTAGCCTTAGATGGGTGTCAGCACCAAGTGTTTTTGTGTCTCCCATCAGTAGCCCCAGTTAAAGTCATACTGTTTCTGTTAGAGCAACAGTGATGTTCATTGATATCTCACCTTGATATCTTCATATTCTTGTGTGATAAACATAACTAATTACTAACAAACAAACATTTCCCACACTTGCATAATCTTGCAATCCTACAGGAGTTAATAGAAAATGCCTGTAGCTCTATGGCAGAATTGGAACCTGTAGGTTAAAAAACTAATTTTTGAAACCATGACCACAATTAATAAGCTTGCATAGGTCATTTAAATGTCACTGATTTCTGCTCCATGTTTTGTGCAGCACCGTAGCAGTTTTGTTTTACATTAGGAAATGAGAGGAAGACTCTGGTAAGAGATATCTAGCAAATTCAGCATTCCTATCACAAAAGTTTGCCAGCTTTTTAAGAGCTGATAACATATCAGTAGTCTGGAAATACCCTGGGGTAAGACCATTAATTGAATTGTCCAGAAGATTCCTGTTCTTCTTTATTGTCAGGTTATCTTAGGACATTACTCAATCTGATAGGGACAAAACCTTTTACATGCTTTTTGGCATAAAGTCCACTGAAAACAGGGTGAAGAGATGGAATATGGCCAATTCCATGCTTAAGTTCCAAACTAACTTAATTCTTTCCTCTTTTGAGAGCACTAAATATATTTATATTTCATTCTCTTAATGGATAAATTCTGTTCTTTATTTTTAAAGTTGTATGCCTGCAGTTGTCTTATTTTAGATCATGCTCATGCTTGCACAGATTAATACTTCCTATGTGAAATTTGGTGAAACTTCTATATAATGAAACTGCTACAGAACAGGTGGGCTGTATCAATCCCATTTAGTCAAATCTTAAGTGCCAGATGGTATATTTGCAATTGTATTTCAGGATTTGATCACAGATTCATTATTTGTCAGTACCCTTAGCTTCTACTGCTGTTGCAAGTAAAAGCTTTGTGTACAGAATGGAGCCCAACACTTCTTGTAAACCCTAAAAATTAGAGCCCCCAAGCACACAGTTAAACTGTCATGTAAGAATTCTATCTTCTGTTCCTCAGAAGTTAAAGTCTTCATCTGGGATAACTAGAAGGCCTGGATATTTCGTATTTTGGTACAGATGTACTTTTTATTAATGTTGCTGCTTATCTTCACAGACATGTTATGGTGGGTTACTGTAGATGTCAATTAAGTCACTGCAGCTTTCTTGCCTTTGAAGCATGCTGTGCATTTTTCTGTCAAAGAACTAATAAAATAAATAAATAAAGGGTAACTGCTATAAACTCAAAGGCCCAAACAGTTAATTTTCAATTACTTACCTGACTGGTTAGATGGAGAGCTATAAAAAGGCAGTACTGCAACTGCTTTTTTTTGTTGTTGCTGTCTGTTAGCTGCTGTATCCCATGAGGCACAGTTAGTCTTATATGTTGGTACAGCTTATATGGAACATTTCTCATATTTGTCAAGGAATCACTGTTAGTTTTTGCAGGCTTCCAGAAAGCTCTTATTTCAGTTACTGAGGTTTTCTTTAACTTATCTTCATAGGACCATCCACACTGCAGCAAAGGTATGTAAGTGTCTGTACAAGCAGTGGGAAAATGTTGCAGTCCTTCAGCCATCCCCTCATCTGCTGAAAAACAAAAAGTTTGGTCTTGCAACTGTGGCTTGTAAAAGAATTAGCCAATGACCAGAAATACTTAATTTGCATTAAATAGCTTAGGATATTTTTTTTAATATCTGTGAAATGGTTAGCTTGATTTTTGTGTATTAAAGAAGTTGGTGAGCATTTGCATCTGTGTATATAAGATGTATGTGTGATACTGTGTCATTTAGATTTATTTTTGTTTGTATGTTTCCTTTTGATTTTCACTACTAAAATGAAATAAACCAAGCAACATTAGTCATTCGACCAAAAAATACTATTCTTTCAGAAATAGATCACACCCATTCAAAAGTTTTCTTCATTTTTTATTTACATACTTAGTGTTCACTCATTCAAAAACAATATTCCCACAATATATCCCTTACATGACATTTCACTTTCGGACTTGAAATTGAACTCCTATTTCCTCAAACACCACTAGCTTTTGTCCCCGTTAGGAATTTGGTTTTAGTAACATTGCTTCTATTTCTTTTAAAAGAAGCAAAACAGCTTTCATACCCTGTGAAGTGTTTGCAGCCCTTCATGTTTTGTAGTTCATATCATGTTGTGTCTCTCACAAAGTGCTGCCTACTATTCCTTTGTCTGTTCAGAGAAAGTTTTAGACATTAGTGTGCTCATTCAGGTTCCAGCATCACTCTCTTGAAACACCCTATTCTGTATGTGTTGGTGAAATCTGCCTTTTGCCAGATAAGAGATCACATAAAAACCTGAACAGTTTATTTGAGATTACAGTCTGGGGAGGAAGGAGTTATACTAAAAGCCATGTCAACATCACACTGGTGTAAGTTAGAAAATACGAGTTAAAGGAAAGAGTGCTTATTCCCACTTCCAAGGAACTGACAATCCTGGTTTGGCTTAGTTTCATCTTTGCCCCCAAAGTGGTGAAATTTACAGATTTAATTGATTTTCCACTAAATTCTCACCGATGACTGAGAGTTTTCTACTTCGTTAATTGCTAGACTCTTCCCCCTGCAATCTACGATACATATTTAGAACTGGTCAATTTACGTAGTCTATTTGCAGTTAGTAATTTATTACAGTGCATTTATAAGGAGAAAGCGGAGAATTAAAAACATTATTGTTCTTGGACCTGGGAATGCATATTACTGCAGGGAAAGATCCTTCCTAGGAGAACCTGAATGTCTTATTTGGTTGTTACTTGGAGACACACAGTTGTTCACAAGCTAAGAAGAACTGCTTTTGTTCTTTTTTGGGTTTGCTATTTGTATTTGTATGTTTATTTTCTCTCTGGTCAGATAGAACTAACTGTGTGTGTTGTATGATTGAAGCATCTGTCGATTCAGAGAACTGTGAACAAATGGAGGTGACAGTCAAAAGCAACGCTCTGGCAAAGAGGAGAGGGCTGTGTGCTGGTGGTGGGTAGCAGGGGATGATTGTCACTGACAATGCAGACTGTTGGTGGCAGGGAAGTGGGAGGCTTTCTGCTCATTTTTGCTTCTTTACTGGTAAGCTACTGATCTAAGTTGACCTGCATTTAAAAATACTGGGTGATCCTGACTGGCAAATATGTTTGACATGAGGATGAAGATCAAATACTGGCCTCCCACCTCAATTTTCCTGTGATTTGCATGCAGCCAAATGCTATCCAATGCTGTGTATCAGGGAGGACACTTGACATTTTCTTCATTCAGAAGTGTAGTGTGAATGTGCAGAGCTAGCAGGGAATGGAGTAAAATCAGTCAAGCAAATAATATATTTCTTCTAGCGGTCAGTGGGTTGTTGTGGGAGGAGGCACCCTTGTTTCCTCCATTGGTGCGACAGGGAGGACAGCAGTCCACTCTGAAAAGTAGCTATACAACATGCCCTCTCAGCAGTTTGCTGATTGAGTAGGAAACAGATAAAAACCCAAATGTGCAGATTACAAAGTGAGCAGGAGAAAAACTCTTCTGAGTATTGGGTACTTTTTTATGCATCTTAATTTGATGCAGGCAATGTAAGTTGATATCTTCATGGTTTGGCATCTGAACCACTTTTTCAGGGCACCAGGTTATTATTACTTGTGGCCATAAGATCTTGCTGAATCAGGACCAGGCTGTTCCCCAGGTTGCTGGAGTTGGCTGGGTGCACTTCAGCAGAGCAGCCTGCTGCATCGGGGTGGGGCAGAGGAGGCATGCTGGCACCGTCCGTGGCTTCAGTCTCTCCTTTCTGACATGTGCTATGCTCTGGGAATGTCAGGAGCTTTTTACAGCTAGAAAAATCACCACCATGATCGCCTGAAAACAGGGTGCAAAATAAAATGAACTGTGTGATAGTCAGCGCTGCTGCCTCGAACCCTTCTTGCTTCTCGCTTTAGCCTTGACCACCCTGTTGGCTCTGAGTCCATGGAGCTACATCCAGGCTGCCATTGAGTCTCTCCTGTTGTTCACCTCCACACCTGCCTCCCCATGGCTGTGATCCCCTGCTTGTCCTTGCCTGCACGGTGGCCTTCCTCTCTCTCTCTTTTGCTGATGTCGTTGACGTTTTTGGTTGGCTTTTCCATTTCACACTCTTTCCATGGCTTATGCTCCCATAGCTTTAGACCAAAGCTCACATCTTTTGCATATTTCTTTTTATTGCTCCCCTCCCTGCTCCCCTTGCCAGTCTTCCTGCTGGCTTTTTCATTCCTGCTCATAGCAGATGTCAGGATCCTGAGCGCACCAGCAGGCTGTGTGGCTCCTTCCCCCTGCAAGGAGTTGGCTCCCAGTGCTCAACCCAACTCTGAGCTGGTAGAGCTGCATAGCCTGGGAGCAGATTTGTGGGGAAGCAGTGAGAAACTTTCTCCCCCTTTCCTCTAGGAGCTGCTTTTAAGGCTGGCCTGGCCTGGGACCTTGCCTGAGCTGTGTTTCAGCAGCACTTGTGCCTGGCCAGGCACCTTGCTGCCCCTGCCCCGCCACCTTCCCCGCCACCTTCCCATCTTGCCAGGGCCTCAGACCTGCCCCGCTGCAAAGCCTTGGCCAGTCATCCTGATCCATGGCTGCCCTGATTAAAATCACCCCAATCCTACACTGCTTGTCCAGGGGCCATGGACTTGTGCCCCAGAGGTGAGGCTCTGCTGGGCTGCCTGTGTCCCCCCTTGCTGCCCGCACCCCTGCCCTCACCCAGCAGCCCCCTCCCGCCCGACCCTTTTCAGAGCAACCTCGAAGATCTTTGGATGCAGCAGTTTGTCTCTTGTTTGTATGGTAAACGGCTTGTAGTTAAAGCATTTCAGTCAACTGGAAACATTCATTGGCTTGAACCGCACACTTAAAGAGCTGGCAGCCCTGAGCGTGTTGCTGTGCTCTGCACAGGCAGTGGCCTTGAATTTCTGCTCACGGTAATGGATTTTCGGCTTTTTCCACTTTTTACCAGAACACGTAATTCCGTTGATTCCTGTGGTGTTCTCCGAATTTTTGTGGGTCTTTGGATGAGAGTATTGGAAGGGTCTGGCTTTAAAGCCAGGCAGCCCAACAGGGAATTGCTGCTGGGTCTAGTATGAGAGCTTGCTTTGTTTATCCAGATGAAGTTGTTTGTGTGATGAATGAGGACCAATAAACTGAAAAAAGAGAGTTCTTAACTACTGATGGATAGAAAAATCAATCCAGAGGTCAGAAATACCATAGAGGAAGCACGCGCAGTAGATTGCAAAACGCGCTCTAATGAGGATATGTGAAAAGATCATATCAGACAGATTTTTTGCTAAGCACGAGTTCAGAATGTATGCAAAGGTTCAGTGCTATAGTGGGCTTGTGCTGTCAGCCCGAGGAGAATGACGTGACCAGAAAACCAGGTGAAGACCTAAAGAACAGAATTTTCCCATCAGTATTAGAGACAGTCTGTAGAGGGATATACTGCAGCAAGTCATGCTGCACTTCATGCTAGTTTTGGAGCAGGAGTGGTTTGAAGTAAATTGCTCTCTAAGTGTGGTAAAGCATTTGGAGGGAAGTTTTGTGTGTTATCTTGGATACAGCCTTTGTTGCAGTTTGAAACCAAAGGCCTAGGAGAACATTAAAGTAGTATTCTGTCCAGCTCTCTGTGTGTGGTTACCTCCTGAAAGTCAAATGATAACTGCTTCATATTGAGGACCTCCACAGGAGAAGGAAGACTTAGACTTCACATAGAACATGTGAACGTATAAAGTGACATTTTGCTCAGTATATATTGAATCTCTTTTACACCTGAAATATGGCAGATATTTATAGTCATCAGTAGTCTATTGTAATAACTATACTTATGATATTATTTTATTTTATATTAGAATGACATAATACATAGTATGATATTTTAAACTTGTGCTATGTAATAGAATGCAGTATAATATATGTAGTAGAGACAATTATATTGCCATACAATTTAATTGTATTAAATATTTTGATTATTTCAGAACCATGATTAAAGAAAATATTTTCATATAAATAATTAATATCTTTGATATCTCAGAACACTACCTTAAAGAGTAAAGGAGAACAAGTAGTTGTTTTGATGGGAACATGTTTAAGTATTATCAAAGTGGTCTATAGAGGAACAAAATCATGTTTTCAGCTTAAATGACTGAACTGGCATCCTTGGGTTTTTTCAGCCTGGTATGACTCCTCCATAGGAATTCAGGGCCCTTGCAAATTCTACTCCTGACTCCCCAGGTTCTATTAGAAAAAACCCTGTTAGATTCCTAGTCTTCTATGCCCTCCAGTACTGTTGATTACTGTAGTACTGAAAAGCCACCGTCTTCAACCAGAGACCCCTTCGAATAAATAAAAAGTCTGACCCTCTTCTAATGAGACTTAGTCATAAGTAATTATGAGTGGCAGTGTAACATAAAAGGCAAAGACAGATGGGGAATTGCAAAGAAACTGAAAGGAGAATCACCCATGAGGATAGATAGTGGTCTCGGCTTTCCTGAGCGGTGTACAGGCTGACAATTTTTTTGTAATTATCATTTAAGAAAGGATTTGAAGGACAGCAATGCAGTGACTTGCAGGTGTTGCAGAGTTCTTCCAAAGCATGAAGTGTAATGGGAGGAAGCACAGCAATGCTTGACTGAAAATTTAACAAGGGGCTAATGAAAAATAACTTACAGACTAATTGTAAGTTGGCTGTTTAGTACCAAGTGAGAATAATAATGAGAGCGGTCCATGGAAGGGAACATGAAGTTACTTGTATTCGAGATACCAAAGAAGGGAGTGGAGGGATGCAAAAAGAGAGGTCACACAGCCAGAGTGATGCACCAGAAGAATGATCATTGCAACAGCACTCTGATTAGATGCTGTGCTTGTCCAGGCCAGAGGAAAAGATCTTAGATTAATCTAGTCCTGAGATGATGAGGATCTGGACAAGAGTATTAATTAAGTGTGTCTTAGAAGACTGTATATGAGCAATATTGTGCAGAAAGGTTCTGCAAGGCTTGGTCTGGATTTGAAGACCTAAGGATGATCTAGGTTGGAGATAACATTCAGACAGGTGTCTTAAATGGTGGGCTAGATGTTGCCACCATACACAGTAATTCAGGAAGGATTTGGCAGGATGAGTTTGTGAGCATGGATAATGAAAAACCTAAGTTGGCTATGTTGAGCTTAAACTGATGCCTGAATTTACAGTATCAGAAATACTGGCTGAGATACCAATTTGAAAAGAGTATGGTAGTATTTGATTATTGGAGCAGAGGCGTAGCTGACACTGTGTTGATAGATGAGATTGTACCAGAGTGAAGTTTTAAGAGGAAAGACAACCAAATACTTCTCCACAAAGCATAGAAGAAAGCACGAAGTTGTTCCGTTGAATGACATCCAGAGCAACAGTTAGAGAGGTCGGGATAAGACTGTGTCAAGGAAGCCAAAACTTCACGTGTAAAAACTCCTAATCATGGAAAAACTGTTGGCCTGTCAGGGAGAATGAAAAATGAGCCCAGTTCCTGAGGTCTGGATAACTACAAATGCTAGAGATGTCAAGAGCTGCTACGTTCAAGTGCAGAACGTAAAAGCCAGCAGTAAAGGAAGAGAAGGACTTCATGAAGTAGTTTTAAAGCTATATAGAGTTGAAAGAAAGCAGGAAGATACAATGATGGCTGCAGAAGCAAATGAGCATAACGGAAACACTAGGGAGTTTTTTTCTTTGTGAAAGGAAAAAATGGTGAGAATGGGAAGAGAATGAAAATGGGCAGGGATGGGGAAATGAGAGTTTCTGAAGGAAATTATGAAACTATGTGAGATGAACAGGGTGGAACGTACAGCAGGACTGAGCACAAGAATTTTCTGTGCTTCAAGGATAAGGTAGGGAAAGGAAGGGAAATCAAAGGAAGGAAAAATCAAATTGCTGTTTTATCAGATTTCTGTTGGAGAAACAGGCATGTGGAAAGAGAAGTAGAGACAGGAGGACTTGAGAACTGGAGTCAAGGAAGTGACAGTCATTGTGGAAGTGATATAAAATAGAAAATAAAGAGTTTTCTACCTAAAAAACAGGAAGGAGAACAGAATTAATTTGCTGTGGAAGAAGAGAGCTTTTGCTCAGTGTAAGAGGATCAGAAGAGGAAGATGGTGATGACGAGAGGTGGTGCGTAGGGGCATGGTTTAGTGGTAGACTCGGTACTGTTAAATTAACAGTTGGACTTGATGAACTTAAGGGTCTTTTCCAACCAAAATGGTTTTATGATTCTATGAACCAAGACTGGGGTTAGACTACAGTAAGGGAGAATAACAAAAGAATAATGGAAGGGTGTGCATGGAACAGTGGGATTTGAACTAGTTACTGAAATAAAATGAATATTTGTAAGATGTTTACAAGAAATGGCTGCATTAAATGGCTTCGTGCTCTCTGTAGAAATGGGGTTCTGTGATTGAGAGTACCTGACAGTCCACTGTGTAGCATATCTTAAAGCCTCCCTGACCCTTGAGCACTTTACCATTTCAAATTGGGTAGAACATTCTCAAGTCTGGAGTTTCTGCTTTGAAAGGGTAATGTGCCAGGAGGACTGGGAGGCTACGTGTATTGTACTGAAAGTGGTATTCATGATGAAGGATAAATCTTTGTGTTTATGCCTGTAAGCTTCTGATTTCTATGTAGACATAGTGTAAATGTGAGTGCCTGATAGGATCATTTATATTAGAAGTGCAGAACAGCAGTAACAAAGCAAAGAAAGCAGGGCATTTTTATTACATGTTTTTCATCACTGGCAAATCAGGGAATGCTAAACCCACATATAAATACACAGAGAACACTAAAGTTCTATCATCATGTGTTGTCAGATTTCTTTGGGATACGTGTCTGACACAGTGAAATACTTAGGCAGTATTCAATGTAATGAAATGCACCTATGAGAAACACTCATCCTAGTGTTTGCTGACACCAGTAACTTCAACAAAAGAGTGCTTTGCCCATTTTCTAGACCATACCCATCTGAATAGCAAAACCTTTCTTATCTTTGTGATCTTCCAAAGCAAGTGGCACCAATTTCTCTTTTTATTGTCTGTGCTTCTTATGAAGTTCTCTGATGGAGGGAAGACTTACTTTATTCCCCAAATCTTCTAGTCTTCTTGTGAAGAACCCATTAGATTACATAAAAGTTCCAATATACCAGGCAAAGACTGCAGAAATTCCCAATTTTTTTTCTACGTAAAATATTTAACTGATGTATTACAATACCAATGACATCCACATGGAGATGTTTTCCATTTCAAATTAAAAATAAGAATATCAACTCTGAATTTAATGTGTAATTTACTTTGAACTCTTCATAAAATGTAGATAGTTAGTTTCTTTCTGAGTCAATGATCAAAATTCATATTCTGGACACAACTTTACAAAATGGGACTTGTGTCACGGCATTACCCTCTGAAATCAGTTTTAAGCAATTGCTCAAAGGCTTTATGGAATCCCTAACAGCTTGAATAGGGAGAGTAGATGTTGAAGTGTACCTGTGCCCAAAAGTAACGTGTCTTCTGCCCTATGCCAGGGAAATACTCTGTTAAGACACATGCAGCCTTGATACAGTGATAAATTGAGATGTCTAATCTGAGTGGTCTGCATGTTGGTGTCTACATGTTGGTATCTACATGGGATTCACATGTCCACAGACCAATTGTAGTTGGCAAAAAACAGGTCGATGTAGTCCATGGAGATGGAAATGATTCAACTCACCCTTAAATAGAGTGCAAGAGGTGGACAACTGAACAGGTTCTAACAATATTCTGACAGAGGATAGCCATCATCCTCATGTGTAGACATGCACAGCTAGCTATCCAAATTTAGACATCTTTATCTGGAGCCCAATCCCAACATAGCAGAAAGTGGCAGATGACCACCATAATGGCGAACGTAGGATGAGCTAGTCTGCAGTACCTGCATAACAGGTTTTTTTCCCAGTAAACTTCCCACTTAGAACTGATTAGAGTAAGATCAGAGTGCGCTCGTGGGGATTGCATGACCTGGTGCATGAATCCCATCTGTGTGAGGTTTCTTCCCATTCTAGTCTGATTAATTAAGCAGTCAGGTGCACAACGTAACGTTTTTGGTATCGCTTGTAACTTCCAGTTTAATGCTGTGAGAGATGATTGTGACCCAGCACTCAGGGTGTAGTAATGGGTGAAGAATTTGTCAACCTAAACTGTTGGTTTTGATGTATCACAAGTCGAGATTAATTGCTGTTATATTATAGCCCTGGTAGCTTTTGAGAAAGGACATACCAGACAGGTCTATGGTAGTTTCTTGGTGACACCTTTGCCAGCTCACTGAAGTGTATGGGCATGCCTTAGTGAAAGGGAAAACTGTAGATACTGGATGTACTGAAAGGCGATTGCTTTGCTGAGGGACAAACCAAGCAAAACTTCTTTCTGATTTCCTCTGAAAAAGCCTCTATTCATTCTAGTTTCCAGACCATATGTCAAATCCTACTTGCTGCAGACAATTTTCCATTAATTTGCTTGGGAGGACTCCGAATGCATACAGCTGCAGGAGAGTCAATAGTTTAGCCCAGTTTCAGGTTTTCATCAGTGTGTGGGGTGTCTCTGTTAATGCTGCAGTCCCGTCAGGATTTTCTGTTTTGTCAATTGTACCTTCTACAATCCCAGGAAGATATAATTATTATAGGTCTTACTAGTCTCTTGAATATTTTTTTCAGATAAACATATATAATAGTTCCTTATTTTAGGGATGATGATGTATTTTTAGTGAGAAAAGATCAGACCTAAGCTCCATCAAGAATAAGGAATAATTCCATGGATTTCAGGAAGCTGCAGGTCTGTGTGGTGCACACTCTGGTGACTATGCTGTTTGTCAACACCAGGGTAACCAAAGATGCTTGGTATTTTACTTTTAAATATTGCTTTGGAGTTTCACTTCATTCATGGCTCTAGTGTTTTCCTTTTGTCTGTTTTCCCTCGCTCATCTTTTTCCTCGCAAACGGTGGCAGTTATGGTTTTCCTGTGTATGGAGGGAGAAGCACGTGGCAGTCAAAGGGTGGGTATGCCCAGAGGCTGCTGGAGACAGGGGCTGAAAGCAGGGCTAGTAAACTGTTGATGAGGCTTGTTTAAATGATGGGGATGCAAGAAAAGGGGGTGTTGCTGGAAAGGCTGGAAGATGTTCAGATCTGTGGGAAAAAGCAGAAACTTTGGGACTTGTTTTAATTATCTGGCATATACAAATTATGTGAGTTGTGATAGACAAAAATAATGCATATGTGCATCTCTATTCAGATAGAGTATAATATATGCATCATAATAAAAGGATTAAAGTGGGAACGGCCTAGTCTCCTGGCATGAGCAAAGTCCAGGTGTATATGGGGCAAATAATGTGTTGTGGGTAGAAAGCTCTTATATCTGCTTTTTGGTCTTGGAGGTTCACCGTGCTTTGAATGTGGCGTTAAGAAAGCTTACTTGCTGCTCATGCTGTGTAGAGTTAAAAGGAGAAACAGGCTGCAGGGAATACAGACTTTAAATAAAAGGCTGAGATTAATGCAGCATTTTTCGAAGGTCAAAGAAATGCAGAGTCCAGATTAAACACTCTGCAATATGTAAATACCATGCCATGTATGTTGGAGTTACGCTTGAGTACTGCAGAGGGGAAGCCTGTGTCTGCATCCCATTTTGGACAGGGTATTTGTTGCAGCAAAGCAACTGCCCAGCCCCAATTGTTTTAGCGATGAGCTGATCAATATCCCATTACTGGATGTAACAGTTGCTGCAGGAAGTGCACAGAAGATTTTAATGCATGAATTATGCATGCTGTGCTCATTCTTTAGTCTCAGAACGGAGTGACAGAGATTGTAAAGATGACTGGGGTAGTTTCTTGCATAAAGTGACTGCAGTGAAATGCTTCATATTTTCATGCACACAAGCAGCATTGAGTGGGACGGCCTATTTAAGAAGATATAAATCCCTGAGCTTACAGCACAGAATGCTTGATTTGAAAGCATTGCAGCCATGTACAGAGCCAGTTTTCCTGCTGTCTAACCTGCTTTCTGCTGAAGGTTGGCTGAGGGATGCTAACGGCTGTGCTTTGCTCTGAGGTCACAGTTTGAAGTCTTTTTTTTTTTTTTTTTTTAATTTGCTTTCCGCCGCAGAAGAGGATCTGTGAAGTTTATTAGTGCAACCATCCTTGTATTTTTCAAAGATACAAACTTGGAATAGTTATTATGAACAAAGCAGGACAAGCAGGAATTCACCATCTAAGGTAAAAAAGGGTTATTTTTATTTGTGGCTTTGAGTGCAGAATACGGAATATGCTGAGGCAGGATTATGATGATGCAGTGTGGTTACATTGACTCAGATATCTGCGCTGGAATGCAGAGTCAGGATTCTTGGGTGGATATGGCTGCATGGATCCTACTACTCTGATCGTTTTTAAATGGTTGTTTAAATATTGCTGAGACTAAATAGTGTTATACTTTTTGAATCCTGCAGTTTGTTCAAGAGTGTGCATTTCTGATCAATTTTTATCTGCTGTAGATGACAGCATTGTGGGGAGGGGCAGGACAGTCACTGAGATGATCAATATAATAACATGATCTGTTTCATTAGAGGTCCTAAGTGAATAATGACAGTGAAATTTCATTGACTTTTTTTTGTGTCTATCTCTACATATTCTGTAACATTTGCAAGCTACAGTAAAATGTGCATCAGGCAAATGAGTCCCAAAATCTATTGCTTGGCTGTCCTGTAAATAACTAAGATGATCAAACTGTTACATTTTGGATAAAAGTCTGGGCTGTATTTCAGTGTGTAGGCAAGTCTGTCCTTATTGTCCTTCAGAAAACTATGTACTGTCAGAGATTTTATGTACGAAGACAGCTATTTCTAATTATGTACTTTTCTGGAAATAAAAAAAAAAAGATATTAAAAGGATTCTACATTGTTTTCATTTGCACATTTGACAACTTGGGATATATTCAAGAAAATTGTTTAGCCAATGTAGGTGTATAGTAAAAATACCACCTTTTAAAAGAAGACAATTTAAATCATATTATTCTTGATTTACCAAAATAAATGCTTAAAAATTTCTATATCATTAATGCTTTGTGCATTTGTACATCTTCATATTTTGGAAAACACAGTACAAATGCTTTAGTTTCTGTGTTCAGTAACTTGAAGATGTACCCATACTTTCAAAGAGACATGTTGTCACAGAGTATTGAGAAACAGCTAGTTAATAAACCTGGAAGCTGTTTTTCCTGTGTGATTGGAAGGAGCAAGGTGTTACCAGTCAGCATTACAAGCAGTCACAACAGGATGCTACCATTCCTTGGGTAAATGCCTTTTTATTTTGAGTTTACATTATTATTTTTTTACATTTACATCTAATAACACCTGATGGGCCAGTTTTGGATCCCTGAGACCTTATGCCATGTTGCATGGAAACACACATGGGCCCCTGGCTCAGTGAACAGTGTGTGGTTGTTAATTACCTAATAATCAGCTGGAAGAATGGTGTACCAAAGATGAGGTATTGTTAATATT
This sequence comes from Falco rusticolus, assembly GCF_015220075.1. NCBI lineage: Eukaryota > Metazoa > Chordata > Aves > Falconiformes > Falconidae > Falco > Falco rusticolus. Next base: position 42,554,297 of record NC_051191.1, on the reverse strand, counting down.
GCTTTACAGAAAACACGTCAAGCAGTCATTGGGCTGAAGGGGCATTTCTGCACCCCCCGGTGTGTGTGGACGTGCCTTGTGCAGCCCCGCAGGTTAGCTGGTGCCCTGCCACCCGGCCAGCTGCGTCCCCCCTGCTCTTGCCCAGGGGTGCGTCCTTTCATCAGCTTTCCTTCCCGTGCTGGGAAAAGCTGGCTGTTCTCAGGGATAAGGAACATGTTCAGCGGGCGAGGAGAGGCGGTGCCGGTTTCTGGGATCCTGAAGGCCTGCTGGCTGGATGCTGAGTCACAGAGCAGGTCTGGGAGGTGCTCGCTGGCCCCCTGGCTGTGGCCACATCAGCCCTTGCAGTGACATGAAGCCTGGGGAAGAAAAATACGCCTATAGGGAAGAGGAGCATCTAAAGGGAGAAAAGAGAGAGCGAGCTGTTAAAAATCCTCCCTGGCAAACACTGCATCTCACGTGTGGTGAGTGCAAACACACTTCTGGGCTGCGAACTCCAGGCTGGAACCCGGGGCGGGGGCGGGGGGGCGATGGCAGTGACATCAGCAAGAGCTCCCACAGTAGTAACACGATGTGTATGATAGCTGCTGCTTGCAAATGTGCTAGTCATTCTTCATTTGCTATGGAGGACTGATTATATTTTCTCTGCTTCTGCCACGTGAAATGCATAATTTGCAGATTGAGCAGGCTTTCAACCAGGGAAACAGATATAAAAAAAGAGAGTAGCTAACAGCAGAAAAAAATGCTTAAATGCCTCTCGGTTAGTTAATTAGGGAATACCTAACTATGGGTATCACAGGAACTAAGTAAAATAATGGAAACCTATTTCTGTGAGAGAGTTACACATATACAGTTAAGGGCTGAATTCAAAGCATATGTGGTTTACTGAAATATGGCTCAGCTGTTTCAGTGCTTTGCTACTATTGCCAGATGTATTGGTGATTAAAAATTACTTACATTCTTTGATTATCATAAATAAAAAGCATCACAGCTACACTCACAGTGACATGGATTAATGTTAATCTTATAACAACATTCTGGTTTTTTTCCCTGTTGAAACAGAGGTACTTAAATTACCCGTGTTTAATGAGAAAACAGATATACCAAGAAATGGTAAACAAGTGGAAATACTCATTTTCTCTAAGAAATAATGGCTATGATTTTCCAAGGCATTTGAGAGAGGTATTTAGGGTCCACTGAAATTCACTATTGAATAAGGGACTGTGATCTTTAGTCTATTTGGCTGAGATTTACAGAGGGGCATATGTAAGTATTTTTAGTCATTACAGAGAAAACAGCTTGGATAAAAAGCAAGGAAAACAAAGGCAGCCCAGCAACTATTTGCTGTTAATATAGGTAATTTGAAGAAGAGCAGATTTTTTTGTTGTTGTTGTTCTTCTTCTTCTCCCCAGTCTCCTCAGAGAACTGGGTAATTATATAATTTAAAATACGAAGAAATAATCCAGGGTACTATACAGAGAAAAGGGTTAAGAAGGGAAGATCTTTCAAGCGTCTTATTAGTAAGGGATATTGTTAGAAAAAAAGCAGCTTAATGTGGACAGAAGTCTCCATTAATAACGTGTTGGAATATTCTCTTTCTCGTTCTCATTATAAGGTCAAAGATTCAATTACAGTACTTGGTTTTCTCAAATCACAGCTTTGCAAATTTTAACCAGCTTGGACTTAATTCTGGAAAATTATCTTGCAATAAATACATTTGCATTCAGAGAATTGATGCTTGCTACCAGATCTCATTGATTTTGTTCTTGCTCTGGGCTGCAGACCAGATCCATTCAGTAAAGTTAATAAATAACTGAAGGGGTGACCACTTAGGAAAATCAGAAGCTTCAAGAGCCGATGCTTAGGCATTGTGTGAACTCGGATGAACATAACTCAGTCCTCACTCCCTGTTGCAGTAAACTGGCATTGCTACCCTTTAGAGTTATATCTTTATGATGAATAAAAGGAAAGATTTATTCTTCTGGTCCACATTGGTTTTCATTTGTTACTGGAAAGAGAAAGCAGAATTACTGCATATTAATAAGAGAAATTAATGCATATCGAATGATCTTGAAGTTCGAATTGTTCCAAAAGTGGCAAAGTAGTAGATTAGCAATAAAGAAATACTTTGGTGTGCATCTTTGCTAACAGGAGCATGCTTCTAAGTTATTAATAACATGTTCAAAGTGTTTTCCTGTAACTCACTGTGTTAGACACGGTTAGTAGTCATTTATTTATTTTTGCATTTCCTACTCTGACAGAGAGGAGATCACTAAGAATAATCACATTGTTTATGGCTGATTAAATACATCTTCAGACAGTTAGAAATTGGTAATTGCGTAGTAACATTTTAAGTAACCTGTGTATTCTTCATCAGTGCTTATTAACAGAAAAATGTGTCAGTGTGTGTTGTCTGTATGTAATACCTGCTTAGTCAACAACTCTGTTCCCTCAGCTCTAATGTTTCAGCAGTAACTGAGAATGGCCACATTTTCTGTTCTGTTAGCATTTCCCTGTAAATAACACCGAAGGGACGTCGAAGGTGAGTTCTGTTGAATATTACTCATTGGTAGCACCAAAAACTCATTTGACTTAGCTGAGCAGCAAGAGAACTGGAACTCCTTTATCCCATTTGCTGAAGACATTATTCACAGTACAGTAATATTTCAGCATGTTGGAAACAAGGTCTTTAATCTCTTAGGAGAAACGGCTAAGAGGAGCCTGTGTCTTAGGATTTCTACTGGTAACATTTTTACTAAAAAAAGGGCTGGCACACTAAAGTTTACTTTATAAAAATAATTATTCTCCTGCCTTTTGTGCTGGAAGCTATAAATTCATTGATTAATGTAGGTCAGTGAAACTATTTGGAGTTTTTCAACCGAGCCTTGTAAGCTGCATCTCATTCCTTCTTTTAAAAATGGGTTGAGTGTCTTAAAGCATGGATTCGGTACAGGTATTACTTCTGCCTCCTACAGCAGCAATGCACAAGGGGCACGTTAACTAGTGGAACAGTGTGGCAGAAAGTAAAACCATTGTAGACAGCAAAATCTGTTTCTCAAGGTTTAATGTTTGAAGCAGATAGACTACATTAAGATAATGGCACAGAAATCTGCAAACCTTTCAGAATGAGGAATTCAAACAGTCTTTTTCTCCAGCTGCTGGAATCTGATCTGACCACAGTGTTTGTCCCTCTTCAGCCCAGCAACTGATCTCCCATCCTGAATCCTTCTTCAAAGGGAATGGGAATGATGATCTTTTTCATTTGATACAAGGCTTTTCCGGTTGCAGCCTGTTATGGGATGAAATTATCCTTAGGCTGTTTGTTTTTTTCCATGTGGAGAAGCCCAGCAGACTCCAAAAGTCTCACTGGTGCTCTTGACCTCAGATGAATGCCAGCAGTTTGACATTTTTGTGTCACAAGGCTTCCTACTGATTGTTACTGACTGGAAAATGGTGTTAGAAAGGAAATACAAAATTTGACTGGATTAACCAACAGAAATTAAGAACTGTATTAATCTTTAAATGTATATATCTAGCTAAGGTAATGATGATCAGTTTGATATTCCAGCAGGCACTTTAGGAATATAGGCCGTATTCCGTATAGGAAAACACTGACATCTGAATAAATGGAATCCTTCAACTCGTTAGACCAGCAAAATAATGAGGTCACATGTTGGAGACCATCACCACAGAGTGCTTTACAAATTTCAGTAACTTGTATCAAGCCTGTGCCAGATTCTAACCTACGATATGTGAGGAAGGGTCAACTGTTTCTAGGGTCCAAAGTACGCAGCCTTTCGTGGCAGGGCTGGAATGGGACTGTTCCTAAATATGCCCTTTATTTAAATTTCTAGATCTGGTAGACTGGGCCCCTTTGAAAATGTTCTTAGTGAGGCATGAATAGGATTTCGTAGCTGCAGGGAATGACTGCAGAGTGGTCACAAACCTGGCCACAGTCTTTGTCCTCCTCCTGGGGCAGAGCATGCTGTTTCCTCGTGCTCTTTGATAGGAAAACTTCAGAGACAACCCTGGGGAGAAGTCTCAGCCAGGAAACAGCCAAGGGTTGTGAGCTGGGAACTGGCAGACTACTTTCTCTTTCCAAATGGAACAGAGGTATCAGAAAGGTTTCTGCTTGGTTTTCCTTTTTCTGCTTCTTTTAGGAAACCTGTTTCTTACTATAACTTAAATTGAGGACTTTCTACTGCATTCACACAGAGTTTAATGGGAATGAAACCAGTAGAAACTTCCATTGATGTAACACAGTGTCTTTCAGTGGAAAGCAGGAGGAAGAGAGTTTGGGATGGAGAAAGGGGAACCCTTGCAAGGAAAAGCAAGCGTTTCTCAAGGCTGCCTCACATCTAACCAGGGGGTGATCTGTTTGGAGTGACTGGAGAATTATTTAGGTTGACCTAGGGTTTAAAGCTTTCATAAGGAGCCTTTTTGTCATGCAGATTGTGAATATAGCGATGCCCATCTAGTGACTGATTTGCCAGCTTTTCGTGGTAATTTAAGATGGGGTCTTCTCCAACCTAAATGTTTCTATGATTCTAAGGTCACAAATGAGGAGTACATGACTTTACTGATAGCACTGAATGGGATTTGATGCTATTGGTAAGATAATTGGTTATGCAGAATCACATTTCTACAAATTGTGATTTGACCAGGCAACCCAAGCAATCATTTTTTATGTATTACATCTTGCATGAATCAGACACTTCAAAAGGAAGTTCAATATGAATAGAAATAATAGCATAGAAATGTAAACTCCTCTGCTTCCCTGCACTGGGATTCATGGGGCTCAGTATAAAACGGCAACTGCAGCCTCAACACAACTTGTTGGTTGTTTCTCCCATAGCTAAGGTTTCAGATAACCCAGAAACCACATTGTCTGTAGAGGCCATAAGCCGTGCTTAGAAGCTGTACCTGAACTGCTTATTAATTACGTGCAGCTCAAAATCTTCACATTGGCCACTACTGCCAAAACTATAGTTGCTCATCTCTTTTCTTGCCTGCAGTAACACCATGCTTTAGGAGTTAAACAGTTTTTTTCATGGAAACCAAGAGAATTTCTGATGTTAACCTGCATAAACAAGTGCTTTTTTTATCTTAAGACCCAAAGAAATCCCCAGCTGGCTTTTTAAGACATCTTTTTTTCCTCTCTTGAACCACTTGATGGCAAAAAAGGGGAGAAGGACAGATGATCTGAATTTGTGAATCGTTATTATATTTGTAACAAATGTACTTAAGTTTTTTATCTTTCTGTCATTTCTGCATTTGTTGGCAGTGTCACAGAATTGTGTCCACACACAGTTTGTTCCAAATTTGTGTTTCAGGTTCCTTGAATAATTTTTTTAATGATACAAGAGCTCAGGAATTCCTATTACTACGTTTGTGATGGTAATGTAGCAATGTATTAATCATAGCTGCATTTGTATAATTACTTCTGGACTTTGTTTCATTATTGGTTTTATACTCAGCTTGAAGCAGTGAGAACTACTGGAAAACAGTCATGTAGTGCTACTACTGTTGCAGAATAAAATAATACTTTTGCTGACTGGGTTCAAATGCTTTGTCTTTTACCAGAAATGCATGTTGCAATGGAAATAAGAATGCTCTACAATTTATCTTTTAGACTTCAAGACCTGATTTTCCTTTCGTTACTTGCTATTCCTATGCCTTATTTGAGGCATCCAGGCAAAAAGTATCTGAAGGAAAAGAAGATGTACATGCTGCTAGTGTTAGAGAAATGCTTATTAGTTGCTACTCATCTTTGTGGCTAAATATGTGTATTGCCAGAGCACCTTGGAACAGGGTGTTTATACAAGTAAGAGGTGTGTGAGTTCCAGTGGTGGTGGGTGGGGGCTTTTGCACCTTTTACACCACCTTTACTAGCAAAGCACTCAGTGCTTTCTGGCAGTCTGTGCCTGGGTCGATTCAATTTAACCTGCTGGGGCAGCCTGCTGTGAGCATGGAAATACGCTTCAGTAGAGCTGCCTCACCAAGAAAAAAAACGTATGTCAGTTCCTGCCGAGTTTCTTTCACCATCTTCCTCCTCCTCTCTCAAGTCCTAGTCCTAGAGCTAGCCTGCTCTCTCTACTCTGTCTCCTCTGCTCCCCTGTTCCAGGGGTCATGCGGTAACTAACCTCAGCCCCGAAAGCACCTCAGGCATCAGTGCTGGGGCACTTCATCCCCACATTCACTGGGAAGTATCACCCCTTGAGCTTGAGCACTTCATTCTCTTTATTAGGCAGCTTCAACACACTGGGCAAGAGTGTTATCCCCTCCTCTCCTTCTGTCCTCCTAGCCTGCAGAGCTGCTCTGAAACCTACAGGTAGCTTTCCCATTGGAAAAGTTAGACTTCGCTAATTAATAATTTGACACCAATGATGTATGATATTCTCCTGTGTATTTGCTCTTCATGATTTCAGTGGTAAGAGGCATGGAAAAATCCAGAAAGAAAATTTTATCATTCAGTCTATTTTTGGCCTCCCAAGGGTTTCACATGTACTATATGAAATTGTAGTTTATTGATTAATTCACAAAATAGGGGAAAATAGAACAGATTCTCATCCTGATGGGAAGGTGCTGAAAGGATAATATTGCATATCATTGTCACTAAAGGCAAGACTGCAGCGCTTCAGAGCAAACTCTTCTAATATGTATGTGTCTTCAACCTGATGGCAGTGGCACAAGTGGCTGCAACTCATAACACAGTTTCAAAACGGAGACAGGTTAATTTATTAGGAAATTCATGTAAATGAAGTTTTTCTGTGGAGGCTCACATGTCCTCTCATGATGCTAGGAAAGCAAGAAAATGCAACTATCTTCAGCACTGAGAATGCTCCATTGCTAGACGTTTCTGCCTGACAAGAGAAGGATGCTTTTCCTTTCATGCCCAGGACTTGCCCTAGGTCTGTGAGCAGGGTGTGAGCTGTACCTGCAAAGGTGCGGGCAGGATCTGCCTTAAAAGTAGCAGCAAGCTGCTGCACACAAGGCCCCAAGTTCAGCCTTTTGCAGCTGTACCTCAGTTAAGTCCTCCAGATTTGTTTGGTTCCCCAACTTGGACTAACACTGATAGCAGCAGAGCACACATATATGTACATTTTACAAAAAGTTTCTGGCTCTTGTGCATTGTAGCACTTCGCTCCTGAATTTTACCCATATAAAGCAAATCGTTCTCATTTTGTTTCTAGAATATTTTAGTGGCCATCAGCTTATATATGGCAAGCATCAAAAAGAAGTGTGTGCTTATTTCGTCGTGCATCATTTTCTGTATTCCAGTTGTTCATATCTGGTCTGATTAGTTCTTTGGTATTGCTGTGAGGGGAAAGCCTGATGTGACATTACAAGAAATATGAAACAGGAAGAATTTTGTTGTAGAGTGTAATATCCATACTCTTCAAAACATATGATAGAGCATAGATGTAAACTAAGTTTCTTTAGCTTTGGAAAGAGATGTCTGAGTGAGGGGAGCTCTAATATTATGAAGGCTGTGCAGAAGGGGAACAGGGATGACTGTCACTGTTTTCTGTAATGATTTCATTCAAAGCTCCCTTGTTCTGTAGTGAGAAAAGGTTCAGAATAAACAAAATAATGTATTTTCATTTAAGGAATCGCTAAACTGTTCACATTATTGCTGCAGGGTGTATAGGTGCACAGTGTTCATATTATATGGGCTGAGAAAGTGATGAGACAAATTTGCAGAGGAGCAATCCATCAGAGGCTATTAGGCAGACGGGTGTTACCTCCAGTGTGGGAAGTCCCCAGATCCCAAATTTCTGGGGGAAGAGGGTGTTCTGGAGAAGTAGCAGAGTTACAGCATCCTGGCCTGGATTCTCTGGGGCATTGTCTGGGGCAGGACTGCTAGGTCAGATGCACCATGGTCTTAATCTGCATGGTTCTCAGGTTTTAAGGTGGGGGTTGTGACAGTGGTATGGCTGGCAGCCAAAAAAGCTGCCATGTGTGGTGCTGTGGAGACTCTGGACAGTAAAGCTGTCCATATGCAGGTGATCGCAGGCTGCTGGGATGCAGCCAGACCCCTCAGGACTTTCTCGGTTGTGTCATGAGCCAAGACTACAGCCCAAAATCAGGAGGTTACTGTCCCTGGCATTGGTGTTAGTTTCTTCGGAGGCTTTGTACCTTCTGTCACTTATTAGCAGAATTTAAATGCAGGTTCATCTTCATAATTTTGGGATTTGCCTTTCTGGGATTTTTTTTTATTTGACTTTTTTTTAATGCTCTGTTTGCTAGAATCTTATAGCATAAATAATGAAAAATCCTTTTAGACATTGTGTGTTCTATAAAAGAAATGGACATGTGTTCACACACGGAGTCAGCTAAAATAAACCAGTACAAACTGGAACAGACACTCACATACTTGTGCATGGAAGTATAAACATGCATATACTAGAGAGGCTATAATGAAGCTATATCTAGCATTGCATACTAAGAAGATGGAAACACGCTTCTCCCCTCCCCCCCCAACATCTGCTCCTTTGAATCTCCATTTGAGACACATTTAAAAATAAACCAGACTATTTTTCACCTGAAATACAATCAGTAATGAGCTAACACATTAAAGAAGGAGATGCTAGAGAGTTGAGTACCATCTGGCATAAAATGTAAGCCCCCTTTACCTGTTATTTGTGTTAGAAAGATCTGCCGGGGCTACAGCAATCAGAAGTCCATTGGTGGCCTGGTAACCATCCAGGCCATGAACATTTTCTTTAATGGGCTTTTACTGAGAAAAAAGAGAACTGTGATTTTCCAGAGGCTGGTAAAGAACCTTTTCTAAGGACTGGGTCCAAGTAAGCATTTAGTAGTATTCAGAGAACTGATACCATTGGGTTACTTTGCTGTCTTGCTTCCTACAGAGCATCCACTCCCTTATGAGAGGCCACAGACTGTCCCATCACATACGATAATTTGGGTGAAAGTAGATATGGTGCAGAGTTGTTGGATGACATAATGTAAGGTCATAAGGAAGGCCAGACGGGACCAGATGTAGTCCAGCATCCTGCCTCGAACAGTTGCTCACAACAAATGCTTTCCCTGCTCTACATCCCCAGCTTCCAGCCTTTGGCTGCTCAGAGAATCCCTGATCTGGAGCCATCGAGCCAGTTGGTGGGTGTTTAATAGCTGCTGATTAACCTGTGCACCAGGAATTTGTTTAATCTCCTTTTGAACTGGTTTATCTCTTCAAATGCTGATAAAGGCGTTTTCATGACGCTCCTCTCTGCGCTTGTAACGTGTTCTCCTTTTCAGCCCAATGGGAGTTTAGACAGTTGTGTCAGAACTTCCTCAAACAGGGAAAGTATGAAGATAAAAGAATTTAAAAACATAAATATGTGCTTTCCCAGAGAAACTTCATTCTTTTAACTACCGCAGCGCGTCTTGGATGCTGTAATGTGCTTCCTTTTTGTTCCCATGGTGAATATTAACGCTGTGTCTGTGTCTCAGTACTTTTCAAGGTGACTCTTTAAAGAGTTTTTCTCTTTTATTGTACTTCTGCTGTGCCTGCAGAAGCTTTGCAGGTGACTTTGTTTTCCTGGTTCTAGCGTGCATCTTGTCATGAATTCTAGACTTCCTTATGCTGGCAGCTATTTGTAATAGAAAACAGAGAAAAAGAGAAGTAATTGTGTGCCGTTCATTTCTACGCTTGCCATATTTATATTCTCTCTTAGCCTGAAAGAAGTATGTACAACTCAGGCCTATGTATATATAATCTTTTATTCTTTTGCACTAATTATTCATTTATTAAAGTCTGTTGAACTGTGTAAGAAGAGACTTTAGAAAAAACACTCGAGATTGTTTTTTCAGAGGTCAAAGGAAAAATCAAATGTGGTAGTTTCCATTTGTTGTGCCCTTTTATCCTTAGCCTAATTTTTATGTGCATCCAAAACTTTTCACTTACCTTAAATGAAATTTCAGCCAAAAGCAGGAGGTACCTTTCCACAGGGAGGAGGTACCTTGAGTAACAGCAGTGGTGCTTGAACTACTGGCGAAATGAGACTGCAACAGGTAAAGCGGCAAGAGGTTAGTTGTGAAGCTAGACCCATTGCCTGCCCAGTGGCCGGATGCTGTGAATTGAGCCATTTGATGTAGGTGCCACATGGCTGTGCAGTGTGATGGCTCTTGAGTGAGGTTTTATCATGGGAAGTAAATGCAAGCAATTAGCTCTGCTGTCATTTGCAATGAAGGACAACTCAGAAAGGCTGTGTCGTGTTTTATCTGAGTTCATCACGTTTAATGTGGGAATAGCAATGCTTCCTTCTTCCCATGTTTATTCTTGTTTATTTGGAAACAAAATTCTTGGGGAACTCTGATTATATTTTTGTTGCCCCCAGAACAGCAGCTTGAGCCTTCATTGGAAATCTTTAGACTTTCCTGTAGCACAGATGATAAACATGTCCTTGATTTTAATGACTTTCTTCATCACTTGAAGATGTCAGAAGTCTTTCTGTGAATACTCTGTATATCTTTGTCAGTATTTCTTGCCGTGTGGAGCTCAGCTGGCAATGGCAGCATATAACCCACTCACTGTACCTAATTATTCAGAGAGATTTCTGCTGTAATGTCTGTGTGGGAATGTACCTGATGGAATATATAAACCACAGGCTAAGGTTCAATTGTTTGTGGAAGCCAAAAGAACAAGGAATAAGTAAATAACTTATTTATTTATTTATAATAACTTATAAATAAATAATAAGTAAAGTAAGAGGGAAAGAGCTGATGTCTTTGGGGCAGCAGACTGAGACAAGGGATTTCTAAGCTGAATTGAAAGCTTGAGTGAAAGTTAAATATCAGGGTGTGGACATTTTGGCTGATGTGATCCAGTTTCTGCCCTCTCACAAATGAATAGTGAGTAGCTGCATTTGAAAGAAATTCTGCTGAGGCACTTCATTTTCATTCAGTACCCACAGGCCAGGTTTGCAGGTTGAAAACTCAGTCAGATGTGCCGTAGGGCCACAGCTGTGCACAGTGGTGTGCTCCATCACTGGAGCAAGGGACTGTGGGAGTGCCACCAGGGTCTGGAATGGTCAGAGGATCAGAGGATCTGCAAGGGAATGGGATTATTATCCTCTTTATTTTCAAACCATGTAACACACTTGTGTATGACTTCTGAGTGAACAAAAAGAGAATTCATCTTTGAGTTGTGTTTGAGCTATGTTCCCTTGAAAATGTAACTAAAAATTCTCCGTAGTTGAGAGTTAAGAGTGGCGTGATGTAGAGTCCTTGTCATTTTTTAAAGTAAATATCTTATAAGCAAACTTTGTCGGAAAGTGTGAGGGCAAACTGGTTCTTCTAAGACCTTCCCTTATGTTCCACTCAGGTTTCTTGTTGGTTCCTATGGGTTTATAATGGGTAAAAAGAGCCTAAAAAACTTATATGTATGAATGTTTTTTCTCTGATGATTCAGAAATGGTTCAAATTCAATTGGAATTGGTTAATTGTAATGTTATTAACACACTCATAGTTTGGCATACATTCAGTTTAAAACTTTAGAAGTATTTTTAATGTTTTGCCTGCTAATTTCTGTAGAAAATATTCTTATGATCTGCAGCATCCATATAACGTGGACCAGTCTACTTAAAAATAATACTGTGTTGATTTTTATAAGTTATTTATGATGAGACTGAGAACAAAATGCTGAACATCTTCAAGGCTTCATACCATGAAAATCATAATTTGTGCTCTTTTTATTTCTTTTGATATGTAGTTAATAAAATTTGGGCTGATTTCATATTCAGTAAGCAATTCTCTTTCTTCTCTCCCAGAAAAGGTGAAGGATGGGATTTATGCACTAGGCTTAGACATCCTCTTTTCCAGCACTTAATTTTAAGATTATATTTAAATTGTAAATTCAGCTGGTTTTAATAGTAATAAAAAAGTTAAGATGTTGAAATTAAAATTAAATGTTTTGTCTAAGGGGTCCAGAAAATAAACTACTGAAAAGTCTCTTTTCTCGTTTTGTCTGAAAAGTAGTTAGCTAGAAATACTGTTATTTCCTCAGTTCTAAATGTACTTTCTGGAAGAGGAGTAGCTGTAGATCAAATAATTAACAGGTCCGGCTCATGAACCATCACTTAACTACTTTGCAGCGGCCTAGTATGTCACCTAGATAAATTTTCTGGTGTTACGTTAGGTTGTCCTGCATACTTGCTATAATTAAGATATATTAGTTCCTTAGACAATGTTCCAACAGATTGCCTATGTCCATGTAATTTATATTGCAATAGTATATTGAGAAAGCAACACAAAATATTCAGTTGGAAGTAGGGATGTGTTTACCACTCTATTTATCAAAGGTAATCTTGATTATGCTAAATCTTGTGGGATTTTTTTCTGAGGTAGTATTTCTTTATGCCTGTAAGTTATTAACATATACCAAAAGTGTGTCCCGTGGCTCCATGTGGGCTTATGCAGCCAGGGTGGGGAAGCAGGAGACCAGCCACAGGAAAGACTTCAAGCAGAAATCCATGTTGATGCATAGCTCTGAAATGTAAAAGAGCATTTTTGTCCGCATTTGGTTGGGCTTATCCCCCAACACTGTGATTCTCTATGAAAAGACCCAGAGTTGAATCGTGCAGACTTGTCTGTATCCTCTGTTCCCCATCTGCCAGTTTTACTGTGGGGAGGCACAGTCAGATTCTCATGGTTAATCTTTCATTATGATTATTTGAAGAATGATGGCATTACATTTCATTATGACATGAATAATTTCCTTAGACCTCTCAAACCTTTGATGCGTGACAAACTGATCTTAATCTGAAGTTGAACACCTTCACATAATTACTTGAATAGTAGGTAGGGTTGGTGTTTGATGCAGTGATCTGGGAAACAGCAGGATGTAAGGGCTTAAGGTAATCAAAGCCCAGAAATATAAAAAGGTGCTGTATTCAAATTGTTGCTTGTTTAGTGCTTTATTAGTAATAGACTTATTTAGAAATAGAGGCTTGTAGAATAAGAAAAGGCCTCCTGCTGTCAGAAAGCATTATGTATGTTCTTTAACTTCTTTCAAAAAGGTCTCAAATTTTAAGAACAGTTGTTGGCTCCCACTCCTTCTTTGGAAGGTTGTTCCAGAATCCTCTTCCCTTGATGACTATAAATTTTATCTAGGCAAAGACTATTTATTTGTCTAAAACCAACCCCAACCCCTGAATCAATTTTCTGAAGAGTTGTCTGTGAAGTCTGGTTTCTAGCAACCCTCTCTGTTCTCATCAGGTGCTTGGGTACATTTAATTGCCTTTTACCATAAGTCTGGGAGTGGAAATTGTGCTGCTGCTTGATTTTTTTTACTACCACTATACATTCAATCAGAGACATGAACAGGCAGCATGCCCAGTCATCAAACCAGGTCTTCCCTTCTGCTCTCAGGTCTTGTGGAATCATTTATTCTAAAGCACAAGCAGGGAAAAGTCAGGCTTTCTCTTGTTGCTCTCCTAATACAAGGTTGATGGGAGAGAATGTAGTGTAATACGCCATAGTAATCGCAGATCAACAAAGTGTCCTCAAGACAGTGACATCAACAGAGTATTTTATCAGGTTTAATCTGAGTAAAAGTCAGTGAACCATATCATGGGATACTTTTTGTTAAGGCTTTTTGTGTTGAGGTTCACTGGACTCTGGTGACATTAGGCATGTATCAGTGAAGAGGCTTGTGTGACCTTACCTGGTGTATCACAGCTCTGAAAGGTGCATCAAGCACGCTTTAGTGACGAATGGGCAAAAGGTCCATCTGGTGGGGCCCCCTCTGTGGTGTTTTGCTTTGTCACAGTTGCAGACTCCAGAACAGATGGCACCAGAAAGGGCCTTCCGGGCTCTGAACTAGAGAAGGATTAAAATCCTGTGGACTACAGATTCCTCTGGCGGCTCAAAGTCTAGGACAGGCTTAAAGTCACTCTTGTTTCATTCCTTCAGAACTGAGCAAGTTACGCCATCTTAGTACCGACACGGCACAGTACTGGCTTTTTTTCCCATTTCAGTTTGCTATCCTTAACCTTCTGAAGATCGCTGTCCACCGTGAATAGAATGGTGTCCTTTCCTGGTGCCTGGCTTATTCAGATGCCACGGCCATTCAGTCGTTAAACTCAAGGAAGTCATCCTTTGATTGAACTGTTTGTTTAGTAAGGCTAGCTAGTTTCTTCTAAAAATCCAGATTTTGCTGCTGTTCCAGGTTTATATAGAGTTAACTCAGGTCTAGTGGCTTCCTTAGCTGGGCAGGCATAAAATACAAGCAGGGTGGGAGACCTGACAGCAGGAAACTTCTTGATTGTTTTTCTGTGGGATGCAGAACCTGCTCGTCATCCAAGCCTCTTGGCAATGAGATGGGCCGGACCCTTCCGTAAGATTTCTCAGGTTATCAGGACTGCTGGAATAGCAAGCACAGCAGTAGTGCACTGTCATGGCTGTGGTGGCAGACATCATATTTGATACAAACAGATGAAGCCTGTAAAAAGCTAATGAGAAAGAAATGGAATTCCTTTTCAGCTTTGAGATGCTTGTTATTAACATTTACTTAGAATAACAGATTAGCAATATGAGGAGAAGGTGATCCAACTTCATTTTTTCTTGAATCAGAGAAAGAGACACCTGGACTGGGAGGACTTGATGGGGTTATAAGGGATATTGAGAGTAAACCACAGCATATAGGTGAAACTTATTCTGCATTTCAGTTTTTTTAAAAAAAAACACAAAAAAATTGAAAATTTACTTAGATACTTTTTGTGGCATGCATTTATCTTTAAAACATTTCCTTCTTGATGCTAGTTCTAGCAACCCTAAATTGCAGTGATCAGAAAGGCTTTTCTTTGTGGTAAGAATTAAGCCCAATTAAACATTAATAGAAATACTCATCTGTGATATTGAATCAAACTAGTATGTTTATCGGGCCTCAAATAATGAATAAGCAATGAATCAGAATCAGAGAATAGTGAAGCACTCTTATTTTTATATTCGTTTTCTAGATTTGTGGTACTGAAGTGTGTGTGTATACATATATGTTATGTATGAGATATTTAGGGACTTTGCCTTCATTTTGTATCTTACTTTTTAATGAAGTGTTCTCAGATTGATTAGAGTTTTTAAAAGTGTTTCCGAGAGCTATAAAATTCTCTTGAGATGTAGGAATACCATAATTATGGGTTGAATTATTTTGTTACACAAATCGGAGCAGTTTATAGAAATGTTTTTAACTACATCAGCTAAACTCAGAGGGCATATTAAAAGAAAACAAAAATACCCTTTTTTGTCTTTTAAATCATGGGGGAAAAAAACCCTGAAGACCTTTAAGAGGATTTCTGTAGCAAGCCCTAGTATAGAACAAGGTAACAGATTAATCGAGCATTGAAAGTGCTGCCTAAAAAAGTCTCCTTGGACTGCCTGGTGAATATTGTGATAGGCCAAATGCAGGTTGCCTTACTCAAGCAGATTGGTTGGTGAGGACTCATTGATACAACAGACACTACACACATGCAGAGTCACAGAGTGAGTATGAGAAAAGAAATGGGTAGGGCTGGGGCAAGGAGAAGTTTAATATAAAACAAATGAAAACATTGGAGTACAGCTGCCAGATACTCCATACAGTAGCAGGCTGAGGCCAGAAAAGAGCTTCAGGCATTTGGAACCTCCTCCAACCCATCTGTTTTCTATGAATATTAGTTGGTGCTTAGACATTAAGTATTTAGGGCATGCCTATACCATACATCATGAAATGACACAGCAGTATAACCAAGTAAGCTGGCGATGCGGTGTGGACAGAGTGTGTCTGTCCTGGTTTGTACAGCATGGTTCAGGCTCTCGCTGATCTTCCACGCCGTGGACTGCAGAGGTTCCCTAGGCTCAAGTCCAGTGGTGCCACATCCCAAAACTGCAATGCCTTAAATGATTCTATGCAAGCGGATGTTCAAATGAGGGCGTTTCCCCAACTGATCTCAAGTTGTGTAGTGCATCAGTATGTCATTCCCAAAATTGCAGCCTGGATGGGTTATAAATTGCTCTAAGAGCAATTATGCAGATTCTTGATACTAAAACTTTGGGGAATTAAAAAAGTTACAGAACTTAAAATTTTAAGTTAAACATTCATTTTCTGTTACGCACAAATCTAAAAATATTGCCAAAACCACACAGTAAAACAGAAGACTAATTAATTAGAAAACTGATAGTCTGGAAGTGTTAAATTTAAAATGGAAGCCTTGCAATGATGAGTGTCTCTGAGATAAATGTCAGTGGATTTGCTGTGTTGTCTTCAGATCTTTAGAGGTTGGAGCAGTATTCCTGAGACCATATTTGTACCATTTGCAATTAAAAGAGGCAAGAAACTTTCCTAGGCCTCTAAAGTTAGCCTCTGAACTCCCCAAGTTAAATAAATGTGACCAAGCTTTCAAAAATGCTAACAAGCGATCTCCAATCAACTCTAAATGGATATGTAGATGCATGACATATTTCAGTGCAAGCTGTTTTTAAAAGACCATATTTGGATTTAAAACCTACCTTTGAGAACCCAGGTTTACAAAAACATGAGCTACAAGTTATAGCTGACACTGGATCACATATGTGCTCTCCTGTTAGGGCAGTGCAGGGATTCCCACTTCACCAGCCCTTGATGTTTCCTTATATTAATTATCTTCTTAAACAGTTCCTTCTTAACACAAATGTTTTTGCCTCTGGTCTTCGTTCAAAGCTGAAGTAAGTCATTATTTGATAATCAGGAGGCTGAAAAAACGTTTTTTTTCTCCTTAGAAAATTCTGAGTGGTAAGACATCTGCGTACAGGTAGACTGACACATTTGAAATTCAGAACTTGTGGGCTCTTAACAGAGGAAATGATTTTCAGTGTCCTGGTAAAAAAGATTTCA
This sequence comes from Falco rusticolus, assembly GCF_015220075.1. Taxonomy (NCBI): domain Eukaryota; kingdom Metazoa; phylum Chordata; class Aves; order Falconiformes; family Falconidae; genus Falco; species Falco rusticolus. The sequence continues at coordinate 42,537,445 of NC_051191.1, read as the reverse complement.
TTTGATTGATTTACTGGCTTTGAAATTACCTGAGTGAACAGTGCTCTTTTTCTTCCCTTCTGCAAAAGGCAAAATGCATGTCTTAGAAAGATGTTGTCCACAGAGGGCTAATTTCATTGTAAAATGTGTACCGAAGGCCTGTCCTTCATTATGTGCACCTTCACCTAAACCTCATGCAGCAAAAGAGTAATTGCAGTAGCTTTACAGTACACAGCACTACTTGAGACACCATATGCAACCATCCTTATTCCTATGTTAATGCAGAAGTGCTGAGAGTTCCTGGTGGAGCTGTGGCCCTGTTGTTCCCAGCTTGACCATCTGTTTGCTTGAGAGCCCACGTAATCACAGATATTTTAACAGGACTGGGCTCTTGAGGGCTGACAGTATGCTGCACAGGCGATGTTTGGTAATGATGGTAGAAGTTTAAGCCTGTGATGAATACACAAATGTGGAGCAATTTCAGTTATTTTGGTCATTTTAGCACAGAGTGACCAGGGGAGAGTATAAAAATATTCTGTGTTGAAAGGAAATTGTCTCTGGAAGACAGTCTTTGAGTTGGCAGGAAGAAGAAATGTATTCCAGTGTGATTATGGCTAAACCAGGAGGCCTGGTTATCCTGACTTTGCCTGACACTGACATTTTAGTGTTCTACTGTGTATAAACAGTTTTTATAGCATGACTGTAATAGTACCTAACTTTATGCAGTACTTCAGCAAAGTCATCCATCTGGCTAAGGCATCAGTGTGACACAACAAGCAAAGTAAAATCAAAGAAGCCACCTCTAAAAGGGCTCGTATTTTGTAATAGGAAGGTAAAAGGTGATGGTAACAAAAAACTACTGTGTATTTCTTTTGTGTGCAGAGGGGCATGCATGCAAGATTTACTGGTTTGTGAATAGTGAGAATTAACATAAGCAAACTCTGCACACAAACAGAAATTATGTAAAATTTTAAAACTGGTACATCTGGCCTAGTCTTTTTTCTCTCCAGGAGTATCAAATAACATCTAGTGAAGAAAGAGTATAAAAAGAAGGAAAAGATTGCATCATATACTCCTACAATATTCTGTCTGTCCCCAGAAATTTGTCACTTGGGAATTCCCAAATCACAGCAGCCATCTTTGAGCTTAATTGTATTTTAGAGATTTCTGTATTGCATGGTTGTGTAATTGCTTTTGAATGCCTTAAAAAATATATATTTACATCCTTACATAATTAGTGGTGAAATCCACAGTACACATGTTGCCACCATAGAGTGAGCTTTTGGTGCCAGTTGCCAAATTCTCCTCTTTCACTGTAAAGCTGCAGGGAGCACACAAACTGAATTTATTCTGATGAAACTAAAGTGGAACTTGTGCTCCACATGCATCTTTATTTTAAATGAAGCCTCTCTCTGGGACACGTTGCATGAGCAACCTGTTCCTCAAGAGACTCTGTAAGCAGGATATATGCAGCTTAGGAATACAAAGCCTAATTTGTATGCTTATTATATGTAATAGATAGGACTAAACCACCACCAGCTACTACTTTCAAAAAGGTATTCTGTGTGTCCTGCTGTTCCACAGTGGGCATCAACCACATGGGGAAGCGATGAACCTCTGACGCACCTTGCATCATCTTTGATGTTGCTGAGTTGCCATCTCCTGGTTCCTGGGCTGGTTTTTTTCATTTGGGGTTTTAAACCTTGGAGTTTTAAACCTTTAAAATCTAAAGGTTTTAAACCATTAGTTTTCCTCTTGAACTGCTGAGTGACTGTCTTTTACCTTCTCAACAATTACACTGCGTTTCCTTCTCTTATCTTGCATAATTTTAGGTCACATACTGTTTCACACTTCCCTAACACTTTTCATGAGTAAACCTGAGCAGAGGTTGCACAGTGTGCTAAGGTGGGTCTTGCCCCACAGATAGCTGAGTCCCTGGGCTGAAGGGACACTGCCAGCAAGGAGGGTTCAGTCCTGGCACCACATGAGAGCTAGGCAGAAGTGAAACATCTGAAGTGCCCATCATGTAGGTGTTGGGTCCTCTGTGCCAGTTCCCCCTTACTGCTTCTGGTGTTGATACAGCATTTGTCGCCGGTACCCTTCCACCTATATTGCTTTGGAGGGGAGGAGAATGAAAAGACCGGAACTGATTGCAGTGCCTAAGCCCCCTGCCTAAGCTGGGGACATCTGTAGAATAGCATCATGACATTTTCTGCTATGCTATATGTTTCTTTCCTAGTAACACTTAGGAAAATTTTTTCACTGTTAATGAGCAATGAGTTGTCTTCCTTTCTGGCTCCCTCAAAGAACTCCAGCTGAGCAGGGAGGCATGGGTTCCTCCTAAGAAATGCAACTGATCTTCACTGGTATATCACACCGAATTACAAGAATACATATGCAATTCTGAGTTACCATTCCATGGAAGCTTTCATTTTTGAAAGAATAATTACTGCTTTTTCTCATAATGTACATAAATATCTTAATTTCTTTAGTATTTTTAACAGAAAAGGTTACTATTACATACTGTGTTTAATTCCTCATCATTCATTTACTGTTACTAAATATGTAGCATCAACGACTGCAAAAGAATATAGAATGCATAAGGAGTACAAAAATGTTGCAGTTTTCAGACTGTGCACAAAGAAATGTTACAGAGAAGTATCTCCTACTAAGTCTCAGCTGTGCCTTCACTACTAAACATATTACGGTATAAAAGAATATATTTTGTATTAATTTGTATTAATTTTTTATGGTACATTTATCAGACATAATACACATAAATGAACTATGGTGTATAAAATCAATTAGTATTCTTAATCATGAGTCTCAACTTATTTGTGCTGAGCCCCCAAGCAATGCAGTAGATTTTGACTTTTTACAAAACTACAGTGTTTTGTGGCCTAAGTTTACAAAATACTAGAGAAAACTATTCTTAAAAAATAAAAAATATTTTAATTTATTAATTGTATCATTATCGTGATTAAAAGCTTAAAACTTAAGTGAAAAGCGATAAACCAGATTATTATCATCTATTTTTCTTCCCCTTCTGGGGACAGCGGAGCAGCTGTAATTACTGTATGCAGGCGTTCATGTTTGCCAGGGAAAAGCTAAATACATGTTTAATTGATAGCAACAAATCAGCTTCTCAAGTGAGGAGAATGAGTGCTTGTGCTTACATCCAGTAGTTGCAGCCGCTTTTCCCCTCCCAATCTGCAGCAAGTGACCTTGCCGTGGCTACACTGAAAGATAGCTGTTCCTTTCTTGGGGGGAGTAGAAAATGGAGAAATCCAAAAGATGTGGAGCTTACAGAAATTGAAGTGACCACTTTCTAAATTAGGAAGCAGAAGCTAATGTTGCTATAGTCTCAGTAATACCTCTCTATGTGTGCACGCTGAGTTCGCTTTAGATTGTAGCCTGTTGTCCCATCTGAAGGATGGACACCCAGAAGAGCATGAACTACATGCCGGCATTTCTTACATGGCACATTCTTTCCAGTTTCTGGGAACAGCAAGACAGTAGTATATGTCCTCTTTAAAATGGCTTTTTCAGATTTAAGACCAGCCAGAACGCAGATCCTAGTTTGGTTCCACTGGTTTGAGAAGGGAAGTTAGGGCGAGAGAGCCAGAAACAGAGTGCATACCCTTCATGGATCCTCCTCGTGCATCTTGCCGTAGCAGCAGTTTTAAGGCATTGTGAGCCAGCGGTCACATTGAACCATCATTTTCCATAACCACCAAAAATCTAAATGTTTATTTATGCTTTTGGCTTCCTCAGCATTCAGTGACAACAAGTTACCTAATTATGTGTTCCTTTAAAATCCGGGGCCTGATGATATTACTGGTTATAGTGCAAGATACAATGAATAATCACTCTTCATTTTCTCTACCTCATTCACAAGGTTATAGACCTTCCAACATTATTGGTCACCGCTTTTATGAAACAAGGAGTATAGGTTTATGCAGTTCTTGTGTGGAAGATGTTCCATACCCCTAGTTCTCTTTCTTCTCCATCTCCGTAATTTCTCAAATTCGGCTTGTTTCCTTTTGAGTGTCCCCAATGGCAGCTGGATAAAAAAGGTGGGCACAGCACAGACTTACAGAGCAGTATAATGATTTTTTCAGTTCTCCTAAATTAGAAACATTAGTCTTAGAGGCTAAATGCAAGCTGAGAGAAATTGTTTCGAGTTTATCTTCAGTGTTTAAATCAGACTAGCTGTGAGAACAAAAGTTTGTAGCCTGTGGTGCAAGGTGGGAGTACTTACAGAAAAGGGATGAGATCACTAGTTGTTACAAGAAAGAGAAGCAATTTATTGCCTCAAGAAAGTGGCAGCATTTGCTAGAAGCTAGCTGAGAATTTAATATAGCCAAAAAAACTAATAACACTATTGAGTGCAAGGTATTTATTATATCAGCTTTTGTTCGGAGGCTTATCTTTGAAAGGCATTGGGTAGGTCACCTCAGGTCATCAACACTGAGACGTCATGGAAGAAGCTGTTTTGTAAGATGTGTTTTCCCACTGATGACAGGGTGTTTCTAGCCTTTATAAAGGGTAGAATTTGTTCTGGTGCAAAATGGTTGTTTAGTGTTAGCCACATAGGGCATTTAGTACATTGCATCAAACGTATCACTGGCTGTGCACATACAGGAGTTTGGATGGTTCTTGTAGGAGCAGCACTTTTGTTTGCCAGTTGTGGGGATGGTCACCCAGCCTTGCGTTTGCTGCCCTGGCATGAGCTGGTTCCAGTGGGTAGCACGTGTTTCTGTGAGTAGAGTCTGCTCCTAATGAGGATCTTAACAAAACAGAGAGTGCTTGAGCAGTAGGAGCAGATGTTCTGGACAAATATACATGAGGTAGGATCATTTTTCCACATGGGTTGTCATTCTAAATCATTTCTCTGTATAGCTTCCCTGGAAAGACTGTATGTGGCATCTGTGGATATATGACAGTGTGAGGCTTCTTTCCCCATCAAAGTAAGTTCGCACATGGCATTTAGAAAGCTCATTTAAAGCTGCCCGTTAAAGTTCGCGTACTTAACGCCCCGTCTGCTCAACGTGGTGCAACTGCATGACATAGTGAAGTTGAACCCAATTGTTCTGTTTGTAGTAAGCTTTGAAGGCTGCTGCTACAGTGAAGAGCCAAAGAAGTCGGAAAGTCTGTGTGCTTTTTAGCTTTTTCCAACCGTATGAGATGTATGAGATACCACTGGTTACAGAACTGCCATTGCCTTTATCTAGAAGTCATCACAGATACAACATGCCCGTAGTATTCTCAAGTTTAGCTCCCTTTTTGACCACTGCTGAGAACTGGATTGGTATTTTTAGAGACTGTATTCATGCTAAAATGTGGGGGGGGGGGGTTGAACAGTAATGACTGATTTAGACTCTGGTTTTCTGTATGTACTGTTATTTTTCCCCAGTATTCATTACTTCTATTATCAGAACGGAATTTCATCTCCCGTTTTACCATTGTACCTTCAGGTATTTGGTATCATGATCTCCTGTAATTCTGCACAGATAGCTTAGATCCTTGAAAAGTGTTGTATCTTTAGCAGTCTTCAATAATCTCAGTGTTCTGCCCCTTTCTCTTTCCTTTGTAGATCTGTTGAACAACAAAATATCCGAGGGATCCCTTGTTCCATTGTCAAAACCAACCTGTTATGGCTACACTTTGTTTTACTTCTTGTAATGCTTATTAATGTGTAAAAAGACATTCTGGGAGGAGAGAACATTTCCCAGGGAACTACCCCATGAGCTGTGGGTCCAGGCAGCATGCAGGTCTCTAGTATCCAGTGCTGTGCTAGTTTCTAGGTTTGGTTTCTTCACAGAGCCGGAGTCAGCAGAGAACGATGCTTCAGCACAATGCTTATATGACTAAGCTGTTTTCCCATCTTCCTAGATTTGCTGCTGGACTACAATAAATAATCAGAAGAGTACAAAGATAGTATTTTCATTATCACTATCTCCTGTGTAGGTGAATAGAAGTTTGTATCATGACTGAATTCTGAAGCAAGGTAGCAGTAGATGCATGAATTTGATGGTTTCCAGCTTTAGCTGCTGGGACACAGCTATTGCAAAAACTTGCTATTTAGATTTGCGGTAAGTGTGTATCCTGTTTTACCTGGTCAGTAAAATTCACAGTGTGGTAAAACATGAAGATGCTAGTATACACTAAGGAGATTTCAAGTCTTTGTTGAGTAGACGCAAGATGATATTCCAGGAGGCCTGGTGTACCTACTTTAAAGTAAAACAAAACGTGATCTTAGGATTAGGGTAATTGCAGCAGTGTGGTTGTTAGCTATAAAATTGTATTTTCTTCCTTCATTTCTTTAAGTGTTATTGAGGTTTACTGACCGATTTCAACCTCTGTAGTAAATCGGAGAGATGATAAAAATGAAAAGCAAGCTAAGGAAAGGTGTTAGCATGAGAGTATTTCTAACTCCCAGTACTGACATGTACAAGCTGTGCAGCCTGATAAATGCATGTGGAGTGGCTTTTCTGTGAACCACCAGTGACATCCAGCGGTGGCGTTCAGTTAGACAACCCCCAGTCCGCCAGCTCAGAGATTACCCAAAGGTCTTTAATACTCAGCCATTTGAAGTTGGCAATTTGGGATTGTTTTACTTCCTGACCCAATTCATCTTATCTTTGTTTTATTGTTTTCATTTTGGTAGAACAAGATTTCTTTTATTGCTGCATAGACAATGAGGTTCAATGAATGCCTCCAGCTGTTGTTGCCTTTTTTGTTGCTCTGCGTGATATCCTAATTGACATAGTATTCTGGAATCTGCTTGAGATTATGAAATGTATACTTTAGCAAAAGACCCTAGGATCATTAAGATTGCATAGTTGACTTCCTGCAGTGCTTATTAGGGATGAATTTATGTTTATTTGTAGTGATAACAGAAGGTGAAATGACATATCCTTCTACTTTATCTAATAGAAATATTAAATCCCAACTGGTTACAAATACATTCTATTATTCCTATATTAAAATTGTCTTCAAGTTTGTAATGGGTTGTGCTCAATTTTGTCTCTTGGTACTCAGCGTTAGCACAAGACAAATGCAGTTAGGATGTTAATTGCCACACTTACTAGATGATAATTGCATGGCAATAACACCTGCCTGGCATTCAGCTGCCCTCTAGATGTATTATATCAATGAGAAGGACTGACTTGTTTTTAAATGGTAACATTTTCAAAAATAATTTTAGCAGATTGTGAGGTTGGAGATGTAAATGAGAGCAGAATCTGTTTCAGTTAAATGCTAGATTCCTCTCTCAGTAGTTTAATGTTGTTGGGTCTGTGTAGTTTCAGCAGAACTGAGAATATTGGTTTTTTATTTCGTAGGGCTTTTCATATAAAAACCCCTGAAAGTAGCAGCTCAAACAGAAATTATTGAGTTGTATTTGCCTTTTCCCTTGAGATACAATCTTTCAGAGATATTAATGAAGAGTCCAGTTCTGCAAAGTGAGAATATCTTTATTCACATTTCTCAGTTCAGCATCATTGTTTTGTTGAATGAAAACTTCTTTTCTGAGGGGGACCATAACTGTGAGACTGTGTAGAGAGGTGCTAAGTATCATGGAAGATGAAACTGAAAACCAGATGCTGTCACTAAATCGAAACAGTTTGAGAACTATGGTTTTTATTAGTTATTAGTTTTATTAGTAAGTCTTTGTCTTACTCTTTGCAAGGACTAACCCTCTTCTGGATGGGCAGATCTCTGTCTTCCAACTATAGATGGTGTCTTGAATGACTCTGTTCATAAGTTTGTCGTACCAGGGCTTCAGGATACCCTTTAAGGTACTGGCCTTTGCTTCTAGATTACGCAACCATAAAAAATAATGATTTTTTTATTTGAAAAATCACTCATTACAATGTGATTTCCCAGACATTAACTTGATCAGTTTGTAAAAAAAAAAAAAAAAAAAAAAAAAAAAAGCACATTTAAAACCATTTACTGTTTTTATGTTTTCAAACCATGATTGCTTTTTTTTAATAGATACTTTAACTTAGTGCTTCTTTTCCCCTGAGTCCATACAGCATGTAAATGGCTACTATAAACAATAGGACAGTAAAGCTTCTATAGCAAATCTTGGGGTCTGTGCTGATTGTTTATAGCACAATTAGTGATAACCAGTGTCCTATGTATTTTCTAATGTAGGAGAACAAACACTCCTGACTAAAAGAACTTTAGGTCTAAACCCCTAGGACTCTGTAACAATGTAGGTAGGTTTCTATATAAATTATCAAACTGTTATCTCTGTTAGTTCTGTAAGATTCAATTGCCTTAACAGTAACACTTTAATGGAGAAATCTGTTGGCAAAGAAAAAAGATCAAAGCAAAATATAAGCTAAATGACTATTGATGAAATAGAAGTCATTTGTAACAACATTCAAGTCCACTCATATTCCCAATTCAAACATGGCAGATAAGAAGATCCCAGCACTAATCATAACATCACCTGGGGGAAAAGCCCCAAACAGCAATTTTTTAAATATCTTTGTCTTCAAATATGCTAATTTACATTTATTAGCTATTTATATTATATGTATGACTGCACTGCAAACTTGAGAACCAATATTCCTTTGTTTTAATGTAACTTAGTTTGGTTTTCTATCTCAGTTACATTAAATATTATAAGTATTATAAAGTTTCATTGCACATTGTATTGAGTTTAGCTGAGCCCCCCAGCAGCCCTCACAGTGCTGTGCTTGTATTGGCAGCTAGAAAGGCGGTGACAACACACCAGGGTTTTGGCTACTGCTGAGCAGTGCTTGCACAGCATCAGGGCTGTCTCTGCAACATCTCCCTACCCCTCCCAAGTAGGCTGAGGTGGGCAAGATCTTGCGAGACAACATAGCCAGGACAGCTGACCCAAAGTGACCAGAGGGATATTCCAAATGATGTGATGTCTGCTCAGATATAAAAGCTAAGAGAAAGGAGGAGGAAGGGGTGCCATCGTTATTTATGGTGTTCATCTTCCAGAGCAACTGCTATGTGTACTGAAGCCCTGCTTCCTGGGAAGTGGGCAAACATTGCCTGCTGATGGGAAGTAGAAAATAACATATTCTGGTTTACTTCCCTTCCACACTTGTGACTTTTTTTATTTTTTCATTAAACTGCCTTTATCTTGACCCACAAGTTCTGTTTTCCTTCTTATTTTTTCCCACCCTGTTCTGCTGAGGAGGGGAGTGATGGAGTGGCTTGGTGATCACCTGGTGTCCAGCCAAGGTCAACCCACCACACTTATGAAACATGTAAAGTGAAATATATGAAATTGAAAAACAAAAACCAACCAAAGCAATTTTCCTTTACTTAAAACATATTTGAAATCCTAACAGGTTAATGCGTCACCAGCATTAGTACTCTAATATCTAACTGAAAGAAGACAGCCATTCTCCACACCAAGGGCAAAAGTTCTACATGTTCACTCTAAGAATTTCTAATTCTGTAGGTCATCTCCCTTTTCAGACCCATGTTCTTTTCTCCATTTCAACTAAATCACTAAACCTTAAAACTTTGTATGCAGACAGCTCCTTCGCAGCACAAAGGCAAGCTAGCTTAACTTTATTAATATGTTTTGTCTGACTGTTGCCAAGATAAGAGTCATTGTCTACAAATGTGAGAGTAGAGGAAGAAAGGTGCTGGGTTTCTGGACACATGATGGAGATTAAGAATTTATTCATTCCTTCTGGAAATCAGTAGATTTTTTCTCAAAAAGTTGTAAAATTTGAAAACAAAACTTGCTTACAGTTCGAAAGAAAAGCAAAACACCAAACTCACTAGCAGAGATGGTCTCTTTAAAATTGTATTTACTTTCAGCTCTTAAGTCAGTGAAATGTATTCCTTAGAAGTATTATTTACTATGTATTTTCACTCATTCATCAACAGCTCACTTTATGGCCAGACAGATCTTAAAACTAAAGCAATCAAAGCATTTACAATGACAAAGGACTTAATTTTAAAATGTGCTGAACATCTGTAACTACTACTGACAGCCATTGGAATGAAACATCAGGTTATGAGCATCCCTGAAAGTTTGCTAGGAGTAGCAGGAGTTTAGCACCTCCCTGGTGGCTTAATCAATGGTGGGAAAAATTGCATGCTCTATTGCATTATAAAAATACAGGCTGTCTTCATGAGTGAGGAATGCAAATCCTCCCAGAGCTTTAGGGAGAAGCAGTGTGATTTGCAGTTTGCCCCTCTTCGCCTTTAAGCTTCTTCAACAAGAAGTAATAAGGGTTTAATAGACAGCCTATGGTACTTGAGTTATGTTTGGTATACTACGGTACATATAGTGTATGTTATGTTTTTTTCCACACAGACCTTTCAGGAAATTTCTTTTTTATAATAGTTAATTATTGAAATACCTTTTTCTGATCTTCAGTCTCATGTCTCCCAAACATTTGCAAATGCTTCACCATAGAAGAGGTAATTGCCTAACAGTTACACTCGACTGAAATTACTGTTTGCACCAAAATTATTTACAAGAACACATGAATGAGTTATTGGATACTGCTGAGCAATGACACTAATACAGTTACTGAAAATCAAAGTAATCAAAGAAATTGACTCCATGTGCCACTTGCCACTCCTGGAACTCTTCATCCTCCAGCTTAAATGAACAAAGATCTGTTCAGATCAATTTAGCTATGACTCAGTGTCCAAGTTCAGTCTAAATAATTATGCGTAAGGAACCCTGTAAGTTGCCAGTTTTGTTTAACTCTGCTATTGATAATAAAATAAAAGTCCAAATGAGAATAGCTATAAATAATTGAAGAGAATAAAGCTGTGTTACGGAAGGATTGGAGGTGCTTTTGGTTAGTTACGTAGTGAAACTTGGTACCATTTACAGTAGCTGATTACTCTATAGCACGGGTCCTCAAACTACGGCCCGTGGGCCGGGTACGGCCCCCCAGGGTCCTCAATCCGGCCCCCGGTATTTACAGAACCCCCCTGCCCCCCCCCCCCCCCCCCCGCCCGCCCGCTGGGGCTGGGGGGCAAACCAAGCAGCTGCACCGGCCCCCTGGTTAAAAAGTTTGAGGAGGTTTGAGGAGCCCTGCTCTATACCATGTAAATGGAAGAGAGTCCCATCCTAGAAACACCACTGCAGTTACCTGGTGTTGTTGACCACAGTAGATGGCCCGCTTTGCTGGTGGTCTTCTCTTCTTCAGGAGACATTAAAAGGGGATTAGGACAGAATTGCCATCAGTGTTCCCTCCACTATTTGTAACCAGCTGAGTATGTGGTTTCTAGTGCTGTCTAGCACATTTTATGTTTACAGTGTGTTTAAAAGCTCTTTAAAAAAGTCTGCTTTTAATTAGCATGGCTAATGTGGCCCGCAGGTCCACCAATACCCCAGTAGGTGGACATGGGCAGACTTTTGCCATCATTGAACAACTCAGCAGAAGGGAGAAGTGTGAAATCCGCTGGAATACCTGATTATCTTACTCTTAAGTTCCTGCAGAAAGACTTATCACCATCATGTCTGATGTACTATCACAGCAAAGAAGGGGGGTGCAAAGAAGTCACAACTGTCTGCCCCTTGGGAAGAAGTAGGTTATACCATAACAGGTGTATAAGGCATTTTTTGTCCCCTCTTAGATGGCCAGCCTGGGTTTTCTTCCTATAGAAAATGCCCTTACACGATGACATCCTACATTGGCTCATGACTGCCACAATCAATTCCTGGCAGAACAGTGAGAACCAGTCTCCTGGAAGTAAACTATTTGAGGCAGGCACAGGCCAGCCAGGACTTGGCAGCTACAACAGGTTAAGTCTGGTTACTTCGTCCTGGAGCTTGTTCTGGTGGTGGGCTAGGGAAATATTTCTTCTTTCTTACTGCCAGAGACCAGAACAAATCAGACTGTAAGATCTAGCTTCCATCAATGGTGTCTTTTTTGTCTTATTTGTTTTGGGTTTGGTTTGGCATTTGTAACGCAGATGATAATCCTGAACAGAATTTTAATTCTGCAAAAATTACGGCTTGCTTTTGGGAGACAGTTTGTGGGTTTGTGTGAATCTCTCCTTGCATTGAAGAAAGGTATATATGTCCTAAGGCAGTTTATCTTTAGGGAATTATGTGACCTTCATGAAATGGACAGTTAATTTGTTATTTTTTTAAAATTGTAGAGACGAACCTTTTTATTGTGCTTTTGCAAAATAAGCACTTGCTTTTCTGAGACATTTAAAAAGAAGTATGTGTGTGGACTATTTCACTATAGACTGAATGACAAGGAAAAATTAAGAGGCTCAAGGGGGAACTAAAAGGCCTTCTATCAGTTATCTATACAGGAATAGGCTGCTGCTTTTTATTACCTTACCACTAAATAAAGGTTCATGTTAATGTGGTTACTTTCCTAGTAAAGCAGTTGGCCAGGTCTTCAGGTTTAACCGGTCTGATTTGGTGTCAAAGAAGGGACATAATGTTGATGGTGATACATAGGATGATAATACAAAGAACCTTGAGATATAAAACCATGGCTGCTATTTTTTTAGTTATTCCTGAAGAGACGGGGACTGTAGCAGGATTTTTAAAGTGTCATAACATTTTGGAACAAAACATGGCGTAGAGCTGTATGAAGATTTCCGATCAGCCTAAACCACATAGAAAACTTCAGCTTTGGAAGCAAGGAAAGGCAGGACCACTAAATGAATCAACTGTACCTGAACAAATGTCACTGTGGATGCATATTTTTTCTTGAACTAAGTCCTACAAATATTTATAAGCATTCTAAAATTGTTTGCTTATTAACTACAAGTATCGTTCTAATTCCTGCAAGTATGGAGGCCATAAGATTAGTTGGTAGATAGTGGAACACTTTCTCTCAATGTGTACAGAATAATAACAATTAAGTATTGACAGAACATCACCTAAAAGAGGACAGACTTCTTTTCCCTTAATTTTTTTAAACTTATCAAAAAAGAATAATTCTGCATCTTAGCATGCGTAAAGATGGAATATTTTCAACAGTTTTATTGTCAAATAGAATAATGTAAAATTTACAAGCAAGATTGGCTTTAAATAAGCAAACCAAATATGTTTTGTGTCTTTATTATTGTATATATACTTTTGTCTCTTTTATTATATATATACTTTTACAGGCAATTCAACAGTAGAGGTATCGTAGAATGTCTTATATATTAGAAGTGGACGACACCAAGTAATGGATATCTCTAACTTTTAAACAGCTGTCTTTGTGATGAAAATAGCCTTCATTTGTAAATGTTTGGTAGGTCAACACAGGCTATTAAATATGGACCCATTGCAGAAAGCTAGGAATTTCTGTGTGCGTGTTGGCTTTATTTTGCTGTAACTTACTGAAACTGGGACAAACAAGCTTGGCATTGGGGCATTTGGAACTGAGCAGTCCCCAGCTGCTTTCATGACATAGGAAACTTGCCACCCGACTACAAAAGCATGGTTAATGCCTCAGTGATCGTCCTGGAGTTCTTCTCTGGCTCCGCAAAAGAAACTTGAAGTTTGGCTGGCAATGAACAGTAATAATCCTCTGGATGGATGCTTGCACAGAGCACAGTGAGGTTTTAAACTCTTCATTTTATTTGCTGAAGACATGCACAGAATGGAAGTGTCTCCTTGATGTGAAAATTAGCCTGTTGTCTTCAGAAAACACCATCTTAACTTTAATGTACTGAACTGTTGGATGCAGTAAATTCAGAATGGCTCTCCGTGACCTCATCAAATCTGATGCAAATTTTTATGATATATAAAACCTAAGTATTCTGACTCTTTTTCCCCTTGTGTACAAGCTGAGCTCTTTCTTTGCCTTTAGAAGGAGATCATACAATCTCTCAGGGGTCGGAGGAGCAGGCTGCTTGGCAGGGGAAGGCATGCCAGGAGTCAAAGCAGGGACAGTGACCTCAGCGACACCACCACCGCGCTTTGTGCTGACCAGTTCCCCAGCTTGGACACACACACATCAATCTGTTACAGCCCCTGTTTACACACACAGCCTGCCATGACAACCTTCCCTACTCACCTTTCATGCATGCACACAGATACACACACACAGACATAGGAATCCTTTTATTTCTTATCGCTTTAATCATACACGTGCTCAGCTGCACATGTACATAGACATACACCTCTCTGTCTATAACTGAAGAAGAGCAGAGCAGGTCCAGTGATGGAAACCAGGAGTCAGACAAGAGTCCAGATTGCCAGACAGCTTCTCAGCGATGAGGCAAATCCAAGGTCAAGTCAGCAAGGCAAGGTCAGGGTCAGGCATAGATGCCTGCAGCATTGCTCAGGCAAGAACCTGAGCTCAGCATAGCTTCCAAGCCAAGGAGCAGCACATGCATGAGTAGAGGCCCCAGGGAAAGCTTCTCACAGACTTTTTTCATGACTGGTTTATGAAGCCTATGAACCGTGTTCGAATATGTGTGCAAAATACAGAGGTACAGGTTAAGAACAGCAAAAGTTGCTTTTATAGGGGCATTCCCGATACCTGTTGTAAGCATTGATTTTTAGTGTGCCAGGAATCGTGTGTGTGTCTGAGCAATTCGCCCTAAGCTTCTTAATGGGAAACTTGGCACCGTAGTCATCTAGTGATGCCTGCATTTCATAAGGTCACTTGAGTCCTCAATCCCCCAGTAGATATTTTATAAATGTAAACTTTTTCAGTCAAATCAGTTTAGACGTTTAAGAGTAGTTGTAGTTATAGTTTTCTTTTATATTACTATTACTACAGTCTTTTGAACTTGAGAGACATTGATAAAGCAAAATCTTGCATCTTAATATTATAGCTGAAATCAGGTGAATTTTAGAGTACCAAATATTCTGTATAGACCCCATTGATAAAAATAATAGATGGTTGATTTCTTTCCAGGTAACCTGCATATGATAAGAACATAATTAATGTGTTTAAGATTGTCTTTGGGTTTTATATTTTATTATTTATTTTTGGTTAGATACTTCATTATTTATTTATACTAGACTTAGTTCCTCATAGGCTTTCATGCAATATAATTATTTGTTTCTTCTTCAAAATGTGTATAAAATGCCATGAAAGTAACATGTTTAAAATCTTTAATATTCTTCTTCTGTGATACAGGTTCTCACTGCATATCTAAAATGGTGGAAGAAATGTAATTTTGTTTAGAGGAAACTAAATTCTTTGGAGAGATTGAGAGTTTTCTGCTGAAAACCCATGTGGCCAATGTTGTTCCATATCTACATCATTAATTAGGATTTAAATACAATCTAATCTATTAATGCAGAGCATAAATTGTACATATGTCATTAATTATGATAAAATGAAATGAGTTTTTTTATGAGATAAATACGAAACAATTTTTTATACCTCTGCATAAATTCCCTGAAATTAGAGTTCTTCTCCTAACCATCTCATATGACTAAGCATAAAACATCTGTAATCTTAACTTTGGAGAGACCTCTTATGCCTGGTAGTTCTCAATGATGAATTTTTTCCCAAAGCACTGTTTGCATGGTTTTCCACAGGTGTGAACCTGGAGAGGGACAGGGTCCATCCAGTATAGTAGCATGGACAATATTTTGTCATCAGAGTCATTACCTGTGAAGTAAAATGGAGGTGCAAAACCAAGTAGTTCTGTGAGCAGCAGAATTGCTGAAGCATGGTTTGCTGTGGCTTTGCGTGCTGTGTTTGCATTATCTGATCCCTGGTGAACTGCCAGCCCCCAACAAGCTTCTCCCATGGCTGAGACGTCCCTGAGTGATGACTCTTCTGTACGCCGTTCTCGCCTTTCCCTCAGGGGTGGTGCTTACCAGGCCTGTCTCCTGCACCCAGGCAGACATTTTCATGACACTTTTAATAAATTAACTTATTTACAGCCTGCAGACTTCTGTCAAATTTGGTTAAAATAGGCCAATGAAGACAAAGTTAATCAGTTGAGGGAGAAACTATCAGACTGACAGGCAGAGATGCAAATGCAAGCAGTGTGATCACTTACATCTCCTTTCCTTAGGAGCCTGAAAAAGAGGTAGAATTTTTGCAAAGATTAATCCATTTTTTGATGGATGTTCTAGCTAGAGGCTGGTGTAATAGCTTAGCATTTGCTGTGGGCTGAGAACAGATGTGAAACATCTGGGCAAAAAGGGAAAGAAACTTGACCAAGAACCTCAGCGTGTCCGTCATGCACAGGGCACAGGAGATTGGGGCTTTATGTTAACTGTACCTGGTATGGCGAGCGGAGGACAAAGTACCAAGACCTCATGGAAAGCATACATAAGAGAAGCATCTTCACGGTATCTGGCAGGCAGAATTCTGTTAACAATCTAATCTTTTCTGTCTCTCCCCTTTTCTTCTTTTTTGGCTTGTTCTTCTGGTGGGAGGTCTCGTGAGCACTTGGAATTGGGGGCTGCTTGCTTTTGTTACTTGTATTTTCTTGTGAGCTTGTTCAGTAGCAGTTCTTGTTGTTTACCTCTGAAAATTCTTTGTATAACAGTTCTGGAGGGCAGACAGAAACACACCTTTGGATAGTGTTATTTCCCCACGTTTTGTGACTGTGAGTGCCAGCCCTGTGTCTCCTGAGCTAAATAAGAATACTGATGTAACCTTCTCTTTTTATGGAAATTAAGTTTTAGGGGAAGCTTTCAAAAAGTATTTTGAGATCTGGTAGAGAGTGGGATTTTTTATTTCTATGGAATATTCTGGGGAAAAAATGGTAGCTGTCTGTGTAGTGGGAAGTAGTATACCAGATGTGTCAGGAGCTGCAAATATTTCAAATTGCCTGAAGGATCATCTTCTGTGTAATAGAAGCCACTCTTTCCTGACAGAAGGTGTTTGTTATGAATCCCCAAATCTGCTATTATTTACTGTCAGCTGCAAAGGCGGGGAGCTCACTGGGGTGCAGGTTGAAGAACAGGATCCAGAGGAGCTGATGAATATGTTGCCTGAGCTGCCTATCATCTGACCCTTGCACAGTCTAGCCTCCAGCGGCACCGCTCATTCCCCTTCCTAAGGGACTCAGATTTTATACCCTTTCCAACGAGAAGATAAGCAACTGATAGAAAACCAGTGATTTTCAGTTATGTTTCTCCCCACTGCATTTTTACATCTAGATCAAACCAAATCAAACGCCTTATGCTGTGAATTACAAAACCGGCAACACCATATGTACTGGCATGTTTTCTGCAAACTCTGATGGAGAGAAACACATAGGTATTGTGTTAGGAGTGCCACTCATTATATAATCTGTAGTGCAGTTTGCTCTAAGCTATTACATGTGGTAAAATTGTGTCTCTGGGAGAGTTCTTTGTTCACCCATCTGAGGTACTAGGGGGCAGCTGAAGAGCAAGCTCCAGAGTAGAAGATGCCATGTGCTGAGGCTCACCATCAGGACCATGCAATATTCAGCTTTGTACTAAAGCTGTATCTGACTAAACCCACGGTTATGGGATAGCAGGAAACAACTCTCTCATTTGGCACAAGGCAGCATAAAGCAAGGCTTGGGAAACCTTTGCAGGAAATGAACTGTATCTAATCCAGTTTGATATAGTAGGCAGCATATTATTAAGCCAAATCACCATGTTTATCCCTTTTTCCTTTGCACACTTGTCCCTGAGGCCAGTACCCTTCCCTCCTCGGGGCAAACTGTGGAGGGTTTTATAATTAGAGGGATCAGTAAACCTTCCTGCTGTCCCCTCCTCTCTTCCACCCACACTGCCTCCCAGGTTTGTGCCAACACTTAACTACTGAATAAGATGCAGCACTCCATTAAAACCCAAATCAGTGAAATAATGAACTGGAATAACTTGCCAGGGGCAAAGTGTGTTTTGTTAAGATACCAGAAAAGATCCATAGACCGAATCCACAGGGGCCTGGTCATTGCATTTACTCCCATCAAATGAAAAAGAAAAGAAAGGAAAACAGCACCACTACTAGGAGGCTATCCTAAGTTTATTTTGAGGTTTGAGGCTTGTCTTATATTCAGCATTGAATCCACTTTTCCTTTTTGTCCGGTTTTGGGTTTTTTTCTGTCATCTTCTGTCATGTTTCTTCTTCCTTGCTCTTCTTTTCAAGTGATGCTGGTCAGCTGAAATGGTAATTGGCTCCCTGTCAAGCCAGCTCAAGGATGTGAAATTTATTTTTGCCTGTCACCTGTTGAAAAAAGGCTGGAGATTCCTTTTCTGTCAACAGAGGAATCCATTAGTAATACAAAAGCAGCAGCTGCATCACGGCAGAGATGCACAATAGTTATATACATCACTTACTCCTTTTCTGCTTCAAGACATTAAGACAGATTGTTGCCTTAATTCTCTACCTGGGGGGGGTGGGGGGGAAGAGTCCATATAGTGCTTAAAATCCTGCTCTCTTTTTTAATTCCTGAAATACATTTCTTATTGCACAAAATCTTCTTGAAAAAATATTTAAAAACAAGCAGAAATTTGTACAGCTAAGACATAGTCCTAGTTAAGTGCTTGCATTGCTTCAAGTTTTAGGTTGTATAACCTTACCCAGAAAGTGCAGTAACACAGTGGTAAATCAGGCAGCTTCTCAAGACGCTTTCAAAATCTGAGATTCACTTAGGCTGACTTGGCTGAGAATTAAGCTTATAGTCTGAAGCCATAATGGTCTTATTGATGCAGAAAAAGCAACAGCAGCCAACATACTGGTCATTGCTTTCCTTATCCTCCACTTGTTGCAAATATAAATGGTTGTGTTTTCATTAAAAGCAGGGAGAACTAATAAAAATAAAAGCTGTGAGATTTATAAGTTGATTTCAGCCAAGAAATCTGAAGAATGCTGTCATCATTTTTTTAAGCTTTTTTTGTTCTGTTCTTTTTATGCAGCATCACACTGACCTTTGGCAGGATAGTTCCTATTGAGAGAGCATTTTCACGATCTCCTAGCCTTCTTTAGTCTTTGCCAAGTGCTGGTAGTGATGGGTTTTCAAACACCCTTTCTAGTGATGGAATTTCATATACCCTTTTCCTTCGCTTTACTCCTTTCAGAAAAAGTACTCTCTGCCCTGGTAACCTGGTAACATCAGCAGTGTATACAATGCGTGCGGTATGTTGAACTAATTGCCAATTAAATAATAAGGAGGGCCAAGATCTAACAGAAAATCATTGTGCACAGTTCATTAACTGCATTTCACAGAACCAAAATCATGCCACACGACTTTTAAAAACAGGTTTAAGGAATGAACAGTTTCTTCCTTAGTACTGAATAGCTACAATGCAGAGCAGAATGGAAAGATATTCAGACTAGCAGTTCCGGGGGTTTTCATTTCTTCTCCCACCCCAGGTAGATATCTGTACAAGTCGGAAATTTCTGGGGCTTAGTTTATCTTCTCCATGGGATGAATGGCTTTAAAAGATGTGGGAAATCACAGAGATAATCAGTATCTTAGTGCTATGTGTAAGTATGCCTTCTCTGATGTTCAATTACAATAAACTAGGAAATACTACATAAGATTGAGAAAAACACAGCAGATGCCTTTCAGGCAGATTTTAAAATATCTGGGGGGGGCTTCACAGAAAAATCATGAGAATAGTGAAAGTGTCAGAAAGCATGCCTTATGGTATAGGGTGCATATCACAGAGTACTTAACTTCCAGCGTGTCAGCTAATACCTGCCAACCAGTAGCATCAAGTTCCTGGATCCCAGCGTTAGACAGATTTGTACAAGAAATGGAATGAGTATGCATGTGTTCATCTGAGTGTGCTTGGATATAGGCAAAAATGGGTTAAAAAAAGAAAAAAGGGCAACATAAGGAGTTGCAGTTGGGGGAGGAATGGAAGCATAGAAGATCTGGGAGTGAGTAGCATTTCCTCTAGAGCAATGAGGTTTGAAATGTCAGTGCTAAATGCATTGGTGGGAATGAGTAAAATACTTAGAAAAAAGGAAAGGAGAGAGCACCCAAAGTAACATTTGAAAATTATGATTTTTATAATAGGTCTAAAACCCAATCTTGAAAATCTTTAACATTCGAAGTATCAAGATGAAAATTTCTCAAAATAAGCTGTTTGACATATGGTCTATTGCATAAACTTAAAATGTACCATGAAGCTTGTTTGTTAAGAGAGAAGCAGTGACATCTAGCCATTGTACCTTGCAATCTATTTTTAATCTTGCTGCTGATGGAATGCTGAATGGCTGTTAAGTTATAAAGATCTTTTTCATGCAGATGGTTTATTTCAGTGCAAAGGGAGCATCTTTCAAGGTAATTCATAACCTAATATAATCTCAAGACCTTTTTTTATGGATGTAGCTATTATCAAGAATTTTTTTACAATCAGTTCTTTCTGTATTTTTGACCTCTTGGTCAGAGTTTTGTCTGCAGTTTCCGCAACTGTTTGCAATATTTAAACATGAAGTAGGTCAGTGGTTTTTTGCTTGTTACGAGTGATAAAAATTGCTGCTTACTAAAAACTTACCTACTTTGGACCTCACTGGAGCCTAGCAATTTAATTTGTGGTCTAACAGTGGCCTTCCCTGAAAACAGTAAGAGGAGGTGCTATACAATGGAGTAGAACTGGAGGTCTTGGCTTTGGGAACAGGTAACAAGGCTTGCCAATCTGAAAACACAGGATCCCACTGTGGGGAAACGCTGTGCCAGAACGTAGTCATCTACCTTCTTTCTGCAGCTTGAGTTCTCAAAAGACAGTGAGAGCTCAGAGGTAGGTCAGTAAGTTCAACTTGCTGCCTCAGTGCTGAGCCCAGTACTTCATGCCCTGCAAGAAGTATGTAGTCATTACTGAAGATGTCAGGAACTGGGAATGTCACTGTGTTCTTTACTAAAATTTCAGGATATATCCTCTCTAAATCACTCCAGAATCAATTTTCAGCTTTATGTTTTTATTATGCCTTTCTCTAGTAGATTAAAGGACCCTTTTGTCTCCAGTATTTTCATCCCATAATTATATCCTGTAGGGATGATATTTCTCAGTCGTCTCCTTCTTATGCCAGACAAGTTGAACAAGGAAGGTTCTTGGCATAAGGCACTTTCTCCACTCCTTTTTTTGTGTGTTTGTATATATGTATGTATGTATCTATGTATATTTTACATCAGCATCATAATTATTTAGTGTTACAATATCAGTCATGCTAGTTCTAAGCAAATTTGCTGATTTCTAATGAGCAAATTCACATAGCTGTACTTAGTCATTTAATCCCTCAGGGTCACACAGTTCTTTTAGCCACAGCATTGTCCTGGAAACCCCGGTTAAATGGCTTGTCCACTGTATCCCCTAGATGCTTTTCAGAGTTGCTGCTATCCAGAGCACACCAATTCTGGTTTATGACCTCCATAATTTATTCCTTTCTGCGCTGAATGCCGTGGTTTTCTAAGCATTGAAGAGCACTGTGGCTGCTTTGTTCTTATTGTTAATTGTGTGGGGGGGTTTTGTTAAAACCAGACTTTTTTCATTTGCAATTATAGCAGGACTGATTTTACATTTATTCCCAAATAATAAATGGTATCAAGCGGAACAGGTCAAAAAACTCCTGTGAAATGTAATTTCCTTTTCCGTCTTCTTCCTTTGGTGTTACTAGATGGGAAATACCCAAGACTTCAGAGCTTTGGCTGTAGCATGCACTTGTGTGCCTGCCTGGTAGCACGAACGTCAATAAAGTTCTGAAAGGGAGGACATGAGAAAGGAAGTTTCCTGCATCAAAATGACCCTAAAATGCCGTCTCAAAAAGACAGTCATTAAAGTGTCTTCTTGAATTGAAAGAGACTTTTACAATGCCTGCTGTAAGAGCCTAACAAGAACTGTCAGACTTCTTCCACCTTAGTATTCTTTTAATATCTATCCTGTGTCTGTTGGGAATTGGGAAGAGCAGTGGGTTATATACCACATAGAAAGTGAAAAATGAAATCTGCAGAATCAGTAACAACACGCTTGTGGTTTAAATACTAAATAAACCTTTAGAACCATCTTCAAGATATGTATTTGGGTTTGGATACAAAGCTGTTCAAAATATCTTCAAAATACATACAGATTTTAGTCAAATTCATTAAATTGTTTCACAACAGCAGGTAATCATTTGCAGATAATCCTTCAAATTTAAAAGAATTGATTACTTGATAATGTGATGCCAATGTGAAGATTTAACTGATTTGGTATTTTGTTTTATTATTTTGACACTAGCTTGTTTATGTAGCTTTGATTTCCAAATATATTGCTTTGCTTAGTTTAGTATTAATAACTGTAGATCTTTATGGTTTTTACATTTTATTTTAGCTAAGTGGTTTAAATCAAATTTATGGGACATAGGATGTGTCACACATTTCAGAACATAATGGAGACCCAGACCTTTTGATATGGGTCACTTAAGACTATTACCTGACCATTTCTCTCCATATTTAATTCAAATGCATTTGGTTTACATTGTAGGTTCACAGTCTTTGCCATATAAATGTGAACTGCTAAATGCAAGCATTTTTATTAAGAACACTAAAAGTGTGTTAGAACAAATAATTTTTAGATGTGCTATGAAGCATAATATAGTAGTGGTAAAAACATATGAGCAATTAATGAAATAATCTGACCTATTATATGTTATAGACATAGCACTGTATTATTTTGTGAATAGTAATCTTGGACATTAGTAGCTGGTTTCTTTAAACTCTGTCCTGCAAAACACAGATCAAGACAGAGGAAGATTAATGGTAAACAAAGAAAAAAACCCGTGCTTTCTCTGTTTTTCTCTTCAGTCTAATTGCTTTTCTTCTGATAAGACATGTAGGCAAGAATAAAGCATTTTCCCCACGTTATTTATTGGAAGAGTATAGCAGTGTGCCGTAAATAACCTCCTCAACTGTAATCTCAAGTGTCAAGTATGAAAACTAGGTGGAGAGAGTTTTTCTTTTTGTCTATGTCAATAAATCCATTCTCGACCATGTTACAGTAGTTACAGGCAGAGGGGCTTTGCCCATGTCAAACAGGAGAAATTTAGCATTTATTCAATTCTCGCATACAACAGAGGTACATTAATGTACATTATTTATCACTTTATTGCTGATGCTTGGACTGTCATTTGCTCTTTTCCATCCACAATAAATATCCATAGAATTCAGCTTATTTGATTATTGTAAACGATTGGGTAGTCTGCTCACACCAAGCAAATAGGCACTGCAGTGCTACGATACAGGAAAAAGCAGGAAGGAAGCTTCATTGTTGGGGTAGGTCTTAAAGCTGTCTTTGGTATGGGCTGTATTAGGGGAGCTGGTGCCTCCTGGAGCGAAGGTTGCTGCACGTCTTCTGAAGCTCATCTCTTCATAAAAATCACGTAACACTTTATTCCCGTAGAAAACCTGACATACCTCTCAAACATTGAGCTTTTAACATTTTTTATGTCCTGGTATCTGATCTTAATTCTGTTTCTAATCTAAGAAAGTGTAAAGCCAGAGTAAAATTTGAAAAGTAACAGCTTTGAAATGCACATATCAAAATGATCACACAGAAATTATTCCTGATTTCCTGGACCTGAGGTACTAAATCATCGTATTATTTCCTTTGTTCCACTGTGCTTCTATTTCAATCCTTCAGCCCCATATGCCATACTGACAAAGGACTGTATGCTCCTGTCTCTCTTTGTCATCTTGTTTCTGCTGAAGAGTCCAAAGAATGATTTGCAAAAATTTGGACTTTAGGTCCAGTGACAGCTCACAAATACTGAAATTTTAGCTCTTCAAAGTTGCCAATGCGTTTCTGTGATTACTATAAAAGAAAAGCTAAATTGCAGCATTAAAATAAACTATCAACTCAAATAGTTATGTAAGATGCCGTCTCTCAGTTAATACTGACTTACTGTCAAATTTCAATATTAGAAAAGGAATTTTCAGTTATACCACCAGCACAGCAGCTATCTGTGCTTCACAGCTCTGTGTTAATGAGAAGAAAAAGGTGATCTGCAAAACTGCATTGCAAAATGCCTGGTGAGTTTAATTATGTATATCAAGTATTTTGCAGTCATTGCCCCCATTAAAAGATTTTTTTTCATATTGTTGGTTCTGTAATGAGAATTAGATTTTTTTTTAATCAAAAGGAGACCCCCGAAGTTCTCAGAATGTTTCAGAACTTAATTAATATTACAGTACAAATGTTGTAAGTTTAAAAAATAATTTATTGTAACATTTTGAGAAACAGAAAGACCAAATGATCAAATTTGTGTTGCCATAATAATTCATTTGATAGATGCATTAGCAGACCACAGAATGTGATACACAGCAATTTTTGGTAGTTATTAATAGCAGCATCTTTCACATTGCCTTTTAAAATGTACTAATAATGCATGCTGGACTATGTTCTCATTGTATCTTCATCAGTATAAAGCCACAGTGATGCCAATGAAGATAATGAGGCTATTTCAATTTCTGATATTGGTTACTGTGAGTAAGATTTTGTCTGTTCTCTTGTCATCACAGCTGTACACCAGGGAGGTAATTTTATAAATTTATTTTCCAGGTATATTGTATGTGTTACATGCCCCTCCAGTTAAATTAGTTCAATTGAATATCTGAGGCAATTAAGTTGAGCACTTGGAGGAAGAGTTCAGGGAAGAAGGATAAAGGCAAGCACAGTAGAAAGTATGTGTAAAAGTTAACAGATTAAAGCATCTGTGGTTGATTTTCTTTGAAGACATTAATGTGTGGGTGTTCCTAATTGTAGATGCAGTAACATACCACCTAAGGTATCAGAAAATATACTGATTACTTGGCTTTTACTGGGTAGAACAAGGTCTGCAGGTGGTGACGTGCTTTCCCTTTCCTTACATAACAAGTGTATATTGCCCTTCAGTTGTGGGGCCAGGCAATGAAAAATCAGAACGGTTACTATTGTGTGAGTACTTAACAGTACAATTTAAATGGCAAACCTTGTTTGTCAAATACTTTTGATTATATATAACCCCCAAATAAACCTAATTTAATTGAAAAATTAAAATATAATAATAATTCTATTTTTTTACCCAAAAGTTGGGCATCAAGAATTAGGAAGTATTACTCTTTGGCCAAACTATGAAAAATATAGGACATAATAGAGGAAAATATTAAAATTTAAGAAGATTTTGGTAAAGTCTGTTCAAGTTTTAGTAAGCAAATAAAACAGGCATTGTAATGTTTGAACTCTGTTTGC
The DNA here is from genome assembly GCF_015220075.1 of Falco rusticolus. Taxonomy (NCBI): domain Eukaryota; kingdom Metazoa; phylum Chordata; class Aves; order Falconiformes; family Falconidae; genus Falco; species Falco rusticolus. The sequence continues at coordinate 42,512,376 of NC_051191.1, read as the reverse complement.
TAAAAAATGGAGTAGTAAGCACATGAACCCCAACACAACTACATACCACATCTCATACTTTCAAATTAGAGATTTAATCAAAACAGGTAGGATGCATGTTTTGAAAATATTATCTCTTTCAGATATATTTTACTGTGGTTTTCTTTATACCTGTTTTGTTAGGAGCTCCTCAACAGGGAAAGCTCCTGTGTTGGAGACAACATGTTCCTTGGTGTGACCACTTCCAGGTCCATATCAGAAATGCAATAATTAGAGAATAGCTGTGCGGGACCTGTAGGCAATTGTTTAATGGAGTCTGTGGGGACTCTGTTTTATTGCTTGGAAGAACATGGAGTTGCTACAGGATGTTACAGCACTACTTTGCAATCAACACCTTCTAAATGAGAAGGTTATTTTGATTTCTTGGCTTATTGCCATACCAAAATAGCATCTGTGAAAGAATACTCTCATATGTTATGTTCAACAGAATAGTTATCAACTAAAACATTTGTAATTATTTGAAATTAGTCTATTGGAATGGAATTATGCAACTTTGATAACCGAAGAGAAAATGGCTTTTTCTGTGTGTGGCTGATTTGCCTAAGCTGTATTTTTTTGCATATCAAAATGTATTTTTTTGTCACAACAATATGGAACTTGGAACAAGATCTCTACAATGCAGTTTTCAGTCCTGCAAATTGATGAGTGCTTCTTGTGGTTTTTCAGTAAGCGTTCATCTTATATTAAATGTTTGCAAGCACTTCAGTACATCAGGTCTTTGGCTTTCGTACACTGGCTTGTTTTTTTATTTCACTTTTTTCTTCTGATATTTAAGAGTAAAACACAAAGCAGAATGATTTGGATGTATAAAATCAACTGCTTCTCTCTTTTTGCTTTATTTATAGACCTGTTAATTGCTTAGAAGTTATTTTAAATGGTCTCTGGATTCAGTCATTAAACTGATTAGTCATACTCTTCATAATATAATTCTCATACTTTACTTTCTGTCTGAATAAACACCATTGTATTACAAAGTTAAAATACTGGCATTTTCAGATGTATTTTATTGCAGAGATAAAACATGCACTTGTGGAGCCAATACTGCACATCATTGTGGAAATTCAGGGTCAGCTGCATCTCACTGAACTTTTTGGTTGTTTTTGTCGGGGGTTGCCAAATCCAGCTGCTTGAGAGAGGCGAGGGCCCTCTTGTCCCCTTACCCATCCATTTTTCCACCTTTGTTCCTCCCCAGTCCACCTTGATTTAATCTAAGTGCAGTCAGGACATCAAAATTCTTTGATCAGTATGGGAAGATGTGATTTCTGGTGTCTCTCAGGAGTAGCAGTTCTGACACAGGGATTCCTCCAAAAGCTGTTCTGATGGTACCCATCCACGTGTCACACACCTTGCTGACTAAGTGTTAAGAGAGATTTTTGTAGATGCTGTGTTCTTCTGAGGCTGTACTGGGGTTGATAGAGAATACGTGCTTGGAAAGGATCAACAGATCATTAACAGGTGATTAACTAAGTTTTCAAGAAAAGTTTGGGGGTTGTGTTTTTTGGGTTTTGTTTTCAAATCTGAAGATTACAGAAACAATGCTTTAGTTACAGGGAAGGAAACCAATAGTAACCATCATTTGTCTTTTAAAATATTCAGAATACATCTAAGTTTACCTCATGAGTAAGTATCCTTGAAAAGCAGTCTCTAAACCACAGAGAATCTTTGAGATGGTGGATGGCTGCTCAAACCTGTAAAAAAATGCCCATGGACCTCACCAATAGCTATTCGGAAATGTGTAAGCTTAAAACCAAAAGGCACAAATAATGTATTATTCCAAAACCCACCAGCAAATTCTAGTAAACATTGAATTAATTTTCTTTTTTTTCTCCTTTTTGCAGCTGCTAGTCTGATTCAAACTGTTTATTCACAGGATGAAAGAGATGTTTTTAAGCATTCTCAACAGTTCCAAGTGATTGATGTAATTTTTTAAAAAAAGCTACTCTGATATAAAGAGAGTTGCTAGGAAACATGCAGTTTGAAGATGAAATCTCCCACTGAGCTTCTCTTTGGCTGTACAATAGGAAGTATGTTATAGGGTGGCGCGTGTTACAGATTATATGGATAAACTGTTAAATTTTTATGTATATAAATACATCTGCTATGAACTCATTGAATACACAATTCATTCCCATATCTTAATTTATTGTTGAATAACAAGGTATTACTAAGTTCAAGAAAATGTGAAAATCAGATAGAAAATGCCAGGAGTGTGATAAAGATTTTCATATAATCTTGTTTCATTTTTTTGAAACATCAAATGATTTTTTTCTTAGAAATTGTTCTATTTAAGATTTAATTTCAAGATGATATTCTGAGTAGTCTGTTCTTTTCTTTTATGAACTTTAACAAAATTGAAACTCCAAAAGATGACAGCAATTATACACTTAATTTTAATGGAGAAGTTAATGGGGTTTGTCCCTTTAAAGTTGTTGGCTAAAGCAACCAAAAAGTCCTCTATTGTAGGAAAGAATGCCCAGTTTTAATAATGGGTATTTATTTGTATTCATGGCTGATTTTTTTTCATGCTGGGTTTTAGTCTTGGGTGTATTTGATTATCTTGGAGTCAAAGTTAAACTAATTAGGATTTAAGATCCGAATGGAAGCTACTTGTAAGAATAAGAAGAGAGCAGTATGTTGTTCTGTGTGGTGCTTGGTACTTGGCAGGGGGGTTATTGATTTTTGTTTGCTGAAAAATTTTATCAGGCGATCTTTAAGCAGCAAAGCCCTTAGAGCATGCTTTCAGAAAAGTGTGAGTAATGCCTGTGAGTTACGGTAGCAGTAAGTGGTCTTTTTCTTTATTTATTACCTTAGAAGAAAGAACAGCCAGTTGCTGATAGGGCAAACAGTGTGAATAGGGACTTGGAGGACTGACTGCCTGACCCTTTGCTGCTGACATGATGATTAAAGACAGTGTTTAAGTACCGCTAAGCAACACTTCATTATCTGAAGGTATTTCAAAACCCTTTTTGCAGCATAGTGACTCGAGAAAAGTAACCAAACTGTATTCATAATTAATAGTAATGCTGAATTGTTGATCTTACCACAAATGAGAAGATACTTAACCTTGCTAATATTTTTATAATAGCAATGCTGGATGACCCTTCATTACAGAGTTGTTGATTAACTGCAAGATGAGTTAGATGTGTGACTGCTGTAAAACCCTTGTACGGAAAAGAATTAATGTTCATTCATAATGAATCTGTGGATGCAAGTAAGAAAAATAAGACATCTCATTAGTTACATGAACTACTTGAAAGGACAAAATAACAGAAAGCCAAAATAAAGCATGAAAAAAATGAAAGTAGGAAGGATGATAATGTAGCAGGCAAGCAAAGTCAAGTCCCATAGGGCTTCTTAATTGCTTAACAAAAAAGCGAAAGTGCCTACTGAGCAACTGATGGAAGAAGTTACTGATTCTTGAGGTCTGAATTGTTTGATGTGTAAATATAAAGGAAGCAGGAGAGTTAAAGTCACAGTTTGATTAACTACTAGCATGTCGTCCTACTTGAAAAAATGATGCATTAGAAAATTGCCATGGAAAACTGACATCTTGTAACAGTAAGGTTGCCATTCAGACCCCTGGTACCTTATGGATCTTATAACAATCTTCTGCCAATTTATTTGGTGGTTTTGTTTCTTCTTATAGGTGCTGTTTTCTTGCTTTGTAGAATAGGCGCTATTGCTTTCAAGTGCAGAAGGCGTGGCTCAAAACATATCTAGAGAAGGAATTTATTGTCTTTTTGGTGCTTGATTATTGGAGAGAAGTCATAGTTTCCAAAGAAGGGGGCAGGGACGGGAGAAAAAGGGTAATGCTGAGCCAGAGTATATTGCAGGTCATCACTGTGCCAGGATGTTAGTTCTTGTAAGCATATAGACATGAGAGTTGAAGTGGAAAAGAAGGCACAAAGAGTAAATTTATAAATATTTGTAAAAGAATGGATGTAGAGGAATGAAGCTGGGTTAATTAACATTGATATTATACAGCTGTGGGCTGGCTTCCTGTTAAGTGGTTAAATAGCTCTCAGGGGAGCAGCCAATGAAGAGAGATCTGGAAGAAGCAAAGCTAGGAGAGAGAGTACCCTGGAGGTGGAGAGACAAGGAGAAGGCAGCAGAGGGACTGGCCTGAAGAGTATGAAGAAACAGCACAAACAGTAGATGGATCTTTGAGACCTTGTGGGGGATTGGTGGCTGTGTCAGGGCAAGGAGTGGGAACTACTTATTGAAGTTAACTTGGTATGGGATGGTAAAAGCCTTGTTGCAGATGGCTGGTTTTGAGAGTGCTGCAACAAACGGGAGTTTTGTATTGCACTCTAAAGTTAAGGTTTCCCATTGAAATTTGGGCCAAGCCCTGTAACAACCCTGGAGTCCTCATCACCTCTGAGATGCTTGTTCTTCATGTTTCCAAGTCAATGTTTATTAAGCAAAAATACAGAGCTGGTTGAATTGTCCACTAATGGTAGAATCACTTGCTAATTTAGCCTGTCTAAATCTATTAATGAACTGATCTTGGGTTTTTTTTAATTTATTTTTTTAGCACCTGTAAGCAGTCGAAAAAAATCCTTTTGCGTGACTGGGGGCAGGGATAAGACTGCTCTTTTCTCCAGTTTAGTGGTGCACGTTACTGCACGTTGCCCTTGAAAGTATAAATTCTGTTCAAGAAGAGTTTTATTTATGGGTCAACAAATACAAGGGCTTCTTATATGGCTTTCATTCATGGAGAGAGTAGATATATTCTTTAAATAGAATGATGTGAAAAATACTAGAAGCACGACTGTTGGTGGCAGACTGTTTGGGCCAGTGGGCAGTATTGGGGTCGGTGGATTTGTACTTCTGTTTCCACTTGAACAAATCTGTCAAAAATGAAAGGTATCATTATAAAAAGCAAAGCTGATCAAAAGGAAATGAATTTCCTACAAGCCTTTGAGAAGGGAACCAAAGCCATTTTTGGACTTTAAGAGATAGCCATGAAGATGGTCAGAGGGCTGGAGCACCGCTCCTATGAAGACAGGCTGACAGAGTTGGGGTTGTTCAGCCTGAAGAAGCAAAAATAAGGTCTCTCCTCTGGGGAGACCTTATTAACAGCCTTCCAGTACCTAAAGGGGGCCTGCAAAAAAGTTGGAGAGGGACTTTTGACAAGGGCATGTAGTGATAGGACAGGGGGAATGGCTTTAAACTGGAAGAGGGTAGAATTAGATTAGGTATAGGGAAAAAATTCTTTACTATGAGGGCGTTGAGGCACTAAAACAGGTTTCCCAGAGAAGCTGTGGATGCCCCATCCCTGGAAGTGTTCAAGTCCAGGTTGGATGGGGCTTTGAGCAACCTGGTCTAGCGGAAGGTGTCCCTGCCTATGGCAGGGGGTTGGAACTAGAAGATCTTTAAGGTCCTTCCCAACCAAAATTGTTCTGTGATTCTATGACAGCAAATGCAAAACAGAACATCTAAAATCTTCTGTTGATGCAGCAGTGCTATAGGAGCAGGTCTGGCTTGGAAGTTTACTTACACTAATCCCAGACCATTGTAATAGGATAAATCTGTGCAGTGGCAAGGAACGTGACTGTCATCACCTTTCTGGTAATACGGAAGACTAGTAAATGCTAGTGGCTAAGGTATTGGTTTCAGAAGTAAATAAAGGGGTTGTGGGTGATGATTGAGAAGCCAGACTTTTGAAAAAGATTATTGGCCTTTCTAATGGTACAGTCTAACCTAGAATGCCAAAACTTATTGATTGATCACAAAATTAGATTGCAAAGACCAAATAGTAGAAAAGGACAAAGGGTCATGCCATACATAATATGCAGTGTACATCATTATGTTTGTTAAATTCAAAAGTTTCTTGGTAATTCTAAATACTGAGCAACTAATAAGATTTATGAGGAGTTAGTTATCATAGCACAATATGCCATACCTTTTAAGAAAATCATGATAATTATCAATTAGATGCTTAGTAAAATCACTAGAAGAACCTGAAGTAAAAACAAATACAAAATACTGATTAGGTTGAAGTATTGCGTGGCTCTGATTATAACTTGCCACTGTGTTAATTTACTAGTGAATTATTGCAATTTTATATATTCAAGTTTTGAAAAAGGGTGGAGAACCAGAGATTTCTTCTAGATCGTTGTATTTATTTATAGTCTAATCTGGACAGAATCTCTACCAATTCTAAAACTTGAATGTGGATACCAGGAAATGAGAATCATAACAAGCATCTAGATTTACCTCTTCTAGCTAAGTGTACCAAGCCAGAGCTCCTAAAGTCTTCCCTTTGTCTCCTCTCTGCCTGTTCAGCACCTGGGGCTCCTGAGGAGAGCCCTGAGTGGATGTCAGGGGCTGATGCAGCCATCATGCTGCTCCCTCTGAAAACCTCGGCCAGGGAGGTTCAGGGAAGATGCTGCTGTGGTAAACGTGGAAATTTACTGACAGAGGCAACTGCTGATCCTCATGCACCTTCATCTACCTACATCTCCACCTCCATCTCTTTCCCTCTGCCTTTCTTTCTGACTGCCCTTTTGGGTTGGTTTATAGCTTCCATCCTCCCACGCATCATTTGCCTGTTCTGTTTCTTTGTTTCCTTTTCACCCCTTAAACATCCCCCACTGTTGCTTTGCTTTCCTTTGTCTATTCCACCCCTTGATTTAAAATCTAGTACGTTTTGTAGCCTGTTTGCCCTGCTTTTGATGGTATGATCTTTGTTCAACTGACTCCCATTACCTGCTGTTTGTAATTTTTTTTCTGTCTGCACTATGAATGCTTTATGTCCTTGCAAAATAATGATGTCATCTGCATGTTTGGATTAAGTAGATCATAGCTGTAAAACAAGTGTCTTTTTCTCCTTAATAAAGGCCAAAGTGTGTGGTGAGGACCTGAAGAAAGCCACACAGAATACTGAGGAAAATGTAAAAAAATTCCTAAAGTACATTTTGAGAGATTAAAGATCCTTACAATTGGGTAGTACAGAAAGGCAGGTCTACCCTTGTGTCCTGAAAATATCTGTCGCTCTAGTAAAGCATCATGAGACACTGCAAGCTTCCAGAAGAGTTCTAGGAGGTGTCTGTGTTCAAAATTGAATGTGCTTCCTATCCAGCAGCCAATGGCCTGGTTTCCCCCCCCCTCCCCCCCCTTTTTTGGGAGGATTGCACTCCAGACAGCTCACCAGAAGGAGTTCTCTTGAATCTAGCAAGGCAAAGGCCCTGTAGTGATGACTGGCTCTTTTGGGAAACTGAGCAGTCAAAAGGGACCTAAATGTGTTAGTGCACATTAGATGGTAATTACACTTGACACAGTTGCAGTTAAATGCCTGCTTATTTTATTATGTATTTTAAAAATGTCTTACTGTTTGCTAAAATTATGATGCTTCATTGTGAGGAAAGAAGGGTAGTATACTGTGTGGAGTAAAAGGAGTATGTCCAGGCATGCAATCGCTCTCTGTTTTTACAGGGGAGAAAAGTGAGTTGTACCAATGACTAGTCTTCTGTTCAGGAATGATTTTTACTTAGGCAACAAGATCCTTCTCGGTCTGCAAAGAAAAAAAGGTAGAAAGCTGTAAAGCAAGTGAGGCAGTAGATGACGACGCATGAGCACTGCAGCCCACAGTGCTGCCTCCGGCGCAAGTGCTGCTACCTCAAATACGCCTGGACTCGTTGGGTAGCTGGGGGTAACATCACGTACAGCCACACCACTTCAGACATACAGATCAACCTGCATGCTGTCTCATCTCGTAGCAGGCAGTTCTGCCAAAATTCAGCAGAGCGATGTGAAACAGCCTCACTTCTCATCCACAAGCTGAGATGAATCAGGAGGGATGGATGTGCTATATATACAGAACCCACTCAGCCAAAACAACTGAGAGCAAGGAAAGGATTGTAATCCTGGCAGGGTGGATATTTTTGTATCTGAATAAAATGAGGTATTTATAGCATTTACTGACACAATTCTTATGTAGTGTAATTTGAACCAGTGTTCAAACCATTTTTTCTGAGCCAACGGAATAGGATTTTTGGAGAGCTAAAGGACATTGTAACTTTCCAAAATCGAACCTGCATTCTGCAGAAGAGAGGGAGGGGGGATCTTCTGTCTATGCCTGTAATGTCGGAGAGAGAACAGAGGTTGACTCTTAACAGTTTTCTCTGTCAATACATTTGAACACAGTTATTATCACCATGAGTTACTGTGTAATTACTGTTGTTCCCAACAGAGTTGCTATTTCATTGCTGTTTAATTATGTGCATTATCTCAGGGTAACTATGCAATTTAACTCGTGTCACTTCGAAATAAGTGTTCCAGGTGAGGCAGTGTCATAGCACAAGAAGCTTTGTAGCCAGGGGATGACTGCAGAAAAAGTATACAGGCATTTGTTGATCTAACCTACCGCTGTCTTTGGGAGGAATCACAGGGACTCAGTACTTCATATGTTGGTCACTTAAGGTAGATCCCTGAAATAGTTGTGAGTATCTTTTGACTGAGAGAGTCTAAAGAAACTTCAGTGCCAACAGAAGCTGGAGGGTAAAAGTATTTATTAAATTCTTCCCCCTGGATCCAGCTACAGTAAGCACACGCATTTATTGCCAACATATGAGCTTTTTTTTCCAGGGAGTATTTCTAAATGTATCTCAGTTCTGGGGATCACCCTTTAGCTCTTGTTTTGCTGAGCACTGTTTTCATGTAACAGCCATGATTTTAGGGTCTTTACAACTAATACATTTTTGACCTTTTTATTGAAGATTTAATCTGCTTAAAAAGGGAAGACTGTGAAGTGCAACAGCTCCTGTAATTCCTGAGCCAAAAGTTTGTGATATTTCTTGCCATTTTCCTAACGGTATGCAAAACACCCTATGAAACTCTTCTAAGGAAAGCTCACTGTTTGAGGCAGGTTCAAATAAACATCTTCTTAGCATTTTTCTGAGAAAGAGCAGACAAGTTTAAGTCCCTGATGGCTGAGACATGTTCCTAACCACCTCAAGGAGAGACGTGAGACACGTGCACTGAGACAGCCTGTCTTAAAATGCAAAGCTGTCCATTTCTTGGTGTTGGAAGTGGCAAAAAGAGCAGTTTCAAAACAAGATCTAAAACTTTTGGATTTTGGAAAAAGGGAAGAATTTAATAACAATTCTGACCTGGAAAGAACAAGATTCTTGGTAAACGGTAGAAGCTGCTTATCGGAGTCATTGGTACTTGGCATGGGAAACTGCAAATCAGTAGCACCAAAACTGCATCTTCCAAAAAGTGTCAATGCCATATTAGCATGCAACACATGCTAGGATGCATGTTGCTGAAGGGTATTCGAGTACGTATAAGCATATTTTACAATGAAATAGTAACAGAATGAATATACTGAGAGGAATGGATGGTATTGGCATGTGCCTGAGGTGCAACAATATTCTGTCAGTGATAAGCTGGAAGCCTTGCTTTGTGTGAAGGTTGTAACTTAACCGGTGCTACAGCAGAACAAATCAAGAGTAGTGTGAACAAGATGTAAAGGATGCGTTTATATATGCATGACAAGAAATCCATTAAACAAAATGGAGAACTGCACACTGCAAACATGATGCCCTATTACTCTAAAGAAATATGTAACAGCCACCAGCCAGAAATAAAACGCTAGCAAAATATTCTGATTGAATGAAGTAAAAAATGTTATGGAAGTATTCTGAAAAATGTTTTCTCACATCTTAGAATATTCAAAAGAAGATGCATGTTTCTTTAGCTTGGTTTTAGTATATATACAGGCAGCGTTTCTCTGAATGAATTATGAATATAATAATGATTATATTCAACTTTTAAAAGGAAACTCATAAAACTTAATACCGCCTTTCCAGAAGATCATGAATTCTATGTTAAAAGTTGTAAAGGAATGATACACTAGACAAAATAAATTAATCCTGAAAAAGATTAATGTAATTCAGTTGCACTGTAATTTTCTTTTTACAGACTTTGAAATCATTAATTGTAATGTAGTATTTACTGAGATGGAGGAGGATAGGACTGGACTTGCCTTATTTTATTGCAAATTATGTAATATTTTAATATTTCTAATAATGTGAAGTGTTCACAGAGAGGGGATCTGGTTTTGGAAGATGAGTCTAAAAGAGGATATTCAGTATTAACATTTACCATATTACTTACTATCACTGGAAAATATGAGTGCTCTTAAACGGTATGCTTTCTGAATAAATGAGATCATTAACTCGATCCAGCAAATTTGATAATGCATTTAGTATTCAAGAGACCCTATATTAACCTTAAGTATTCAGTTTAGACAGATAACCTGGCAAGTGCAATGTGATGTGAGATAAAGCCTTATGTCAGAATTATTCACTCCTTTTCCTTTGTCTGTAATCAGGTATTTTTAGCTCTCTGAATGCTGGTATTGCAAGGCACAATTCCTTTTGAGATAATTGCTGAACAGAAGATAACCATGTGGCTCTTCATCTATCATCTTATTACACCCTGGTTTATCTTCTGCCTGGCAGGTAAGATGACCTCCCATGTTAATTCATTTAACCATTGTCAGTCTTATGCATTCCAAGGTCAATTATGCTCTTTGTATGGCTTTAATTTATTTGTGCAAACACAACAAATTACTAGATGTGAATGATGAAACTATAAGGAAGCATACTTACTAGAATGAGTGCCATAATTAAAAGCTTGCAAAAAGACAGATCTGGACTTAGAATTTTTCTTTGTCTATTCTGATTTGGTATATAGAATTAATAATATCTCTAGATTATAAAAAATGTATCAACCATCTATTTGTGCATCAACATGATTAGAAGAATGGGAATATGCCCTTTAGAAGAGACACTAAAGACAAAATTCTATAGTATAGACACATCTAATATTCATAAAATTCTACCAGCACAATATAGTGGTGGTTTTCATGATACAGTGGGACAATACTGCATCTACTGACTTTAATTTTATGTCAAAAATTGTAAAACATTTCATAAATAGAGATGGAGCCTCAAATACTAAAACATTCAGGAGTCCTATTTCTAACACCTGAAATTAGAGAAGTTTGCAACTGAAATTTTGGTTCTTAGAGATAGGAGGAGCTTTTTGGAAAGTTAAAATTCAGGATTAAAATCTAGTTTCTGTTCCAGCTGTTCCAAACAACTTGGAGATTCATAAAGCCTGTTTCAGACTTCCATGCCAATTTAAATGAATGCTGGCTTTTAGTTGCTGTGATGAATTGGATTGCCAGCATAAGCAGAGCTCTTCTCAATAAAGAAGACTTTTTGCTTATGTACAGACTACATGAACTGAGATCAGAAAATGTAAAGAGCAGAATAATTAAGTTGTGCACACACAAAATATTGACTGAGGTTTGAAAAGTGCAGATGTTGTGTACTAGTGTTTTGGTTATTTTCAAGGTAGATTTTAGATCCTTCCCTGCCTTGAGGGGAATTTACTTATAAAGCTAGTTCTACTACATTTCATAAAACATTCTTGTATTTTGGGGGGGGTCTTTATGTAATTAATGAGTTCCTAATTGAAATGAGCTCTTTGTAGTCGTTCTTAATCTGGCCTACCATTTCAGTCATTGCCTCAATTTCACTACCATGAGACCATAGTGTTTGTATTACTGAGTCAAAAAAATCAAATTAATACTATGATGTAAAGCTCATTGCCTTTAAGAAATTAAGCCATAGCTCACAAGAGTGCCTTCTGGTTTAGTGACAACAATGTTTGGGTTTGAATGCAGTTCTTTACTCCATGTCTGGGTTTGTTGGAGAATGCGTGGATCCTTAATAAATATCAAGACCTTTAAAATGTTGTGATCTCATGCTTTCAACATATTTATTGTGTGTTTCAAGGGCTTTTTCTTTGTTAAAATCTGAGGGTTGCTGATAGCACCAAAACTGAAAATTAAAACTCACCACTTTAATTCAAAACTGGGCTTTTTCTAGGGGAAAAAAAGGAGGGGGGAAAAAAGGGAAAAAAAAAAAAAAAAGAAAAAAAAGGAAAAAAAAGAAAAAGAAGGCTGTCAACTGCAATCAGTAATGTTACACGTGAGGTTTCAGTCTGGACATGTTGACATCAAACTAAATCATCAGCTGCAGTAGCCAGGCAAGTGCTGGACATTGGTTGATAAAAAAATTGAGTCAATCACTGGGAACAAATGTTCAGTTAATTTCTAGACAGGCAGGTCCAGATGATTAATGCTGTTACTTGTGTAATTGTACTTTTTACAACATACGGCATTATTTACCATTGCTAAAGAGAAATATGCATTTTCTTCTAAAATACACAGTGGATGAGTATATTCAATACCTGTTTACTTTGTCTGCCATGTCCCTGCTTGGATCTTAGAAGAGAATTTCAATCTACTGCAGAGTGTCTGACATTTGTAAATAAATAACCATAATGTGTTTTGTGATCATAATTCTCAGAAACCTGGAAGTGCCTTGTTTACCTTCTTGCGAGCCTGATAGAGATGTTTTGGCTTATTCCCAGACCATCTTGTTTCTGAGCGTGAGCTTCTCAGATACTAGTAGGTCCTCATTTCTGTGACACGTTAAAAACAGTATGAGATCTGCTTCTAAATATCAAATGGTTCCCAGACTTGCGATGCTGATAGGGAGCCTGACAACTTAGTGATAGTTAAGATAATGAATGAGGTGATGACTCTTTTGTTCAGCATCCATTAGCATTCAAGGTTAATCTAGCCATGTGCTGCTTCAACAGATCTTTGTCCCTCTCTCATGTGAAAATATGTAACAGGATACAAAGCTGTCAGGTAGATCAATAGTGATGAGAGTGATGCCAAATGACAGCCTTGAGCAGCTACTTTTGGCAGCGTTAAATGCCAGGGAAATAGAGAGGTGTACAGGAAGCAGGAACAGAACGAGAAGGAGAAGGCTCATTAGAAAAATAAAGATGCTAATCAAAAATAATTTTGTATCGGTGTGCAATGGGAGTGACAGGCTGTTAAGGTTTTCCACCTGTTTCAGCTTCTTTCTGACATGACCTTTAGAAAACTTTTCACTGAGATTTGCTATTGATGTTCACGTCACAATTTGTGATCTTTCTAGAATCAAGTTGATTCTTCTCCAGCAGAGGACTTGAACATGTGCTTGACATTGCATTTTTATTTTAGCTTGTTGATTTTGTTCAACTTGCATGCTTAAATTTTGTGATGGATTGGGTTCCTGAACGAATATGGGAGAGGCCTTTAATGAACTTAAATAAGTAGTTTCAATGCTGTCTCATTATTATTGGCTTTAAGCAAACAGTATTACCATTTTACTTTTCCTAAAGATGAAGTTAAAGATCTTAATATTTCCAGCAGAAGCTTTTGTAGCCATTCCTTATTAAAAGTGTTACCATCTTTCATTGAAAAGATATTTTCATTACAGTGGAATTATTATGCATTTATTCATCAAAAAAATACTGCTAACCGTCTTATAATCATCTTCAAAATTAATTGTTCTGTGAAGATGTTCTGAAGGGAAAATTCATACAGTTTTGCCCTTTTTTTTAAAGCAGAATGGTACTTTGTTTTTTAAAGTATGCAATCTGTAGGTCTTGAAGAGCATTCAAATCTTTCTCCCTTTATTTTTCAGCCCTCCCTTCTAGTGTGTGGAGGTTCGGTCTTCTGGTTTTGGAGCTTCGGATTTATTTACTACGGAGCTGAATGCATGTACAGAAGTGTTTGCAGGATTAGGACCTTAGGATACATCCACTGTAGTTTCCGAACATATGAATTTGTAGGCATATATAGCCCCCCATGTTTTACTGCCAGCCCTTCATTGTATTTCGGTAATATCCATCATCATTTCCTCTGTTAACTTCTTTCACATATAGTTCCTTATAGACATAATGTTTTTCTGATTGACATGTGCAGTAGTTTTATTCCCAGGAACTTTGTAGATTAAACCTGCACTTCAAGATTTATTATTTATAGATCCAAATGTGGTATCTGTGCTGGCAGTAAATGATATGTAGAGGTATTGCATCAAAAAAAAAAGTGTGGAAAGTTTGAAAAAGGAACCGATGAGTTATCTGGTATGGATATTACGCTCCTATATACATTGATAAAATCGCTGTTTCAATAACTTTCTGGATAAAGTTTAAGAACAAAAATATATATTTCTGTGACATCCACTAGAGGATGTTCGAATTTGGCTAAGAAGGAACAGGTACACTGTTATCTCTGGACATGTGGACAATAGCAGCTCTTTGGGCCTGACCTTCTCTGTGTTCTTTGAGTGTCTGAGCCCTACAGCACAAGTAAGAAGCAGAAACTGCAGTTTCCGTTCCCTTGCTGCACTGGAGTGGAATAATAATCCCTGTAGGGCAAAGACTGTTTTCTTAGTACTGCCTGACCATGTGCTCCCTGACCTTCCATAAAGGTTTCTAGATGCTGATTCAAAACAAGTAAAACCAAGCATATAATAGGTCCCTCAGCAGTTGCGGGAGCGGGCTGTGCCATCACTGTACCCTTCCTCCTGAATCTTAACACTTGAGGAAATGGGCAATAAACTGCTGTTGGCATTCCTGTGTTGCTAGTGATGGCGCCACAGCTACCTCAGAAGATTGGGTTCCAGAGGAGGCTTTGGTTCCGAGTTCCATGCCAAGAGGAGGCTTTGGCTCGTGGGCTGGCTGAGAGACGCCAGGTCATGTTGCACAGATACAGGCAGGTGAATGCAGACTCTTATGGGAGGATTCATTGTGCTTTGTTTTAATCATCTAAAGGCTGGGTATGTGATGCGGGTTTCAGCTTCCTCTGTGGTTAATGAAGAGAGAATGGGATATCTGAATTACTGGAAGTGCTTGTCTAACCCCTCTAAAGAAAGCCCATATGACTAGCTTGCAGAAAAAAACTGTCTTTTAAAATTACGTGTCATAAATCCTGCACTTAATGTCGAGCCTTTGAATTTATTACATAGTAGAAGGAAAGAAGAAAGGAGTTATGTTCTTGTCATAACTTCATTTATTGAACTTGATCTCATCTGTGTCATCTCATTAAGGTTTAAGATCCTGGTGCACTGCAAACCTGGATTATCTATAAGAAAAGCCTTTAAAAGCATTTTATGTTCGATGGTATGCCACACATAACCCCTAAAAATAGAGGTGATACGTGCAATCTGTAGCTAAGAATGAGTAAGGCAAAAGTAAACAATTATGTTTTATTTAATTTTCTGTATTGGAAAAAATAAGCCCATGAACTGCTGTTTTCTCCTATGAATTAAAAAATTTCACAATATTCTTTAATAAACTACATATTTTTAATTTCCCTTTCTGGTTGTGCTCACACACACCACGTTCCCCATAATTATAAGCAGCTTTACTTCATGACATTATCCCTAATCTATGTTTAAAATTGATTTTCAAAATTAATTAGATGCGTGTAAGGACCGAACTAGTTGATAATAAAACAAATCGACTTGTCTGAAAGGGATTTGGAAGACTGGTGTTGAAAGAAGCAAACTAGCCCTGCTTTCTTTCAACAGAGGATTTGTTTGCTCAGCACTCTAACCCACTGAAATTGTTATTTTGAGTTTAATATTTTATATTACTTATGGTAGATTGGCATAGTAGCTTAGTACTGTGTAGAATGTAAATATTATATTTATGTTTAAAGACTTCCATTGCACATGAAGAGCAAGATGAATGGTTGTGTGCAAATACTCTTTGTGCAAATTTTTCTTCATTATTTCTTATCAATAAGAGGGAAGACCCCAAGAGACTGGTAAAATATCAGAAGATGAAACTCAGATCTAATATGAGAACTTTTAGTAAAATTAGAAAATTCGATAAAACGGTCCAAAAGTTGAAGATCTTTAGATATTAAGATTAAGATTTTTAGAAGAAAAATCTTCCATTTGTAAGCATTGTTAGACATTGGAATTATTTTGCTAAAATAAATTATGAAGTCTTACTTATTGGAGAGTTTTTAGAATCAGTCGAAAAGGCACCTTTTGAGATGATTTGATGTGGCATATCTGGTAGGATCTACCAAGATTAGGTAGGGAGAAATATCAGGTAATGTCACCCTTTTTTTAGTGATTTTTATGATTGAAAAACCCAGCAGGTCACTTGCTGTATTTAAAAGGATTAACATTCATGTATTTGGGAAAATCAAAAGTGAAAAAAATTGAAGGAATGTTGCCCTGAATATTAGGAATACGTGTATCTTGCATCAAGTCTTGGACATGCTGGGACCTAAGCATGAGAAATCTAGATAATCAGAAATTTGACAAAAATGTGTTGTCACAATAGGAGTAATGCCAAACAAGAAAACACAGCTGATAAGGGATTTTCTGAACAGCTAATTCAATCAGCCAGATATTAAAATGCAGACTGTTCAGAACAGGGTTTTTCAAACATTGTTTAACAGGAGCCCTGCTCACCCTTTCCTAGATGGTGAGAATTTCCTTCGCTTTTTCCTGAAACTGTCCACATTTCTTTCAAAAAGTCACACCTGTTTGACGACATCTGGACAGTATTTTTCTGGCATCTCATTTATACCACATGAAGTTTCTGTTTTCTCTGTTTCAGCTCCTCTGGTTCCCTCCCCAGTTGTATCCCAAGCAGTTTTCTAGTTATGCTATCTCCTTTCCCTAGATATATTTCTTTTAATTGCAATAATTTTAAAGCAGCCCAAGGTCACTCTGCCATTCTCACAAAATAACCTGCATCCTCCCTTTTTCACAGCGTCTCAAGCTTCATCCCTGAAATGCTGTTGCCACGTATCTTCTCCACGTCTCAGGCTCCTGATCCTCAAATCCCAAACTGACCAAGTGACCATGTTCTCCCTACCCCTGCTGAACCTTCTTCATGTCTGCAGCAAGCCCAAGTATCATAAACTGAATTAGTCATTTCCCAAATGTGTTTTTAAATTAAGACTTATAAGCTAAGCTGGAAGGTTACACGGTTAATTTAGGGTATTTTTAACGTGCAATAACTGCATTTGATTTTGACGAATCAATCCCTTCCCTGCTTCCTACCAATTTTGTGGTGACTTACATCCAGGGCAGCTTTGCTCAGGTCATTCATCTTTCAAAAATCAAATCAGGATTTGTCTGCTTTGTTCTTAAATTTGTGCCAGATTTGTACTTCACATCAGTAATATAGTGTCAGTGTAGTTAGAGCAATACACAGAATTAATGAATTTGATACAGAATTATCTTAGGAAAAACTAATGAAATATGCTGTCTGACAACAACAGACAGTGATTAGACTTTTGGAAACAAGACACAAGAAGTGGACCTACATGATGGCTATATTGAAAATTTTGTGTTACCTTTATATTTGCAGATAAGCATGATTTCCTTATCAAAGAGGAAAAGGACGTGAGAGGGAGAACCAGGAGCAGGGTGCACAGAGGCTGCAAGGCCATTTGAGTAGGCAAATGGTGAGGATATGGGAGGATGTGAGGTGAAGGGAGATCCACAGAGGATTGATGCAAGGACGATCAACCTACTGATTTGTTTTTAATTATTTTTGTGACTTAAGTAGTACAATAGGAGTGTGTACGGGCTGGAAAAACTCTTTGTATCCATGTTCTACATAGTCTATGCCATGCAAAATTAAGACATTTGAAAGCTAGTTAATTTTTAAAAAATATGTTTATATGGAAAAGCTTGAGATTTCCTGAATTAAATATGTACAGAATTAGGATGCACTGAATTAAGTCTTTTTTTATTGTGCTTTCCTTTTCCTTCTTCTAATCAAGTTTCTTGAGATGACTTGAAAAGAACTGCCTCAGGTGGTTTCTGATTGTTATGTTCAGACATCCTTTTTGGTATCTTTTCTCTGAGTATGTTGGATATATTTTATTATGATCTTTCACAGGCTTGTGCAGGGACATGAAAGTGTACTAATATAATTTTGTAGCTCATCTGTAAGTAGTGGTAAGGCTTTCAGATGTATCTTATCTTACGTAGGCAGTGGTTCTTTCAGACATTTTTTTTCCACTGAAAAGGTGGAGCCCTGCCTCTATTTCACCTTTTGCGCTGGTACAGATCTTCATCAGTGAACAAATTTGCCTTGCTAAACTGGCAGAAAACTAACTTAGAAAGCTAGAACTGAATGGGTTTCCACTCTCTTTAGCTTTAGCAGCTATCTAAGTCAGACAAGCATGAGAGGTGTTGCAGAAACGCCTAGAGGGAAAATGACACTGCCCAGCTGGAAAGCATTGCTTGGAGAAGGGGTGGCGGGGCCACCTTCCAGCAGCAACGGTTCTTATACAGGATCCATGATCTCATCAGCTGTGTAGAGGTTTTCTTAACCTTTTGCAAAGACTTTGTAATACATTTTAGCACTGTTAAAAAGGCAGAGTCTCGTTTGCAGAATTAACTGAAGAATGCATCAGTCAGAATTAGGTGATGGCTTTTGCTCTGGTTTAAAATATAAATCACAAGAAATGTACCCAGGAGACAGGGCAGTAAGGGTGTCTGAGGGACCAGGAAGTCCATGCTCTTGTCTAAAGCTGGACCAGAGCAGATGAAATGTGCTTTTCTTCTCATCCTCACTTTATCTAATGCACCCATTTCCTTCTTCCTTTCCCTACTTTTACTTCTCCCCTTTTTCTTCTAGGCACAGCTTTCATGAGCTGATCTTTTCCTTTGTACTCTTGCCCATCCTCACTCTCCAGATTTCATCACACAGGCATGATACTTCACATAAAGTGTGAACATTTCTTGCTGATCTTTTCACAGACCCTTCCTCTTCTCTTTTCTCCCCCATGCTGTTTCGTATCACTGGTGAACACTCAGCTTACATCTGAGAATGAAAGGTTTATTAGTTGCTACACCTGAGATTTAATCTGAGCATCTTTTCTGCTCAGCCAGATATCTGAAACCAGATTCATAATAGATTGCAACACAAGTGCCATTATAAAGCATATTTGATAGGTGTGAGAAACAGATATTCACTCAGTATAATTAATAGTGCTGGCAGCATTAAAAATGCATGCCGTGAAATGCCTAAATGGTCTGTAACTTCATTTGAGTCCTAAGGTGGAAAGAGTCAGCTGCATATGATATGGCTGTTTGCTGCCAGAGGCTGTTGTTATTCTGTATTCATATTTAAGAATTGCACAGAAAGTGCCATCAGGTCTGTGGCTCAGTCACTCCTGGCTCTGAGCAAATATATGATTTTGCCTTTTCAGTCTGAAATTACTTCTTCTTTTGATCTAGTGATATGCAGATTTATACAGAGTGTTTGCTTTAAAATATCAAAGAAAGCAGACTATTTTTTTAGAAGCTCTTCCTTTCTTTCTAGTTGCTCTTCTTTGCTTCTTTGAAAGACTTCTTATTACATGAATTTGGTTTTAGAAATGAAGTTGCCTGACCATACGTCTTGTGGCATCACTGTGCCTTCTGGACCTGCATCTGTCCCCAATGGAAATGGTGATTTTTTTCCCCAATCTTGAACTGGAAAGGGAACTTACTTTTCATCTGTAACCAGTCTTCTGCTAGTGCTGTAATCCAGTGTCTTTATGAATATGGAATTTAGGAACAATAAAAAAGATAACTGCTGAAGGATTGTTTTATGTACATATGATATCTTAACGCTGATACAATTTACATTTTTTAGTTCTATGGATGGATTCTTTCTCCTCTTTTGGGTTTTCTAAAAGCTGTCTGGTCTAAGATGCTTTATAACCAAAGACAAGACCTTTAAGGGGTTGAGTACAAAATCATTATTTGAATTAAGGACATGAATCTGTTATATTGCCAGTTCATCTCTTGATCCGTGAAGACTTTTTGAATGTAGCATTGCAAAACATGTAGCAGATTTTTGTACGCAGCACAGATACTGTTGCAAAATGTTAAGATCTTTCTGTCCTTAACCATTGCTTTTGGAAATTTTAAAGCTAAAATGATTCAGCCATCTCTTAAGTTCTCATTAGGAAAACTGTGTTTCTTTTGTTTGTTTCCCTTGTATTACAAGATTCTTGCAGTCATTTTCCACATCTCAGGCATTTCTAGGGTTTTGGAGCAAGGCTCTGAACTTGAATGGGTAGCAGCAGTCATGTACTACTTTGCTTTTCCGATCAGTTTGTTTACAAATCTCCATACTGTTAGTTCAGTCTCAGTGGAGGCCTATGAGAATTAGACACCTGCATTGTCTAAAAATTTTATCTGTACAGAGCACTCACCATCTCCTTACGTTGCCATTTTGTACCTAGAATACACATTTGCTGTTTTTGCAGAACAACACAGTTGTATCCTGGGTTTACAGAGAAGAATTTATTGAGAGACTTCAACCTTTGCTCCTAGTCTCACTTTTACAAACCCCAAAGAGCAGTCTTGTACGCTTGGAGGAGATAAAGGGAAAAGGAATGCAGCAGGGGCTGGCAGAGCCTGCAATCTTTACAAAGCATCAGCAAATGGAGGACAAAGATTTTAAAAAAAATAGTTTGTTGTCAAACCTGTTTGACATTTATTCACCTTTAAGTGCTTGACTTTACAAACTTAAATCATTTTCAATGTGGGACTTTGTAAAAAATTTTATTTTGGAAGGGAGAAATTTAACATATACAGATACCTGAGCATGAAGGGAAAAACAGAAGTATGTTCTCGGAACAATGTCATTCTCAGCTTTGATCTACAGTTACCAGGTTAGGAACACATAATATTTGGATAATTGTTTTGGATCTGGACCTGTGCAATGTGAATATGTTGGCTTCCGTGGAATAAGTTGGTCTCACTGCATTCCTAAAGGGCATGTCTTCAATTCATAGTTATCTCCATCACATTTGGCATGAATTGTGACAAATAATTGATGATGTCAGTGGAGAAGGCAGGGAAGGTAGTTTTACAGGAACATGGTTTAGGTCACTTTAGTTCTCAGCAGGCAGGAATGAAGCAGGAGTCAGTGAAGGAAGGCCAGCACTTCCATTATCCATACTGCTCTGGTTTTGTTGATGCATACAGAACTCGATTTTGGGGGACTCACTATTGAGCCTTTGCATTTTGGATCTGGAAGGGGTAACGTAAATTCATCTTCAGTTTGACTACTAATTAAAAAGTGATTAATTTCAAAGTCTACCATTTTTTTCAGAGGAAGGAAACAAAGGCTATGGACCTGTTTTTGAGGAGCAACCCATTGATACGATCTATCCAGAAGAATCTTCAGATGGACAAGTTTCAATGAACTGCAGAGCTCGAGCAATTCCTTTTCCTACTTACAGGTAACCTCTCTTGTATCTGGCTCCAGTCCCTTTACAAGTTCTTCTACGTGGCATTTTGCTATTGCACTTGTTTGCTGTCATGCTTGGAAAGGACTGGAAGTGTGGAGAGATCAGATACGCTTAGATTTGGTACCCTTCTGACATACTTCCTCATCACTTCCAGACTGCCTCACCCTATCTGTAAGACTATGTAAACATACCATCTATAGCAGGGGTCCTCAAACTGTGGCCCACGGGCTGGATACGGCCCCCAGGCTCCCCAATCCAACCCCCGGTATTTACAGAACCCCCCGCCGGGGGTTGGGGGGCGAAACCAAGCAGCCGCAGGTGACTGCCTGCCACTGCATCCGCGCACCGGCCCCCTGGTTGAAAAGTTTGAGGACCCCTGGTCTATGGAGTGATTACAAGCTACTTATATATTTTAGTATTTTTTTATCTGTCATGGGCTCTGCAAAATCTGAACTAGTAAAGTCACTCAGGAAGAATTGCCTCGCACCTCCAGAACTCTTTTATCTAGGAACGGTTCTGATGAGTAGTGCTGATAGCTGATGTGATGATAATTGCAAGACAGAATAAGGCCACTTTCCTTATTTCCTGACATCGTTATTTTAGTTTACCTCCATATATTGTCTTCATTTCTTAGTCCTCCAGCTTTTCATGAGCTAAAATCCTCCTACCTCAGAGGAAGATGAGTCCTTCCTGCCACTTTTGCATTGCAGCATAAGCTGTCCTCATGACAGTTATTCCTAGGTATTTCTGAATAGAGAATTGATTATTTGTAATACAGACATGTAGTATGTCTCACAGGACTGAAGTGATACCTCTAAAATCCTGTAAAACCTAAATGATATTTACTGCATCGTGAAAATTCTGCTATTCCATTATTTATTTTTGATATTTTTTTGTTAATACCACGTTCTTATTATTATTTCTTTCTATGACAAGTGCAATTTCAGCTTCCAAATGAGTTTCTGTAGTACATCTTCAGTAAGGAAGGAACACATAGGGTATGCCCTCTCGTTTTCAAACACTAATGCCTATCTTTACCTTGCAAGAAAATATTATTTACACTGGCAGGATTTAATGATCTTTAAATGTATTTAAGTTGCATATTTCCTGTTTGTGCTCAGGAAACGTGGTTCCTTTCAAAGAAGGTTATGGGCTCCCCCTTGTGGACACAATGATAGGTAGAAATATCGGTAGAAATGACTACTGGCTCCCACTCCATGTATTTTAACTTTTTTTATATCGTTAGAAATCAGTAAAGGTCAGACTTGGGCCTCTGAGTTCCTCTCATAGTCCCCGAAGTGAAAGCTACAGTAACTCAGTGAACTGGCTGTGGGGTAAAACCACATGGGTTTTTTGTGAGAGTGTCCGTCAATTTTCTGAATGTAGTAAGTAGGTCTTAAATCAGGTGTGCCACTGTTTTTGCATTGACTTCACTGACACATTAGTCTTTATGAAACATTTTCATTCCCTACAGCAAGTCTGCAAAAAACTCTTAAGAATTTCACTAGTCCATACTTAAAAGGTGCAGAGGGAGTATTTTCTTAGCCTTAATAGGCCTTAAACAACTATTTGATGATATGTTTATAATCCCAGTGCTTGATCACTAGCTAGCTCATTCATGGCCAGCTCAAGCATCCTTAACTGCATGGCCAGCAATGAAGTTTTAACCTATGTCACATCTCTGAGAAGGCTGAAGCATACTGAGACTGTTATGTTTTAAAGGCCGATGGAGTTCAAATCTGTGGCTCTTGCTGAAGAAAAACTTAAAACATATATAGAAGTATATTAATAACTTCATGTATAATTAATCACAACTTAGGAATTACTTTTCAAATTGTATTTCCTAACAGGCTTGGCTTTTTCTGGCCAAATCTTATGTCCTGCTTTTCTTTTTTGATAGGTGGAAACTCAACAACTGGGATATTGATTTAACAAAGGATCGCTACAGCATGGTGGGAGGCAGACTTGTTATCAATAATCCAGAGAAATCAAGGGATGCTGGAAAATACGTCTGTGTAGTGTCAAATATCTTTGGAACTGTCAGAAGCAGTGAAGCCACTCTGAGTTTTGGATGTAAGCTAATGGTTGTATCAAAATGTAGAAAAACTACAGTTAGCTTGAAATGCCCAGTGTTTTACACTGCAGTGTCTTCTGCCAACATGTGCTGTAGCTGTATTAGTCTGTAAGAACAGTATCTTAAGTGCCTTAGTCTGCAGAGATCAACACAAAATAAGTTTAGTAAGTATTTTATATTCTTTATATTCAGCTGACGTGGCATCCTTTTCAGTGAGTTATTGTTAAATTATTAATTCAAGAGTCTTACGGAGCCAGATCTTGAGATATTAATGTCCAGACTCTTTTGAAATCATGGTAGGACCTGAGGGGAAAGAGTACAGAAGAAAGATGCAAGTGGGGGCATATGGTGATGAGGCATTGCTGCAGTGCAAACACAACTGTGATGCCTGCAGGAGGAAGGCATGGCACTCGCTAGCAAAGCATGCTCCCTGACTCCTAGGCTAAGATGAAGACCCTGCTGGGGGACATTTCTGTCAGCCTCTGACAATCATGAACTGGTCTTGTGAATGCATGCATATGCACAGACCTCCACTGTCAACAAACACATGCATGGTCAAAAAATGATGTACTACATCAAGAGTCATGTAAAATCTTACTGACTGAACACAGTGTTTGGGATTTTTATTTTATTTTGACTTAAGATGCTTTTTTGTTGCTGGATATATTTTCTCATCAGAGAGAAGAAAAAAAAAAAAGGAATCCACCAAAAAAAGAATCCACTCTTACTGGTGACCATTCACAAAGCCCTGTGTGCCCTTTAATCCTGACATTGTTTAGTGCCCCTCTTGTCTTCCAGCAGCCTCCATAAGCAGAATTCACTCCTTACTGTGTAAGATCAGAGATGAAGTGAAAAGTTCTGCTTTCTACTGGTAGTTAAAAGACTGTGGGACCACATATATCAAGAAAACTCAGAGGCTCTAATGAGTTGGTGGATCACATTGTAGTTGATCTGGTCTTAAGTCTATGTTTTACCAAGTGTATTTTCTAGAATGAATAGAAACCCAGGTTGTTACTTCTGCCATAGATCATTGTATTTCTGTATTAATCTCTACAGAGCTGAAAATAATTAAGTAAATAGATTAATTAATGAAAATAACAACAACAATAAATACTGTAGTGAAAACCCCAGTTTTCCTCCCCTGCTTTTTTTTTTTTTTTTAACTAGATCTGGATCCCTTTCCACCTGAGGAACGCTATGAAGTTAAAGTGCGAGAAGGTGTTGGAGCAGTGCTTCTTTGTGAGCCCCCTTACCACTACCCAGGTAATTCAGCTCAAAGTACTTCATTTTCAACTGCTGAAGAGTAGAAGACAAATTAATATTTTACAAGTTCCCTTGAAGTTAACTTAAACAGGTACTTTTATACAGCTTGAGAATCACCTTTTAGTTTAGGTTTCCATTTTTTATATATACTTGTAGCTGACCATACGTAAAGAATATTGTTGAATTTGCATATAGATTTTGACACTAAAATAAAGTTACTCAGACTAATCTGGATAATGGAGGGGAGACTTGGCCTACCATTCAAAAGACCTGAGTACGTCACTGTGTCATCCCAGACTTTCTGCTGGCCTTGGACAGGGCCCGGATTCATTCCATCTAATGAAGTCACCTCAACAGAAATGATCATGGGGTCTTGTTAAAATCATGGAACAGCAGTAGGCACTCCAAGAATGTCAGAGATTAGGTGGTTTATGCTCTGGAAGTGCCTTTTTCTCATCATTAGCTACTCAAGAGCTCTGCAGGGATTATGCCCATAACCTCAGGCATCTGCAGTTCCATTGTGAAGACTGAATTTGGCTGTTAGCATCTCTTTAACCTAGTAAAATGGGATAACATTTTATTTTTCATACTTTGTGTCTAAGTATTGCAAGGAACTGAAGAACTGAGATGTGTTGCTAGTTGAAATATTCTAAGGTTTTGTCTAAATCACAAGACTGGTGAGGGCTTCCTGGCTTCTCAGCTGCATGAGGTCAAGACCATTTCATCCTGTCCCACTCTGGTTCCTGTGGGAAAGCTGTGCCCAAGGCGAGCTGTTCATGCTGTGACTGGGTCCCCAGTTCATGGCAGCAGCACCCCAATGTTCAGTGTAGACAGGTATTAGCTGGCTACTGAGACACATATATTCTCTCTCAGATAGCTGCCTCTCCCGAAGAAAAGATCTATAAGCTGGAAATCAGACTGAAGTAATTTATGTGCAGACAGTATTCCGTGGCCTAAGTAGCTGATAGTATTGTTTTATAATATTGACTAGAAAATATTTTCCTCCAGATGATCTCAGTTACCGCTGGCTTCTAAATGAGTTCCCAGTATTCATTGCTTTGGACAAGCGACGATTTGTGTCACAGACGAACGGCAATCTCTACATTGCAAATGTAGAAGCATCAGATAAGGGCAATTATTCATGTTTTGTGTCCAGCCCTTCAATAACGAAGAGTGTATTCAGTAAATTTATTCCACTTATTCCACAGTCTGATCGTAAGTATTTATTGGAAGTACTATGTATGTGCAGTGTTCTGTTTGTATTTTCAGTTTTGCTCATTCATAACTACTTTCAGCTCTGAGAAGAGAATTACATTGCAAGTTATTGTGGCTACTCCACAATATTATTTAGTTTTCCATATCCAGAGGTCCAAATAATTCCCATCCACATCCATCACTCTGTGGAGGAAATCTCCCCAGATTCATTCACTAATTTCCTTTCATATCACTGGGAACAGAGTTCTTACCCCTGGAGTCCCCATTGTTTTTCTGTGACAAGCCCTTGTACTTCTCCCAAACCCCTGAATATTATTTCTGGTCATGGCATTGGTTCAAAGGGGTATGGCTGTAAAGCAGAAGCTTTATGTAAAAGTTGATAAACAGCTTCAGGAGTTAATTTTTTTTCCCCAGGAAATCACCCCTGAAAATGGAAAATCCTTTTCACCTGCTGAAATTTTCTATCCAACAGTGGCCTAAGGGCTTTGTGTCACACGGCAAATCTATGTGCCTTTGTGTTACTAGATTATTCTCTGCCATTTCTTTGTGAAAACTACATGTTTTCCAAATGGTAACAGATTTCCCTTTTGCCACTTCAGGCTGTCAGTCACTAGAGTCTCATAAACTGATCATCAAGATTTCAGTGACCCTTTTATCTGTTACATTTCCCATATTATAGTGAAGAACTGTGAGTGAATTTGCGTAATTACAAATCAGTGATCTTTGTCCAAATTTTCCATGATCAATACTCACACTGAGATCTTCATCTAGAAGAACTGCAAGAGGAGTCCTGCAGGGATCACCAGTAGGTAGACTTGATTACGTCTCCATCCCTGTGCCCTCATTAAGTTGTAGATTTGCTGAATCTAGCACCTTCATACCCTTGCTAAGATAATACTGAGCTTAAATTCACAATAATTCCAAATATTCTATCTAGTAAAAGATTCTGTGGAAGATAGAGACTTGGGCTTTTTTATATACACACACACAAGTGCATCATCACACTTCAAATGCAAGTAAATGAGTTTATGTTAAGGCATTGTGCTCTAAAAAACAATAGGCATTACCATCCAGAGAAAGATAGCTAGTTGCTGAGTAAAACAATTCTGTTTTACTATTAGAAGTTCATTGTGAAATCAGAGTTCGTGGATGGCCAGGCTATTCACTGTAAAGAAGAATTTCGTCTGGAAATTTAAAAACAGCTTTCTTGAACTGTGGAAGTTTAAACAGCTGTATTCCTTTCTGCCATGCCTCCTTTTCTGAGAATCTTTTTTTTATGTTAGGTGCAAAAGTGTATCCTGCTGATATCAAGGTGAAGTTCAAGGACACGTATGCTCTCCTAGGGCAAAACGTAACACTGGAGTGTTTTGCTCTTGGGAAGTAAGTGTGTTTTAAAGTTATTGTAGAGGACTGTTTGCTTTCATATTTCAGGGAATGAAAATGCATGTTTCATCATCAAACACTTTTTTGTAGTCTCCAGTTTAACAGCCAGTTCTTGAACATGCTGATTTGTACTTTACTGTACCTTTTCAAGTCCGGTTCCTGAACTCAGATGGAGTAAATACCTTGAACCCATGCCAGCCACTGCTGAGATAAGCATGTCTGGTGCAGTTCTTAAGATCTTCAATATTCAGTATGAAGATGAAGGACTTTATGAGTGTGAAGCTGAAAACTATAAAGGAAAAGATAAGCATCAAGCCAGAGTTTACGTACAAGGTAAGTAGAACGGTTTTATTCTTCATGGTCTATGTTGCTTTTACTTACACTGGAAGTATCTGTGTTTTCACACTTTAATGTCACTGCTGACTCATAGCATCATCCTGACATGCTGCTGTTCAAGTTAATAGAGTAAAATCAAAACTCATGCGTTGAATGCCAGGTATAACATTTGAAAACTACTCGCTACACAGTTTGCCTGGTTATGATAGCTGTATATACACCTTGACAATAATATGTGTTAATGTAATTATGCATAATGAAAATAAAATAAATTCAGAGTACTTGAAATGAAAGACCTTCCAGGAAAAAAAATAGGCCATTAGGTTTGGTATGCTTTCTTGTTTCCTCATGTTGTTTGTCTTTTCTAATTGTCTTAGCTCTCTTTCTTATAAGCTACACTCAATTCTTTATTTCTCCACCCTCTGTCCCTTCTCTTCATGCATCTGGTTAAATGAGGGAACCAAAAAATTGTACCTTACTGCTCATAGTGGAACCATCCCAAGTAACTGAGTCCTTAACTGAGACTTACAGCCAAAGAAATTGTGGCATGAAAAAGTCATACATAACATCTGAATTACCTTCAGAAGATTTGTCTCTTTTAATTGACTATATAGAATTAAGATCCTTAGTTAAGTCCTTGAACTTCAGCGGGATAAATTCAGAATTGGTGTGGAAAGGTTGTGACTTCTTGTAAGAGGTAAATCTAATAAATGGGTTCATTTGCTTAGCAAAAGCAAAAATTCTGGGACATTTTCAATATTAATTTCTTTAATATTTTCTCTGGACGAAGAGAGCATTTTCTTGGAGACCCTTTCAGTACATATGTGGTTTTGCACAATTTCATGTCATGTAACTGTCATTTTTATGGTGTTACTGAGTAATTTCCACATTGTATAAACTACAGGCTAGTGTAGGTGGTAACACTTCATATCTTTGGATGTTCATGAACCATTATTTCAACTTCATACTTCCTTCGTATAAAAAACAGTTTGAAGATTTTTTGAGTCTACGTGGTCAGGCAAAAACATCTTCACTTCTTTCTTGTGCAGATGGGTTGCTGAATTACCATAATTTCTTTGTGTTGCCTGTTAAGTGTCATGGAAAAAGCAGTGGAATTAATACAACATAATGCTAATTAAATATGTATCTCCTATATTTACAAGGCATCATTTTTTTTGTTCTTCAGCCTCTCCTGAGTGGGTAGAGCATATCAATGACACAGAGAAGGATATAGGCAGTGACCTATACTGGCCTTGTGTAGCTACAGGCAAACCTATTCCAACAATTCGGTGGTTGAAAAATGGTGCCTCGGTAAGTATATTGCCATAGATAACACAGGATTGATTGGTTAGCTGATGGAAATGATTTTTTGAAGTGTGCATTATTAAATGGTTAAAAGAAAATGAACCATAATGATACAAATATTTGCCAATTCCACTTGCATTAGGCATTAAAACCTATTTTTTATAGTTTTATCTCAATCTTCTGTTTTAAAATGCATTTTTTCAAGCTATTTAATACTCAGTTCTGAATTATGAACTTGTCTCTTGACTACATGTTTGGGAGGTGGATGTATCTTTTTCTCCAGGCCTTTTTAAGTAAATGCTGTTTTTTTCTCTCTGGATAAAAAATGTTGTCAGCTTCTCTCTAGAAATAATCCTTTTTTACCACATTAAACATGAGTACTTTAAAAATGTAAGACAAGAGAAGAAAGTGTAATTTTTTAATTACCAGTGGTGTTCCTGTATCATATACTTTTCCACATTTTTCTAGCTGCAGCATATTGCAGAATTCCATTATTTTAGGTGATGTGAAGTTTAAATAAGTACGATTTGATAATTTTAAGCTTATTACATTGGATAGTTTGTGTAAATGAACTAGATTTTTTGTCAAGCCATTTCAACAACATATTTAAAATCTGTTGCTTATACTCTATGATGAGCCATTCAAGAACAAAGAGGAGAGAAAAGGGCATAATGTTACACAGCCTCTGTTGAGCTGTGGTGATACTGACCTTGGCAAGCAAAGAAAAAAGACGAGGCAGCGTTGTTTTGGCTGTATATCTTAAGAAGAATGTGGGAGGTTGGAGGAAGAACAGGCATATCACCATCTGCCGTGTGGAGGTAGCTTAAACCAGGAAAAACAATGCTGTTTTCTGGCTTTGGTAGTTATTACAAACAAGCAATTTAACAAGAGAATTGTTTGATGTTCCCCACTGCACTTGGCTTTCACTGACAAAATTTCCATTCTGGATTGCAGAAAGCAATGTCTAATTCTCCAGTGGTACTCTAGAAGTTTCTGCTGTGTGTGTTAATATTATGAGGTTGTTTCTAAATGGAAAATAGCAAAAATATTTAAAATGCCTTGAAAATTTACCTTGTTTCTAAATCAGATAATTTTTAATTAGGTATTTCATTTAGCATAAAACAAAGATTCCTTGTGGAAATCTGATGTAAGTGTTTTTATATATGTTTTAAATAAAATGGTACAGGGACTATGTTTCCTTTACTCTTTTATCAGATAAATAGTATCCTTTTAATCTTCCACTGCTTCCTGCACTCCAGTTGACTTATATACAAAGATTAAAGCTTTTCAGTTTGATTTTCACAGGAAAATTTAATTTATTATCATGCTCTTTCAAAAACAGATTGACATCTATTTGTAATTTACAAAATACCCCACTGCACTTTGTGCATTTTTATACAGTTTTTTAGAAATAGATAAAGTACTTTATTTTTATTTACTATGGGTTTTTATATTAAAACAAAGTAATAGTAAATAGTTTATACTACCTCCCAGAGGGATCTTCTGAGAAACTCCTACTTCATTGGGGCTTGCCTTGACCTTTTACTGTTGTAAACCAATGTACATACAATGGAATGTACTGAACAGTGAGCATGGCTTAACAAAGCTTGTGTGCATAAAATTAATTTCATTTCTTGTTTCTTATTTCTGAACCAGTATTTTGCACTGGTATGATAAAAGGGGACTGAAGATAGGATGTGTCTAGTGCCACTCAGCTGGGACTTTTCCAGAAAAAATACTGATCGACACTGAACCTTATTTTAAAAAAAGAAGGTGAACACATTCTCACAAAGACTGAAATGTAACATGGATAAAATAAAAACTCATTGATGCCTAAATGTTATGTGAGGGACTCTTCTGAATACTGTCGGTAAAAAAAAGAAATGCGGATGGGTGTGAATTCCTCAGTATACATAGTCTATATGAATATCTTGTCTTATTGATTCTGTGTTTTAGTTCCGGAAAGGTGAACTAAGAATACAAAGTCTGAGCTTTGACGATGCCGGCATGTACCAATGTATAGCAGAAAACACGCATGGAATTATTTATTCAAATGCTGAACTGAAGATTGTGGGTCAGTGGGATTATTTGCTCTATTTACTATTTCAGCGTTGAGTAAAATAGCAGTCATATTTGCAAGCACTGTTTGTTATCAGATTCCTGTGAGGATAAAACTAAGGCACCTCACTCAATCTAGATGAGATAGGCTGTATTTGAGCTGTCTAGCTGGGTTTTGGCAACAACTTGAGGAGCCAAGTTACTAATTTATGGGGAATATTTTCTGTATTATTTCTGATGTTTGCTTGCTGCTGTTACCCCTCAGAGGACTCGATAGCACAGAAATTGTATGCAGCATGTACAGTTGCTGACTACCCTCTCAAGCTTGCAAAACTGGTTGAGAAGCATTTTCATTTTAGCTCACCTACACTCACTCGTCTGTGAGGCAAAATTGGCTTGTTTAGAAATCATGTTGTCAGTCACTAGTCTTTAAAGCTCTTCCTCTTCACCCTCCCCTTTGCTTTCACCTTCTCCAACTCATTACAACCAGCTGCAATGTTGGTGTGCAATATTCGCTATTCCATTTGATGGCTGGATGTAGTTATTAATCTGTTGTGTTTTCCTGAGGAGCATCCTTTTGAATGTTTGACTTTCAGATCCAGAATGATCAGGCTTAAAACAATTTCTGACATTTTTGCTGATGTCATTAGAGCAGACACACTGGCTGCATGACAGGGCTTTCCTAGGATATTTCCCTGCAGTACTTAGCCTGAGTTGTTTCCATCTCATGCTTGCATTCAGACTTTCCCAAGAGTTAAACTGTCTTGGCTTCCCCAACCCACTGCAGAACAATACTTCATCCTTCGCTGTTCTTCCGTTGCTATGTACTCACTACCAGCCTGAATTACCCAGAAATGAGCACCTTTTGCATGCACATTTTCAAATTCAGTGTTTGTAAAATGTGGGTATTTATCAGAGTTTTTCTCTGTACTGCTGTAATTAACTTATAGCCCTAAATCCTCAAGCTGTGCACACACTTGCTGACGTGATTTAAAATGATGTCATCCCAAGATGCAAAGTAATTGAAAGCATTTTTCCTTTTATTTGCTTACAAATAAAGAGAAAATTAGTAAGCAAAGATACGTAAGTGTGGTGCATGCTACAGTCACGGCTCATTACTCTTGTACATCTGAGAGTGCACCTGAGGCCAGTCGGCCAAACAGAAAACTACAAAGAGGAAGCAGGGCACAACCTTAAAGTTGTTAGAGGCAGGCTAAAACCACTGAAAAGTAAATCGATCTATTCTTTGAAAGTGTGATTGAGTGAGGCATTTTTTACAGAAACTGGTCTCCAGGAATCTATATTTTATTAGAACTGATCAAAAGGCCTTTGAAAGGGAGGAACCGTTGATTTCAGTGGACTTTGATCTTGTTAGATTAAACTTGGAAGTTCAGAAATCAACAGAAGGAAACCTCTAGTGTAACACAGCATAGAACTTGATTTTTCCTTTCTTTTAGATCACCATCTATTCCTCAGCACATCTGTGTATCATTACAATTTCTCTCACTAGTCTGAACAATGGCCGTTCACATACAAGTCAATAGTTCTGTCATTTATTTCATGTCCCAAACAATTGTATTTTCTGACAAAAACATTAACAGCAATACTCCCATTAATTTTTGCTTTCAGCTTCACCTCCTACTTTTGAACTGAACCCGATGAAGAAGAAAATCCTAGCAGCTAAAGGTGGCCGTGTAATCATTGAATGCAAGCCTAAAGCTGCTCCTAAGCCAAAATTCTCCTGGAGCAAAGGAACAGAATTGCTTGTAAATGGGAGCCGGTTAGTATTGACTGTTAGTGGACACCGTGAGTCCTAAAAATGCTGCCTTATGTTCCTGTTTATGCTGTAGGCTATTTCTCACTTTTGCAGATACGAGGGGCAGGAGAATGTGTAATTTCAGGAAAACAGTATGCCAAAATGTTACTAGCAGTGCGGATCCAAATAGCTAGTAGGATATCCAACTTCAACCAGTCCATTTGGTGCTGTTCACATTTCAGAATTGCATTGTATCACAAAACTGTAAGAAAAATATTGGAATGACTACAAGTGAATGAAAGTACATTCTCTTGCTCCAGCAGTGTGAGGCATCTAATCATGTATTTAAGTATTTTTTACTGTAGTAGTGGTTATAAATGTGGTAGGTAGATGCGAGCTTCCAAGAGATGTTTGTGGTTTGTTCTTTCACTTGCTACAATTCTACTGAAAGTATTGCTTTCTAATATAAAACCTAATTTCTCTTCATGTTGGGTTTTTTTTTTGCACTTTCAATAGCATACGTATCTGGGATGATGGAAGCCTGGAAATTATCAATATCACAAAACTAGATGAAGGTCGCTACACCTGTTTTGCAGAAAATAACCGAGGAAAAGCTAATAGCACTGGTGTTCTGGAAATGACAGGTAAACCTCTAAATTGCATTCGTTGGTTTCAGGTAGAATCCCTTAATTCAGAAACACTTATTTTTGCTCCAGCATTGCACTACTTTTGCAAGGTATTTTATGTCTTTTCTTTCTAATTTATTTGTTCATTAAACAGTGAATTGATGCTTTTAAAGCATATTGCTCAGTAGAAACCTGGTATATTTGCACCAGTTCTGAGGCTGTATCTCAATTTTCAGGGTTGATTTTTCCATAAGAGATTATTAAGTCTGGCCCATTAATTTGACACATTTTAATGCATTTATTCAATTTGGTAGCTTAGTGCTCAGGCTAACATGTGATTCTGGGGCCATGACTTAAACAGAGAAACTCTTACCAACCTTTAGTTTTTCTTTTTTTTTCTTTCTTTTTTTTTTTCCTTTTTTTTTTTTTTAATTGGTGTAAGCAAGTTTGAGAGAGCATTGCACTTAAAGAAACGTGCATTAAATTTGCGAGATAGGGTCATATAGGCATATGATTGCACTACTAAATTCCCTTCCTTTATGGGCATTAGTATTTATTTGTTGAGTACTGATAGCCTTAATTGCGTATTTTAAATCTGATGTCAAATAAATAAATAGTTGTAGAATACAAACAGGAAAGATGACATTCATGAACAGCTGTGTGTATCAATTATCAGTGATAGTAGAAGAGTCATTTATCAAATACATTTTTTAATCTGTTCCAGAAATCATGCTGGATGTGACAGCTCAATGCCACAATATTGATGTACTAATGTAAGAATTAATCTGTATCATCAGATGATATGAAAGCATTTTTCTAGCTGATTTATAACAAATTCATTTTACCAAATGAATTGTAAGACTTTATTTTGATCAATCAGATTTTTTCAATGTTTGCAGTTAATTTTTATCATCTGCAGTTTCATATGTCTTAATATTACCCTCAGGCATTTAATTATTTTGAAAGATTATGTAAATAAATATCACGTCCCTTAACAGTTATATCTTCTAAAATCAGGAAGAATATTTGCATACTAAATTTGCACAGCGAAACACTTAAACCGTATGTTCATAAACCTTATAAACTAGGTATAAAGAATTTTAAATTTTTGGAGAATTCTGCTCTAATTCGTCTAAAAAGCAGAACCAAAAGACTAAGACATCTCCCTTGCACCACAGAAGGGTCAGCTGACATATTTCAAAATTATTTTCACATTATGGACAATGATGAGGGTTGACAAAGAATGCTTTGAAAATGGTATTCCCAAGCATTTTGTGTGGCCCATAAAACTTCTCAGACATTGTGCATGACTACAGGAGATTAGAAAGTTAAATGTGAAGTTGACAGGCACTGCAAAGTCTGATGGTTTTTCCCACACGATTGTTTGTTCACTGCCCCTGGACCATTCTTCTTCAGCAACTTCTCAGACTGATAGAGTACTTTATGTAAACATTTAGAAAATCACTGATGGTAGAACCAAATGCTGAACATACAGGCACAATGCTAGAATGGAGCAGGTATCCAAAGCATGTGTCCACAGCAAAGACTTGAGAGATCAGATGTTAACAGCTTGCTCCAATATACTATGAGATGCTCCATTCTGCAAAAGCCAGTAGTTGTGCCATCCTCATAGTCTCAGTGTAAAGCAAATTTGGGATTACTAGAGTAGTATCTGGGGGAAGGTTTCTCTCCAAGGCAGACTGACAAGTAATATTTGGTATATTGAGGTTTTTTTGTTGTCCTGTATATGGTGGAGTATAGTGTGCTCCTTGGAGAATGCTCAAACTTAACTAGTAGCAATAGCTCTTTTTTCATGGCAATCGTCTTCCAGGTTTTGGTACCCTAGTCCCACTTTCGTATTGTTGGGAAAGACGTTATATGTCATGGCATAAGGAAGATACTCTGTGGCTTTTTGTTTTATGATAACAATTGAAAGAAAAAGGAACAGGTCTCGGTAATCCAGTGAGTCCCTTCCAGAACAATGTTGCTAATTTGTCATATGAGTTTGATGCATGTACCAAGAGCTCTAGCAATTATCATGAGACCTCTGCCTTTTTTTACTTTTCTGTAATAATGAGAGACATTACTGGGGGATATACAGCTTTCTTCCTTTTGTTGCATTATTTTCTCTTCCTTTCCACGTGTAGCTATTTGCATAGTTTGTTACGCATACATTATATTGTTTCTCAGTAAATAAATTAAGATCTCAATCTCTGCAGTAGTCTAATGGAAATCTGACTCAGCCTGACAACTGAGTAGAACTTACCATTCGTTAAAGAGACAGGTTTGAAAGCATAAGAAATATAACTAAAACAAGAAATGCAACACGTCACATAGTATTCATCATCTGTCTCCTCTCTTCCTGAGATACAGTCAATGAATAAAAATAGCTTTAAATAGTCAATAATTTGATTTATAGACTGAATCAGCCATTTTCAAAAGACAGCTAACCAGAAGTTAGGCATTTCAGTTTTAAAAGGTTTCCTTCATTCTCTTTAGTTTGGTTCTTTGAAATGTAGCTGCATGAATAACATGGAACTAGAGTTTGAGGGAATGGTTTAATGTGTAATCAAACAGTTATTTCGTAAGCTGAGCTTACGTTTGGATAAACATTTATTTACTGGAATTTTCCATGTTTGCCATTAACTTCACAGAAGCTACAAGGATTACTTTAGCTCCGTTGAATGTTGATGTCACCGTTGGAGAGAATGCTACCATGCAATGCATTGCATCCCACGATCCCACATTAGACCTGACATTTATTTGGTCTCTAAATGGCTTTGTAATAGATTTCGAGAAAGAGCATGAACATTATGAAAGGAATGTTATGGTAAGATACTATAGATCCTTATTTAATACATGAAAGCCGAGTTTTCTTTGTTTTGAATAGCTGTATTTTCTGTTTTATATTTTCTATTGTGTTGATTCAGGTCTAGAAAGAAGCAGTAGGCTAAGAACATAAAACAAAATTATGATTTAGACCCCTTACAGACATGTAGACACTTGCAGGTAGATACCTGAAATCAGGTATCTAAATTGACGTAAGTATTTTGGTACCTCAGTTAAATCCCACTCTGATTAAGAGTGAATATGGCTGGTAAGTAGATAGTTTGATTGTAAACAGGGTGCATATCCTCTCAAAAAAGTGTGCACATGCATTCACTTTTACTTACCCATGTTTTTCTCATCAACATTTCTGGAATTTGGCACAAGACCAGGCCAGATGGTGGGTAGGAGTCTAACAATCTGTAAACACTGAGCAAGAAAAGTTTGTGTGAAGGCTAAACAAGTTAATACAAAGACACTCCTTTTGGCACATAGAAAGAGGAATCATAGATCTTTCCTGTTTGCATGTATGGTTATATTTTTACAGTCTTCTATCAGGCTTATTCAAAACTAATACCTCGATTAGAAATCCCTCCTTGTTGCGTCTAATCACACACTGATTTACCTAACACTCCCACCATTCTGTATGTATGATTTATTCTGTTGTTTTGGCTTTAAATGGTTCAAACCTCCTCAAATTTAAATACCCTTCTTTTGTGCTCCCAAGAGGAACTGCAGATGTGGAGAGAAAAGGTTGCTAATCCTACCTGTAATGTCCAGGAACACCAGAGGACATGTTCAGTTTCAGCCCCATGTTCAAAATGATGTACCATGTAGGACTCCTGCAGAGTCTTTCTCCTAGGCTGGCAATATTATTTGATTTTCCATGGACCTAGAGATTCTTTTTCTCTCTTTTTCAAAACCTGTTTATCTCCATGTGAGCAGATGTTTCAAACATAACTATTTCAGTCTGATTAGGAGCAAACCAGTCTTTTTGAGGGGTCAGAGTTGCCTCAGCCTGCTCATTTGCTGAGTTGTAAACATCCCTAAGAAGTCACACTACTCCCAGTGAAAAAACAAGTCTTTGACCAACAAACCAGTAGAAATATGCTAAGATCAGCTGAAAAATATTGAAACCCAAAGGCATAAAGCCCTTTCTGCAATAAATCTCCCAAAAGTCTTATGTCCAAACTCGGTAGTGGGGTATTAAGCAGTTTGTCGTGTATTTTGTGTTGCCTCAGGAATTACAAAATATGTAGGTCTTGACTAGTACACTGGCATCTTTCAAGACATTTCCTGCATGTGGCTATTAAGCCACACTTTTGATAGGTTTGTATTTGCTCTTCCATACTAATCAGTGCATAGGAGTACCTTGAAAGAGTTGAATTGCCTCCTAATGGCATGGGTTTGTCCTTAAAGGGTGGAATGAGTCTAAGTATCAGTCAAAATAAGAGCTTAAAGATTAAAGCCCCATTGTATGTATTCCTTGTAAAAGAGCAAATAA
Organism: Falco rusticolus; assembly: GCF_015220075.1. Lineage (NCBI taxonomy): Eukaryota > Metazoa > Chordata > Aves > Falconiformes > Falconidae > Falco > Falco rusticolus. Next base: position 42,474,840 of record NC_051191.1, on the reverse strand, counting down.
AACCACTCTGCCTTTGTCAGATTTTATTTGGTTGAATGCTTTTAGCTTCCTGACAAAAGAAATTGTGTTCCATGAAACAGAAAATCAGGCTGAAAATTTTTATGAATCAGTGATTTTGGAGTGGAAGGCAAAAATGCCTTTACCAGAGGACTTGGTAATGCAATACCATGTAATGCAAGAAAAAGGAACCTGAACTTTCTCCATCTGTTGGTGATGTGTTGAACATAAGTTTTTATATCACTGACGCACGCTTTTGGGTTTTACTTCTAATAATGAAGATAGAAGGAAATTGGATTTTTTTTTCTTTTAGGTGAAATTAATTCTGAAATGTAATCCAAATTTTAGGGTACTTTGTAGCAAAGCACTCCAAGTGAACAAATCTAGGGCCAAATAAGGGCCACAGCAAGTGTGTAAGGTGTAATTCACTGTGAAGACTGACTTAATATCTAGGTTCCCAGCCACCTGTTTCATCTTCCAGATACCCAGTGGTCCTGGATCTCTGAACCCTAAATTTTTATTCACTCAACAATGTTTAGACACTTCAATAAAGTGCTTGATTTCAAAACCAGATTGACCTACTTTTGCTAGGCTAGCTTGGTCTCTACAGACCTTCTGTGGTCTGCAGAGAAAGAGAAAGAGGTGGTTCACTTCATGTGGGTGTTGAATCTTGTGCTGGAAGATTTCCTCATTCAATAGATTATAGAGATGGATACTCCACAGGATGCAGAAGTAGGTTAAGAGCAACTAACTTTTAATTCACTTACACAGTTAACATTAAGTAGATTAGATCCAAAGATCAATTAATTTATTTGTCAGTGTGTAACTCTTATCTTCCTGAAGGGTATTTCTTGGTTTGTTATGTTCCCTTTGCAACTGATCAATACTGGTAGAAATTATTTTAGCAGGGGCGGCTTCTTGGTTTGCATTGCTAAGCCTTATTTCTGGGCTTTCAAATGCAAAGCAAGTCAGATAATCTCTGTTCCTCTTCCACGGGCAGTTCAGTCTTCCTCACCCAGGACAGAGGGGACAGTAGGATTGCATCTGAAGTCTGGAACTGTGATTTGTTGTTACTTGGTTATTCAGCACTTAAGTAACAACAAATGCAGAATTTTTAACAAATTCAACGAATCCAACACAAAGATTTATGCAGGGTGTAATTAAGAGAAATGTGCACTTTCTGTATTTCTGTTTCATTCGTTATCATATTCTTGCACTGAAGGTTTTTCCTCTTTCTTGCGCAAGCAAAGGGATTTTCTCCTGCCTATAGCTTCCATCGCTGTGGCAGTTCTGAGTTCAAGTCACTGGGTGGCAGGTTTGCTTAGGCTTTCTCGGATGCAAAGGCCTGAGCTGTTGTGCATTTGACAGCAGAGCCCTAATTGCTGGGCTTGAAGCAGTGGAGTCCCATGATGCCACCCAAACCCTTCACAAACATAAAAGAAAAAAATATTCCATCATTAATATTAAAATTACTGATGCATGCTCTCTGAGCTATAATTTCCTGTTGATGAAGGATCCTCATCTGTCTTCCTGATAATATCACTATTAATTTATATGACAGCGCAGATCAACATGCTAAAACTTGATACAGCCACAGTATTTCAGTTCTCAAAATAATACTAATATAGTTGTCACATACACATAATGGAATGCTAATGAAATTCATGTAAATACCTGCATAAGTCGTCTTTCTTTAAATGGAAGCTTTGGTATCTCCATCATTGCTGAAGGCAAAACTAATTTGCATTACATTAATACTAAAACTCATCTATCAAAAGAACATATGTCAGTGCTGTTTTTATTTCCTGGGACAGTGATACTTAAAATGAAAAATATATATAAATTGGTTCAGCTTTATGTTTTTCCTCTGATTATTTGATTGAGGAACTGAATATTAACACATCCTTTCAAGTCCCATAGAGATATAGCACTTAAGTAATCTGGAAAACTCAAATGTCCAGTCATTTGTTATTTATGGATCTGCTTTTTGTCATGTATATTTAAAGACTGAAAAGCTTACTTTTAATGTGTATTTTCTAAAAGTATACATTATCCACATTTATTTATATTCTTTTAAGTTTATTATGAAAAATTCTTTTTAATACAGTAAGGTGTGTAATTATGGTGGTTTATACTTTCGGAGCCACACTAGTACAATTGTATGGATAGTCAGGAAGAGGAACTCCATAATTTAACTGATTCAAGTCAGAGTCAGAAACTTGTACATACACTTAGGAAGAGACCTGATATAGGCTGTAATAGTCTTAGTCATATAGACACGCATACATTTAAAGTACTTTCCATGCCATCAATATTCCTGTGTTTTCTACATTGTTTTATTAGTTTTATTAGGGGTTTTTTTGTTATTTTTTATTTTCTGCATAGTTTATGAGTTTTATTAAACAATAGCAGTGAACCTGAAACCCTGACATTTTTGTCACCATTTTTCTTCAGTAAGTTAAGTTTAATTCCCATACTGTTCAGGAATCTGTCCTGCTTGCAAACAACTTTCTTTTATAAGAATTAAAAGAGGAAGTGGTGATGGAAAAATGCAGCAAGGCTGGATGATAAGTTTTATCGTAGAGACAATTCACTTGTTGCATGCTCACATTTTCTCATATTAGCAGTGAGCTTATCAAAAAAACATAAGGAACTGTATTTGGGTACCTGAGACCCTTTCACAGCTACCAAAATGCAGGCCTGTATCACCCTATCATGTTATATAGGGATCATTTAAAGTACCTTGATGAAGTGGTTTGTAAGTTCGGTTCTTGGCATCTAATGTTTTTTTCATCCTGCAGAAGTTACTATCCTTGTTTTTATATCAGATAACTTCATGGCTTAATGCTGTTTTGTGATCATAATTTATCAAAAAAAAGCATCTATGGAGTCCCACTCAAGATGATGAGCTCCCCTCTCCTCTGCAAAAACAAGAGAAAAGCCAGCAACAAACAGAATTCCAAAATTATAGGTGAAAAACTGGACTGACCAAGACTATTTATGAAAGTTGCAGCTGTTACTTTTTTTTACAGTAAACTATATTTTTTTAAACTCAGAATTTTAGAATTCTCTTAAAATTTTTTGCAAAAGTTGATTTCTATTGTTTGGTACTTGAGTTTTGTTATGAAATTTACATCTTGCTTTTTAAAAAGATTTTAAATAATTTTAAAAAATAATGAAAAGTAGAAAGCAATCATTCTGTTCCTATTATGAAAGGAGAAGAATCAATATGCTGATGCAGTTATTTTTCTAATGGGATTTCAGCACCTTTCACCACAAGCAGAACCTCTGGTGTTTGAAATAAGGAGTTAAGCTACTGGACCAAAAAGCTTGGTACCAGCAAGAATGAGGTCATTTTAGAAAGTGTATCACAGGACTTTATGCTTTGTTCTTTCTAATTTCCATCAAAATAGGAGTTTTAAAACTGAGAATTGGAAAATAGTTTCATTTTAACATTTAGGGATTATTTACCTTACCGCAGCTTTAATGATGGATATTTTTTTTTTATGGAATTGCTAGGCAATCTTTCCCTGGGAGTTCACAGTCCAAGAAAGTTGTCTTTACTGATGTTGGGCACTGCATAGCATCATACCCAACTGAAAAGCTCTCACAGAATGAGGAGTACTTCAAATGGTGCTGACACACCTCAGTGTCATGACTGCTACAGAGCAGGACTTTAAGACCTGCTGAATCCACAGTGACTGAAATCAAGCTTTTGCAGTGTGCTCTCCAGTTTTCATAGGTTCAGGAATGTGGCACAAAAAGCAATCAAACATATTCAGTGCAGAACTTGCAGGCTCTATTCAGCTTTGAAGTCGCTTCTGAATCCAAGTTGTCTGCACATAACTAGCTCAGGTGTCCCTGCAACCATCATACAGTTAACCTGCAGCAGTGTAAACTTCACTGTGTTCTCAAAAGCTCTTTTTTCCTTATGCAAATATTATTCCTCTTACTTTATCCCTCTCTAAAGTACAGAAAGCTTAGCAGTCTTCTAGGACCACATACATAATATTCTGGAGATGTGTGGCCAGACAGTTCCTTTGCATTAAAGTAAAAAACACATGGAAGGGCCTGTTTCTTCCCTTTAACTGTTAAACTGGTTAGTTCAGATACCAAAATCCACACTACAGATGTCTAAAACAGGTGAGATGAATTCCAGATTGGAGACAGTGTTTCCCTAAAAGGAAGGTTCTTCAAAACTAATGATTTTGTAAACCACAGAGAATAAGTTGAACTATAAAAATCCAATTAGAGGAGCTTAATACCCGCTTGGCTTTTGTAAATCATTATAATTTGCAGTTCCTTGGCTAGACACTGTAGACAAAGATGTTCTACTGCATGCCCCTGCTTCAGCTGATTACTGAGCAGACACTTAGTTTCATTGTATAAATCTCTCCCTACGCATTCCACAGTTTTCTTCAGCAGAAGAGATACAAAGGTTTTCATTTTAATTTTTCTTCACTGCTTTCCCTGGTAATCCTCCTTGCCGAGTATGGAGTATAGCTCCAGTTATATGACAGGAAATGAATAGAAAGTTCAGCAGGACAACTGAAAAATTGAAGAAAAATGTTTCAATAGAATAATAAAATCACAGAATCATAGAATTGTTTAGGTTTGAAAAGACCTTTAAGATCATCAAGTCTAACCGTTAACCCAGCACTGCCAAGTCCACCACTAAACCATGTCCCTAAGCACCATATCTACATGTCTTTTAAATACCTCAAGGGATGGTGACTCCACCACTTCTCTGGGCAGCCTGTTGCAGTGTTTTGACAACCCTTTCAGTGAAGATTTTTTTCCTAATATCCGAGCTAAACCTCCCTTGATGCAACTTGAGGCCATTTCCTTTTGTCCTATCACGTGTCATTTGGGAAAAAAAATCCTTTCAGACAGTTGTAGAGAGTGGTAAGGTCTCCCCTGAGCCTCCTCCTTTTCTCCAGGCTAAACAGCCCCAGTTCCCTCAGCTGCTTCTAAGACTTGTGCTCCAGACCCTTCAGCAGCCTCATTGCCCGTCTCTGGACACGCTCCAGCACCTCAATGTCCTTCTTGTAGTGAGGGGCCCAAAACTGAACCCAGTATTCAAGGTGCGGCCTCACCAGTGCCGAGTACAGGGGGTCGATCACTTCCACTGTCCTGCTGGCCACACTGTTTTGGATACAGGCCAGGATGCTGTTGGCCACCTTGGCCACCATGGCACACTGCTGGATCATATTCAGCTGGCTGTCGGCCAGCACCCCCAGGTCCTTTTCCACCAGGCAGCTTTCCAGCTACTCTTTCCCAGGCTTGTAGCGTTGCATGGGGTGTTAGTGACCTGAATGCAGGACCTGGCACTTAGACTTGTACCTCATAGAACTGGCCTCAGCCCATCAGTCCAGCCTGTCCACATCCCTCAGTAGAGTCTTCCTTCCCTCAAGCAGATCAATACTCCCACCCAACTTAGTGTCATCTGCAAACTTACTGAGGGGGCACTCAATCCCCCTCATCCGGATAATTGATAAAAAGATTAAACAGAACCAGCCCCAGTATTGAGCCCCGGAGAACATCACTTATGACCAGCCACCAACTGGATTTTACTCCATTCACCACCATTCTTTGGGCCCAGTGATCCAATCAGTTTTTACCCAGGGAAGACTGCACCCATCCAAGTCATGAGCAGCTAGTTTCTCCAGGAAAGTGCTCTGAGAAAGGGTGTCAAAGGCTTTACTAAAGTCTACGTAGACAACATGCACAGCCTTTCCTGTCATAGAAGGAGATCGGGTTAGTCAAGGTAGGAACGTTCAGTTATACACTGACAAGAAAGAAGAGGCTGTGTGTGGATTGGAACAAAACCTGGGAGACAGAGTTGCAGTGAGCTCAGTCAGTACAGTTTTTTTTAATATATTGAGGGATCAGATGATTGTTCATGAAACGCATGGCAAACCAAATCCACTAAGTACTGGTTTGTTTTTTTTGAGAAAGATCCCCAAGACTGTCTGAAGGCACTGTCTCAGTACATTACTTTCAGTGCCTTGATGCTTTAGGGAGATGCTTTAGGCATGAGTGAGTTGGAAGTCACATGTTTTGGCTAGGTTTGGAGTAAAATTTAGAGGCAAGGGCCTAATAGTAACGTAGTAAGCATGGAATGAGATGGATGGAGTCAGTGGTTAAGAGCAAGGAGGGGAAGGAAAGCAGAAGACAGTGCTGAGTGTGAAGCCAACAAGCAGTTAGGTCTGACAGAAGCCTTTGAGGGAACCTATTATTAATCCACAGTGCTATTCTGTTTAGAAGGTCAAGATATGCCAACTTCTGTGGTAGAATTAAAAAAATAGACTGCAAAATCAGTTGACTGTAACTTTATGTGCTTATGAGACTTCACAAACTACCAAAATCCATGTGCAAACCCTAGTTAGGTAGCAGAAGTCGAGAAAGCCAGGTGTGAGCACTACTCAGAGAAATGGAGTTTGCAGTATATTGTGGATTTCCATCATCAGCCGTAAAGTTGTGAGCCATAAGTAAACAAGTACCTAGGCTTTTTCTGCTGTTGGAAATGAAATAACAGGGCATATTACCACAGGGATGCTGGTACAAAGCACAGTGTCCTCAGGCATTCTCAGCAGTATGCCAAATGGAGAAGAATAATATATTTTTTGGAAATATTTCCCAGTCCACATTTCAGGGGTAGAATTAGCGCTGTACTTCCTTTACATATAAATATAGTTCACTGAAGGAAGAGATTCTTTAGTTGGAATGACTGTCATTATTATCCTTCTGTTGTTTTTTATTCACTCGTAACTTTCATGCCAGCTATGGCTTATAAAACAGTGAGATAAGGTCTCCTGTGAATAAGATTGAGACAACAGGGCTGCACTGGGCGTGTTGTCCCCATGTCATCTCTGATATTAATGTCAGGAAAACAACTATGATCACATTTACATTAACATTCTTCAACAGCTGTTCTGCTTGTATCTACCACATAGCAGATCCTGTACTGGCAGGAACAAAACAATTCATGTGAACTCATTTAGGTTAATAATTTTAGACACAGGTAATAGAAAAAGATGTTTCAAATTATTGCTAGCTTTGGGAAAGCTGATCTCACCACCAAGAAACCCATCTCTTCCACATTACTTATCAATTCTCTTATCTTACCCTTACTGTGTATTAAACACCTCTGAAGCTCAGAGGTCTTAATTTTTGAATCTGAATTAAAAAAAAGAAGACTGTCTCCGCTTACCCAGTTCTTCTATGTCTGCCACTTTAGTTTTATTATTTAAAATGGCTTGTTAGCTTCATAATAATTTAAGTTCCTTTATTGTCTCCGAGGTCCCAACAGAAGTGGACACTGCTTTCAGTCGTAAGACCAGATTCCTGTAAATGGTATTTGATCTCACAGGGGCATGTTCTGATGGCTTTCACTAATTTAGTGCACTGGCGAAGGTGATAGTCAAAAGAGAAAAGTGAATCTCAGGAACAGGTCATACAATGCTATTTTTGACGTCGCTATTAAAGCATAAATATAGGGCTCATATAGTGAAAGTCTTTGCTTGAAACTCAGTAAATAACTGAGTGGTGAACCGCAGATACCCTTGGAACATCCCTGAGTACTGCTATCACTATTTCCAGTCTGTGATTCAGTTTTCTCTGAGTGAAGGCAGGCATTTTTAAACTTAGCCAAGCTGAGGTTTTTGAATGAAAAAATACAGTGCATTCATATCTAATTTGTGGACAGAATTTGCTGATGCCCTTACTCTTTATTTGCTTTGTAAGCTCTTCTTTTACCACCAGGAACTTAGGCTTTTGAGGTATGGAAATCTTCATCACCAACTGCATAAAACCTTGCTCCAGGAGAGCTTCTGAACTAACAAGATACAATATCGTATCAATGGGTTGTTGATTTTTAAATTATGTTACATTTTCCCATCCATTTTTCATCATTTAGATTTTAAGACCAAGATCCCCTAAGGGAAATGAATATTAGAGCAAGTATATGGGCACATAATTAAGAAATACAATGAAGATTTTAAATCAAAGTGCTAACACAGGAGTTAATGTGTACTAAGACTAGTAAGAATTTGGAATAATTTGTTATTGAAGAAATAGTACAATTACGAGAATTTTAAGTTTATGCAGTTTTTCTAAACCTTATTCCTTTGCTCAGCCTTTGCTTATGTTTATTTGCAGATCAAAGTGCAAGCAATGAGCAGAGATTCACAGGCAGTGTGGTTCTTTCTAGGATGACATTTATTGTTAATAAACTAAAGGTTTATACACAGCACTCAAACAGAGGACTGTTTGCCTCTTTTATTAAAACCAAAACCAATAAGAACAAAATGGAAAAAGAACAGGAACTGAAGACTCAAGGGGTTTGAACTTTGACAGCTTCTTTGTTGTAATTTTTTGGAGGGCAGAAGAGCAGGTGGCTGCTCTCTCTGCTCCCGCAGAAGTACTGACACTCCCAGTGATTTTCCTTCATGAGAGCCACTGACAGCATTGTTTAGCCCACTGTAGACAAATAAGGCTTACATGTGGTTAGGCAGGCAGCCAGACACTGTTCACTTATGCAGTAATCCCTAGAGATTTTCAAAAGATGCTGTTCTTGAAGGCAGTCCTCCTGGGAGTTCTCATAAATAAACTGGGGGGGCAGGGGCGGCGCTTGCACAGAAATGCCACTGTCCCGGACTCACCTCATCTCCATATTCTGTATGCACTTTGGCAAATTAAAAGCCCTGTCATATTAGTCTTGAGTGAAAAGTGTGGCAAATATATATATATATATATATGTATGTATATGGACATGGTTTAATATTAGCTAGAAGAGAAATTATCAGAAATATATTGAGATTATTGGATTGTTCGCTGATGTAACTAATCTGCTTAATCATTGCTAACAGCATTTGTGTCACTCAGAAATGAAAAAGGTACAGTGTAACTGGCATTTCTCTCTGACCCTATGAGACAATCAAGTGTTGCTAGCCAGAATTAAGCAGTTTCTTTCATGTGTGCTTGATTCTCCTTTTATCCAATCACCAGTTTACCTCAGTAATTTCTTAAAGATGTGAGTTCTTGTGTTGGACCAAAAAACCTGGTGTTAACAGATTTCAGTTTGGGTTCAAATTTTATGCCCGCAGAATTTGAAGCTGGTATCCAAAATCCTCTATGGAGTTTGGAAAGGAAAAGAACAGTTTTATCTGGCTATTTTAATCTCCTCTAAATATAGACTCTAAACTAGCATTCTAGTTTCAGAACATTTGGAAAAGATTTAACCTAGCTTTTTTCTCCCTCCTCTTCAATTTGGAATCATAATCTGAATGACATAGCTTTATTTCATTTCTTCAGAATGTCTAAATGCAGAGACACTAATACCTGAGATCGTATTGAAGGTATTTGTTGTTTCCTAGAACCTTCCATGATCATAGCACTAGTTCTTACACCTCAATATTTAGCAATTTCTTTTTTACGTACCGTTTTGCATCTGAATTCCTTTTGTTCCTGCCTGTGAAGGTTTCAGGGTTGCAGTGAGGTATCTGAGTGTTTGTTTTCTTAAAAAAATGTATTTTTGAACAATCTCCAGTGATTTAGAAATTCTGAAGGTTGCCCCTTTCAGTATAGGGTGGTATAAATCCATCTGTTAATCTTTTGTAACATTTTGACTTACACGAAAGCAATCGGATATATTGTGGAAAGAATGTTTGGGATTTTTTCTGAAATACCTTTAAGACTAACACGTGATTTAAGCTAGTAATCTTTTTCTGGAATAAAATGCAGATAGATAAGCAAAATATTTCAAGTGTGTTATTTTTAAACATTTATAGAAATGTCTTAACATAAAATGTGTTTTTCGTTAAGAATAGCTGTGGTGTATGCAGTGGTCTCTATTCTACTTTTTTACAGGTGCACATCTAGTTACCCAGTGGGTTCACAGAAGTGTCGTAGGACAAAAATACTTTATTCAGTTTGCCTATCTGTACAACCACAGGTAGTGGCACACGGTGAACCTTATAGCCAGCTGAAAACATAGCTATATATTTTCCAAATAGCCCAGCATTGGTGAGGAGTGTTGAGGAAGGATTAGGGTCTGTCATGACGATGGCGATCGGCACGTGAGCCTCGCTGAGTGACACATTGCTTCCCTGGCGGTCCTGCCGCCGTTGGCCAGGGAGCAGCCGGAGCTGGCTGGGGCGATGGCGTGGCCGGCAGTGCAGAGGCCAGCGGGGCCAGAGCCCCATGTCCCTCAGAGCCCGAGGGAGGCCAGCAGGGCAGGCCTGGTGGCCCAGGGGTGGCTGGGCAGGTCAGTCATGAGGAGGCCGGGCTGCGGTCAGGCTGGGAGGTGAGCTCGCTGCTTCATCAGGCCGGTGCCAGCGTGGCCCTTGCCCAGGCTGGGCTGTGCGGGGGCAGGAGCTGCAGCACTGGTGGGGCCCGAAAGGTGACTTTTCAGCTCAACAGCAGCTCCTGCAGCAAGGAGTCGGCCATGGCTGAGGCCTCGCTGCGGTGCTGTGGCTGTTCACCCCACCCCGGGTCACCAAAGCAAGGGGCCACCCTGGGCCACGCTGTCTCAGAGCCGGCCCAGAGCCCTGGCAGCCCAGCCTCCCACCATGGGGGTTGTGGTTACTGTCATCGTCCTGTCCATTGCCAACACCGCAGCGCAGAACAGGTGTGGTCTTGCCTCCGAGGTGCTGGGGCACCTGTTGAACATGATTGTTTCATTGCAGTTGCTGCATTGTACTATCTCTTTGGTACTTCTTTGTTTAGACTGTGATTGTAGCCTCTCTGCCATAGTAAGAGCCAAATGATAGTTTGCTCTGTTAGTAGCACTCCATGACATGTTATCATAGAAACATGCATAAAAAAGCAAGTAAAAATCAGAAAAAACATGCAGAAAAATCATCTGACTGCTGTTTATGAAAAAAAATTTGACGGAATTTAATGTTCAGATATGGGCTTCAAAAATAAAATTGAGATGTTTGCTTGTAAAAGAACATTTGCTAAGATATCTGGTTTTTTCATGTCTGGTAAGGAGCAGCAGCTCCTCAGGAAGCACAGGACACTTTCAACAGCTGTCATATAAATCACATGTATCTTCGAGGGTGATCTGTTCTTGAAGTAAGCACTTGCTTTTTGGAAATAGCAACCACCGTGTATCAGTTGGGAGGGATGTGTAGACAGGTATCACATAGCTGCACAAGGGTGTTTACCAGCTTTACTGAGTACTATTTTTGTGACAGATTAAATCCAATGGTGAGCTGCTCATTAAAAATGTTCAGCTGCGGCATGCAGGGAGGTACATGTGCACCGCTCAGACAATTGTGGACAACTCCTCGGCTTCAGCTGACCTTGTGGTAAGAGGTAAGGTTCTCCAGGTAAAACAGAAATGTGGCTGGTTTTCACATAGACGGAGTGTTTCTGATTGTTTGGAGTATGTTATTTCTCATCAAGAAATGACAGAAATTAAAATTTGTAGTGCATGAATATGCAAAGCCCTTGAAGTCTACTCAGGGTACTGATTCTATTGCAGACATTTAGAAGTCTAACAGAACGTGTGTTTTCCTGAAAAGCAATAAAGATAGTTTTATTATGGATATGTGCCTTGTTAAAGTAATTTTTAGGCAATTTAATTTGGTGCCCATTATTAAAAATAGATTTAAAGTATTGTTTCAATGTATCCATTGTATATAATTTTTAAGAAGCCACTTCTGTTTTCTCACAAAGCTTTACGGATTAAATTATTGTGTATAATACTAGGCCTACACCAAAAAGATTCTTAGTTTTCAAATGACAGAAACCAGGACATGTGGGGTTAAGATTTCCAGTCCGTTGTTAACTGATTCATGTCCCTTAAGTCTCAAATCACTGTGCTTTCTCAGACTGTAGTTACCCTACAGGATATGTTGCAATTCCTGGTTTCAGTAATGTGAGTTAATTCATGTCCTTCGGGCGTTTTACTCTGTTTTGTGCCTCCAGGTATAACATGTTCTGAAGTGCTAATGCTCTGTAATGCTGACAATTCAAAGCAGACATAACTTGTACTTGGAGCCACATTGCTGTCATGTTTTGCCCCACATTCCAGTTATACTATGGAGCTGTATAGCAGCTGAAGTATAGCTTGTGCCTTGATTCTGAATTTCTGTCATCTGAGAATGCTGTAGACTTGAATATTTCTCTATTTAATTTTCACTGGGTGTTAACTGCCAGTGAAATACCATCAGTTTTAGATGAAATGTCAAAGCAAATATCGTAAGTGGTGAAAGTGCAGAATACTTATTAAAAGAAAAAGGGTCTGCTCGTGTGCCTTAATATTATGTCAGCAATTCCTTTTAAAAATCAAAAGGAAGATGATGTGCCTTATCAAGCTTCTGATTCTCCTTCCAACCCAGTAATTATAATTAAAATCATTGCTCTGAGGTTATATTGTAGAAGATATTAGCATTAATTCTATGCTCAACATTTGGGTTTTAATACACTGAACACAGTTCTGCTTAGTGCTGAGTAATTCTCACTACCATTTTTGTCAGTGGAAGACTCAGCATCTTACAGGGACAAGGTTAAATATCTGATGAGATATGACAAAGGTGACATAGTTTCACTGAATTAGTAGGAAACGGCAACAGCAAAGTATGAAAACACAGAGCTAGGTTCCAGAGTGTCTCATCAATGAAACAGTAAAGGATAGTCGCTGTTCATGCAGGCACATGAAGATATTTTGTCTGTCCACAAAACAATGTAACAGTTCATATGGATTGTCCTATGTGATCTTAGAGTATTAAAAGTGCAGTTGTGTTCAGAATTGCTAGTGATATTAGTGATATGGAGAAATAGTGTGAAATAGGGACAATGGACATCGATTGTGATTGTATATGTCTGCTCAAGGAATGTGGGTATGGTGACTGGTCATGGGTGTGGTGTCTGGTCACAGCTTTGAGGAGACACCTACCCTTCTTCCTCTAACAAAGGGGCTATTTATAAAAAGGATGAGAAAAGGATGAGAGACATTTCAATGTTATCTAGAGGAAGGGAGTGCTAATTCTTCTTGCTGGAGAAGATCAGATGGTCACAAGGACATGAATCGCCTACAAACCTGCAAGACCACCACATTCCAGGCAAAGGACTGATAAGCTAATTAACATACGAAGCGAGAGTAAGCGGGTTTAGGTGACGAATATGTATAGGTGTTAATTGAATATTCATTTGTTTTATTGTATAAATGTGAGATGGTTCGTCACTTTGGGCATGCACGCTTGTGGAGGAGCGATCCCCTGTGCATCTGCGCGCAATAAACATACTTACTTTATAACTTTCGAGTTAGAGAGTCTAATTCCGTATGTCATTAGCACACTGAAGACTGTCAGCCTCCTGAGTGCAACAGGCCTTAATGACCCTGACCAGCTTCACCTCACCCAAGACACCCACCCATGCAACTGCCCATAGGCCCAGGAGCCCATTAAGCTCAGCCCTGGACCTTCAGCCCCAACTGGAGCTATGTTACAGACATGCCCGCTTCCAGTTCTGCCTCTGGCCCTGCCCCCTGGGTGGGCTTCAGACCTATGACGTAGGTAGCACACCTCCTACATCCTACATGGATGGACTGCTTGGATATATGCAGTAGTTTGTCACCTGGCCGCACCTGATTCATTGCTTGCAGTACCTAGGACTGCCATATCAGCACCCAGCTCTGATCACTATATTCAGACCCTGCAGGACTGTGCCCCATTGTTGAAGGAACTGCCAGCCCTGGGGTTACTCATGGGTCCTGGCTCAGCTTTCCTGAGGGAGCAGCTGGCCCTTGTGTTTCCTGACACGTGCCATTTTCAGAAACTTTGATACTGAGATGAGAAGCTGTAAGAGATGTCTCCTAAGGAAAGAAGGATCTTGGAACTCATGAACCTTTTCATAACTTCCAGCTTCAGGGCTTCTGAAGTGAACAGTCTTGCAGAAGAACGGGTCTCTCAGGCCTTACCTGTGTGAGTCCTTAGAGCTGGGCTAGCAAGTATGCACATTACCAAGGTGGAGAATTGACTAACAATCCTCATCTTAAAAATCAGCTCTTGGCAACAACTTCTACTTCATACATCCTCCGAGAAGACTGAGACTGTTTCCGTGTTCAGGGAGATATTTATTCCTTATCTTGAAAGGGAGGTTCGAGGACAACTAATTACTGCATTTGCCACAATTTAAATTTTAATAGAAGTTGGTTATGAGCCATGCAGTAGTCATCTGATGTACATTTTTCCCAAGGATACTAAATGGGAACAGTTTTTGGCTCTTAGGAGAAGAAACAATCAGGAATTTGATTGTCAGTCATAGGCCCATAGCCCAGAGAGATTGTGTAGAGTGATACTGCTTATTTCTTTTTAAACAATCACATATATATTCTTTAAGGGGCCAGTCTACATTTGAATACTTTTGGAGTCAGGAAGGGGCACGCTTACTTGTTAGAAAGATAAATTCATTGAAACTGAGGAACAACAACGTATGGTGGTATATTTGTTTGATTCAGTTAATTTCATTTTATTCCTTTTGCTGAGATTTATGGAGAAAATAAAGAGCTCAAGCTGAAGATACATTTGGCACACTGTGTGGTTAGATCTGATGCAGAAATCTCAATGCATTCTTTCTTGTTGAGTTGTTTTTGTTTTGGGTTTATGTGGTTTCTCTGTAAATACTGCAGAGAAGTATACCCTGTTATTGTTAGGGTTTTTAATATGTTCTGGGACTTGTTCAGTCACATTGTTGGATAATTACCTGAATCATGTTGGCATATTACTATCTCTGAATGTGGAATCAGAAAATACTTCTCAATAGTTCTAATGCATTGTCTCTGTTTCTACACAACAGTTAATATATACCACATAACTGTGTATCATAAACCAGAAGCATAATAACAAAACCAGAACAGTCAATATGAAAAGAATGATCTGAAAATATCTATAGGCCAAGTTTATAAGTAGGTACTAAGCTTTGGGTTACAGTATTACTGTAAGTTTTAGGGTTTTTAGCACAGGTTACTGAATTGTGGTGTCATTTACAGATGAAGATTCTTCTACTCACATATGTATGTACCTGCATCACTCTTGTTAGCTTTCTAGTCTGAAAAAATCACTAGCTGATCTCTACATTTTAGCCTTTCTTTTGAGGACAAGGCACAGCACAGCAACAATAAAAATGTTATCCACACAAAGCAGAGGTGTGGGAATAGTAGTAAATAGAAGAAAAAAATAAATTTGAAAAATTTAAATTAAAAATTAGAAAAAATGCAAGCGTTCACTTCAGCAGTTTTTGTCTGTTATTATTATTCAGAAATAAACCAGATGAAGTTTGGTGAAGAAATGTAACACCATTTATTATGTTTAGTGATAAAAACCTAAACAGGCAGGTTTTGGGAACGAGGCCTATCTCTTCAGATTTGAAGTACAACTAACCAACTTAGAGCCAAATAAGGATTGAGAGCAATTGCAGTTATTTTAACATAGCTATTTTAAGTAGTTGGTTTGAGCAGAAATAGTATTTAATTGAAAAGCATGGAGTTGAGACTGTGAACTAGTTTAGGACAAGCAGCTTCTACCTGTAATGATTTAGCTGGGTGTTGGAAGCATAGTAATGTGCCATCAAACCGACTTCTGTATTTAGTTTGTTACTTTCAATATTCGCTAGAGCTTTGAATTTTGAAATTTATCTTGCAAGTATCTGTCTTTTGAAGGAAAAGAAAATACTATTTAGAAATTATTGTACAGGTCTTTCTTGATGATCAAGAGTGAAAGGGCAGATGTGGAATGGCTATTTTGTGAGAAATATTTTCCCTTTGACAGCTTAGTGCTTCTGTTCCTTGGTGGTGGTTTTTGTGGGGTTATTCTGGTGGACAGAGTAGTTTGATTTCACCCATGTAGTTTGCAAGACTGCTTTTAGTTCAGTGGGTGTAGTTGATTCCACATTTTGGCATGGATTTTTGAAATTCTTGTTGTGGGAAGGCTTTTGTTGAACTGTAGAGAAACCTTATCTAGGTCTGGTTTTACTCAAATTTTATTAGTCTGTCGGAAGTTTGAATGTGATGATGGGTTTACCACATTGGGATAATATGAAGGAGGCCAAGAAAGAGGTCAATAGAAATGTCTTTCAAGATATGATTTTTCTTCAATAGAGAAATTACAAAATTTTCCACATAAATTGCAGTCAAGGCCAATATGGCACAAGCAGGAGTGTAGATTAAAGGTCGACTACCAATAAGGTCAGCATTAGGTGGAATTTAGGAAGGAAGATTTTGTATATTTTTGCTGACTCTGAGTTTATTGTTGTTTGAAAAAAGAGCAGCAACAGTTTCAAAGTATAATTTTTTTCACTTAAGAAAATCTCAATAATTGCTCTTTAGGCAGGTATCATGGAAGTTTCATTTGGTAGTTGATAGATGCAAGACCAATTTATCCTCTGAATCCCTCTGTAGAGTACTGAAAAGTATATATACACTTTCAATCTTTTCTTAAGTAGAAAGTGAGACTTGAAAGCCTTGTATCTCATAAACACAAGGAGGAAAGTTAGTGACCTGTCATTTTCATAATATTTAATTTGTGAATTGAACTACTGTTTTTGGGGTTTTTTTCTCAGGTCCTCCAGGCCCTCCCGGAGGTATAAGAATAGAAGAAATCAGAGACACTTCTGTAGCACTTACCTGGAGTCGTGGAACAGACAATCATAGCCCTATTTCTAAATACACTATCCAGTCAAAAACCTTTCTATCTGAAGAGTGGAAAGATGCCAAAACAGGTAGGAGTAATGCCAGAAGTAATAAAGTCAATACATTTTAAAGTGTTTGATTTTAAGAAAGCTTGGCTAGTCAGAAAATAGTCACAATAAAATAAAACTTGGGATGTTATTAATGTCTACTACAGGGTTTGGGAGCAGGTACTGTCCTGTCAGTCTGTTGTCAGCAGGTTTGTTCCCAGCACTTGGAGGACCTGAACTGAATGTCAAGAAATATGGAAAAGAACAGACCAGAGTTTTTACCTGTTTTTTGCCTCTTTTCTTGCTGTTCGAAACATTCCACATCAAATACTAGAATCTTAAAAATGTATTTACAGGTTAATTAGAATGACAGACAGGGGTCTTCATTTCTGTATTTGTTATGCAGAAAGCTGGTTAAAATTGCTTGCTTTTTCCTTGGAGCAGACTAAGTTCCAATTGTGTTAAAACTGGCACCTCTAGAGAAAACGTAGCTAAGATTATCCTTCTAACCACTGGATGTCATCATTGTGCCACATAATTGCAGTTCAGGAGGCATCTACCTGAACACAAGGCATGCTAATGTATATTTCTTTGCAAGTTTTAACATTAATGCATAAATTATGAAAATATTTTTAAACTACTAGTATCTTTGAATGCTTTATGAAGGGTAGCCTTGCCATAAGCTATACAGAATTGTCCCACCAATATAATTCATTATGCCACTATGATAAATTATAACTTAAGTGCTTTTCTGTGGAATCAGGGCATCACCGCATTTCTAAGTACTAATAATACTAATAGTTTCAGTTGTTGTCTTTCATTTAAGTTGTCCCTTGAAACTATGGAGATAGATGCCTAAGGAATAGACTTTGACATATTGAACTGAAAATCTGTTACTTTTTTAGAGTTAAAAGTTAAAAATACTAGGCCTACTGCCTTAAATCATAATATCTTCTAGAATATGTAGTATATGTAGCTG
The DNA here is from genome assembly GCF_015220075.1 of Falco rusticolus. NCBI lineage: Eukaryota > Metazoa > Chordata > Aves > Falconiformes > Falconidae > Falco > Falco rusticolus. Next base: position 42,457,178 of record NC_051191.1, on the reverse strand, counting down.
TATTGTATATAGTTACTTCCAACAGACAGCAGTAGTGTATGACTTATTAGTGTGGCAAATAAACTTGGTGATTCCCCTGTCCCTTCCTGTCTCTTACAGCTTGTTCAATAGTTTGTGTAGAATAGATTTCCTTGAACTTTAAAAAAATAATTAATGTAGAAATCAGAGCTGTTCAAATAACTGATGATTTGCTTCATTAGCAATATACGCAAGAGGGTGGATCCTTTTAGACCAGCCTTTCAGGTTAAATTATCATTAATTTCCTATTCCTTTTTTTTTCTTTTTAATTAAAAAAAAATGAATTGGGAAGAAATGAGGTTATAGGATGATAAAGGAATAATTTATAAACAGGTGGTGGCAACTCTGTTACTTCCTTTTGTGCAGTGTGTTACTGGAACAAGAAATGTGTGTAGGAGATACAAGTACTGGATTCAGATCTTTCCTGCAGACACTTGAACCCACCTCTCTCACTCCTCAGGATGATTCCCTGTTTGCAGTGGTTTAGGCACAATGGGTTGCACTTCTCTGCATCTCAGAAGTTCTGCTTCACAGAATTAATGAGATGATAGTCATTCAGACATGCAGTCAGACTTTGAGTCTCAGCCCGTAGCATGCTGAATGGAATTCACATCATGAGTGTGGCAGGGAGGAATCTAGATTACTGAGTTCCTTTTTCAAGAAGCAAGCAGGAACGATATAAATTATTAATCGCTGAGAAGTTGAAATGAAGTTGCGATGTTTTCAAGATCATTGCTTTTTTCATGCAAACGACACTGAGAAATTTTGATTAATAGATGATTTCCTGAAAAAAATAGGTAAAATCACCATCACTGGCACCACTGCAAGCTTTTACTTAATTTCGGGGCTCCTCCCAGTTTGGTTCAATGATTACTTTCATATGAAAGAAGCATGATGAACAGTCCAAACTGATCTCTCATCTGTGTTAAGGTTGTCATTTAACACTGCTAATTTTCAATGTGTGGAACAAGAAAATATACTTTGGCAGTGCACTTCAGAAATATTATTGTTATTATTGCAACTACCATTATTCCCAAACCAAATCATTCATCTTAAGTTGCGTAAGACTGAGTGTGTTTTATGAAAGAAGTGTATTCTACTTCACAGTATGGAAATATGTATGAATGGGTTATGTAATAAGTTGTTTACATTTATGTTGCTCTTTCCAGTTAAGAGGATCAGATTCTCATTGTTTTTAGTACTCATCATTATTCTGGGAATTTATAGCACAGTAAGATTAAATGAAAAGATTGAAAGTAGCCCAGAAAAGGAATGCCAACTTTATATCATGGCTTGGATGCCGTAGGAGGTTTGCAATGGCTCTACTGACTGGACAGAAAAATACTTTGAGTAAAGATGAGGGACGGTGGTGAGCAAGTGGAAAGAAAATGGAAAGTGTTTTTCTTTCTCCTTCAGGGCTTCACTTTGGAATGAACAATTTAATGATCATTAAGTAGAGGAAAGTTGTGTCACCTTCCATTGCTTATGCTGCCATGCATGGGGTTTTTGCAGCCATTGCATTCATATTTTAATTTCAAATCATCTGCCTTTCCAGCTCAGAATATCTCATTTTTCATTTGCCTCTGAACCCAAGAATCTAATTTGACAAATAACTCTTGGCCCACGCAATAAATCAAAATGTCTTTCTATAACTGCAGACAGCTATAGAAACAACCCCTATTGTCTGTGAACTGTAGACAGAGAGTCATGAGTTATGCATTTTATTTATGGTAAAGAAGCTCATCCTTATGACAGTAATAAGTCTTTTCACAGGAATTACAAGACCACTTACCCTTGTTGTTGATCAGAACTAGATAGCAAGTTGTAACATGCTCACTAATAAGTTGCATCAGAATATGACCACATTTTATAAACCACTCTTTAGCAATTGATTGAACCCTACATTTTCACATGTCTAGCCCTTGTCTATTTCATGCATTTTTATTTTACAGCTTTTGCATTCCAGTTTTCTCATTGTATTTGTAGGTTAAATGAAATTCTACAACTACAATATGTAATTAGTAAGGATATCTCATAACTAAATTGGTACTTCTTTTGCTAGTTCACACCCAGTTAAAACTTACAAGTCTATAAGGATTTATCCAAGATAGTGTCATACATAATGTCCAAATTCCCAGTCAGTGCCGTGAGTACTCCTTGTAAAATATGGTATTCCTAATGTGCAACACCAAGTTTCCTTCAGTTGGCTATGTGTGGTTGCAGAATAGTGGTAGTTTTGCTGAAATCAACCACAGTGTTGGCTGACTGTATTGTAAAAGTGCTGTTTTCTAAAGCAATTTCTTATTTTTTTTAGAACCATCAGATATTGAAGGAAATATGGAATCTGCTACAGTGATTGATTTAATTCCATGGATGGAGTATGAGTTCCGGATAATAGCAACAAACACTTTGGGGACAGGAGAACCTAGTATGCCATCACAGAGAATTAGAACTGAAGGCGCTCGTACGTAAACAGAAAATGTCAAGTTTTTAATGTGCTTCTTAATTTTCACATTTTTATTAATATATTTTCTAAATATTTTTTTAATTGAAATAAAAACCACTTTATAAGATGCAAGTCTAGGGAATATATTTTCAGCCACCCACTACTATAGATTTTAGTAAGCAGACTGTCCAGATGTGATAGCATCAAAGCAGACAGGAAAGAAACATAGTGATACAAATGGCAAATTTGCCTCCATTGCTGAAACAGAATCAGACTGTATCTTTCAGAGATCCACCACTGTATCTATCAGTCAGGTCACGTGTTTATGAAGGCATGCACATGCTTGGTACCGGGGTACAGGACTTAGGAAAAAACATGCATGTGTTTAACAAGGAAAATGTCCATTTGCTCTTTGGTTTCTGTTCTAACTAAAGAATACATGACAGGATGTGTGTTATACTGGAAAATGCCATATTTCTGTGACTGAAGGTTTGGTCTTGTGTCTTCTTATTCCACGTCAAAGATGTGACATTATCCGACACAACATACGCTCTTATTAGTCTAATTACTCAGTGTTAAAATCTCAGAGCATATTTAAGGATATCCTGTAGGCTCAGGCATGTCCTTTTTAAAATGAATTCTCCAAAATGAGGAATTAGCTGTTATTATTCAAGATAATACATTCTGATTTGACTGTACAAAGGAGATAACAGCAGTGCTTTAGAAGGTAACGTATCATTGCAAAAAGACTATCCAACAAAACTGGTATACCAGTATATTCTCCTTAACACATATTAGCACCCATGTGCAATCTAGATATATTTACAATTGTTGTCCCATAGCTTGAGATTTGAAATTAAAAATGCAAACCCAAAGGGTAAAAATTATTTTTTGCAATTATACCTGCTAGGTCATTGTATTGGTTAGCTAGTATTTTCAAAGTAAAATGTATTTGCATTGCTAATCTCAAAACATTTATTAAAAAGAACCATATTGGGTCCATTCAACATTTTGTTACTTAGAGAGAAAGGAAATACAGATTGGTTAAATTAATCTGGACAGGAAAGGAAAAGCCACATAACTTTATTACTAAAGTAAAAGGAAATTACTGCCTATAAAATCTACTATTTTCATCATATGTTTTATGACTCAACAGCTATATTTGAAGGCCCAGGAATCTAAATGAGAAGTCTACACATACTTCTTGGAGCACCTGGTTCACAACAGACATTTTTGAAATGTCAGAATAGAGACAGAAAGGGAGGGGAATAATGCTCACAGGTGGAACAGTGGTAGTGTCCTGCAGTTTGCAGTGAGCTACGTTCCTGGTATTTGTTGTAGCCTCCCAAAAAATTTGTATATTCTCCAGTTTGGTAGCAGGATGCAATGCATTTGCAAGAGGTAATCTGTTTAGTCCATTGTTTGATTCCCCATGCACAGCACCATTGTCATCTATGACAGACTGTGACACATACTTGGTGAAACAAAGCAAAATGTTAATGTAGTCTTCCTAGGCATCAGTCAGCACTTCCTGCCATGCCAAAATAGGGTGTAAATCAGTAACAGTTTGCAGATGGACTTCTGTGCCCAAGTGCATTTTCTGCCAGGAGCTGGAATTTTTTATGAGTACCAACAACAGGATTTGGGTTGCACTGTCAACTTCCAGGGTACTACAGAAAGAGTACTGTGTGTGCATTTTCATGTAAATCTGAAGAAGGTAAATATTTTACTGCACTAACAACTCATATCCACACAGTGTAGTTATTTTTAACATTTGTTCTGTGTTAAACAGCAGCAACCAGTGCTGCATCTTTGTTGTACTGTATAAGTGACAGATAATGTCTGTTAATCTCAAATGTTATGGGTGTCTTTTTCAGTTTTGAAGTCTCCTTGTAGATAACTGTAATTTCAGTAACTTTTATTAGCACGCTAAGAGTGTGTGCTGTGATTTTTCTTTTTAATGAAATCTGCTTGCTTCATCAATAACACATTTCACAGTGAAGTCTTGAAATTCAGTGAGTCAAAGTCTGATTTTATGTATTTTAACTTCTGGATGTATTAGAGTAATTGTTGTATATGTACCTGTCTGAATTAGTAACCTGGTCTTAGTGGAAAGAGGAACCTGGGTTTAATGGTTTAGAGAATGAGGGAGGGTCTCTTGAAATGGATGATTAGACAGTCTTTTTTTCTCTTTTCTGGCATCCTGCGTATCTTTGACTGCTTAAGCATTCTAGCAAACCTCTGCTTCTAAATTAGCACTGAAGTTACATGCTTATAATAGATAGTGTGACTACTGTGTATTTCAGTAACAACAAGGGCAAGTAATACGTTAAGATTCCTCTGTCATGGTATGTATGTTTAGCCTCGTTCTCCACTAATTTGTTTTCTGGAAGACTAGAAATAAATAACACAAACCATGCACCGAATGCTGATTTCAATTTCAAATTTATTGTTATGTATTTTTATTCTTTCTAAAAATTCTTCTCTGCTTTGTGTTTCTCCTCAGCTGACCCTCAGAGAAGGCCTCAGAAAGCATTTTACTTAAATAGTGCGAGAGCACTTAGAAACTGTCCCCTTACTATCTTGTAACGTTCATTGATTAGTGGAGAAAATACCTGATCATTTAAGAATTTTTAACACAAAGAACATGTTCATGTAGATAGGGCATATAGCTAATGCACGACCATCTGGGCCGTATTTAAAGCACAATAGGTAGGTCACCATTTTCTGTTTTCAGCAGTACTTTATGTGTCCTCGGTATTGAGTGACAGCAAATAAATACACAAACACCATAAAGGATGGCAGTAGAATCATCACACAGTGCAGAGTCTCACAGAAATGAGAATATAGGAATGATTTGTAATGGAGTCCTTCAGAGTATCCCACTTTACCACTTGGCTGTGCGCTAATGATGGATCAACAGATTATATTTCATTACACAGAATATCAGTGTAAAATGCAATTAGTAAAATACTAAGTGCTATACCAGCTTCACTTGTGAGCATCTACCCATTCTGAACTTGCCAATCAAAGGGTCACGTACCACTAATCTAGAATGGGATTAGGATGCCAGTGCTTCAAAGATATATCCCTGGGTTTAACCTATCACATTGCGAGTAAATCCGTTGAAGTACATGGAACTGATTACACTCTGTTAAGGTAAATATATGTGCAAGTCCTGGGTGCTTGAGCACTTGCCGTACCAATGTCTGAGGAAACACAAGAACAATACGCAGTGCTTCTCTTAAGACCTATGAGGAGTGTTCTGTTTCTGAATATTCAATTAAATATTTGTAGAGAACATAGTTAAAAAGAAGAATGATTGCTAGCTATGGTTAGAACTGGCATCTATCCTGCAGCAGTAGGTATACATTAGCCTTGGCCAGACCACAGACTCTCACAGCTATTACAGACTATCATTTTAATTCTGTGTGCTATGTGTGCTCATTGGCAGTGCTGGTGAAAAGTAAATAGTGATATTTTTACTGACTACATACTTTGTAGTCATTTTTCTTGTCTCTTCTGTTTTTCTAGCTCCTAATGTGGCTCCTTCTGATGTCGGAGGAGGGGGTGGAAGCAATCGAGAGCTGACAATAACATGGATGGTAGGTATTGCACTGAGAGGGCACAAAACTTGTATTTCTTTGTATCTGATCTCGCTCCTGAAACCCATGAATGTTTAGTCACTGGCTCCTGCGAGAGCAGGATTTGTACACAGTATATAGGTTTTCAGACTTTTCTCATAAAAATACATAAAAAGGAATGGGGAAGACCATATTTTAGATGCTTATGTATTGGACATTTCTAAAATATGAGCTAAAACATTTTAAGTATGTTTCAAAGAGATTGAAACACATACTATGATAATGCATTGATGTAAATGCTTTTGAAAATTCTGCATATTTTATCTTTCTTTGAGGCTCTTTTTAAAGTTACAGTCTGAACAGCACGCAGATTTGCTTACTATAACTACAAGCGTAATGTCTTGATTATGACTTCAATGTCCTGTGCACAGCTTCAGAAGCTTTATTAAAAAAAAAGAAAATGCATTACCATTCTATAAAATAGCCTGTCATAATTATTAACTGGAGTTTTAAAGAAATCCTTGTATATTGACATTTTATGTTTTATTTAATGCTAATGTGACTGATGGCACAAAACAATATTGCTTCATAGCACACTAGCCATTCATTGATATCCACATACTGATGGTGTTCTTTGAGCCATTAATTTTTCTTTAATGATTATGTATTAAGCAAAATAAAGAAAGGGGAGAAGGACAGAGATAAAATGTTAATCACAAAAATAATGGAATTAAAAGTTTAAAAAATCAGTGTTACTAGAAGACATTTTCACTAAGCAGAGTGTTTTGAAAAGTTCATCCCTCTCATGTACCATAGTATTCAGTCCATGATATTTTGTCTTTTTTAAAAGTCTTGTCTATATAGCTATATGCAGAAATGCTGTCTTCATTCTGGTATTGAAACAATGTTTACTTAAATTTACCTATACTGTAGGGAAAAGAGAACAAGGAAGAATGGAAAAGAGATAAGAATATAGGAAGGAAGCAAAACCCAGAACAGGAGAGGATGAGGATTTATAAGCAAAATTGTTGTGTAGGCAAAAGTTGCTGGAAGAGAGAGTTGAAGTCTTCTGAAGGGTATTTGAGAAAGCTAAAGAGAAGGAATAAAGTGAAAAAAAGCCTATCTGGTTCATGTCAGAGCCTATCAGTATCCAGTAAAAAGACCGTTACAGAAGCATTACCTCTCAAAGAAAGGCAATTAAATGCTATGCTTGAAAAGATTACCAAGTTGATCTTTCTATTGACCTCTCTGTCCACCTTCATAAAGCTATGAGGCACATATGGTACGTTATGCCAGTTCTGTCTTTTGCAGAATAATTTGGTTTAGATGTAGCAGCTTATTTACCTCTATGAAGAGTGCTTTTTCTTGTGGGAAGTAGTATAAAGATGTCCTAATTCCAACAGCAACTTTGTCATTGTTGTGTAGGGATCCTCCTTGTGAATGTACAAATTTTACTCCATACGCATATTTCCTTCTTTTTGTATTTAAGGTTGACCATACCTCTTTAGAAAAGTTCTCAAGTATGACACAGAAATAGTCAGCCATATGTTTGGGCTTTCCTGTTTTGGTTTTCTTTTTAATTCAGCTCAAAATATTTATTCAGTCTTCCTAACTATTTCAGCAATCAATTTACCATACAGAAAAAATTTCTAAGTTTCTGGAAAAGGAAGATCCACACTTCTGTTAAACTATATTGAAAAGGTTATTGGTTAGTTCCACTAGCAATAGGTTAGGAAGTAGATGTGTCCTAACTGGTTTGATTCTGAACTGTGTTTATTTTTGAAGAGCCAAAGTCAAATGAGAACACACACAATGGACAGTTGCACAAGACCTAGATTATTTTATCATTTTTTCACAAGTGCTATCTTATAAAAACTTTAATAAACTACAGAGCTACTTCTTGCATTGCCTGTAAAGACCCGTACTCATGGCATTTTCAATATAGTGAAATTTTGGCTATGACCAAACTGAAAAAAAGAAAATTATAGTCAAGAGAATAGTGACTAAGGCAAGATCTGAAGTACAAGATCATTTCGGTCTTTCCTATACACCCAAGTAGATTTATATTCCAATCATTTCTCTTACCTAATGTCAAGCTTTTTACATCTGTTTTGTAATGAGTAGCTCATTTAGTCAGACAAATTAAGTATGGCATCAAGTATTTACTTCCCAAGAATCTTGAATACAATGTCTAGCAAGTGTTTTTGAATAGAGGCATTGGATTTATGGAGCCTGTCTGACAGACAACAATATATCTATCTGTAAGGCTAAGATAAAGGTGTATATTGATTCCCTCAAATGTGCTGACATTTGCATATGCTACTCAAAATAGTCCTTAATTAAGAACAGAAGAACAAAATGTATGGCAGGTTCACATTTTGCTGCCAACCCTCTTTCAGCTTTTGCTATGATTCATAAGCCCAGGTTGAATGAGACAGCCAGAGATGCAATCAAAGCTCTTCTAACTCTTGTTTTGAAAGAACTGAGAAAGAGCTAGGAGTGGCATGCCCATTCTTCCTCGTTTTCCCCCATTTGTCTTTCCCTCTTCTATTTTGTTTTTCAAAGTTTTTATTGGATACTACAAACTATTCAGCTACGTATGCCTACTTATTATGTACAACTGTTGGAGGGCAAGCTGTTTTCAACATTTTATTTCAGACCTTCCAGAATATAATTTTTAAGCCAGTCCTGGCTTTCTAAAGTTTGCTCTGGCTAAAAATCATTCTGAGTCTAGGGCTGCATCCACGCTGCTTGCTTTGGCAGATGAGGTAGGATTCTTGTTTAAGCAGCTACATACAATGACAGATTCAGAAGACGAGCTATCAAAGGTGACCCAGTCTGTGAAATCTACTTTTTGAATTGCAAGGTTGCCTATGAATCTAAACTTCGGTACATGAAGGTACATTAGCTGTTCTGGGAAACTCAGCATCCAGTTTTTACCTAATCTGCAGTCAGACCTGAGGTAGAAAACCAACGAAAACATGAGTAATACCTTATCCAATAGGCACACTCAGAATAGGCCTGACACAGGAAAAAAATATGCATATAAAATAGATTATCTAGTCGTTTGGGTTGGGGTTTTTTTCATAGCTGATTTTTAGTTAAAGTCTTCACCTAGTGGCTTGTTTGCATCACAACTAGAGACCAAATATCCATCTCTTTTTTCACGAGGGGTTTCTTGAATTTAATCTCTTGGCAGAGAGATAATTACCAATTATACTTAAGGCATTCATGTGTTCTCAGAAGTCATGTTGTAGGTAGCACGTTCCCACTATCTAAAACTTCATTATAATTCAGATTTGACATATATTGTCATTTCATCTGTGTTCCCTCAAAAAGCCAAAGAAATTATGTATCTAGAGAACTGCAGTCAGCTGCATCAGCCAGTTGTCTTCTGCAACATGGAGTCATCGTTAGAGTACCCACCCAGGAAGCAAGTGGCACTCAGGCCAGAAGATTGTCCATACGTACTGCGTGTTCCAGAAGGACTAGGGCCCTAACCCTGATCATGGTGTGCTGAGGCCACTTTCTGGTTTTTGGTTGAACTTAGCCGCTGTTCTGCTAGAGATGCAGTTAAATATGGGGAAAAAAGAACAGCAAGCAAGAGGAAACCTACTGGCTACTGAACTCTGCAGATGGTAAATCCTGTTGGATGCTGGTTCTTACTCACCCAACTGCTTGTATGCAATGATGATCCCATGCTGAAGCACTGTGTATAGGGAGCTTCATCTAGAACCAGCTTTCTGTCCTCAACCAGCTGAAGGTTGCCTGCTTTTAGTATTGCTGTTTTGTTATTCTTGTAACTTCAGCTCTGATGTTGCAGAGTAGTGAAACTTCACAGCAGCAACAGAGAAAATGGGATGCAATAGGATCTGACAGCTAGCATACTCAGGGCAAGGGTCAGTTAACCTTAAGTTGAGTAAGGCAGAAGTCGCAGCCTTTGGTCTAATTCTGTACATTTCTCTTGGAAGCTTTTTCATGAAGAAAAGAAGTTCCATCATTGTTCCTATGTCCTTCTCAGACATTTTTCAGATTTTGATTTCCAGCCTCTGTGTTTGGCTTAATTTTTTTCTTGTTGAATTATGTATACTAATGTTCTAATCCATGCATTATATTTCTGAAGTCAAAATTGAAATGTTTCTATTGTTCCAAAAATCCAATGTTTTCACCAATTATTTTTTTCTCAGAGAATCTTTGGAGTTTCATTCCAGGTTCAAACAAATACAAACATCAGAATTACTGAGCTAGGGGTTTTCTGGGCTTGTTCCACTATTAATATCTAAGGTCCATAAGTCCTTGCTCAGAATATCTCCATACATGTTGGCTGAAGTGCTACAGTAGTGGGCAAACACCTAAGGAGAATAATTAATTTCTCTTTGTTGCACTGATTCATGACCTTTGCCTCAAGATAAGTTATTTCATCTCTGTGAGGTTTACAATATGTAAGCTATGATGAAGGTGATGCAGGAAGGGTTTTTTTTAAAAGTTGCTTCCAGTCAGCCTTCAGATGCACTGATGAGCAACATGATTTTGACCCGTTGGGTGCACTGTCTAGCAGTTGTGTAAAAGACTCCATGGACTGAGGAGGGATCACTAAATGTAGAGCTTTGGTAAATGAAGGAAAATTCATTATAGTAGATTGTCTTTCATAATTTTATATTTTCCAGTATTCCTAGGTATAGGAAATTAGCTATAGTTTTAAGAAATATTTTGCATACGTTCCTTTTAATACTTATGCTGAAAGTGAGAATCATTTCACTTAAACTTTTTCCAGTTATAAACTAGGTAGGTAGTCTAAACCAGCAACTGGACCCACCTCCATCATCAGTGAGAAGTGGTAGGATGAATCATTCTTTGAACATGTCCATCCCTCTTCATCAGCTGTGCCAGTTGCCTAGGTGATCAGCTTTAGGTAAATTAATATAATTTGGGCCAGCATAAATTTTCTCTTCTCTCTCTCTGTTCCACAAGAGTATCTATCTACAGACATGTACATGGACCCATATACTTGCACAGTGTGTCTGTGTTATATATCCATTATCACTTACTCCTTAAGAAAGTCTTTTTCCTAGCTACAGCTGATAAAATTTTTAGTACACAGTCATTCTTGTTTTCTTTCTATAGGAGATAACGTGGTGTGCCTTGCACTGAGTTTGGGTGAGGAACAAGATCTTGAAATGTTTTAGTAGCAGATATGCTACTACTGCAAATCTGCATAATGAAGATGGTATATTTTTAAAGGAGGTGGGAGAAAACCATAGAAGCAAACCAGGAGAAAATGAACTTTAGTTCAGTGTTTTTACAATGAACATGCCACTGCTTTCTGTATTATTTATTTTTCGTTAGAGATCCATTTGTTGAGATGGCTACAAAAATTAATGTTTTATCTTCTGCCTCTTTAGCCTTTGTCAAGAGAGTACCACTATGGCAATAACTTTGGTTATATAGTGGCTTTCAAGCCATTTGGTGATAAAGAATGGAGAAGAGTTACAGTTACTAATCCTGAAATTGGCCGGTATGTCCACAAGGATGAATCAATGCCACCTTCAACCCAGTATCAAGTAAAAGTGAAAGCTTTTAACAACAAAGGGGATGGACCATTCAGTCTCACTGCTGTCATATATTCAGCACAAGATGGTGAGTAAAGGTTCCAGATAAGTTTTACACTGAGGGTCCAGATCATTACTACCAACAATATATAGAGAACCTGGTCCTTGACACTGATTTATATAGCAAGGAATGTGTATATTGCTCCCACAAAACTCTCACAGTTGTTCTGAATAAACAGCTTCAGACTCTGTTTTCCATGTGATGCAGAGCACTTGATTGTACTTGCTGGCAGTGAGCAATACACAGAAGCATTCATGATTGTTCACAAAGCTTGTTAAAAGATTTAATAATTTTAAAAAAGAAATTATGATCTTCATATTGATTGCCTAAAACATTTGCATCATTATCCAACAGTGTCTATTTGACATATGTGTAATTTTTTTCTTCTTAATGGACCACACTAAAGCCTATTATTCTAGTAGATCAGTATCAGAATTTATCTCAAAAATGTGAGGGAATGGTAGTTCATTTGTATCTAGTTATATTTCCAGCATGTTTAGACTTAATATAAATTATCCCTGCCACATTCTTTGTTCTGGTTTGGATGTTAGCGCTATTAAGTGAATAATTTAATGAAAACCTCTTTGACATTTCACTAAAAACTTTTTCTAATTCTTACTGGAATTATTTCATATGCTGTGATCATTAGGATTGAAGTTTAAGTGACATTTCCAAACTTAGCGGGAGAGTGAAAGTACTAGAAGAATGTTTACCTTAAATCAGAAGAAATATATACAACTCCTAATTGCAACATAATCACTCAAGCCTGTTACAAGAAAATGTGGTTTATTAATTTCTGCCAGAAACCCAAGGAATTGCTCATATTTTTCTTTCCGTAGAGCAGAATCTCCTTCACAAAGTCAACAGATCCAGAACAAAGAGCCAAGAGGAGGGATATGATAACAGGGCCACATTCTCACACTTCCGACTCTGTTCTTTACTCTGTGTACTTTATGGGAGATTTATGTCCGTGATTGCCATTGGCTCTAATGGGAACTTTGCACACAAATTGCCCACACACAGAGAAAAGATAAAATAGTCCTTTTGTTTCTTACAATAAATCAGGATTCAAGCTAGCAACACTTCGCTGTCTGAAGAGGTTCATACTAATCCTTATTCTCAGAAAAGCGTACCTTAGCATTTCATCTTCAATAGCTGCTGCAGCAGCAGAATGATTGGTTTCGCATTTGTATGAATGAGTTAGTAAATAGCTATGGTGTAGTAAAAGCCATGTCTGCCAAATAACGTTTCAATATCCATCCTTTTTCAGGGAGGTTATGAACAGCTGACTGATAAGCTCCCACGTGTTCATTTTAGGATTGTACCAACCGTGTCAGGGATAGCAGTGTGTTTGTACAGCTCTCTAAGTTCAGAAACATGGCATAGCCTAGTAGCTCCAAAAGACAGAGAAAAAGCAAACATGCAGTAGTGCACAGATAAAGAAGTCACTTCAGTGGCTGCTGATGTTCTAACATAGACTTTAGTAAAGTCCAGACGCTTTGTAGAAGTACTTGTGGTGAAGTAATGCCAGATGAAGGAAACAAAAGGAATAGAAGCCCAGTGAACTTACTTCTTTTCTTTGATTTCAAGCACACGAGTCACCAAAACAGTCAAACTCACAGTGCTCCAAACCTTACCAGTAGTGCTCACAGCTCCTCTGTGGAGCTATGACCCTGGCTACTGACCATATCAAATCCAGGAACTGCAGGGTGGGTTAGAAGGAATTTTTCTAATAGGTGTAAGGGGAGTTATTACGCAGAGCATTCTGCAGTTTTGTGCTGGCCTCAGAACTCATACATAGTCAGCTTCAAACCTTGTAGCATGCTTACTGGGTCTCAGCCTTAACTTTGTATAGTTACACCCAGAAGATAATTGTGTGATGACCACTGTATTTTCAGTGAAGCCAACATATTGTGAGGCCTGTGTGGTTGCTTCATTTATTGGTAGAATTATTGAATTAGAGAGCTGGAGAAAAGGAGCTGAGATCATCTTGCTGGCTCAGGAGAGACTGCAAAATATTTATAGAACATAAATGCCAAATAGGCATATAAATTATTTGGAGTTCATAAACAACCATAAGCAGATGAAATATTGTTTAGAATATTGTATCAGCAAAATCCCTGGTAGTTGGAACATTTCAATATGAAACATTTTGGCAAATTCTGTAATTGATACAATGGAGAAGAGTCTGACAGTGATTTGGGAATAGATTAGATGGTCACATCTATTCCACCCATACTTCTGTACCTCTGAATCAGCAGGTGCTGTTACTACCATCAGACAACACAACTTCTCAAAGGTATTAGTGAGATTTTAAAGCAATATGATCAGACAATATTCCGTACGCATATGTATAAATATGCATACATACATAAATTTAATGACAGCTTTTCCACTAAGTTGCATATTTTGTAATATATGTATGTGTGTGTGTCTAACTGTGGGCATCTTTATTCACTTTGGTGACTGAGGAGTTTCTGTGTTCCCACGTGTGTTAAGCCAAGTTGCATATCTGACAACTACCTGCTGTTGCTAGTTGAGAGTAATGACTGCTAGTAATGAGTGCACAGGCCTTTTGCTTATCTAAATGCCTGTCATTGTGAAAACAATATTGCAATAATATATAATTTTTAAATTACACATTTGCATTATTAACAGCCATTGAAAGACAATTACAAAAGGTAACTTTGCATATAAGATTATTTTGTTGCCTAGGATACTTTTCATGAGAGATGTAACTGATTTTTTTCTTAACAGTGGCTGTTTTGATGCATAGTTGACTGGATGCCCAGTTGGAAGGTTTAACTATGTGAAAGCTTTTCCTCAGCTCAGGCTGCCATGCCTGTCTGTTGCAACTTGTTTCAAAAGATTCAGGACAGAGAACTGTTCTTAGCTTGGAAAACTTTTATCTTTTATAAACCTTGTTAGGTTTATGCCTTTTTAAATCGCTCACTTAAAATGCAAGCAGCAGTGAAATTAACAGCTTCTTATAATGAAATGAGAACTTAATATTTTAACTCCTGAATAAAAGTGGATCACATTATAATCGTCTGTATTCTGTGTGGGCTACTCTCCAGAACTAAGAACACACAAAAAATCAGTTGGGTGATGTGTGGGTGACAGGAGGGTGCTCTTGGGTTATTTCACACCTATGTTAAAGTTTGTATGTGCCGCTGGCCAGCTCTATATCTAATATCTGGTGTCATAAAAACTTGGTATCATCATGACTAAGTGACATACACATTAATTTTTGTGTGTAGCTAGCTTAAAAAATCTGATGTATATAATCTGTGAGCTGCTGTCCAATTTACTGAAAGATCACTGTATGCTTCGTTCTATTTATCAAAGCCTGGTTTTAATTTACACAACTTTCAGCATGGAGTCTGTTAAAGCATAAAAATACATAGTCTGAGCCAAGTAATAGGATCATTGCTTTGTTTTTATAGTCATTTCCCATACAGATAATCACTGAATTTAAAGTTTACTCAAGTAAAACCAGATTAAAATCTAACACACTTGGGTCCCTGACACAAAGAAAATAATACAGAATACTGAAGGTGAGAAGAGCCCTTGTAAGTGAGTATAACAATATCACTGTACGAGATTGTGTATTTAACATGTGTTTCATCTTTCAGCTCCAACTGAAATACCTACAGATGTGAGTGTAAAAGTTTTATCATCTTCTGAAATGTCTGTTTCTTGGCATCATGTTTCTGATAAATCTGTGGAAGGATATCAGGTGAGTTTAGAGGTGACACAGTATATCTTTTCATTCATTTAATTTCAGTAGTTAAATGCAAGAACAATTTCTACTCTAGCCTTCTGTCTCTTAGGGTTCACTTCTCTTCAGTTGTCATTTGCTATACAGTTCTCACATCCTGAGAAACATTTTTGGCGCTGTATGCTTTTATTATTAAAACATGAACAAATGTATGTGCTCACTATTCAACTGAAAAAAGGCAGCATTATTTCATAAAAGAATCTACTCTATGTTACATAATTGAATGCTTATCTGTACCTTCTCAAACCATACTGAAATTAAGTTTTGGGTGCAATTGTCGACAAGGGCATGAAATAGTAACTAACTTGTGGCCCATTTAAGTTATTAATATAATTCACCTACAAATCCTGTAGTAACTGGGACTATATGACAGATGCCCACAATCAAGTATAACAGAGATAGTGCTATTGTGCAAGACAACAGTGGTTTGTTCCTGGTTACTATTCTCCATGTGAAAAAGAGCTTCAAGGTATGTTCATCTGCTCCAAGGCTAAGTGGTACTACCGGTAAAAATTGTTCTTGTCCTTGTACAGAGATGACAACAGCCACAGGGTGGATGCAACCAGAAATGGCCACCTAGTACTCCAGCAGGGAAGTCTTAACATCATCCACACATAGTGGATGCTGACAAACACTGCAGTGCACAACTGGCTTACTTTGGCTGCACTCCAGAACAGGGATTTGGGCCTTAGTTTGTTAGTGATCTGCTTGGTGATTTAAGTTGTTGGCTGCTTGCTGGTAGCTGCTGTGTTCCAAAATGAGCACATACAAATATGGAGTAACCTCATGGAATGTATTTTATAACTGAAATCTATGAATAAATGATCTTTTCATTAGTAGTACTTGTTTCTATATTTCCTGATCTCTGTTTCTGTCTCCATGAGATGTATGTAATACTTTTGGTGTACTGTAACAAGATCATAGTGAAGGTCTCAATAGGAAGTAGTATAGTGTCCCATATAAGCTTGATTCTACACAGTACATGCATAAAGTTTTAAAATTACAAGCAGACACTGGGTTTGAAATTAAGACACTGACGTCAACGGTAACTCCTAATTTACTAAAACAGCCCATTGGTTTGGTGTTTCTTTAGGGACTGGGCAACTAGGATAGGATAGACAAATCCATGATCATAACTGAGAGCTAAGTGGAGTGCCCACATCTGTGAGCTCGAGCCAGCCAGCCATGTAGCAGTGTTGCAGTCCTGAGCTGGGCAGTCTGCAAGGAGACTGGGCACAAAGCCTGTGCACCTTGATAAGCAGAACAGACGCTCAGCAGGCACATACCGAGGGACTTGTGGGGTGTGGAGAGAGTGGCAGCAAAGAGTGCTGGGAGAGGCTGGGACGGCAGTAGCGATAGAACGTGATGATGGATGTTGAGAGTTGTAACAGGGAACAGTGTAAGAAGGCTGGAGGGGTAAGGATAAATGGGGAAACAACATGGTGGAAGAACATTCCCACAGGCAACCCACTTCTGGCCACTTTTAAAATTTTATTTTGTTTTACATGAAGCCATCTGAGTTGCTGTCAGGGAACATCAGGGAAAGAAGGGAGGGGAGAGGATTCAGCAGGAAAGAACAGGATGCACAGAACAGTCAATCAAAAGGGGAAAAGTTGGAAAGAATCATGGAGGATCCTTGGGGTTGAAAAGAGGTAACTGCTGTTTTGAGGAAAGGTGAGGATACCCTGGGAATGTGGAGACCTCTGCTACACAGACTATGGATGTGCAGGGTGTAGCCTTATTTTGATAGCTGGAGTGTAGCTTCATCCATTCATTCCTAGAGAAGTACTACACTTCCCAAATCCAGTGTGAACTGGGTGGCTTGCTTATGTACAGTGAGCAGTGGCATTAAAATATGAATTTCTTCTCTTTTTTTTCTCCTTTTCTAAAACAATCTTCTAGTTATCAGGACTGTGGAAAAAATTCCTATCTGTCTACGCCAGGGGTCCTCAAACTTTTTAACCAGGGGGCCGGCGTGCGGATGCAGTGGCAGGCAGTCACCTGCGGCTGCTTGGTTTCCCCCCCAGCCCCCAGTGGGGGCAGGGGGTTCTGTAAATACCGGAGGCTGGATTGAGGACCCTGGGGGGCCATATCTGGCCCACGGGCGGTAGTTTGAGGACCCCTGGTCTGTGCAATAAACAGACTTGATAGGCATGAGTTACTGCCCCACAGAGCTTAGTAAGGTATTAATTCTGAGATCTTTCTCTGTAAAGCAATCACCAGCCTCATTCTAGTAAAAAGAAAAGCAGCAAAGAACAAGCCTGTGCTTTTACGTTGATAGCAAAAAGAAAGTCTTGTGCTCCTGAAGATCAGGTCTCCCATCAGTCCTGAAGGATAGGACAGGGCTTTTCTGGAAGGTCAAGGCTGCAGATAGCTTTTGTGAAATTACAATACAAGTTGTGAGGGAAGGAGCACTCAAACTACATTGTAAAATTGCAGTGAATATGTCTGAAGGCCTATGTTTCTATTCGCATCAAGAAATATTCCAATATTTATTATTAATTACTGTTCAGTTGTAATACCAGGTTAGCAGAATCCCTCATTCACCAGAACGCCTTCTCGGTTTCATTTTGGTCTTTATTATTACCTGAAAATTGCATGATTGACCTTTTAAGTGCTAGAGTTTAAGAGGTGGGAGTACCCTGAGCAAAGTATCCGAAGGTATTTCACCTGTGACACAACGCTTTTCACACCAGGAGGAGTCAGATTTTCTTGACACTAATGCATACTGTCAAGATGACTGCCCTCATGGTGATGAGTGTGAGCTGATACATTTTGCCATTATAGAGGAGTGTCCTCTGTTCACACTTAAAAAAGAGATAAAATATGAAAACTATCTCCATCCATGCAGAGAATTTAAGATTTATGAGCTCTTACAATAACCTGCCAAAAGCCATAGCTCTTCTGTGCATGTAGTACCAAAGACACTATCCGTATTTCCCACTGCTTCTATGCGATAGATATGTGTTTATTTTATTAAACACATTTATCACTACTCAACACCATTGTCCCTTGTTTACTGAAATATGCTATTAGCATTCTTTCTTAATATGAGTACAGTATTTCTTTTATGTCTCTCCTATGTAAAACTTTCATCAATATGAGAGCTATTGTTTCATCATACGTACAGAAACAATTTCTGATGTATTTCAGTATATTAAAATTTGAATGAAAGAGAGGACCATGTAAGAGAATGTTTTTCCCTGATTTTAGCATGGAGGGCTGCACTAATTCATGATGGCTGAGGCATTCCTTCCCACAGGTCAGTGTTGGCTTATCACCTACTTTAGAGCTGGGGTGAAATACCCTCCTGTGTCCCCTGGGGATTCATTACCTATGGATTACTCTACCAAGGTAAATGCAGAGCATCAGGAAAAAGCTGGCTGTCCACAATTATTGTCCAAGCAATTTAAGAAAAATAGAGGGACTACTGAGCAAAGTGGGGAAATGCGACCTCTTGAAACAATGGGGCATTTAATTCTAGATGTCACTTCCACAGAGGCAATAAAGTGAAATAAATTTCCAAGTTATTTCAAGAAACTTCGAAATTGTTTGCATAATAAGTAAGAGAAGTGTAGGAATAGTGTAAAGAATACAGTACTTTTCTTAGCTTTCAAGGGAGTCATCTTACTTCAATTTTTTTTTCTCTTCAAACATAGTTACAATGATCCAAATATGTAGATATGTCTGTATATTAAATGAAAAGATAAAAAAGAACATTCTGAGTTTGTCACACACAGCTCACACACTATAGTAGTTGTCCACAACATTGCAGCCAAGAACAATAATATTTGGATTTAAATTAAATTTAATTTTTAAATTATGTAACTTCTGCTTGAAATGTAATGTGCTCTCAGTGAAGTAATTTACATTTTCATTCATTGTTCTTGCTTGTCTTGTCTGCTGCTCTATATTACTCATTACATTACACCCTTAGCATCACTGTAGTGCAAATGAGCAGTAGGATTCTAGAAAGTTTTGCAAGTCAGAGGTATTCAAAGGCTTCTAGCATATGCCTCATGATTAACAAAAGCTTCACATAAAGAGTATTTGCCATCTTTAGGTAAAGCAGGTACTTAATTAGCATAATATAACATAATAAAAATGAATAAATTAGTCTTCAATAGCCAGTTAATATCAACAACAAAGCTACCATTGGTCCTGTCATAGCTAATAAACTTTTGGCCACCTAGAACTTCACAGACGTCCCTTCGCTGCAGGCTGGAAACTTGTTTGAACATAGGGACAGAGGTAGACATGACGTCCTCTAGCTCCAGATGTACACACCCTCTCACACTTGAGTCAGTCACTTAACAGCTTATGGTATGCAGCTGGTTGCATTCAACAACAGTTTATCTGCAAGAGTTTGTTAATTATAATCATATTTTAAAAAAATCTGACTTGAAGATCTTAATCAGACCTTCAGCTGAAATGATTGTGATGGTTTCATATCCATACCAGTCTGAA
The DNA here is from genome assembly GCF_015220075.1 of Falco rusticolus. Lineage (NCBI taxonomy): Eukaryota > Metazoa > Chordata > Aves > Falconiformes > Falconidae > Falco > Falco rusticolus. The sequence continues at coordinate 42,437,272 of NC_051191.1, read as the reverse complement.
ACCATTCAACGGGATGTTGCCACCTTGCTGGAGAAGCCTGCAGGATGGATTGGGTCCACATTCTTAACTCATTTTGGGGCAGAAGCTGTTGACTCAGCAAAATAGCCACCTTGATAAGTCGGAATTTCACGAGTGTGTCTACGTTACAGTAAACTGATGTTTAGGGGGTGCTAATGGATTAAACTTCCAAAACACTGTGCAGGACATACATTTATATAACTAAAAAATTACCTGTTTGTGCCTGCTGAAGGCAGGTATGTATGCAGTATTTAAAAATCAGAGCCAGCCTGGCCTGTAGATAAAATTCTCTCTACACCAGGAAAGAGTGAGAAAAGCCATTAAGATATTATCACAGTATAAGTAACCTCTAATACTGGTGGGCAAGACTGAGGCAACAAATATTGACAAGAGACTTTAGTATTTAAATGAGAGTAACTTCTGTGTAGTGAGATTGGCTATTACCATGTCCAAAGACATTTGAAGTAGGTGAAGAGAAATCCTCTACCTCACCTCTCATTTAGCCACAGTATGTTCTCTGAGGTAAAAGAAAAATATTTGTATTAAACGTTTTAATGTAAGCATGAACAAGAGAAAATAAAACCTTGCTAAACAAGGGTTGTACCCATAATGTGTCAAGAGGAGAACTGCAATATTAACACCTTGACAAACTATCTGCTTTTCTAACCTAATCCTTAATGAAGTTTCCAAGGAAAACTAATGTCAGCAAAACAGAAGATTAAAGTGGTTGCTATTTAAAAGATGAAATAACAGGATACATGATGTCACCAGTCAAATCTTACAAAGCAAGATTTTTCCTAGAGCCTGAAATTACCAAGAACATTAACCTCTTCCTAAAAAAATTTTAAAGTTCCTCATATAGCATACTCAAAAATCATTATGGAGACAGGCAGCAGCTGAGCAGAAACGCTGAGAGTAAAAACTCAAAACCAAAATATAATGGGCATGGCTTTCCACTCTTTCAGGTTAGTGCAGTAATTTAGTCTTATGCAGACAGTTATAAACCAGACCAAACCCAGAGAGTGACAGTGGTTTACTCTCATTTGCATCTCACAGGCCATGCAGAGTAGGACCCTGTGTGTGTGATGGACCCTATGGAATGACATAACTCCATAGGAATTACTCTCTTTTAAACTGGTGCTTTGTAATGATTAATAAATTAAAGTAGAATCAAACAATTTCTTGGAGAGAAAAAAAATTTAACAGATTTTGTGTGTACAGTTAATTGACTTCGAGTTTTAAGATGTTGCAAGCTTACATTGATGCTTTTCCTGTAGTATAAGAATTTTCAGGTTCTTTCTTATTTACTTTTACAAATGTCATATGAATCTGTCTATGAAATCTGATTGAATTTAGCCAAAGAACTTTAGAAAATGGTTAGGTACACATATCTAGATCTATCATACAGATAACGTGACTGAATACTTCTCATTCCCTAGACAGAAGTACAAAAAGATTAAATTTGTAAGACATTTTAAACAAAATATTGTGAAAACATTAGAGTTTAATCTACACTGTAGTGTAGGAAAACAATATTAAAGTTCAGAGTAAAATGCTCAATCAAAACAGCAAGAAGAAAATAGTCTTGTTCTCTGAAGGCATTTTCCACCTCCCAGACTTCTAATGACTTAGCTGAGAACAAGTTAAACCATTGTGAGAAAAGTTTTAATAATATATAAAATTTGAATTTGTTTCTATTTCTTTATGTCTATATACAACTTGGTTAAAATCACATCCTGCAGAAGGAATTCCATGCTATTGCTGTTTGATTTCTTTTACCTCGCCTATTACCCCAGAGTATGTAGTATAGAAATACCCAGCATACATTATTTTTTATAAACTTCCTTTATGACTAAATATGTTAAATGTAATCCTTCAATTTGCTTGCTTACAGATTCGTTACTGGGCTGCTCATGATAAAGAAGCAGCTGCACAGCGGGTACAAGTGAGCAATCAAGAATACTCAACGAAACTGGAAAACCTGAAGCCTAACACTCGCTACCATGTAGATGTTTCTGCCTTCAATAGTGCAGGCTATGGACCTCCCAGTAGAACCATCGATATTATTACCAGGAAAGCACGTAAGTAAACAGAGCATTAGGTCAAGTAGAATGTCATGTACTTCATTACTGAATGTTGCATCACATCCGTTATGTTTTCAAACGTGACTTCTCATTCATATACCCAATGTTCTCCCTTTACATGGTATTGGTTCTTCATCTGAAAATATCTACTAAGGCTCTCCTTCCTCTCTTTTGTTGCCTTGTACAATGTGGGTATCTTACAAAAGGCGGTAAAGAGGCTAAGTTTATAGCCTCATAGGAGGGTCAGCAACAAGCTCAGATCAGGTTGCTCAGGGCTTTATCCAGTTGGATCTTGAAAAGCTCCAGGGACAGACACTGCACAACCTTTGTGGGAAACCTGTTCCACTACCTGACTTTTTCTGAGCATCTAGTCAAAGCCTTTTTTAATCAAATTTGTGCCTTTTGTCACTTATCCTCCTGCCGTACCACTTTGAAGAGCCTGCATTCTTCTTGATAGCCTCCCTGTAAGAACAGACAGGGGGGTCTTAGTTCCCCTCCAAAGATGTCTTTTCTCCAGGGTGAACAAGCACCAGCAAGTGATCCAGCTCCCCACCAGGTTGGTGGCCCTCTACTGAACTCACTCCAGATTACGCGTCTTTTTAGTACCAGGGGACCCAAAGCTGGACATGATTTTCCAAACAGTGAATAATTCAGACCAGCTATTACTTAGGCAGCTGCACGCTGTCTTTCTGTTTAATCAGTAGTGACAAGGATTATATTCTGACAATTAAAATGTGACCAGTTGCCGTTTTCAGTAACAGTAGAGGGAGCCTGGATCAGGCAGCTTTGAAAAGTGGGTGATCTGAATTACACCCTTAAATTTACATGCCATAATAGGTTTCTGAATATAGCTCCTGATTTAATGATGATACCTAGCACTAACACATGCTGAGCAGTGTTCAATTAAGAAATACGTGTTATGAATTTAAAACACACTTACATGGGCTAAAAATACGTACAACTAATTTGAGGATTTCTGTCATTAAATAGTGCATTGTGCAACTTGTACCTGCAGGGTTCGTTTGTATTGAGTAAGACTCCATTTTATAAGGTTATTGTGTGAAATATAATTAATGGTTTCTGCAGTGGGGTACTCTGCTTTCTACTGAGTTAAATGCTATAGAAATGCCTTTAAATGGTTAATTTAATATTTAATCTCAATGAATAAATCTGACTTAAGCCGCATTTCTGGGAGGTTCTGAACATAGCTGCATGCCAGCAAACATACATGGTCAGCAACATAGTGAAGGGTAATGTTGGCCACTTCCATTCTGGCAGCACAGAAGGGCAAACCCACAAGGCAGCCACTGCACAAGCCATCCAAAATTGCCTGGCTGGAGCTGTAGCAATTCATTCCAGGAAGGAGACTATCCCTTAATCATATAAAATCAGCTTAATTTCCCTTTTTACATTTTTACATGTCTTAATAAAAATGTCATTGAATGCTTATGAAATCTCATTTATGCGCACATTATGCATATGTTGCTTTTCAGCTCCCAGCCAACGTCCCAGAATTATCAGTTCTGTAAGATCTGGTTCAAGGTACATCATCACCTGGGATCACGTGAAGGCAATGTCAAATGAGTCTGCAGTTGAAGGATACAAAGTATGTTCTATAAAAATATATTTTATCTTTGTATATGCTAGATGAGGTGCATTTTATAGACTGTGTTGATTTTTTTGTACCTAATCGGACTTAAACATAGTTGCATGCTAAAGGTGAAGGTATCATGCTTGGAGATCACATACATCCAGTAGGCTTAGGGCAAAGCCAGTGGGTTTAGTCAATATGATGAGAAAACACTGAGGGACTGAAATGCATTTGGGTGGCAAGCCATATCATGGGACAGCTTAGATCAGTGACTGCGGCAACCTGGTTTCCCATATGATTACATTTATTGTCCGCTGGCTAAAAATAATGCTTAAAGAAATTGTACACTTTATAGTTCTTTCTTATACCAGTATGCATTGTTCCAGCTTTCCTTTCCCACCTCCATGGGAGCTACAGTTCCTGGAACATGAGTTCTTTAAAGTCTGGGAAGGTAGAGGAAGGGAAGGGATGTTTAACCTCGTTAGATGCAATTACTGTCTAACTAGAGCAAATGTATATACTAACTATAGGGTGTATAGAAACCTTCAAAAATTAATTCCTGTTTAACTTTTCTGCTTGCTTGGCCTTAAGAAAATTAGTATCATGTTCTACATGTACAAATTTTGCTTGAGGAGTTGAACTGCTTCCTGGGAATTGCTGATGTTGTTTCACAGAGATGATTCCAGAAGGGATGGGGATCTTTTCTAAAGCTCCCACAAGACATATACCATCGCATTTGCAAGAGTTTAACACCATTCACAAAGTTATTCACAATTAATACTTGTTTCATTTATGAAAATGGTAAGAAATTTTATGTCAGAAAACCCAGCTGAGTTCTTGGATTTTTATTTGATGCTCTTTGCCACACGGAATTATTATCCTCCATCTTTTAAATACTTATTACTTCAAATGTAAGGACTGAAATTATTTTTCAAAAGGTGGCATAATTTTATAACGGAGAAAACAATGAGGAAACATCCTGTCTAGATTCACTCTACATAAAAATGGAAAAAGTAGAGTCGGCCACTAAGTTTTGAGATATATATATATATATATGCTTCATGTATAAATAAAAACCTAGTAATTTCTCATTGACACACTGTACATATGTAACTGTATTTTTATGAAAATGTAGCACTTCAGTAACTATACTTACTATGACTTTTCTAGGTACTTTATAGACCAGATGGACAACATGAAGGCAAGTTGTTTTCAACTGGAAAGCATACAATAGAGGTCCCAGTCCCCAGTGATGGTGAATATGTTGTTGAGGTTAGAGCACACAGTGAAGGAGGAGATGGAGAAGTAGCTCAAATAAAAATTTCAGGTGAGCAGATAACATCCCTTCTTCTTTCCCCCACTCCTTGGAAATCTTGGACTGCATGTTTTCCTCTTGCACACTATTCAGAGGTGGGCACACCATTCCAGTCCAAAATTTGAGAGGTGCGCTTCAATGGTGACTGCACTGAGAACTAGAGTTTATCTTAAATTATTTCTGAAGACTCATAATGCACACAGAACACTTCAGCAGCAGTCTAGTTCAGTCCTGGAAGCACTGCCAACCTTCCAAACATCAGACTGTTTCTACTGGTGCCCCCAGTTAGACTGTCACTTCTAGTGGTGTCCTACATGGTGCAGGCTGCAGGCTTAAGACATCAGCTTGCAATAATGCTACAGATCCTAGTACTAGTTGCCTCTCTCTGTATGTCATTCCTTTGTCGGCTGCTACTCAGAAGAAAGTAATTGAGAAAAGTGAGTAGTCCACAGCGATCCACAGACCAATTGGTAGAGAAGTTCCACTTTTCAGGGAAGAGAAGTGCTGTGACACAGGGTTAAATAAGCAATATGAAATGCAACATGCTCAACTTTAGAATGGTCAGGGTGATTATTGAAGAGGGGAAGGGAACATGGCTCAGGCTGATTCAACTTGTGCTCTGTGTTGACTCCAAATACGAGCTCAGACATGGTCTGCACATCTCTTTCCTGTTAGTTTTGTAATTTATGTACTGCCTTAGCCCACAGTGTATGAAGTAGAACATAAGAATAAATATCAAGGACTTGGACAGTGTCTTTACAAGGTTATGATATACACACTTGCATTGTATTCTTGTCTTTTTAATTAAAAAAATGAACTTGGGGAATAGTAAGGATTAAACATCAACAGCATTCTTGTCACACAGTCAGTGCAACGCGTGCCTTTTAAAAAAGCAATGCCAATGCTATATTATATGTGTACTGTCAGAGGAGCTGCCCGTTCCTAAAGGAGTGGACCTCTGATCTGCTGGTTTTCAATATGTACAGTTTATATCACCTAGTGTGCACTCACAGATATCACCATTTTTGCTTGTATGAAGCGTCTATTGCACTCTTGATCAGATGGAATCTGAAGGTGGAGAATCCGTCATTTGCTGGATACTTTGTTCTCATGATTAATCACCTGCACTGTTAACTATTTTTGCCTATTTTTTTCTCTATATTTGTCTGGGTTTGGGGTCTGGCCATTTTTTCTTTTTATAGCTTTTGTCTTTTTATAGATTAAAACTCTATAAAATGACAAGATAAAACTCTGTGAAAAAAAAATACTCTTTTATAGATTAAAGTCTTTTTGTGCCTGATATTTTCTCTCCATTAAGAAACGTATATAGGTCATTCAAGTGACTGTTCAAATGCTAACCAGACTGAGCATCTTGAATTTCTCTGTGATAACATTTTCTTCAAGTTTTAAATAATTGCGACAGCTCTTGTCTTCACCTCTGCTACTTCTGAGAATTTCTTTAGGAATGTAGACACTATAACTATATGCACTGTTTCAACTCTGTTGTCTGCAGAGATAGTCTCGCCTCCCTACACTTACTACTCCCAGCATTATTCATGAAAGGCTTTCGTTAGCCATTTATTTCCTTGCACTAGGCTATAAATTGGTATTCATCTCACCAGCAGCTCTAAATCCTTTCTGGAATCCTTGCTTTCCAGGATACAGTGTCCCATCCTGATCTGTGTGGCACATCTCTTTTTTCCTTAGTGTATAATTTTGCATATGGCTATAACAACATATAGTTGGTTTAAACGGCTTCTGTTTCCGTGATGCCTGGGTTTCTATATGAATGTGGTGGTGTTATCACTCTTCACTACTTTTCCATTTTTCATGTACACAGTTCCTTAGATGTGTACTTCTGATTTTAGTGAAAATGATCGGACTGTGTTTAGTCTGCTAATGTTCACAATGGAATTACACTTGAAATTCAGTGACCATTCTACAATAATTCTGTTTTGAAATCTGCCAGTGACTGAATTCTTAATCCATTTAGCATACACTCTGTTAATTGTTTGTACCATTTCCTATGAGAATGTCTTGGGGTACTAAGTCAACCACCTTGCCAAAGCTGTAATACATTGCATTATATTATCATGCCCTGGAAGAATCACTTTTCACATATTCTATGAGCTGAAAAAAAGTTGAAGAAACTGCTATCTGTAGGAATATCTCAGTTCATCTTTGTATGATACATATATAATAATCTATCATCAGTGTGCTGCAAAGACCCTTTTGGTAGCAGCAGATGGGTTACTTCCCAAACTGGGAGCATAACCATTATGTAAATACAATGCTGAAGCCCAGCTGGTCAGTCGTGCCAGTAAGGCCTGCCCCCAGCGCACCTGTGCAGAGTTAGCACCTCTGGGAGAGTCAGCGCTCTTCAAATGTTAATTTGAAGATTTTTGTATTCCTTTGTCTTCCGCACTGCAGACAAGGTTTCAGCCACAACTTCTACCATACCCCAGCTAGACAGAAGGGGACTGTGCCTCTGGTGGCCTAGATGATTCCCTGGGCTCAGTTTAGAAAAGGAGACAAAAGACAGGGTATTCTCTTTGGAAAACACAATATACAGAGGATTGGGCAAGCTTTTCAGGCTGTTTCTGTGCTCAAACCATGCTTTTTTTCAAAGAGCAGAATGATGTGTAGTTTTAAACACCTACACCTGCCAAATTACATCTGCTGTTTTATTCTTAAAGAGATTTTCCAGTAGTGCGACAGGGTTTAGAATATTTGCTCAAAAAGGGTGATAAAGTGTTGAGAAGCTTTTAAGTAATGATGATTTTTCTCAGACACTTGCAAAGAAGAGAAGATCTAATTTGATAGGAGTTTGTGCTCAGGTGGTCAACTGGCCGAAATGGAACTTACATGTTTACAGAGAGATGTAAACAATAGCTAAGGCAAAACATTATCATAGTCAGACAGGACTATTGCCTGATTTGACCTTTAGGCACCTGATTCCAGACTTTTCAAACCAAATTTATTTCCTGCATAAGTGAATGGGGAGAATTAATCAACCAGGGCAGGGGTTCAAAATAGCCTGGATGTTGGAATGACCAGATCTTGAGCAGCCTGGAAGGCTGCACCAAAGAGAGAGGAACATCTACAAAACTGATGTGTCTTCCAGGTCAGTGTTTTCCTGCTGTTCACTGAGTATCAGATCCAAAGTAATCAACATAATACACCTGAGTTAGGTGTCTAAGCTCCCATTATACTCAGTTGTCACATAGGGTGTAATACAGAAATGTAAACAAAGCCTGTAGCATTTGAGATGCTCCAGATTACCAAAGACATCCATGCAATGCTGGCAGGCATGATGTGATCCACAGGGGACATCAGGTCTTCTGGATCAGCAGCTGGAGGCCAGAGAGAACACCAGAAGATGTCTTTTGGCCCCCATTTCCAGTGTATGAATTGCACCCTTTTGCATTTCCTTGATTTGTGCGGCTCCTGTTGCAGTACTAGGCTACCGTGCTGTCAGCCTGTTGTAGATGTACTCTGAGCCATTCTTAGCACTTGCTGAGTTAGGTCAGAACTAAGTTTCAGTACAAGTTCAGGAACCCTAACTGGCCCTGAGGTCTTAACTTAGATATTAAAAATAGAGCATATTTTAACTAACAAATTTACATTTGAAAGTCAAATGTAAAAGAAACTAGAAATATGTTATTTCTAGCTCAATTCCTTGTCTAAGGGGAGAAACATTCTTTTATGTTTTCCTCATCGTCTTCCTTTTTCTCACAGAAAACCCAGTCACATGCTGAAGAGGGAGGCAAATGTCCTGCAGTAACTTTGCTCTCACATAACCAGTCAGCTTCCTACAGGGTACACTGTTTTAGTTGAGAATTATGTCAAGGAAATTTATCAAACACAACCATCTCACATGCATTTCTTTGTAGTGAAAATCTTGAAATATAAATGTTTATCATAAAACCACTTTCTGTAGATATGCTGAGCTGTATTTCAGCATACAGCTATAATCAGTGTAAAATACAGTCATGAACTGTTACATTTTACTGGCCAGTGCTTGTTGTACAGTTAGGGGTTTTGGGATATTTTTCAAGCCCATTATAGTAAATTAATGAGCTACACAATTTAAAATTCATTCTTGAGATACCACAACCAGTCAAAGGTTGGAACTACTTATTTAACCAAAGGAGTCTGTTTCAACGGCTAATAATAGGCTTATCTGTTTTCTTTGAAATCTGTTAAAGGCTGAGATATCTTTTTTGTCTCTTGCATGGTTTTTGGATTGCAGTGCTTCGTCATAATGCTAATATTAATGTAATCAAAGCAGTCTTGCAATCAGTAGGAACTGAGACCATGTGGTGCTTGGTTCTTTTCTCACTTCACTTGTGTAACTGCACTGGCCTCTGCAATTAATTTGTGCCAGAGTAGGGCAAAATAGAAAAAGACTCTCACATTTTAAAATTTCATCCGTGGGTGGGGGAGAGGACAGGGGGTAACTTCTGATTTGGGAAAATACTGGGGAAAAAGGAAGATACCATGCACCTTCATCTTCAAATAGAAAATCAGGTTAATGTCTCAGTTTAAATAGTGACATGGAGAAAGAGTAATTTATGTATTGTATATGCTTACATCAAGAGAACAACATTACAGCTTCTCTGTGTTTACTGCACACATATATATACACATATGAATGCCATTTGCCAGAGGCATGTTCTAGGATTCTGAAAAAGTATTTACTTTGAAGCATAGCTTTTTCAAAGGGAAATGCAAATTTTTTGCCTGTAATAACTCATACAAACGTCTTAAATATTTGTCATCATCACCATTATTATTATTATTGTTATTGTTATTATTATTATTATTATTATGGGACAATAATATTCATCACACATATTTGTATCAAGTAAATCAGGTGATCATTCACTTTTCATGTGGTATCATCAAAATCCTTTGATCATAATTTGAGAATGTCCATCTGTTACAAAGATAGTTGTCGTAATAAGAAAAAAGAACACCACAGGTAAAAATCGTAAGGAATGCTGATTAAAACAGTCCTTTAACTGATAACAGTCCTCTGTTACTGATTTTGGAACTTATGCATCTTAATAACAAGAATGTAGCAAAAAGCTTCTACTAAACTAAAAATACGTTTCCAAAAGAGCTCTGTTCTGAAAGAACAGTCATTTTCATAATGCATTTGCTGTTGTCTCACAGCTCAAAAATTAAGTAGAAAATACTCAGAATACCCTCTAGCCTGGTACATAAGTCTGCCTAAACCAACATACTCAATTCTCTAGTATTTCTCTTGATTTTCCTTCATCATCACACTTCATTTCATCACAGTTCTGATTTATCTTTATTGCCTCTTTCCAAGCCTTACTTTGACAACTAAAATTTGACAGTTCTATACATTGCAATGTATTTAGTGGTAGAACAAGCAGTTTCCTGAAAAGTCATATTCTTCTTCATTTCAGTTTCTTCTCTTTTTGTTGTATTTGAACTCAACAGTAGGACAGACCGCAGAAATGTTTTCCTATCTAGTTACGTTTTTTCAGTCTGCATTATCCTGTGATAATACCAATGCTGTTTATTTTGTAATTTATGTGTATTTATATGGGAAAGCCTGGATACACACAAAGCATGAATAAAACAAAATTTCATTTTTAGCCATAAGACTGTGGTTGACAGGCTTTATAGTTAGAAATTGGACATGTGTGTACATGGATTTAGAACACAACAGAGGTTTAAAAGAATAGTATCACACAAAACAAAGAGTAGGATAGGTTACTCAGCAGCAAATACTGACAAGACAGGAATCTGTAGTTGCTATACATCAGAAAACAGAAAAAATGGCCTCTGCTTGAAAAGGACCATGTAACTTCCTCCTGCTTTCATCTTCAGTCTGAGTTGCCACATGTCTGTCTGTGTGAGCTTGGGAACTGCCTGCAAAATCCCCACTAATGGTTGTACCACAGTCACATGAAGGCATGAGAACTCTGCAGTCCTTTAAACATTAGCAAAAGAAGAAATCTATGGCAACTTCATACACCCTGTTACATGTTGTAACTTGTTATGTGTTGGAGATCTTGCTTGCTATCCCCAAGCTTGCAAGAATGCTATAGGAAGGTGTGACTGTCATGAAAAACATATATTCTTGCTAGATCGCAGAAAGTAACAATACTAAAGATACTACAAGATGCTAAAAAAGATACTATAAAAGTATAGAGAAAATCACTGAGGATGACACAGCTATGGAGTAAATTCTGGGTGAGGCATGTGAGAGAGGCAAGGAGTCTTTAGCTAAAGTAAAGACGGCTAGTAAGGAGGTCAGGATCAATAGTAAGAGGTAAGCAGGGAAAGATCATTCACTTTTCTTCACATGACAGTACTCAGTAAAATTAGCAGGCAGCAGATTGAAAACTATCAAAGTAATACTATTCTGCATGGCACAAAATTAAATTGTGGAATTTCTTGTGACAGGATGTTGTGCAGGGCAAAGTTATAAATAGAGGGTTGGTCTGTCAGCCCTAATTTAAAACAGTCCTTTATTCAGCCTTTGACTCAGGAGCTACTGAACAGAAGCTACAAAGTAGCTCAGGAGCAGCTTTGACACAAGTGGGAAAGAATATATGTTCTGCGTGTCATGATTTTTTTTTTCCTTTCCGCTACATCTACTACAGACGCTGGAGTCAGTGTCCTGAGCTAAACGGGCCTTTGATCAGACTCACTGAACCTGATCATATACTCCCAGCTTCAAGAAAGTGTACTATGAAATGCCTGGATAACACTTAGCTGATGGATAAAGGATTAGTTCTTCATAAACCCTTAAAAACTTTCTTTACTGTTCTCACCAGCCTGGATGTTACCCAGCAAACAACGACTGACTTTTAAAAAATGTTTAAGGAGGAGAAGAGAAATAAATTTTGGTTTACTGTGCAATCAGGAATACCTTTTTAAAAAAAATTCAGCAAGCTTTTGATGGCCACTATTTCAGTAGGACCATCAATTCACCAATGAATTAAAGGTCTGACATTCAGTTTGGCTGAATATACTTCTTCATTAATTTATCCAACCATTGAGATATCATACAGGTACCTTCAGATTTTTTATTACACCAACACAGGAACACTGTACTCCTTCCCTTTTATAAAATAAAATGCTTGGTATTTTACATTCATTGTACTCTACCATTAGAACAAGATGGGGAAAAAAGATTGTTATTTAACTCTCTTACGCTTAAATGCAGCAACATAGCAAAAAAGAATATCACAGAAAAAATCACATAGCTCATAGAGTGAATGCCAAGATTAGTGTTTTGCTTTAATAGTGTAATCCCTTTGATGCATAATGATTTAATTTAATGCAAATGCATATTCTGCTTTCACCTCTTGGTAGGACATTTGACTATTGAACTATATTTATACAGTATTTTTAATTGCTTTGAGAATTCAAAGCCAGCCAAATAACATTTAGAGTGATTTAAAGTAATCTTTGGAAGACTCATCTCATTAATTTTTTCCCCCTTAATAATCTAGACAGGATTGCAGGCATGATCACAGGGGTGAAGGAATGAAGAAAGGAATACTTTCTAGTCATGACGATTCTTAGGTGTTTTAATTTTCAGTAGCAAGACGTGGAACTGCCTTATTCAAATCCTTGTGGTATTTTTCAGTTCAGCGGTTACTTTTTATGGGTGCCTTGGAGTGGTGGCATACTCATACCTCTCAGGTTTATGCACCTAACCTAGCCAGACTCCTTTTCTTCTTAGCAAGGAGAGTGATTCAGAAGACCTAGGTTAGACATTGCTGTAAAATACCTTTTGATAAAGCCTCTCTCTTAAGAGAACAAAATCCAGTGATTCTTTGACAAAGGCAGCAGTGATAGTTTTCCAGTTACTTCAGTGGCAACGTCTGAGGGACTTTTAGAAACACTCTAGTAGTAAGGAAGGTGCACAGCTCTTTAGTTCAGTATTAAGGAAGTATCATAGCATCTAGTTCCTTTAATAAGCACCAAGGTCTAGCATGGTGGAGAGAGGCGATCTAACAGAAGCACATAACTGTATTAACAGCAGTTAGAAAGATGATGAATCCAAAGTCTTGGTGATGGCAGATGATATAATGTAGGGCAGTGGCCAGAAATTGCAATTTGGGAGGTTCAGTCTGGACATCAGGAAGAACCTCACCCAGAGCGCAGTGCAGCACTGGAGCAGGTTACCCAGAGGGAGTCTGCAGTTCTTAGCTTCGGGGATTTCTGTGACTCAGCTAAGCAAAGATGCAGCTGACAACATCCAGTTTTGGCGACAGCCCTGATGTGAGTGGGTGGTCAGACTAGACAACCAGGTGCAACCAGGTACAACGAGGCATTTTGTGCTCCTGAAAACTGATAAATGTTTCATTAGAAGTACATTTTGCACTGTGGTTATTTGGCAGGTTTGTATTCAAGTATAAATAGATATATTTGTTGCTACAGGTACAAAGAGTAGATAAAATCACATATTTGCTAGCTTGAACTTACCTTTGAGTGCCAGTGACCATACCAAATACTTGTATTTTGTGCCCTTTTTGTACAGAGAGATAGATTTAGATATATTAAATAGTGCATCTTATTCCATACTGAAATGCTCCGTGCCCTTTTCAGAATACTTGAGAGACTTCAATGTCAAAATGTTCTTGCCTTTAAAGATTAGTGCCATATATTATACTTTCACTGAGTTCCAAACCCTGTTCATAGAAGCCAGAGATGATGAGTTGACAACAGAGTTCTTAGAAGTAGGCACTGGAAGAGTGCTACTTGTTCTGTCTTCTGTGCCTCTTCAACACAATTATATTAAGCCAGTGGGAAAGGAAGGAGGAGTTGTCAGAAGCATCCTTCAATTAAGTTCATGTGAACATTTCAGAGTATCAAATTTGGTGCTTGTGGCTCTAGCTAATTGAGTGACTGAAGTAAGAACTTTATCAGGAGAGAAATTCTGTTAGATTAGTTTATAAATTTCTTCTCCAGAAGCATGACAATCTGCTTGATTTTTAGCTTTTCAATTTCTGGTGTTTCTAAATCAAAGCTGTGAGCCATTTTAGGTGTGTTTTAGAAAAATCCGTCTTCCTGGACTCAGGGCAGGAACAACTTGAGTAAAAGACTACTTGAACTATATTGTATATGAGGAAATATTTTGATGATACAGGATATATATTAAAAGACATAATGATCCTTTCTGTGCTTAAATTCTGTAACTCAGCATGATGTTTTAATGCAGCTGAGCAGAAATACATGAAATGTGGAATTTGATGCAGCAACATAAGTCACTCATCTGAAGAGATGATCAGCTGTTTAAAGCTGGGTTTAGGCACTGCTGGCTCATTTAGATATTATCTGTAAAAAAATGTTTCCCTGATTTATTTCTACATGAGAAGATTTTTTTCTCTCTCTCCCTAAACCAGTTATTTAATGGATTTCTAAGTTATTTTCTATAATAATAGAACCCAGCGATGGGGTGTTTCAAATCTTTTTCTGACATTATGGAGGTAAAAAGCTTTATCTGGCTTTAAAGGAAGTGTTTACACTCAGTTACAATGGCTGTTAGTACTTCTGTATCAGGACACTAAAATTATGTGCTCAGCTGGAGGGGCACGCAGTACTAATCACAGCCTTTTCTGTGTCCTCACAATCCAAAAATTACTTTCTTAGAAAGCCAAATGGAGTTGCCAACAAATGTATCAGAGTAGGAACAATTTCTACACTAACCCCCTACTCATTTTTTAATGTGTTCTTGCTAGTTTCTACCATCATCTGTTTCTCCTTTTATTTTACCCATGTTTGGAACTGGGAAAATCGGAGCATTCCCAGTAAAGATTTTGTATTAACCAGTGTACCTTTTCTCTTGTTTATGCAGCCCTCTAAGATCCTTCATCCTGCCTGTTCCTTTCTGTCTCCTTTACCAGACAACCTGCTACCCAGCTACCTTAGAAAATTGTATTGACCTTTCTGGTTTAACACTACCCAGTTCTTCAAAGTGTATCCTTATCAGTAAAAATTACATTATTTTGCTCTGGAGGCACTTCCTAGGCACTGTTTGCTCTCTTCCTTTATGCAGTAACTTTCATGCCTGAATCAAGATTTTCTCTGGCTTGCTGAACAGCAAGGCCAAATTTAAGCTGAGCTGGCCTGTTGGAATAACTTATTTTCTTTGCTGCTTCTCAGTCCACTGGTTGCATCAGTGACATATTCGCTGTGTTGCTTCCCAGCCCTGGGTGATTCTGTTGCTCCTTGCTTGCTGTGCTGCTGCACTCAGGGAGCAGAGGGAGGGAAGCTGTGTTTTGGGAGCACTGCCTGCCTTCCAGTTTACCTTCCTCTTTCTCAAGGGCTGTGTGGTGATGGGACTTACCTATAGGCAAAGACTGTATAACACATGATCAGCTTCATGAGTGTGAGCCCTGCACTGCACTGTGCATGCTGTGCAGGTCTTGTCACATGCTGTGGAGGGATGGCAGCCTTTCCCTACCATGAAGCAAGCACTGTCATCCAGCCCGTTGAGATTGGGTGCTTCTACTCTTGTAGAAGCTGAGGGCATCCTTCTTCATCTGATATGTGAGCCAGGCGTCCAGGCTGAAAGATGAAGATTTTTAAGACAGGCTTTTAATGTACCTCAGTGATTATATGTGCCCCATTTGTTCCCAAGAACTCAGAAATTCCAAAATTATGGTGCGGGGTGGTTTTTTCCCCATTTTTTTCCCATTAATTCACCACCATTTTGCACCTGAAGAGTTTCTACTGTTTTCCCATTGTACTGTGTGGTTGTTTAAATGTGGACTATTTGCAAGTGAAAAGGAATGACACATCTGGTGTATGCTTGGGGTGAATTTATTTGTAAAAGCATTCAAAAACCCCTGTTTTCTTGAACAAGGAAGAGCAGGTTCCTCACTCAGAAATCCCAAGACACACCAGCTGGCCAAAGAAAATCTGTTGGTTTTCTTCTGTTCAGGGTTACAATGAAACTTCCTTTTCTGGCCTCCCATTTTTCCCTAAAAAAATTAGTCCTTTTTGATGAAAAACTTGTCAATGGCTCTCTCAGGGGATGACTGAATTCCTCTGAATGACTGCCAAAACCGTAATTTCTGAGGCAATGCAGAATAGATGTATGTGGGAACTTTTACAGCCAAGTGTTTTGCCCCACCAGACAATCAGTGTAATCACAGATAAGCTTTTCTATAGGGGCAAGCTGCTGAAACTCACTCCGAGCTCCTCCTGCTGCTTCAGCAGGCAGTTTCCAGCAGTCAGCACCTCGTCCTAGATGAGCACATGATTCAGCCTTCCTTGGCCTGGCAGTATTCCTGGTGAGCCAGTTTGTCTGGAGTGACCGCTCACAGCTGGAGAGACAGGGCAGATGCTGAAAGGTATGACAAGCCTTTTAAGTCATAGCAGTGATCCTGAAACCCACAAAATTCTTGTAAAGTACAATACAACTGTTGTCTGGGTCACAGGAGGACCTCCGTAGTTGTTCTTGCTATTACTTGTTGAGTATACTACTTTAAAAGTGTACATTTAAAGTTATCTGTCATCTTCTACTTAGCTCTCCGTGCAAAAGAATCTGTGATGAACATTAATATATGTGAAGGGGAAGAAGTATTTCAGAAATAGTCTACATTTATTGACAGTTGCCCACTAGCCTATGGACTAAAAATTATCTCACTTTCCTCAGAGTCCAAGGCATCTTTTCATTTTGGCAGCCCAGGTCTGTAGCAGGGCCGGAGTTGATGGAAAAGAAGCCCCTGCTGCTGCCTGCCTACACTGCCAGCACACCAGGTGCCATTGCCAGAACAAAACAACGCGCTTACTTGGCTCTGGCGTATGGATTTTCAAGCAGGAGAAGACGTACTAAACCATGGGATGGACAAACCACCCAGACCATCAGCAACACTTCAAATATGTTTTTAATGTTCTCTTTCTTTATCATATCATAGTTTTAAAGCTGTTCCACAGATGCAAACCACACAGCACAAAGCATGGGCAGATGCATGACAGCATTATTTCCATCCTATATATCTACTCTGCTGCAAAACAGTAATTCACAGGGTTGTGAATTACTCCATAGCACCTTTCTTGAAAGGTTTATGGCAGAGGTAAGAGGAAAATTTCCTCGTGCCCAAACAAAGGTATTCCTAGACAAGGGAAAGTTGGACCCATGACTTAGCAGTGATGCCAGTGATGCAAGATAAGCATATTCTAATTAGTTTAGTTATTTTCCATTTACCATTAATAGGGATAACAGGATTTAAATCATGTCAGCTGATACTAGCTATTTCGTTTGCATTAGTCTTTTATGAAGACAGTATTTCCAGCTGGGAAAAGTGGATTTTCTTTTCAGAAACTAGTTGACAGAACTACAAACTCAGCCACTTCTTTTATGCAGTGTAGTTTAGCCTGAAGAAATTCCATTTCTCCATTCCTGCTTTCCTCTTCTACCTGGGTAAATATAAAAATACTCATAAAACAGGTATTAATGAAACCTAACAGATGTTGAAACTAACAAGTGGAGCAGGCAAAAGTCACTTTTTTCTTTATTTTCAGATGGCCTAACTTTTTTCCAGAGAAGTGGACAAGCTTAGTTAGAAGCAAGGAGAAGCAGAATATGAGAAGGCTTTGCATTTACCTTTCTTAAAATAAAAAGGAGACATATAAAACCAGATAGCTCCAACAGAAGATTGGTCCTTGGATCCTGGACCAAAAGGAGAATATGATTTACAGGAAAATGGGTGGATGTTTGGCCATTCATTCAGAAAAAAGAAATCTATTTTGCAAAACACACACAAAGGCAGACACATTTCTATACAAATTATAAAATTTACATTACAAACTTAAATCCTTTATGAATCACATAAAATATCAGTCCTGGTAAGAAAAATTTCTCTTTTCCTTACTCTTACTAAATGTATGATAACTTGTGTCGTGCAAAATGTGTTGCAGCGACTGTATCATTCAGATAGCAAGTCTGCATCTACCTGAACAATTTGTGGAGCACAAGGGGAGTGAATCTGTGGAGAGAAAGAGTGGCACTGAGTATTCAGCTCCACACTCTGTGTTCATGTCAGGTTTTTCTTTGCGCTATCTCTAATCCGGTCCTGCGAAATAAACCCTAATAAAAAGGATGGCTGAGATACTCACTTTAAAAACACGCTCCTCCTCAAACTAGAACAGTCATGTAGGCATCCCCCTTGATGTTCAGTACCTGGAAACTAAGAGAACTGATGTCATTTAATACAAATTAATTCTTCAACAATCTTTCCTGACAGCAAAAGCAGAGAAGGAGTTTCGCCACAACAGGATCAGCTCATGATTTGCCAAGGAATAGATTGTAGTTTGTATATGTTGGCAGGACAAACACTTTCCCACTGAGAAAGAGAAGTTATTCACCTATGACAACTTCACAGATGACCAGTAACTAATTTCCAGGTTCACAGATCTGATGGAAGTAAGTTTTCTAAACAGGCCTCTATAGATATTTATTTTTTTTTACAATCCAGTATAAAAAGATACTGATGTTGGGAAAAGGGCCAAAAATGTCATATCTTAAAGATAAGTAACATTTAAAGAAAATAATGATGTAACAGCTTGTTACAAAGGCTTGGAAAATACATCAAAGTCTGAACTGTTTCTTTTAGGCATTAAATAGATTTCATGTCTTTTGAGAATAATTGGAAGACTTGCATACTGTTCAAGACGTCAGTAAAATCTAGGATCTCCATTCAGAAATGTAAAAGATTTCATCCTAGACTTTATGTGATTGAAATGGCAACAAAGAATTTAAAATACAAATAGAGGGCTGTCAATTTGTGGGACTTTACCAGGAGTTCCTGGTAAATGATATGTAAAGATCTTGCTGAAGGAAAACCCGTCCAGCTGTTGTTCTCTTAATTTACTCAAATAAATGACCACTTGTGAGAAAGGCTGCGAGAACAGGAGACAGGAAAAAAGTTCTGTTAACTGCACACATCCTATACAAATTCTATTTGATGTTTAACTACATTCTGAGTGTATGTTTCTGCAGATGGTTTAGTCCTAGGCTTAAAAATATGAGCTACAGAAACTCTATAGCAGACAGTAGTAATTCCTCCATGGGAATGCTGCAAGATTTCACAACTTTTGCTTCAGGCTGTTGGAAAAAAAACCAAACAAATTTAAGATGTGTGTTTGAAAGAAATAAACTATGTGTGGATATTAGAGTGTGTTAGAGGGGTAGTTAGGTTATGTGATACTGATAAGGTTTTGGTCTTGGCTTTGATGAGTGTAGTTTGCAATTGCATGCACACTGGATAAGCAAGATGCTGGTTGAGAGGAGAGATCACACTTTATAACTCTGAAGGGGAGAATGAATCTTTAAGTGCTAAATGTATCCAGCTCATACCTGGACAGACTTCAGAAGGAGCTTAATAATCCTTCTGTTTTAATTTACCTCCACATGTTTATTTGTGCACATTCATTAAGTCTTTATCTGGCGTTTCTCTAGTTTCTAAAGATTGTTAAAACTGACAGATCACAATTGCATTACTGCACAGAATTAAATCTGTAGTCTGCACTCAGGTAAAACTTAGCATTAATTTCCATTCATGGGCTGCTGGAGCGTACTGGCTGTCATGCAGTGGTGAAGGGTGTTTCCAGTAAATTATGATTCCTGACATGTAGGTCAGTAATCTAACAAGCAAAAAGAGGAGATGATCTGTTTAATGTGTATTTGTCCTCCTAATGTTCTGTTAATGTGCTATCTAAGGGTAGGATTTGCCCTATTGTGGAAAGCTGTTATACACATCTCTGCAGCAGTGCCTAAACCTTGTGAAGAACTGCTGTAATGGAGTGAGCTTCTAACTATTAATTCTGGAGCCAGTGAGGCACATCTCAGGGCAAGATTTGTTATTCCTTTCTCTTTGTAGGACAGTTACATGCAGATAGAAATTTCCTCATACTTGCTTATCATTCAGCTTCACCCAGCAAAGTTTTTTTCATGTTTGCCTTCATTGGAAGCATTCAAAATACGAGTTTAGTTGTGTCTTTGAAACTGCGTTATCCTGGTCTGACAAAGGCAGAACACATTTTCAGTGGATATTTTTAAATATGGGATCTGGATTATCTTTTTTTCCTGTGGCTATTATTCATTAAGAGCCACTACATTGATTTTTAGGGATAAAGACTACAGAAAAGATTAATGTCTCATAAATCACTAAAAAATACAGATAAATATATCCCCATACTTTCCCAGTTGCCGAAATGTGCAGTTGTTATGTATGAGGATGTATTTGAGTGTACATTCATATTCATCTTAAGCATAAAATGCCTCTGTTTATAGATACTTACAAAAGCAATCTTCCAGTATTTTCCTTAACTTTAGCTCTCACTGAGGTGAACATACTACTTCCTATGGAAAAATGTACTATTCATAGAAATGTACTTTTTACAGATTAATTGAGCTGATGAAGAAGGTTTGATAGGTCTCTTGTCTTGGTTTTCCAAGTGTTTGGATATCAGAAAGGACTTAGGAAGAAGTCTTGACTTCAGAAAACATCCCTACAGCAGTAGAGGAAAGGGTAGGAGCAGAGAAGAGTTTTGAAGTGTCAGAAGCAAGAGAAAAAGGGTGGAGTTTAGTATGGGGGACAGCAAGGAGAGTGGAGCAGCAGAAAGACTTTATTTAAGTAAGGACCACAGTCAGGAGGAGTAGGGTGGTGGACGTACAAAGAAGGGGGACAATAGGAGGAATATGGCTGAAATTGGAAATAAATTCTGTGGGGAAAGCTCTAAAATCATGGCTTGCTGGCAGATGCTGTGGGCTTTCTCCCTGGTGAGATAATGCAGAAACCAGGATCATCTAAAAATACTCGTTTCCACTTTCTGTGGTAGAAATGGGAAGAGAAACAGTTGTCTTCATCTTGGAGGCTGACCTCTGAATATATATCCCTGAGGGGGTCTGCATAGAGCTTCATCCATGGGTCAGGAGACATTGCCTTTCTAATAAGACTTAAATTCACCACTGAAGCCCAATAAACAAGTCGGGCCTTCTGTTTGCCAGTGGCTTATGGTCCCCTTTTTGTTAAGTGATTTGCTGGGTGACAAACTGTACATAAGTGCATATGTGCAGCAGTAGGCACATCCTGTTGTGTGGCATTTGGTCACCTCATAAGCATACTAGCATACTTCTGTTCCTGGGGTGGGGAGGGCACACACTCCTCTAACGGCTTCTCTAGAGAGAGAGCACTGAGATGAAATGTACCTTTAGACCCAGCTCTGCCCAGTGAGAACATACCCATGCTCTTTATATCCGCTGAAACATGATTATTCCCACCATACCAATGCTCAGGATTCAGTTCCTAATACTGTATTGTATTGAAGTATTCTAATAAGCCAGCTGTGAGGAAAGAAGACCAAGCACTCTAGTTTGGGATGTGCTCCCAACTGTCTTTCTGAACAACTGCATGAAAGCTGCCGGTGTTTGGAGTGGGGCTGTTTAAAGCCAAATGGGAAGAGTAGATAGTGCTGTGAACATGAGGGACTGCAGATGAAGGCTCAATTAAATGACTCTGCAAAGAGGAGAAGCTCTGCCCAGTATGAAAATTAAGACTGTATATGATCATCCTTCTTCTTTGGGGGACAAAACTTTCATCTTGGAATTGCAAATAGTACATGTATGGTACATCAGAGAGGATGCTGATCTGAAGGACGTCAAACCCACAGTGTATTGAGACATATTGTGAAAAACCCATGAGAAAAAAACCTCTGCAGTTATATAGGAATCACAAAAGACTAAATGCTATCACTTTCATCTATCCACAGAAAGCTGATGGGCTGGTGAACTCTGAAGTTTTCTTATTTGGACTTAATCAACAAACTTCATAAAAATGTTTTTTTGTTATCAGCTAGTTTTCTTACTTTCTCCTTGTTATTGTGGGTAGGAAATAGTGTAAGAAAAAAACACTTGAAGGTAACTTACAGGTGTTTATTTGGCCAGATTCTCACTTCAAACCAGCATTTTTTTCACCCTCAGTTTTGCTAACTTAAAATTAGTAAAGTACATTATTAATAGGAGGTTTAAGATAGACACAAAATGAAGAATTAAGCTCTTTATTTATACTGAAAGATGCAGAAACTTCTGCGGCAAACAGGCAAAACCTACAGATCTGTCATTCTGGGAGCCTGCATGGTGCTGGACCAGATAATGTGACTTACTTGTCCTTACAAGAGGTCTGATGAGAAAATGTAAATGCTTTTTTTGGGACTTTAAATTCTATGAAAGAATACTTGAAATTTGTCATACTGTGCCCGTTGTTAGGTAAAACAGGGCTACCTGCTGAAATCTGTGCCATTTGGTTCACGTGTTACTTTTTCAGTATGGTTTTTCCTCATTTAGTCAACCATCTGCTGGAGAGCCACCCAGCGAGACAGTTCCAGCAGCTCCTCAGGACTGTCACCACCGCCTGCAAGCACTTCTGTCCTTAGACTGTGTTCAACAGCAAGATGAGCAGTCAGCTGGGTCCTGCACTGCTCACCTACCCACTACCATCCTGACCTAGATGAGCCCTCTCTGGGTTGAAAGAATAGCCTGTTCTCTAGTTCCTTTGGCCCATCTCCAAGACTGACAGCCAGGCACAGTTTGGCTGGGTTATTTTCTCATATAGATGCTTCTTAACAGGGAGCTGGACCATGGCAACACAAGCCATTTGACATAATGGCAACTCTTATGCCTGTTTTCCACAGTGAGTCACGTAAAGTTTGTAAGCTGTCAGTTAATATTTTTTGTCTTAAAATATTTGTTTAAGAAAGACCCTTGTGACTTGTAACAGATGTAAATGCCACACTGCTATAAATCAGCCATCTGGACTTCGTAATCTGGCAGACGGACTGGGCTCTTTGACATCTCTCAGATTATTGCTGATCATACGAACATTAACATTTCTAAAGGTGTCTCTTTGCTTTGTCACATTTCAAAGACTCCATTAATTTTGTTTTCACATGTTTAAATATTTATTTTGACCTTTTACCTCCTGGTATAACCTCCTGGCTTGCTGGACCGGCCAAACCAAAATACGCTGATGTGTTCTGAATGGCCTTGCTGCTTGTATAAACACGTTGCATAAACACCTCTTGCAGAACAAAAGAGGGGATTCTCTGCTGTACTGCAGCAAGTCTCTTTGTCTGTTTCAGATTATCCATACAGGTAGGGGCCGTGCTGAGGGACACCAGCTGGTTTTCCAGCCTTCATACCCCACATTCTTGCTTGCATTCAGGGTTGTTCCCCTCCCCCCGCCATCAGTATTGCTGAAGTAAGACCGAGGTGGTGGTGTTATCTGTTTGATATGCAGGTGCCGATGCTGGAGTGCCGACTCTGCTCCTGGTCCTGGTGGTGCCTGCCCTGGGTGTCCTTGCCTGCTCGGGATTCTGAATGTAGCTGGGTTTACCTTGTCCTCCGCCTAACACAAGGGACTCCTTTTGAAGATGAGGACCGCAACTCTTTTTGATTCTGTGGCACCATCCTAAGCCAAATAAATTACACTTTAAAGTAAATTACCCTACAATTTCCTGTGAACTTTAAGAGGACTGAGGCATCCAGGAACTCCTTCATGAAGTAAATCAACTTTTGAAAGGCTAAGAAATATTTTTAACTTGTTCCAATATGCCTTATAAAACACTTATGCTGATCTGTGACAGTTGCATGATTTGGTCCAATGGGGCAAGTTACAGTGTTAAAACCCAATAACATAGGCTGTACAGTGAAAGTAAAATCACCATACGTAGGTGCTTTAACTTGAATAACAAATCGTGAAATATAATAGAGATTGAAATGTTGATTGTATGTGATAAATGTAAGAGTACTACGTCTGTCTGTACTATCCTATATGTTTTGTGTACTGCATATTTTTGAATGGCCCCATCATCATTTATTGGGATTACTGTTTTTTAGAGAGACAGTCAAAGCAAAAACATTTCATTTTTCTAGAGCTATATTTCTTGAGGCTATTGGATAGAATTTGAAGGACTTGAAATAAAAATCAGTGACAAGGAATTTTTTATTTTAAATATAATCAGAACACCTGAGATGTGCACAGCATGCTTAGCTTAAAGGAATTTACCTGTGCTTCACTGACACATGATTTACTATATTATTTTCTTAAAACCGTTCTGTTGAAAAATTGTTATGGTCATTGTTGCTGATTTTAGGAGTCAAATGTCAGCTTTCAGGGAAGCAACATAATGTATTGGTTTTGATTTAGTATTATGACTATTATTATTATTATTATTATTAAGGTAGCAATATAACACTGAGGAGTTTGGAGAGGGAGTCCATGTTAAGATCAGCCAAATGGACCATGAAATGGTAGGAAACATGTTATTTTTTAAAGTGAAAAGATTTAAAATATATTAAAAAAATGAAAAAGATATACAATAAATGGCAAAAACAGAGTAGCACAGTAAAAAAAAATATTATATTTACATTTTTTATGCTGCAGATGCCAGATGTTACCTTCCTGTAATGAAGGTGTACATTTGGGAGAATTATATGCTTTTTCCAAGAACTTGATATTATTCTAATGTTCATAGTGTTGTAAATAAGAGTTTTAAAGTTCTGAGACCGTTTCCCTATTTGACAGAGTACTGAATGATCCAACTGTGTGTTAGTACATGAAAGTCAGATCCCAACTGTTAGTCGAAGCTAAATGTTTACTATGGCCTTTGCAAAATGGGAACTCTACTAGAGACAGAATGTTTTTGTTCTGACTGTGTCTAGAGTGTTTCAGTGTTGGGTTTTTTGTTGATTTGTTTGAGGTTTTTTTAAGTTGTTAAAGAAATGCACATTCCTTTCATTTTCCATGGTGTGCTGGGAATTAGTTTGAGTGTGAATGTTGAAGAAACACAGTGATACTGAATCAGCTGGCTCAAGTAATAGTGCAATGTCTGATGCTTCAAGAATTATAAGCTTTGAATCATATTTTATTAGCACAACCTTGCTAGCTACTTAGAAATAGATTTTATCTTTTTAGAACTGATACTGTAGAGGTCCGTAATAATAATATTTACATGAGGCAAGAATAGGTCTATTAATAATTTACACCCCCTTCTTTTATTTGTATAATTTTGTACTATATATTTACATGTAAAAGTGTAGAGTCTTCATTAAGAAATATCAATAATACTGTTTTAGTTTAATTTTAACTGTTTGTTACAAGATGAAAATTTTTTAAATAGGTGAAAGTGATAACTTCCCTATAGAGGAATGTCAAAGTGTCAAACACTACTGAGTTTCATAAATTGTGTAATTATTTGAAAGAGAAATGAGCTGTCTTCATACATAAGAAACTAATACGCTGTAAGCCTTCTGTACAAAAACAAAAAAAAAAGTGTTTTATTGTGTTTCATTTGGTTTGGTTCTTTTGCAGTATGACTCATTTTTATATAATCTACAACCACAACTAAATCTTTTGCCAAATGCATGATTGCCTTTTACTTTTCTAATACACGGTGTAAAAAGCAAAACTGTTTAGTTTTTGCATGGATATGACCTGGGAAGGAAAGCCACTTCTTTTTTTCAAATCAGCAACACAGATGAGGTAGGTCTTACATACTGATCAGGTAGTTGGAGATTTTTCTGTTTCGCATAATTGTGTAAATTTGACTGGGACCTTCAGTTTCAAATTGTTGTCAAATAAAACTAACTAATGTATCATCTGCTATAAAATGCAAGGTTCTTAATTAAAGTTTATATAGATAGACATATTTGTTGTTTCTTTATATTTCAGAAAAATTGATATTACTATTATTTGATACTGATGAATATTGAACTGTTTTTTTAGTTACTTTTTATCTTTTTTTTTTTTCAAATGAGTAGAGCAGGACCGTGCTTTGTCCTTTTTATGAATGAAAAGTAAATTACAATTAAATAAATGTATTAATGTTACTCAAAATACAGTAACTGTCTTTTGAATTGGAGCTTTCTAATTTTCTAACAGCGACATGGCCATCTGTGATGGTAAAGGTGTGGATGGAATGAGGTCCTGTGTATCCCTGCCCTGCCTTCCTGTGGATTTTGCTGGAGTTAGACTTTTGTGGGATAAGAGTGGCTGTTTTACTTTGGTTATAGGTGATATAGACAGAAAGATTTTCCTGATGTCAGTGACAGAGCACCTCCTGAGAGTTTTTCAGCAGTTTTGGAAGCAAGAGTTAACTGAGCAGAGTATTTTTCAGGTAATGTTTTATACTCCAGTAGATATATGTCATGGTTCAACCCCAGCCGGCAACTAAGCCCCACACAGCCACTCACTCACTCCCCCCTCGTGGGGCAGGGGAGAGAATCAGAAAAGTAAAAGTGAGAAAACTCATGGGTTGAGATTGATAAGTAAAGAAAGAGCCACGTATACAAGCAAAGCAAAACAAGGAATTCATTCGCTACTTCCCACTGGCAGGCAGGTGTTCGGCCATCTCCAGGGCAGCAGGGCTCCATCATGCATAACGATCACTTGGTAAGACAAAACACCATGACTCCTCCCTTCTTCCTCCCCCAGCTTTATAAGCTGAGCATCGCATCGTATGGAATATCCCTTTGGTCAGCTGGGGTCAGCTGTCCCGGCGGTGTCCCCTTCCAACCTGTGTGCACCCCCAGCCTACTCACTGGTGAGGTGCTGTGAGGAGCAGAAGAGGCCTTGATCCAGTGTGAGCACTGCTCAGCAGTAAAACCCCCATCCCTGTATTATCAACACTGTCTTCAGCACAAATCCAAAACATGGCCCCATACTACCTACTATGCAGAAAAATAACTCTACCCCAGCCAAAACCAGCACAATGTGTTGCGAAGAAAGACGTCTGAAATGGCAAAACTTCATACCGATTAATTGCTTTGTCATCGCAATAGCTTCAAGAGGTAACGTCAAGTATAACTGAGATACTGCCTGCCTTTCAGGGTCATGTTCAGGCCTTAAAATGCAGTGGTGTTACTGAAATCTCGGAATGAAGAACTTATCGACACCAATGTGATGTAGATAAGCAGACACTTCTTTATTGACGGCCGGGTGCGTGAGTGAGTCCTCTCACGATCGATGCACACCATGGTTCAAAATCATACACCTTATATAAAACTCAGTCATACATATTCATTAAGTATTCATGCATAATCATAATATTTCCCATAAATCATTAACATACTCTCCTACCATATCCGATTCTGCGCAGTAAAGGTTAGAAAGGTCCAAAAATGGGTCTGGGGTACGATTTGGGTAGGCGGTATATGAGCCGGTGGTCTCAATCTTCCCCTGCCGGAATTACCTTTGACTTAAGGTAACTGTTTCTTGGCCGGCAACTATGGGTTGCTTCACTCGACTTTCCCCAGTTCACATTAATTCTCATTTTGACATTTGAGTACATTCTCCTAGGTTGCATATAAACAATCATCTCAAATCTTAAGTCTGTTATCTAAGTTCTAAACATTCCTACTAGGTGATTCTGACCAATTCCTCCGGCCTTGGTATGGGGCTGTACAGAGGATTCTTATAGCAGCTTTTACTATATAAGTTTCATTAAAATATATTTCTTATCCTTCTATATTTCTATTACATAATTGATTTTATAAAATCAAATAATCAATCAAATGAAGTCAATCAATCTTAACTTATTAGCAAATCTATAACAGTGGCACATAAGAAGTCGGTGAAGCTGACAGTCACATTGCAGAACTTGGTTTCTTTTATCTTCAGAGATACCGAATGAGAAGAGTCAATGAGAGTGTCCTTGTGTCCTGCACTGAAAAAGCTGTCTAGATAACTGGAGCAGGGCTCCTCATTTAACAGGGCTCAGTTAAATGGGGAGGAGGAGATCATTGCTACTTTGATGAGGTACATTTTGAATTTTTATCTCGGTCTCTAAGAGAAATAAGAGTTTGAGTCTCTGTCTGCCAGTTCTCTGCTAATGATTTCAGACCTGTTGGGACACGGCAGACATATTCAGCAGCTATCATACTGAAGAAAATCATAGTCTTGAGTAGAAGGTAGAGATTTAAATTAGGAATTTGCATGGAAGTCAGCTGCAGCATGGTCATTGGTCTCACCTGTTCTGTTTGGCCTGCCAGATGCCTAGCCAGCAAACACCTCAAAGGCAGGTACAGCTCGCCTTGGTCCTGCCTTACCCAGGGGCTGGGCAGCATGGGACAGCTATCAGCTGCGGAGAGGCCTGAGCACACGGCATTGCAGGAGATGGAAGCTGAGACCATTGCAGTGACAGGGCGAGCAGGGGAAGAACGGGGCACAGAACATAAAACCTGGAGGAGAAAAGGTTCATTATTTCCACCCTTCAAAGAACAACTTGTTTTTGTTTGTGAGACTTCTTTGTTTCCAGACTTCAGAGCCTCTAGCTACAGAAGATGATAAAAAATATGCCTTTAAATATTAGATATCTGGCTGAGGACCAGATCTTCCAGTCTTGATCTGCCTCAGCATTGCATTAAGCTATACTTCCTAATGGAATTATAATTAAAATAACAGACATCAGGTAATACCCAAATACATTCCAGCACAGACCTTGAAATAGTTCCAATGCTATTGTTTGGAGATTTTGTTTATTTAAATACATCATGGAAATGTCTATCTTTCAGGTTACAACAGTACAATATGGGCTAAGGATATTCCTTTGGCAGCACTATAAATTTCTGTAGCTTCTAGCATTTGTGTATGCTCCATCCTTGCACATATTGTCCAGGGGAATCTTTGCACAGTGTTAGGACATCGACATTATGCAGGAACCACTTGTCTTCTGCACAAAGCACTGGAGGTCTTGCAGAGGAAGATTGCCCCTCCTTTTCTTCCAGCGATGAGCCATTTTTCTTTAACTTTTCTACCACTAGTTCCTCTTGGTTTGTCATTTTAACATTCTTCTTATTTCCAAAAACAGAAGACAGAACAGGTAGCATTAAAGTCCACATAAATGGGAAATAAAAATAATGTTCACATCTCAAACAGAAGTAGCATTGTCTTGTCCTTTCTTGACAGGCTAACGTATTTTTCTTTTACCTGGATGCCAATTAACCGAGTCTGCTCTACAGGATGTCATGAAAAGACACATGAAAAGTGTTTCCTTCACCATAGCTAATCTTGAATCTGGTCTACTCTCTTGATTAACATAGATGACACTGGAAATTATGCCAATTGTCATTCCCCAGAACACAGAAAACTCATGATTTACCTACTAACTTCAACAAGCAACCTCCAGAGAGCACTGATGAGTGGATTTTACTGGTCTACATTTAAAGAATCTAACAGTCTCTTTAAAACCTGATGCCTTTGGTCTTTAGTGTGTTGTCACAGCCACTAACTATCTGCTTCACAAAAAGGTATGAAATTGTTTCTTTCCCTCCCAAAACAGGCAGCAGACAAGACAATGTGCAATATCAGCCGCTGGTAAAAAGGTAAACCTGAACAGAGAATACAAAGATACTGACCAGGCACCATCCCCTCTAGATGGTCGTCATGGTGCAGCTACTTACCCATCTCACCTCCATTCTTCAGAGTTGTTTGACACCCGCTGAAAGCAGCACATTGCCAAGTGTTTCCATGACACTGAGATCGTCCAGTGCCAGCCCTCCTGTCCTCCACGGGCTGCTCAGCCCCAGGTAAATTCAGATCCTCGCTGGTGGTCCATGTGGGCACACAGCTGTGAGTGGGCACACACCGCAGTCAGCAGGGGTGGATGGCACCAAGGGGTCATTACCTGGCTGCAGGCTGGTGTTTAAGCCTTTGGGAGATACCCGCTTGTCATGGCTCCAGGGCAGTGGAGGGCACACAGGCAAGTGGGGCAGTTGTCCTCAGAGCACCAAGCCTCTGCCTAGCCATGGGGACAGCACCCTGGGCTCAGGAACAGTGTATTCAGCACAAGGCACTGAATTATCCTTGCGCCCCATCAGGAGGAGAGAAGCAAATATTTCCCAGGATTAAGGCCCATGTCGTGTGAAGAGGAGGATTTCAGCACAGGGCAGGCAAGCTGAGCAGGCAGTGCTCCCCTCGCCCTGAAGCGAGCAGGCTTCAGGAGCACCCAGCATCAGTGGCTCATACACCTGTGCCAGTAACCAGATCAGCCACACGGTGACGTTCATTTCCGATTCCACAGGGAGAAACATATAAAAGCACAAAGCTTCGAGAGGCACTCAGCTCAGGGGATTTATCTTGCCCAGACAGCTCCCTGTGAGCAGCCACCCTGCAGTGACTGCAGCACGGTAGCACTCATGGGACACAGCAGGTGGTTTGCACCGGTGGAGCCAAATGGTGTTTCCATGCTGCTAAAACCTCATACTATCCACACCATGGCTGTTGTATCCAAATCACCCATTAGGCACTGTCCCTGGCTGGCGCTTCTCCCAGGATTGATTTTCAGAGGTCGTGGCCACGAGCCACCCCAGGGCCCCTTGCAACCACTTGGCAGCAGAGTGTTTGTGTCCTGAGGCTGGCACTTCCAGCGGCATGAGGCTTTTTAGTTTTCCATTCAAAATCTTCAAGATTACTGTGGGTTCTGCAAAAACTCAGCTCCTGCTACTAAGTTACCTGTATCTGCGATTCAAAGTGGGACAGGATTGTGCACAGGGCTTTAGGTCAAGGCTGCATGTAACGAGGCTTTTCCTCATCCACCTCTTACACCTCATCACTAAACTGATAGTATTTGTCTTGCAAGTTCATGTTTAGCCAATAATATTCCTGAAATCATATATCGTTTTCTTTGCCCAGGGGGGGTTAGCAATAGATATTGAGACATATGCATCAGTCAGATCTCCCCTAATACAGCACTCTGAAGCAGTTAATTACCAATCTTAATTTAATTGTATTCTGGCAAAATACATAGCAGACTCCCTATGGATCAACCTGTAGCTCAAAGAGCTGTCAAAAATCAGCCAGTTCTCCATGACGGCCCTCTGTGCCTATCCTGTCAGAGCACCACAGTACCACTGCAGGCCTCCAAAACGTGTGCTGAGGCCAAGGTGATGTCTCTTCTGGCATCAGATCCCAAGAACCTTCAGCCAGTTTCAGTCTCTGATTTGATCTCCAGTAAAAAGTACATGATGGAATGATACAAAATCATCTGTAGAGGGTGGATGTATTTACATAGGTCAGCCTTGTACAAGTAGGTTAAAGTATGCGCTGGGATTGTAACAGAATCTGTCAAAAAATAATACCTTAAGAAAAAAAAAACACCAACAAAAAACCAAGAAAGGAGAGCTGTGCCACTTTTGTTGCAGCTTTTATACACAGTTTAAACTTGGTGCTCTCAGAGCCCAGAAAGAGCATGCAGAATGACTCCACTGGTTCTGCTCAGAAATTTTCTCTATCATTAACCTATAGCACTGACTTCTGTGATGTTGTGGATGTGATGATTTAGACAGCAGTACAGGAGAAAAGAGGGGGAAATAATTCTGTTCAAACAAGGGAGCTATGAATAATTCAAACTCTTAAGACTGAGCCAAACATGTGCTAATACAAGTGACCTAGAAAACATACATTTTCACTGTTAGTAACTGTGTGTTGGTATGCAGCCAGTAACTTGCTCCTTTGGGGTTTATTTATTCCAGGATGTAGGAAAACAGGGTTCTTTATATAGAAACAATGTAATCACTGATTTGGTCTTTTTTTGATCAGTACTGAGCAAGCTAGAAGCCTTCACTCTGTCAGGAATACAAGGTCACAGAGGGCATGAACTTAGTTAATACAGTTTATTTCCCTACTTCGCTTCTTTCAGAATATCCCTGCTGCCATGTGATAACCACCACACATCACTGCTGGTCAGTGCTCTCCCTGCACTCAGCCCTCCAACAAGCATGAACTGAAATGGGTATTTCCATGATCAGAAATACTTAGCCTCTCTTCCTTTGTCTGTCTGTCTTCCTATCTGTCTGTCTTTCTTTCCTTCTCTCTCTCTCTCTCTCTCTCTCAATTCCTTTTCTCAAAAGAAAAAAAAAAAAAACTAGGAACTTGAACATCGGTAAAGTAAAGCCATCAGCAAAGAATATAATCCCTGGTCATCCTCTGAAGCAAAGCAAGGTCCCTTAAGGACTAGCCACTTATTCAAGAGATTTTGCAAGCACTCAATTTCTCAGACAGTTCTGATACAAGAAAGAGGTAGAACCAGCGTGACTTTTACTTCTGTCAAGCCCTGCATAGGCTTCTTCCAAAAGCTCTGAATCAGACTTGGAGGATCAAGGATATATTTCAGTGATTTAAGAAGACTTGGCATCAGTCATGGATATCTTAACAGATTTGAAGCCGTTTGCTCAGAAAGTTAAGCAAAAACATATGTGTTGTGCATTACTCGGTGATTAACACATGATTTCTCATCTAATTTCATAATGTAACTGACAGATGCCAGCATTTATTCCAACATACAACATAGCGGAATGGGGTGAAAAATACATAAATTTGGCTTTATGTTGAATTACAGGGTACTTTCACCAATGAAGTATTTACTCCACCCCAAGTCAGGTACCTCCATTACCAACACCATGCATGGGAAGCCAGTGAGGCAGTCTTCCATGAGCCGTTCAACCCCAAGACAGGCTGACCACCCTCACCTCTGCTCATCGCAAGCAGAACTCACCTAGGAGAGCTGCGCTCATTGCTGAAGCTAGGTTGGATCCACCTGGGTGGCTGGTTGCCTCCCATGAGTGTAAAGGGAAGCTGGGGCAGGCTGTGTGCCCTAAGAAAGGTGGCCAACATGTAGGGTTTTTTCAGCAATATCTTGAAGTGCTGTAAAACTTTGATTAATCATCAGTGAAAAACTTGAACCTTACTGTACAAGTAAAATTCTGTGGGATGTTTGCTCAAGAGAAATTGAATTTGTACCATTCTAGCACAGATGAAACTCAGGGCAACTGGAATGAAGAAGTTAGTGCTGTGAAATATGCCACTGGAGAAATAACAAAGAGAGAAATAAAATAATTACTTCTAATGATATCATTAAAATCAAAGTGTCGTTGACAGTATTAGCTTCTCAGGAATTAATGAACTAGAACCTACTGTGAAAAAAATTGCATGTAAACTACAGTAATATTGATGTTATGCCAGAAGCTGTGATGTCTATTGAGAATTAATTTACAAAATCAAAACTCAAAGGAAGTCAATTCCATTTATGACCTTTAAAAATGCAAGTAAACACAGGATGTAAAAAATCTCACAACAAAGCACATTTGTAAAACTACAATGTAAAACCTTGCATCCAGAAGATCCTTTCCTAAAATCATAAATATATGATCAGTATTTGAAGCATTTGCCTTTTCATGTTTATTTCTGGCAAGTGGCAGTGTGGTTCCTGTTTTTCATATTTCTGGTCTAATAACTATTAATTTTTCATCGGGCTAGTGTTCTCTGCTGATTTCTTGGGATAAATATGAAAAAACAAGTTCTATCCCCTGGCAGCTCTTCATCCCATGAATAGATTATCCATG
Source organism: Falco rusticolus (assembly GCF_015220075.1). Classification (NCBI taxonomy): domain Eukaryota; kingdom Metazoa; phylum Chordata; class Aves; order Falconiformes; family Falconidae; genus Falco; species Falco rusticolus. The sequence continues at coordinate 42,403,865 of NC_051191.1, read as the reverse complement.
AACACATTGCCAAAGGAGTGATAGAAGGACCAGAGCAGCCCCTGCCCCAGCGATGCTGCAGCAGGGCCAGTCTCCAGCTCCCCCCAACCTGTCCTGCCCAGCCACAGGCCCTGCTGAGCTGGGCCCACCTGGAGGTCTATGTCCCATCCCATCGCCATCCCCTTCCTGCCCCTGTGCCATCCGCATCACCAGGGAGGTGTCCGATGTCTGGGGCTGCCCCTCGCGCCCGCAGCTGCCCTGCTGCCTGCATGCCCTGTGGATCACCAGCTTCACCATGCTCTGCCATTGCCAGTGGTATCTCCTATCTCAGTGCCAGAAAGTATCCGAGGTATTCAAGCAATTAATGTAGCAAAGCAGCCGCGTTTGGCAGATTTGCCATAGAGAATGTGGTTCTGAAATCAAGCAAAATGTACGTTGAGTGACATTATTGTGACTCACATGTAACAGTGGCACAGCATGGTGGATTGAGAGTGGATCTATGAAAATCAGATCTGTCTGACTGACTGGTAATTGGGCTTTCTTTCCTTGGTTTTTTAGCTGTTAATGGATTTAACTGAGCAGGAGATTTTGAAAGAACAGGTGGCAAAGAAGAGTGTGTCTCAAGATAACTATCTCAGAACATTCTGCAAACCCATTCAGCAAACATGCCAGATCTATTTCCTTTTAAAGTTTCACCCCTTTTCTTGAGCCAAACTCTACTGGGAAGGATCAAAGACCTTATAGCAGCCTTCTAGTATCTAACAGGGGCCTGCAAGAAAGCTGGAGAGGGACTTTTTACAAGGTTATATAGTGATAGGACAAGCCGTAATGGCTTTAAGCTGCAAGAAAGCAGATTGAGATTAAATATAAGGAAGAAAGTCTTCACTCTGAGAGTGGTAAGACACAGGAACAGGTTTCCCAGAGAAGCTGTGGATGCTCCATCCTTGGAAGTGTTCAAGGCCAGGCTGGATGGGGCTTTGAGCAACCTGGTCTAGTGGAAGGTGTCCCTGCCCATGGCAGTGAGCCATTCCCAGTCCAGAAAGGACTTTTCTTTGCAGTGGGCCATACCTGACTGGGAAGGGATCCAGGGATCTCCTGGGGATGTGCCAGGAGGAGAACAGTACCTCTGCCCCAGAGCTCAGGGTGAGAACAGGCAGACAGGATTGCTGTACTAAGCTGTACAAATGTGCAGCTGCTCTTGTGATCACAGACAAGGAAGAAAGATCTCCAGTATATTGTCTGTGAACATCATGTCCAGTGCGTGTTTACCACTGGTGAAGCTAGGAACAGCATAAGAAAGCAATAAGAGGTACTTCTGAAAGCTTTTATTCCCTTCTGCATCAAAACTAGTAAAGAGTGATATGAAGTGAAGACTGCAGACCTGCAAAAAGTCAGCAGAGAGCAGGACTTAGTCTAGAGTAAGTGGATGTACTGAGAGGGTATGCCCAAGCTTCATGGATTCACTGGGGAGCAACAAGGATGGAATAGGTCATGGAACAGAGGATTTTAACAGAACAAGCCCAAATCACTCGTAAGTCTTGGATACAGTTTGTAAGCATTATAAGAAATGAGCGAATAAAAGCTGTCACTTTTGGTACCAACAGCTATCAGATACCTCTTTCTGAAACAGGGCTGCAAGGTTTGGGTCTGAGCTCTGTTCCTCAAAGATGCGGCCAGTTCTGGGGGGCCGTGCGGTCTGTTCAGCTGGCCTGTATTAAACATCAGTGCTATTAGCCATGTGCTCATTGAGGCAGTAATTATGATTAAGGGGCTATGCAGGACATTTTGTTGACCAGTGACTGGATTGTCTATGGCTGGCACTCTTTTTCAGTATCTAGTCTTGTCTCCCAATCCTGATCTCCTGTGAGACATAGTGACAGGACCTGTAAGTTATTTGTGTGTCAGATCTGCTGAAAGAACTATGTAAAGGGGTTAAACAGTAGCTATATCAAACATGTATTCACTCAGCTTCTCTGGCGTAGAACTGCGAGGAAAATGTAGATAATGCAAATGTACACTTGATTAAGGGCACATGAGAAAACACTATGTGGATTTGTGAAGATACCCACTGAAGTATCCATCTGTTTGGGTTTTTTACTTCCTTTGGCTCATAACAGGAAACCTCCATTAGTTCATTTTATAAAATGTGTGCTCAACAAGAAATTAAAAGTAATTCACATTTCAAAAAAAATAAATAGGAAAACCATTAATATATGTAGAATGAAGATATTTGGAAAAAAATCCTTCAATTATGGATGCTAATGTTTCTGTCCATTAAGCATCAAAAAGTAATTTTCTGGAATGGATGTACTAAAATTACCTCTCATTACAAGCTGATGACTGCCAGATGTTAGTAAACTATTCCTAAATGCTTATCATTAGGTATAATAATGACTAAGCTCACAAAGTGTTTCATGCTTATGTGCCTGTAAACCACAGCATGCAGAGGAATGGCTGTATGCTCTTTTTTTGAATTATAATGTGTTGTAAAAAACAGTTACTTTCTACCAGACAATAAGAGGAAAAAAACCCTCACTTCAGCCCAGAGTAGTCTAAAAGCTGTCGTGGGAGCCTTTCAACCACATTTTATGGTCACTGTTCCACCTACAGTTAGATTAATTTCTTGGCTCAACCTATAGATACTATTTACTTAGTCAATGCCCATATGCTAGATCAACTGTCAAAAAGATCAATCTTTGTAATGATTTGGCTGAAAGGGAAAAGAGTTAAACGGTACATTTCTATATTGTTTTCATCATATTATCCGTTAAAAAGCCTTCCCAGAAGGACGACACAAAACCTGATCCTGCCTGGAGGCATCTGTGGCAGGTGTTGACTGTAATGACCAATAATACTGCAGACTCGGGCTGGGAAGATCGCTTCTGGAGGGAGGATGGCTACAGCAGAGGTATAGAAGAATTGCTTTCCACTCTGAAATATTTATTTTCTAAATGTTGTGTTATTTTTATGTGTCTCCTGCCTTTTTTTGTTTGTTTCAGTAAAGTCCCAATCTGTGTGTTCTAAGCACTTGCTGGGTAACTTTAAAAGCCACAGAGGAGTTCCTGAATTTTCAGTTTTGCCATGCTGCACTCCACAACAATACGGAGTGATAGGACATACCCTGAACGAACTTCCCTCCAGTAATGTGTGTTAGGGGAGTCCATTTGTCAAATCCCAGTCTATTTAACATTGCACTGAACCCCGTAGAGCCGGCTTTCATTCCAGCTTGATTAAATCTAGCCAAGAGCCAAGGGAGTTGTGATCCCAGCTGAAATCTCGCAGAGCCTGACCTGCAGGGCTGGGGGAAGCCTTTGCCCTCCTGGGCAGAGCTGAGATTTGCTGTGTAATTCTTCTGTGCCTCCCCGGCTACGGTTCTGTAGGAAAGGAGAGGACACGGCTGCACAATAGGGAACAAGGCAAGACTGAAGCATCGAGTCACTATTGCTAATGGGAGAGAACAGGGTTGATTTGGCATCTGTTTGTACAGGTAGGAGCAGGCACAGCTTTCCTGGGAAAGGTCTGCATCCCCCATGCTGGGAGCTCTTCCTCGCAGGCAGCAGCAGCAAGCAGGCTCATTCCGTGGGGCTGTGCCAGCAAAAAAGCCTAAAAGGGAGCTCTCTACGTTCAGCTGGAGGAGGAATAAGCACTAGGGCCTGCTTTCTTCTCACTTGAAGCTGCTGTCCCGACAACACATGCACCAGAGATACATCTGCACATTCACAAGGACACTGATCTCAGAGAACAACTTTTACCAGATCAGAATCTCTTTATCTTGGTAGCTCAGTGCCTCTCAGTTGTGCTTAGAGATCTTCACTTTTCTCATGCATGATTCATGAGGTTTAACAGCTACACATTGTTATGGAAAGCATTAAAACAAGTATGGAAAATCTAATTTTCTATACCACTTTGATTGGTTTGCAATGTCTTAAAACCCCTAACAGAGTAAGGGAGTTTTTAGCTGGAAGAATTCCTTGAATCACTGATTTCATTTCAGTGCTACATTTTCTGTTTACTTGTATTCTGCCATGTAAAATTTCTCACATTCTTTCTTTGGGTGAAATACAACTGGCTGAGCTTAGCATGTATGCTGAAGACCTGAACAACTTGACTTGTTTAAATCCAGTTCTCAAAGCCTAAAATTCCCAGCAGTCTAAAAGCGTCTCTCTTCCTCCAGAGAAATTCAGGAAAGTAAAAGCAAAATGTGGAGGTAGCTCCCTATGGCTACTTTGCACAGCCTGCTGGGTTTTACTCAGTGCTGGCCAGGGCCCCAGGGCCCTCTGGAAACATGGGCAGGGGGCTCTGAGCAACAGCTCCGGCCACAAAATACTAAGCTGCCCCACACACCATGCTCATGCAATAACTGGAGATGGGGGGAGTATATGATTTTTCCTATCACCCGGTTGGTAAATGTCCCCCAAATCTGTTACAAGATCAGGTATGTTTTGGGGATTTTTTTCTTTAATTGCTTTGGGGAATTTCAGATCACAGGTCTAGCTCCTTGGGGGACTCAGCAGGGCACTGACCAGGCCATTGCTGCTGTCGTGATGACTCACTACTGATGAACATTAGCTTTCCCACTCCAAAAGTCAGTAGCACCAGGAGAAAGGGAAAGGGAGGGCAATGGATGTTCACAGAGAAAAAGAGATGCAGCCTTCAGGCACTGCTGGGCTGCCGTGGGGAGGCTGGCACTGCCTGGACATGGCTGCTCCCCTCCCACAGGGTGCAGAGGGTGTGTTGCCCTGGCCCAGGCTAAGGAAAGTGTCACCTACCCTGCACAATCCTTTCCCTCCCCTCCATCCTTCCTCTAATTTCCCCGTATGATAATCCCCTGCTACCTAACTGAACGTGCAGGTTTGAATTAGTGGTCCAGACAAGCGATGGATGGGCAAAAACCTTCCCAGCTGAGAAAGGAGCCGCCAGGAGCCACAGTCTGCGAAAAGGCAGTGCTTTCCCCCTGCTTCTCTCCAGTGAGGCAGAGACATCCTCTGCTTCTCCACTTGGGGTCCCCTGAGCTGAAAACCAGCTTTCCCACCTGTGACACGGTAGGGACCCAGGAGTTTGAACTTGAATAAGCAGCTCATTAGCTTGTGGGATGACGTCAGCAACCCCTGTTTATGCCTACTGACAGAAATTAGACACCTACTGACTGAAGTAACAGCTGAGCAATGTTTTTTTTGAAGATATCAGTGGCGCCTAACTGGTGGGATCAGGCACCTACATACCTTTGAGGTACTCGGCCAAGGAGATTAAGTGACTTGCCCACAGTCACACAGGAAATCTATGGCAGAGCCAAGAACTGAAACCGACTTTCAAATTACTAAACCACAAGATTATCATTCTTCCATGTATTAAATTATTAATTCTGATGCTTGTCAGGAAGCCTGAGGCACAGGATGGGTGCTTATTAATTGGAGCCAGACACATAAACATGCACATTGATTTATGTATTCATATATTTAAAGCTGGATGAAAGAACTATCTGGTATCTCATTTTGGATCTTACTTTAGTCGCTCTCCTCCTGGTTTACATAAAGTTGAGGATGCGCTGGAAAACAACCAGTTTCTTCCCATATATGGAACATTTGCTTATGGGTCTATACATGCAGTAGGATTCGTTAGAAGTTGGGAAGGTTGGTTTCACTGTGTATGATCCCAGTCCATCTTTCAGATTCAGACATTGCTGTCACACATTCCTGGCCAGGGCTTGTTTCTCCATTAAGCCAATGCACCAACAGTATATTTTCACTAGTCTGGGTTTAGTTCAATTGCTTGTGATACCTGCAGTTCTTTCATCATTCTCCATTCCCTTGAGAAATGAAAAAAGAAAATCTCCAGGGAAGATGGAGGATGGTGACACTACCAAGGGTTAGGCACTGAACTGGGATGCCTACGTTAAAGGGAATGTGTCTCCCTCTCCTCCTTTCAGGGTCAGTGGACAAGGGTAACTTCTCTAGGTGTGACTCAGAGAGGAGCCTCAGTTATGTGCTCTGACTTGCCCGCCAGGGGAGACACTCTGTCTGCACTGACTGTCAAGGGAGGCCAGGGAGGCAAGGCTGGCAAATGCAGGTACTTAGGCATTTAAATGTATGTGCTTTGAAAACATTCCTTACCCTCTGCACACCTCCTACTTATGCTTGAGGTACAGTGATGAGAATCATGGAAATACTGGATTTTTATTAGATGTACTCTGGGCTGATACGTAGCTAGAGGGGGGACAAGACAGCAAGATTAAACTCATCTGTAACGATGCTAAGGTGAATAACCACAGGTATATTCCAGTTCTGCTGTCAAGAAAAGGAGGATGGTCAAGGCCATTGTGGCATCTTAACCAGGGCCTTCCCAATCAATGCCTAGCAAGTGAACCAAACACCAGATGTACGCTGGGCAGGGGAAGATGGTGGTAGTGGGGGCTTGCTGAGGCAGAAGGTTTTAAGGAAAGCAAATTCTAGGAGTTGTGGAAGTAGAAATTAATTTACAGTTTAGACTACATGGACTGTAAACCTCCATCAGCAGCATTTCACTGCATTACGTACGGACTGCCTGCTCCATAGCTGTACCTAGGCATGTAGAGAGCATCCTACCAGATGCCAGGAGTTGTATGTGGTCTTTAGGTGACATCAGTCACTGACCTTAAAATACCCTGGGGCAAAACATTTTGGAGTTAAGATGTATTTTCATCAGATGATAATAATCAGATAAGCAGGTTTTATAAACCAGGTTGGTGACTTTCAACTTACATAACTTGGTAACCAGCTACATATCTGGGTATTTGTGATTAGCATTTTACAACAGTATGGGAGCCGTTCACCATGTGTAGCATATGTCGCCCTGCAACAATTCAGTAATGTAAGGAATTAGTATTATTACTCCTCATAGATAAGGGCATGAAAGACTTAAACGCAAGTAAATAAAAACATGCAAGTTATTACTAGAAGGGAAAGATTGTTCATGGTTTTCCCCTACACAGAAAGGTAAGCCATAAAAAAGTACCTTCTGTGTATATATACATAGCATATAGCATCTCCTCCTGTAGTGGATTGAAGCTGGGTTAATTAGCATTGATAATATACAACTGTGGGCTGGCTTCAGGGGCGGCAGGTTGGCCGATGTAGATAAGGTGCAGGTGTGGCTGGTTAAGTTAAGATGTTGGGCAGCCAATGGAAAGACAGCAGTTGAGGAAGAAGAGGGAGAGGAAGAAGCAAGAAGAGAGAGAACACATGCCCTGGATGAGGTGAGGAGAAGGCAGAAGAGGGACTGTATGAAGAGTGTGTTGGTATGAGGTGGTAAAAGACCTTGTTGCAGTTTGATGGTTTGGAGAGTGCTGTGACATCCTCTTTCTGCAGCTTGCCAACCGGCTCGTGATTCAGCGTTTGGATTATTGGAATAACGCTACGTGCCTTAGCATGGCAAACATAAGCATGATACACAGAAGAACTAAATAATGGGTAGACACAGTGACAAGTAATATCAAATAGAGGAAAAAGTATTTAATCAGCTTTCCTGTTCGAAGCCACTGTAATCTCGCCTTTTCTATGTTTTGTCTCTCTTATTGGAGTTTGTATTATATACAGTCACAATTAAAAATTAATGCTGTTAGTGTCAGTGCAATTTTCTGGGTGCTTGGCCCTTCTAAAATTTAGGCTGCTTACACTTCATCCTAGCTTTTGGTTTCTCTTTCTCTTATAGACATACCTTCATCTAGCTGTTCTGTGATACTAGTGGCTGTTTTGAGATGACAAATCTGCATATAGATACCCAATCTTAATTTTGGGTATCTGTTTAGACATGTCTGGGTGCTAGCTAGTCTTCAAAAGTATTTTTTGTTTTTCCCCCATTTCTCAAGCAGAGCAAGTCCTGCACTTAGATGTTATGCCCCGACGAGTGGGTATTGGCAGCGTTCGGTCTGTAGGGCCTTGTGCACAGAGACAGCCTCTCTACAACCATCACTTTTGGAAGTTTCTAAGTGAGCTCTTTGGAAAGGTGGGGAGCAAAAAGGCTTGGATTAGGGAACCTTTTTGGAAGGCGAGCAGCACAGCTGTCAGAGAAGAACCTGGAGGCTAGTTCTGGGCTTGGGATGTTCATGAGAGACAGGGTGGAGAGAAGCATGAGGTTGTGGTCCTGGTTTAGGGGTTTAGCAGTAATACTGTGGAACAGGAGGAAGCTGAGGTAGTGGGGAAGTAGGAAACAGACATCAGGGAGGGGCATAGACAAAGTTGTCCTTTTTGGAGAAATTTTAAGATTGTTTGGGACCTTGAAATATCTAAATACACCTTGCCCTCAATTTGATAATGAAATAACTGTATTCTAGGAGATTCCCCATCTTCAACCAATTTATCCAATTCATCAACCAATCCATCCTCAACCAGTGTGGCCCTTGAAAAACCTGTGATTCAAACTACCTGGGCTCAGCATAACCAAATTATTTTAGCCAGGTCTGTATACGCAGGTGCGGACAAACCCGGCTTTCCCACTACCACCAGGTTGGCCAGACAGAAACCAAGCTTGGGCTGAGAACTCCCCTCACAGCTGCCTCTTGTCATAAGCATGCTTCCATGCTAACCCAGACCTGTAGCACTGGCCTGTGGCTTCGCACTGGGTCAGCTTGGACAGCAGACGTCTGCCCACCCAGACTTTCATGTCCTGATACTGTGTTGGGTCCCTTTGGAAAAGTCAATTCCAAAAGTGCTCAATGACTGCACACTTGTTTCTAAATACCCTCCTCATTTCCTGATGTAGTTGTAAAGTCCTTTGGTTTTTCTATGTGTACGTGTGTGGGTGTTTTCTTTCCTTCCCCTATTTCTTGTGTTTCCCCTACAAGCATCAACTCCCTGTGTTTATCCTTGCTTGGCTGCTGCTCAAAATGCTGCTGTCAAAACACATCTGTAGAATAACTGGTGAGTTTTTTAAAGGAATGTAAACAGCCAATACATTGTTACGGGTTTTGCCCACAGAACTCATGCAGCTTTGATTGTTGGTACTTGTTTTATTTTACTTAATTTGTTGTTGGAAATGTCTTGGGTTTGTTTTTGCCAGATAACTGCTCTGAGCCCCACAGAACAAGTATGACAATGTGAGAGGCAGTTTTGGGTTACTTCAGGCAAAACTTGAAGGTTACTGAGAAAGTCCTGAAGGCAGCAAACAGGTCAAGGCAGCAAACAGGTCAAGGCAAGCTGACCTCTTTGCTTCATTATAGGTGCCCACAGAAGTGTCACAGCAGATTCAGGCATGTGGATCAACTAAGAAATCTTGTGGGTTTGTCCACATAGGTTTCCACAAACTTGGGGCAACCTGCTACCCCTAGTACACTAGTATTACTGACAGAGAGAACAGGTTGCCTACACAAAAGGAGACAGATAAAGAGAAAAATCCTTACACCCTGGTGGTGGCTGCTGCAAAAGGTAGATGACAGGGTCCCGGTAAGAAGAGGAGCAGAAGGTAGGAAGGGAAGCAGAGGGCACTGTAGGGATTTCAGCCATAACCTTCTACTTAATCCAGAAGAGTCATTTGTGTGGCTGCAGCTGCCACAGCTTCATTCGGCTTACAGAAATACACCAAGACAAGTGTATGATCTCCTTCTGTGATTTTTAATCTGTAAGAGATGCTGTAAGGGCTGTATGTGGTGGGATGGTAACATGACCAAACCTTTGCACTGGACTTGTGCCACAGGCTGTCCACACCCAATCATATGATCATTGGATCTGCAACAGTAAACGATGTGGTCACTTAGGCTGCAGAGTCAAAGAGAAGTGGCTGAAGGCTAACCGTGTCTTTCACAGTGTGGCTTCAGAAAGTGCTTCGTTAATCACAGTGGTGTGAAGATGGGGCTGGACTTTGAGGCTGATGCCATGACTGACAGCACCCCACCAGGCCCACACCAAGTCCCCTCTGCATATGCAGAGTAATCCACCCACCAGATGTGGCCAGAAACCTTCATGTGTTCTCTATGGTATATATAGTTGCTTGGCTAATTGAAAACTACTTTTGCATGAGAATAAAATGAGAAGCATATCTGTGGGAAACTCCTCTCTTCTATCTTAATAATGCTGCTTGCAGGGCTAGGATAATTGATGAGTATGGACAGTGCGGTGGCAGTATGTCTTTTCTCAGAGATACTCAGGGTAGGACTGGGAGTATATACCCACAGAGAATACTTGATTAGAAAACTATGGTAAGAATCTTGCTCTGCTCTAGCTACAGCCTTACCCTTCTAGGAGAGGAGCCAATTTCTTAAATTTCTGTTGACAAGGTGAGGAAATTTAGATGTGTAATTGAGCACTTTGTGCAATATGTTGAAATACAAGAGAAATGGGGAAAAGACCCCTTCAGAACAAGCAGAAAAGTCGGACTTGTGCCACCCCTTAATCTGCTATGCGTTTCCTGTTTCCAACTGGATGCGTACCTGCAGAACACAAAAATAGTGTGTGAGGCATGTGTGAGGCTCACTGTCACTGTCCTGCTATAGGTCTGTTTTCTCCACCTGACAAGAAATAATAGGGTGTTAGGAATATGTTTGTTTCCAACCAGTTGTTGACATAAATCTTGATTATTATTTTACTTCTGCTGGTGCCTAAGGGCAAGACAGAGGTTGCAACACACAAAGCAGCCAGATGAAACAGGCAGTGACTAAGGAAAGAGGTATCAGGCAAGAAAATCTAGACCACCAAAGTAAGGCACTTAGATTTTCTACTCAAGGAAAGATTTCTGCCTTTAGACACTGATCCAGAAAGTTCTACATGTCAAGCAGAGATCAGGACAGAGCAAAGCATCAGGACATGGTAGGCATAGGGGTACACCTGAATCTCTGCCACCTTTTGGCCCTTTTGGCCCTGGAGCACCTACTTGAGGGCTATGTGCAGTTCTTCCGTCCACAGAATTTGAAGACCTTCCATGCCAGTGGTACCAGCTTCTTCCTCAGACAGGATTTGAGCTGCAGCCTCCCTTAAAAGGAGCATCTGGATAACCCATGTCTCCTAAAGGATTATAATCCCTGTCTTTAACCACTAGCCGGTAAAACATTCTCAGGAGGAGGAATGGGGGACATGTCACCATCCTCCTGTCAGCCCCTAGCCCCTGCTGGCAGGAATGCAAGAGTCATGGGACAGGAAAAGAGCAAGCAAAAGGGAGCCTGACCCCACAGCTAGGGTCCCTGTGGGGGGTGGGGGTGGCACAGCCTGCCACCCCTTGGCCACCCTCCAGCCAAGGGGCAAGCGGTGGGACTCCTCTCAGAGGAATCTCCTTCCCCCACTGAGAAGCGGGCAGGCACCCAGCTGGCAGTGGACATGGTTTCATAGCTCCTTTCTGCAGGAGCTGCACAGAGGGAACTGGCAGCACAAGCCCACTTCTCCTGGCCCACTCACCATGGAAATTACAGAGCGGGAAGAGCCGCGCTCTGCACGTGGCCAGTGCCAAGCCTGGTTCCTACTTGCTACAGCAAGGAGCTCCCCAGGAGAGACCTGTGTTCTCCTCCACACCCAGCCGAGCCCAGATCATTGAGAAATTTTCCACGCGACCAGGGAGCAGCCGCACAGTCCCTCCTGGGAGGTGGATTCACCCGGGCTGGGCCGGACAGAGCAACCGGGCCAGGCCAGAGGTGAGTCTGACACAGGGAGGGGGTCACAGGGTGGCTCTGAGTCTGCTGTTGTTTTTGTTCCGGAGGAACCATGGTGCCATCCTGGGACGATCTCCAAGCAGCTTCTGATCTCTGCTTGCAGATGGGCCATCAGAAACCTTTTAGGGGAGAGTGACATAGCTCGTGTGGGATCTGTGGGGCCACAGGCCACCCTGCCCTCCTGCTTTTCTTCCAGCTGAAGCAGAAGGGAGAGGCAGGTGTGGACCAGTGGGCTGGGCAGCAGCAGAAACATTTTGCAGAATATCACCTGCTGCAGGGCCAGCATGGGGGCTTTGGGACAGGGCTGAGCAGGCAGAAGCTGCACGTCTATGATGGTGCCTGAGCAATGAAATGTGTGCTTGAGCACAGTGCTGGCCTTCAGGGTGCCCTGTGCCTCCCTGGTGGTGTCACAGGCACTGCAGCAGCTGCACTGTGTGCCACTTCACTGATAATTCAATCTGAAAAGACATATTTCAGCATTTAGGCTGCAAGGTTTATCAGAACTATGTTTCCCCAGCATTTGATTATCTGGATTTTCTGTCTCAAATTCATGGCTTGCTCAGCTGGTTGGTGCGTTTGCCTAATGTCCTAAGTGGGAAGGGAGAGAGAGGTTAAAAAAAAGAGAAATAATTAAATATATCAGTGCAATATATTTAGAGCTCTGTATTATTTACTAGTGAAAGATGATAGTCTGCATGGAAAGATGTCAGACAGGGCACAGGACTTGCAAAGAGGTCTGCCTCCTCTAGCAGTGCATCAAGTAGTTAAAAAAATGAAACAGTGAATTTGATGCTGAGTTTAAACAGTAGCAGCAACCTAATAACTCCACCTCCTGGGGTCTAACTCACCTGGAAATAGAAAGAATCTGAAATCATCACTGGTTTATTTAACCTGCACCTGGGTGGCGTGTTCAGCTTCAGATGTGGCTTTGGTGTCTTTTGAACTTGGAGGTCACCATCTTTCTCTTTAAACACTTCAGTAAGAGTCCTACCAAAAATTATACCAAGTCACACAGAGTCTAATGTACATGAGTTTTCATATGAGTCTCAGAAATACCATTGTCTTACTCTTGATTACTTGTCTTGGTAGGGTTGGGCCCACAGGAATTACGGCAATGTAGTTTATTCAGGTAAATTGAGTCCTTCAGATATATTTATGAGGACCATCTATCTTGAAAGAATTTTTAAGTTTTTTCAGCACTAAGTTTAGTTTGGTCACATGAAAAAACGTGGTATCTCCTTATTTTTCTAAGCCATTCATCATTTTCATTCTTGTGGTTTCAGGATCTGTGTATAATATGACTCTTGTTACTGTGATTTATGGCTTTAGGTGAACAATATGCTGTATGTGGTGTTAATTGTACTGGATGGAATCCAGAGGCATTAAAATGCTCGTCTTCCCTCTGTGCTAATGAGCTTTGATTTCTAACTTGTCAGCAGGGATTATTTATTAAAGCATCAAGTTTGTGATTCTCCACAGGAGCTTGAGTGTCAACACTGCCACTCAAGGACCCTCCATTCCCTGCTCCCCAACATAGTTTTGACATGAGGAAAATTGGTTTGTGCTGAGACTTGGCTTAGGCAGTGTCTGAATACATGCTTTGGGCATTAAGGGTATAATGGGAATAAATACAGGAGTTCAGGAATGGCTACTAAAAGAGGAACTGGTCGGCTTTGGGAAAAAACACCTTATAATGATACTCCTGATCAGAGAATGACATTTAAGGTATTTTCTTTGAAGTGGATGGAGTCATTATGTCTATAGGTTTGAGCAGGTGGTGAGAAATTCAGATCTCCTAATATCTAATAATAGCTCTGAAGGAGTTTCCTTCTCTGGTTTTACAATAGTCAATTAACTTTCCTACTTAGATTTCCCATTTCCCAAACAGGGCTACATGCTTATCTCAGATAAGAATAGGCTAATTGGTTAACATCCACAGAGCAGATGTACTAGATAAAGCTAAGTACTGTCTTTTGTAAGAAGTAACTGGATTTTCTTCTTAGTTATAAAAAAAATAAATTAGCTTTGACTTTTTCTGATCAGTGAAGTCTGTCTGATGTGACAGTATTTCTATCAAACACTTCCGTCAAATAGCAAAACAGTTGCATATACTCTCTGAAAAGAAACTAAAACCTTACATTAATATGTCGATGTGGTAACATTAAAAAATTAAAGGATAAGCAGACAGGATGTGAAGGAAAGAAAATGTAACCAATGTAAATTCAGCTGTGAAGTGTTTCTTATGAGATGCACTTGATATCATTAAATGCAATACATTCTGCTGCAGATTTAACTGGAAAAACAGGATTTAAATATATGAATAATCAAGGCAGCTGCATCAGTGTTATATCTGGTTCCTTATATTGTAGTTGACATAAAACTTTAGGACTTTTTTTTAATTACCTGGTTAATCCAGTAAGTCTTTCCCATTTTTTGAAAGCTAGAATGTTTATGTTTGCTGCATGTTTTCATTTTTTTAACTTTCTAGTTAGTGTTGTATTGATATATTTTATTTTATTTTATTGCCATGTTTGTTTTGAATTAAAACCAACCTGTCTGCACTTAATAACATGAACAATTAAATATTCTCACTGTGCCAGCTGAGTGTCCTCAGAAGATTTTTTTTTTAATTGCTTTATATGTTGCTTTTAATTACATTCCTTTCTCAAGCGATTGTATCCTCATGTAGGCCCCATTCCTGCAAGCTATCCTGGCGCAGAAACAGAGAGTTAAAGGCAGAAGGGTGCTGGGAAGGACTGCCAGGGGAAAAAAAGGCCTTTCAGTCAAAACAGAGGGATGCCAGGAAAGCTCTAAGCTTTGCAAAGGCTTCTCTCTGGTGAAAATGCCAAAGAAAGCGTCAAATTATTTTGGAGGTGTGAGGAAGCAGTAGGCTGTAGTTACCCACCTCGACAATCTATCTCCTGAAGGACCAGAAGGAGCTATGAAGTACAGGAAGGGTCTTCCTTTTGGGAAAAAAAAAAGTATAGCACACCTAGGGCTGGCCCCAATGAATTCCTCTTTTAGGACCACAGGGTTAGAGTTCATCTGTTGCTTGAGGAGAGAGGTGCGAAAGTGGCATGGTGTCCCCAGGGAGACCTTGCAGAGAGGAGCTGTGATGGCCAGGAAGAGCCAGTGCGCATCACCAGCTGCAAGACTATGACTTGGAAAGGAAGAAAAGCTGGCAGGGAAAAGTCCACCCTGGTCATCCAAATTTTACCTTAGGGGGGAAGAAAACTGCTGATGGAATATTTTCACATCAACAAAGTTAAAATGCCTGTTACTTGTATTGGGAAAGGGTGTTTGCACCACCTTTCAGCAACTGCAGAAGTGAATTGTGCAGAGACCAAGCCCTGTTCCATGCCAAGATGGTAAGTGGTGTGAATTTTTGTAGACTTGAGTTAGAGGAAAGAAGGGAGTTTAGTAGCTCTGGACTCAAATGTATCTATTTTTAATGACACACCCCCCCACACACACCCCAACGCAGGCCTCAGGCTCTGTGTTTTAGAAACACCAGCTGGTGGTAGTGGTTTGATGTACAACAAAACCTTTCAAGTTACAGGAGTTGGGAGAGAGACATAACTGTAGCTATGCCTGACAACCGGCAATAGATTGATTACGAACTAACACAGATGATGAACTTCTGTTATCCCACCGGCTGGAGCCAAGAAACCAAACATGGGCAGCCCTAAACCTTCAGTTAGGTGAGACTATCCCAATTTACTGAACATCTACATGCATAAGCCAAACCACTTCAGCATGCCTTTCCTGCACTTGTCTTCATTTCTCCAGCTCAGGCTGAAGACTGGAATACCTCTGGTGATAAAACTGTGCATCTTACTTCATATCTGAAAGTGCCTTAATTTTAGCCACTCAATCTTGTTATATTTTCTAAAATGAAAGTGGTTCTATTGTCTTTATTTGGTGTAGAGGCAGCTTGGCAGGTTCAAGCGTGATGAGGTTTAATTAAACAAAAACAACATTCATGTTTTCAGGGGTTTTTCCCTAGCAATCAGAACTAGACAGCAGTATTTCGTGGAGGGTTGTTTCCTTTTTAATGCAAGTGGCATTTCTGACATGATTGCATGATTCTGGGAGGCCAGGCAATAGTAGTTGACTACAAACAATTATTTTTTAAAGCAATATATTATTTATAAAGATTCTCACTCATTCCTGCCTTTCAATTAGAGTTTCTACTTATTCAGTTAGACCTCGGCAATTGAAAGAGTTAATTTCACATTCCACAGAAATGCAGTGGTGGAATCAGAATAAGCCTTGCATTAGAGATGCATGATTAGTTGTCTGGTAATGATGACCCTTAAAACCTTAACTTGGTTATTGATTTCCAAAATACAGTCTCCTTTTTATAAGAGTAACCTACATTCTTGATGTCAAGGTTAATGACATTACATTAACTGTATGCAAGTGCATATTGTTCAAATGATCTCAGCTTATCATGCAATCCAGATTGCTCCCAAGTGTCATCTCTTTATTTAACAACTAGCAGTCATAATTGATTTTTTTGTAATATTTTTAAAGCAAAGCTACCTCATAAGCACTAATGAGTTTGGCTGAATGTGTATATGAGAGAACACAAGGAAGAAAATTATGCAAATTTAATTCTGTCTTTCTTTAATTCTGTCTGTCCTTTGACTTTTAACAGATGAAAAATAGCTTTTACCAGGTGAGATGGTGTTGCCTTTATGGAAATAATTCTTGGAGGACCTCTTTGGCACAGTTTGTCCACTTAATCAAATTTTTCATGGAGTACAGCCAGTGTTGTGATCTCCATTTCAGGTTGTGTCTACACAAGGTAAAAAAGAAACAGAAATGAGCTGTGTTTTCTCCTTCTGCAGTGATTTTCTCCCCGCAAAGTGGTTCCCACTCATGTCACTTCAGTGAAGAGGCTGATGTTTGGCAGCTTTTGATTTCTTCTAGGACTCAGTGCATCTCTAGAGGAAAGATTAGCAAAAGTGTGTGCAGAGCTGCTATACAATATTAGATATGGGGAAACAAATTTCATTTCTTTTAGTTCCTTACCATGAGAAAGGGATGCTGTGGCACATGTATCTAGGTCTGTACACAGGGTCCTCTGTGCAACCCAAGTCTGAAAGCTGGCAACTGCACCTCTTTCTATACCCAAAGGTGCAGGAGAGCTCAGGTCTACATTCTGGAGCAGGATGTGAGGGACAAGGCTATTTTCCTAGTAAAACCTTTTTCTGGAGGAGTGAACAACAATAAACTGAGGAGACAGAGGAGAATTGTTTTTATGACAAAATGTTTAACAGAAGGAATGTGAAGACTGTCTTTTCTGTAAGTGTCACCGTAATATCAACACAAGAATGCATTACTATTTATTTCTTGCGACACACTAATGCATCTTTAAACCAAATTTCTTGAGTGAGCATAGATGAAGAGCATAGTTTTCTATGTATATATTTTGCAGTAGTATGTATGTATGTATGTATCTACAAAGAAGCATGCTCTCCATCTGGTTTCCCCATTCCTTTTTTTCTTCATCCTTGCTATTAGATATATGTGCTGTACACAGCAATAAGAGAAGGAAAGCAGATGAGTCATTGCACCTAGTAGGTTTATACTGCTGTAAGCTCAAAAATTAAGATAATAAAAGTGCAGTAATACTGCATAGAAGCAGAAGCACAAAAGCCAGTATGTGCCAAAAATAAGACAATGATAACTAATTCAGAGAGTAAGTTAAGTTTCTTTGTCAAATCATGTATGTAGCATATATTAATGCTAAAGCAGCCAAAACAAGGGAAAGCGAGCCCACCTGCATCCACTTGTATAAGAATTATGTTTGTGATTTGCTGAATACAGATGTCCTTTAGCCACACAAAAAATTGGAATGGGAGATCTTAGGTTTATAGTCTGCACTGTGCAGTAGCTGAGATTTTTAATTTTTCTCATTTGACTATGATTCCCAGACTGAAAAATTTTCCCCTCGTAAATAATTCAGGTTCTTTTCCTATGACTGCAGCACAAGCCTGTTTTTCTACCTGCCAGCACTTATGTGTGCAGCATGGTATGTAAAAGAGTGCCCAAATAAGGTTATTTATTAAAATTATTGCTATGAGAAACTTAAAATGCTGTGGGTACCATTTCTTTGTTGTAAATGCCCTTCCACAACTTCATTTTGAAGACACTTTTCTTCCAATACAAGTCATCCATGAGCCCACACAAGAGACGCTAACTGACACTCTACTCCTGGCTACCTGGTATTATTGAGAGAGAAAATAAATGCACTCTCAGAGTGAGGACCCCAGGACAGGGCATTTGGCCGTGGAGGTGCAGGGGGTTGCATGTTGCTTTGTTGAAGTGGTAGCATGTCCTTAGAGAGCCCCATGAGCACACCCTAAGGTAGGTGCTCATGGCTCCCCTGGCTGTGCCACCAGGTTCCTGCTCTCAAATGGGGACTGAGGGGTGGAAGGTGTTGGCAAGGGAACCTGGTGGGTGTGATAGCTGCAACCTCCCCATCAAAACTGAAAAGCACTCTTCTCAGTAGAAGTGACCAAAGCCACATGTAGGAACTCTTTCCAAGGACCTGTTGGAGAGCAAGAGGAGATTACAGGAAAACTCAAGTCTTTAGTGTGTGTGTCTTTTTATCAAAAATAAACTTTTAACTTAATGTTCACAAAGCTTTAATGTATGGGTTGATATCTGATAACCTGTGAACAAGATACATCTCTCTGAAGTGCCACATGGAGAGATTGCCTATCTTTACTGTAAGAAAAACCAACTCCAATCCCAATTTCTAGTGCCTTGTCCTTGTGGAAGAAGCCTGTCCTGCAGGCTATAAATCTTCTCCAGAAGGCAAAAGTGCTGCAGGGGTGCTGTGAAGGTTGCAGCAGGACACCACCATGAGATGGGGAGCAATGGGTGACTGTGGTAGCAGCAGCAAGATTCAGAGGAGTAGTGGCAGTGGCAGTAGTGTTGCAGGGCTGCATAATAGGTGATGCGGCAGCGGCAGAGCATTCGTTTGGTAGTGGCAAATGGCTGGGTTGAGCTGAAGCTATACAGAGCATATTTAAAGACAGAGCTACTGTGTGGGTCTTGTAGCTAGAAACAGAGCTGTGAATGCTTTAGCTGAAGGAGGTAACAGAATTAATATATTTCATATCCTTTCAGAAAGAGACCTACCTACTTGCTAATCCTCTGAACTTAGGCAGTAAGCTTTGAGTGATGTATAAGCAGGTGTCCAGCAGCTAGCTACCACCTCACTCAGCTGAAAGAGACGTTTCAGAACTATTGTTGACAAATGTTAGACATCAGTAGTCTAATCTAGTGAAAATTATTCAGATTTTCTAAGCTGATTTTAAAATTATTATTCTTTCCCAACTCCCACAAAAAAAAAAAACAAACCAAACCAAAAACCAAAAAACAAACCGCACCAAAAAAAACCCCCGCAAACAAATAAACCAAACTGTTTACTGAAATCTTTCTTGCTAAATCCTTTTTTTGCCACCCAGGAAACATTGCTTGGTCTTAAGCCCTCAATTTCATCTGGTTTCTTACATTTGAGCAGCGTGAGGAAACACTTCAGTGTTTCTGATAACGGTCTCTAGAAAATGAACCTGGCACTTCTGCTGTCTGACACTGCCTGGCATACATTCAGCAGAAAGGATACAAAAGCTTTTATCTTAGTGCTTCTAAAAGTAGATCTCAGTCCTACATCTAATTCTGAGCAGACACTGGGATTTGCCCACATGCAGTTATTGGAAAAAAATGGGGCATACATTATAACTGATCTGTGACAAGACCTTCTATGCTGATGTTAATTGAATGTTTTTTTCAGGATATATTTTCAATGTTGTTTCTCTCTGCTTGTCCAACTTGAATACTCCTGAGAACAAATTCTCCTGAGAACGTCAAGATGACAAGAATTAGTGCCTGTTTGCATTAACCCAAATTTTACTGTCACTTAATTAACTATGATTAATTTCATGAGGCAAAGGAGAAGCATCAAGTTATTTTCAACAGCTCTGTACTGATGAGTTCAGAAAAAACAGGTCGTGGCATTGCATTGTTGATTACAATACAATCCAGCCAAAAGATGCATTGTTTTGAAGGCAAGGTTTATTCTTCAGCCTCTGACAGCATCCTGGTAAATTGCCAGTGACAGTAACCCCTAGAAACCTCACTTAAGAATCATGAACCTAAAATACACTCCCCCCCCAAATTAAAATTAAAAACAAAGGAGAAAATATTACCCAGAATTATTCAGTAGTCATGAACCTCTGTCAGCTTTATTTGGATAATATATTCTCAGTGTTGCAGGGAGAGAGCAGCCTGGTTTTATATCGGTACTACTCCCTATTAATCTCACAAATTTAATACACCATCTTGATCCACTGTCAAAAATAAACCCATAGGTTGATTAGGATACCTTTTAGGTCTCACAAAGTAGATTAAACAGCTGTAGGCTAGTGGCAAAAGCAATAGATGTGGCAGGCCTGGCATTTTAACTAAGTTTCTAGAAACATCTAAGCTCTCTAAGTGCTCATTTTCAAATCATTGCAAAGGGAAAAAATGAAAGAAATTAAAATCAAATTAAGATTGATATTGTAACTTTCCTGAGTTCTTCATTGGGAAACCCAGGATTTGAGACAGCAGGGTGGGTTCTTGGTGGCTGCATGTGCCAGGTGATGATCTAATCCGAAGAATTAGGGTAAAGGGAGTGATATGAAAATAGACAGAAAACTGATGAATGATTTTCTCCAATGGATGTGACTGTATAATCTTTCTAAAAGTTCAAGGGAAAGCATGCACATCTGTTTTTCTTTTGCTAGAAGGGAATGTTTCTTTTTCTCTCTGTCCTTGTGGTCTGGAAGCTCCATAAGGGACCTCTTACTCCCTTTTCCTCACATACTAGTAGGGGGGCAGAAATGAAGTAAGAATTTCTAAGCAGCGAGCTCTTGAATGAAAGCAGAACAAGGCAATGCTTGGGTGGGACTTCTCCTACTCTCCCCTCTTTCCCACAAGAGTCTTTGCCTTTGTATGCGCTCCTGTTCCTACTTTCTTCTGTGGCAGGGAGGAGACCTTAGCTCACAGCTCCTCACTAGCAAAGGAGGATTGGAAACTATGACATAAAATGGAGGAGCCACAGATGAAAAAGGGGAGGAAAAGAGAGCTGGGAAGAGGAAGAACTGGGCGTATTGAAGGCTGGAACAAGGACAGTCAGGGACTGGTATAGGAAAAGACAGAACAATTATAGCAAAAAGTAAATAAACTCACTAAAACTAAGAAGTAGGGATGAGAAAATGGAAGGAGAATAGAAAAATTTTAGGTAAAGGAAAGCAGAAATTTGTAGGTGTCATTTTTCTGGATCTGTGTTTCTATTCTGCATTTAAAATAGTAATTAATTTTTTTATATATATTTAAAATATTTCACCTTGATTTTTTGTGGGTTTTTTTTCTGTTTTATCTTGCCTTTTGAGGACTCTTTAGGTGGTCTTGCAGTGCATTGAGAACTGACTATTCAAAACCAATTTTTGTTTTGGAGAAGACATTTTTACACGCATTTCATAGAGCTGTAGTTTCATTTTAGTGTGGAATAGGGAATAGACAAACTAATCAGGAAGGCTGATCTAGTCAGGCCAGGGAAACCAGCATTTCGTTCTCTCCTTTTGTCCTCGTTTGGCCAAATTATTTCATATACAGAGGGAAATTATTCTGCTGCAGACCAATGCTGAGGGCAATAATCCTGCTATGAATACTGCTATGAACACTTCCTTCGAGGAATTTTCTTGTTCACTCAAGGAGTGAGAGCTCTACTTTTAGAAAAGCTTTCCCTTGCCTATTCATTTTAACTGGAGTTTTATGCACGGAAAGAAAACCTTTTCCATTACAGCTGAAGCAATAGGAAACAACTGAAGGAATGAAATGGCCATGGGTGACCACTAACTGAGGTCACTCTCCTCGAGCATTCAGCAGAGCAATCATTTTAAGGAGAAACAATTTGCAAGTAGCACCATGTTTTCACTGGACTACAGCCTTGCCATTTGTAATATCTGGCTATGGTCTTTGCTTGTGAGGTCTAGTGCCCTTGGTGGGTTTTAGTGGAGTCCATTAGGCTAGTTACATAGGCTTTAAGAGCATTTCAATCTTAGCCACATAATTATAATGTGCTTTGTCATCTGCCCAGCCTGGGGAGAGTAGTTAGTGTGAGTCATGTGAATTAGAACTTGATATTTCATAACAGCATTGGTGGTTTTCAAACAAATTTCTTTCTCCCCTCCTTCTCTCTCTCTCTCTTTGAATACACTGTCAACTGGTTTCTGTTTTCCTGAAGTGAAGGAGATAAAGCAGTCTGTCATCCCCTTCTCAGTCTCCAGTCTGCATATGGAAACCATTGCACAACACAGTAGCAGAGCGAAAAGGTGTCAGCTGAGTGTGTGACATGTCTTCATGCAGTGGCTAAACACAATAGAAGGACATTTTATCACTTATTCAGCATTTATTTAACTATTTCTAGAATTATATCCTTGGTCAAATGATTTCTAATCTAATAGCAGGAATGATCTTATAGAATTTTAAACACTTATTCTAAATAATTATGCTGCTGTAAACATGTACTTTCTTTCTCCAATAAAAAACCTAAATGAAACGTTGTAAATGTGAGACTGTAGAATAACAAAATAGGACATTTAAAATTTAGCTTTAGCTAAAAAATATAAATACTTCCTTCAGTATTTTTAATCTACAGAGCAAAGCTTTGTCCTTAAAGGCTTTCACAGCCTCATTTTTCTTTCCAAAATGAAGCAAACCCTGTTCTCAAGAAACCCAG
Source organism: Falco rusticolus (assembly GCF_015220075.1). Classification (NCBI taxonomy): domain Eukaryota; kingdom Metazoa; phylum Chordata; class Aves; order Falconiformes; family Falconidae; genus Falco; species Falco rusticolus. The sequence continues at coordinate 42,381,477 of NC_051191.1, read as the reverse complement.
ACCCATCCGGCCAGTCAGATGCATGACTGACCAACACCGAAACCAGGCTGGATTTAATTCAGGAGTAATAAACATTGTCAAAGATAAAGTGTAGTGCTAGCTTTATGTTGTAATACGTCTGCATCTAAACCCATCCAAAAGGTGACATACTGAGTAGGCAAAAAGCAATAAGATTTTCTTTTCCACCTTCTATACATAGTTCCATATATGAACCATACGGACAAAGGTGGAACACTTCCTCTGGGATCTCCAGAGCATTCCTTTCAGTTTACTGCCAAGGCAGAGTCTGTCGTGAGAAATCCCAAGGCAGTTATTATGAAGGCTAGGAATAACAGTTGTGGACAGGCGTTGAGTTGACCACTGGTGGAAAACATAGATACCTAAATATGAGAGATGAAACTATGTATCAGTGATGGGGCAAAGCAATCCTTTGATCCAGAAAACATTTATTTTCTTTGGCAATTAGAGTTAGGGGTTTTTGTACCAGTTTATATCAAAGTGACTAGAACTTTATCTAAAACATAATTTATGGTATTCCTGGGCTGAGATAATCAACCGAGTATGGAATAAGGCCCAACACGTGCTTTCTTCCCAGCTACAAGTTTTATGTCGATAATGTTTTGAATAACATTTGATAATTATGAAAGTATTTGGTTTCTTGATGTTTGTGCAAATGTGTTGTGTTTGCAAACGTAATTTTTGTCATAGGTACATTACTTACATAAGTAAAGTTTGGTACACACATGCCATGTTTCAGTTCACAGTTATTTCTGGATGTCTATTCAAACATTGGTTAGACTAGTTTAATGTCATGTGGTTTGTCTCTCAGTTAAAGCAGGTTAATGTATAATATGTAGAATATTACGGCAGTTTGGCCATTCTAGCTTGAAATTTTTCACTGCGTGCCCATAGTCACCGTTCCCTTCTAGCCTGTGAAAGCAGCTTGCTTGTGCATCACAAATAATGTACTATTTTTAGAGGGGGGAATAAAAGAAGATATAATTGCAGAAACCTGAAGAAGAAAGACTATAGACAAAATCTCATTTATACATATTAATAATGTTCTATTTTAGCCATTAATGTCTGTTTCTAAAGACATGTAAGTCATTGTTCACGTGCTTCCTCAGAAAAAGTTCCTCACAGGCAGTAGGTTGGGGAGCATGACTTTGCTCCAAGAAATCTTGACTTCATGACAAGACATATATGAGACATATTATCATTAATAAGGCCTTTCTTTGGCACCTATGTGTAAATACAGGATGTTATTTGCTCTTCACCACTTCACCAATGGTCAGATCCTCAAAGAGGCTTAATCACCTTAGAATTAGGTGGCTAGATTCTGATGCAGGATCCAAAATTCTACATGTGCATGGGTTACCTCTGTGGTGCATGGAGAAAACCAGACACCCCAGAAAGAAATCTGAGATAAGCAGTAGAGCAAGAAAGGAGCTGCTTAAATTGAGCACACCTATGTTTTGAATTACCAGTGGGAACAGTGTGCTGGCTGAAGCACCATGACAGCACAGCTATTTGTGATGCTGTAACACAAAAAGCATTGGGCATCTGCTGAAGTATAAAGTAACTTTTTTGCAGATCTGTTCTCCCCTCTCCTCTCTTCACTCTGTGATCTCTTCCAGTACCTGAGGAAAATGACCTGTAGCAAATGCAACAGTCAGCAGTAGGACAGAAAAGGGAGAAATCTGCTGTAGGCAAATACAACACAATGTTAGATATGCTCTCATATTTTCCTAGCTAAGTCACTGCTGTACCTGAAGGACAATGAGATTCTCCACAAAAGTAAAAAGGAAAAAACTTGAAGGGGGAAATACTATGTCTAGCACAAGGTAAGCTGCTCTTGCTCAGGAATCAATCAGCAGGAAAATACCTAATACATAGATAAAAGAATTGCTGTGCATTGAAATGTGTCTTAAATCTGGCATCTACTGCTGCAAATAGCACAACCAGGCTGGCATTTGCAGCCACTAACTCCCTCTTCCAGGAAAGCATCACATACTATTATTCTTCCTCCCTTTCTAGTCACTACTTTAGCGACGAGAAAATAAGAGGCTCATTCAAATTTCTCCTCCCAGCTTGCACCTATATGGCTCAGGTCCTTAAAGTGTGCCCTAAGCCCTGTGTCTGCTGGCTGTTCTAGGATGCAGACAGTATCTGTCCTTGTATTGAAGCTGAAGACAAGGTCAGACAAATCGCATCCTTACTGAAACAAAAAGAGGGAATTACTCTATCTTATGCTGATTAAATTACTCGCTTGGATAATTGCATTTATTCAAACAATCAAAATCTAGGGTACCTGAAGAGCTCTAGTACCTATGGGGATGTGAAAAGGTTTGGCTTTGCAGCTTTGCACTTGCAGTCATAAACACGCACTACTCATTTGTGTTCTTTCTGGTGCATAGTCACCTTAGCAGGAGCCTTTCACCGTTTCATCGGGAACAAGGGAAACCTCTTTCACTGGAGACTCAGTCCTACACTGGTGGAAACAGTGGCTCTTACCCATGTTCATGAGGATTCTTGAAGAGCCGAAGTGTTTATACATGGTATTTCATGGGCCTCAGCTGTGCTAGAAGCATAATGAAGAGCTGGCCAAGTGATCCCAGGAAAGGAGGGAGAATTTAAAAGCCTTGAGGATTTATGATTAGTGAAATCCAAGTGAAATACAAAGCATGGGCCAAATGCCAAGCATAATAGATGTATTGTTGCCTTCAGGGCTCATCTTAGATGTATAACACAGATCCTGAAGATTTTTTTCTGGTTGATTCCTGCTTTTTTTCCTAGCTCAAACTTCCTTAAATGGAAATCAGTCAACTGGATTTAATGTGAATGAATGCAATTACTATACTTGCTCCTTTGACTGTACGAGTACTATTTATTTCTGCTTCATGGTTTACACTGCATAGCTCCCTGCAACTTCATTTTTTTCTGATTCAGACTGTGCTTTTATCAAATTTGTCTGCCAAATAAAAATGTGGCTTTGTTCTGGTCCTCATCCAAAGGCCACTGAAGTCAACGGGTTCGTGAAAGGTTCAGAGCCAGTTATCAGTGTCACTACTTCCAGCCACGTTCTTTTCATGTAGCATATTCTGCTTTTATAGTTATTTTTTGCTAATATTAAAACAAAACCTCCATCACAGTGCAGTGAAATCTATTTAATATTCAGATTTTGATTTTCCTTTTTATAAGTAACAGGTTTTTTCATACCATTCCTTATCTTGCTGGGATGGTATGTGAATCCAGTGAGTCTAATGATAAATTGTTGAGCATAAATGGAACTTTAGTTCTCTATGTCAATGAGTAATGTTTTGCTGCTTAAATAAATATTACTGTGAAATGTATCCTTGATTTACTGAGTCTGTACTAAAATAGATGAGTAACATTGTTCTGACAGCATTAAAAAATGGTCAATCCATTTTCTTGCATGACATGTGGGAAACTGGCATTCAGAGTGAGTATTTAAGAATGTTTCGTTCATCCTCACCGTTAGACTTCCTCTTTTTTGAAACAGAATTGTAAAAACATTGATTTAACTTCCTTTAAATCAGTAAAGTGTATTCTCCCATGTAAGATTCCCCCCCCCCCCCCCCCCCCCCCCCCCCCCTTTATTCTTTGCATCTAAACCTAATAACATGATCTGCTGAATGTCTCATTTTGGGTTGCTTTTGAAGCTCCCTATCCATCTTTGTACTGTTCAGCTCCCATCTGTTACAAGCCATCATTCAAAAAATTCTGCACTTAATAAATTAAACAGATGAACTGTACTTCCCTCTGCTCCATTTGAAAGGAAGAGGCCAAACCAACCTATCTCCTGAACAGCCCTTCAGGCTTCTCCATGTTACCAATATTCCACAGCAGCCTGCAAGTTTATGGGACACAGTGGGAAAATGAAAGAATAGCTCTGTATGTCACATCAGACAGATACCCAGTGCAGTGTCACTGGCTGCTGTGAGCAAGATCAGTGCCAGCAACAGCAGGCGTCTGTCAGAGGACATCCAAAAGCCTAGCTGTGCCCAGAGACCTGAAATCTCCCCATGCTGAACCTGGATTTGCCTGTAGATCCTTGGGGTCCCACTAAACTCTTCCCTTTTTAAACAACCATCAGTTCAATGCTGTGGCATTTCAAAAACACTTTCATCCTTTTTCTGTAGACAAGAAGGCTATAAACCCCCAAACATTTTAATCTGCTTACTAGCCTTTAATTACCTCAACTGCCAATAGGTTCTATTACTAGTCCAAAGAAAATACTGGCTGTTGTGTATTTTTTTAACTGATTGATGAAGCATATTTGTGTAACATTAGGTCATATCTGTCAGTTTAACTTCTTAGCTGGCAACTACACTGTTAATTAGCAATATTGCTGATAACCTCTATTTTATATAACCAGCAAGCTGTTTTTCTGTACAAGCTGGCAGTGGAAAACAAGAAAAGGATATTTCCATCGCGCCACAAGTCTGAAGTAAGAATAATCAGAGTAATACACACTACAACATTCTCTGGGGTTACTATGTGTAAAACATGCTTTATTTCTTGACAGGCAATATTTTCTTAGGTGTTCTTATTGTGGCTTCCTTTCTTTTCAGTCTTACAGTATACTCATTCAATGTTATGTCTCTGTTTTGGATACTCTCTGAGTCTGCAGTCAGGTCAGTAGCATATTCCTGAGGTTGCACATTTCCTGTTGTAATACCCTGTTTTCAGCTTCTCACAACTCTTCCAAACTTTCTCCCTTTGGAATGAAATTTTCCATCTAATTTTTTTTTTCCCAAAGAATGTTTCAGCTAAAGCTGTACTGCCAGTTTTGAGCATGAGGTGTGGGATGAAGAATGTATTTCTACCTGTCTCAAAACTGCACAGCATCTTTTATTTTAAATGTTGGACTGCCTTCTAACATTTGAAGCTGGGATATGAAGTTTCACAAAAGGATAAACCTTATATCAGGAGCTTGTCTTTTACCGCCACTTTAAAAGTTCACCTTTGGCTAAGTGACATCCCTTTGTAATACCGTAGTTCAAAACTTCTCAGAAGAAAGTGGTTGGAGTTCACCAATAAAATTATCCAGAGATGAGACGTCTCCCTGTCCAATCTCCCAGAGCACACCTAAGGACCTTTCAGCCTTCAGCGTCTGTATGTGTTTAACTTTGCATCAGTAATTTTGCACTGCATTTCCAAATCTGAAACATGGGAAAAATATAAAGTCTGTGTCTCAGAGGAACTTTTGTGAAACTATGTCATGAATGACAGTGAAGCACATACATACTGTAGTGAAAGGCATTGTAAAGAACTCTTGAGTATGTGAATAATCCTACTTTTACTAGCACAGCTTCATCAGTGAAGAAGAAAGACAGCTTGGGCCCTGCACTGAACAGTGGAGAGAAGATAAAATCGTGTGTTGCTGCTCATGGACTGAGTACCATCAGCTTTTTGCACTAAGAAAGGATCTGTGGGAAGGAAAAAAGGACATAAACATGTGATGAAAGATGGCATCCCAGGGCACATGCACTGCCTTGTTGCTTAAAAGTTGTGTGGGCATTAGGTCATGCATTTTCTAATGCTCCAGAGCTCTTAATAATGGTCTTTAATCTAATCTCTGTTAACTATCTGACAACTGATAGGTGAATAAGAATGTCTTTGTAGTTAAAGTGCTGACCTGGGACCTGGGGACAGCAGGCTCCTTTTTGTATTCCACCATATAATTTTTTGTAGAAACTAAATCTATAAAATCAGTATAACATAAAAAATTACAGTTTATATGCTCATTGTCTATCACATCTATTTGATGGGGTTTGTTTCAAATTTTTTGGGGAGGTTCTTGTATCTGCTTCAGTTTTTGTCAGTCTCAGCTGAGACCTTTAGTTGTCGTTTTAAAAGAAATAATGACTTGGTGAGCTCTTTTCAAGGCTCACTGAAACTAAACAAAGCTTTTCCAGTGAATACAGTGACATTCATGACAGCTGTGGGAGCTTCTCTCTGAGCAAGCTCTTAAGCACTGTATCTCTGCTCAGAAGGGCTAAAAAGGCCAGAAGCTAGTCTATTTATCTTGAGAGGTATTTAAGAGGTTCAAAGTAAATTAGATGTGCAGTTGTCAGTGGATTGATTACATCTCCCAAAAGGTAAAATACATTCAGGACATTTGCAAAGGGCTGCCAGATATGTCTGTGAGCCTTTGGGAACCTGCACTCCCCAGCATGAGACAGGCAAGGTACCAGGTGGGACACGTTAGGATGTGCAAGTGGCACCAGGGCCCTGTGTTCAGGCAGCTGGATTGGCTTCTGTGCTTCTAAGATACAACCAAAATTATTTAATAAGGATTGTTTTGTGCATTACCAATGCACTAATGTAGCATCGGCTGGGGTTTCGCGGTAGAGTAGTAAGTGTAGCCTTAAAACTTTGTCCCAGGGTGTAACTCTTTGTACAGCTGCTAGACTCTTTTGCCAGTGAAAAGACATTGCAGTCCCAGAGAAAATATGGTTTGTTATACCTCTTAAATTTCATGTTGTAGGCCGAAATTAAGTACAAGTTTCTCCTGGTTTAATGAGCATTTTTCTGATGTTTACAAAAAGCTACCTCTCAAATCTCAACTTCAGCATTTCTAGTTCTAAGAATTACAGCAAAAAGCAGAAAGAGTGTGGACAAGGCAAAAACAGTTATGCAGAGATTCATGTTCCACTGTTTAACTAAGCAAAATTCCCCAGTAACTTCAGCTTGTGCACAGAAATCACACCTCTGAGAGATACACCAGGAAGGCAATCTCGTAACTTGTAGCACAGCAGTACTTCGGAGAATGTTTTGTACCCTGAAGCAGTGGTATTAAATCACTGAGCCAAGAGAAGGAGCTACATTTTCATTAGGTATACAGCTTTCCTCTGAGAGATTTCAAGACCTGCAGTCTAGTGGATGGCACTGTAACAAACACAGCTGTATTTCTCTTAGGTTGCCTGAGGAATTCTGTGCCCTTGGTTTTAGCTGTGAGATATTTTCACGAACTGCTGTTTATTTTCATTGTCTTGGGTTTTTGCTTCCTCCTTTTACAAACTGCTCTTTATTTTTCCTCAGGTGCTCTGTTTGTTTGTGCAAGCAGCATGGCCAGGAAGCCACCATCACCTTTGCTGGTGAGGCAGAGATGGAGCAGGCTGTGGCTGGGGTCACAGGTACCAGGTTGTGCCAAAGCACTCACAAAGTGTGTGGCACAGCCACCGCTGCCCAGGGCTGAGCTCCTGGGTGGACCTCCTCCAGCCCCAGCCTTCATGCTGAGCCCTGCACTGCCATGTGTGACTTCGAACAGGCATTTCAGCCTGCTCTGATCGCAGCGCCTATGTGTTCAGAATGATGGGGTAATTTGCCTGTGAATGCCTGATTCTTTGGTGTTCCCTGGGTTTTGTTAAATGTTCTTTGAACTTTAAGAGAAAACTTTTGAGTCAGTACAGGGGACAACACCACCTCCCTCTTTCACTGTTTTGATTTTTTTTTTAGCAATTAGTACACATGTTTAAGATTCAGTTGGTGCCAAGAAGGCCTTTGATTGATTCCTACAAACAGTAAAGAGGATGTAAGTGGTGTGACCCCCTTTTAAAAGTGGTAGACCTTTTTCAAAATGTTGAGAAGGTGGGAGTGTTGAAATGTGCCTATAGCAAGGAGAGCTGATAGCTGCAAAGCTTCTCCATGGCCCAGAGTATAAACAAAAAGGGAAGTTCAGCTTGAGGTTCCACCTACTTCCAAATAAATAATGCCATTATTTTTATTGCAGAAGTATTGTTTTATTATGATATTATTGTAAACATGCATTTAAAAAAATTAAATCAATTTGAAACAGACCTTTTTAAGGTGGTATACATAGAGAGAGTAATTCATAGGAAGACAGAAGCAAATAAAGAGCCAGTCTTGGTGTATCTGTCACATACACTACACAAATGTTCCCTTGCACGGCAGTCACAGCAGTGCTGTGAGTTACAGGTCAAAGAAATAGTAGGTCCTACCAAATCCTCAAATTTTAGTATACAATTCAGCACTGATGACAGGAGTTCTCTTTTCTTAAATAGATGAACCAATAAAAATATATGTCCTCTGTTATTCATAGACTATTACTGCAGCAGCAATATAGTGTAATTCATTGATAAAAGGAAAAGGTCTCTGATGAGAAAATTTCCTCCATTGCTCCCTTTGGGAAAGAGCAGCAGGAGGATGACACTGGATATGCAGAGGTTCTATCACGTTGACTTCAGCGTGAGCTGGCTCACACATCTGTGCCAGACAATTTTCTGCAGTGACTTGATGGTGCTGAGACACTTATTGTAAGCCCTTCTGAGGACTTTTCATGCTGTAATCCTTCACACACACCTTCTTCTGCACACCTTTTCTGCTTTATGTAAGTAGCTTTTGTAGGAGCAAAAGGGGCAGAACAGAGGAGGTATGCCAGCATAAAGCAGCATGTCTTTCATCTTTTGGGGCACAGTCTTGTCAGGGCGCAGTGTGCCATACCAGGAGAGCCCCTGGTGGGAGTATGTTTCGGGGAGAAAGCATGGCTCTGTGCTTTGAAGTAGTATACATACAGGTTCCCTTTGCCTTGATCCCGGGGCAACCCAGCCTGCCTGCTACCTGCAATGCACAGCTGATTTTCCACTTGCACGTCTGCCCCAAGGGCATACCGAGGAAGCCGTCCTGAGCCAGCTGATGAGGAGGGCACAAAGGGCCCTTTTTCCATCCACCTCCACCCAAAGGGCAGGAGCTCGTCGGGCTGCTGTTTCTGAATACCTTGCTGAAATCCTGTTTTAAATCTCCTAGAAACTAAGAAGCCCAGACTTGCTCCCAACAAAATCAATGGCAAATCCCTACAGATGATAGAAGAAAAAAAAGCAACTGCTCAACAGGTGTCCATTTTAATTTCCCAAATGAAACAAAAGGTGCAAACTGCATTTGACAGTTTTTCAACTAAAACTAATACTCACTTCAGCTTATGTCTGAATTATTTAAAATGCAGTAACATTCTGTTGCTCTATTGTATTCAGACACTCAGAATCCCTGCAAAATATTTATTTTGGATAGTCCCTATATCAAATTCCTCTTTTTATCAATAGAACAATATTTATGGAGGTCAGGCTGCCAACTTTGCCAGACAGACGCCCTTTGCATTCAAAAGAAAACATGATTCACCAGAGGATCAGGATTTCAGCTGCAAATTAAACTTTTGATAGGCTGAAAGATACAAGTCAATAAAGGAAAATTCTTGATAGCTTGAAAGGAATGTCTTCTTTTAGACTGCCAATATTCAGTTCTGATCACTAATATCTTAACTGATGGAAGAGATATCTTTTTTCTTTATCTAATTATATCCCAGAGGCAAAGTTTAAAAGAACTGGAAAGATAGTTATAGCCAATTGTGCTGTGTAAAGGTGTCAGCTTTTGTTATCTCTTTGAGACCATGAATATCTTGTAATGTATTTGTGCAGCACACAGGACTAAAGTGCTCGGACCCAAACCTCAAGTTCTCTAGATAATACATATAATTAGCATTAAGCACAGTAAGAAAACAACAGTGACAAAGGTAGAGATAAACTTACAGACTTGTGGCTTGTTATCTTTCAGTGCACAACCCTATCACATATACGAAAATAGACTAAGTCTAATAGCCACAATAGGAAAAATAAGCTCTATGCTGGAAGAAAAAACCAAAGATTTAGTGATCCTCATTTTTCAGAGCTGCTGCCCCTGGCCTTTACTGCAGATATCCCACAAAGTTATTTCTCATCTCTCTCTCAGTAGTACCATCGAAAATACGTAATGTATTTTTCATCGTGTACCCTCTTAATGATAATTAAATATCACAACCCTACCTTTCAACTAATTGCAATGTCCTTGTTATTTTTGGTTTTGCCCAACTATGATTTCAAACTAATGATCATTAGTAACAATAATAGTCCTCTACCCTTTTATCATGGCTTACATCTGCGGGACTCTGTGTTAAGCATTACTACGTGCATTACACCAGTGCTTACACTGAGTCACAGAGGTTAATTAACTTATTGAAGATCTCAAAGTACGTCAGTGGCAGAATCAGGAATAATGACAGTCAGCCCTGAGCTCTGCTCTCCCTGTCCTTGATGCCCTGACAGTTCTTGCTAAAGCGTTAGCCAGACTTTGCAAAATGCTATTAATCACTAAAAGCTGGACTTCTTTAGGAGAGTGTTATTTGTGCGGGAAGGGAAGGAGGGAGTAATTTCATTGCTAAAATGAAGCTGAAAGCAGGACTAATGGAAAAAAACCCCTCCTACTTGTCTGAATCACACTGCTTGAAGGCAGTGGGTGTTGCAGAGGATTGGTGGTGTTTGTGAAGGAATCTTGGGATGTTGTATTCGCAAAACCAGCCTGAAGAGTGATGTACTGAAATTCAAAGTTCCCAAACAGTACAAAATCAGATCCAATGACATTTTGCTAATCTCAGTGATGTCCTCTATGGACAACCTGGGAATGGGGTAGTTCTTAATACGCAGGCTGCCAAAAGACCATGTTCATCTGACTTTAGCCTCAGAGGAGGCTGTCACTTTTGGACCTTGTCCTAGTCAGCAGTGAATGCCTGCTTGCTCAAGCACACAGCCGGATAAATTCTGATGTTGTAGAGATCAAGAAAACTTGGAAACTTTAAAGTCTGATTACTACAGAAAAAGGTATTTTCTGTGTCTCTTCTCTTCCCTACCACCATGCTGATTTATTATAACATGAGAGCCTTTGACAGAAGGTGTTAATGCTGCTTCATATTCTCATGGGATGGAGACTGGCTTCAGTGAATTTAAACTGGCATTTTATGCTGGTGGTATGTTAATCTAGCAGTGACTTCAGGTTTTATTACAGTTTGGATCATTACTAATTTTGGCAAATTTTCTGGCTTGAAAATGAGCTATAATAAATTTGAAGCCATGCCTCTGCATATACCAGATAACACACTTGCCATCTAGATTTTCCCATTTAAGCTGAAATGCTAAGTTCTTTCATACCTCAGCTTATGTATCCCCCGTTTCTATTTAAAGGAGAAAAGCCTAACAGCAAAATATCAAATTAATATAAAATCTTTTGCTGTGCCTTGGTCCATTTTAAAACATAACCAAGGGCCAAATCTGTCTTATCTCACTTAGGTGGGGAGCCTTCTACAAGTTAATAGCAGACTCTTCTACTACATTATATGTTATCGATCTGAAACTTCTGTGATATAAGCAGGGCCTGATGCAGCTATAATACAGCTGGAGGGTGAAGGGAGGCAATGCCATAAAATAACTTAGTGGGCTGAACAGGGCAATACTAATAGGTCGGGAGAAAAAGCACATTCATTCTTTCTAAAAGTGCACCAGATTTTGACCATTTTTATCTCCCATTGATGTCACTGAAGCATCTGTCTGCTCAGCATTTCTAAAATTCAGGTTTCTTTCTTGAAAACACATATAGGTTTAAAAAGTAGTGATGAGGTAATGCAGCAGGCAGGAGCTGTATTAGCACTTTGACAAAACACCCCGTAACAAGACTATCAGGCTGTACGTGTCAATCCTCAGTGCAGGAGTAGGTAGTCATTAGAAAGTTGCGTTAGTAGACCAGAATTAATGTTCATGAATCCGTGATGATAGGCAGCTTAGAAACAATGTAGATTTAACTTGTCCAAATAAGCTTTAATGGTGTCATCTCTGATCTTCCAGGTCTGAGTCTCTCACAAAAAGATGAGTAGAAATTGTTGGTAAGATTCAAAAAATTAAAGAAACGTTTTCAAGCATCAGAAAATTATTTTTTTCTTTTCCATTTTTGGCCTCAGTAGGATGAGAACTATTAAACCAGGAAGTAGAAATTTGCTAATTCAGCACTCTTGACATTTCCAGAAACAGAAGAGATCAACACTTTTTGTGAACATTCTCCCAGGAGATGTTCAGCTAAACCGCACTCCCTCAAGTACTAAGATAAACACAAACAGTATCTTTGCTGTGGCTTTACCTGTATGGATTTTTCGGTTGTATTAAACCTACTTCTTGGTTTGGTCTCCAGAGAAAAGGAGATGTGGCACTGGCCTTCTCTGTGTGTATGCATGCCTGTACAGGTCTCCTCCTTTATCCCATTTGAACTCCCAGTTTCTATCAGCCCCATCTGGCAAATGTGTAGGAGACAGAAAGATCCTAGAAGTGTAATAAAACCTGGCAGACTGCTGGAAGACAGCCCCCTTCCCCTGGCTCTTCTCACCAAAGGACACTGCAATGTGAACCCCACCATTACTGGGCACCAGAAAACCTAGCCACCATCCATAACTCTCAGGAAAACCATGTTCGTTAGTTCTGCCAAAGTCCTCTAGCCAACCTGAGCATACCGTCCACCCACAAGAGTACTGGAAGGTCACTTCTTTTTCCTCTGAAAGTCCCCAAGCAGCATGGTTGCAGGCTCATGGGTGGCCTTCCACCTGCCTTGGGACATGAGTGAGGGAAGGGGACAGACAGTGTGGAGGCATCAGCCATGGAGCCTGATCCTGGCTCCCTGCAGTCCCTTTAGTGTTGTCCCCTTGCAGGTGTTACCCAAAATACTGTAAAAAGCCACTGTCTCCCCAAAGAGGTCACAGTTTCCAGCCTTGCTGAGGGCAGACCATGAGAACCCATGCAAAATAACAGTGAATCTCATTCACATACAAGGAAAAAATCACAAATTGGAGGAGGTTCTGTCTGCTTTTAGTAGGGATGGTGAATGAGAGGTGCTGATAGAAAGAATAATGTCCTAAATGTGGTTTTGGAGTAACTACTCAAGGTAGTGTTCCACACCAGACAGGTAAATACATCTTAATTTTAAGTGAAATAAAACACAAGCCATTCAGATGATTTAAGTTTACTCGTTGAATAAGCAATTGTATGTAATTTAATTCAGACTCATTAATAAGTAATTTGTGAAAGTGTAGCTTTAGGAAAATAGGACTCAGAGGAAAAACAAGGCTAAACAGATCAAGTGCTGGAAAAACTGCAAAATCCAAAAGCATATTTTCTCACTGCTCATAATATTTGCTATTATATTATGCTGATATTTTTCAAGATTTACTACTGTAAATGGCTGATCTATATTATTTCTACTGTCAAATACAAACATGAAACTCAAACGTAGCAAGTTGCTAATGGAGGAAGTGAAGCATATCTAGGAATCATGTTTGCTAGAGCACTAAAATGCTTCATTGCATGAGGAAATCTTTCATTCTTAGCACTGCATTATTTGTGTTAGCGTAAGCTGGATCTCAAAGGGACTTGCCTTGGGGTCAATTAAATATTTGGAGTGAGTATCACAATTTTCATATATGATTAACGCCAATGGAGTAAAGTGTTCCTTGACCGTCTTTGTTTAACCTGTTTTGTGCATGGAGGCAACAGGCATGGGATTGAAGAGGACACTCCAAAGTACATAAATTACAGTACATGTCATGAACAAATAGATTACAGAAAAGAAACAGAAGCATATTCTTATATTTTCATCTTAAGGTCCATACGAACATTAAGATCTTAATTTTTCATGTCCCTTTTGCGTCTATTGCTTCCATATTTCTAACCTGGTTTTTTGTACTGCGTCTGATAAGAGGCTAATAACACTGAAACAGTACATGGATTCCCATATTTCCATGAACTGATTGTAATATTTTAGCTACCGTTTTGAAATGGTTTGTTTCATTTTTGTCTTGTTTTCTTTGACTTACTAATACCTTTTTCCAGTTTGTGTCATGTTAAAATGCATAAAGTAATCAGAATTCTCTATACACATTTCTCAGGCAGATCACCTGGCTTAGTCATCTAAGGACAGCCACATTCTGGTGGCAATGATATTTAAATGTAATTTCAAAGGCTTAAATTTCCAGATTTACATAAGTTATGAAAATCCTACCACAAAATTCCTGCATTTTTTTTCTTTTTAGTTTGTCATATTTCACTCTGAGCTTTTCATATATGTTTTTGAACATGGTTTATTTCTCTTCCTTACCAGCTGATGTGCAAGCTAATACCATGCAATGTAGTAGTATAGTTTCCTAAATGCTGTGCAATGTAACACCAGCAAGAGACATGTAAAAGACAGAGGGGTGGTAATACCCTGAAGCATTTCTACTAATCTGAGCAGCTATCAAAGCTTTCACTGAGATCTGCTGAGGTTAGAAACTGAGGTTCTGCTTCTATCTGTTTCTGGTGTACCTGACTTTACTGATATTGGGCAAGGTGACTGTTTTCACATCTTCGATTTTTAAATAATTTTGCTGCCTAAAAAGGAAGCCCTAGAAACTGCCACTATGTCTTTGCTGGTTGATCAAGTACAGCAAGGGCAAGAGGACTTAACCTTACTCTGGAGGGACTGTCACCAGCAACGAGCTGATCCCTTTCTGAACCAGTTTGGGCTCTGTCATCTCATATGAGCCTGGCAACAGTGAGTGGCTTTGCTCAGTGACATCAGCTGCTGAGGTTTCATAATGTGAAAAATCATCCCCTCAGACTTTTTCTCCTTGAACTAATGGATGCTAAAACAGACGGAAAGCTTTTGGTATCTGCATACCCTTAGGGAGCAGCTCTGTGCTGAGAGGAGGTGTCTGCATCAGGTGACTGCATGGTGGACTGGCTTTGCAAGGACAAATTTAGAAACTGGGACATCTGGGGGTTGCAACAACTGGGTTGAGAAAGGGAAATGAGATAGAAACACCCAAGGCAAGGGTCCCATGTTCCTTTATGTTTAACCCTACTGCTAGCACCTTCTGTTTAGGCTGCAGCTGGACCCCTGGTTCTGGCTGTGGTGTGAAGGGCTGTGTGGGCAGCACTGGGCAGGGGTGCGGCAGCCAGTGCAGTCTGAAGCGAGCTTCTTACCAGACATCGAGTGATGATCCAGCTGGCTGCAGGAATGCGGTACAGGCCTAACAAGGGTAAGAGGTGAACACGCTGGCAGACCTATTTTCCCTCAGCCTGAATCTCACCTCTTCTCTTCTTTCTTGCCGTGTTAGAAAGTAACTTTCCTTTAACACTGAACAAGAAAAAAAAAGAGGAATTCAGAAAAAGCATTGTCTCAGCCCTAGAACAAGCGTATCAATCTGTTTTGACCTATGGGTCAAGTGTGCAGTCTTCTCCTGCCTTTCCTAGTTCTGTTTGCAGTTAGACATTTAAAGAAACGCATATCCCCATGCACTGCTGCAGTCCAGACACTTGCATTATCCACTTCTCTACCCACTCCTGGCTTTCCTTTTATTATCCCCATTTGAGCTACTGCCTGCTCTCACTATTGGCTTCCCTAACCATCAGAAACTTCTTGGTAAAGGCCAGATGTATCACACAGGTCTGGGCTTCCAGTTTAGGAGAAGATCTTGCCTTGTCAACAGTCTCCTAAAGAGAAAGGGCAGTCCCAGCTCCCTGCTCTGACACACACTTACAGTTTATGTGAGCCATTCTGACCCAGAACCTAAAGAATTTTAGTTATCCACCTCCTCATCTGTAAAACAGGGATAACAGCACTTTCTTCCTTTAAAACTGTTTACTGTGAAAACATTCCATTAAGAAGGTTTGGAAAAGCCACCTTTCAGTGCTCATGTCTGCCTAAAGATTTTGTATCACAGGAGTCCCAGTAGAAACATCCTACTGAAAAAACAACTGTTCGGCTGCTGGAGGTGTCCAAAGTCGATGGCACCCTTAATTTCCAACAGTGACGTTCCCAAAGGACTTAACAGGTATGCTCAGGAGCATTTTGCTTTTATAGCACTGGGCAGCTCGACTCTTGGATCATGCACAATCTCACCGCTTCTCTTCCTCCCCTTTATACAAGGCTCAATCCACAGGGGGTGACCTCAGATCATGCCTCCCAGGTCAGGCTCCACAGCACATACTGGGAAGTGCTTCTACCCACCTCTCAAGTTGGAAGGTACAGACTTCTCTTTTGACTGCCCTAAGGACCGGTGCCTAAGACAGCAGCTTTGTTAGTGACAGACATTGTATAGTGACTTCAGTGAATTCTGCTGGATAACATTAGTAGTAAGTGAAGTGAAAAATGAAAAGTAGTTACAGGACTTGCTTAAGGCCATTCAGCGGATGAAAGAGGCAGGTCCAAAATCCATATCTCGCACTCGCTGCTTTTTAAGACTCATTCTCATTTTTCTAGTGGTCAGAGTTGATTGTTGGCACATTTGATGTCAAACGTAGTTAAACAGAGATTATAGAGTGTCTTTGTGCTTGTGAACAATACAGTTCATAAATGTTTTCTGTATGTAAACTTCTTCACTGAATGTCTGCAGCTTTTGGAAGTTTCTTTCCTTTACTGACGAATGCAAATACTTGTTCAGGTTGCAGCAAATAACCATAAGCTTTCAGGCTTTTTTGACTCCTCCACCTTAGGGACACTCCCTCCAAGTGTCTTGATGTGCTTCAATGATAAACTGTGATACAGAAAAATTCTTGCTGACTTGAAAACAAGGGAAAAAAGCCCCACTTCTCAGGTGCTTCTCTACAGTGAAACGAGTTATATGGGCTAACTTTATGCTTATAATCTTCTATTTGCCAAAGAGCAATGACATTCATTCTTCCAGACTTCTGATGATAACAGGTTTTAATAGCAAATGCTCAGGTCTAAATCTGCTCTCAAGTGAAGTTGCTGAGTCCTCCTGGCTCTAAATTAGTTACAGGGTTTTACTAGTGCGACTGGGAAAAGAACCTTCCTTTGAAATCCTACAGATGAATAATAGGGCAAAATGATTATGAAAATGAGAGGGGAAATACAAAAATACATATTTTATTCCCACATACGTGAGTTGAAAGTTCACCTGATTTTCCTCATTGATTTCAATGGAGACAGGAACCTTCCATTTGCCTTCAGATTTCAGAGCAGTAATTCTTATCTCAGGATTCTTTCATCAGAAGATTTGGGAACAGCTGTATAGCTCACAATTTAAACAGCAGATCCTTGTAGGATGAGACAAGAGCTACAGGCAGAAATAGCCCTTGATTTTATACTTGAAATAGCTTTTCTCCCATCTCTGATGCCCAGGAACAGCAGGCTTTCTGTGCTGATAAAGAACTCCCTCAGCAGCAGTTACTTTCACCAAATCCTTCCTCAAAGCGTGCTTGTGTGTGTGTGTGTGTGTCTTGGCACACGTGACTAAAAAAAGCAAGTGCTTTCCTATTTCATATTACTTTTGCTGCCTTACCAGGTAGAGCAAAAGAGAATATGGTGGAAGCTGTTGAAGATAGAGACTGTCCTGCAGACGAGCCACTGCACATCATTTATTTCATCCATAACTGGGCGCAGTCCCAGTGCAAGTGGTGGAGCTGTACAGAGCTACTGTGGGCAATGTTCCTGAGGGCGCTGCTGTTCCTGTGCTCCTCAGCCTCTCCCAGTCTCGCTAAATCTGCATTTTCCTCTTTGATCATCACAGTGAAGCTGTGACTGTAGTGAGTGGCTGTATGAAACTTGTAGCTGTAGCTGCTGAGACCTCAGATGAGAAAATTTGTAATTATTGTTGTCTCTTTAAGCACAGTTTAGGAAAGTATGAGGATTGTGTTTTTCATTTCCTCATTACGTCAGAACTAATAGGACTAATTGTAGGAATAATCCCTTGTAAGCATATTGGTAACGCTTGCATGTATTTATCCATGTGTATACCCATTTATGTGGAGGTCTGGTATGCAGACAGCTGTTACCTTTAGATGAGTTTTGTACATTTGTCTGTATTACAGGTTCTTGCATTGGGAAATTATTTTTATATAAACCCAGTCACCCGTGCTGCCATCCATGTTGACATCTTGGCAAAGAAAGATAGTTTCTAGCATGAACAGAGAAACGGCACAACTGCCTGGAACCGTTTTGCCAGTGCACTGACATTTAACCAATGCCCAAAGCAGGCCAGAAAGGACAGGGGTTTTGAAAAGTATGCCTGCCATGGGATTTCTAAACTTTCATGTAATTAATCACCTAATTTAAAAGAAGCCTAAAGGCTCCGAGGTTCAAACCTGGCTACATCATCCCCTTGGCTGCATTTGTTCTGCTGAATAAAATGTGCCAGGGACCCTAAAAGGACTCCCAGCCTCACCCCTAAGCTGTCACCCCTGAAGCAGCATGACAACCCCAAACTGACTCCTTGGACTGGCCTCTGCCACCCTTGTGTTGTGCCCAAGTGTGGTTTGGGAGGCTGCTCACAGGCCTCAGCCAAAACCATTCCAAGCATCATGCCAACAGACTAAAATAGGCAATACCAGTTTAACAGATCATGTGCCAGTGTTGGGGCCTGTTCTTTGCCCGGTTTAATCTATGAGCATAGATGCTACTGCCTCTGTTCAGACCTGAGACTGAGCAATGTATGAGGAGGTAAAGAAGATACATTGGAACAGAAGAGATGGTATAAATAATGAGGGTAAATGAACAGTTAAATTCAAAGGCACATGAGAAGAATACTGTTTTTCAATCATTTTCTGTAACATTCAGAATGATACTGATCATGACCCTATGAGCAAAGCAATCAAAATCAATGGATATGCTAGATGATCAAAACCCAGTATGAATAGCATAATCACTCGGGGTATCTAATTTCCTTTTTAGTGTGAGAGAATATGATTTTGGTCTGCAATGAGATACTGTATAATGTGTTATAGTGCCTTGTCTGAAATCTGAGAGACTATTTGATGGTGCAGTTCATTTGTTTATTTATTTTATGTCCATGGTAATCCAACTGAAACCATAGGTTTCTGCTGGCAAGTCAGAAATGGTAGGTTGGTGGTGCTTCTCAGTAATACTTGGGTCTGTAGATGTTCTGTGTGGCATTGCCAGTTGTTATTGTTTAAAATTGCTGAGAAACTTTTGTTAAGCAAATGATGGGTAGACATAACTGAGATGTGTGGTTCCAGGTACAGTTCTAGGGGCAGGTATGTGCAGAGTTTTCTTTCTTACTTTGGAAAAAAGGGATGAGTATTTGCCTCTGCTGCGTTGCCCCCATGTTGTCTTTCTAGTCATGGAAAAGAACCATTCACTAGTGGGTCTCAAAAGCTCTGATGGCTTTCCCAGAGGGACGTGCTTGGGATTCAGGGCTGGAGGCAGGAATTGCAGAGCTGGTGAGGACACACCCTGGCTCTGCCTTAGGAATCCTCAGTCGAGAAAATATCCTGGGATCTGGGCCTGGGCAGGCCAAAACCACCTTACCAAACGTTATGGTGTCTGACCCACATGGGAAGGAGCCTACCACAGGAACGCCTCGGAGGGCTCCATCCCGCTCTCCTCTGGGAGGTTTTCCACGGGGCTGGGGGCAGCAATCTGGCTCTGTGTTTTCAATAGTCAAGTTATGTGGGGAATGCGTTAGGGGTTTCGTGTTTCAGTGTGTGTTGTGGGTTGTGCAGCAATGAAGGGGTAGAATCCAGGCTGGCTGTGGATCCTAACTATTTCTTTCCAGATTCTGCTGTGTTTTAGCTTTTCTTGAAATGAAAGTGTTATTTATACATACGTTGTTGTTTAAGGGGGCTCAACAAGCAATTTTCTTACCCTGACTGTATTTTCCTTGGTGTGGTAACAAAGACAGCATTGGTACTGGGGGCTTGAGCTTTCCGTGCCCTGGATATCCCACCGCGGGAGCACAAGAGCGGAGCGAGCCCTTTAGAGGGAAACACGCGCGTGCGTTATGCACCGGCACGTCCGTGCAGCAGCCAAAGAGCCGAGGCGACCCGCGCTGCTTTGCAGCCTGTCATCGTCCTACCCCCGCGACCTCAACCCAGCCTCGAGCGACCGGCCGGGGGTACAGCGCGGCCGCCAGGACAGTGCCCGCACGGCGGTGGGCGCAGGCGGCGGCGCTTCCCCGCGTCTCCCCCTCCCTTCCCCCCGCGCCCCGCCGCGGAGCGAGGATGCCCCGGGAGGGCGGAGGTGGTGCCGGGGCTGGGCGTGGGGCGGCAGCGCCGGGGAGAGGGAGTTAATGCGAGGGGGGGGGGGGGGGGGGGGGGAAAGCCGCTGGGAACTCCAGCTCGACGCTGCCGCCCGCCTCCCCCGGCGCGGCCCCGCTCCTCCGCCCGCCCCTCGCCGCCGCCCGCCCGCCCGCCAGGAGCGGCTCCAGCGCCGCCGGGGCCGGGCGGGGGCCGCGGCGCCGAAACTTTGGCGGTCCCCGGCCGCGCCATGGGCTTCGACCCGTCGCGCTTCGCGGCGCCGGTGGCGGCGGAGCTGCAGTGCAAGCTGTGCGGGCGGGTGCTGGAGGAGCCGCTGTCCACGCCGTGCGGGCACGTCTTCTGCGCCGGCTGCCTGCTGCCCTGGGCGGCGCGGCGGCGGCGCTGCCCGCTGCGCTGCCAGCCGCTGGCGGCCGCCGAGCTGCGCCCCGTCCTGCCCCTCCGCAGCCTCGTCCAGAAGCTGGAGGTCAAGTGCGACTACAGCCCGCGGGGCTGCGGCCGCACCGTGCGGCTGCGGGAGCTGCCCGCCCACCTCGCGACGTGCCGCTACGGGCCGCCGCCGCCCGGCCCCACCGAGCCGCAGCAGCGGGGCGGGCTCCCCCCCGGCCGCTCGGGGGGCGGCTCCGCGGGGCCGCCGCGGCCGCGGGCGGGCGGCGGGCACCGCTGCCTGCGGGCGCTGCGGGGCGGCGGCAGCCCGGAGCCGGGTCCCGAGCTGAGGAGGGAGGCCCTGCGCTGGAGCAGGAGGGAGAAGTCGCTGCTGGCGCAGCTCTCGGCGCTGCAGAGCGAGGTGCAGCTGACGGCGCGGCGGTACCAGGCGAAGTTCGGCCAGTACGTGAGCCACATCAGCAGCATCACCCGGGACCTGGCAGGCGGCCAGCCCGGCAAGGTGAGTGCGGCCGCAGAGACCAGCGGGGCAGCACGCCCGGCCTGCTCCCCTGCAGCGGTGCTCTCCCCGGACCTGCTATCGCCATGCCCAACTTGCGAGCGGTGGCCCCGGGGGGGGCATAGCCGTCACCCCCAAGTCCGCGCCGGCCCCTAGCCCGGTCCCTCCCCGTCCCCGCACATCCCCCAGGCGGTGCGAGCCGCTTCGCTGGGCCCTCGCCGCCCCCGGTGCGATGCAGCTCCGACCGGGGGGACACGCTGCTTGTAGGTCCCTATTTCGGAGCCCTTCCCTGCGGCGGCCGAAAACCCGGGCGCCGGTGGGACCAGTGGTGCCAGGTAGCGGCGGTGGCTCGTCCCCTGCTTGGCCGGAGGGAGTGGGAAGCGGGAGGAAGGGGAGAGGGGCTCCCCCTTGGGCTGGCGGCGGGCAGAGGGGTCCCGGTTCCTCCGGGCAGGGTGTCCGCATCGGGCGCCCCCGCAGGTACCCGGCGGCGGCTGCCGCTGTTTGCTCCAAGGGGGACTGGCAGGAGCTCAGGAGCTGGCTTTTAACTTCTGTTTGAGCAGCCGAGGAATTGTCTTAAAAAAACGGAGCATGAAATTAGTGTAAACTTTGTAGGCGATGGTGAAACGATAGCAAAGCTGCTCTCGTTCGGTAGAGTGGAATAAAAGTTGACGCTGTCAATAGCAAGAGACTGGTGCAGCACTTCGCTCTCTTCTCGGGTCTGAGAGCATCGCTCAGGTAGAGATTCGCTCCCTTCAGGCTAAATAAACCATCCGAGAGTACTGGTGAGCTGGCTTAACTCGCTGTAAGGGAGCTGATGCTTTTTTGGAGCATTAACTAGTGGCTGGAAGATCCCTGTGCACTCTAGCACCGCTGTTTGCAGCCGTGGTGAGGGAGTGTTTTAATGCAAAGAATTTTTCTTTTACCCAAATCTTCACGGACCCTTGCAAAGCAAAATCCCAGGTGGAGAAGGTCTGAGGCAAAGTCACTCCTGAAGCAATGTCGCGTGCTGGGCATCTGGCAGCTGCACGGGGAGCGGGAGAGGGGACGGCGTTCGCAGGACACCTGCGTGCCTAGAAACATGGGTCTTTGTGGCGTTGAGAAACTTCGTGTTTGGAGACTTACATATTTAATCTTTTTATATTATTATTATTTTCTTTGGTTAGCTAGGCCATGAGGTTTAGGTTGCTGGCTCTGGGAAGTGTGCTTATATGTAGAATCTAGAATGGTTTGGGTTGGAAGGACCTTAAAGATCATCTAGTTGTAACCCACCTGCCCTGGCGTGGAGGCATCACTCCTCCCGGGCCGTTTCCGAGCGTTGCCGGTAGGTGTTGCTGTATGTACTGCCGCTCCAGTGTCTTGCACAGCCGAGACCAGGGTAATGACTAAAACAGGTATTTGGAAGAAAAACTATCTATGAAGTAAAAATGTATTCCATTAAAATCAAATGTATTATGCGGCAATAAAACATTTCACTGTCACAGTTAATAAAATATATGGCCTTCAGCGTTAAGTGTTATATTTTGTATGCTCAGAAAGGTATACCTTATTTAGTTGTCAAATTGAATACAAAATTTGATTATTTATATATTATTAATTAATGGACACTGGCAGACACAAACACCTAACAGCGCTGGATGAATATAATTTTTTTGGGGGGGAGTATGGCTCTTGAACTGTAACTATTATCATATGTGAATGCGGTAAAATGATCTAACTTGCTGTGCTAAAGCCTCCAAGTATTTTTTTGACTTTTTAATATTTTTTTTAGAAAGCTATTTACCTCTTCCACTGAAGGAAAAAGTGTCTTTTTTGTTTGTTTGTTTTTAACTTTGACTCCTTCACTGTTTTTGAACGTTAGCTTTATATTTAAAACCTTGTTAAGAAAAAAACTTTTTTTTTTGCAGACATGGTTTTGGATTCTTTCTTTTTGGGAGAGAAGTGAAATGCTGGGATGAAGAGTTGGGTTTCATTTTGTGTGTGTATCTTCCCTGAAGGTTGCTGTGAAATGGGTACTGATATGACTTTGGGGTTTGAAAGTGTTGTGTATTTTAACCTATATGTTTAACATCTGAAATGTTGACACACATGGGAATTTTATTTTTTTAGAGACTTCCAGATGTTTGGAGCTCTGACTTTTTTCAGTGGTGCTGAGCATTCTTCACCAAAAGCCTGTACTTCTTTCCATTCAGCGCTGAAGATAATCAGGTGTTACCTGTGTTACTTTTCAGTGGCAGGTGGATTCTTTGGGTTTTTTCCATTACAAAGTCTCTTGTTATCTTTTCAGCCTAATTTTCCTTTAAGTCTTATCTTATACGTATTCTCCGGCTAAAAATCTTTTGTACATTAGTGCTTACACTTAAGATCTTCTTTTTGAGACTATATTCTTTAACAGTATTTCACCTCTTGCTTCTTAGGGAGGAGAACCCAAACCATTAACAATCATGCTACACCGAGAAAATGATACTTTGGGATTCAATATTATAGGAGGACGGCCCAATCAGGTAACGAGAAAAGTACAGTAGGTTATTGTGACCATATTTTCTGTTACTGTATACACTCTTAGTAATAAAAGAGTTTCTTTTGATGACAGTAAGTATGGAATCAGATCCATAGATAGAGGAACTGTATATTAACAGGTGTAGTTGGAGTCATTGTTTTGAAGACATAGTCTTGGATTATTCTTGATTTCAAGAAAGGTATTCCCATTGTTTTTGCTTTAAAACTTAATGCTGATCTGCACTCAATTCCCATGTGAGTAATATGTATTCATGCAAAATATTCAATGGAAATCTTTGGGACTACTTATAAGAGTCATTGTTACAGGATTAAGCCATTGGAATTTTTTGAAACAGCTTGCTTTTTTTTTTTTTTCCGCATTTAGAGGACAGATGAAAATTTGCTTCTGTAGCTCAGATAGTTTAAGCATATGTCCTGCTCTCACATATCTCCTTTCGGTTTCTCTTTCTTTATGAACTGAAACAGGGTTTTCATCAATCTTGTATCTTAACTCAATCTAATCTCATCAGTCCAGGTTTAGAAAGTTCATTGGAAACCATAGGATGTGCATAAGGATCACTAACACCCCCTAGAATATATGGCTTCTTTTTTTTTTAACTTCATCCTCCCAAAAGCATTAATCAGGACTGTCATTACATATGAAGGGTAAAGAAACCTGTTAAACTGGAAAATTAGTGGTTGATTAAAAAGGCTTGGTAATAATTATGCACTGATCAGGTTCTTGTTAAGTGGGAGAATTGTAGCCTCCTACTGTTCTTGAGGAGGGGAATGGGACCCTGTATGTTAGTTTGACAGTCTTCTGCTCTAAAGCTTATGTTTAGCGGTGCCAAAGAGTCTGTTCCCATTAGCCTAAGAAGTTCACTGTCTGTGCTGCAGAACTACTGTTCCCTGTGGGTAAATATGAAAACCATCCGCTACCAGATTTTGGTGCTGTAAATCCAAAGCAAGAGTTTCTTAGATTTTCTAATGGAAGGATGAGACAACAGGTGGCTATAAGATAAAATACATGCACTTTGATTATATCCATATTTTAAGTATACCAGTAACCAAATACAAATAATATTTAGTTTGTATTGAAGTGTAACTTCTGTTATTTCCAACTGTAGGAAAACTGCAGGGAAGAGGGAGCATGGTGTTCAGCTTTCTTGGGATGGCAGCTGAGCTTCTCTGAAGCGCTTACATGCTGACAGAGCATACTAGAACAGTTTTTTATGTTACAAACTGTTAGGCTTTTTGAATGAATGTTCTGGATGTTTAAGGAGTAAATGATAAATATATGAAGGTTCAAAGCACTATTTCTGGAGAGAACTGCTGACCAGAGAGAAGGAAATGCTTATGGTCTTCCATTGACACTGGTAGTTTGAGACAGAGAAGTTGGTGGAGCTGTGAGGCAGAGCTGGGTCTCAGGGACTTTTGAGTCTTAGAAGTTTAGTTTGGAAATTCTGTTTTGTTTTGTTCTCATTGTGATAAATGGGAATACCATGGATGTTTGATAGGCAGTTCCCAGATATTAGTATAAAGTCTCCCTCAACGTACCTGGAGCCAAAGGATGTAACAGGAAAAAAGGATTGAGCTGACACAAACAATGAAAATAAAAAACTGCTCAAAAACTTAAATACTGGAACAGGAATTCAATATTTTTGTTCAAACAAGACGAAAAGAGTTCATGAAGGCCATCTGTACGTTCAGGTTGTTCAGGGAAGAAGTGCCCTTGGGTGAAGCATTGGCCCTTGCAGCAGAAGAGCAGAATGGTGGTGTATTAGTCACCTATGTGGGAGTGTGTTCCTTTACCACATGTTATTTGTGTTTTATAAGTGCAATGCAGGTTTTTCCCATTGGAAAGGAGGTGACTCTTGGTGACTTGGGGAATGTACATACATACTTTCCATTGGCTGTGTTTAATTTCAGTCCATAATAGGCTTCCCTGCTGTTCATCTTCTACCTGGAGGGAGGAGGAGAGGAAAGGAACGACTCACCACAAGCTTGCCTTTTATTTTGTCAGGAAAGGACTCATTTCTTATAAGTGTGTGTTTCTGGGAGGTGATTCATTATTCTAAAGGAGGAAGGCTGCTTTGATCCCCAGTTTTGTCATGGGCCCCAGCTCTGGCTGGCTGGTAGGACTGTCCTACGACAGAGGCTGTGGAGGCTGTCCCCCCAAGGACAACCTGGCAAAGCCGGGCTGGAGGGAGGTGTGTGCTGCAGGCATGGCTTGGGGCTCCTGCAGTCACCCACAGACTCAGCTAAAGGTTGAATGAACCAGTCATTCCCATAGCTCCCCTCCATTCCCTGCTATGCAGCCTGT
Source organism: Falco rusticolus (assembly GCF_015220075.1). NCBI lineage: Eukaryota > Metazoa > Chordata > Aves > Falconiformes > Falconidae > Falco > Falco rusticolus. The sequence continues at coordinate 42,355,895 of NC_051191.1, read as the reverse complement.
GGGCTGCGCGGGAAGGTGCCGCAGCTCGATGTGCTGTGTTTTCATGTCAGGGCTGTGGATACCAGCACGTGCTACCAATGGGGACCACAAGCCAAATACCCTTTTTCTTACTGCGTTGGACGTTACTCTTGAAAAAGCCAGTGAAATTTCTTAAGGAAGAAATACAATTTTATGTGGGCAAAGGTACTATAATCTAGCCTTTTGTTTTCTTGAGGAAAAAACCAAACCGTGTCCCTCTTGAATTTTCATTAATGGCTATTATGCTGGTTTTATCAGAGTTTCATTTCTCACTGTTTAGATGGGAAGTCAGTGAAAGTTCATAATTTCAAAATATTGTTAGAACTGCTAATAAGTTTCCCTTTTGCTTCTTACCTGTGAGTTTCTGTGACAAAGGGGGGGAAAAAATAGGGAGTTTATGAAATCATAGTGTGACTAACATCATATTGGGCAAATATTTGTTAACCTGAAATCTACCTGGGGTGAGACTCCATAGGACAGTTGCCACATGTTGTAAAGCATGTTTTACAGTGGCTCCATTTTTTTAAATGCCTTTATCATTTTCTTAATAGAAAAAAATATAAAACAATGTCCCCATGAGTATATAGGACCTAGACCTAGAAACCTGTACTCAAATGAATTGTGCTGTTGGTCAGGGTTTCACCAGTCACAGAAGGAAAATGTGTCATATAAACTGCTATCCACAACATAAATTGTCTGAAAAATATTCCTTCATTTATTGCTGTCTAGGTTATTATTTCTATGGACACTTAAAGATACTGTAAGTGGGCAGTGTCTGCTTGGCATTATTTCTTTATTAATAATGAATTTAAACTATCTTAAGCCATCACATGATGAAATTAAGTAATTTTAGCATGTGCAACCACAGCAGGTATATCGTTCCAGCTGTGGTAGATAACTTACCTGCTTTAAATCTGACCTGCGTACAAGTTTTACTTAGCAATGTGTAGAGATCAACTGGAAGTTGGTTCTCTTTTTGTCCACAGCTGATCTGTATGGATTTCACAGTTGAGCAAATTCTCAGTCTCCCATGTGAATAGGATTTATGAGGTTAACCAGTTCCAACCAAATCCTATCACTGTTACACGTGAGCTAACTAATGTCACTTTGTTCCTTGGAGCTTTATTTTTCAAATGCAGAAAGAAGTTTACAAGGAGCAGTACTGCAGGAGTCCTTTCCCTCCTGAGAGAAACACTTGTGCATCCATTTTTATAAGTTATCTTCCTCTGTGCCTTTATATTAGTCACTGTCTGCTGTGAACTTTGAGGTCTGCTTTAAATATTTTAGCTGGGATCTGATTACCATTGCGCCTTGTGTTTCATTTAGACTAAAATAACCAGAAGTAAATGGATAATCTTACAAAAAATGCTGGAATAGTTCATTAATTCTGTCCTTTTGATTAATGACTAGTTTGTGTTAAGCAAGTTTAAAAAAAAAAAAAAACAAAACCAAAAAAACCCCAACATCCCAAGGAGCTCAATTCTTAGCTAGAAAAGCAAGCTGCATATTTCAGGCAGATTTGCATTTTGCATTGTTGCTGATTTTAGTACTGTCTCATTTCTTGTACTAATGTGGCCCTTTTTGCAACTTCCCTGTTGCCTGGTACAGAACAATCAGGAGGAATCTGCTGAGGGAATTTATGTGTCAAAGATTCTGGAGAACGGACCTGCAGACAAAGCAGAAGGCCTGCAAATTCATGACAAGATTATTGAGGTAAGAAAAAAAACCCGCCCCACCACCAGTGGATTAGTCTGTTACAGATTAATCAAGGATTTTATGGTTTTTACACTAAGTATCTTGTAATTTTCCTCTTTTGCTGTGTCTAAACATGATTGTTATATGCTGAACTACTTGAACATTTCTCAGAATTGGAGATGCATGGTGGATTTTTCCAACAACTAATAAATGTATTGATCTTGGGATTAAGTTGATTTAAGCGAGGCAAAGGTATAGACCCTGAAACTGCAAGCAAGAGAGGCATTTTGTATTTCTTTTCATTAAATTATGAAAGAAGGCAATGACTCTATGGAAATTCACAGGTTTAGTGAAACTGATTTTGCCCTGTATAGGGGCATTACTGTTGTGACTCTGGGACACTGCGGAGAAGCTGTGCTGGTAAGCAGTACTTTGCAACTTCTTAAGCAATTAGAGAAAGTACTTTCTGCTATATGATCAGAAGTTGATAATCTGTTGTTCTCACCAGGACCAGTATCGCTCTTTCCCAATCATGTAATATGCTAGCATGGAAATTTTAAAGTTTATTCCTGTGTAGTATGCATTTTTTTCGCCATAAAATAAATATAATTTTTTAAAAACCAATAACTCAGTCTGAAGAATAAGTTGCTGCCTAGCCTGCCAGCGTAACTGTAATTAGCCCTCTAAGAGATCTCAAAGGAACAGTTTCAAGCAGTCACTGAAATAGACTCCTTAGGATGCTGTCAAAATGGCATTTCACATTGCAGCTTTAATACAGCTCTTTCAATGACAGCACGTACCAGTAGCTGCTGGGTTTGTTTAGGATACATCACTCCAGACTTGGGTTTAGGGGAGGCTTGGAAGCACGGTGTGAACTTGCCAGTTGGACAGGGTTTTGAATAAAGACACATGAGACAAATAGATTGGAAGACAAATGCAGAGTGGTGCTGCTGGCTTCTTGCATCAGTCATATTGCTGTTAAGGACTAGAAACATAAGCAGAGTGTTTGAATACTGGCATTGCTCTTAGTATTGGGAGCCTAGAGCAGTGTGTGAAACCAAGTTAATACATTTTCTTGGAAAAATAGCTGGCAGATACATGCATCTCTAGTAGAAACCAAATTGGCTGAGCAGAAGTGCACTTGCAACTGAACTCTTATCTCCCCAAGATAGACAAAAAGCTTTTGCGTCCAGGTTTTTTGTAACAGCAGCCCTATGTTGAAAAAAATCTATTTTTTTGACATTACTATTTCACTTACCGTGTTGTGTTTTTTACAGACTGACTGGCTATGTAGTTCTATGTGCTTGCTCAACGCTTCCTGCTTTATTTTGTTGTTGTTTTGTAGTGCTTTGATTTTTAAGACAAAATGGAGTATTTTGGGAGGAAAAGGAAGAATAAAGTTACAAACCAACATTTATTAAACATGAAGCCATTTCTCAAAATGCCACCATAATTGAATCTTGATTTTTATTTGTTGAAAAATTCTGCTGCATAAAGTCATACTGATATTTAAATTGCTGCTGGGAACATACATATTTCAGTTCTGTGTGAAACTATAGATCCAGTCTAGCGTAAGTATTCATATGTCTCTGAGTGGAGCACCAATTTCACTGTATAAATATATAACAGTTTCATGTATAGTTTTTTGTACTTGGGCAAGCATTTAAAAATGTTCAGGGTTAGGCCAAATTACTGAAAGTTTCAGTGTTTCAAGATTCATTAGACTAAAATAAAAAGAGGAAGATAAATGGTAACATTAAGATTTTCTAAATGAAATGCAAATAATTAATTATTCCTTCAAGCTAGATACAGGAAGCAACTGGAGTAAAAAGGTTAACTTTTTCCATGGCTATGCATAGCTATTGGTGTCGTCTTGCAGCCGGATGCCCTGCCAGCACTGCTGTGGTTTGTTGTGGAAGATCAATGTGAAAGCTTTTGCTATGAGGAAGTAAGCTGGATGGTGTAACTGTTTCAAAAATGTTGGCAGATGCACAAAATATGAGCTTCGGTGAAGAATTGATAGGAAGTGGGACTTCTTAGTCTTGCTTGCTTTTCACTCATTTGGTGATCTAATCTAATGGGTGATGTTTTATGAGACCATTTTTCAATAATCGAGAGCAGAAGGAACTGATGTTGTTCGAAAAACCTTTAATAGCTTCAGTCAGTTGTTTGGCAATGTGATGCCCGGGGTGTTTCTAGCAGTGCGTAGCTAATGGGATAATGGACAGAACTATCCCATTAAATCAGGAGAAAATCTGTTCTCAAGGCATGTTGCTAAATAAAGAAGGTAATTTGTTTCAGTGCCTTATCAGATGTTTAACAAATGTTAACTGCAGTGGTTGACTACAGTGAGTTTTGCACATTTTAGATGACCATCTAATGGGTAAGCTGGCGCAGAGAATGGATTTCACAGTCCTATGGCATTGGCAGCTGGAATGGTGAGCCAAGGCTGGCAGACATGAGTAGCGCTGTCTTTTACTTTATATACTTCGTTATCTGTGGCAGCAACTTTGCCAAATAATTGTTATGGTATTTGAAAGGGTGCCAAGGGGAGAAATCAGATTTCTTTCTTAAGTGTAAAAATGCTACACAAATTACATGAGTTCCTGGAGGGTTTGGAGATCAATGTGCCCAGAATATGAGCCATAGAGCCTCTTAGACCCTTTCACCTGAAACAAGTTGGCATTTATTTGGGCTTTACCCTCAGGTGAGCACATTTTGTCATTGAGGACCTGAAAGCTGAAACATGTGCTTGTGGGCTGGCAGGGTGGTGGTGTGTGAGGGTGACCCCAGGTACCCTGTGTCAGGGGGCTGCGGCTTTTCACAGGGTATGGTCACAGGATCCTCACTGATCGTTTTCACTGTTCTGCTGAGGAACAGAAGATTTCGGGCACAACTTTACCCTCTTTACTTAAGGTTAACTTCTCTGTGAGAAAAGAGTTGTTTATGCAGTGTAACACTGGCCTGGGACAGTGATGTGCACAAGCAGCATTTTGGCAATGTGTACTTTCAGAAATCTTATTATAAACCAAAAAATACCGTTATTTCTTCATCAAGGAGAAACTCTTCCTCATTAATTACTTCTGTGTAGCAGGTCCCTCCAGATGTCAGTTTTCTGCTGCTTTCAAAAGTTTTTATCCATAAAATCTAGCTCCCTAAATTAACGCAGTGCAGCCTATGTTCCAGGACTAAACACTGATCACATGCTATAAAAAGCATTTCATAAAACTAGATGCAGCATTGGTGTCTGTGGCTCCCAACATGAAAGCCTTGGATATGAGCAGTAGTATAAAGCCACCAGACCTCTTAACTTTTGGATCTCTGTTTTCTTCCTTTCCACCTTGTCTGTGAAGCCCAAGAGGAGGAGACAAGCAGCAAGCCACGCACAGGGCTATCTGTTAGTCTGTGCTGGTTCAAAGAATTGTGGTTGCTGCTGGGAGAAAAGACAAAGAATGTTTAGAATGGTTCACAGTTATATAGCTATGCATCATTTCATCTCCCCTCACTTCATGCAAAACCTTCCTACTGAGTAAGTTCACTGCTCATCTTTGCTAATGCTAATAGCCTCCTCAAGGCAGCATAAAACAGTTATGATCCTTGGCAGCGTTGCTGATACACAGAAGTGTTTTACCTGCTGCTTTCTTTATACATATTTATAGTTCTGAGCAGTAACACTGGAAGTAACTTCTGTATGGAGGAAAATTTGACTCTCAGTTTGCAGTCAGTTGAGCTTCACATAAGAATGGCACCACGTTGGCCAGCGCTCCAAGTACACTAGTTTAATGCCTAGTTAAGAAACCATTCAGAACTAGTTCTTTATACTTGTTTTGGGTTGTTTTTTCTTTGTATAATGTTAAATTTTACAGAAAATGCTATGCCATCTCCTCTGGTTTTGAGCCCAGCTTCCGGAAAAAACAGCAACTGATTTTCCTCAAGTCCTCTTTCATTCTGGAGGTCAGTGTCTTGAAAAATGCAGTTATATTACTGAAGTGGAATATACTGCTTTTATCTTTTTGCTTTAATGTTGTACATAAAATATATAACAAGTACAGAATTTGCAATCCAGATGGAATTCCTGTGTTGTTTGTTTTTTTTTTTACTTTTAAAAGAGCAGTATTTCACCCATTTGAGAGAAAGAGCTACTGTTAATTCACATTGCCTAGGAGACAAAGCCCTGTAGTCACAGCTGAACCTTCTGTGGTAGGTCTGCCAAATAACAGAACAGCAGTGAAAAACCTTGTGCTCACATAAAAGGGGCTTAGGCTGAAGACCAAAATACTCATATGAGGAACTGTAAGTATATCATTGTCTGGAAGGCTGAAGTATTTTTCTGGAAGGCTGAAGTATTTTTCTTTTCCTTGCACTGCAAGGCAAAGGCTTCTGTTCTTTTACTCTTAAGTGAAATGAGAATATTGGCTCTTTTGCATTTTAGTCGGTTGATTCTCATTAATACGGTGGCTAAGAAGCAGGCGTGATGGAGGGGAAAGAAAAACATTTTTAGTCTGAGATCTTTTAAGTAATTTTGAAAAATGAGATGGAGGCATATGTATCATGACTGTGTGTTTTGTTTATGCAGCCTGAGCTCCATAACTATATAATAAATAAGGCTTCATCCCTTATTCCATGTTTCCCTTTGTTCTTTTCACTTTTCTGGAGATTACACACATAATGGCTTTCAAGTGCATGTCAGCAAAGCCAGTTTCAATAAAGATGAAGTCTTGAGGCTTATCCTGGCAGAAGTAACTTACATCTGCAAAGCGCCTACACAGAAACTTTTTTAACTATTGCCAGACTGCTGACTGTGCTGTGTGTCAGCCTTGTGATGTTTTATCTTCTGCATGTTTCTGTCATTACACTCACTATGTTGCTCAAGCAAAATCTTTGATACTAGTCATGTTTATTTGGCTAAGAATCTCCACTGTCAGATTATGTCTGTAGAAGTAGTGAGCTTAAAAACTGCCTTGCTGGAAGGTTTGGGACAGCTTTGAACCAAAGCTGTACATGATGTGGCCAGTAAAATCTGGGTGGTGGCTGAGGAAATTATTATATAGCTAATTTTAGTGGCGTGGATTTCAGTGTATCTAAATATGTCCAAAGTAGCCTTAGGTAGGTATATTAAGTTCTCTTAAATCCTTAACAAATCCATTATGTTACGTTACAGGTAACCAGGTCTGGCACCTGCATTCATTAGAGAACTCCTAATTAGTCTGAAAGATACCTGGCGTAATATATTAGTTATAGCATAGACTTAGAAATGTCTGTAGCTTTTTTCACCTCTCCCTCACCTGTTGAGATACAGGTTTTTGGACACCTGAATTCTTTCATCTGTCTGAAGAAACTTTAAAAAAGTCGTGTGTGACCAGGTTTGTACATAACTTCACTTGAATAGGAAATACTGCCCCCACTGACTTTTTTTACTTAACAGCGCTTCTCCAAGAAGCGAGAAATCTGGATTGTAGTCTCTGCCCTACCTGAAAAGGATTGAGTTTGCCTGTCCAGGTAATTGCCCTCGTTACTGGGGAAGAGGCTATCATGTGTGAAACCAGCCTCCACCCAGCCTCTTCAAATGGAGCAAGATGCCTGCAGGTGCTTGGGAGTCAGGATTATCCAGCCATCATCTGCTGTGAAATAGATTCTAGGGAGCTATATCTGGAATACTGCTCCTGCCTTTTTCGAGGTAAACACTTGTGCCAATACATGAGAGTTTCCCTCTTTCTTGCACAGTTTTGTGTCTGATAGGACACTTCCTTGAATAATACTTGCATTTCTGACTTCACAGTGCCTTGACTTTGAGAGGGGAGGTAGCAAACGCTGTCAACCAGGATATCCTCTAGGTAGGATGCTTTCCTAGGTATGAAAGATGGGGTTTCCTGACTGAATAGATACCAGTGGCTGGAGTTTTCCCCCTCCTGGTCTTTACTTTGGCTGCTGTGTTACCTAAGAGGTGGTTACTGCCACTGATGCCTGCTCTCAGAAGGCTGTGCAAGCTGGATCTCATGTAGGTGGAAGAACTGAACTTAGTGTTCAATGGACTGTCTGTGCTAGAAGCTGACATCTCACTGTAAGCATCCTGGAACGCCTGAATTTTGTACTTTGTTGCCTGAGTTTCCAAATGTCAGTAGCCTAAATTTGACTGGACTCACTATAGGTCTTTAGAGATGCTTGTGTTCCTCTCTATTCACTGAACTAAAATGCAAATGTTGTGTTTAGGAAAACAGGTTATGTTCCTTCTAAAAACCACTTATAATTCCAGCAATTCACTGTGTTTTAAAAAGTGAACATGAGACTTTTGTTTTTATGTAACCTAAAATTTTTGTATTTTTTGTGGTGAAATATGTGAAGAGAATGGACTACTGAAATAATTACACTTCCATGTGTAATGTTTTCTTGCAAATACTAATAAGACTTCACAAAATACTTTCTATCATAAAGAAAAGTGAGAGATCAAACAAAATTTTATTTAAGAATTGGAGATCTTGGTGTTAATAGGGTAATAGTGAATAATGACTTAAGATTTTGTGATCAGAAATCCAGTATTTGATCCTTTAGCTGATCAAATCCAGTCTTACATTCATAAACAGGCAAAATATTATTTTGATACTTGTGTAAAGCAGCATCGTGGAAAATTCTAAAATGTCTTGGTTTTTAACAGGTGTTCGGTTCTTTTTTTAATCTGATGTATAAACTGAGAAGTTTCTGTTTACTGAAAACTTGCTGTGGACCCAGGTTTAAAGAGGCACAAGGCTGTGGGAGGGTTTCCCAGCTGTGTTCATTTGGGCTTGCTCTCACAGCCAAGCCAGACATGTGCGCAAGTATAATGCTGTGTTCTTTTTGTGGAAATTGTAAGCTCACAGTGATTTTATCTAAAAAAAAAATAAATTGAAATGCCAAATGTGGGAATATGACCACCAGACGAACTGTCCGTCCAATTGGTTTGTTTGCAGAATTGGTCTATTCAAGAGATAAGGAGTATCGCAGTATGTCCTTTTCAGCAAGTCTCTTCAGCTCGTGAGTCACAACTCTTTTGAGATGCAGCTAGCTGGGGCACTGCACCTTTGTATGTGCCTGGGTGCTTCTCTGCAAGGGATTCCCAGTAAGCAAAGCAAAGGAGATATGAGGGTGGCTGGAACAGGGCCCAGGTCAAGTGGGGCAGAAGGAGCAGTGCGAGAGTATTTCCGAAATGCGAGCCAGCAGGAAGGGAGTCAAGAGAGCAAGCTAAATGGAAGTGGTGAAAAATAATCTTTCACAGTGGTTTTTGTATACTGCTTCTACCATGTTGGGCCTTTGTCTAGGTGGCTTAGGCTGGGCGTGATTGAAGAGGCTTTGGGATCTTGCATGTCCATGAGTGAGTGTGCATAAGCCCTTCTCTTCAATGAGATATTTCTGGTTTGCTCTGACTATGGTGGATCTCTACAGCAGCTGGATCAGTGTAGGAGCAGAAGGGTGAGAGTGAAGGAGAATATGCAAAGAAGAAAAACAGGGGAAACAGCTTTACAATTAAAGAGTACAAAGCACCAACCTTACGTTTCCACAGGAGTGCTCTCCAGTGCTTGCCTATAAATGGCAGTGTGGGAGAAATGAACAGGATGTAGGAAAAGGGGTAACTGAATTGCGGAATAGGATCATCTATACCCACTGCCATGAACTCTGATAGGGAAATAATGTGGAACTCAGAACTATGATAACTACACTGTGTCTGCAGACTAGGACAGTAGCCAAACCGGCAAGTCAGTGGTGCTGTTAAGTAGGAAGGATGCTGATTAACCTGTGGAAGAGCTGACTAATGTAAGAACATGCAAGATTCCATAAACAGTGTTGCTACCATGCACTGCAGATCCCTAGGCACTGTGTGAAGGCCTGATCACACCCATCTCCTTCATAAAGTGTCTAATCTCACCCCTGAAGGATGACATGTCAGAAACTTGGCAAGTTGAAACTCAGCATCTCCTAGATGCCCTGTTGGAGCTTGCCTTTGCTTCATGTTGTCTTTCTCTTCCTTCCCATGATTTTTTTTTTTTTTAAGCTTCAAGGCAAACCTTGCAAAACAACGGAACACTTTGGCATACTTCCATCTCACCCAGCAGCAGGAGCAGTGCAGTTTTATGTGCAGCTGAGGTAGTAGGTTTGGAGGAAATTTTTGTTCTATGAAATTTTAGAGGTGTTCATAAGCACTTTCAGGAATGCATTAAACAACTTGACTAACATCTGTCAAATGCTGCTGCTTTCATCCCCTTCCCAGGAAGAGAAGGGCATGTGCAGGGCGGTGTTTTGTTTAGGAATTTTTCAAATAATTACATACACATATATTTACATATTGGTGTCTGTTTGTGTTAGGGAAGACAAGGTCATAGAAATGTACACTTGTTGCTGAAGGTTTTGTGATGAAGACCCTTGCTTTTTGGCCTTTGCTCTGGGCATGATCTTGGGTCAGCCCTGTAGAAAATGCGTTCTCTTCTATTGACAAGCTGAATCTCCATGACACTTGGGCTGTAGGTTTGATTGTGTATCATTGTCCTGGTCTTGGACCAAGCCTTTCTTAGATATGGTGGACTTGATGGTCAATATGGAGCTGAAGTACCCTAACCTGGTGAATTCCAGAAGCTTTGAAAGGAGGAAAGGCATTTTCTGATGACTTTCCTCAACTTTGTCAACTATGTAGTGAATAGAAAAAGTCAGAAGCTTCAGAGGGTTCTTCAGGATGGATCATGGGGAGCTAACCCTTTGAGGCTCATATGATGAAGACTAGTGGGAATAATTGATGGTAAGCCCAGCTATGGAAAGGTCTGGTAAAGTCTGAGACCATGCTGAGTTTGTTGCTTAGAAGTGAGGGATGTGCAAGGATGTCATGCCTCCCACAGCACGTGCTGCTGGCACCCCAGAAGCTCTTGGCTTTTTTCAGAAAGTGAAAAGAGCCTCCTTCAGCCTTTCAGGAAGGATGTTCTTTATTGTGGTTGAGAGAACTTCACAGTTAGAGGAGATGACAGCTTACATATTTAGTGTGAATGCAGTGTTTTATCCACTTAGGTCACTGAACTGATTGTTGCAATCCAAGGGTATATGTATGCTCCAAGAGCTTTGATCTCTTCTGCCCTTTTTCTTAATCAGCTAATTATATTTGTAAGGGGTAGCTAATCGCTGTTCTCTGTAATTGGAGGCTGAATGAAAAAAGCCATTAGTGTCTGCCAGTGCAGAAATGCTCAAAATGAAGTCATTATTCATGGATTCACTTAAAAAAATTAATAACCCAATTTTTAAGCAGCTGTGAAATGCACCAGTGTGTTGAACAGGAGAATGCTTCTCCTTAGAACTTGTGAATAGGAGTAGTCAGAAGCATGTACAACATTGTGCTTTCCAAATGCCTTGCAAATTGAAGTGATAATGTAAAAAAAGTTGTTGTTTGGAAGCTTCTTTCCAAAATGCAAGGTTCTGCAGCGTTTAAAACCATGCTGTAACGTAAAAACTAATCTTCAAATTGGCAAGAGCAGATGTGGTCTCTTCAAACCATCATCAAAGTCTATGCTAAGTAAAATCAAATATGCTAACCTAAATACATTTGTTACTAATACACAGACATTTTAGTAAATGTATGTCTTGTTTGGAATTGCAAATCTAATGTAATTTTGCAACTTTGTATGTGGACCCAACTTAATTGAATCACTGCTGCTGCAGGAAAGTAGTGCAGAATGACTCAACACTGTTTCTTCATTCAAAAAATGTTGGGAGGCATTTTCTTTATGAAATATTGTTGACAAAATAAGTCATAGCAGCTATGTTTATTTACATAGTATGTCTATGTATGTTATTTACAGGATATGATTTGCATAATATATTCTTTGAGGAGTATGTTTGTCTTTCAAGTAGCAAGGCTGAGAAATAGAAGGGAGGGAAGGGGAAATTACAGAAAAAAAATAATTCATAACTGTTGACATCCTGCTGTTTTCTACTTGTTTTTTAAGTATGAAAACCTTATTTGAGCATCCGTGTATTCCACACACCTTTCAAATAGTTTAGCTTCTTTAAAATTGGATAACAGGAATCTGTGTGTCTAGAAGTGGTCATCTAATATAGGAAGGAGAAGGTCCAAAATAGGTTGATATAGTACATGAGGGTTTTTTTTCCTTCATCCATGTTTTCGTGACCATTTGGAACATCCAGCATTTGAGGCACCCAGTGGCTGAGAGCTTGCCCATCTGTTTCTAAGTACAGTCTTTCAATCTTGCATTTGTTTCTTTAAGCATGCTGATCCAGTGTGTTAATATCTGAAGTCCTTCCAGCAGCTTGCAGGAGGAAGGCATGCTATTTTAAATGGAAGGGACTTGCTGTCTTGCATGAATTAAAACATCTGGATCCCTACACTTCTCTCTTACAGTCTGAGCTGGGCTAGCAGTTGGCACATGGCAAGTGTGGAGCCATATGGTCTTCGTGCTGTCAGCAAGCGTTTTCGGCACATACCTTTGCCTACCCCCAGCCTTCTCCAAATGGTAGTTGCTACTGTGACCTGAAAGATAAATGTTCCAGGAGCTTTCAGTCTGTTGTGCCCTTCTTGAATGGATTAATTGCATTTTTGAGTGGTACAGCAGCCAGCAGTCTGGAGCAGAAAGCTGAATCCTTTTCCCCTGCAGGTCTCAGAGCCCCAGTCCAAATCGGGTGCCTTGTGCTAGTGCCAGGTTTGTAACAGCACTTTGACTTACACTTCGTGCCCCTTGAACATTGTTTTTTAATGTCTCCGTGAAATCTCCAAGTGCTTAGCACAACTGTTTTTCAGCATGTTCTAGATGTGTGGTTAAATGGAAAACTGACTGTTTTGAGAAGTTTCTTAAGAGATACTTTCTAGTGACCAAAAGAATGGTGTTAAAGTTATAATACTCTAAAGTGGTAAGCAGAAACCTTTCCTCATGAGAATAAGCATGATATTTCCTAAAAATACAGGGATTCTTCCTTGTTGTCAAATATTCAAAATACTTTAAAATTTATTTTAAAATAAGTATCTAATATTTTTAATGATTTAAAAATAAAAATGAAAAATAGATAAAAAGAGGAGGGAGAATATGAGGGACTAGAAAGAGCATTTTGTTTTTTTTCAGTATAAAAAGAACCTGTAAAAAATGGTTCATATAATTTTTTTGTAAAAAACTTTTTTAAAAGAGCTCTTCTTTACTTTTGTAAAAAACTATTGCTAGAACTTCTCATTAAATAAATGTAGACTACTCCTTTCAGCCTTCTTTTCTGAGTCACCTAAGTACTGTACCCTTGTACTAAGAATTTGGACCTTTTCTATTTTTTCCCCCTCCTCCCTGCTATGAGGTAATGGAAATTTAAATAATCAGTATTCGTCACTTAATCCAGAGGTTTTATCTTTTAATTAACACAAACCATGGACAATATTACAAAGATTAAAGAACACACTGACATTTCAGAACAAAAGTCAGAGAGTGAACTATTCAGAAAGTGCTGTTAATGCCGTAACTTAGCAGAGTAATTTAAGATTTAAGTTTTAATCTGATTGCTTAAATTTGTGTCCTGTGTTAGTCAGGAGTCCCACAGTTCATTACAGCTGTTCTTCTGATGTCATTAACAAGTACTTCGGGGAGTTCCAGTACAAAACAAAGAACTGTGTGGGTTTGTTAGTGACTTCTTTCTGTGTGTATTGCTTCGCATTTGTCTCTCTCGTGTTGTGCTTTCTATGATTTTTAAGTTCTGTAGTTCAAGAAGCTACCTCCATATGTACTTTGAAGCACGTATTGTATAGGGAACAGTTTATAATAGCCATTAAAGTTATTAATTTGAAAGCGAGCATGTTACTTGTTAGCACAGTTGGTTTAACTGCTCTGCTTTGAATTCTTGTATCTGTTTGGCCATAGTTACTTAATTTAAAAATTTGGGCAAAACTGACTGGGCTCAGCTCAGATGACCTCAATTCCACCTAGAGCACTTGGGCCGCTATTTCCTACTGACGGGCTTTGCAGCAGGGTTGTAGATGACAGTTTTCAGGTTTTGCAGTTAAAGAAACAGGAGAAGAAATCAAATTGACAATGTTAGAGAGTATTTTCAATGAGATAAACTTTGGTGAAATATAAGTAATTAGGTTAGTTGGAAATTCCTGTATATTTTTAACTTTAATCTTTCATCAGAAAATAAAAAGTTAATTCAATCCCCTGTTTTCTGAACATAGTCAAATAAAAATGTTAAACATCTGGTTACCCTAGTCTCTTAATCAATGAGGACAGAAGCAGTGGGTAGTTTGAGTTCTTTCAGCCACTACAGGATGTCCATTTTCATTTATATACTTTGAAAACAAAAAATATCCCCTTCTCCTTTCTTAACCAGAATTGGTGCTTAGTGTACAAGTACCAGCACTGTACTTATTTGTCATCTCAAAGTACTTGCTGTCTGGCTATGCTACCTCATTAAAGATCTGTTCTGGGAGGAGAAGGCTAAACTCCATACCCAGTTGCTAAGCTTTTCCTTTGATTCAGCCACTTAGAGATTAAATGAGACCTTAGAGGCTAATGCAGTGGATAGAGAAATGTGTGCGAGACTACCAAAAAATAGTGGGGTCCAGTTATAAATCACATGCACCATCATCAATGTTGCTGTTTCTGATTTTAAGTGGGCTGAGTTTTCACTGAGTTCATATACTGTACGTTTTACCAGCAAGTGACTGGCCAAATGGTGCTGAATCCATGTTATTAAGTAGAAGAACAATAACAAGTGATTTTAACCAGCCTGTGCCAAGCCCCTCTGCCTGATGTTTACTTTTTTGAGTGCTGATCATGTGTTCAACAGTGTACGAAGCCCTGAAAACAGATAGGCCAATCTAACAGTCTCAGAGAATGTAAAGCACATGGGACACTTAAGATGAGATTCATCTTGCCTAATGCTAAATGTCTTAACATTTTCTCTTTCTGTAAGTATTGAAGATGAGTTAGGCACCTATTTTTAGCAAAGGTGATTAGTTCAGCCTGAAATATTTAACCTAGTGACATCTGAGTTGGGATGAGATTCATCTGATCCTTCAAAGAAGAAAGTGGTAGTGATACATCTTGAACTCTTTGGAGTTTCGTATGAACTAACTTCTTTTTAGTACTTTTTAGTGCTTTTGAGTTTAGATTATTGGGATAAAAGGCCTCTTTGTACAGAGTTCTTCACTGTAAAGCCAGAACAAAGCTTACTGAATCTTGTGTCATCTAAGAATGAATAAAATTCAAGAGGAAAGAATGTTACTTGTTTCTTTGTCCTTCTTACATCACATTTCACATAGGTCTGATATTCTGTTCATCTGGAATTACATATTTCACTAGTTTAAATGGGAGCTTGAATATACAAGGAATCAGTTTCCATTTTATAATATGTAAAATGCCAGTTTAAGTTTGAAAAGAGAATCTTGGCTACGAAACTGGGCTTGGAATCCACCCACCGTGCTGTGGTACTCCTGTTTGAGATGGCCTGCTCCAGCTCCGTAGCTTTAATGGCTCTCTGTGTTACATTTTTCATGAAACAACAAAATAAACAGACAACAAGATCGAGCCTTATTGTAATAAAGTAAACCCAACTGTTAGAAGGCCATCTGTATCCCCTAGGAGGATGGTCAGTGTGCCACTGGTTTAGCCAACTTTGCGGTAGTGGAAGAAGTATGAACAGCTGTGTCAGCTGAGAGCGCTTCCTAGATCTTGGCTTTGACTGTTCTCTGTGCCTGCTTAGAAGTTGTCAAACTCTTGATTTTGGCAGTTTTGGGAGGAATCTGAGTAGCTGTTTGTGGGACCTTAGTGATGGGTTTTAGTGAGTGAGGATGCAGATATGTGTTTGAAATGGTACAGAGCACCAGCCATCCAAGCAGTGGAGTGATGCTTCATTTTTCAGCAGTCTTCAGAGAGATGGGATTTGTTCAGAGAAACAGACCATACAAAGACGGAGAGACTGGTGGTGTTATTTTTCCAAGAGAACAATACAAATTAGCTCATTGATCAAAGTAAGAAATTTTAATCCGCACTTTTGTTGCTTTTGGGTTTAGTATTTTGTATGGACATCTAAGGTGCACAAGGGAAGGAAGGCAGTGTCTTTTATCAAACTAAGACAGTTGTAAAAGGTGGGCAGGCTTTTGCGCAAAAGGTACTTTCATTAAATCTGGCCTAGAAGGATTTATTATGTATAACTTTAATTAGTATAAGAGGTTTGGGGTTTTTTAGGTGGGGTTTTTTTGTTGTTTTTTTTTTTTTTCAAACCAGGACAGACAAATTATGAGTTGCGAGTGTTGTTTCCTGCAAAATGTTCTTTTCCTGTTCTCAGTCATCTTTATTGATATGTCTGTGAGTTTGTTCTGGAGCTTCATGGTTGGATGTTTCCACTCAGTTTCAACATGGATATTTGTGCATTGGGTAAGCATATCAGGTTTTAGGATGCACACATGTGAGATGCATTTATTATGAGGATGCCCCTGTGGGGAGGCATTAAAAACTACACTTGGGAGGATATGCTGGCTATAGAACTACCATGAAAGGTTTTGTGTGTGGGTTTTTTGTGGATGTTTTTTGGTTTGTTCTTGGTTTGCTTTTATTTCTTCATTTGGCGTTCATTGGTCTATGGCACGTGTGTGTCTGATTCTGAATTTGCTGAAATCTGGGAGATGAGGTGTTGTTTAAATGTTAACAGGGGCACTTTTTCAAAGTTTTGTATGTAAGTAGTTGGCTAACTCTTAGAAAAAGTTGTACTTTTTCCTATATGAGTGTAGAAAAACCCTTCTGTCCAAAGAACTAAAACCCATCCAACTCCCACCCCAACCTGAAAACCTCACTTATATTGTGTATATATATATAAAGTCTATATGAAAATATAAATATAGATTATTTTTTTTAAAAACCCCAGAAAATAGAATGATTTGTATCCCTGCTATGTAGCACTGTAGGGAACTGGCTATTCTTGCTAGTAGTAGTGAACTGGCATTGAGAGGCTACAGAGAAAACAGGGAATGCTATTGCAGCAGATGCACAAACACCAGTATAAACTATAATCCTTGCCTCATGAATTAAAAATCTAAATAAATGAGCTGGACTAAAAGAAAGTGACAACCATTAAATGTTCAGTATTTTCAAACGCCCTTTTAAATCCCGGATATCTTAAAATACTCTTTAGTGGAAAGGTTTGTAACATTTTATTTGATACAGTGAAGATATTAATGGGCTAGGAGGTAAGGCACAAAGGGATACTATAAAAGGAACATCTGAAGTTTTATCTATTAAACAGATTTTTCCAGTCTGGATTTTTTTTTTTTTACATGGTTTTTCAACTGTGTGTTCTGGATATCATTTAACTTTCCCTTGCAATAGTTTTCCAAGTTCAGCTATTATATGACCATAAAGCTGTGCTTTTGGGATGAGACTTAAAATTTCTTTTCATTATTTGTGAGCTGTGTCTTCCTGTGTTCAGAAGGTAGCTGCTTTATTATGTGAGGATTTGGAAGCGATTAAGCTATAAAAGCTACTGTGAGTAACAAACTAGAGTCTCTTTTCTCATGGTCTGAAACTAATCACTTTGGAGTGATTTTTTTTTTTTTTTCAAATACAAATTGCTTCTATGAATACTACAATACAGCTTGCAGTCTCCAACCAAGGCACTGTAAAGTATGTTTGCAGTAAGAAGGATCATTCATCAATGTGGAGAAAGTGAATTATGACTGCTTTTTCCTCCCTGCTGTGTCGTGCAGTTCAGAGCGACGCTTCTAAGGAATGGTGAGGGGTGAAAAAGTGGACTTGTGTGCGCATATTCATTCCTTCCTCCAGCAGCACTTCAAGAAGTTGTGAGCTTTTTAGACTGATTTGTAGAATTCTGGTAAATCAAAATTTCATGTCTTATCATTCAAAACTGAGATAGTAGTGTGATAGTTAATTAATTTATTTTTGCAGATAACCAAGGGACTGGTTTTGAACGTGAAGTCAGTATTATCTGCTTTAAGATTGAACAGTGAACACAGATTATTTATTTTTTATTTTTATTTTTTTGCAGCTGACTCGGCCAACATCTAGAAGAGTTGGTAATAGTAAAAGTCAACGGTATTAAATTTGATGAGACATGACTGCAATATTAGCTCTGTATGTATGTTCTGAGGCTGTCTGCTGCTTTTCTTAATGCTGGGGTGTGCTGCAGCAAATAGGACTCAGCATGGCAAAGTGAATATAGCCATGTTGCTGTGGCTATTCTGCTTGCTCCCAGAAGATCTTCCAGGAGTCTGGTTCTTCATCCTCCCTTCTTCTCCCATTTGTCCAGCTGAGGAAAGGGTAGTATCTGTGCTGCGCACCAGTGTGGCCGATCACAGCACCGGCACCTTATGTTACACTGCCACTGTGACTAGGTAAGTCGCAGTGTGGTTTTATGTCCATAGTGAAATAAAAAGACCTCTGGCCTTTGGAAGCCATTGACTGGGCAGATAAAGTTGATAGTATGTAAATAGTGTGCTTGTAGTAGACACACACAGGCAGTGTGTGGGTCCATCTGATGTGTTCTGTATTTGTAAATGGCTTCTTCAAAGCTGCTGTTGATTGGGCTCAGTAATAGTATAGACAAACCTTAAGTGTATGCTTGACCTATCTAAACTGAAACTAGTTTCAATATGCCTCCTTGAAAAAAAGGAGGGAATCGCTGAAGATCTGTATCTGGCTACTCAGCTGGGAACTGCACACAAAAAAGCCAGCTGGTTTACAGAGTGCATGCATTTTCCTGAGGTTACAGGACAGTATTGGTCTTTGAAAAGTTTTGCTGGAGAGCCTGTGTAAATTTTGGAGTTGGGGACTTGTACAGAAAAGCAAACTACTGTAAAGTCAGCTTCAAGTCTGTATCTTGACGTAAATCATATACAATTTAACATTTTTTTTTAATTATTTCTATTTATATGTCCATAATGATCTCTGAATATAAAACAAATGGATGTGTATATATAGTTTTCCAAAATCACTCCTGATATTAATCAGTTCAGTCTGGTGTAAATCTTCACATTTACTTTTAAAGTTTATGAAAATAATGTTTCAGGGTCAATTTGCGTAGTAGATCAAAGGTTGGTTTTGTGGTTTTGCTTTTTCTTTTTTCGAAAAAGGGTAGTCAGTACTTTTTTTACCTCAGATAACATTGTTCAATTAAACACAAATGTTCTACACTAATTGAAAGCCTTGAGCAAATGCAAAAAATAGAGCCGTATGTTGATTCAGATAGACATTACTGGAGCCGTGTGCAGCTGAGTCGCAATTGGGAGATCTTCCAACACTTGAGCATAAACCCTGTGTTGTTAAGTAAACAAAGCAAAAAAGAAATAATTGTGTTGTATTAATTTTAGTGGTGTTTATGCAAGAAATTCAGTTTAGCTGAGTGATTTTATTATTTTTTTTCCCTAGGTTTAATCATCTTTGCAAACAGTTAAGTGTCAAAAATGTATTGCCCTTCCTGACAGGCCAATAATCATTGCTCTACACAGTAGGATAGCATTGTAAACCAGATAAAAATCTTGTTGTTTCAGTATGCTGCATCTTTGGCATGCAAATGTAGCTCAAGACTATTGTATTTTTCAGGATGAAAACTTTCTCTGCCCATAGAATTCTATTTATTTATTAGAGGCCATGTCTGGTTCTTTTTCTACCACCTGTTCCAGCAGAGACCTGGGGTAAGTTCTGGACAGCAAAACACCCCGCTGGCCTCAGCAGCTACGGGGAGGGCGGCGGAGGGGGCTTATGGCCTGGGAGAGGAGGGGGGTGAGGTGGGAGCTAGATGAACCCGAGGTGCTGAAATATTGCAGGTGTGGGGGCTTTAATATGGGGAGCTTGCAACAGAGGAGAAATTATGTGAGAAGCAGGGTTTTCAAATGGGAGAAGCTGGGGTATTTTGGAGGGGATGGATTTTAGGGCAAGCAGAACTTTAGAATGGAGAGTGAGTAAGGAAAACTGGGGCAGAAGAACTTGGGACATTGAAATAGTTTCTGGCAACAATTTTTTTGGGAAGTTACTGTGTTTAATTTTTGAGGCTCACTTCCAAGCATGTTTTGATGCATTTCTGTACATCGGTGTATTTCCATCTTTCACAACCGTGAGACAGTTAATACCTGTGTTAAAGGCATGTTGTTCAATATTCTGAAGTTACAGATTTTTGTTTAATAAACATTTTTTTGGGATTGCCTGAAAGTGTTTTCTTTTTTCTTTAGCAATAGAACTATCCATCTGTAGGGTCATATTTGGTTGTCTTTGCAGAGAAGCACTCTGCATATTTTGTCCCATTCCACATGCTCACAGCATTTGCAGGAGGAAAAAAGATTTAGGTTTTCCTGTTTGTCAGACAAGAAAGGTATTGCTGAGGAGATAAGATTTTGAAAGATCTTTCAGCTACTGCAATATAAAAAAAGGTTGTAGAAATTTACGTGTTTTTTCTTCCTTACCAGCAAAAATGTGCTTGCTTAGTTGTTTTAATTGGTCATCGTAAGGTGTAAATGATCTCATACATGAGATAAATCAACAACTTCAGTTTCAGGGAAGTGACTCAAAACATTGTAAAAACACTCAAGCACAGTTAAGTACACTGCATGAGAAGTAGTTTCTGTGAAGTGCAACTTTTAAATGAATGTGTATCAGGAGCTCACTTAGTTGCCTACAGCTGTACTGAAGGGAGACAACTGGTTGTATTCACTTTGGCTCTGCAGGTCTTGTCAAAATCCGAGTATCTTGGGACAGCGGTTGGCAAAGCCAATGAACTGGTGAAGTCAGCAAGAACTGAAGTGAATAGGTTAAAACTCTGGACAGAACGTTTTTCCTCCTTCATACTTTTATCTGAAATACTAGTTTAGGAAATATTTCGTAGGTGATTGAGAATAGAGAAAATGATTTCAGTGTTTCCCTATAAAATCCTGCAGAAAATATTTTGAAAACATTGCTTCCTTCTTGCACACCTCTAATCAGTTTTGTTTTTCACGTAATGCTCAGATCACTGCAAGTTAATGGCTGGACTAAAGAAATAGTGATGCTTTTATTGTATGTCCCTTTATCTCCTGGGAATAAACTCTCATTTCTCCACTACCCTGGTCATGCATCTTTTCTCATGTTCTTGGTGCAGCTTCAGCTCTGAGTCAGCGGCTGCAATCATCTGAAAGCAGCCTTCTCTGTTCTTATTTTTTATGTATTTTTACTGCTGCTGTTTGATAATGCTGTTCAAGAAGGTATTAAAGTCAAGGGCCAGGTGACTGAAGCTGTCAGTAATGTCGGTAAGAAGAGGAAGGTGGTTGTGCTCCGGTGCAAAGTGCATGGAAGGAGATGGTAGCTGGGACTGTGCTGCGCGGCTTGGAGAGGTAGGGCACTCTCCACTTTTATCTGCAGCTTTTATGGAGTTAATTGATGAGTTTAATTCTTGTCATATGCTTATCTTCTGTGTGCTTAATTGCTTGGCAAGTACTTAATTTTACTGTATATTAACTGCTGTCAGGGTTTTGCACTGAGAAATTACATTTATTGATGTTTTACGTGATTGTTTTCTTCCTGGTCTCATAAGCTGTCAAAGCAGAAGCAGTGAAAAAGGCTTCACAGCAATGCCGGGTGGAGGGGCCTTGGTTAGTTCCTGGTAACATTTGAGTCACGCTGTTAGTGTGAAGGCAGACTGGAGAGCAACTGTTGGAGTCTGTGTCCTGTGAACTAGTTCAGGCATGATTCCTCTGAAGGAAACCCAGCTGCCAGGGTTCTGTGCCCAAACAGTTGGAGCCAAAAGGCAGTGGTGTTTTTTTTCATGACAGCTTTGAAATAGTAAATGTCCAGCTTATTCAGGAAAACAAATCTAAGGAATATTTATTAACATTGCAGACATCTGTATCTTCACAATGACGATCCATAAAATCTCTCTAATTAAAATCATAATTTAAAATACATGAAAAGGACCAAAGCATTGTGGTTTAGATTGGTTTTGCGTTCTCTGTGTAAATTCCCATGTGAAGCAGTGAAGATGGAATCACAGACCAGGGCATTTAACAGTGCCTTCAGGTCATCACATCCCTTGTGAATGCAGGAGTTGCTATCTCCCAGTTTATAAAGCTGGGAAACGCTGAAATGCCATAAGCTAGAGCTGAGATGAAAGCTATCCAACATGCAGGAGCTGGGAAATGTGAAACTGAGGTCTGCCTTCTTGTACGTGGGACTGAATACCCTGCCATTCTTGAGGCCTCCGGGATGTCAGACCTTCACAGCAGAGGTTTTCATATGGTCTCTGTCAGCTGTTGGAAGGTCTGTTAGTTTTAAGTACTGCTGTGTGCTCTAACACAAGGAGAGGAGATTTGCTGCTGTGTCTGTGTTTGTCTGTTGGCCAGGAAAAACTATCATAGTGGTAGGGTCCAACTCAAACCACAGCCAAGTAGTTTGCACTGGCTTCCCAAGTCGGAGCCTTGCCTACAGCAAGAGTTCCCTTGATTTTCTCACTGGGCTGGAATCAATGGATAATAAATAACACTCCCAAGTAGATAAGAGGCACAGCTACTCCCTGTTGACAAGCTGGGTATTTTATTAGTGATTCTGTCCATTTGGAAACAAATATAAATGTGGAGATAATGCATTTTATGGAGGGCAAGATTGCTTCTGAATAATTTTGAAGTTTAGTGTCTTCACACTGTGATCTTGTACAGTGAGTGAGGAGATATATATATAAAACCTTTTGCTACGCTAGAAGATTTGTAAAAAAGATTTTTAAAAACCAAAAATACTGCCTTCTCCTAATAAAAAGTCACTTAAGTCTAGAGTGATTATTACATGAAGCATCAGTTGGCATGTGATAAAATGCTAAATGGCCATAGTAGTAAATTTTAATCGTTCAGAGGGAGGGAACAGAATGAATAAATGCTTTATTGATGAATGAGTTTGCCCTTTCAGTAGAAGGTATTTATACTATGAATAATGTTATTGCCTTTAGAAAATTCCAAAGGGAATATTTCTGCAGACATTATTGTTGATTTTTATTTTTTTAGAAATAAAATATGAAACATAAGAGTTGTAAGTATATGTATTTTTTTATTGTAGAAGCTTTGTTGAATTCAGAGACTCGTTTTGAAAATGAAAAATGTGGAAAAAATACATAATTACTTTCTCCTTCAGAAAGGTAGTGTGCATAATTACTTGAATGCATGTATTTATATATACGCGCAAGCTGTATCACGTGCCTTAGTCTTTCGGACCTGACTTGCATGTAGATTAGCCCGCTCAGTGGGAAGTCTACTGAGCTCTGTGTGGTTTTACACTCAGTGCTGAGTGTTGCAGGTGACTGACCTGTAGGAATTGCCTGTAGGTGTGAAATACCTTGTGTAGTGGTTGTGGTAGTGTGAAAAGTTTCCAGGAATGCTGCTGCTGTGCTCCACGGCAGCACCCAATGCCATCAGCAGCATTGCCGTTAGAGTCAATCTGTCGTTGCTCCCAAGGGACTTGCATATATGGAGAGAGAAAACAAAGTGTACAGAACTGTGGTTTTATATATGTAATGATAACAATAAAAGGAAGGGTGAGGAACAGCATGATGAAACTAGCCTGAAAGCAGATGTGAATGATAAAAGGATGTAAAAATGGAGAAACTTGGTTAATGCACAATGAAATACTGTTTAAATTGTAGTGACTTCATGAATAGTGTCCTCTGATTTCATATGCTGTGCAGCAGCTGTGAGAAACAAATGATGATGGCTCTTTCCTCTGGCCTCCCATGCCCAGGCTTGCAGTACAGTTCACCTGGTAAATCTACTCATGGAAATGCTGAAACTGCTCAGGAAGCAGTGATATAACTTCTGCTGTCCTATGACAGTGCTACTGATAAAGTATTGCTGATCCTTGTCTCAGATCAGAGCTTTTGCTCCATGTATTTTGGCCTTAAAGGATACAGACAGTTTTCAGCAGCAAGATCTACAGTCCCTGGTGCGTGGCTGTAATTTATCAAGATCATGACTTGCCCAGAATGCATCATGCCTCCCTACCTCCTCTTTTTTGATTTAGTTTATTCAATAATGCTAGCTGCTGGTGATGTTTAATGATGCTTAATTGCTGTTTGTTGATCCTGTCAGGAAGTTTCCTTGGGCTGGTGCAGACATCTCTAATCCAACTGTTTAATACTGGCTCATGTCTGATTAGAATTTTGAAAACATTGTAAGAGCATGGAAAATCCAGATAATAACACTTAATCATAGCTTTAATGCTGAATCAAGCTGAACATTTTCATTTACACATATTACCTGAAAAGCTAATGTAGGCCAGCACTTACTGGCAATGACAAGGGTTAGTTTCAGGTCATAGGGGTCCTTTGAAGATTATGAAACAATTGACCTCTTTGGTCACCCAATTGGACCAATTGGACACCCAAAAATCCAGGAGGCAAGGCTATGCTGTTTAGTCACTCAATGAATCAGATTTACCCATTGATAAGAAATGGGTTAATGAATATGTTTTAACAAAAATAACTTTTTGGAGTGTATGGTGGGAGAACTGATGGTGGTGAGGCAAGACCAATTCCCTGATCACCTCAGCTGCTTCCCCTTCTGCTCCATCAGCCTGCCATGTCTGAACACTTCACTGGATTTCCTGGGGCAGTACCTGCAGCATCTAACCTATATGGTTAGCCTGCAATTACTCCCCATTTATGGGTTGTTGTACAACACAGAAGAGTCCCGCTGGCTGGTGGGTTGATCTGTTGTTCCTGGAAAGGCCTGTCAGTTGTTGGGACTATGCAATTTATCCCACCTTTAAATAGTTGCTGTCATTTTTCAGAGGCGGCCCTGGGGTGCTCATGTTCAAGGCTGTGCAGTCAGCTGCTGCCCTTAGCCTTGCCTGTGGTAGAGGCACATAGTGGTTTTGGACTTGGGCAAATGCTGTAGCAATTCCCAAGATCCACGTCAGTGCCTGACCACAAACAGAAGATGTCTTGAATGATTTTTGTTTATTTTTCCATGTTTAAAAATGAAAACCAAAGCTTTCTGGAGTCCATCAGCATTTTTACTACTAGTGATGCAAAATATAGTAGGAGTGCTATAGGGTTCATTGGGATTCACTTGCTTACCCTGGCTATAATGAGTGCAGGTGTGCTACCTATATGCTTTGCAATATAGCTATCATATTTGTGTTTATACCAACTTTAAAACTTGGGCAGCTTTAACAGATATGCTTCCCAATTGCCACAGGTCATGCATCTAGCAAAAACCTGTTTAGGCCTGGGTTCACCAGCCAATACTGACAAAATTACTATTCTGGTCTTCAATTCTGCAGGAAAATAAACATGTATATATGCAATATCCAGTATATGTGTGGGGTGTGCATCCAGGTATGTTATGTGGAGTCATGGAATACTTAGAGTTGGAAGATACCTTTAAAAGTCAGCTAGTCCAACCTTCCTGCAGTGAGCAGGGGCATCTTCAACTACACCATGTTGCTCAGAGCCCTGTCCAACCTGACCTTGAATGTTTTCAGAGACAGGGCATCTACCATCTCTCTGGGTAACCTGTTCCAGTGTTTCACCACCCTCATTGTAAAAAACCTTTTCCTTATATCTAGTCTAAATCTACCCTCCTTTAGTTTAGAAGCATTACCCCTTGTCCTATCACTACAGGCCCTGCTCAAAAACCATCTGTCTGCATCTTTCCTCTAATTCCCCTGGAAGTACTGGCAGGCTGCAATAAGGTCTCCCCGGAGCCTTCTCTTCTCCGTGCTGAACAACCCCAAACTCTCTGTCTGGTTTCAGCTGGGATTGAGTTAATCATCTTCTTAGTTGCTGGTGCAGTGCTGTGTTTTGGATGGGATGTGAGAGTAATGTTGGTGGCACACTGATGTTTTTAGTTGTTGCTGGGTAACATTTATACTAAGTCAAGGGCTTTTCAGTTTCTCAGGCCTTGCTACAAAGTGAGAGGGCTGGAGGGGCACAAGAAATTGGGAGGGGACACAGCCAGGACAGCTGACCGGAACTAGCCAAAGGGATACTCTATACCACAGGATGTCAGGCTCAGTATAGAAACTGGGGGGAGTTGGCTGGGGACTGCTGATCGCTGCCCGGGGACTGGCTGGGCATTGGGCAGTGGCTGGTGAGTAATTGTGTTATGCATCACTTGGTTTTGGGTTTTTTTCCTCTTCCTTTTGGATTTATATTGCTCTCCCCTTCCCTCTCCTTTTAATCACATCATTATTATAATGTTATTTTATTTTATTTCAATTATAAATTGTTATCTCAGTGCTTGAGTTTTACCTTTTTTCATGATTCTTCTCCCCACCCTGCTAGGGGGGAGCAGGGGGAGTGAGCGAGTGGCTGCATGGTACTTAGTTGCTGTTCCAGGGTTAAACCATTACAGTCTCTCAGCCTTTCCTCATAGGAGAGGCGTTCCATCCCTCTGATAATCTTCATGGCCGTCCTCTGGACCCGCTCCAACAGGTCTGTGTCTTTCCTGTGCTGAGGACTCCAGAGCTGGATGCAGTGCTCTGGATGGGGTCTCACCAGAGCAGAGGAGAAGGGCAGAATCACCTCCCTCAACCTACTGGCCTTGCTTCTTTTTATGCAGCCTAGGATAGGGCTGGCTTCCTGGGCTGCAAGTGCACATTGTCAGGTCATGACCAGTTTTTCATCCACCAGCACCCCCAGGTCCTTCTCAGCAGAGCTGCTCTCAGTCCCTTCATCCCCCAGCCTGTGTTGATACTGGGGGTTGCCCCGACCCAGGTGTGGGACCTTGCACTTGACATTGGACCTCATGAGGTTCACATGAGCCCACTTCTCAAGCTTCTCCAGGTCCCTCTGGACGGCATCCTGTCCCTCAGGTGTGTCAACTGCACCACTCAGTTTGGTGGTGTCTGCAAACTTGCTGAAGGTGCAGTCGATGCTACTATGTCATTGATTAAGATATTAAGCAGTACTGGCTCCAATACAGACCCCTGAGGGTGTCCATATGTATATATAGTATATTACAAAATATGTGTATATATGTTTGCAGTCATGGATCCCTCATGTAAAATCACTGAAAACCATGCAACATAAAACATGTAATTGTTTATTTGTTAAATTCTGGCCTGCAAATGAGAACAAGAGTTTTGACAGCTCTGACTGTAGCTGCTCTGAGACATCACTCTGTGCTTAGGATCTTTGTTGGTATACCTCTAATCTTGTACATAGTCCTGCATAGCTTTTAAAACCAGGTAAGTGTAATTACAGTATTAGGATATGAACAATCTCAGTGTTAAGTATTTCCATTATTTATTTTTTTTTTCAATATTGGGGCCCTAAGCATCATTACAAATGATCTTGTAATTATATAATACTACCTTAAATGTAGAAAGATGAAGGTTAAGGAGGAGGGAAAACATAGGATTGGTCTTTTTGTTGCTTTTAGTAGAGTCATAATGAAGTAAAAGCTTGCATTCACAGGCAAGCGTGGATGTCTGTTCTTTCCATTTGGAAACAGCAATACCTAATCCTTTCTCCTGGGTATTGGAAGACTGGAAGTGTTGTAGACTTCCCTCGATTTTCACGTGAAGTTATGTTTTTATAACCTGCACCTTTTCTTCTTGGTCAGCTTATCCAGAATTTGAGATAAGTGGATATTAATAAGAACAGCAAAGGTTTCAGAAAGTTAAAAAAATAAACAAAAACCTAACAGAAGCAAACAAAACAAACCACCTTTTCAATAATTGAATCTGAATACATTATATCTTCATAGTTGTTTCTGAAAGTCATTGAGGAAAATGGGGCAGAAAAGAGCTGCTATATTTAAGGTAAAGAAATGCAGAAAATACTAGTACACAGAAAAATATCTTCTGATTCTCTTTACAGATCAGAAAGAAAGAAAAATAGATGCATTTATTTTTAATGTGATTTTTAGAATATTCAATTGTGATTAATTTTTATAATCTTCTACCTATTATGCTTAAGCCCTATCTCTCTATATTAACTATTATAGTTAGAGAAACAATTTTTATTAAAATAGTTGAAAACCAAGCTGGTAGCAGCCTGTTATGCGTAGGTACCATTCATAACATGCTTGTTTGACTATTATAATTGCAGCTTAGTTAAATGATTTATAGTGTTGTGAACCATTCAGAAGGCTATTAACGGCACTATTGTCTTGTAAAATGAGCCAAAAATCATACATCTGAAATTTGTTTTCTTTTTTTATAAATGTCGTGAGAATAAACAATAGCCTGGACTGAAGCAGTACTAAGCATGGAGCCAGACAGAGTGAATCCTGTGTTTGAGGGTAATATGAAAGGTTATTATCCACCCTTTCCTTAATCTTCCTGTACCAGAGAACACAGATAAGGCATTTTAAAGCTCTTTTCAATCTATTGAACAGTGCCAGCCATTCATCAGGATCTTGCCATTTACTTGTCATAATAATGATCTTGCAATACAGTAGGGAAATTCATAGTTTGACGCTTTTGCTTTTGGATTAACTTTAAATAACTGTGCCAGATTGCTGGGTCAAAAGTTTGACTGACTGCATGTTTTTTTATAAACATTTTGAAAACTTAACATAACACAAAAAAAGGTCAGAATGGCATTATCTGAATAGTTTGACAATTTTTATGATAATGAAACAAAAGGGAATATGCTAGAATCTTTTACATGAAGTGACATCCTGTAGCTTCCTGCATGTAGGAATGTGGTTTAAATTCCGGGTTTACATGAAAAATTAGCTGTTGGTTTTTTTCCTCCTGAATTATCTTCGGTTTCATCCAAATATGTGAGCAGACTGCCTTTATCTGTTACATTAAAGTTTCCATTTCATTACTTTTTTGTAAAAATAAGCCCTGGTAGTCAGCAGGAAAGCCTAAAACCTTGGCTTCTATTAAAGTCTTTCTCAGCCCGGTGTCAAAGAAAATACTCTTATACTGTGCATCCATTAAACGCTGGCATAGTTAGTGATATATTTCAGACTGAAATAATTGCTACTAGAGTTGTTATCTCAGAATTTGTTTTCTCATATTGGAATGGGCAGAAGATCTAAAGGCACAGTAGAAAGGTATTATTTGAAAATAATTTTCTTCAGAAAACAAAAAAAATCATCAATCAAACCAACAAAAAAACCCCAAACCCCAAAACAACTTTCAGCAATTTCTAGACCATTACATTTAGGTGTAACCAATCTGAAGGGAGTGTGTGGGTGACTCCTGTTTATGTCAGTGGTGATGGATTCATGTTTTGAAATGCAAAATTTGGTCTGTGGTGCACATCCGTATTTTGAGGAAAAACGTTCTTCCCTGTAGTAATATGAAATGTTTCCCAGTAGCCTTGCAGTTAAGTAAAGCAGGATGACTTGGTTTTAATAAGGAAAGCCTATGGAGAGTTTGGATTTCTTTTGGTGTGTGTGCAGGATGAGACATTACCTGGGAAGTTACAGCTGGCATTTTCTGGGCCTGAAGTTGCAATCAGGATCTGATTCTCTCCTTGTCACTATTTCCTATTTTTCGCCTATAGCATTTCTGGAGAAAGGAAGCTGTTACAAGCACTCCCACCTGGCCCAAGACAGTTTTATCATGAATGGACAGAAAGTGTTTTACAATTTCTGAGAGCTGAGTGAGTTATCTCTCTGCCAGAGTCTGCTTGTGTTGGAAATGGCTTTCTCTGTTCCTTTACTTTGCCTTTGATCAGTGGGTTTAGGGAAGCATTTTTTTGGTAGTCTAGAAAGAAAAAATTACTTCAGACTCAGTATCAAACTAGTGCTTTTAGGGTGGGGGAAACAGTCTTGGAAGTCACTGTTTATAGATGAAACCTAAGTACTCATACATGTAAGAATTACACACAATTGGATCCAGATTCTAGTTGGATGGCACAATATTGTGTAAACAAATTCTTTTGTCTGCATTTTTCCATAATGTGCCAAATTCTTCCCAGTTACTCCACACTACATTGCTATGTTGAACCATTTAATCTGTTGTATGATGAAGACTTCGAAGTTCTACACTGAACTATAAAACTTTAACATCCAATTGCCAAAGGCTCTGGCTAGAATATAGCCAGAATTTCATTCCAGCATTCTTCAAAGCCATTGTTATAAATCACAGGACGGTTTGGGTTGGAAGGGACCTTAAAGACCATCTAGTTCCAACCCCCTGCCATGGGCAAGGACACCTTCCACCAGACCAGGTTGCTCAAAGCCCCATCCAGCCTGGCCTTGAACACTTCCAGGGATGGGGCATCCACAGCTTCTCTGGGAAACCTGTTCCAGTGCCTCACCACCCTCACAGTAAATGACTTCGTGTATGTAATTTCACTTGATATAAATAAAAAACCCTCGACACGTTAAGGAAGTAAAACACCCTCGAAGACTATAAACTTCACTGTGAGCCTCTTCCCAGTAGAAGCTGGGAGAGCATACTGGGTAAGTTACACATTTGCCCTGCTCTGACCTTCTTCCCTTGTCTCTGGATACTCATCAGATGCA
Source organism: Falco rusticolus (assembly GCF_015220075.1). NCBI lineage: Eukaryota > Metazoa > Chordata > Aves > Falconiformes > Falconidae > Falco > Falco rusticolus. Next base: position 42,325,789 of record NC_051191.1, on the reverse strand, counting down.
GAAAGGACCTTGAGCTTAATGGCCCTTTGGCTTCAGTCAGCGCAGTTCTTGCAGGAGCATTTTGCATTTGGGTGGGGTTTTGGTCAAATTATACTCATTAGCAGTCAAAGTGCCACCGCTGCCCAGGGTGTAGCTGCACAAGAGCCTGACATCCTACTGCGACAGCCGGGCTTTCCTGCTTCAGCTCTGCCTTGTCTGCGTGAGCATATTCAAACCCAAAAGTCTGTTTTCATTTGGTAACCCTTTGATAACCTTGAAACAAATGGTTTTTCTGTGGGCCACTGTTTTCAGTGCCAAAGAATTAAATTTTCCTAGTTAACCTCACAGGATGTCTAGCTGGGTGGCTTTTTTGTTTTAAGTTTGGTAAAATAAATACCGTTTTCTCTATTTGCGTGTTACTGAAAGTATTAAAAATGTTTTTGTGTTCTTTCTTTATCTGGCATGTTTGATAAAGACTACTTTTTAAGACTTGCTGATGAATATATCATCCTCTTCTGAGGGTTTTGTTTTGGTTTTTTGGTTTTTGGTTTTTTTTTTCTGGATGAGGTTCCTGTTTTGTGTGGTATCTGTTTTGTGTTATGTTTTAGTAGTGTCCAAAGCCGATTTCAGATAAACCAGGCACAGTGACTTCCCTCAGTTGGGAAGGCTACATACAAGTTATACTTGACATTCTGCTGAGCCCAGTGTGTCTGTAGAAAACATTTTAAAATGTAAGTGCCCTTTAACTTCAAAAAACTTGACTGCAGTTACTGGTATTAGACTGGTCAGTATGTAGGGGATTTTTGCCAGGTGATAGCTGCAGAATGGTAAGCAGTGGCAAAGATTTTTATTATAGGTAACATTTGTTGAGTTTGGAAGCAAACTTTGAAAGAACTCAAATAGTTTTGGTTCTATGTTTGCTGACTTCAGCATTCTTGTTAAGGCTGATGTTTCACTGACCATTGACAAAAATTACAGGAGAAGGAAAAAAGCCAAAGGGGCTGCCATCCTGCAGCACTAGCCATTGTGAAGGATGCACTGTGAAAGTTTGTGAACACCAGCATCTGCACAAGCAATGAATTTTGCTTGCATAGCCAGCCTCCTGTTGACTCACTTATGGGGACTGATAGCAAAAGAGTATATGGCACTTACTAGCAATGAGGCTGATGTTGCTTAGTGTCTTGGGCAGGACTATAATTTATTTTTAAATGCAAAAATTCTGGAAAGCAATTTCTAAATTATGCCCTCAGATACATTGAAAATGTTATATTTTTCTATTCCAAAAATCGTTAAGTGTTTATGATATATTATTCTCCCAGTTCATGGTTAAAAATGGTATGTATATGCTTCTGGATGGATGGCAGGACGTTTTTATTACAGAACTAAGAGCATCAGTATCTGTACTGGGGTATCTGAGCTGTAATGTAATATTGATTAATGTATGACAAGTTGGACTGGTGGAAAAGAGCATAGCAATTAGAAACAGTGAAATATAATTATGAGACAGGCGTGTGGATGGTTTTACGGGTGTATATCCTAGCTCACCAGAGTGTTATGGTGAAGATCTATTAGAGAGCATTGCATTCTGTAGGCTTTCAGAATGGCTCAGTAACCAAACACATTATCAGATTTATGATGTTTCCTGAAGTTAGAAAACAACATATTGCTGTATTTTAAGCAATAATTAATACTAGTCTAGATAAGTTAAAGCGCTCTTTGGCTTTCTTTTCCTAAAATAACATCTTGTGATTACATGTTTCTAAAAAGCAAAAGAGATCACTTACTATATGGAACTGCCATGGTGATAAATGTAAGTTTGCTTCTACTTCCATTGAAACTCAGGCTAAACTCTACTTGCCTTCAGCTTGGAAGGGACCATTAAAAAAAAAATAACAAAAAATCTTGGTTGGTTCAGGGCTCTATTTTGCAGTTCACAGAATCTACTGAAATCAGAGATGGTTATTTAACCCTATGACAGATGGAGCCAGGATGTCTGTATCATCAAAGAGAGGAAAAATGAAATGTGAGTGAGCACAGAAGTCGGTAAATATGAGAGTAATTGGAGTGGGCATGCTGAGAGGGTAAGGAAGGATACATTGCTGTCTCTTTTTTTTTTTTTTTCAGCATCAGCTTTGAAGCCAGCTACTGGTCTGTGTTACTGACCTCTCCAGCCTAAGCTGAAAGAGGTTAGAGGGTTATATAAATGCAGAGCTCTATCTAAACCTTTCAGGAACACCTATCCAGAGCATTTTTCATGGTGACAGGACAGATGTGCTTCTTGCAGGGGAAGAACTAGATGATCTGAATTTGTCTTTACTTCTGGAGGTATTTTACAGCTTGACCTTGGTTGTGAGCTGGAGTTTTCAATATACTTTGAGGGTTTCCTCAAATTCTGCATCTGTGAAATGCTGAATGTTATGCATTATTGAAAACATGAGGCAGTTAAGACAACAATGGCCTGGACTCAGGCTGTCAGGTTATAATATCCTTTTAACTGTTGGAGATGGAGCTTTAAACTAATCACCAATTGGAGCTAAAAACTAATCTATAATTCTGCCATTACAATGCTGTTCCAGAACCTTGTTTGTGTGGTAGTCATAGATGGTATACCAGTTTCCAAAGTTTAACATTTAGCTTTAATGACTCCTGTCTTTCTAGGGTTTGTTGCTCTGAAGAGTTTTTTAACCCTCAGAGCTTTTGTTTTGTTAGGCACATCATACAAGGCAAGTTCTCTTGTTTTTCTTGTAAAATTGAGAATTGGGTCTGAGTCTCTCTAGGCAAGGAAATTGGGCTAAGAGAAAGTATAGTGGTGAATTAGAGCTGGAACTAGAACAAGCTGAGTGAGAGGTACTGGGAACTGTCTTGTGGGTAGTTAGTAAAAGCTCTTGTATCATCTGCTCAACCTCCCTCCTTTCTGGTGTTTGGAATAGACAGAAGGTTGTGAATCTTTCCATTACATGGATTTCCGTACCTATCCATGAAACCTCCTTGTAGCATGTGTTTCTCTTTCCCTCCTGCTAATTCTGTGAAGTTCAACAACCTCCAGTTGTCTGCAGTTAGTGCAAAAGATCAGTGTAATGAATCAAAAAATGACTGTTGATGGTCCCTGTGGAATATGTGATACCAGATAATGGAATTTGGAATTGGGTGTGCTTCAGTTTCTTGTTCAACTTATAGTGTAGGAATTTTATACATTGATTATACTGAGAAAAGAAGGGGGGATGAGGGGATGGGGAGGCAGGGGAGCAGTGTGTGTGTGTGTGTATAAAACTCAAGTGGCCAGGAGTTAAGGAAATGTCAGACTTCTAAGTTTTGTGCATGAACATATAGCATAATTTGGCCTTCAGTTATAGGACTACAGCTGTGGGATCTGGGAGGAAAGGCGTTGTCTTTTTTCTTTCCTCTCAAATGGCAGTGGCTTGCAGAGTTGGACAGAATATGCTAGATTTAATTTTTCTCTTGATATTAGAGGACAACTGAATTTGAACTTTTTTTTTTTTTTTTGAGCAGTTGGTTGTGTTTGTACCTTTTGAGTATTTGCTTGTAAGTTTGTACCACATCTCGAGATGGCACAAAATAGATCTTGAGAAGCATAAGAGGGTAGTTGACATTACTTAACCAAATTATCAAAGCTGATATTTGATGGATTGCATCTAAACCTGTCTTTCCAGTTTCTCAGTTTAAGTTGTCTGCTTCCAGGCATCATCTTCAGTTTGTTGGGAAATTAGTCCAGTGTTGCTTTGGAGAGCACAGGGAGATCTGAGGCATGCTGGTCACAGGTGTAGCATTGAAGGTGTGGTAGGCACCATCAGCAGACGTTAGACAGCCTCCTGGAGCCCTGCTTTAGACTTGGCCGCCCCTTTTCCATTACAGCAGTTTAGCTGGCTTGCCTGCCTTCACGTACAAGACCTGTGTAAATAGATGGCTATGTTTGTAGAGAAGGAGTAGGCAAATTGCCTGAAGAGATGTGGTAAAGGACGAAGAAGATTTTGGCAGCAGGTGAGAGGTTAAGCTACCTGGAAATGCTTGCTAAGGAAAAGACCTTTTTCATTGCCTATCCTGGCACGTTAAAAATACGCAGTGGTGGTATGCTGTCCTTGTCTGCATGCTCTGTCCCTCCCACTGTAAGTATGCATTTAGGGAAACGGGTCCCCTCCCAGGCCGTACCCTCCTGGTTTGAGGTCCAGAGGTGCTAACAGAGGCGCAGCTGACAGGCAGGCTCTTGGTCCTGTAGCTGTATTTCAGCTGCCCATTTGCACTTGTTTGACTGCTGCTAACGTCTTTTTTAGCACATGAACATTGCCTAAAATCACAGCTTCCACGTCTAATTAAAATTGATCACCGATTCAAGAGCTCGTTAATAAAAGAGAGGGGAAAAATTAGCTAGAAGGCTTGGGTGAACTACATGGCTTTCATATAGACGGGTTTGCTCATGATGGGCTGGAACATAGTTTGCCGTAAGGTAGGGCTTGACGGTTTTATTTTTCTTTTCAGCTGTCAGTCTTGAACCTTTAAAGTTAGTCTGAAAGAATGTGTTTCTTTTTCTTGGAGAACTTGAAATCTCCTGTACTAAACAAACATATTGAACTCGAGGCCACTTACATTGTGAACTTCTTGAATTATCAGCAGAGCAGTAGGAAAGATCTCCGTTCCTGTCCTGATAACAGTGGTAGATGTGAGAGACCCTAAAGAAATGCCCATTATCTATCTTCCTATTTTTGTCAAAGAAACAGAGTGCCCAAGGTCAATTCTGGAATTTAAAAACAAAGCAAAAAGCAATTAACTATTTATTACTTGTGCTTAAAAAAAAGAATAATTTTTTTTTTTTTGGCAGAAGAATAATATATTTGAAAACAATGCTCAGAATACAGGACCAGTTCCTGTGTACTGTATTTATTGTTTTGAGTGAGGGAACTGATGGGGAATATAAAATTTTTCTTTGTTTTTGTGCATGTGTGTATGAGCATAGTTACTTCACAGAAAGATTTATTGCCATGCAATCTTCCATGAATCATAGGTTTATAAAAATAAAATTAAGTAAGTGAGAAGGTTTGACTGCCAGAAAATCGGTGCAGTGGGGGCCTGGCTATTGGATTAATTGCCATTTGAATAGGAAGATTTATTAAGAAATATCTAGAGTATCTTTTAAATTCTGTGCGAAGCTGTAGATTTTTTACCCCCAGTAACATTTTGCCAAAGGTTAAAAATCCAGCCAAATGATGCTTAAGCTAAGAACATGTGTTTATGCATGATGGTAGTAGCACTACTGAACTCTATTTTAATGATTTTTCCTTGATCCTTACCATGCCATAAGCCATTTCTTGCTTTTTGCTGTTCAGTGTAATTTGATAAATTGTTCCCAAGATCAGTTTTATTTTAGTTTCCAATAAGAGTTTTTGAACAATAAAGAATAAGAAGCAGCATCTGTTTAACCTCATTCATTGTGTAATCTCCATTTCATGCATGTCTTTGAGGATCAAAAGGTCGGGAAAACGAAAATGATATTCAAATGAATCAAATAACATATAACTGTTTTGAACTGCTTAAAAATCTAGAAGCACTCATAAAGGAAATGTCCCCTTGAAATTTTTCGCTACTCTCTTGGTATATGTGTAACTTGTCTCTTTCAAGATAATTTCTTTATCTTTGCTAAATGGATTTTGTCACAGATAACCACTACAAAAATTTGAGGGTTTTATTAAAATGAGATATGATATCTGGCTTTCAGGGATCAGGTGGGACCACACCTTTTTGAATTTAAAGAAGTAGTAACTCACATAGGAACACACTAATAGAAGGCAAGCATGCAAAGACATGTTTAGGTTTAAGGGCACAGATGGTATTTGAACTCTAAACATTTCCCACCACCTGAGCTGGATACAGCCTCTATTCAGCTGAAATGTTGTAAAGTAAGACTGAAGATGGCCCAAATTCACTAATTCTACTTCATGTTTCAACCCAGCAGATAGCTTTGGCATCTCAGCTGGGGGGGACCAGCCACTGCAGCAATAGCCTGCAGTTGCGTGACTGTACCAGAGGAAGGGTATGAATAAACCCAGTGTCAACGATGAGTGATTTTAGAGCCCTTTAGCTTGCTGTGGACAGTGCAGGCTTGTCTTCTGCTGTTACCTGGCAGGTTTAATTGTCCATTGTAATGGCAATCTCTCACTTCCCCCCATTACTTGCACCTTCTACAATCCTCTGATAATCTTAAAGGGCAGGCTTCTGTTCTTAAATAGAGGAGCTCAAATGGATGTACCATGAGATGCAGGTAAGAAACACCCATGTTATTCTGGTCCTACAAGACTGTGTTTGAATTATTCTTTCCAGTGTTGGAAGAGATCTCGTTTGAGAGCCTGACGTGGATTAGTGCTGTGGATCTGCCCTCAAACAGGAGACAGGCTCTGTGTCCTGCAGTGTCCAAGGGTGCTTTGCCAAACATTCAGACAGTGTAGTGTTGCAGTCCCTACTAATATGTACTTAGTTCAGTTTTGGTAACTGTGAGGAGAGAAAAAGCATCCTGGACTCATAAAGCTTCAATAGCTTTAGCAGCATGAAAATGTCAGGAGAATTTAAATTTCTGAAACACTAGTACCTCTTGTGAAGCTCTGCCCTTGTAATAAAGATTACTCTGTCGGGGAATCCTAGATATTGCATTCACAGATCTTTAAGTCAGTGCTGCAGCTGTGTCTGAGGAACTCTCTGAAAGTGAAATGAAGTTCTCTTTTGTCTTGGGTGTATCAGAAATGAGATCTGTCATTCTCATTTCCTGGAGACTTGCAAGAACAACTTTCCCTGCTGACACAAAAGTTTTCCTTCCTAGAACCTTCATTTGGCGGGGTGGTGGTGGTGGTGGTGGGGGTGGTGTAGTAGCTGTATAGGAAACCTTGTGCATATAATACACTTGTAGTCATGCTGAATAGCAGGTGCCCAGGAAGGGAGAGCAGCGTGCTGTAGAGGACACCTGTGTAGAGCTTCCGTTAATGTGAGCAGCACATACAAACTACAATTGCACCCAACAGAAAAATCCCTTGGATACTGTTGTGGCATGCACAACATTATATAAATATGCCACTAATAAATTGGGTGTGGGAGTAAGAGCTGGGGAGAATACATTTCTGGTTTCAAGGGGAGGGAGGGGGCATGGGTATGGGTTATTTGACATAGAAGCTATGTGCTAATGAGGCGCTAAAATCTCCACAGGCTCTACCCACCTCCTAGAAAATTCATGCCTGTGGCAATAATTTGAGGGATCCTGGGATCTTAGCCTGAAAGTGAGCTGCCTTTTCATGTTCTCTCATCGTTGACTGTATTTGTGTGCATTTGCCATAAGGATGGGGGGTTGGGGAAGATGTCCTGCTATGTCTTGGCTCTTTTCATAAATTTGCTTCATATTTAGATGTTTTCAAAGTATTTTGCTACTTTTGCAACTTTGTAACTTGAGTTTTTTGTAACTCAGTGGCTAACTCCTCTTCATCCTTGCTTGTACGGCTAATCAGTTTCTAGAGACACCCGTAGAAAAGGCTGTTTATATCTTTTGCAGTTGATCACTGATCCTTTTTTCCTTAGGACTAATCCGGTTCTTTAATGAGTTGCCAGAGGATGTTTTAGGCACTCCTTTTGCCAATTTCTAATAACACCCTGTGTTCTTTACTTGCAACAGCAAGTATGCCTATCTTTATTAGTCATGAAAAAGTTAGAAGCATCCTAGCAATTAATTCCTACTAATACGCATCCTGTCTCTCCACCTTATTGCAGCACTCTGAGCGTACATATTCAGCCTAAATACTGTACAAGCTGCAAAAGACACTAAGACACTGATAATATAGTAGCATAGTTATTACCAAAACCTGTCTAGAAATATGAGGGTGGTTTTTTTAGCATTGTGAACATAATAAACTTAATGTACCAATATTTACTTTAGCATTGCTGAGATGTAGCAGTCCTGTTTTCTACAGCCTCCTGTGCTGTTGTTCCTATATTGCCTGGGTATTCCTCCATAAACAAGATGAGAGGCAAACATCCGAATCTCTGCTCCAGCATGACCAATAATGCAGCATGAGTTGCAACACGGAATTTATCCATGCTCCTATCTGTCAGTATTATGCAGTCATGAATCTACCTATTTTCAACTCCTAAAGTAATAAGTTGGAAAATATTTTTGTTATTATTAAAAGTAAGACAGAATCATATATTTTCATTCTTACTTTTCATTGAGGTTTTTGGATTAAAAAAAATATCTTGCTGTATTGCTGATCAAAAGAGGACGTGAAGGTCAAAATCTTGGGCATGAAGCATTGCAGTCAAAAGTGAAGAGATTCTGCACTGTGGTCAAAAGAGTTTACAGCTCAGCTTTTAGGTACCACAGCGCCAAGGTGTAAAGGTATGAATACAAGAAGAATTTGTAATAGAAGTTCTAGAGAGTGTATGGGAATCCACGTAGTCAGCAGTGACATAGCGTAAGGGCAGGGAGTACATTTTCTTCTGTTTGCTCTGTTCCCTTTGCACAATTTCCTAGTTTAGTTTTTCTTACTTACTCCTGCTGGTGACATTTGCTAAAAGTGTAATGCAGCCTGCTTGGTTTTTTGAATTTTTTGAATTTTTCGGTGCTGTAAAAATTTCCAGATAGAGACAGCAGCATGTTGTCCATCTAGAGCCACAGAAGGTGCTCTCCAACTAGGGACAAAAGTTGTTATCCATGACTTGCCGTTACTTTTAAAAATTAAGATCTGTTGGTAGGTGCTTGAACAGTTTGCTGCAGCAGGAGCTTTAGCAGAATGTCCGCCAGATTTGACCCTGCCCTGCACCCACTCCCCACTGCTGCAGCTTCATTTAATACCTGTTAGTTCACTCTCTTCTGAAATGCCTTCGCTGTAATGTTATTTTATGTAGTTTTCTGACCTCATACTGGAAAAATCTATTAATCTCCTGGTTATTATTATGCCCTGCCAGCTGCTAACTCACTGCAATTTAGGATATTGCTAAACCCTGCTGCTTTACACTCCCTTTGGACTCTTTTGTCTTGTTGTTGACCACTTCTAAAGGTGCAGGCATCTTTCCCACTCCTCCCTGTTTGAGTGGCCTGTCATCCATCCTAATTATTCTTACTGCTAGTAGCCTAGGTTTATTTTGACTTTTAAAAAAGAACAATTGCTACTCTCAATTGGAAGTTAACATTTGAAAATTTGTAGAGCATCTGTAGTCCATGTAACACTCTTGTGTCTGTGATTTGGTTTCTGCTGTGATATGCAGCAGCAGCTCCAGCACGATGGGGTTTCCACAGCTGGGTGCATAAAGCATGGTTTCGGCCCGCTCATCAGCAAGGAGCTTTTTTTTTTTTTTCTATATTTTTACAAGATCTTCCTGGCAGTGTTTCAACATCCACTAATTAAACAGCGAAACTTATACTGTTCATTGTATGGGAGTGATGGAAGGGTACCCCAAGATGTGGGCAAAGAAAGAGGAATTCCTGGAGCTGCAGGGACAATTTCATGGTGCCCTCTTTAAGGTCTGAAGTTTGACTGCATTGCTGGTGGAACCTGGCAGGTGTTCCCAGCTGGGATATGTCTGCTCAAAGTACCCTACTTCTGGCACAAAAATGTCTGATTGTATTTTTCCTTCTCTCTTCTGTTTGTGGGAGCTGGGACATGCCTGTCTTCCAGCCACTTCCTGGGGTCTCCTGCTTTTTGTTAGTTTGTTGCATGTGGAATTTTTTAACATGAAAATGCCTAAGTAATGCCAGTTACTTTGGCATTTTTGGTGTCGGGGGTGGGGGACATGACACAGCAAAGGAGAGACTCTCGGTGTACAGTATGTCACCCATGATAAAGACCTGATTTTTTTTCCAGGCATTTTCAGCTACGTTTGGCTGTGTGTGTACGGGCAATCTCAAGGGGGATTAATAAAACCCTTCGTACAGGTGGGTAGGCACTGTATTGGTAGTGAGTGAGAGCCAGCCATGGCGACAGCCCCCTTCCCTGTGAGACTGAGGTTAAGGCAACCGTCAGGCAGGCGTCACACCATGGAGGGGGACAGTCTCCTCTGTGACCATGGCCAACAGAGCTGCTGCTGGGTGAACAAGAAGGGCTGGAGCTGGGCTCCTCATGATGGAGGCACTTGGGCAGTTTGAGGACAGCCCTGGGGAGAGCAGCAGGGAGGACTGTGGGGGTCGTGTCCCTTGGCGAGATGTTCCCTTCTATTCTGTGCATAATATTGGCTGCTTCCATACAGCACAAGATTCAAAATAGTTTTGGAAATAACTTTTCTTTCTGAAATAATTCATACGGCAGCAGGACCGTCAGGTGGTTTTTATCTGCCAAGTGCCACTCTGGTCTGTGGCTGTGTTTTGGATGCTGGTGGCTGTGGGATAGGGGACTTGTCCTTCGACCAGACTGGGATGTATCATGAGCATTCAGTCAGGATCTGACCACTGCCTCTTGCTGAGTGATGTCTGTATGTGCACATTTTCACTCTAGGTAACTAAATGTATGTAGTGCCCTGAGACACAGAGCATTGGAGCCTCTTCTGCTCTTGCTTTCTGCCTGTTCTGCACAGGGGATTTCAAACTAGTCCTTTGATTTCATACTGCTTGGATACTTTAGAAGGAAATCCAACATGGAAATCTCTGATTTTTCTCATGGCTTTTGTGACCTTTCAGGTTGCTTTATCTTGAACTAGTCCACTGTCTTCTGAGGGTTTCCTCACCCACCCCTGTTATTGTCCATTGCTTAGTGCTAACCCTACTCTCTCCCTACCTTCCTTCTCATGCTCTCACATGAGAAGCTTAGTTAATTTTAGAAAAAACAATAATGTCTTGAACACTTTGATAATTTTATCTAGTTTTCATCTCATTACTTCCTCTTTTTTTCCCTCTAAAGCCTTTTGCAATGATAGAGGTGATCATACAAAAATATAAAAATACAAAGTTCTCTTTACTTGCTGAACTGCTCAAATATTATTCCCCAGAACAACATAGCAATAAATCTCTGACTTCAGCACCTATCAGGCAAAAATCTCATTGTACTTGAACAACATAACAAAAGGTCCCTGTGTGACAGGTCCGTGTGTTTCTTCTGGCAGAGTCCGGAGGCAGGCAAACAGGATGCAGGGGCTCTCTTTCTCTGGCAATGCAAAATGAAGCTGTTGGGCTGCTCATGAGAGTAAAGGCTGTCTCACAAGTTCTTTTCTTCCCTGACAGCATTCTGAGGAGCATTGCTGGTTCAAGCTGGGGACATGGAGAGGCTGCAGCTCCAGGCTGTGGCTGGGAAGCATCCCTGTTGAGTTAGACATCTCCAACCAAAACGGCCTTTTCTCCACACCTGTGAAGGGCTGTCAGTCGGCCTCTGTGAGCCTTGCCAGTCAGGACAAGAGGAGGGAGACAAAATGATGTGCTGTAATGGCAGAAATGCCCCTGCTTCTAGGGGTCAGGCAGGCAGGAGCTGCTCCGCTCAACCTGCATGTCCTTGGAACAAATAAGGGTGTGTGTTGGGCTTTGTGTAACCTGGGTCACATCATCTGGCAAGTAAACAGCTGAGCTGAGTATTCAGGTTTTCTGCAACTCAGTCCTGTGCTTTAATTGCTGTTCATCACTGTTCCTTTCATTACTGGCCAAATCTGTAGCTTAATTCCCTGTTGCAGCATTTCTAGCTCAATTTTAATAACTTCATGTTTGCCTGTTAAATGTGAATCAATGATCTTGTAGAGGCTTTGGGGCTCTTGCTACTGTCATCTTAAAGCTGAGATTATTATCCTTGTTGCTACAACTAGATACGTTTTTAATCATTTTTTGAGCAATGTGCCCGAGTCCTCCATGTATGTGCTGAGTCTGGTATGTGGCATAATGCTGCTCCCCCTATAACTCCAGAACAGCCCTGTACTAACTCCAGGGCAGTGGGTGTCTGGGCCCTGGTGAAAGCCTTTGGAAAACAGCAGGTTCAGGAACATTTCTTCTTCATTTTGTCTTCTCTCATCCTTGGTTTGCTAGCAGCACTGTAGCTAGGTACCACTGTCTGGGAATCTTTTGAAGTATTCAAACCTGGATGTTTTGTCAAGTTCTGGTGCTTTCCTGTACTGCCGAGGTAATTCACAAGGCTAGATATGCAAGTAAGACCTGATTAAGAATAAAGTAATGCTTGCTACTGCGTTATTTAATAGAAGTCTTTAAGGATCAGCAGCTCACTGAAAATGTAATTTCAACATGATTAACTCACAGAGAGTTAATCTTGCTGTAATTAAAATGTACTGTTATTTTTTTGAATCAAAGTAATTTTGCAATTAGCAGCATTGACCTCTCTATATGTGCAGGTTAAATGAAGGAGAAAAGTGCTGTAACCAATGTAAAGAAACTGAAAAGAAGCATGGATCCTTTAGAGGGAGAAATGGTAACTTAACGCTTGCAGAAACTCATGGGGAAAGTGCTTCTATTGCAGCCCACAGCAGAAGGCAGGCTGCTGCTCATAAGGTTAGAGACCTTGTACAGTCACTGGATGTATCAGCTGCATGCGGGGCTGGCACCGATCCATTTGCTGAAAGATTTTACAGATGTGAGCTGGGCAGGACTGTTGTTTTAGGCAGGCAGTGTGAAGCAGGAAATGACCTGTATGGAGCAGGTGGTTAATGAAGAAAGATGCAAGTGAGTTGCACCCCTCCAGGACGGCTGAAGGGATGTTGATCTCAAAGTTAACCTCATATCGTTCAAGTTTAGCATATGGCGTTTGCATATGATATGGCTGAATTGTTGCTAAACCCCTCTGAAGTCTGTCATAAGTGTAACTTTAAGCTGGCTAATAAAGGCTGGATGATGCCATAGTGTTTTGATGATACAGAAGTCTTTTGACAGAGACAGAGGTGCAATTATATCTGCATGTATTGTGTTGTACTCATGGTGTAGGGAAAGTTGCACTGTGGTACTACTAGTCTTTGAGTAGACTTGACACAACTTTTACACACTGAAAATATTGTTCCGTATGTAGGTATAAATGCTTCAGGATGGAACAGGGAAAATACAATTTGTATGTGTAGCAATATTTATAAAATGTGTTAAAATAGCCTTAAGCAAGGGTAGACCCAATATTAAACTACTCAGTACCACTTAAGACATTCTTATTTGTTGTTTTATACTGTTAAGTACCTAGGAGTGATGGAGGGTAAGTTGTGTTAATGAGTGCAATGTACACTTTTTTGATGACTGAAGTGGGCTGTAACACACCAGATAATCAATAATTAGCTAAAAATGCCAAGAGATGGAAGAAAGTCTCTGTTCTGACAGAAAGGCAGAGCATGAACAAAGCAGAGACCACCATGTTACTGCAAGGGAGGTGTGTGTCTGTATTCAAAGCCAAAGAATTTTGGGAAATTTAGCACAGGTGATTAATATAGCATAAGATGATGCTTGGCAAGGTGATTTATGTCATGTCAGAGGTAACCCTAAGCTGGGTTTCATAGTGATGTTCATTGGGTAATGATCAGGAAGTGTTTGTATGTCACAGTTTAAATACAAAAGATGCATTTTAGTCTTGTGCTTTCTGTGAATGTTTTGAAACATTTGTTACAATTCATGTTGAAGTAAAAATGGGTGTTTGCTGTAGGCTTTTTTTACTATTCTGCATTTTCATCTCAGATGGCGAATCTTTCTCTGATCACTTGACACCAGTCGAAGTGATCTGTTCCAGAAGACAGGATGAGATAGTGGAATCTCTGTTATTGGCATATTTGGAATTCAACACAGGGAGATCTTACCTTTTTGTTCATCAATAGTTTGCTAATAAGGAAACCTACTAGTAGTGAGAGCATCAAGGCCATAAAAACTTTTATCTCAGATGGAGTTCATAAAGCAATGGACTTTAATTGGATTTAAATTTAAAATGGATTTAAATGGGTTGCTTTAATGGACAGATTTGCTAAGTTTGCTGGTCTGACAGTCTTCAGTGCAATCCTTTTGCATTCTCTCATGTTGCAGCATTTAAGCTGAACTAGCTGTATAATTTTCATATAATTTTTTTGACTTTTTTCTTTCTTTTTTTCCTTACAGGAAATAGAGAAGTGATCTAAGTTAAAAGTTAAAATTCCTATTTAAGGCATATTTAGAATTTCAGAATACTAATTCGCAAAATGGGAAAGCTAAATGATTTTCCATTAGGCAAGTAGCAAGTTTTATGCCTTTTGATTTAGTAATCCAAAGTAAATAAGGTATGAGCTGTTCCACCTGCATGAATTTCATGAATTTAGCAAATATACCTTCAACAATTGGCCACACTCGCTGTACCAGCTTTATGGGTACTTCCCAGACTTCAGCAAGTGCTTTTCTGGACAACCTCACGGCTGCTCGCTCCTGCTGCAAGGCTTCACTTGGCAGAAATGTGTCTATCAGATCGCTAGCTTTGTGCCCCAGTGAGGGTTTTTTTGTTGCTGGGCCTTTGTGCCTGGATTTAATTTGTTGCCTTAGATGCAGGGCCCCACAAGGTCAGGATCTGCACAGCACAGTGGCAGCTGGCAGAGCGTGGCTTTTTATCAGTGCTCTTACCTACACTGCATATTTTCAGACAAGTTATAGATATGTCCTGTTAAATAGCTTGAGGAAGTGCAATCTGTGTGGCTTTAACTCAGAAACAATAATGATAAGTTTTCTCTTTTATGTGCAGTTTAGAAGTATGCTATGAAGACAGCAATAAATTAAGATTTGTTAGCTTAAAATTTTCTTTTATTAGTCATTCATTTTTATTAACTTATTTTATGCATTTACTGCAGGAAAAATGTGGTCCAGATGTGTTATGAGTAATTTAAACAGATTTGTTAGGCAGTCTGAAATCATCAAGATCCTTTCTTGGCTGAAATGTGTGGTTCAGTGGTTTGTGTTGGTTTTTTAAAATTTTTTTTTCTCTTTCTTTACGCATCTTCAGGTGAGACTTGCTATTAATTCTTAGGAGCAATTGCAGCCTATGGTAGCAATTTTTTTCCAACTGTATGAAAGAAATAACAATACACTTGTGTTTTCTGTATCATGGGATTCTGTCCACATCAATGGGCCCTGTTTGTCACCATAGTTTCCTATCTCTGAAGTTCAAAGGGGAATGCAGTTAATCAAATCCCAGACCCTGACTTAGATCTTCTGTGTTTGATTTCCATCAGTATTCATGGTTATGTCATCTCAATGGCATAGTTTTTCCTACAGCTATTGCATATTTCCCCAGTATTCAGTAAGTGCAATGCCAGTGAGGGTCAGCAGATGGGCTTTCACATACGTTCCCTAAATCAGGAAAACAGATAAAAGAAAAAGGGTTTCTCTCACTGGAATTGGAACTTGCAAGAACATATTGAATTAATGATACCTTCCTATGTAACTTTAATTATGGGATTTGTCTTTTATTATTTTTTATTGAGACATTCATGGCTATAGTTGTGTAGATACAGGTGGAGTGGTTTAAGAAGCCAGCAGTCCGTGCCTTCTTGGGCAGTGCACTTTATGGCCCCATGGCTGAGGTGCAGGAACTGGGCTCAGCTGTCAGGCTAGGTTTGAGTGACAGACTCCCAGTGTATTTTCAGTTCTCTCTTAAATATTATAGAAAGTTATTACATTTATAAAATGATGCAAAATCCAATACAACATTTTTTTTCAAGTGTTGCTGAGCTTCAAAAATAAAATACTCAAGGAAGTGTATTTTTTTTTTCTGATTCAAAAATCGGTTCCCTGTGTTTTCAGTATTACAGACCACATACACATTTACTCTTGTTTCTCGTGTATGTGTGCTTTTCTCTCTGGAGTGATGTGTTTGAGCTCAGGAACTTCCGATTCAGTCTTTCCGCGCCCCCCCCCCCCCCCCCCCCCCGAATTTATTTCTAACATGTCATTCCACATACACATAACATCATGTCTGAAATTCCTGGAGTGATTGGAGGGTTAAGCCATGGTCTGCATAAACAAACATGCTGCCTCTTCAGTCTCATGGCTATAAGTCATGTTGTCAGTTTTCTTATCTGCTATCTGAACTCACTTGCTCTTTATAGCATATGTTGCCAGAACAAGGGCTGATATTCACGGCCAGAAATTGGAAGATGACAGAGTTTGTAAAGAAGCAACAACACAAACCAGGATAAGCTGCTGTAATTTGCTGTATTTGTCAATATTGCATTTGAAAGAAATATTTTTCAGTGTGGTGACATGGATGATAAATGACTGTTTGCAGCATTGTACTGCGTAATCTTGATGAACTGACAGTCGTTGGGAATTTGTGTCCTTGGGGCAGGCTGCTAAAGGAAAACAAAGTTGTTGAGGGAAAGGGCGCTAGACAGTCAAGACAGTCAAGTCTTTTCATATGTAATTTGAAGGTGTATTAAAAGTGCTGACAAAACCAAAATGATAAAGTGACTGCTGTTTCTCAGTATTTGCATTTGGTGGGTGTGTCTAGAAAGAGTTATTTCCGAGAGTAGCTGAAGGTGGGACTAATTACTGCTGTTGTGCTAACTGATTTCATCATGGAAGAGCTAATGATAGGAATTCACAGCCAAGTCATTTGAAGTCATTACTGCAAACAGGAGATAACCTATATTAGGAGGTTGCAATGAGTAATGGTACAGTGCTGTTGGAACCTAGCAACAGTCCACCTGATCTTCTGGCTCCCCTTTAGCAAGGAGACATGCTTGGTGTAAGGGCGCTTTTGTTGGCACATATTAGCAGGTGGGTGTTTTTTTTTTGTTTTTTGGGTTTTTTTTTTTTTGTGCATCAATTTTGCTCATTAATATTTTTATTAATACTGTCAAAATGACTTTAATTCTGGTATAGCCAGGAATACCATGGCCAAGTATGTGGGTTAATTTAATCAGCATATGCTCATTGATCCTTGCCATCTTAGGGAAAAAAACCCAGTTTAGTTTATTGAGTGAATTCCTCAGTGTTAAGCAGAACAGATTTTCTTGAATTACTACCAGTGGCTTTCAAGCTCAGATGACCACAGCAACTTGAAAATTCTCTGCCCATTCTGAGAAAATATTAGTAGATGGGTCTTTTGGAGAAGACCGAGGGTGTGTTCCTTGGGGTTACAGCGTGTGTATCTGCTGTGGCTACCAGTTCTGAAGGTTAACTTGAGATAGCACAGGGTTGCTTAAAATTCAAGCTTGTGTGTTGCCTATATGATGCTTTGTTGAGAAAAGCAGTCCTTTCTCTGTTGTGAAGAATATTTTCATACACTTTATAACTAAAAAAAAATATTTGGCAAAATGTTAAATTGCATCAGTATATTTGAAAGCTTTTTTCCCCGTCTTCTGATTTAATGAAGGTATAAGAGTTTTGAGTAGGGGTTTTATGGGTTCTCCCCAAATCCCTAGCTGATTAGCTCTTTCAATCACCAGGTCAAAACCTGCCTGCAGCTAGGTTGTTACTTGGTTGTGGGTTGGTTTTGTTGGTTTTGGTTTTTTTTCTTCTTTGCAATGCCTCCAGTAGCATTTGAGAACCTGCAGCCCACATCACAAAAGTGATCTCTTTGCTTGTGTCTGGTCAGGTAATCATCGAACCTACATGTCTGCCTCATGAGTATACCAAGCACCTTCTCTTCTGAAAAAAAGACAGACCCCAAATCTATCATGTTGACTTTAACTTTTACCAGAAGAAAACATTAATAGAAAGCTGATGTTTTTACAGAAGGAAATACTGGAGCATACAGACCTTGACTAATGTCAGTGCTTTTAGGGATAATAAATATATTAACGCTTCTTCATTGTCAATAACAAAACATACCTGCTCAGGCACATTGCAGCTTGTGAGCCCTAGGAGCACCTTTCCTGGGAGAATTAAGTATATTGAGTGTGGAGACGCTTATGTTGGTAGCCGCTATTTTTTCATCAAACCTGTGTGTCTGCTTTCTCTTTCTTGTTTTGTATTTCATTGGGGTAACGATAAAAAAAAAATATATTAAATTCCAGGTATCTTAAGGTTACTAAAAAATCCAACAACTCTTCTCTACTTAAAAATGGGCTTTGAGAACTTCTTCACTGTTGTGTTGTGTATGCCCACTTCATGTGAATGAATCTACTGAAACAAGATTTCCCCCATAGGAAACCTGTGTGTGTTTGGGTTACTTATTGAAATGTCTGAGAACTGTCTGAAAGCAGCTTTATAATGGTTTTTCATGATGAAGTTTAACTTGATGGCAGTAAATTTGCATCTTCTTTGCATGTTTTTTATGCAGCACTTATGCTGAACTCTTATGCTGAACTTAAGAGTTGTCTGTGCCTTTCTATAAGAAGAAGCTGTGATACTTTGGGAAATTAGAAATATTTTTCTTAATTATTAAAGCTGTTGCCTCTGATTTTCATTAGCTAATACCGAGTTGCTGGTGGGGGGGGAATCTTTACATACTATAACAAAGGGAAAGCTCTTACTATGTATTAATTGTAATTTATTGGAACTGAAATGGTAGTTAACAGTTTGGGCTTGGCAGTGTTCAAATGCAGAGCAAAAAGATGGTTTCAGCTGTAGCTTGCAATTCAGATATAAGCGAAACTACAGAGGATAGAAAGGTTGAACCAACAATGAAATAGGTCATCAACATAGGCCAGATGTTTTAGTTTAAATACTGTTGGGTTGTTTTTTTTGGTTTGGTTGTATTTTTTCGTTGTTTGGGGTTTTTTTTTTTTAATTCTACTGTTACAAAGGAGAGTTTTAAAGAGGAATTTAAAGAAAAACTGAAACACAGCGGGGTTGGGTAAAGTCTTCTGATGCAAAGAAAAGAGAAATGGAAATTTCACTTCTCTGGAAATGCAGTGAGCAGAAAATTGAGACTGATGCTATGGTTAGTTAGAAACATCTTGTTTGATGCCAAACAAGTCTTTGCAAAAAGATAATTCACAAGGCCAAAGGAACACGCTAGGAAAGTCACATTAAGCCACATTTTGAGGGCACATAGACAGGGATAGGTTGAAATTACCTACTGCATTTTGGCCCGAAGAGATCAGCTTTATGCTGGACATACAGAAAATGTGCCTGCAGTATATGAAGGTATTTTGCATTTGCGCTGATGTACTGAAAACTTGGGATTGAATGGGAATGAAAGAGAAAAATAAGAGGGATTGGAAGGCAGGAGAACATGGTAAATGAAAATGAAGAAAGTAAGTATTTGCTACAATTATTTGGAAAAAAAGGCTACATGGGAAGAGTAGAGATAAAGTTAAGGCACTTAGTATGTGTATGCTATAAATGGAAAGCTGGAATAGTATATGTAAATGGAAGAAAGCAGGAGAGAGTGCCTTGCATTTCATATGAAAAGAGTTAGTGGGACCACAGCCCCCACAGGTGGGGGAGTCTGTGCTCATCATGGCACATACTTGTTGACAATTCCAGAGCTGTAGGAGTTTGTGCTCTTGCAAACTGGCTTTGAGACAAAAAAAACCCTTTGTGTTTATACTTTTAAAGTCCAGAATGTGTAAGAAGTTTTTAAAATTTTGCAGCTTCAGAACCAAGAGTTTCCATTAAAAAATGGAAATCTACCTAGAAAAAGCTTCCTTCAAAGCTACATTATCTCCAACAGCTTCCACCACTTCTCCCCACCTCACATATATGCACAGATTTTAATTTTCTTTTTATTATCTGGCAACTCCTTACATGTATATATCTTCTATTGGCGTTCTATTCTTTTCCTACCATTTATCTTTCATTACCTGATGATGTAGTTTTGCATCTTTGATTGACTGAGACTTGCAAGAATTGTTGCCAGAATCATAAGTTGCTCCTTCCTGTTTAGATCCATTTCTTAGCTCTTGGAATCACGTGTGAATGGAATATAATTTCCGATGTCTAACATTCACCTGTCCTGTAAAGACCCTCCAGGCTCATCCAGCTGATTGGAAAGATAGTCTTTTCCCTTCTCTAGTCAGAAGATGGTAGCTGAGATGAAACCAAATCAGAGGCTTGTTCCCAACCAGAGTAAGCATTTGTTCTGAAGCACCCTCTTATGTCCTCACTGGTTTAACATACAGGGATGCTGAAACAATCCATGAGGTCAGGCTGGCTGGTTTTTTTTCTCTTCTTAGTAGTACCATTAGATATGGATCTAGGAATGAGGTGGAAGAAGTGGAGGAATGCATTTCTAAGAGGAGAAAACGAATGCAACCTGAAAAAAATCTCAAGAGATAGTATCTCCCACCCACATACAGTACAATTAGTAGTCCATTTGAGCACCTAGTTATTCTGCAG
The DNA here is from genome assembly GCF_015220075.1 of Falco rusticolus. Taxonomy (NCBI): domain Eukaryota; kingdom Metazoa; phylum Chordata; class Aves; order Falconiformes; family Falconidae; genus Falco; species Falco rusticolus. The sequence goes on along the minus strand of NC_051191.1, from coordinate 42,305,628 downwards.
AGTAATTGCTTTTTCTGATAGAGCTTGCTGAGAAGTGTGATTTGCTAGTCATGTGATCAAATTAACTTTCAGTTAGGGTTTTTTTTTGTGGTTTTTTTTGTTGGCTTTTTTCTTTTCTTTTCCCTGAGTTACACTTTCCATCCTTAAGGCATTAGAATGCTTGCAGTAAAACATCCAGTCCTTCCCTGTTCTTCTTGTTAATACTTGGGAAATCTATTTGCCTTGCTTTAAGCTGAAATTAACTGTATACTTACAGGAATTTTTTGACTAATGTCCGCAGAACTAAACATGCAGTAGCTTCAGATACGTACACGCTGTGCAACAAGAGCTTTCAGTGGGCTTAGTTCCTTCAGATCCACTGGGCACATTCAGAATTGGATTTGTGTGAGCAGTAGGGGTCTACAAAACATGTATTTGATGATGTGGTAGGCTTTCAATGAAAGTGGCAGCTGCTGTTTTAAGGATAGAGGTTGTTTGATTGTGTTGGTTGCCTTCACAAGAGATGTGGAGGTGAAGTACTACTTCTCATCTTTGATGTGAATTAAGGACACTTTGGGATTTTTCTGGCTCTGCTGGAGCCAGCTGTTCAGTTGAACACTCCCATGCACAGGGCCTCAGCTCCGGCTGCATCAGCACAGGTCTCAGGAAGGATCTTCATTCCCATTCTCCTCAGAATCAGCATGTTAGTGTTAAGGAATTAACTGGAATTTGTTCAGAGATGCTAATGATTTGCCTATTGCGTTTCATTTAACCCTGGCAGTTTATTTTGGAGAAGAAAAGATACCCCAAACTTAATTCAACATTTACATGAAGAAAATAGAAATACGATTTTTGTCATCCCAAACCTGAACCAGATTCCATGGTAATCCATAGTGGTTTCAAAAGTTCTCTCCTTAGTTGGAAAGAAACTTAAAGTTCCCTAGGAGGAGAATAGTCTACTGCTTAGAAATAAAGACAGAAGGTGCTCTAGCCAAAAGAGCATAGGGGAAGAATACTCTCTTGATCTGTTTATTTGCCAGTACTTTTCCTGTCATGTGTTTCACGATTTCCCCTGGAGTCAGACAGCTTCCTCTACTGTTTGCAGAGTAAACACTTCTGCTTCCTATTGATCTGTGAAAGACCTATGCAATCACTTTTTCCCCCCCTTTTTTTCTTCTCATTTTTTTTTTAAACAATAACAAGAAGGCTGAGAGACAGAAGCATTATCTGAAGCTGCTCTTGACACAAAAGCCCCTGGAGAATCCTGCTTGGTTACTAATCCTTTAAGACAAAGATAACACTTACTCAGAGACTTGTGTAACAAATAAGAAAAGCAGAGCTATGTATTTTTCTAAATTGTTTTGAAACTTCTCTTTTATAGTGGCTGTTGTCAAAGACCTTTCTACAGCCTTTGTAGAAGAACATCTAACCTTCCCTGCTTTGTTTTGCACTTCTGTGTCACAACCACAGGATTACACATTGGTCAGCATTGCTGTACTTCTGCTGCCTTTTCTTTACACTTCCCCACCCTCTCTGGAGTTTGTACCAAATAATATCTTTGTTTGATGTATTAGCAGCTCTGCATTTATACTGCCAGTTGGTAGTGAGCAGTCTGTTTTGAGGTTTGAGGCAGGATTTCAAACATTTTCCTTAGAAGCTGATCTAGTGTTGTGCTTCTGTGTGTTTTAGAGTTCCCTCTTTCCTTTGGAGTTTGCTGTTCCTGGTCTCAAGCATGCTTTGAAGATAACTGTGGAACTGGAAGTCAGCATTTATAATCTCTTCACAGAAATTGATCTGCTGTGCTTGACATTTTCTTTCAGCTTTTGAATACCCTGAATAGAGATACCTATTGCCCAGTAAAGTCTTACTGCTTAATTAATTTTCATTCCTCTTCATTTTTCTTAAGAAGATTAGTACTTTTTACCTCTGTTTTCTCTATGTGTGTGGGAGTTTTAGCACTTTTTTTATTAAAAAACCCCTTTTCACTATAACCAGTTTTGTATTGTTCAGCCAGCTTATGTAGTTAAACCATAGTAATTTAGAAAATGTTCCATTAGATTTAGTCTAAGTTACAACTTTAAGAGAACAACAAAGGTTGGAATAACCTTTCTGAAATGCACTTTTTTTTTGGGTAAGCATATTTTTGAGCACTTGAATATGGAAATATGTATCATCTTCGGTATTTTAGTCTTTGTTTCCATCCTAATCAGATGGTCTGGTGGTGGGTGATCTGGGTGTAAAAATCACTTCTGTTTCCAAGTGCAAGATGCCAGATTATATTCAGGAGCATAGGTCAGACCCAGTTTCATGGATAGCTTACTGAATTTCTCTTCCATTTTATTTTGGTTTAAACATAATAGCTCAAATCTCAGTTGAACCAGAACAGGACAAGTATTGTTACTTGAGGTTACATAGCTTTTCTGGAGATGTTTAACCTTTGTAAAATCTAGAGAACAAATCACAAAGTGAGAGGTTAGGGCTTTAGCTAGAAAACTCTGTTCCGTGGTACACTGGTTGCATATTATCAGAAAGGCTCATTTGTTTTCTTGTTTGTGCATATATGTGTTTTCAGGCTTAATTAACTTGCACCTCATTATAAGAACAAAAGAAGAAAATGTAATTTTCTTCCATATCATCAAATAACTCTTGCAGCAAATGAAACATGATTACTCAAACATCTGTAATCCATAGGTTTTGCTACAACTTGTTTTAGGTTCGTGATGTAGATCTAAGTTGGTCTCTTGTTCTTCCACTGTTAGATGCTGACACTTGTCTGTATTTTGCTTCTACTTAATGAATTTAGCAATCCAGAAATGCCTTTTGTCTCTCCCCCCAACCCCACCTTGAACCACCTTTATCTGCTACTCCCAGGAAGAAGAGTTTTGATTGTGCAGTAACGCTCAAAGACTCAAGTCTCCGTTTTCTTCACGTTCACCACATCTTATTCCTTGTACTTCAAAGATAAATTATTTTAATTTACCAATGTTGATTCTGGTGGTTTTAAGGGTAAAGCTAGACAAGTACAGGATGATTTATGCTGTGCTTAAACTTGTGCACTCTTGCTCTTTCAATATGTTAAATATTGCATTAAATTGAAATTTATTCAGGTTTTTTTTTTTCTAATTGGTGAAATCCACAATAGATACTTAGCATTTTGAGCATGAAGATAACTAAAAATTGTCACTGCAGCAGCGTTAAAATGTCTAAAAGACAAACAACAAAAACACCCTCTTGCCTTTTACCTAAAGGTGCCTCTGTATTTTAAAGATCTGAGGGATCTTGGAGCATCTGTGTGTGTATCTTAGATAGAAAGTCGACTCTAGGTTCTGGCCGTGGAGTGCTAGTAGCATGTGCCAGGAGAGGTTGGTGTGGATAACCCTTTTGTGGTTGCTGCTGTGTGGCCTCCAAGACCTGACCTCTGCAGGTGTGGGCTGTAGCTCTAAAGGTACCAAATCAGTCCTGGGCACAGATGGGGACCTGCCAAGCTCCCGGGAGGGAGATTGCCTGTCCTCACTTACCTGAACTGCCCCAAGCTCTCTGCCCCTCCACGCTCAGCACAGCTGCCCCATCTACATCCACTGTAAGATCTGTGGGTAACACGAAGCGAGGAGAATGCTTCGTGAAGGAAGCCTTTGGTTTCTATTTGTGTAATACAAGCCTCTTATTGCTCTGTAGGATGGGATACCTTCAGGGTGGTCAGTTCCTTCTTGCTTCTAACCAAGAAGGCTGCACTTGGGCTTAGGGGAGTGTGTGTGCATTTCTTTACTAAAATGCTTGAAGACTTTTTTTTTTTCTTTTGAGCCACACTACGATAGTTTAAATTAGATGTTTAGGCTGGAAATAGTGAAATCCTCTGTTCAATTATTTTGTAAACTTTTAAGAATAGAATATCTTCACATAGCTGTGTAGTGTAAATCCATATGTCCTTTGTTTACTTTGGATGTCACAATTAGATAAGTTTAGATTTCTTCTACAAAGTCTTCTTCTCTTTTGGAAAATGTAGTTGTTTCCCATCTGGAAGAGATAAGCACTTTCATTTCAGGGGAGAAAAAAAAGAAAAAAAAAAGGGCAGAAAGGCAGGCAGTTATGCTGGCTGTCATGTTGCTGACAAGGGAGGACAGTGGTGGAGTCGGCAAGTTCAGCGTCTGGTTGTGGGTGGGTAACTGAGTGCAAAAGCCAAGTTGGAGTCTCTTGATGAAATTTTCTTGAGAAATCCTTTGCTGGCTTAGCTTCTACTTTAGTATTTTATAAGCTGCTTTCTGACTCTAGATTTCAAATTCAATTTGCAATCTGAGACTATTTTAAAACCTGAACACGCGGCACACGTTACATCATTTTTGCAACTGAATACAATAAAATGAGCAGGTTGACAACTAAAATTTTACGGAGTTTAACCCAGATCTAAAAACCTAGTTAAACAAGAGCAGAAACATAACAACATTAACTTTCCCATTTCTAGTGCAATCTTGTTTACTTTTTCAAGACTTAAAAACCATGATTGTGCAGTTGTGCAGGTAATCCATTAGAGGGCAATCTAATATTGCTGTCTTTGGAAAGAAGGCCTCGATGAGGAGACTGGGAGGGCAGTAGGTATACAGCAGGTACAAGTTTGATAAGGTTGAACTTAGTTTTCTATTAGAAATTAAGCTGTTTAATTGCAGAATGTATTTTAGCTCAGCAGTAGAACATAGGGAATTTTGTTTTTTCTTCTTACGGCATTTGAATGAATATAATGGATTTGCAAGTTGTAACAGAATCTCCTTAAAATCTGCCTAGTTTAGAGAAGTGGCAAAAGGATTTGGAAAAGTAAGTTCCGTCTCCTTCTTCTAAAGCTCACTTACCATCAGGTTATGGCCAAATTGTTCAGGCAAGAATTTTTTAACCTTTTTGAGGAAAAGCTAAGCATGTAAATTCTCTTTAAATAAGCAACTATTTCAGTTCTATTGAAATCAAAGTGCTTAATATGTGTTTTTTAAGAACTCAGAGATTTACTACCTTTATCCTCTCAGATTTTAGAAAGGTAGCAAATCGTAAAACTTCAGAATGATATTTCCAATTTTAACACTTAAAAAAATCTTATCCTATAAACACGCTGTTATAAATGTAGTATCACTGCCTGCACTGTGGAGAGACATAGTTTGTAAACTTCATACATCTTGAGCTTTCTGCAGTCTCCTGGTAACTGCTGGAAGCGTGAGAAGGTGTGCCAGCAAAAACACTGCTTCATATTTTCTGTTTCTTAAGCATGTGTTAGCAACCACTGCAGAAAAGAGAATACTGACTTGGATCAGCTTTTGGTTTGACATGATATGGTGCCTCTTACAACGAGATGGGATGGGCAAACAAACTTTATATTTAACATTTTTATTAGGGACCTGTATTTTTGTTCCTTAACAGGTAGGAAAGTGATTTATTTAATTGAAGTCAGCGGACTGGGAAGATTCATATATAGGGTTCAGATTTGTGTACAGATGTGGTTACCAGATTTCAAAGGCAAATCTGGAGAAGTTTTGGGTTGATAAATTTCCTATGTGTGAATGTGAATATTTAAAGTGAATTGCAAGGCATCTATTACCATGGAGCAGGCCATGGAGAAAGTAGGGCTCTCACAGTGGTGTAGCAATCAATGATAATTGTATCATTTAATATTTCAAGAAAATGTTTTTTATTGTAAGTTAATAAAGATAGTCAATTTATGCATTATACTTAAATGCATTGTTTTCCACTTGGAAATTCAGCAAAAGTAATCTAACTATACCTACAAATTTAAACCCCTTTTTTATTATTATTAAATTTACCTTTAAAATATGAAACAAACTGGTCTAATATTACTCTAAGATGAAATGCAGTATAATATGCTCATCTTTGCAGCAAGCGGTGCTTATTCCCTGTTGAGTGAGACTGCAGAGCTGCTTTATTTTGCTCTGAAGTACTGAAATGGAGCTAGGGCATCCATCCAAAACCCATGCTTGAATGATCCAGTCTTTTATTAATTGTACACAGATGAGGAATGCTGTCTTTCCTCCCCCCCCTCCCCAGCTGCAGAGAGCCAGCATATATAAGTAGACCTAAAGCCATTCACTTTCTCATTGGTGCTGTTTTTATCAGTGGCCTCTGGTTAGCGCTGATTTTATTATGAAAATGTTTGCATGTGTTTCCCAGAGGGTCTACACAGTCTGGAAAGGAACATGCAGCTCTAGCGTGTGGCCTTGTAAATACGATTAAATATCACACCTAAAGGTAAAAAGTGCTTTTTTCTTCACCCCCCCCACCCCCCCCACCACACACTTTGCAGGACTGCTGCACAGCAGTGTTTTCCCTGATGATTTTGTTAGCTTCCCAGGGGGCAGCAAGGTCTAGCAAAGTGCTCAAAGCTGCAGATGGACCTACTGTGTCTGACAGTGTCACACCTTTTCTTCCTAGAGATTTGGGAGAGACACTGATCCCTTAGGAGTTCAGAGCACACATGGGAGAGCAGAGCTCTGATTCGAAGGATGGGGGGGTTCCCCTGCAGAAGGTGTTTTTTGTGCAGCTTTTTTTTGTTTTTTCCAATAGATGGATCACGGAGGGGGAGAACAGCTATTTTGAGCATTCATTTGACTATTCACAAAAGATCCGTGTAATAGAGATTTTTGTCTTAGATTTTACCAGAGACTTTTTACAAGGTGTGACTGGTTGTTTTTTAGGTGATGCACAGAATCTCAACAAAATAAACAACATTAATAACCCGCTTAGCTTTTACAGTGGAAAATGCTGCTGTTTGTCAGCTGTCGGGAGTTTCTAATATGACTGATAACCCAGGTTTAAGTAACTGGAAGTTACATTCTACTTTGTAAAACACAGTGGTCATTTTTTTTAAGACACCTTTTCATTTTCACAAGCCCAGGTAATACAGAATTGTGAGCAGTATGTAAAGGCTGCTGGTGACGTTGAACTTGACAGAGCATGAGGCTGATCCCAGTGCTGCCTGCCTTGAGCGAGGCTCCAGCACTTTCCTCTGAAACAAATCAGAGAGCAGCACAGGTAGAGCTGCTAACCCAGACACTGGAGTTACCTCTGTTTCACTGTGATTCGGTAGTTAGTGATTGATCTGCGATGATAGCGTGAGACATCAGGAAGGAGCTATATGTTCACTCCATATCATATTACCTGTGCCGTATGTTCTGGTCTGAAATAGTTCAAGGTGGGTGGCCTCCTTGGCATGATACTGGGGCCACCCCTGGGAATAATTTTTTGAAAAAATTACTTTCCCAGCTGATGAGGAACTGGGGGTGGGGAAATCTGTGGGTGAATGACTGGCTCAGGTGCTGACTAGATTGATTGTACTGGCATAGATGGTTATCATGTTTAATTGTTTTAGATAGCTGTGGTTGTAATTGTTGCTTACAAGTCTTGGGAAAAAAATTATAAAATGTAAAATCAAAGCTACATCATAGAGGAAACAACCGAGTTCTGACAGGAGAACACCTCCAGCTTATTATTTAAAGTCTGAAAAATGTGTAATACAAACAGCAGACTTTCTTTTTTTTCTTTTCATTCAATTATTCCCTTCGTCCCCACCCTTTTTCCTCGAAACAACTAAGGTGGTGAGTGGGGGGAACAAAGCAATTCTTGTGAAATGCTCTCATGCTTGTTAAGTTTAGCAAGCCTGGTTTTCCACTCCCTTCCATCTCCTGGGGATTATGGACTGGGAAAATGCAAATATGACAACTGAGTAGTTTCTGTAAAGAGTTGCCTGTTTACACAATTGCTTTGCTTGGAGGTCTTGGTTGGCTTAAAAGGTTTCCAGTTATTTCACTGTTTGGAGCTTCTATGTATTTTTTTGGAGAAATGTGCTTGTGTTTCAAGTCTGATTTCTTGGTAAGATGCAATGACATGAAGACTTGCTTAAAATGGACTTTTTACAGTTTCTCAAGTCAGTATCATTTAGTCATTAGCTTGTGTCATAAATAATTCATGTTAGCATTCAGCTGTATACAGCAATATCCCTGTATCATTTACATCCACATACCCAAAGGATGGCAAGATAGAGATTAAAACGAAAAATTCCAAACATATATTACAGTCCGTGTTGACACAAGCTATTAACTGCTTTATTAAAAGCCATGCGGCAGTAGTGATGGAGGTTACCTAACATTACTGTGCCATTTCCCATGAGATTATAGGTCACCCATTCCTCTGGGTGCTGCAGAGGAAAGTGTACAATATTTAGACAGATCAAGCCAATGGAGTCCAGAGTATATGAAAAAGCTGGTAATTTATAACTGGTCCTTTCTCAACAGTGGTAGGAAAATTGCCAAGCTTCTAGGCAGTTTACACTGTGACTTGTGTTTTACTTTTCTTGGTTGAATAAATTCATGAGTGATCAGCATTTTTCTCAAATGCACTTCTATCGTACTGTTTGATCATGTATTTGTTATCTTACAGAGCCAAAGAGGATGTTTGTGATATGTAAGTCTGTAGAAGTACCATTAATGAATAGCATTAAAGACCTTTCTTCTGAAATATGTTGAATGTCATTCTCCCCTGCTTCCATGGTAACAAATAGAAACTATACTGAGTCTTTTAAGCCTTTGCTTCAGCCAGTGGTTGCAATTCAATAATAATTCAATTAAAAAAATGGGAACTCTGGCAATCTTGCAGTAACATTTACTTAATTGGCTCTTGGGTACAGCCACCGCTAAAAAGCTGGAATATTGTGACTTCACTGTGCTTCTAAATAATTGGTTTCTCTCTCTTAAAAATGTAAAGGCTTTTCAACCTGGGTTTTATTTTTTTTTCTTCTGTTTATGCTATGCCAATTAGAACCCTACCCCTTTGGCCCTTTGCTTCCTTTTTCTCATTCCAAACCAGCATCTGTTTTTTCCACATTCTCCTAGTTTGACTCCAAATGCCCATCAGCTGTGATTGTTCGTGTTCACAGGCTGCAGCATGGAACCCAACCTGTGGTCACCTGCATTTGCTGTTGTGATTAATGAACATAAATCAGGGGTGACACACTCATGGTTGCGGCTGGAAATGCAGGTTGCGACTGAAGATGCAGAAGGGTTTGCTGTTTCTTCTCTAGTTTCATTGGAAACAAATGGAGATAAAATACATACTCTGAGCCGGTTTTTGCACCCTGATACATCAGATGAGCGTATGTGAAGCACTGATGTTCATCAGTTTGTATAGCTAAGAAGAAATAGAAGTATGTTTGAAAAGTTATTTTAGGAACTTGATCAGCTGCTTTTCTATTTTTTTGGTGGGCACCGTGGAAGGTTGAAGGTGAAATGAGTTCTATTCAGATGTTAGTGTATATAATGGTGGGACAAAACCATGGGATATGGGATATAATCTGCTTTCCTTTTAAGAAGGTCCCCCACTGGGCATACTTTTCCTCTCGTGACTGATATTAAACATGGGTTGATGGAATACTTACAGCAACATTGTTTCAGGGTTTTGTAGGCTGAAGGTCATCTTAGACTAAAGACTACATGCATTATGATTTTTACAGCTGAGCTTTGTCTGTATGACTCTTCTAGCTAAGAATTTAAGCTTATTATTTTGCACTAAGAGTATTTGCTTCCTGACACTATAACCTGATTTACAGTGAATGCTATTAGTAGTCTGTTCTTTCTTAATACAATCAGGTTGAAGACACATGAAACACAAGTGACAAATGCCATGTATTGATTTTAAGCCTGACCTGATTGACATACTAGAAGAATAACCAACTTGCCAATAATAGGCTCTTTGTCTAGTAAAATAAGTGTTAAATCTTGGCAACTATTTGAAATTGCTTTAAGGGGTCACCGCTCTAAGTGCCTCTTAAAGCAGATCACTTACAAAAATCTATGCATCCCCTTATCACTCATATGCACATCTGCAAACATATAAAGGAAGCCTTATAATACATGGAATGAGAGCAAGTGTAGAAGAAAGCACATGTCTATCATAAAAGCAGGAATTACCACTGAGTTCTGGCGCCGTTGTCTTGGATATACTTATTTCACTTTCAATATCCAAAATTCATTTGATACAAAGAAGTTTCTACTTCAATTTCAAATGAGATTTTTGTACAAATTGCATTTCTTTAAGTTTAAAATATTTTCGTAAGAAATTCATTTTATACATTCTCCTGTTTTTTCTGCTGTTTTAAATCAGTAGCTATCATTAATTGCATGTAAATATGACAGTGTATTGAAAAAGAGCGGTGATGTTTACAGGGTGCAAAGGCTCTGCCACAGCTCCTATCCATGATATTGTCTGTCGTAGTTGATCTGGGTTTTTCTGCAGTTGTTTCTGCATTGATGGTCTGTGCTTTGCTCACTCAGAATCCCTGCTGCTGACATGGTTGATTAATTTGGGGTCTTCTGAAACAGCTTGGGGCAGAGGGGGCTGCCCAAAGGGCCATGGGCAGGGACTGATGCCCTGGTTGTGGTCCTGGGCCATGTACAGGATGGGGGAGCCCCCAGGGATGGGGGTTAGAGCTGGTCAGACCCCTTAGTGCCATCAGAGCCTGGACACAAGTGGCCCTGGCAGTACCTGTGGGGACGTACCCTTATGGCCTTTTAACTGTGTGGGTGAATCTTGTCCTGTGCTGGAGGCTCACATATATCCAGTGTATTAAAACATCTATGTGGGAAATAGATTGTGCATGGTGGTTCTTGTTTTGATTATTTCTGACTTGTTATAAAGGGTCCTGCCTGCAGTTCAAAAGGCAGGAAATTCAATAATTTAACATCAGTCACTCAGTGGAAGTGTGATACTCTTTTTTTTTTTTTTTTTTTTTTTTGTTTCAAGAATTAATGTGGTCAGTTTGTCTTGAGTGGCATGGGCCACCCAAGTGAGTGTAGTTGCAATTATTTCCTGGTCTGTTTTTGTACTGCACATATTTGCAGACTGGATTTCTTTATCACTTTGAGCTTTATCTGTAAATCTGCTCTTTTTTTCCCCTATGATGTGTTTTTCTGTCTTCCTTCCCCTTCTTCCCCCCCTTTAATTTTTTTTCTTCTTTTTTTCCTCTCTCCCTCCCCCCTTGGTTTTTTTTTTTTTTTCCCCCCTCTCCTGGTTTCGCCCCCCCCCCCCCCCCCCCCCCCCCCCCCCCCCTTTTTCTGGTAACCTATTGTTGCCTACTTGCTGGCAGTGCTTTAAAGTGTGGTTTGAATTTACATTGACACAAATGCAGAAGCTTGGGATTTGCACAACTTCAGCATATTCCTTTTGAAATGCATTTAAACTGCTGTCTTGCACTTCGTGTTTTGTGTATTGTTTAAACTCGGCGTTTAAACGGTCTGTTTCCTTTAAGCCAGCAAGCGAGAGGGAAACTCTTAACATCTAACCTAGGGTTAGATGTGTCACTTCTCACCATTAAATGTAAAACTGAGTGGGCAACTCCGGTGGTGATTAGGTCAGTAGCTTTCTGTGGACCAGAGGCATCGTTCCCGGTGTCCTGGCTGGATTCCAGCTGGAGTGGTTGTGCTCTGCTCAGCTGCTTACTTCCACTGGCTCCAGTATTTGAGTCTGCTTTGCCTTTTAAACACTGTTACTGTGTTGCTCCCCAGTGCAGCTACACTTTCTTTTTTGCCTTCAGTTAGCAGCCTTTCTCAATGGGTATGAAGTAACCACTATGAATAAATGTATTTATAGTAATTTCTTCAGCAGCCGGGGTTCCTTGGTAGTCAGGTTATTTGTAATGTATTATGTGTATTCATATTAATTCCTTTTGTAGGATTACATAGGAGTGTGTGTATTTACAGGCATGGCCCATAATATTTAACAGTGCATTTTTCTGAATAGACTAGTGTTTTGAGAAGTATTAGAAATAACAGGACTATTTTGACATCATGCCTTCACTGATGTAGGCAGAAAGATTTGTGTGCCTCTTAGAGGTTTTTATTGAGTTATAAAGAACCTATGTATGCTCAGCCTGTCAACCGAGGACTCTGGTGTCACCTTGTTCTTTAAATGACAATTTATAATCAATAAAGAATACAACATGTACTGTTGCTGCGGCAAGGGGGGAAGGTTTGTGTTTATTGCTTAGGTTGTTTTTTTTTACTTTTAAATTATTTTTTGTAATGAGGAAAGTGTTAACTCACCGGTTTTTAACAGATCAACTTGTACAGGTAGTGCCGCTTTTTTTTTTTTTTTTTTTTTCTCCATGTTGCAGTTTTAGCAAGAGTTTATTAAACAAAACTGCTGACCTTCACTTTGTGCTCCTCTCTGCCTCACCCAGCCAACTTTCTGATTGCAAAATACTTCTGGTATTTTGTATATTGGTGTGTTCCTTCCTCTGGGTGACCCACCTTGCTCCTCATCCTCAGCACCTCTCAGGGCATTAAGGTGGACTTGCCTACACAGAGGACGACATAGAACCCCACTGCAGCGACTGCAGTGCTGTAACATTTGTGGATATCCCGGAGCTTTCTCCGTGTGGTTATCATAGGGTGGCACGTGTGTTACCTTGCCAACTGAAAGTTACATCTGTCTTCAGTGCAGCCTGGAAGCATCTGTTCTGAACTGGCTTGCAGATGTACAGCACTGAATGCCTCCGCCGTCAGGGACTCCGTGCCTGTAGCTGGGCAGCTGGCCGGAGCCGGCTGCATGGCCCTCTGCTGTCTGCGGCCCCCTTGGAGGGTCAGGAGCTAGAAAAGCTGTTTGAGATTATCACGGTGGCGCTGAAGACTTTGCAACCTGGCTGGTATGGAGTTGTGTAACTGTAGTGGAGCTGCCTTGCTCCTGACAATACAGCTGATCCAATTCTACTGTCGTCAAAGACATAAAGATATTTCATGGGGGTTTTTCCAAGTTGTTTATTTTTTTTTTCTTGGCCCCGCCTTTTCTTCTGTAAAGATTTCTCAAACTTAACTTTCTTGAAAAGACTGAAAAGTGTCAGATTCTTGTGAAATCTCCTGAATCTAGCAGCTGGGGTTTTAACTGAAACACCACCCCCAACCCTCCCAAAATACCAAAACACTTGGAATGAGATTCTAAAAATAAGGAAACTGTTGAAAGTTATGAAGTGACAGTTTATCAACAAATCTTTGTAGATTAATGGCATATTGAAATGTTTCTTTTATTATTCAATTAACAAAAAAATTAAATTACACAAGAATTAACATGACTGATAAAACTCACAGTACTGATATTATTAGAATAAATTATTATGGTATTATATAAAATGATGCCTACACCAGAGGAGATCCTGGTAAACAAATATGCCTTCAAAGTAAATAAAATATTATGTATTTCACAAATAACCTGTGTGATGTGCAGAATGATTTGTGCATTTTTCATAGTTTTGTGTCCTTGGATTTTAAAAGTACATAATTGCGTATGTGGTGATAAGCAGGTTAGAGATGCAGCAAGCTGTCTGTTCCCAGCAGATGGCAGGATATCCCTGTCTATCCCATCCAGCCACGTACTAGGTGCAGCTTGGATGCATTTATGTTTTTGATATGTTATCTGGTTAATGCAGTGTACTTGTAACTTGGGCAAGCGCCTTTAAGGCTATGGAGGGCTCCGGTATGTTGCTCATATGAAACTTTTATGAAGGTTGACCTTACCTGGGAATATTCTGAGTGGGAAACCTTTGTACCAGCGTGAGGTGAGGCATTTGGGAGCAGATGGTGCCCAGGTCCCTTCAGTGGAGGAAGGGTGCTTTGTGCAGGTGGGTGGTAATGGGCTTGCCAAGCCTATCTTGGCTGTGCCAAGTGGCACAGGATGGTTGTGAGATGGAAGAGATCCCGCTGCTCGAGATGCTGCTGAGACGAAGGTGATACTGTGGCTCAGGTTGTGGCCAGGCTGCATCCATGCTCTGCACTGGGCAGGCAGCGCTCGTTAAAGGAAATCAATTTCCCCTTTAATGATTTAAGCAACTCGGTGTGAGGTACAAATTCCTCTTCATACAGGGAGAGAGCACATTATTTTTAGAAAAACCATTGAGTAAAAGGTGGATATTAGTTAGATTTTAGTCTGCTGCTAGGATTTTAAGGCAAACAACCCTTCATCTGCTCCAGAGCCAATTATGTTAATGGACTCATAGATCTAAAAGCTGTGGCCGCGTGTCAGGCATAGGCCTCTCACATGCAGTGTTTGTGTGCAGGTAAAGGCACCTTACATACACGTAATATAAAGTATAGGGAATAGTAAAATTTAAGCCTTCCAAAAGAGGGCATAGTTTATGAACTGCAGAGTTTGGGGGTTTGTGAGAGCTGGTATTTTTTGAAGCCAATAGTTTAGATGATTGTGTCATCTGGTTTGTGTGTTAGGGTATTAACCAAGAGTGGCAGAAAAAAGCTCACAACTGTCCTGATACCCTAGTATCTATAGGACTATCCTTGTTAGCTACATTCTGTGGAAGGCACTAGTAGTGCTAACATCAGGTCAAGACTCATGCAAAACAATAATAGGCAAATTGCTCAGCTTATAGCTGTCTATCAATGTAGATGATGCTTTTGTGAATAATTGAACACGTTTGAGGGCAGGGTGTTGTGTTTTCAGTTTTTCTAATATTTTTAGCGAGATGGTTGTAATTAGGACTGATGAGCAGTGGCCAGGGGTGCCCTCTGTGCTATATGCTCATGCTACCTCCAGCTGAGAGAGGAAGAAGTAGACCACGACCAGACAGAGAAGCTAAAATAACCCCTATTTCCTTTCAGCCCCACCTGCATCTGAGTAACAAAACTCAGCAGCACTTGTATCAGCTCCTGTAGAAATTAACCTCACCTTGATCTAAATAAAATTCATCTTGTAGAGCCACTCTGTTAGCAGAAATCTAGCTTTGAAGAGAAAATTGGGAATACCACTCTACCTTTGATGGCCTTTTTTATCCTTTGTACTGTTTCATCCATCGTCGCTCCCCAATTCTGGTAGCACTGACTTTTTCCATAGCCTCCTCTAAATGTTAAACCATGAAAAATTAAGCAATGAAAGTAGAATGATAGCTGGGAGTGAGGATGATCTCTGCAGCCCTTTTGTTTCGTTTCTGTTGAGGTGAACATGTCAACAGCTGTCAGCAATAATGCTTATTCTTCCTATAGCAACATGATGGATTGATATGTGTACCAAAATATGCTGGAAATTGAAATAAAATATGCATTTTTTCATAATTTATCAGCATTATGATGGCACAAAAAAGCCATTCTTATGAATAATACAGAGCTTTGCAGCGGGCATTATGTACTGTAGGTAATAAATGCCATGTCTCTCCTAGACTACCAGGAGAGTTGTAAAGCAGAATGCATTAGTTCTGCTTTGTGATAATAAATCATTTTAGTTTGTCAGAAGGCTCTGGCTAACTTTTACTCCTGAGGTATGAAAGAATGCAGTGCCATACGGCTCTGGATGGTTTCTGAAGTGTTTAGGCTGGCTCTGAATCTCATGGGTAATGTTTTGAGTGAGCGATATGGTTAGATAACAAGTGGCAGTATTTCTCAGGTATCGATGTTGTGATGCCTCCTGTTGTTTTATTGCCTAGAGTGGCTGATTTCGTTCTAATTGGAACTGTAGCTCTTCTCTGATGTTTTGTGTCTCTATTTGCAATATGGCTCCATGTCTCTGAAGAGCTGTGTGAGAATGCTGAATGACAAGCTGCTTTGCTGCTTGGGCATCTTTTGAAGAGGGCAAATAATTCAATTGCACTTTTGTTTTCATTTTGCATGCCTAAGCACTGGGTTAGGCAGTCATTGTAAAAAGCTACATTTCCCTAAGCTTCCATGCGTATCAGCTGACCATTGCTGCAAACAGCCCAGATGATGGCAACACAGAGTAGGTAAAAGCAGACCTGGGCTAATTATGCAAGATTAGAGAAAAAAAAATACTTGTGTAAACTTCACTGAAATATGCAAGTTATCTCAGGTTCATTAATTTCAATTTAATTTTCAGAGCTTTGTGTTGTGGTGTTTTTAGGAAAGATAGTCGGGTCTTTCTAATCCATGCTTCCCTAATTTGCACAATTCATTATTTAGATTTAAAAAGATGGAGTCTTCCCACTGTCTAGCCAAGATTTAACAGCAGAAAGTATAGGGAAATGTCATTAATAACTTTTATCATCTGTCCAAAATATGTTACAATGTATATACAGCATGTTATGAAGTATTCTCAGAAAAAATTAAACTACATTTATCTAAACTGCCTAGTATCATGTGGAGTGTTACTGTAGCCTCTCTTTTATTTCGTGTGCTTCCTACTTGAAGAAACCTTTATAAATTACTGACTAAAATTTCATTTTGTATTTACCAAGCTTTAATGGGCTTTGTTATCCCAAGTGATTAGAGCGCCAGTCCTGTGTTTCTGGCTATACCTTGCAGTGCTTTTGTAGGGATTGATACAAGGGAGGGTCTTGAGACACCTCAAATAAAGTTCGCTTAGGAGCAGCCCACCAGCTGTTGCAGATGCTCACTTCTGCAACTGGCAGTCTGACTGCAGCCTCCTTTCCCTTTCCATGCCTTTGGCGAGAGGGAGCGAGATCATCCATCTGCAGACTGTGGTGTGCTTTGACAATGGCAGAGCTGGATTTCCAGAGTTGCCTGTTCCATTTTTCCTCATCCTTGGATGTGTGCTTTTATGGGATATGATTCTCTGTTTTGTAGTTTGCTTTGGAGGCATTCTTACCAATCCTAAAGAACGGTTTTGCACACCATTGGTGCTGCTACATGCCTGGGCTGCTGCTGGGGGGCAGTGGCACTTGGTACCTGTATGGTGGTCAGTGGTACTTCAGGGGGGACCTGGTTGTTTGTTTGGCCCAGTGCCTGGTGCCACACAGACTCTATCACTGCTCAGTTGTCAACGGAGACAGCAGGGAGCTTGTGCATGGGCTGTGCAGGGCATCAGCTCTTCCTGCTGTCTGTAGAAATGCAGGACGGGCAGGGAGCTCCTCGTGTTTACATGGAGACATTGTGACTCCTTTTGCCTTGCCCATCGTACCCCATCTGCTTCCTTGATGTAGGGTGCATCTGTGCACTTGGTGTACTCCTCAACACGTGACCTGCACAGCTGAGTTTGTAGGAGTAGCTTGGCCCTGTACTCCTTGAAGAACAGCATCTCCCAGTTTTTTCTGGGGGTTAGTCCAATTGAACACACTGATTTGTGTTCTGGCCTGTGCACTGAAATTACACTGCTCAGCCCTCAGCTAAAGTTTTCCCCAAAAGATTTTGTGGCTCTTGCGTTACATCCCTTTAGCATGATTGCTCTGTTCTTACAGAGCTCTGGTTGGTGAATTAGTCTCGTATTTATGGTAGCTAATCTGTAAACCTTCCAGCTTCAAATGGTTTAGTGATATTTTACTCTGAAATTGTTCATAGAAAGTACTGTGTACTTTAAAGAACAATATCTTTTAAAATATTCTTTTGCAAATTTAAGTTTTAATGTGATTGCTCAATGTTGTGAATAACACGTTTTCTCTTGTTTGAAAGTTAAATGATAATAAGCAGTTCCATTAGTGTATTTAACAAATAACAGTGTACTTTATCTTATGGAAAAGCGATCAAAATAGGGGATTTTTTTTTGCTTTATTTAAAACAGTGGTGTGCTCTAACTTTTACTTTGCCTTTCAACCTTTTCAGTTCTGGCAATGTGTTCTTATTTGTGTATTTTTGTCAATTTACTTTAGAGTCACTGGCTGTTCACCACAGTCCCTATATTGAATTTTTTTTTTATAGGGGCCACATGCCTGAACTGGTGTTCTTAGTTCCAAATGTTCAGTGTCATTTTCAGGGGAGAGTCTGATGGAATCAATGAAATGTTGTAGTCAGTCTTGTCTGATAACGGGAAATGAAGAATTTACGGAACAAGCTTTGTTAGTCCTTGGGGTATGGAGCTTCCTCTGAAAATAAAGGGAAGCTGATGCACAGAAAAATTAAATGACATTGTAGATCTTAGTGGTTATACCAATAAATGTCAATCATGATTTCCCTCTATTTGGGAAAATATCCTTAAAGCCTCAAGATTCTCTGAACAATCCTCTCTTTTATTTTTAATTTTTCCTCAGTCCAAATAAACACCAACTTCCTTGTTACTGGAAATGGGAAATGATGAAAGAAAGCTGTATTTGGGTTGATTAAAAGAACTGCTGGGGACAAGTCTCTGTCTCTTCCATGCAGCAGCCTGGTGTGCTCAGTCCGGTGTGAAAAGGCGCTTGTTGGCAGAGCCCCTGTGTGTCTGATGGCAATACAGAGGTCCTACCTGTACCTGCTAGTTCACTGCACAATCACAACATCACTGGGCGGGCTTTGAAGCATTCATTCCCTTCCTTAGAAACTTTTGCCACAGTATTTTGCTTGACAGTTTCTGATTTTCCTTTTCAGGATACCTTTTAATGCTTTTTGTATACTAACACATTTTGAAGTCTTTGGTTATGGCTGAGTGCTTTTGGTGAAACAAGAATTGATCTTTTAAATGAGGCTGACTTCATTATAACACATCACAAAGTGTAAGAAATGCTTCATCCCTGCCAGAAAGAAGTTGCTTTGGAAATTACAGGAGAATGTGACATAGACTATTTGATCTAATGGCTGAATGCTTTCAGCAAAATGTGATGTAGACCCTGTTCTTTGATCTCATTTGTCCTCTTAAAACTCATTTCTTGAGTGTTTCATGTCTGTCTGTTCATTTTATGTGTTGTATAGAGTAATGCAGTGCTGCAAAAATGAAGCCAGTAACATAAGTTTTAATGCTGAAAACTGAAGCTGCAGAGCATTATTGTATGTGAACAGCTTTATCACAGACAGACCTATTCTTACAGGTACTCTGTAAAGCTGTTACAGAGAATAAAACCACCTGGAATCTTCAGATCAGTTTGAAGCGTTTGGCACTTGGACACATTTGGTTTTTCCTGATGTCAGTGTGCCATTTCAGCTTGCCTTTGTCAGACTGTAAATGCTCTGCTTGCTATACATAGTCTTCACAATAAAATGCAATGTGAGAGGGGAGGAATAAGCACAAATGAAAACCAGGGAAACATAGAGACAGACTCTAAGACATCGAGTGTATTTGCAGTCACTGATGAGATCTTTTGATTCCAGGTACTGCATTGATGCATTTAACCTGCAGAAGCTCTCTTGAAAGCAGAAGAAATAACACCTCCTCAAATTTAAGAATTTCATAGCATCAGGATAAGTGCTGCCTGGTGGAAAGTTTAGGAGAGTTGTTCAAAGGAAGACATCCAAAGACATGCTAAACTTTTATGAATATAAGGTCTGATGTAAATGGGAGAACTAACTAAAATCTTACTAAAGTTTTCTGTTTATGCTTTGTGGGTGAGAGAAGGAAGAGGCACCAGGCAGGGGGACTGGAGACAAGCAGCTGTATTAGATGGTGTGAGGTAAGAGAGAAAAACGGGTTGGAGTCAAAGCGAGGAAGAAAGAAGACCAGGAGCAGGCATGTAAAGGCTTTAAGGTGTAGCAAGAAACAAGAGGGAACTGAGGAGGGTTCAGAGCATGTGAGATGCAGGACCTGGGCTGAGCTCCATTACACTGGGGGCTGCTGCAATCTCCTGCTCAGTTTTGCACCAGGGATGTTGAGATGGGTTCACACACACAGAGCTTTCTTCGTAGGACCCATAGCTGATGAGACACACTAGCTCTCAGCAATAGAAGTTGCTTTGGGCAAAGATAGAGAGAAAAGAGAAAGAATACTCTCTGCGGTGGCCAGCTCTACCCTTGGATCAGCATCTTACCCTCTCGGGAAGGGTATGGAGCAGGAGTTAAGGGGTCTGTGCAGTAAAGGTGGGTAATTTTGACTTTCAGAGACTAACAGCAAGCAATTCAAGAGACACAGTCTAAACTTCCTCACTCCAGTGAGAAGATTTCTGTTAGTAACCCTGTGTACCAGCTCACAGGAGCTGAATTTGGGGTTTCTGTGTGCCCTTTTTTCCCTGTGGCCTGATGCCTCAGCAGAGCTGCGTTGCCCCATGATGCAGGACAGCCTGGCGTCATCCCCTGATGCTGGTATCATATCTGGATTTTTGGAGGTGAAAATGATTCCCATCTTCCTCACCGTGATGTGGCATCACTCTTCAGGGCTTCCTCCCTGTTTGGGGTTCTAGGGGAAGTTTCTTCTCCACATGGCTGTCATTTAGTAAATATTTATGATTTAACCTTGATTTTAGAGTGATTTTATGGAAATAAGTCTATCTCTAGACACTATTTAAAATGGTTTCATAGTCATTTCAGACCATAATAAAAATAATGAATGCAGAACTTTAATGCCACAAAATCTGCCTCACAAGTTACCTTTCTCTCAGCTTAGATGTAAATCTGGGCTTTGACAATGACAAATCCCCACTTCTGACTTACTGCTATTTATTTTTCTTTGGTCAGAGTTGGTCATTTTATAACACAGGTTTTTTGTTTTGTTTGGTTTTTTGTCCTTGAAATTTTATGCCTAATCTTTCAGTACAAATTACCTGATATGACTATTTGCATGAGGAAGAATGCCTAAAACTGTAAAACGCAGACACAGAAATAAGGATATGCAGCACAGTGTGTCACAGCACTGCTCTTTCATAAAGACTTGCTTTGCACTGGAGTAGACTGAGAGGTATCACATACTATGTGAGTAGAAAAAAATATTTCCTAATCCATAAAGGCTTCTAAATCTTCAGCCGGAACTTGGAAAAGATTCTATGTAGCAACACATTATTAGAGTCAAACTTTTTAAATAGGAGATCCATGGACTGCTTTCCAAATTACACATAGGGTTGCAGGACTGCATTTGGGTCTATTCATTCAGTGGTATTTGCAAACAGCTGTTTAAAGGTTTAACCTCTTTCATGTACAAATATGCCAATAGCCTCTTTCATCTGCAAGCTAACTGATAGCTTATAGCCCACAGTGGGTCTGTTCCAAGTGGTGATGGTGGTACAGAGAAACAGCTCCACCAGGTCCAAGGTGATTCTTGAAATTCTTGTTTGTTACAATATTTTGGATTCAAACTCTGAATATGAACAACAGACTTGATTAGTTTTTAAAAACTTTGTATTCACTTGGCTGTTCGTTTACCACCTCCTGTTCTTGCTACTGTGTCCAGCATATTTATGAAGGTTAGTGAATTAAATCACTACATAACTGGAGTATGTATTTGGATTTCACTCTGAAGAGACTTGCAACACCTGATGATTTCTGGCTGATAGGTAAAAAGAAGGTTGACCTACAGGGAAAAACATTAAAGTCAATTTTGGTTTTGAGTTTTCTGGATTCCTGTGCAGATGGAGCTTTCTGGGGAAAAAAAAAAAAAAGAATTAACAGTATCTTTATATGTGCTCTACCATAATCTTCATATGTGGCTTAATGATTCTTGTAAAAAAAGTCATTAATTACCCCCAGTCCTCTTTTTAAATACATGAGTTAAAAACCTCTGTTCTCCCATCTCTTTTGGTGAAACCACTTTTAAAGTCTTCAGAATTATTTCAAGATGTGTAAATGTATCGTATCACAAAAAAAAACCTTACCCTGTAGCTTTGCAATTAATTTCTGCAGCCAGTTGTTTTGTTCCTTTTTTTCCCCCTAGTTCCGATTTCTCTGTATTCTCTTGCTCTGAATTCTCCAAATTCTGACAGCACTGCCTTTGTGAAAACACAGTGGCTCAGCAAAGTCACAGCTAGTAGTGTGTCTAAGTAGGGGGTAATGAGACTTTCTTAAAGCTTTTCATAATATGCGATCTGTAGTGATGGAGCATTATCAAGTGTATTTTGTGTTTTGATAGTAGAAATTTCTTTGGTTAAATACCAGAATATTTTGACCTAAATTTCTATGCAAGTATATTTAAGAAACTCCTTGCCCAAGGGATTAATTGCTTGTAGTTTACATAGTAGAGAGATTTGGAAATGAGGAATGGCAGAAAGCACTGTTACAAAAAGGACAATTTTCCACTTAAGATGTGACAAGTATAGACTAGACTTGTTTTCATTTCCTGTATCCATGAAAACAGGATATATCACTTAATTATTATTTATATTAGAGAAATGCATTGTTCTGTAAAGTGCCTTTTCACTTAAGACTTTAGTACATTTTATATTTTCATGGGGAAAAAAAAAAGACTGTACCATGGCTCTTTCTATAGGTGTAAGAACCATTCATTCTGAATAATTCAGTCCTATGTGGTCATAGCTCCAATGTGGATGTTGGCCTCTGAAAGGGTTCACCTGGCTCTTCTGTTTAAGCTTCCCTGTTGTCCTGTTATCCAACACATTCTTCTGTTAGGAGTTCATTTGAGCCTTCATGACATTTCAGTATCTGCCAAGCCTGCAGCTGTTGAAGTTGGAGTCACAGTGGCAGGAATTCAAGTTAGAGAATTAATTCTGTAACAAAAAATAAAAATAAAAAAATATCTCTTCTAACAATGCTCAGCATGGACAAGGAGCAGTTGTTCAGTACATCTATTGCTATTGCCCACATGACCCATGTGGGCAGTTCTGTTTAGCCTGGTCCAGCATAACTGGTTCAGTTTAAGATGGTTCAATTCTGCAAGGTAGCCAGAGCCTTAAGTGCCTACCTCCTCTGTGCAGAGGTGGGGCCACGTTCCTTGTCTTGAAAGATCTCAGGAGAAGCTCTGCACACCTAAGTTTCAGCTCCAAAGGGCTAAACTAGATAACTAGATAGATGATTTCAGTGAATGTAACAAATAGAGTGCATAATTTTGAAGGTCATGGTCCCTGGCTTTTTTTTTTAAAAAAAACCCGATACCTATTAGCAGTATTTGTCTGATTGTTTGTTGTTCGGTTGGATTTGCAACTCAACCATGCATAGGGTCAGCAGTTTTTATTGTTAAAGACCATTTAGGAGCTCTTATTTATTGATATCTTGCATAATTTATATTTTCCATCTCCAGATAGTAATAACGCAATGTAATAGAGAGTATTGGTTTCTAATGATGTACTGAATGGAAAGCTGTGCAGAGCAATGGGTTGATACTGTTAGTAAATGTAATGACTGGATGTGTATCTTCCTTTAATCGTTGAGCTGTTTGTTGTGACCCACTGCTGACCTCTTTAAGAACAATTTCCTTTCCATATACATACAGTTAGCTGGCCTAGTACCTTTCCTAGGTAATTATGCCACATACAGGCAGTGTCCATGCCAGGCAGATCAATGAATCGTGACTTGACCTGTTTCACTAGTTTCCAAAACCAGCAATCAGTTCCTGGTAATGTTTTACAATTGAAATGGTTCTGTAACTGGAATAGGAGCTCTAGAAAACCTCTAATTAAAATAAAAATCTATTATACGCACCTTGTTATGTGCAGCATTTGCCTTGGGGAAAACAGCAATAGGTTTCCAGTTTCCACAGTGATCATTGCGATTTCTTTGAAAATGAACCCATAGAAAGATTCCTTTAGCCAGCTGCCCTATTAAGAACAAAGTGGGGGGGGGTGGGGGAGAAGCCAACACCACCACCCCCCCCCCCCCGAACCTGTGAAGAGTCCCCATGAGGCCATACCTTATAATTTCTCAGCTAGCAGCCATTAAAAAGATTGTATTGAATACAAGCCACATTAGTAGTCCTATTGACTTGGTTTTGTCCAAACTGATGCCATTTTGAACCACTGTTTCTTGCTAATCTTCCATAACCATTCTTAGAAAGTCTCAAAGAAGAATGGAAATATCTTCTCGAGACAAAACATTCAAAGTGGCGAACCTGAGTTATGCAGGTTACCAGACAGTTTGCTTTTTCATATACTAAGAAGGGCATATTTGTCGAAACCTAATTTTTAACATGTTGAAATGCCTGAAGGACTGTGGTTTATTTGAACTTCTACTCACCCATGAAGTAGGTAAATCTTGAAAATGTGTTTCTTCCCTTCCTATTTCTGATGGAAAAATGAAATTCAGAAGGAAACAGCTATTGTGGCATTTCCTGTGCTGAAACCTCCTGTCAAAGCTGAGAGAGAAAAGCACTCCCATCTGCATTAACATCCCATTTGAAGGAAGATGTATCTTGTACATTCATTTCCTGCTGCTTTAGTATCAGTATTTCTTTAGATCAGGCAGAGTGTTGGCAAAGCCACAATGCAAAAAAACGTAGTTCTAGTTAAGGTTGTTACTCTTCATGTTTCCTCAGAATTAGATAATTCTTTCTTCATGGCCATTGCAGCATCTGACTAAGGTCCTGCATACTGGAAACATCCAGTTTGTTGATATGTTTGTAATGTGTCCTTCCACTGGTTTTTGTCTGCCTTGTGTTCACTTTCCATGTTAAATGTTACGATAACAACTTGTGACAAGGTGTAAGGAATGCCATTTTTTCCTCTCTGGTCTTCTACAGCAGCTGATTGTGTCTGGATTTTGTGTTTATGCAGTTCTGGACTGTAGCTGCCCAGCCAGGATTTGGTGGGCAGAACAGGAAAATGTCCACCAACTGACTGGCAAAATCAAGTAATACCCCCTTTTCCCCCAAGATCCAAAAGGCAGTCATATTCATAGTGAGAGGTAAAACACTGGAAGCTGAACATGGGTTTACAGTGGTTTAGCTGAACTAGTGTATTTAAACAGGTAGAAATTTGTGTGTAGGTGAAGCTTTCCTAAAATGGAACATTTTACTTCATCTTTGGAGGAGTTTGCCTTTCCATCTGCTCCTGTTTAATTTGAAAACTGGTCCCTGGGTGCACTGAGAAATCATTACATGATTATGTGCCTTCGGCTTATAGTTTCAGTTTCAGTGTTGCTGACATTAAGCAGATAAAACTGGCTCTTTTCTTTTTCCCTTTACATGCTGGTGGTTGGCTAGAAGGATTTTTTTCACTTTTGTGTACTATGCAAATTTTTGCACCAAGAAATTCACAGCTAACTTAAGGGAGGTTGCTCATGTCTTCACAAAAAGTAGGATCTTTTTGCAACTTACTGGCTGCTGTGGGGCCAAACTTACTGTCATAACGTGAAAGACAGTGCAGCTTCAGTTTTTGTAGTTTTATGTTCTTTATCCTGTTTTTTCAATTTGTTTTTGTGCTTACAGGAGTTGCTTATCAGTATTAAAACTGTCTTAGTAGTAAAACTACTGTGGCGTATAAAATACTGTATATTAGCCTGGTTTAAACCAAAATATGAACAACATCCAAATCTTGCCCTTGTTTAATAGAACTGTTTTAAAACTCCACAGTCAGCTAAGTCATACCTTTTGGTTAAATTGGCATAACATTACATACAGAAGAATGTTAATGCCCTCTTACAATTTCTTCATAAAACATTAAAGCAATCGGGATGTGAAGAGAATGCAGAAGAAAAGTGCAATTATCCTCTCGTGAATTTTTTCACAAAGTAAATCTGACCTTGTGGATTGACCCATGTCTTCGCTCTGCAAATTGTGTCTGATAACCTAGAACAAAGGCGGCCAGTGAGTATGGGGCGTGTGAAACAAATTGTCTCAGGATCACAGCAGTTTTCTGAAGTTCATCAGTTTGTTTGACACTGTTTTGTTGTCGCTTTGCTTCTATACACTGTCTGCATTTCTTCAGTTGTGCTCACTGTTTGATCTGAAATTTAGAAGTTACTCCTGTCCATGGAAATGTTGGCCACCCTTTCTCTAGAATGTGGCTGTTGATTACTATAAATCCAGATTGTTGGGTTAATAGAAAATTTGCTCTCTTTTAAGGATGGCATTAATTTTTAATCTGTCCATAGTGGTGTACAGGCAGGATTTTCAAATCTTGTAAAGCCATGGTGCATTCAGAGAATGATAAAAATTACCTATATAATTGTTCCTTCATATCTTAAAGTTAATGAATTACCTGCATCACACCTGTTGGTACACTTACAGGAAAACCTTCATTTCTTAATCGGTTTGTTTTTCTTTATCATTAATGTTGTTTGCCACCCTTTACTGTTTTTAATACTTTGTACTAAGACAGCAGACAGCTGATTGCTGTTTTACTCAGGTGTCTACTGCTCTCCTCTTATTGTCACCTCGAATGAAAGCTTTCAAACTCTGTATTGATTAAAGCAACTGAAGCTTGAATTGAGTCCAACTTTTGCTAATACCCTGCCAAGTACTTAACCAAGTAAATCTAGAGATTGCTTGGTAAGTCAGATTGTATTCTTGAGAACATACGGGACTGAAAGGTCATTTCTTGTTGACTATAACTACACACAAAGCAAAATCATGAATCTTTATTAGATCTAGATTATCTTTTGGCAGTGTTATCGTGTGTGCTGTGCTGTTGGATTAGGCCTAGTCATATTCGAAGTTGAACAAAAGGTTAAAGAAAGTGAAGACAGCATTACACTGTAAATGCACATACTTAAGGGTATATGTGAGTATGGCAGAGGACTCAGCTGGATTTTTTAGTGCATGAACTGTCTGTCTGCTGACCTATATTCACATTTTTAAGCTGCATTTGACTCTTTATGAACAAAATGTTACTTGATACTGACCTTGTAATGTAATTTTGAAATACTGTGTGATACATTTCAAGTGGAAATCTGAAATTTACCTATTTGTGTATATCACTGAAGGAGGCGATGGGACAGCAGAACTGCATAAGGGTCACTTTGAGCAGTTGTGTTTAAAATGTTAACCTGATCAGTTCTCCAGCAGCCAGCCCATGAAATTATATGACAAACCCACTTAAAACATTGAAAGAGAATGATCTGCACTTTAAAAATACAGTATAGTTTTTTTTACTTCTTTAGGAAGGGAAGTCAGGGGGTTTTGCTGTGACCTCGATTTCAGAATACAAAGTGTCTTGATTTGATGGATGAAGCATGTCGGTGCAGGGATCTCCTCATGAAAGGCATGCTGAAGGCAGGACCTCACTGAGCTGCATGTATGAACATTACTTTCTGTGCTATATTCTCTCCAGTGAAAGTCAGTATGACTTCAAATCCAAACACAGTGCCCCAAAATAATAATGATGTGACTGAAAACAGGCAGCTGAAGAGAGGGACAAAGGCAGGTTGTTTGGATAAAAACTTTCCCAATTTTACCCATGGACTTGAAACATTTTTCATGGGGAAAAAGAAAACAAACCTCAAATGTGTGTCATAAAAGCTCCAGAGAATTACCCCTAAAAATCACCTTTTGAATTATGTTTCATCATATTTCACTGAAGGTAACAATCAGCTAGAGGTTTATTGATTTATTGTCCAATTTCAAGTAAGTCAGAAAATAGTGGGGTATTGTGGCAGCTGTCGTAAGTGCATGAAGTCCTTTCCCTCAGTTCCTTGTTCTTCAGTACGTATCAATATTCCATTTTTAAACTACCCTGATGGGGAAAAGCCCTCTCCCCCCTTCCCTGTGAAGAAGAATGTTCCTCTGGCAGGTGAGCTGCTGCTCTTCACATGTGGCTAGCGCAAGGTCAGTCTTCTGAGCTGGCTGTTCAAAGTATGTTTTTATCCATCACAGAACAGATACATACCCTAGTGTTTTACTGTCAACAAATTTATTATCTGAATGCAGGAATTTAACATAGATATTTTCAGCTGAAAAAAATAAACAGTGCAATGCATGAACATTTTGCCATAAGCTTTCACATAAATTTTACAGAAGAGTTCCTTATAGAAGCTCCCATCTGATACCCATAAAATGAAAGCCTTTTGTTTAAGTGTAAGGTGAATAGAGAAATACTGCAAGCTTCATTTAATTTCCTTGCTGACTTTATACTTATTCACTGTGGAAGGATTTTTGTGTATTTTCTTTGATCCTGTAGTCAAGTCTATTCATTAATTCTTAATGCAGACCAAACCCACAGCTCACTTTATCTTCCAGCTAGATTTAACGAGTTGCCACTGTGCTTTCTGGTATGCTCCCTGTGCCTAGACGATGACCCTCTGCAGCTAAGCTGGAATACTGAGTTAGCGGTAATTTGAAGATGCACATACAAATGTGACTCTATTATCTTGCTTGTTTTTCGCTGGCTTGCCGGGATGGGGGGGGGTGGGGGGGGGGGGGGGGAAGAAAGAAATTAAGATGGTGATGATGACGCATATCCACCATAAATGAAAGCCCAGTCTCAGAACAGCTGTAGACATACAACAGTGTTCTTTCTTTTGTGAGATAGTAGGATATGAAAGCCCAGAAGAAGCCTCAGGAGTTTATCTCATTCAGGTCTTTGTTCCAAGTACGATGAGGCACATCACCATCCCTGACAGATACTAACCAGTCTGGAAAACCTCCTGCGATGAGATTTTCCCAGTCTCTCTAGACTAAAAAGCATTGGAAAGAGTTGTTATAGCTGTCTGTCTGTTGGTTTTTCCCCCCAGTCCCCTCTCACAGATTGCAGTTTAAAGTGATTGCAACTTGTTCTATGATCAGTGAACACAGAAAACAATTAATGGTCACCTGTCTGTTACAGTTTCCCATATGGGAAGGCTATTATCATCTCTCTTCTTTTTCTGATAAAATGCTATCACTGCAGACTTTTTGTAGCGTTAGTGTCTAGCCAGTTGTTCCCAATTTATTTGTGTGCATGTGCATTTGTCCAGTTCATCAAGGTAGTTCTGTTTTTTAAAGTTGTTCTTAAAATTGCGTAAAATTTTGTCAACTCAGTAACAGCTGCAGGATTAATACACATACAAACTATTCTGTCATCCAAGCCATTAATGAAAATGGCAGTTTTTCCAGGACCTGAGACAAATCCTTGCAGATCTCCTTGATATCTTTCCTCAGTTTGATGGAGAACAACTGATAACTATCCTTTAAATTGTGTGCAATTCAATCTTGACCATATTTCCCTTTTCTGCTTCTGGGAATGTCACATGTGACAGCATCAACAGCTTTAGTGAAGTCAGGTTATATTACATCTTCTGCCTGTCCCTTATCCACTGGGCCAGTTGGTCTGTCAGAGAAAGAAATGAGATTGGTCTGACTGATTTCTTCTTGGAAAATCCATGTTGTCTGTTCCTTATCACATTATTATCCTTAAGGTCTTTAAAAATTGATTGTTTAATAATTTGTTTCAGTATCTTTCCACTTATTGAAAGTAGAATAACTGCTTTTCACTCCTTTCCAACTGCTTTTTCCATTTGCAAGGACATAGGCTGTGTTTGTCCTCCTGTCTTGCAGTCCTTCGTTCTCCATAAATTCTCAATGAATTTCGGTCTGTTCATTATATACTGTAGATTGGGCACCACCAGGCCTGGCCAACCTGAAAACACCAACTAACTTACTAACATAGTTTTTGACAACTTTTTTTTTTTCCCCCCCACCTCCGTGCAAATACAAAATCTGTACAGATCTATTGAGTTTTTTCTGCTATTGTGCCAGTGATTCACTTCCTATTTTCAAGGGGGTTTCATGTGTATTTTAAAAAGAGATTGTATTGTGGTCTGTTAGAACTATTACACTGAAGATGTGTCACTTGGATGCACTGTGAATTGCTACCGAGATAAAAGTAAAACTGACTGTAAATCAAGCTTTCAAACAAGTTTTCTGTTGAGCCACAGTTCTTTTTGCATGGCTTCATAAGCTGAACTGAAACATTACTGTTTTGAAATGTGTTTAAACTAGGCTCCCTTTAAAGTCTCTAAGGCAACAGCCATATCTGCGAGAGCACTGTAATTGAAGTAAATACAAAATAATCTCCAGAGATGCCTGTCTCTCTCTGCAGAGTAGCTGGGAAGTCTATACGAGTATGTTGCTGATTTAGGCACCTAAATGATAAAGGGTAGGCTGGAGGAATGAAGGTGTTTAGGACAGATGTTTAATGACATTTTGTTACCGAGAGATGCAGATGGGTGCATCTGTGATGCTTGTTTATTCCTTTATGTGTCAAAGGACTTTAGAGCTGTTAGATTTCTGTGAGCCCCACTATGACTGTATTAGTGAAGCAAACAGGGCTATGGCCTGAGCACTGTGCCGTGACTGTGTGTGCCATTTATTTGTTGACTGCTACTTCACTGTTACATGGCAAAGTTTGGGCCTGTGCTAACTAGCATTGTCACAGACCAGGTCGGTTGTGGAATAGGCATCGTGCATGAAGCCACTGTTGTGGGGATGAAAAGAGTACAGTTGTTAGGATCTAAGCTGAGCCATCCGTGCCCCTTGTAATAAGAAGTGGGTCTGGTTGCGGCGTTTTTTGGGGGGTTGGGTGGTTTTGTGTTTTGTTTTGCCTTGGGGTGGGGTTTTTTTAGTGTCTCAGGTATAGCCAGTGAGGTCGGGTCTTAGATCTGTCTGCTGTTCCTGACCTTTTGTAAGTGCTACCCTTTGTTCACAATGTTGTACAACTAAATAGGTACCTTTGTGATTTAAATTAGATTTTCATAATATAGATTGGCTGGTCTGCTGTTTGAAATACTTCTGTATAAAAATGTTGACCTGTATAACATGCTAATAGCATGGAATACGGTCATTTGCTAATTATTCGCCATATTGTTACTACAAAGTAATATAAAGAAGGAAAATGCACGGAACTTATTATTTTGAGTTTCTCGATGGAAAATCAGTGTAAAAGTTATTTTTAAATAAGAAGAAAGAAAGTGGGGGGTGGGGGAAGAATGTGGTATTGGCAGTATTTAATGTAGCACAAAAGATCAGTGGTCAGTGAAACCTCTTTGTAACTTGTTCTTTTTAAAGGTACGTATTCAATCTTTACCAGGCCTTCCAGCCTTGCCGAGAAGCATTGGGCTGGAAGGGAATGTTTGCTCCATTTGAAACAGCTATCTACAGAGTGTAAGTACATTATAACTGCATTGATAGTTCCATTATCACAGCGTGACTCTATCAGACTCAGTGAGGTTGCTAAGTAATCAGTCAATTGCTGGTCTTTCTTAAGAAGTAGGGTTCTGAAAAATAAAAGGAATGCTGTATGGAAAAGTATTGCTTTTAGTGTTTATTTCCAGTGGTGGAACTTATTTTAGTAAAATACTGGCATGTTTTATTCAGAGATGGAACTGCATGGAAAATCCACGCTTACAATATTGATGTTTTAATGTGAAGCTCTGCCATACTGAATAGTGCTAATGTAGAAGGTCGCTTTGAGATGCAAAAGAAAAATGGATAAGAAGAAAATAGAGATGCAAATCTGATGGGCTTGAGAGAATGATATCTATCACATTTGAAACAGGTCATCTGTAGCAATAAACTGCTAGTTTCAAAACTGATACCCTTACGGATATAATGATGGTTCAGAAAATAGCCACCATAGCAGACAGGAGTCAGATTGCCTATTACAGCAACAGCCGGATCACCTTTACAATTGCCTGTTGCAAGGTGTCATTAAAATGATTAGTTGAATAGTTGGGCAATCTGAACAGTGATGCCAACACGTGAAAAATCTGGTCTAGAGCCATTTTATTTCCCCTGAAGTATTTCTGGTGTTAATACTGCCAGACATTTGCTGTTCAGAAGCTTGGCTTTCAAATCTGTCTGGTAAACCTTAATTTCAGAAGTTTTTAACAGAAATTGTAAAGTATTTTTTCGTTAATAACTTGATCATTGAATCTTAAGGCAACAGAAAAATCTCGTAAATCTATTAGACCTAGTCTTGCTGCTTTAATTCCATCTACACAAGTACAATGTAGACTGAAAGAGCTAGCCAGGTGTGAGGAAAAAGGATCAGAAAATAAAAGAACTGACAAAGAAAAGTCTTAGAGGGATATTATTTAGAATATCAGCTATTCTGGTGATAGAACATTTTAGAAATAATGTTAACTTTTTATTTGGTTATATACACTCTTCTGGGAGAGGCTAACCTACACTTGCTAGCAGACAGTACTTACAGAACAAGGTGATGTAGGGGATGGAGATTTCTGTGGCCTTGATCTTCTGAAGATATTTTGAGCCGGCTCGTTCCATGGTCTGTCAAAGCTACAGTAATAGCTATTCGTATTACATATTTACATTGGTTGTTCAGCAAATGAGATTGATCATCGTAGTTTCTCTCTACAGTAAGCAGATAGAGAGCAACTTCTCCAGAAGATGCATCAGAGCAGCCAAGTTTAGCTCCTTCTCATTGACTTTTTCAGAGAGACCTAGGAGGCATATTCTCTGAAAGAGAAATTGGCTGAGGCATGTTCCGTCTCTGTTGGAGCAGTGAGTGCTCGATGTCGTTTGGGTCTGAGTGAAAATGAAGCTGTATTTGCAATTTTGGAAATTATGGTTATTTCTAGAGTGGGTTATGGGAACAGGTTTTTTGGGGATGGACCTGCTTTTACTATGTTTCTACAGCATTTGAGTGTGGGCTTTTTGAGCAGAACTGTAGTTCAGATTTTGGATTCAGAACTGCAGTATTGCTGCAACTGGTAATGAGAACCCGTTTTTGAGCGGTCTTGGTATACCTTTATCGAGACAGAGAGGTGTACGAGCAACTCTGCATTTCCTTCTCTAACTACACATAATCTTCTTGTAACCCCATTCCTGTGTCCTTGTGAAGAAAAAGTGACCAGACATACAGCTGCGGCACACTGAGAAGTTGAGGACATGGTGTAGCATTGCTTATATGTTTTGCGCAAAGTTCCTTGAGAATCCAGGGTACTTCTCAGTCTTGAGCTGCTTCCCATAGTCCAGGCAGAGACTTGTGAAGAACATGGGTGTGTGTAGTGAATGTGCTTTTCAGTGTGTGTGGCATCTATATCTGTGTATTTGTTAACTCTGTGGATCTGATGGCGTATGCTGGAACTTAAGTTTAGCAGAAAGTCATTATTCAGAAGGAGCACTGAATTAGTAAAAGCCAGTGGTGTGATTCCTCCAAGTATCACTACAAGGATATTTAGAGGCCTCATATTCTTAGACAGACATCAAATTAATCACAGTACTAAACTAAAAGTGAAGCCCATATAAAATTTACTACATTCTTTTTATCATTAAAAACAAACGACAAAACATCAGTGTGCAGTATTGATAGTAGTAGCTTTTGTTTACACATGTAGTCTAAGTTAATAGTATATATCTATTTTTAATACAGTTCTACAGTAGTGTTTACTGCTTTAAAAAGAAAGGAAAAAAACCCTAACATTAAAAATCACTGCTGGAATCCATAAAAATAAATGCTGCAGTATGACACAGTTTTCAGGGGAAGTGGGTGTAAGGATCAACCTTCAAATCCATTTAAGCGTTGAGGAGAAATATGCATATCAGACAACATTGTTATTACTACTACATAAAATTTGGCAGACATCCTGGTGCATATTTCTTGTATAAAAACAGTTCACTGCTGTGTAGTTCAGATCATTTGGCTGTTGTATACAAAGTGCTTGTAAAATAAGGAAGGGGTCAGATCATTTGCATCCTCTCTATTTTGTTTGTGTCTTCATTTAGAATCAAGTTGTGCATGTGTGAAAAGGGGATTTTGGGGTGATGGTGTTACTTTTAAATTTATTAATAAATAATGATGCATTGATATTTTATGAATAATCCTTCCCATTAATTTTTTTGTACAGTATAGGGGAATTACATACCCAAGTGCATTATTTTAGGCAAGAGGTTTAGCAGCCTCCACTTATAATGGCTTGAAGATTTGTTGTTCTAAGATATATATATATATATATATATATATATATATATATATTTGGTAGCAGATGCTCAAAGTTCTAATAGTTTATTAGCCATATGGTAAAGAAGTGAAGAAAATGTACTGCAACTTTCTGTTTCTGTTCAGCAGCTGTCTTGTAGTGCTTTAATATCAAATAAGCCTCAAATCTAGGAGTTTTTCCTCATTATTGCTTGTGGTAGAAATGGCCTTAGAATGTCAATCTTCACCCTCAAGTATTCTGAATGTAAATATGTATATTATTTCCTTGTAGAATGTCATTTTGAACTTTGTCTACCCTTGTTATCACATGTTTATCACAATGAGAGAATCTTCTGCTAGACAACTTACAGGTATTTTTTCTACTTCCACAGCCATAACAGTGAAATAAGCAAACTGACATTGGCATTTATCATTTGCTGCATTACGAAGTTTTGATCCACTCCACAGGCATCTGCCCTTTGGGTTGGGCTAAAGACATTTTAAAAATCTCTTATAAAAAACCAGACTTGCAGGACTCTTGAAATAAAACATAGAGGCTTCTGTGCCCTGTCTGGAAGACATGGTATTTCACAGTTTATTGTCAGTTTGTCTAATTGTATTGAAAATGCAGTTACACACAATAACATAGAAGACACTAAAATATGCTGTTTATTACAAAGTGGAATCCTAAAAAACACAAATTCACCATCCATAGTGCAAAAGTCTCTGTGGCTGCATTGCTAGTACTGGGCGAGTGTTTTGAGGATTTTTGCGTGAGTTAAAAACCAAGCAGATGAAAAGAATAATGAATGAGTTGGAGAAGGTAGGCCAGGGAATTTTGTTTTTTCTTGTCTTATAATACAAAAGCAAAGGAACATCAGAAGGCAGGAAATTCAAGATTAAGATAGGAATTTTTTTTTCATACAGTTTGTATTTTAGCTCTGGAACCTATTTCTTAGGGAACAGTGAAAATTGGGAGTTTGACAAAATTCCACACTTCATTTGTTTTTTAAGTCACTATTCAAAATATCTGAGCTCGCTAGTAATTATGACAATACACACTTGTGGAAGGTATATTTAAACTATGCACTATGTTATTTACTCCGGCTTTTAACATACATTGGGATAAGACCAGATGTGTCAATGACTTACCAGCCATACTCTGATGCTCTTGGAAGATGTCTTTAAAACATCTAGTGCTGTCCCCTAGTAGAGGTGGGGAGCAAATTTAGTAGGATGATGAGGTTGCTCCACGTGACAGTCCTTATTTTATTTGTGGGTGAATGGGCAACTGCAAACCTGCATAAGACAATGAGAATGTCATTCCAAATCCATTCAGAAATCAGTTTTTGCTGATAATGTCAATAAAATTGCTACCCTGAATGGTTGTCTTGTAGGATGTATATAGACTTAGAAATTTGTTTGCTGAATATTATCGGCTATACATAATCTAGAGTTGAGTATGACGACCTACCTACCTACCTAGAGACTTTTCTAGTTCTCTAAGCCATTAAGTTTTCTATAAATAGTTGTAAAATATAAGGAACTGTGTTTGTCATCTTACGTACACCTAGGAAACAAAGTACATTAACATAAATATACTGGGTTTAGACCATCCTTATATAATTCATCATGGGTAGAGATTTTCTTTTAAAGGCTTAGTAATTTAACTCACAGGAGGGCAGAGGTGGAGTCTTAAATTCAATAGGAGTTCTTAAAAATTTATCGCCTCTGTAGCAGAAGAGCAACCTAGTTCTATTTTTAGATTTATCCGTAGTAAGGATAGAAACTCGACTTTGTAACCTTCTAGTGGATTGTTAGCATGAGTGTGTTTAGTAAAACAGATGTAAAAAGCATGTAAAAAGAGAGGAAAGGCGTGGTCAGGTATTTTAGCTGGAAGGCAATTTTAACACTGCATGGGTTCATTTCCTTTACTGTTGATGTCTTGCAGGTACTTAGCATTTATAGACATCATACCCTTGTAATTGAACTTGCATGAATCATTTATTTACTACACTGCACTTACGGGTAATATATGTCAAGGGAATTCATTTTTTATTACAGCTGATGTAGCCATTATGATGTCATAATATATACAGGGATAGAGCTATAGCTTGAGCAGAACTTGTGTCTTTTAAATCTGTGAAACTCAGCATGGTCTACGTTTCTGTTTTGGAAGCAGAAGTGCAAGACTTGGTGGTGTAGCATTCTGTTAACCCTTGACAACAGCTTTCTGGTCAGGATAAAGAAATATTTTATCCTGGATATGACAGTGATAATATCTGCATTGAATTTGATATTAAAAAAAAAAAAAGACAAAATGTGGAAATTTTCCAAGGTGGAGTAACATGCACTGTTTTCTTGTAGGAGTTTAAATGCGAGCATGTGTCTTTTAAGGTTCAATTCTAAGAACTGACTTTAAGGAAAAAATACAAACATACACATTATATTTGTTAGAGTAACTGAGCTGAACTGCTTGATTTCAAGTCTAACCTTTTGTTTTCATTGGGGATGTCACAAAATATCTCATTTCTATACCTGTGTCCAGGCTGGCTCCTCTGCCAGCTCTGGACAGAGAAGTGAGCAGGTACACAATGCCTACTGAAGGCTCCTCCAATTGAGAGATTCCTAATTCTTGGGATCTTCATGTCTTGGAATGTCCAGTGTCTGAGTGAAGGAAGGGGATGAGCGAGTTCCTCTGCACTGTGATATGAGTGGAAATTTGTATGAATGCCATTTGCTATAGACAAAAAGCAGCTTGTTGGTCAGCTTTAATGAAATGGAAAATGTTCACTGGATCATCTCTGTGCTTTCATCTCCTGTGCTACTACTATCAAGCAAATACTATGATATGTAATTGGAAGATGGACAGTGGACACTTGAGAAAATAGCTTTGTCAGCCTGTACCTTTAGCTGAAAAAGTTCAGATATAATTTTGTGGACATAACTGCGTATTTAAAAGCAAAACTCTGAAGTAGAAGCAACTTGTTTTTAGCAGGAAGCATACAATGGTGTTTTAGAGATAAAAACTGGCTTTTGAATACACAGTTCTTCTAATGTTTTTTTACAGTCCAAGACGGATGGGATCATGCAGGAGGATTGAAAGGTTTGGTGCCTAAGAGTAATATATTTATGTCAGCCAAATCTCCAAAGAAGTATTTCCTTAAATACAGCAGATAAATCTCTAGGAATATTTTTGAGAAGCTTATTTTTGAGTTGTAATATCTCTGGTCAGAATGTCCTTTTTCTGAGTAGCCCAGTACTATTTTAATTGCTTAGATGCATCCTTTCAGCACTCAGACTAAACTGCCAAAAAAATCCCCATTTCCACAGTCTTTTTGTCTTGTGGAAAACTGGATTTCCCAGGTTAGGATTTGCTAACTAAAATTTTAGAACATTTTCCTAGGCAGGCATACAAGAAAATATAAATAAGAACTGTCATAAATAAAATAATTTGAATAATCCTGGCTTAGAGCTCCATCTCTTTTTAGGAGAAAGCTTGCTGCTCTGTTTAGTTTTTTTATGTGATTGTCTATATTTCAGTAAAATTTAGAGCTCATTAGGAGCAACACTTCAATTTAAAATGGAGAGAGAAGGTATGTACCTGTGTTCTTAACAATCTACAGTGTTCACACCAGCATACAGGGTGTCTATGCTGTGTGTTGTTACACAGATACAATATCTAGTTCACTGTGCATATAGTGGTATTACCTTTATGTTTCTTATAAGCCTGTAATTGTCTAATACCTATTTTTATAAAACCTCACAGGCTCGCTACTGAATAGTAGCAAAAGTATTATGTATATATTATATTTATGTATACTTCATAGAGAGTTGGGGAGCAAGTCTAATAGCTGAACCTCCTGAACACTGCTTATGTCAATTATGTTACATTCCAGAAATACACCTTCTCAGTGAAAACAGTAGGTTTTAAACCAAAAACCTGGGTCATACAACACATTTGGGAAGTTTTGATGAAAAGAATGGTTTTACAAAATTCTAGGTATGTGGAAACAGAGTCTACTAAGAAAAAATGTGAGAAAACCTTAGATTTGGAAGAAACTCCTAGGCCTTTCACTTATTTAGTATACATATTGCCAGAGCTTATCTCCAATAATTACTTTGAAATAAAAGAAAGATTTTTAGTGCTATTGTAAAAGTAAAAAAAAATAAAAATCTAAAAAATTGTTCAGCTGTTGCTTTTTTCCAGCAATATCTTAGTTAGCCTACCAGGTATAACAATAATTTATGAGAAGGGGATTGATGTGGCATTTGAGAAGCTGAGCTCAAGTGAATACTTACTTGTTTTCTCTAGCAATTAGATCAGATACATAAGATACTTTATAATGATTGTTTAGGTCCCAGTTTGGGTTTGATGATTTTTCACTTCTATTTATGGCAGTTAACTATGTGGAAGATCCACTGCCAGTGTGTCTAAAGGCGGGGGCGGGGACGGCAGGTTTTTCTCCAGTGGAAGACTAAAACCCATCTGCAATTGAAAACAGATCAATCAGGTGGTTCATCAATAAATACATATCATCTTCTGCAGTGCTGTGTGTGACCTGAGGCTTTGGGAAGCATGAGCTCACTCTGAGGTAGACAGACAAAGCACAGTTGAGTTATATTCTCTTTTTAAAAGCAGAGATTGTCTTCTAATTTATTGAGGCAAGAGATAATTAATCCTCAGATTGAATACAGTGTGCCAAAGAATTAGATTCTATGTTTCCATCCCGAAATAGGGCTTAAAACTAGAAGCTGAGAAAGCAAGAGGGTGTGTAACAAAGTAAAATTGACTTTTGGGGATCATCAGACTTAACACTCAAAATTTCATGGAGAAATCTGTCTGCAGGTGTTCTCTAAATATCATGTTACCATAATAATATTAATATTAATAATAATAATAATATCTCATTCCAATTTTGTTCCACCCTCTAGGGGGAAAGCAGGAACATCTTTTTTTTTCTTCTTCTTCTTCCCTTTTTGTCTTCTTATGGGGAACTGCAATCTTTTTGGTGGTAATACTGCTGTACTGTGTTTCCACATAGCTGAAGATCTTGATTGCAGAACAGTGCAGCTCTTATGACTGTGAACCTCACATTCCTCTTTTCATCTGTCTTATCTTTTTGAGTGCATCAATGCCATTGCATACCATGTTTCTGTGACAGTATGTTTTATCAGCTTAATGGGATAGATTGCAGTGCAGGCCCTCTAAATCTCCAGCGTAAAGGTAATTCTCTTCCTCCTGCTGCCGTCCTATTCTGTAAGGAAGGAATATGCAGAGGTTGCTTGTTATTTGTCGGAACTAAGCAACAGAGACAACTAGCAGATCTATGCTACACATGGAGTTCTTATTTCACTTTTAGAAGCTTAAAAAAGTACACTCTTATGCTCTTCTGGAGGCTTTTGTTGCACAAGGCGGCCTTCCTGACTGTGTATTTTCTTTATACAACACTGGCTGCTTTTTTGTTGTTTTTTTGTGTTTTGGTGTTTTTTGTGTTACCCATATTACATTGTGATGGAACAACAGGATGAGGGACAAAACAGGACTCAGGCTGGACTGGAAAAGCAAGGTCAGTTGTTCAGAGAAGTAATTTGCATCATTGCTAGAAAATGCTAGAATGGCAAGTTCTCTCCTGTATATGAACCTGTATTAGATGCGCTTTGCTTCATTGAGATCAGTGCTCCTTCTTGCCTCTTCTTTTGGCCTCCTTGGTGTTGATGACAAGTGTGGGAATAACTGTATCCACAAATTTCTCTCCCTACAAATGGATAACTGGCTGGTTGGCAACTGTGAACAGGCAGTCTGAAAAAAACTTACGCAAGACCTCATCGTTTCACTCCTAATTTGAAAGATGTCTTCAAGTAACGTGCACAGCC
This sequence comes from Falco rusticolus, assembly GCF_015220075.1. Lineage (NCBI taxonomy): Eukaryota > Metazoa > Chordata > Aves > Falconiformes > Falconidae > Falco > Falco rusticolus. The sequence goes on along the minus strand of NC_051191.1, from coordinate 42,266,411 downwards.
TGGATAGTTTAACATGATTCTGAATTGAGCTTTCTGTATAGGAACTGAAATTTTATCAGACTTGTACATGTTAAGCACACGTACATTCTCCTTTCTCTCCCCCATTTTTAATTAAACATCCAATCTTGTTTTCAGCAGTCAATTCTCTGTGTAGTTTATGGTAGTAAATTATATTGGTAGTCATTGTTTTGTTGTGCAATAAGCTATTGCTAATTGGCATTTCCTCTTTAATAGACTCTGTTAAGAATTATGTTAAAATAATTGCTGCCAGAAAGCACAGTACAGAACTCTTAATTACTGGCTAACAGTTCTGTCCTTCAGATCCTTCCTCCAAGCTATGCTTTCATAAAGCGTGTGCTATTAATTTGAATTCAGCTCTGTAAAACTCAGGGGAATCTATTGTCTATCAAAGCCAAACTCATAATAACAAAGGATTTGTCACAGCACATCAGACCTCAGGTCTCTGTAGTCTGGTGCTGTGCCTCTGGCAGTGGCTATTTCTTGATATTTTAAAAGAAGGTAAATCTCTTTCCCAAATTGCTAATGTATTTATCCATTTGTGTGACACTGCACATTTCTTTGTAAAACTTGCAGTTCATTGTCTTACACCCTGAAGCATGAGATTTCATTACCCTTATTATCTTAGCTTGCATAGCTACAAATGTTATTAGCAGTTATAAAATTATTCAGCTCTTTTAAAAAATGTAGCCATGGTTCTTATCTCAGTGACCTGATCTGACAGCCAGTCCCATTGACTACGTAAAAGAAATGTTTCTTTATTTTTTCTGCTTTTACCATTCTTTCATTTAAAACTGCTTTTATTTTTAGTGATAGAGAGAAGAGAGGAACCTGATCAGATTTTAATATATCCTACCTAATTATGAATGTGTGTATGAAATTCCCTTTAAGTTGCAAATAATTTTGGGTGCTATAAAGTTCTGAACTCTGTTATTTCTTTTCTTCCCTTGTATTTATTGGTTCAGCCTTAGAATCAATAAATTCTTTTTCTGTGGGCTTTTTTTTCTGTTACGTTTTTTAACCGGACGTGCTAATGGACATTAAAATGTGCCTATTGTATGATCTGAGTCTTTTTTGATTTTATATCCCTTTACTGGTTTTCATAACCCAAATTCTTTTGTCGTTTTTTCCTCAGGGTGCAAAGAAGTTAGTAAAAGAAAAAATACATAGTGTTCTGAAGATTTTTATTTCTGAGTTAATGACTGTAGAATGATTTTAAATGTAAGACAACTGAAACTGATGGTCTGTCAGTTTTTTCAATAGTTCTTTTCTGTCTGTTAATCAGTATGTGATACATTGGAAATGACATTGACTGGTTTGGGAGGTTTTTTCTAATTTGCATCACCTTGTGTCTGTTTAAGCAAGATTTAGTCAGTCATTGTGACAGATGCTTCCTCTTACGCATTTACTAGAGAACAGAAAAAGACTAGTTACTGTACTTGGTATATCAAGGGGCAAATGCAATGATTGCTTGTTATATAGCATATTTGTAAAAAAACGTGTGCACTTTTCATTTTTTCCTTTGAAAAAAATGCTTCACAATCCCATGGTGTACACTGAGATCTGTTTCCTCATATTTAGCCTAATTTTATCTAATGAACTTTCATTTTGCTACTTGTAGTATTAGTGTAGTTCTTCAGCTATTTTAAAAGAGTAGTTGTAAATCTTCCCAGTATTTACTTTAAAAGAGCAATAAACTTGCACTGCCACAGTTCCTAACTTGCTGCGTGGTTCCATTTCCAACTCATTAATAAATAGTGCCCATCTCAATAGCAGCCCCAGGAGCATTCACTCTTACATTTCCTTCTTTTTGAGGGGCAGCCATTTGCTGTTTCTTATCACTTAACAATTTTTGAATCGATTCCAGGACTCTGTCCCTTGCCCCACAGTTATTTTCCTTAATAGTCCAGGATGGAGGGAACTCACGGGAAGTTCGTTAAAAGTGATGGAAATCGTGTAACCTTGTGCCGTTCAGGCTACTCTTTTAGCAGCGGTTTCAGGAAGAGCTGAGGAAGCCTGTCTTTTCCGGTGTTGTCGAGGACGTTCTGAAAATACCTGGGGTTATACCGTGTGTCACAGGGCTTGGCCTGAGGTTTGCGCAGCTCACGCGCGCTGCGCGGTTGTGCCGGCGGCCGGCGTGTGGCCCTGCGCGAGCCACGGGGCTGGCGGGGGTCGGGGGGGGCGGCCGGGCGGCCGGCGCTGTCCGTGGTGCTGCAGGGCCGCGCTCCGTGCGCTGCGGCCGAGCCAGCGCCCGCGGGCCGTGCCTGTGCCCGGCGCTCGGCAGCCCCGCGCAGCCTCTCCTGCAGCCTCCCTGGAGAGGGACACCCGCGCCGCATATTCAGGCTGGCAGAAGGCTGGGTTAACAGCAGAGTGCTACTTGAAGTTCAGCAAATGTGCCCAGCAGCAGCAAGGCAGTTACAAATGAGGTGAGGTTGAGGTGAGGGCTGTTACCGGACAGTTACTTGTGGAAACAGGCACTTTTGGGGGTGCAAATATTGAATATAGAATAATTCTGCCTTGGATCACATTCTGACTCTTAAGGAATTCTGTATATTTAAGTTATTCATTTAAATTAAAAAAGGCACTGGGTCGTATTAAAAAAAAAAGCAACTTGATAGATGTCTTTCTGAATGTAGATGAACTGATTATTTGCTGATATTTTTCTATGGAAAACTCCAGCATCATTGCTGTCTTATCTTTGAATCAGTCTTGCTGCCAAAACTGATGGCTGGAACAATAGAGAGTGCTCTGGAGCAGGAACTTCTCTCAGAAACCAGGTCTTATCGCGGCTTTAACTGGCAAAGACTGCTATTCATACTGTCATTCACTGATGCTACATAATGGATGGTGTCTGCCTTGCACACCATAGATAACTCACCAGATTAGGAGTTGGATTTAATTCCACACACTCTGCTGACCCCCAAACCACCCAACCTCCCTAAACAAAACAAAAAAGTCCAACAACAGCAGAAGATAAACCATTGGTGATTTCAGATGTCTGAATGTCTGACTTCCTTTTTCACATCGGGTGTCATTGGGAATATTGGCGTACCTGCTTTTGTTTAAGGCTGTTAAATACTGTTTTGCCATCAAAATTATGACAATGTATTCTTATCTATAATTTCCTCTCAAGCAAGTAGCATACAAACCCATAATCTGTGTGCACTTGCAGTGATAATTTTTTACAAACATGACATAATAATTCCTGATTTTATTCCCTTCATATGTGTGAAGCATGCAATAAATTAATAAAATATATATTCACTGCCATGCCACTGCATGATATTTAATGGTATTTAATGGTTTAATCAGTAGGCCTGTAGAAATAGTCTGAAAGTGGTGTCAACAGTACAACATGCTTTATAGGATACTGGTAGGAAAAGTTATACTGACGGAAAAGTTATACTGACAATAATAGCTGCCATTTGATGACCACCATATTTTTTTGAATTGTCACTTGACTGATGAAAGATGCACTTAAAGTGAATAACAGGCTCTTCTTCTTGCTTATACCTTTAAATAAATAATAAATCATATTCCCTTTTTAATTTTTTTTTCCTATAGAAGGATTGAAACAGTGTAGGACATGTAAGGAGAGGAAGTCCTTCAGAATGTGATTCAGAGCTTCCCCTCTGAGTCATTGGTTTGTTGTTTGGTTTTTTTTTCATCAGGAACGAAATTGCAAAAGAGCTCCAGGGACATCATTTAGTCAGACCAGGGAGACAGAATCTTCCCAGTCCTTTTTCTTGTCCTGGGAATTGAAGTGTGTGCTGAGAGGCTGCACGTAGTTCTCCTTCCAGCTGGGCAGAAGAGGGGCTGTTGTGATATGCAGCCTTTATTCCCTGCACCTGCCTCAACCTACCAGCTCCTAGAATAAAAGGGGAATACACTGCAGTCTCTGTTTAGTTGCAGTAAATTACTTCCTTCCTCCATCACAGTAATGCAAAGAATTCTGTATTTGAATTAAAGTTCCTTCCTAGGACTGATGATATGGACTGCTTATTGTACATCTTAAGTAAAAGATGCTTGCATTCTCCATTAATTCAGACCTACTTCCTTCAGCAGTAAAACTAGTAGATATATACATTATCTAACTAAAGATTTAATACTTCATATTTATAAAAAATATTGAAAATGTTTTTTATATGACTTGCAAATGGTAAAGAGACATTTCAGGTACATGTTTATTAGTTCCCCATTGATCTTGTCGAGTAAGTAATTGTTCCGCAGCTAAATAATAGAATTTTTTTTTCCTTCTCTGTGTTAATTTAACCAGTGTTTCATTTAACCAGTGTTTCATTTAACCAGTACAGTGGTGTCCTGCTTGGTCAGAATGCTGTGTGGCTGTTCCTCTACATGCTTTTTTTTTTACCCCTGATAAATGCACATTTGATCTACAAAAGTTTAAATGAAATTGTACTTGCAGTTAGTTCCAGTGTCTCTCGCCCTGGGGAGCTCAAACTTCCTCCTTTCCCAGGGGTTACACTGAAGCCTGTTGGGGGAGGATGGCTGCATCTCATCCTTTCTCTGCTAAAAAACAAAGAGGTGTTTTCTTTGTACTCTACTTTGGGCAGCTGTGCTCCCCCTCAGCTCCTCAGTTGCTTTGCAAAAGACAGCTGGAGTTCTTTTTCCTGTTTCAGGCTACTCTAAGTACTATCTATCAGTGTTATATTTTTACCAAATTCTCACATCACAACTATTTCCACAAAACTACCCTGATCAGAAAGACTAGGCCATGGTACACTCCCTCCTGTTGTTTCCCTGGGGTCATGGTGGCTTCGAGACAGGGTTGTGGCAGCACAGTGCTCATCTGTAAAAGAGGGTAGTATGGTCTTAAGCTTTTAACTTCTATTTCATTTGGTTTTATTTGAGACCTGTGGCTAACAATGTATGCAGCACAAGATGGGTGAAATACCAAGCTGTTTAGACAGGATGGCAAGCATACCCTTCACCCTTGAAAGCTTACAGTTTGATCTAGGAGGCATTCTAGATGTCTTAAGGCTATCATATACTGCTGAAGGCAGCAAAATATTTAACAGAGTAATAACATAAATTGGCAGTGGTGGTGGGGTGACGAGAGTGCTTTGGTAATGACCTGCAACAACTTCTCATTCCTTGGCGTGTCTGACTTGAGGAGGGCTGTCTTTCTTCTCATTATCAAAACTCGATAAAATATCCTCATTGCTTCACTGCAGCCTTCTCAGGTTGGGAATGCTGAAGATCAAGTGGTCTGGGAATGTTGTGCTGGAACACGCAATCAGTACGCAGTGTTCAGTGAACCTTTTCATTCTAAGTGGCACATTAATTTTCACCTTTGTAATAAAGGTCTATCTTCTTAATTCTTTTTTTCATTTTGGGAGGTCCTTCTTTGGGCTTCTCTGGCACTCTTAAACTCTGTCTGGTAAATCTTTTTGTACAGAGATTTCACTCTTTCCAGCGGTGGCAGTGTAGTGAGTTGCACGTCACTAATTGTTCCAGGTGATCCTAGACTAGATGCATTTTTCATTGCAATGATTTTCAATTTTTAAATTTTTTTATGTCAAAAAATGTATTTGCTTTTTTGTTTGTTTTGAAAACAATGGGAAGTAGTTACTGTGCAAGCAGTCAATGTCCTTGTTAAAGAAATGCGGGTGGATGTGTATTTCAAATTGTGACTGCATTTAATGTAAAAGCATTAAAATATATGTTTCTGTGTCTGCCCTTAATGTGATCAGCAAATGGAGTGGAGAAAAAAAATCCTCTTCTGGTTATTAAACTGCTTTCAAGCATTCTTTATTTTTATACAAGCTAAAATTGTAATAAAATGAGCTAACTACATCACTAAAAAGATCTGCTGGAGAGAAGGTAAAACAATGCAGAGAGAATTAAAAGTAAAAGGCTATTCATCTGGGAACCTTAGAATCAACTGAATGTAAGTACCAGGCAGTACTTTTCAGAATACTTTTATATAAAAAATAAGTATATACGCACATATATACATGGCGAGGATAGTCTCCCTAGGTTCGTTCTTGCTTTGAAGATGAGAGTTGCATTAAAATAAAAATTCCATTCGGGTTATTATCTCCCCAGCTGTCTGTGCAGACCATGGGGTTGGCCTGAGAATATTCTCATTACATGTGCTGGAGCAGTTAGTCAGTGATTGATGCTGTATTAATTCACAGCACAGACGCTTTGCCTTTGTTACTGAACATTAGACAAATTAGTTCTTACAAATTCATGTCCCACCCCTGTTGCATCCACGCTCACCATTCTGGCTGGTTAGTATTGCTAATAACCGTCATTCAGAATGAAGCAAGGCATTAGGAAGGAGGAGTTTGCTGAAGGAAGGGGCAGCAAACAGGCAGCAGCCGCTGAGTTCTAACAATACATTGCAGGGCTCTAGTCATTTGCCAGCACAGCTCAGCGCAGTAATGACAAACGATCTTTTCATTGTCAGACCCCCCAAATTAATTTTCCCTCCCACTTTTCATGAGGCCACATTCATCACGTAGATTGTGTTAAACGTACTTTTGACAGGACAGAGAAAGAGGAGTAGTAAAATAATTTGATTCTAGTAGCTTCTTATCTGGGGAAGTAAACCGATGGGATGATACCTGTAAAGGTAAATATTGCTGTAAATGTTCCTGAGATAAATCTGCATTAAGATTTTTCACAGCATCTGGGCATAGGGTGAAGCACAAATGAATGAGTAGGAAAGCAGTGGAAGGAAGGTGGAGGAACATTTTTAGCTGTTCCTGCTGACCTGGGAGTTAAGCCCTGCTTTGTACAGAGGGCATGGCAGCTGAAACAGAGTGTGCATGGTTTATGTTTGTAATATTATGTAGAGAATAAAATTGCTATTTTTTTATTCTCTTCTTTGAAATTGATTATTCAGAGATGTTTTTCAAGTATGCATTTATAACTCATTAAATTTTTGCTGTACATTGTCTCTTTTTAGCCATTTAGAAAGATGTAGAAGGTTATGTTGAATGGAGGATAACCAATAGCTTCGTCAAGGTCAGGAGAGGCATGAAAGCGTAAGGAGACAGAGGAATCCCAGCACAATCTAGTTGCCTGAAATATTCTGCTTATGGCTGATTTAAGTCACATTAATTGAGCGTAAAAGCATAGTGTTTAGTGCTTCGAGTGCAGCTGCAGTTGATGTAAGGATTCTTGTGCAGCAAAATGCAGAAAGTGCACTTGCTGCAAACTTGTCTTTAATATTTTCAGTATATGCTTGTCCCTCTGTATTTCGCTTGTGTTTGTTTAAAACAGCTTTAATGAACTGAAAACTATAGCTGTCTGGCCACAAATCGTGTTCAGTGCAAGGTGCCTTAGTGTTAGCCTTGGTTCTGCACAGATCCGAGACTGGCCTCTCCATTCCCACCAGCACTGGCACTGGTTAAAGACATGCAAAATGTCTTCCATATTGGGTTGACACTTCCTTGATCCCTGTGGTCCAAACATTTATGAACATTTCCACATTTTTGGTTGGCTTCCTGATGTTTTGCTGACATCCCACGTCGTGGAGCTGCTTGTTATTCTCTTGGAATCCTGCTGCTCATTTTCACTAGGGTCTGATGCCGATTGCATGTGAGCCATGCAGAACTTTAGGTGTGGTGCAAATGTGAATTCAATATAAAGATGCCATTTTCTTCAAGGAAATATCGTTCCCAGGTTGTGCTCTTTCACTCATCTCTCACCCCCTCTGCTACTATACTCGAATATATAACTTTGGAATTCTTTGGTGTTTAGTATAACATGTTGAAGATAACATACTTTAGTAAATTTTATAAATATATATGTATTTAAAATGTTGATATAATTCATACTTTAGCAATGAAGTTTACACTGGATATTATTAACACTTGTAGCCAGGCTTTGTGTCTCTGGTAAGTCTTCTGTGCTTCTTTTCAATAATGGCATCTATGTTGCAAGGGAGGTAGAAAAGGTGGAGTAGAAAAGTTCCTATGATCTGTAAAGGTTACCTGTTAATCAGTGGATTGCTTAGAAAACAAAATCTTTGAAATTTTAATGTTACAGAAATAGCTTCTAATTTTTGTTCAGGTATATTTGAAAGAATAGCATTTGTTACAAAGACCATTCTATTTAATGCATCATTTAAAAAGTGTGTGTGACAATACATACTTCCCATAGAGATCAAAACATTTTTATTCTGTTTTCCTTCAAAGTCATAGTTGTTATGTTGTCATAGACCAACAAGTATTTCAGCAATATTTCTGTATTGTATTATTCTTTTGCTGGTGACAACTAGATAATACCACATTAGTGAATGCAAAACATATGTTTACCTTTATGCAGAGCCACAGTATTAAAAAATAAGACTGTGAAGCCAAGAAGTGGAACTGAAAATAGCTGCCAGGCAAAATTAATAAAAGGGTGGCGAAGCAGAATTAGAGTGAGTTGCTCACTTCCTTTAAAGGTCATTGCCCATCTTCTTGCCAGTAAAGATACAGGGCAGAAGCAATCACTGCAAAACTTGTATGTTTTCTTTTACTCGGGGAGGGGTGTGTGTGGGTGTATTAGGGGCGTGGGGGTGTGCTGGGTGTTTTTGGAGGTGGGAGGAAGCATTCTGATGTCTGTCTTGGAGTTCTCCTGTTTACCTTTTTATGTAATTAGACAGACCAGATTGGTATTTAGTCTTGTTCTGACAACAGTAAATTAGGCTTAACTCTTTAATTACAATGAGAAGGAAATCACCTTTGTGATATCCTTCAATTAGCTCAAACAGCTGTTAAGTTATAATTAAAATTTCACATGGATCATTTGAGGTTTTGGAATGTTTCCATTTAATATAAAAAACATTTGCATATATGCATTTGCTTTTCAACAACCTTTTCTAATCTGTTGGTGCTATACCAGGAAAACCTATACCTTATTAAGCAATATCTTTCTGTCTTTATGAATAGACAGCTGGTTCTAGGACAAGGGAAAATGGAAATAGAAGAAGGTGAACAGAAAATATCAAAGCTCGAAGGTGCACTGAAGCTAGCTCAAAAATAAACTTCCTTTTTTCCTATCTTCTTTCTCTTTTCTTATATTCTTTCAGATTCTAATACAATTTTTAGAACAGGGAGCAATACTGTCTGGAGATGAGCAATAACCCAAACACATATACCCATTCTTCTATTGCAACCTCTTGCACCTTTTAAGGACCAGACTTGTAGATGTTTGGATTTAAATAACTGCAGAAATATTTCACATCCTAAAGAGAATTGTATTCTGATCTAAAACAACAAAAATTCCTAAAATACCAATTTTACTTAATGGATAAAAGTTTGGTTTTGTAGTAGCTGTTGCTGCTCTCTGCATCAGGGTGCTCAACCAGTGAAAAAGTGGATTATATCAACAGTGGCAAGCACTGTTAAAACCTTGCAACAAAACGCTGTGCGTATTTCAAAGTGAGTGAACCAGAAACTGAATTGGACTAAGCATGCTAAGATAAGAAGTGGTCTCCATACAATTTGTTGCTCCTAAATTACTTAGAACGGTAAGTTCAGAGAACATCACAGGTGGAGAAGTTTGCCAAGCATGAGAACAATAGAAAGAACATCATAAATTAGATAACTTTTTGTGATTCTCCTTTTTTCTCCTCTCTAGTCTCAGTGCTGTACTAGTTGTTTAGTTTATCATGACTTGAAGATACTTTACCACATTCTGAATTTGGGCTTATGGTGGTTTGACCCTGGCTGGCTGCCAGGTACCCACCAAAGCTGCTCCATCCCTCCCCTCCTCAGCTGGGCAGGGGAGAGGAAACATAACGATGGGACAAGATAAGGACAGGGAGATCACCTGTTACTATCATGGGCAAAACAGACTCAATTTGGGCAAAAGCAATCCAATTTATTACCAATCAAATCAGAGTAAGATAATGAGAAAATAAAAACTAAATCTTAAAAACACCTTCTCCTCACCCCTCCCTTCCCAGGCTCAACTTCACCCCCAGCTTCCCCACCTCCCCCCGCCAGCAGCAGGGACGGGGCCTGGGGGCTGCGCCCAGCCCCTCACACCTGTCCCTGCCGCCCCTTCCCCCTCAGGGGGAGGCTCCTCACACTCTGCCCGGCTCCAGCCCGGGGTCCCCCCCACGGGGCGCAGCCCTTCAGGCACAGACGGCTCCAGCCTGGGTCCCCCGCGGGGTCACCAGCCCGGCCAGCAAACCTGCCCCAGCCCGGGCTCCTCTCCCCACGGGGACACAGGCCCTGCCAGGACCCTGCCCCAGCACGGGCTGCCCACGGGGTCACAGCCCCCTTCGGGCACCCCCTGCTGCGGCGGGGGGTCCCCAGGGGCTGCAGGTGGGGATCTGCCCCACCGTTACCCTCCATGGGCTGAGGGGCACAGCCTGCCTCACCAGGGGCTTCCCCAGGGGCTGCCGGGGAACCTCTGCTCCGGGCCTGGAGCCCCCCCTGCCCCTCCGTCTGCACCGGCCTGGGGGGCTGCAGGGGTGCTCCGCTCACACAGCCTCACGCCTCTCGCCTGCTGCAGTTGCTGTTGCACAGGTTTTTCCCCCCTTCTCAAATACATTATCCCAGAGGTGCTACCATTGTTGCTGATGGGCTTGCCCTTGGGCAGTGGTGGGTCCATCTTGTAGATGGCTGGTATGGGCTCCATTGTGAGAAGATGCCAGAAGTCCAGAAGCCTGTAGCCTCCCCACTACCAAAACCTTGCCATGCAAACCCAGTAGGCTCTACAAGGCCATCACTGAGTCAGTAATCATTGTTTGTTTTCTAAAGAATAGCGTTTTTTACTCTTTCACATTTGATACTGGTTTGTCTGTACATTTTCACAGTGATTTCTGCTATTTTCAGCAAATATTCAATAATTAAAGCTAGGTTTTGTTCTTTTGTAGGTGTGTGTGTTGGGAATAGGAGTATTAAACAAAGTTATTTTTGCTTTTCTTTTTCTGGACAGAAGCAAACTTATGTGGCTTGTCCTAAGCCTCATTATTTGAAACAGTGAAAGTTCAGGGGTCTGACAGTATGTGTGGTAGCTTATACAATTCAGTTTTGTTGTGTGGATTGACAAAGTAAAAGCACACGCAAGTGTTAAAGGATGGAATTAGCATAACATTTATTCTTTTAGTCAATCTCATCTCTCCTTTTTTCTTTATTTCTTTCTTTCTCTTCCTGTAGCTAATGCTGATATTAGTTCTGTCTTAATTTTCTTTGAAGTATTATCATACCATGGAGTGCTGTTACATATTACATACTAATAAGATACTGATGGCTTAGGCCAAGTCACACACCATCAAGAACTTCCACTTCACCAGAGACAAGGACATTTTTGAAGGCTTGCTTCTAGAAATTGTGCAGTGTGATTTCAAATTAATATTTTATCAATTTTATATACTAGTTGAGTCATTAAATCAATGGCTTTTTAATCTTAAATTTTTTAATATGGGAGGATGGTGGTCTGCCTTTCTCTGTCTCTGTTGCATTCTATTTTTATTATAACTTTGATGTCTTATTCAAAGTGCCACAGTTAGTCAGCATTATTTTTCTGCTGCTATTAGAAAGCTCCTAGATTTAGTTTTCTAAAACTGTTGTTTCTGTTATTTTAAGATTGTCTGTCTCTTGAAATACATTACCTGAATACTTGTTTTTAAGATTGTATACCAGAATTTTAAATTTCTGTATATGTAAGATTTTCTTAAGCACCTGGATTTGTAGGAGCTCAGTGGAGGCGTATATATAAGTTGAATATATGAAGGTGAGTTCGGGTGGCTGTAGTACAATTTTTGGGAGTGTGGAGGAAGTGTGTGAATAATTTCCAGTGGCTTTTCACCTCATGGGAGGAAGTTTTTGCATTTTGGAGGATATCTGTTACCTTTACGAGTATTATGAATTCTTGCTCTATGTGTTCCTTCTTTTCTGGGATTTGACTTTCTTATTTCAGAGCCATTGAAAGATGCACAGGAAAGGACAACTTGTCATTTGGAGTGGCTGCTTTTATAGGCTTTTGCAATTCATTTTCAAACTGGGACATAGGCTACTGTGTGTTTTATCTACTCTGGTAAAGGAGAGAAGCTGAACATGGATGTAATTGCAAGCATCTTATTTTCAAAGGCAGAGTTTCTTTGGTATGAGCTGTGAAGAGCCCATACCTGAATTATAGATGGGTACATTGTTAGGTGGTTACCAGCTCTTATTATCTGGGGAGGAAAAAACCCAAGAGTAAAGGCTGAGAGAACAAACGTTTATTCAGTGAGGCATGAAGCCTTGGCACCCAGCTTTTTGTTTCATTTATCTGTAGCTCAGTAAGTTTAGATATGGGCAGAAATAGCAAGTGCAGTAAAAATTTTGCTTGGATTTTCTTCTTTGTTTGTTGTGTCTTTTTTTCCCTGAGAGCAGTGACATTTTAGTTGAACGGCAAGGATTGCATAGTTAAGTTTAGGGACATCTGCTTTAAGTATTCTTTAGAAGCTCTGAGTTGAATTAGTTCTTTAAAATGTAAGTTTTGTAATTTTTGCTATATTCAACAATAGATTTTTATGTCACGTGGATGTTTCTCCAAAGCTTGTACCACATAAGGTCTTCTGGAGGCGGATGTTGCTGTCATTTTGTCTAAATCAACTCAATAGAACAATGTTATTAGAGATGTGCAGGCTGGTGTGTGGGCAAAGCCTTCTATTATCATTGGCTGCTTAACAGAAAGCAGCAAGGTGCTGGTTTTCATATAGAGAAAGACTCAGTGTTATGTTCCTGGATTTAGATTTTTGATATTGGTGCACAGCATAATACTTTAATACTTGCATATCATTAGTTTTCTCATAGTGTAACACCATTGTGACAAATGGCATTAAGCTAGAGTAACACAGTGGAAAGTCAAATGTGATGTGTTTTGTCTTGTTTAGAACAAAACATGAGTGTTGAAAAATACATTTATCGGTGTAATTAAGGGGCATGCACAGGGACTTGGACTTAATTCCTAACCAGGAGATAGTTGAAAATGGTCTGCATGGATATTGTGTGATTAAAGATTTTTAAATAGACTTTGATTACATCTCAAACCCAGTAAAGATCACGAGTGAGTGTAAAACTGCGTATCTTTATTTTCCAGTGCCTACATTGCATTGATTAGCGATACCATTTGCAATGTGCCACGCAAACTGATGCAGCTAAACTGACGGAAAGGAGAAAACAGCATTAGCTTGTGTCTTGCCATGTTCCACCAGACAAGCTTTTACATTTCTGACGTCCAGAGGCTTGAAATATTTTAATAGAACCCTGGCTTGTAATAAAATTTGAGAGCCAGGCATAAGTAATTATGTCTTGTATTTACGTTGTCATTGAAAATGCTAATAAAACATATCTGTGGGTTTTCCCTTTAACGAATATAACAATAAAACAAAATCATTGCACGAGTCCCCCACTAGCTTTAAAAACCTAAAAGAGAAGGTTCATCAGTTGTCTTGATGTCAGGCTTGTTTGTTGTGAATTATGGCCATTTTTTGCAATAAAATTTGGTTTGGGGGAAGAAATGGATGTGCAAGCCTGGTTTTATTAGTGTGACTAAATATTGTGGAACTAAACCAAGGAAATTCTTGCATACTGTCACAGTTTGGGGCCATATGGATCATAAACTCCTCTACGCATATTTCACTTGCAGACTTCAAATGGCATTATCTCATCACAGAGTGAGGAACAAGGCATACACTTAACTTAAATTTAGAAATTGTTCTCGTTACTGAATGTCAGATAAAGGCGAAGCTTTTAAATAGGAGTCTCCCTGATTTACTACCTTTAATGTGCACCGGAAGGGATGTGCGAAGCACATCATTAGAGTGACAGGGTGAAAGGGGCAACATGTTTCTTCTGTTACAATGGAAAGAGGATGAATCTGGCACAGCTCTGATGTCAGAACCTCCATCACCTTTCTCACAGATGATGTAGATTTTAATTGTACTCTGGGCTGATTCACATCGCACCAGCTCCTACGTGACATTGAGATAGATGAAGCCATTTGTTGGCATTATCAGAGCCAGCTGTGTGCTTGGCTGCAGCTACAGTAGGCATTATATCTCATGCATAATCCTCTCATTGAGAGAGGATCACAAGCATCTGAACCATATGGCAAATAATTTTATTATGATCAAAAAAAGGACTCTTGAAGCTAGTTAAACTGAAGAGTCCTTGAAATTCAATCAGAATAGGTTTTTATTTTCATGTAGCATTATCATCTTAAATTAATTTTTAGCTCTGGCCATCATCTGTGATATACAGGAGTTTTGTTTTCCCCCAAAAGTAAGAAATTAATGTTGTAATTACAAGAAGCAGCAAGCAGAATTGCATAGCTTGATTTTTTTGATGTCTGAAGAGTGCCTTGTGGATGTTAATGTCTTTTTTCACTGATTACACACGTATCACTCAGAAGCCCAAATAGGAAGTAGGAAGTGCCTGAAATTAAAAAAGCTGAGGAAGGGGAGAGAATTGCTCACATTAAACTGTGGGAGTGCTGTGTTGATGTCTTAATGACTTGCTTCCTGAGGGCCGTTACCAGTTCCTGGGGATGAAAACATACAGCCGTAGTAAGAGCCCACGAGCCATTGTTCTTTACATTTAAAAATTAAAAAATCATGTTTTAATTAAGTCAGTGCAAATGGGTGATGAGGAAGAAGAGAGAGGCTTCAGCTCTGTGCAGAGTTACTGCTGGGCAGCTGGAAGGGAGGGAATATGGGCATCAGAGACAGTAGCATCCAACCTTTTTAGCCTAGGAATGAGCAATAGCAACTCTCAGCAGGGTGAAGGTATTGCTCAGGGGCCTGGTCCTGTTTCCTTTTGAGTATACAAGGGAAAAATCTTACTGATCTCTCTGGCCACCCCTGCATAGAACAGCCATCGTACCAAGAGGCAGACAGAGCAGGTACTGGCTCAGGACAGGGTTCTGTGGCTGCTGGAGGATACTGTGTTAACGGGGAGGCAGCGTCTGCTGTTTCAGAGCTACAAAGGCAGAAAGCGATAACACAAATCGTGCCGCCTGTGAATAGACTGCTTGCCTACTGGAAAAGACGTGCTATTGAGGACTTGGCCCTGGGGACACAAGCAGTTTCCATGGGGCATTTGGTAATAATGCACATGGCCTATCAGCAACTTTCATGCTGCAAACTTACGGAACACAAATAAAGGCTCACCAGAGCCAAATGGCAACAGCTGCCTTATCTGGAGGATACCTTTTTTATTTCGTACTTTATTGACAAATAATAAAGCCTTTAATTGGGCTGTGGGAGGAATATAGCCGTGTAATTTACAGCACCTTTAATTTTCTAGTGCAGCATGCCTGAAGCAGATTGGGGTGGTTATTGCAGCCTCATGAGTTAAGCAGAGGTCCTAGCTGAACCCCTGAAGTACCATGAAATGTGCATCTTTATTCTCACATTCAAAAAGTGTTTGTGTGTGTGTTGGGGGAAGAAGAACAAGGGGAGGAACCCCTGTTTTTTCTGTGATAAAGTGGTGATTAAGAATTTGTGACTTCAGTCACTAAGATGAGAGTCAGCAAAAAATCCCCAGCCTGGCTATTGCTCCGAAGGCTTCCCCTGCAAACCGCCCATCACTCCCAGCAGGATGCAAAGCAGAGCTGTGCTCGCCGAGCGAGCTAACAGGGAAGGATTGCCTTTGCTGCAGCAGCTGCTGAACTGAGACTTTCTGGATCATGAATGTGTGTAAATATGTCCAACTGTTTGCCCTTCACACATCTTTGGCAAGTTTGGAGTAAAAAATATTGCACTGCTCCATTAGTTTCCTTGCCTATTACCATAGCAGATGCTGTTAAGAGCACTGAGATGTGTTCCTAGGCAAGCTTTTCCATCTAAAATAGGGTAAAGAAACAAAGGCTGTGGGGGCCCCAGGTAGTATCTTGAAATGGGATATAAAGCAAGCTTTGGCAGCAGGGCATACCACAGTGTCCACTGCAAAGACACAGGGGTGGGTAGATCTCTCTCATTAAGCAAAGCAGAAAACGCTTGTAGCTTCGGGGTGTTTGTTCTGTTCTGAACTCTCTCTCCAGCAAAATAACAGCTATTTTGGAGAGTTTGTACGGGTTTGATTCCTGATTGTATCTGCTGAGTGGCTAAAACGGCTGCATTTGGATGCCAAGCTATACTTCATAAGGATTTCACTGGCAATGAAGGTTGTGTATAAATAATGGATGAAGAAGGGTGACAGGACCTGAACACTTGGGGCTTGACAGATTATCTTGTGATGTATTGCAATTAGATATGCTTCAGTGTCACTTCATTTATTCAACTAGTAAGGGTGCGTAACTCTTAGATCCATTTGGAGGTGGATTTATTAAGAGCCTTAGTCATGTTCTCTCGAAGTTTGAAATTGATTTTTGAACAACCTTAGCAGCTTTCTAAATCACTTTGCTCTTAACATGTATGTGGTTTTTTTTCTCATCTTTTGTAAGTACTTGGGATTTTATTCACACATAAAATAGATTTGTTTGTTTATTTTTTAATGTCTGTGGTTTGTCTGCTTTGCTCAAGGCGGGTAGTTGCTAGATGAGAGACCTCTTGGTTGGTCAACAGATCAAACTGGCCTTTGGGAAGGAGTTGTACAGGTTGTTTGTACAAGAAGTGGGTAGATAATAAACCCCAGAGACCTTATAATAAATTGTATTACCTAGAATTGGGCCACCTAGTGGCTAGTGAATAGGAAATAAGATTGGCAAAAATGAATGCCTTTTTGCTTTTTAAATAGTGGTAATGAAAAAACCTGGCATGAAAAGGTGCAGAATAAAATGCTACAGGAAATGTGAGAGCTCAGTTCTGACTCCTTTGTCACAGATGGAGCCTCTCGGACTGTTGGGTTAATGCAGAAAAGTGGTTAGTCTTACGATCACTCTAACTTTCTAATCTACCTGAATGCTTTAATCCTGTTTTTCTTCCAGGTATGTTTCTCTCTGTCATAAATGCAGATGTGGAACGATTTGCCTCAAAGGTGTCCCCAGCCTTCCCAGGCTGCTGTAGGCAAGATCTTTTTTTCTTTGAAGTCATCATTTATAAAATAAACTGTATTTGTCTGCTTGGAGTATTTCTTGGCAAAGGAAGCGGGTGTAGGACAGCAGGTGGCCACAGAACCCAGTAGAAGCTGCAATCCTCCAGATAATCAACAACGTCCCCCCCACCCACCGCCT
This sequence comes from Falco rusticolus, assembly GCF_015220075.1. Classification (NCBI taxonomy): domain Eukaryota; kingdom Metazoa; phylum Chordata; class Aves; order Falconiformes; family Falconidae; genus Falco; species Falco rusticolus. The sequence continues at coordinate 42,249,263 of NC_051191.1, read as the reverse complement.
CCTGCTCCAGCACGTGCCAACCAACAAACATGTTACTCACTCCATAGCAACCTCCTTGTTCTTCAGATAGGAGCTTAACATGGTTTGAGGATAAATTACGCTCACAGCAAAGTTGATCCAAACCAACAAGGTTTCAAAGCATTTGCTCATTCGTGTAAAAGCTGATGATAATTGATGGACGACCGGCTTGCAGGACCCTGACAGGCTGGTTGCCTGCCCTTTGCACTCTGCCAGTTCAAGCCTTACAAGTGTGAAATAGCCAATTACTGGAATACCTATTGAAAGTAATAGGCCAATGAGCAAATTGCTACTGTGGGATGCAGTGGCAGTGTAGGTGGAAGAACGCCAAGATAAAGTTCTGCTCTGAGCAGCTGCTCCCACCACAGCTTGGTAATGCTATTGGATGACCAAGCGATGAGAGGAAGGTATTTCCCCATTCCAACTGCAAGTGTCCTGCCTTGTATTGACTTAAAGTTTATGATGCATGATACCGTCTTGTTACCCAGATCCTAATTTGCAGAAATAAATCCTCCTTTTAAAAGGTAGTTAAATAGGTAATAGGGATAGTCACGGCCATAGATTTTGTGCAAAAGCATTAAATACAATTTTTGCTTGGAATGAAAAGTCATATAGTGTGCAGAGTGTTAATACTTGCCAGCCATTTGCTATTGACAGAACAATTTATCTTGATAAAGGACAGTGAAAAATTCCAATCTATTCACTGACATCACATTATCAGCAGTAATATATGACTGCATCTAAATATAAGGTTCAGTTCTGATACAGCTGAGGGGTTTCTGGTAATTTTCCTGTAAATATATTGTGTACTGGACAATGAAAAAATGTCGCTTTTACCATGTAATTGGATGACCTATTTTTATGTGAGATTTAAAGTTTTACTGTGTTTAATGGGATAAACCATAATGTTTCTTTTTTGGATAACCTGTTTCTTTTTATAAGACTTTAGCAATAAAAAGGGTATTACTAGGTTTGACAGAGCAGAAATAGTAGACAAAGAAAGATAGAAGCTTAAATATTAGTCTGGTAAAAGAAAGGTTCTGTGACCACAGAAACTTGCCACAGTGGGGGGAAACAATCTTTCTGAAAATAATTGTTGTGAAGACGTCTTCTGTCAGTAGTTAGCTTAATGTAGATAGTATGTGTTCTTTTTGCCAGGATAGGAATGCTTATTGGTAACTTTTAGGCATGTGCTTCTTTGCTTTCTTAGCAAAAAGATATGGTTCATAATTTTAAATCTTATTAAGAAACTGGCTTATTTAATTCAAAATATATTAGAAAGAAAACTGGCAAGTAGCTTTGGAGGAACAATTTCAAAAGTGGTTTGTAAATTATTTTATGCAGTCCATGGTTCTGTAATCGGAAAGCAACTATTGTGTAAAGGCCAGAAGTGTGAATGAAGCCAGTGCCAACACTCTGTATAATCCATTTTTTCAGTTGCCAGTCACTTCTTTGGTGCTGAAAAGAGAAATGACAAATGACATCTTGCTGTTTGCTTTGAATCTCCTATTAACAATCACCAAGTCCATTTTGGATGGAAAGAATAGAAGGTTGATTCATTTGGTATTAAACAAGGATCAGCCTCAAAACTAAGATTATGATTGCAGTCAGTGCAAAGTATAAAAAAAGATGAGCTAAAGACACAGGCGTTTTGATCATGATTGCTTTATTACCTTTAAATACATGGCATTGTTTTGTACTATGCTTAAAACTCTGAGGGGAGATCTATGTTCACACTGTGTTTTCTGCTGAGCATATCTGGTTGTAAAACCCCTTTGTGTGGCGTTCTGCATGAGGAAGAGAGCCGCCCTGATTATCTCCTGGAAAGATAGTAGATATAACTCACCCTGTGAAGATTTCCACCAGAGGCATTTGTACTGTCCTGAGGCTTGGAAAAAATTATTAGGCATGTGCTATGCAGAGAAATAAAGTTTCTAATGACTGGAGCAGTGAAAAACTAGACCAAATCTGAATAGTTTGTTTCCGTTGTAAGGAATAAGACAGGTACAGGAGTTTCTATTAAATGTTCATTTGTGAATTCCTTTGCTTAGTTAAGGATTTTGTATGCTTTAGCAGACTTGGGACAAGGAGCCCCACCTTGGTTCCTGGGAAAGAGGGAAAATGTTGTTACTTTTCCCTTTCCTCTCTTTCTTTGATCCTAGAGAGTCTAATTTGTTTTTTCAATTACTTGGTTGCCCTGGGAGGAGAAACAGTGTCATATTATACACCAGATCATTTGTCCTTCCCCAGTAATGGTGCCTGCTGACTGCTGTTTTATTGGGCAAGGCTGATATCCCCAGACTAGAGCAATTCTTCTGCCATTCTCTGGTTTGTTAACTCCTCTCTGTTGCTTCTCTGAGAAGTTATGAGGAGGAGCAGAGGTGTCATGCTTGCCTGGCTGCAGACCCAGTGGTGAATAGAGGCTCATGTTGGGAAGGTTTTCTACCCAGCCATGAGAGTAGAGCTTGCTATCACTGAGGGCGTCTATTCCTCAGGAATTGATGGCCTGGCTCTCAGCAGGAAGAGCTTCCTATTCTCCTCTGGCAAATGGATAGCTGGAGTACTCTGGGGATTTAAGGGCCTTTGCTATATATCCTCCTGCTCCTTCATTTGTTAAAACTGTGTGGCAGTTCAGTGTCAATGGCATGACATTCAAGGAAGGGAATAAAGGCTGATGCGTGTTAGTAGTCCTGTCCAGTGTTAAGGGCAGAGAGAGGGGATCTCAAGAATTGTTCCAGCTGCTTCATATCTTTTTGTTGGGGACCTTATAATTACTTTGGGGGTTTTTTTAAGCTTCTAGACGCAAACAAGAAAAATGGGCTGTATACCCCTCAAATGAATGCCCCAATATGACAAAGCAGAGGGAGTTCCTTTTTCCTGGTAGAACTCTTGTCACCTCCAATGAAAAGACTTTTTACGTCTGTAACGGAGCAAGTTCTGCTATAAATCTTAAGAAATAATGAAGAATGGAAAAAATGCTGCAACTGGTCCTGCAGGAAAAAGGTAAAGAATCCCCTGGGCATTTTTGACCTGAGGAGGACGATGGACGCTGAAGCGATTAGACATGGATAAATGTGGAGTATCCTGACTTGTGCATTTATGTGCCTGTAAAGACTTAATCCTGAAGTAGTACTGGTAGTTCTGTGCTGGTTTCCCCTGCTATATTCTAGCATTTTCTCTCTTCCCTTTCCTGGGTTTTTATACATTTCATCCAACTCTGACTGGATTTATGTCAGACAATTTGACTCAAAAAATGAAAATATCACAAAAGGTGGAAGCAGATATGTTATCATTGCGTCCTTATTTCTTCATCTTTCACAAATACTGTCCATTTGATCTTGTGACCTGTGAAACTGGTGTTGCAGTGGAGTTTAGGCAGTGTGGTCCAGGAGAACTTCCCAGTAGGTCTTGTCGGCACAACACTGGAGTTGCAAAGTGGTGACTCAGACTTCTCATTTTCAACACATGAATTGACCCCACAAATATCCCCCTTGTTTTGCAGGTTATCCATTATCTCATCTATGTTGCACCTGGACTGTCTGCTTCTCCCCTGCCTCCTGTTAGTGTAGCACCACAGTGGCACATTAATGAGAAGCAACCACTTATTTGTGAAGTAGTGTGCTGATGGTTTGCTAGCAAGTATACTTCAAGCTGCAGTAAAACAGTCACCTCATGCTGCTGATGCCTAGTGTGTCCTGTTTTACAGGCACACAGCATGGGGAACTTTTCTTTCTGTCCTTGGAATGTGTTTCTTTGCAAGGAAGCCTAGGTGGGGCAATAGGCTGTCTCCCAGGGCTGGGCTCACTCGGAGGCTGCAGGTGTGGTGGTGGCTGTGGGGGAATCTCCCTGCTGCAGTGGTGGCGCTGACTCCTTTGGCACACCATATTTTCAGGGAATGTGTCTGTCACTGTGTTTTGCCCCTTTTAGGTACTTATAAAGCCTGTTACCAGGCTAGCATCTCTTGATTTCAAGCATCTAGTTGTAAGGCTGTAGTATACTCTGTTGGTCAAAGGCAGTTCAGCTAGGAAATGGAGAGCAATTCTCTACTTGGGTTGCACTGGAGACCAAGAAGTCACTAAAGCTCATCCTGGCTGCCTCTGCTGCTGGGGAAGGAATTGTGCCGCCAGACACTCTTGCAACTATTTGGAGCTAGATGATCTTTAAGGTCCCTTCCAACCCAACCCATTTTATTCTGTTTGCAGTCTGAAGAGCCTCTGTGACCTTGGGAGAAAACAAGTTGCTTTCTATCAGGGAAACAGATTTAAATTGGGATGCTAACAATACTGTTAGAAATTGCTTTTCTCTTCAGTGATTCCTTAATAAGCTCACCAATGAAAGATGTTATTCCTGATTTTTGGCATTGGGGCAATATTCTATTCAAACCTATTTCAATTGTCTGTTAGGCTGATTTAAAAAAACCCTAACACAAAACCCAGCATTTTGTATTAGTTATAGTAATTAATGATGCTCTGCTGAAATAAATTATTATTTCTTATTTCCCCTTTTAACAGTGGATTTCTTGTGCTGAGATAATTTTCAGCTACTGTGTATTGGTTGAATAGAAACAGGAGGAATAATTTGGGATGATCAAGTACTGCTAAGCTGCTGTCTGCCTTAGGTTTTTTTTTTAATCTAGCAGAAGCATAAGAAGCACCATAAAATAAAAATTGGGAAAAGAAAAAAAAAAGAGTAACTTGAAAAAAATTTAATGCTTGTGAATTTTACTGTCTCATTACAGACATGATGTAATGAAGTAGTTGAGCACATGAGTAACAAAGTAGTGGAGATACTTGCATAGAGGACATGAGGATTTAGTCCTAGCCAAACCAAAAGCTACTTTAAATCTCTTGATTGATCCAAATCTGTGTAGACTGAGTAAAAAAAATACAAGTTATATTTGTATCTTGGCTTTCACCCTGGTGGCTTTCAAACTGCCTTTCAATCTCTGTAGGTGAACTGATCACTCACACTACTGCACTATAGCTGTTCTAGGGGGTTTGGTTTAATATTTTGGGGAGAAGAAAGGAAGCTTATCTCCTCTATTCAAAAATCAGAGGTAAGTTTTCAGTGTTTGAAATATAAAGATATCAGTTTATTAGAAAGAAGTGAATGTTGCTAATGAATGCGCACGAATCATTCACTGATGGTGACAAACATGTATTTTTGCATTCCTATATAAAAAACATGCTCAATTAGCTGCTCTCGCTCACCATCACTTCATTTGCAACACTCATTTTTAACCTCTTTGTCAGCACTTCTGTTCATGTCGCTCTTCCTTTCGTCCACTGTCAATTTGACCATAGCTGCATTTACTCGCATTCTGTATTTTGCCCATATTTTTCATTTCACTCACTTCCCTTACATATTTTGGGGTGCGTTATTTTTTTCCATTTCATGGTGTTTTGGATTTTCCCCAGTGTAATAATGCCTACTTATGACATTAACAAGGAATTTCATTTCTTTTCCCAACACAAATAAAGATATCACTTAAAAAAAAGTGGATAAAATCCCATGGTACTTAGTCACACTTCTTCTATTGTTTGCTTTGTTTTGTTTTCATGTCTTTTTGCCTTCATCCATGCCTTTTCATTGTATGGTGTTCAGGCCAATTTCAAAATATTTTCTAGCCTTTATGTCGGCATATCCTCAAATCATGCAATGAGGCTCCCCTAGATAAGCAAGAATGGCAAAACAATTATGCTTTACGCTGTATATAGAATTAGAGCAGGTGTTCATCAGCTGTGCCATGCCTGACAGACTGCTGTATCTTTGAACAGAAGTCTGTCTCCACTTACAAATATTTATTATTTTTTAATTAAATAAATTGCAAACAGTCACTTGATACAGGATGATATATTTTTGTATTTGTTTGTGCATGTATTCAGATATTTCACCTTTTACGTCAGTGCTTGGCAACTGCCTTTTAAGGAGAAAACTGCTCTTCTCTGAGGTTTTTCGAAGAAAAATGAAACCTGAAAGAAATGCTTCCTGTTGCATGTGATGAAATACTGTCCCAGTTAGGTAAAGCAGTGTTTTCATTAAAACTGTCTAAATGTGGCAATTAACCTGGGAAGGCTTTGTGCACACACAGCTTTAAATTTGTTAAGCATTTCTGAATGAAATAAAGCGGAAATCTTCGATTGGTAGCCTGAACCTGAAAGTGGCCTTTTGGAAAAGGTAATGCCAACAGCAGCTGGCTGTGCTGTTAAGGGGTTGGTTTGACTGCCTTTAGGCCTGAAGTAACCTTTTCGGAAACTTTGAAGCAAGTATATGAGCACCTCTAACTCCAGTAGTGTGTGCATGTATGTTATAGTTAACTTTACCTTTAAAACTTGCTGGGCTAGCCGTCTTGCACATCTTGCCTAAGCAAAAGAAGGCAGTTCAGGAGCTAATATACATATCAGACGTTTGGTTCCTTATGGAATCAGAGGGAGAAGAGAGGCTTGCAGCAAGAGGAAAATGAATCTGTTGAGTGGTCAGCCAGGCCTTTTCTTTTAACAGATCCCTTTATTTGGAAGAGCTGGGCGTGATAGACCATTCAAGTACAATAGAAGGTACCAAGTAATAAAGAATTAAAAAAAGATTGAAGAAATCAAATAATTCAGCAGTTTGCGTATTAGTTACAAAATAAGGGCAGTAAATGTTGAATGAATGAGTGACATTGAAAGGCCTCTTTATGGTCCAAAGTTAATTTGAATAACATTAATTTACAGTTGACAAATTGTGTCTTTTTAGCGTTGGTAAGCCATCCATTTATTAAACTGTAAAAGCAATGGTAATTAAGTATTACTGCCCAGCAGTGCTGCTATAGTTAGTTACAGCAGGGACAGGGGTGGAATAACTTGCCTTAAGATGTTAGGGAGAATATGAATGTTTACTGTCCCAGGAAGGGAGCCAGGAGAAGCATGGTGCTGCCCCGCGGCCCTTGCCAGCTGCAGCATCATCTTCCTTTTCTTTTGCCCACTGAATCCTTTTGTGGGTGGATTGAGAGTGGGTGTGGAGTGGGACAGGCAAACAGGGTGGGCACTTGATCTTTTGCCTTCTGCTCAATGGAGCATAACAAAACTGCCAGCGCTACTGACCTTTCTTCATCCTTCTGCTGCCAAAAGGCAAGGGAAGCAGGGAGCCCTCCTCATCATCCTGCCTTGGGTCTTCATTCAGCCAGCACTCAAAGGAGGCTGGAAACAAACCCTGAGGGATGCTTGCTTCCCTTCCCTGTGCTACCATCCCAAATTATGTCAGCCTCTGCCATGCAGCATCCCCAGTCATCCCACACTGTTTTTCTTACAAAAGCCATGATGTGACCTCCCAGCAGCACGTCACCCTGCCTTCCTGTAAATGTGGTCTCCCTTGAGAAAATGAAGTGTTTGGAGCACAGTCGAAAAGCAAAAACCTCCTGGGGCTGAAGGAAAGGGGAGATGAAGGGAAGGATTTGTGGATATGTAAGCCTGTTGAAGGAGCCAGTGTGCAACACAGCGAGCGTGTATTGTCTGAGCTGGGAATGCCGCTAAGGTGTCTTCTGACTGAAATACTTGGATTTAGCACTGTGCTACTTGACATAATACTGAACCTGAGCCACAAAGCTCACATTTTTTTTTCTAAAAGGTTCTCAAAAGTGTAGTATTTTTGTGATGAGTAGTAAGTGTCTGTCTTTCTGTGTGTCAGCTTGGCTGAATGCACAGGGAGCCCTGCCCCCAAGGGTCCCCCTGCACCCCTCTTCTGGCCACTGTGGCTGGAGGATAGAAATGTCTGTTTTGCTATCAACGAACGTACCAGTGGGAATGACCATCCTCCTCCTGCTTATTTACCAGGACTTTTGCTTAGTGAGCTGCTTTGTTTGACCCTAAGCTTGATTCCTTAAATAGAAATAAAAATTCTGACGTCAACCTGGGTAGTAAAGAAAGTTTTGTAACTAACATTTATGTCTTCTCCGAAGAATTACCCATGGGCTTCACATGCAGTTTAAAGTGTCAAGGATCAGTATTATAATTTCCATTCCTTTTATGGTAGCGCAGAAGTCCCTGTCTATCATTAAAATTCTCTGCTTGTCTGCTGCATATTTCTTATACTTCCACCTGTTATGTCACCCAGAATTCTGATAGAAACTTATTTGGATAATGTCTGCAAGCAAAGAATTTCCCTGAAAAGGTTGAACATGGAGACACTTTGTCAGGTCCCGACAGGTGTAAATTTCTTAATGTATGAGGAGTATATGAAAATACAAATCATCACTGAGAGCCAGCCTGAAGCAGACTGAAAAGCTGTCATGAGCAATTTTCAAAAAGTATGAGTTATTTGGTTGTCTTCCAGGAGGAACAACTCCACAGGCATAAATTCGTGAATGGTACTTGACAATCTTAACAAGTCCTTCTCTCCCATCACTGAGCATGTGACAGGGGTGCGATAGGGACTGTGTGCTCTCCTCTCTTCTCCAGCTGTGGAGGAGCTGACGTGATAATCGGGGGATGAATCCTGCTTTCACAAACTTGAGTCATGCCTCCAATGAAGTGAATTTCAAGGAACTGATTAATCTGACAGAGTTAGGCCATGTTGGAGCTGATTATTTGCCAAAAGACATTTTATAGATCTGCTTCATTTCCATTTACTGAGAGCAATGGTAGGAAAGAAAATAGCAGATGCTTTGTGACAGGCACCTTGGCTGCTTTGTATGCTCCTCAGTTTTGTAGGTTTTTACTTTGGGCGTGTGGAAAGATCATTGCTAACTGGATGGGCCTATTCACTGGTATACGGAAATGGACTTTAAGAAGCATTGTGCATGATTGGCAAATCAGTTCTAATTGAATAAATGTCACGGTCAAAACAAACAAGTGATGAAGATGAGAAAGCCCTGGAGTTGTATCTGCTTCAAATCATATTAAAGGCTGTTCAGTAGCAAAGTGCTTCAGGGGGACTATGCAAAATTAAAGAGCAATGAAGTTGCTGTGCAGTTTTAAACCAGAAATATCTGTGTTCTCAACTGAAAGCTAGTGCTTAGGAAATATCCTGACTGAGGTGGCCAAATTAATTTCTCTCTTGTGTGCAAGTGGACTAGAGCAGGTGGGGTGGCAGTTTTCTGATGGGTAGGAGGGCATGTGGCCTTGAGCCCCTCACTCCCATCACAGTGAACTGGATACGATTAACATGATGAACATCTTATCATATTGGCTGTGGACATACAGCTAATAACAAAATTATATATAACTACAGCTCTGAATCCTAAAAGAATCCTATGTAAAGATCTAGCTTTATTTTTTTTTTTGTCATAGCGAAACTTGCATGTAAATAGGCTACAGGAGACCTCCACATTTTTTTCTGATTTTGTTACCTCCTCATTAATTTTCACTGATGACTGAGACTCCCTTGTAAACTGGAAATGTAGGTGAATATAAAAATGTACAATGCAGAGCCAATGTGACTTGCTTTAAATTAGGTGTCATGTGCCACAGTATGTCAATAAGTGCAGACTGTGTGTTTTTCAATGTCAAGTCTAAATATTAAAAAATATTGATACAGCAGCTGTCCTAAATCATTGCAAAGAGGGGACAAGAGCGAACACTGATTTGTTTCAGGTAGAATATAAATTGTTAATTTAAAGAAGTATTGGTATGTGGTTTACAGAGTTACCATTGTATTTTTTGGGCAACTAATTGTTGTGGTCTGATTTCAAAGTCATTTAGGGGCTTGAAGGTAGATTTAAAGTTCAGGTGGAACTGGTCAGGTACTTTAGAAGCTTAGAGTATGTTTCTGAACCCTTAAGTGCCTAAACTTCTTGCAGACATTAGCTTTCTGATATTGAAACGGAGATGCTTTTTTCATGCCTCTGTTCTCCAGGTTTTGTTTTGGATTCCGGAGGAGGTCATCTATGTAAAGTCATAACACCAAAATCAAATTATTTAAGCGTGAAGAGTAATAGCCAAGTAATTTCTCATTGTGTAACATCAGTGGTTGATGTTGACAATAAACTATGCTGCTCTCTTTGGAGCAATTTCAGCCAAAGTACTTTATATAATTTTGTTGCAATGGTGGCAAGTATGTGAAAAGACCCATCTGCTTCATGTGAATGAAATGCATCATAAATCTGGTTTCTTGAGGTAGTAAGATGACCAGTTCAATTTTGATGTAATTGTTTTTAATTTATTTTTCTGAAGCCAGTTGATCATTTGGGTACCTGTGTCCACATGAGAAAATGAGTTTTCAAGCATCCAATGATCTGGCTTTGGACTTCTTTTTGGTATGTTTATCTTTACACAAAATGTTGAAAATGAAATGTCATCACTCAATTTGTGTATGGCTGTCAACACCAGGTGAGGTGCCACAGAATTAGAACATACCACTTGCTACTACAGTGTTGAATGCTTTTAAACAATTACTGAGATATGCAAACTCCTACATAGCTGTGTAGTCATCCAGAATGTTAAGAATAAAATAGATTTAGGTGACCTATTTTAAGGTATATTTGCTGTGTGCACTCCCGTGTCCTAGTGCACTGAATGCAAACTGCCCTGGGATGTCTTCTGAAACATCTGAGCAACTCCTTACCCACTTGTGAAGAGCTAGTAGGGCTTGTTGTTCTTGTGCAGCATTAGCCATTGCACATTATAATGAGCTTAGTTTCAAAAAATGTACCTGATGTCAGGTATAAACTTGATTTGAAAATCTTCATGTCAGCAGTCTTGTGTGGCACCATAGCATGATAAGAGAAAGCTGCTCACGCGAGTAACTATTTGTGAGACTGGTCTTCCCTGTCTCATAGACTCTGACTAATGAGGCCAAGTATCTCTACTTGTTGCAAATGTGATGTGGAGAAAAGATTGCCAAGTCTTAATAGGTTAGATGATATTATTATTATTATTCAAAGTACTTTATGTTTTCCAAGTTAGCTGTAAGCTGTTGCACCTATCTTGTTCCTGTTTTCAGATATTTTCTTGACTAATTTGGTCACAAGGGAAAGCTCTGTTTCTCAAATGTGTGAAAATGACTGCTGATCCTACTGTATCTTTTGAAGGTAATTTCTACCACTGTAACAAGCGAGAATCAAAATGACTAATCAGTTATAAGCCAGCCCTCATTAACTTGCACTAAATTATTTTCATTTGGCAGATAAAATAGCCACTTTTCTACCCTTAATTAGAATTTGGTTTAATAGGATTGACAAGTCAAGCTGAGGGGGAAATGCCCTTCTTAACTGCTTTCAGAATGGAGTAATTTTTTTAACACCAGATTGAATTTGCTATTTGTGTTATAGGAAAAACCTGCCTGGTGAGCAAACGTATTCTTTTTGTTTTTAAAGCTTGCTGGGATTGCCCATAGCAAAATAAGCTTAACTAGTGTTATCTTTAAACAAGTGTGTTTGTACAGTGTTGTACTGTACTAAGACTGTAATTAGGATTTTAAAATGGAAGGGTTTGAGGGAAGTAGCCTTTCACTTTCTTCATTCACCTTTCAGTGTCATCATCAAATGAAATCACTTTAAGCAACTTCCAGTGGAGCAAAAAAGGGGTGTTCCATAACACTCATTTCCCCAACATAGTAATGTAATTTTTTTTCCCATTTATGGCTTCCGGAGCACACTAAATCTCTCTTTTCAAAGCTGTTCTCTATGCATTTTTTCTCTATTTAACTTGGCTGAGCATCATCAAATTACTATTTTCTTTCACATCCTTGACATTTTTACTCCTGAAAACCTTGCCAAGCAGGGATAGTTGGTGTGTATGCAGCTAGCTCTAGTAACATCCTTCATGCTTCCTTCAGCCTGTGACTTGCTGGGCCCAGAAGTGCTCATCAGGACAGAAGCAGCATACCACCTGCTGCATGAACCCAAGGGGCAGATGTCCCAGAGTCTATAAATATTTGGAAGGATTTTCCATCAGCATACCCTGATGAGCAGCTTGTCACAGTTTTGTTTAATTTTAGCTAAAAATAGTGGAGGTGAACCCTTGTTTTCTGGGATGCTGACTATGAGGTGCCTGCACTGATTGCGGTTAGAGCTAGTAGTTAGGTCAATTCATTATATTAAGTTTTGCTTCCATGACTGTTTCTCTGGACATCCCACAAATGAGAAATAAATTTATACCAAAGCTTCACAGTTCTTGCTTTTCTAGTTGGTTTTTTTTGTTTGGTTTTTTTTTTTTTTTAACCACAATTTGAGTCCTTTCTTTTGGCAAACATTATATAAAGACAGTACAAAACCAAAACAAATCCCCCCCCCCACACACACACACACACTGGTCTTTTCAACTCTTTGTGGGGACTTGCTTCCACTTTGAGGTCTTTCAGATAATTTTTCATGATATGAGAATGCATATGAAATAAGAAATTCTTAAGAAGAATTGAAATCTTTAATAAGTAGTTGGCTGAAATGCTTAAGGTAAGGTGGAGTACTCCTATTTTGTGTCTCCAACAAGTTCAGTGAAGTCAGTGATAGCTTGTGTTCCTCTCTGTTACGCATTCAGGAGAACATACCCAGTCCCCATGTCCATTCTGTCCTTGGCCTCTTTGCTGACACTGCCAACAAGGTTACTGAATGAAGTGGTGTGATTTTAATGATTCAAACACCTACCCGGTAGGAACTGGAGTGAAACAACCAGCTTGTTTCAGATAGAACGTTGAACAGCTGTCTCATCGTAATAACATTTGGTCACTACCAACTGGGGTTGAATTCAAACCAGTGACCTGCAGGTGAAGGGCTTTATATCCATTACCTGTGCCTTGAACCATCTAGCCATTTAAACATCTTCAGAAGTGACACATTTTGCATTTTGAAAATCTGGTTGGGAAGAGAGGGGGTGGGAACATTTTGCCAAAAAACTTGACGCCTTTTTTTCCAATTAAAAGTTCCACATATTTGATACTGCTTTTGTATTTGCATGAGAAATTTGAGAAAAGAAAGATAGTATCAGTTACATCTACAGGCTAGGCAGGCCCTCACAGTTATGTGACAGTGGTACTTAGAGGTGGTGTACTATTATGCCATTAGATGCATCCATTTCAGCTCAGTCTTCACATATTTGAATGTCTCTCTGTTTAAAAAGAAGAGTGTATTGGCATAGTGTCTTTGTTTTGTATGGATCCTGAATCTGCAGTTTTGTAGCAGGTTTCCAGTCCCTATTGTGCATTTAACTTAGATTTGACAGAAACCATAGAATGGTTTTGTAATGGATATTATCTGTGCTCCTGGTCCCTGAAATGCCTTTTGGATGGGCTAATATCAGCAAAATTTTAGTGGGTAGTCAGGGAATTATATAGAAAACATGTAATTGGACTTCATGAAAAATTGTTGACTAATACCCTTCTGGTGGCACCTTGGTATCATCTATGACTGAGTAATCTGTGTAAAGTGATTTGCATCACAGCCGAGTTAGTGTCAAGGGTATACTTTGGACAGAAGGCACACTTTAGAAATTAGGATCTCCTTTTTTTTTTTTTCCATGTGAAAATACACTACATATGCTCTCTGCTTTTCTCAGGGACTATCACACAGCCCTAAAACATTTACAGCTTTGCTTATGCTAGAAGGAGGGGACGAGAGGAGAGGAAATATTACAGTGGGGGCTGGTGGCAATGTGAAGCCACAGCTCTCCATGTGCTTTCAGTGCCTTGTTTATTGCTTCGTGCAGCACAGCCTAGATGAGGCTCATCAAGAGCCAACTCTAATTGAAGCTGTCCTATAAAAGTGCTGTTATGAGCAGATGCGGCTGTACCAGGAATAATTTTTTTAAATGCACTTAAAAATATTTCAAGAGCTAAAATATTTCTGGACAGGAACAAGATACTTGGCACAGACTGAGCATTTAAGCTACATCGCAGAAACTTATCTCAATTTTGTCACTCCGTTCCTAGTCCTGAACTTCTCCTGGGGATCTGGTCATTACTTGCCCCCATTAATGCTGTGTGCTTTAAAAGGTTTTATTTGGTGTGCTTTTCCATCTTGACATAAAAAAAACCCTTTTGGGATAGATTTTTATTAGAGAGTAGAGGAAAAAATCTCTCACTCAGTAAAGGTATCAGGGAACATCTGGGCACATTTTTAACTTATATTTTCACACTGGGGCATTCTTCCAGCTTTCCCAGGTGTTCTTTTCCACCTTCATCCATGAGAACTTGATGCCTGGTGAAAATACAGTTACATTTCATAGCTCTTTTCCCACTCACATATCACAACTCAAGTGGCGGCAGCTGAGATGCTGCTTGTCTCCACTCAGCATTGGAATATGGTACAGCAAAATTCATCATGGCCTACACAGGGTGAGAAAAGGTGGTAACTATGCAGTGAAGAGCAGTTGCCAACCTGGGCAGCAAAACTCAAGCACGAGCCTTCCTGGCTGCAGCTTTATGTTACTTCACTGACAGAGCTTCTCGGGCTGTCCTTCAGCAATTCCATCTCCTGTCATTATCTTTCTGCAAAACTGACCAGTGAATTAAAATGTGGGCAAGTCAGTTTAAGTGAAATAACCTATTATTGCCCATCATTTTGGATTCGCATATAATTCTTTTTTTGGTTGAAGCAACTTTCTTTAGGAGTCAGAAGCTTGAAAGAGAGATGTTTTCCAGAATGATCAGAGAAGCTGAGCAAATGTGATGGCATTTGGAGAAGGTGGGTAGCTGAGTTTTATTTCAGGCTATTCAGGCTATGTCCTGCTAGTATAAAAAGGACTTGCAAAAAACCCCACCAAAAACCAAGAGTCATGACTTGAAGGTGAAGAAGGACTACAACTGAAAGAAAAGCTTAAGCAGGTATTCCAGAGGTGTAACATTTCTGTGCTTTGCTTTTTGTTTGATCTAAGCTTTTACACATCTCTGCTGTGTTGTTTTGATGCGGAGCTGTGGTTCTGTGCTCCTTAGAGAGTATCGCTTGTAAATTCCTCCCTGGCAAGGAGGACACCACAGTGCAGGGGCATGTGTGCTGCTCTAGGGGAATGGTGAGCAAGCATAACCATGCTTGGGACTGTGAAGCTACCCGTGAATGAAGAAATTATTCTGTACCAAACCCTAGTTTATTGCAATTAAAAAAAAAAAGAAGACAAAGGAGAAATTCACTGTATGCCTGCAACAGAACTAACATGTTGGCAAAATATTATTTAAGCTTTAACTGTGCAGGGCAATTGCTGATTTGTGAACTTGGTTAGTCGTAGACTTTCAGTTGTGTGCCCTGAATCAGAACTTGCATTCACCATGGATTTGGCACGGTCAGACCTATTACTTTATCTTATGGGAATAAACATTATCTTGGGCAAAAGTGTCATGCCCTGCCATGGGCTGGGTGCTGTCCTGGATGGCTGATGGCTGGCAGCAGTGCCATACCCTGCTTGGTGCTGGAGGAGCCCGATGGAGGTGCAGGCCAGGGTTGCATTGAGGAGATGCTGGATAGGGCCAGAGAGGATAAGGTAGGAAGCAAGGAGCTATTTTGTAGCTGAATTCTGAGCAAAGACTTCTTTGTCATAAGCGCTGTCAAACAGCCTCGTTGCCACAGCAACGCCAGCTAGATAACCCATTTGGGAAAATACTTGTAGGACCTAACACTCTATCATCTGTCATTCAATAATTTCATGTTCATAATAACTAGGAAATCAATGGCCATCCTCTGAGACAGTTTGCTGAAAGGGTAAGCGCACCGCTGCCAGTGTGCAGCCCAGGCTCGTCTCAGCTGCTGGGAGGCTCACACTGGCCACGGAGCGTGGGGCACTGCTCGCTTGCATGGACCTGCTCAAAGATTAAAGACAGGTTGAGGTTCACGATCTAATTAAACTGTGCTGTTGACACCCATAAGAGAGAAAAGCAAATGGCATATAAAGCAATTCTTACAGTGTGAGGGAACAAAGGTTTAGGTAGAATTAGCATTTCATGTTTTAAAATGCCGAGGGAAACTATGTGCTGAAGTTATCACATGGCCAGCATGAACAAATTCAGTCACTTAAAGGCATTTTTTTCTTATCTTGGCTTTCTAATTAAATGGCTTATCATCATAAAGGCTGTGTTACCTGCATGTTACATATTGAATATAAAGCGATCACCAAACAGTAATTAAAATTCTTAAACATGCATCCGTTGACTTTACATATAATTAGTTTACTGCAGTGTGTCATTTATTAATAGTGCAAGTTTTCAGAACTGAGCCCCTGGTTGGCTATGCAGGGAAAGATGTGTTTAGTAATTACTTTGGTAATGTTGATCTGTTTTGAAAAAATGCTCTAATATATACCTCTGGAAAGTAATACTGAAAATAAAAAAACATGCTAGATTGAGGTTTGGGGAGAGAAAAAGAGTCCTTGCTGATTGGGGTATTACAGACATGAAGAAAAGGTAATTCTTATCACTCTATTAACAGTATTTGAAAGATACTCATTCTCATATTTCACAACAGGAGCTTCTTTTTCCTTTCAAAAATTCCTTTGGAGCACAAAGATAAGGTGGCTCTTTTCCAGCTGACTGTTTGAGCACGTTTTAGGGCCAATTAGCAGACAGCGCAGGGCAGACACATGCAGAGCCATGAGCCGAAGCTTTGGAAACAGACTTCTTGTTTGTGCTGGGTAATGTGATGAATATTCAGGACAGTTTTTATGGTTTTCTGCAAAGAGGACATGCCTTTTGCAGGGAAATTCATGGTTCACTCTGCAAGTGTAGTAGTCAGTAGTCATATGAACTGAGACCTTAGTTATTAGCATGGGAAATGAGAAGGCATTGTGGTTCTTCTTGTTGATACCCAGAGGTCAAACTGAGAATTTCCAGGGTGTTGACTTCAAGCTCTTTGTTATTTGATGCCCTGCTGTGGTTTCTTGAGGTAAGCATTTGCTTCTGCAGCTTTTGAGAACTTGTTTGATTACAGCACATCTAATTACAGGCTCAGTGTGTGCCTTCTGCGTAAAATATTTTCAGTTTTTCAAATCAGAAGAAACACTTTTGCACGTCCTAATTCCTGGCTCTGAGTTGTGTTATTTAAGTGACAGAATTAGGGTGTATTTCATTTTTCCACTTGCAGTTTAAGTTTAGAGTGGCTTGGATTCCTGTGTTATGTCAGGTTTGGAAAAATGATTTCCTGGAATAGATCTGTTCAAAAGTGGGAGAAGAAACCTGTTCTTTTGATGTTCTCCAATATACTGAGTTCAAAGAAGACAGAGGTTCAGGAGGATGCCGGAGGTGAAGATGTCATAGCCCAGCTGTGGAGAAACCCAGAGCTCAGTTCAGTTAGAGGAGGAGTCAAGGTTTCATTGTGAGGGACCTGATGAAGAAAGACTCCCTGAAGGAAACAGATTTAAGGAGATGTATGAATGAAATCCCAGAAGAAGTTTGTCATAGACGAAATAGAATAGTTCTCCCCAAATTACAGAGCTTCATAAACAGCAGTAGAGAGGTACAAGTAAGAGAATTAAGTTGGGCATGTTAAGAAAGGGCTGTGGGAGTAAGGGCTATGATAGGAGAGAGTGATAGATGAGCTTTTAACATCTGAGTCTGGTGGTGAAGGTGTGCACCTGGAATGGGAAGTGCTTAAAAATACGTTATCTCAGCAAAACTACTCAAAATGGAAATAGTCAGTCAACAGCAGGCAGGACTGATGATAGTCAGGCTGTGATGTGGCCCAGCCTTGCAGGGGTGTTTTTTGATTCCATATGGAAAAACGATCTGGATGATTTGGAGAAGGCACCAAAGGGGTTATCAGTAGACCCACCACTGAAGAGAGCTGAAGAACTGTCCTTGAGAAAAGTGTATCAAGATAACAAGCTAAAAAGGAATTAAGAGCAGATGACTAGAGAGGAAATAAGTGCTTGAAGTGGCACAAGTGACTTTTCACACCATGTCCATGTAGCAATCCTTGTAGCTGTCAGTTTTGTATAAGAAGTAATCTCCTCTGTGCGACAAAATTACAAAGCCTTATTTCTTTGTGTGCCCAGCTGCTAGGTGCCCCCCGTGTGTACACTGCAGGGGCAGTGCTCCCATGGTCTCTCCGGTTACCTCCCTTCACACCGAGGCGTTTGGCAAGAGAAAGCCTGTCTTACGTGGGTGAATGAACATGTTCTGCAGGAATGCAGGGAAGTTGTACGAAAGTTCATTTATTCACCTTTATGAATGGAATTGGCAGCTTCCATGACTTCCTATGGGGATTCTCATATTTACTTTGTGTGGACTTGAAGGAAGGACTTGTAGAGATATGGTTCCATTTATTATTTATTGGTTAGGTCTTGTGCTTTCTCCCAGCATTTGTCAGTAACTACTATTTTCTGTCACCCGCTGGAAAATGGAAAGGATGGGAATCTGCAAGAGTGCTGAGGGAGCACGAACTGTGACTGTCTCTTCCATACTTGATGCAAATAGATAAATCCACACATCAGTTTCCAGTGCTGGCCCTCACTTTGGCTGTGCAAGTCCTTCTTCCCTCTCCTCCTTCCCCACCTCTCCTAATAGAAAAGGAAAGCCAGGAGGAAGTTGTAACGTGACATTACCTGTGTGTTGCAGGGGATAAATATTGCCTCCCCTGGCGCTGCTTTGATGAATCTATTTTTCGTCAGGGGTTAGATCAGTGAAGCTTGCACTGGAGACTGTGAAATAGCATTGATCAGACCGACTTCTGAAGCACGGTGAAAGACAAAAAAAATCAATTAAACCTGTGACCCAGGCATCCTGGTTTATTTTGCTGTGCGCAGAAAAAGAGGCGTATAGCTGTTGCTTGCTTTAACACCCAAGCTGGGACTGTCCTGGGGAGCAACCCCGGCAAGCACGGCTGAGCCCAGCCTGCCTGGGAGGCTTTGGCAGGCTCTCCCACCTGCCAGCCGCTGGGCACAGTCTGAGGAGGTCTCCTCCAGCACAGTCTGAGGAGGTCTCCTCCACAGCCTTTGGCACAGCAAGAGGGTTATTTTAGAGTTCAGCTCTTGGGAGGATGCACAGGAGGGAGAGCACTGGGGAGATTTTAAAGCCAAAGTTGAAGGGAAATAAGGTAGAGAAGAGCTGTGAGGAGCAGGGCGTGATGGACAAAACCGGTGCACAGCAGCAGGGGCCTGTTTGGAGTCATGAATAGGTGAACAGGGAAATAAATGCAGAGTTCTGACAGGGCACAGAATTTAAGCTCGGCATGGGAAACAAGAACATATGAAGCAGGACATGCAAAAGTAAAATCTCACCATACGGTAAAGGAGGGAGAGGAGAAAATGAGATGAAACTGCATAGGTTTGTGTTGCTGGATGGAAGCTAGTGCAAATTTTGTTATGTGTATTCTCTGCAGTTTATTGCAAGAGCTACCTTTGAAGAGGATTTTGTTGAAAATTGCATTTAATGTCATACTGGTTTTGTTTCTTTGCAAGGTATACAAAGATCTCAAAATGTTTTTGTTATCCCAAACAATTGCTAAAATTCATTAGAAGTCATGCTCTGGTGTGCTACTGCTCTGCCATCACCTGCTTGGTGCTGGGTGGCTCCCTTGCCATGGACCTTCTTGGTGCTTTTTGCACTGGTACTGAATTTTGAAAATTATTTGTCTTATTTCAGTATTATGTGTTGCTAGATTTCTGTGTTATTCACACATTTGTAAAATGGTGATAACATTACCTGACTTCATGAGGTACTTTGATAACTCTGTATGAGAAATTCTGTATGAAACTTGACTTTTGTTGTTATTTAAATAGTCTACTGACATGTAGATTTTTTTACAAGTTAAATTTAATGATTTTAGTATAATCTGATTTACTTGCTCAAAATTGGTTGCTCCTCTGCTTGTGCCTGAAGGAATAAAAAATATTTTCAAGCAGAAAGTAGATCTTTATATAAATTGGTCTCCTCTTCACCAATAGTACAGAAAGAAATTAGACAAACTAGCTGAGTATGACAGTTTTTCAAGATCTTTGCTTCTCATCCTTATTTTATCACTTAACTTGCCATTAGGATAGCATGTATTTGGAAAAGCACCCAAATGATTAGTTTTATCAATTGAATTTTGACCTTTTGTGACATGGTTATATGATGATCTAAAGCAGGAAGCAGAAAGGTGACACAAGTACCTCCTGCCGTCCTTCCTTGATGTCTGCAAACCTAAACGTTTCTCATGGTGGTTTTGATATGATCATAGCTGTGTCTGCACCCTGTCATCTGGTGATCAATATACATCTCTCTCATGACTTAGTCAAAGAAAGAAGACACTCTGTAATCAGAGAAAGTAACAGCTAAACAAGGGTCCGTGCTCAGCCCATGCGCCCTTTGAGGTCAATGAGAACACAGCTATGTTTGTGAACTTTCCTAAGAAAGCTAGGATAAGCTAATTTGATGTGAATTTCTGACAGAATTCCAAGAGGAGTAAATGGTGATGTTGTCAGGATTACTGTGTAAGACATGTATTTTTTGCAGTAAGGATGAGCCCATCCTGATTTAGGTTCTGAATGCCTTGCATCAGGAATGTACTCATACCTTTTACTCTTTCTAGTGTTTTGGTCTTTGTGCAGGAGAGCTCTTGGGTGTATGCTTGTCTTGTTGGCAGAAATAGCTGTTGAGGATGCTTTACTAAATTCTCACTGGGGTTTGCTCTGTTGCTTTAAATGTATCACTGATTTTCTGCCTTAGGAGTTCTAAACACCGTTTTGAATGAGAAGTATGCTGAAATCATGGGGTTTTCCCCACAATTTTTATTCCAACCAAAAGTGGGAATGTTTCTTAAAAAACCTCTGCTCCTAGATGATAATGCAGTTCTGAGGGACGTGTAGCATCCAAACTTTTGGGTAGCTAATGTACCTGAATGTTTAGTTCACATTTCTAGCTTGAGACCGGACTCTCTCTTGGTTTCCCTGAGCTGACAGCGTTGTTTCTCACTGCATGATAAAGCACATTTCCTAATTTATTTGACCATCACTATTTGGATCCCTGAAGCATTACAGTAAATCCCTAACATGTCTCCTGAAGGCGAAGAGAGCAGCCTTACAGCTTCTGGCTGGTCACTCGTGACATGGCGAGGTCACTCTTGAAAGCAGTAACTTTTAAAGAAGACCACAGTGGAACAGAGAAATATGTCTTGTTACATGCAGGTAGAGTTTAACCATAGAAAATGTGTTGTCTTTTGCTGGAAGTCAATGTCTCTTTCAGAAAACTTGTGATTCAGGAGCTGGGGGAGGAAAGGCATTGTTTGCCATAGCAACCTTAACATCCCTTTACAGTATGTCTGTCAGTTGTGTGAGGGCTAATTTATCATGTAAAGTGTATGCTGCGTGTGTCACATTTTACTGTCTGTTCATTTGTTTTGATAATCAAGATCTTGACAGATTTGTCCCACACGGTAGGATTTATAGTAAGGATTTTCTTATCACTGAATTAAGTTGATACATATAATCGCAGTGTCCTGCACAAGAACTGAATAGAAATGAAAGAGATTCAGTGTAGATGTGAAGGTCTTGCAGAACTTCCCCCCTCCATGCACACCCCACCCCCAATCCTTTATTCTCCTTCATTTTTTCCTTTTTTTTACCCTGTGGTTTGTTTCATATCTATACAGGAGCAATCACAGGGTAGAGAATAAGCATTGACTTTGAGAAGGTTAAATATTTCCCCTTCTATTAAAAGATCTTTCTGATTTATAATGTGAGAAGTGGAATTCTGTAAAAATGAAACACAAGTGAGTTTTGGAAATTTGCTGCTTTTCCCTCCAGTGTACACGCCTGCATACATACTGCCTGTAGTTTGAAGCCTGATAAGTAAATTCATTTTTTACAGATGTCACTTCCTCCCCTGTGGTGAATGAGAGCGTCTTACTCTCCTCTCTGAAGACAGTGAGCTGAAAATGTGAGGGCTGACTTCTTATGGACAAATAGAAACCTGGATGATTTTAGCCACAGGACGTGCCTGCCTCACCTGAAGTGTGTTGTTTTCCTTTTGAGGTTAAATGATTTGGTAATACTGACATTGTCTCTGGAGTATATGAGATTAGGTTTATCCATTTTTTGTATTACAGCAGAGTAATACAAAAATGCTGTGATCTGAGTGGGCAAATGGATGGGTAGGTGTAGCAGCACAGGGAGGGTGTATGTGTGTCTGTGAGCATCTTTAAACTCTTACAAATATGAGTACAAGATCTGGCGTTCTGGAGCTAACAAAGGTTGTGCAAGTGGCTTTGAACTTTTTGAGACGAAGTATCTCCTAAAATATCTATCCTGCAAGGATTTACTTTTATTTTGTTATTAGTTTTAAGAAGTAGCATCATTTGCTTTTGGTAAAGTGTAAGAGTACCAAGCGCAGTCGCTGCACTGTTAGGCAAAGCAGGATAAGTAAATACATTCAGATAAATCACAGAATCACAGAACGGTTTGGGTTGGAAGGGACCTTTCAAGATCATCCTTTTCCCAGCCCTGGAGCCCTTTTCTCCAGGACTGGAGAGAACATCAGTGGAGAGTTACAAAGCTGTGTTGCGTTGAGCAGGAGATTTCTGTTTCATTTCTCATCCTATTTCTCTGTTCTAGACACTGCTTTATCTTTATTTATGACTGATATTGACAAACAAAATACACTAGGGAGCTCAGGCATGTATCTCCAGAGGGATGTATTTTGAAATCCAAAATGCAAGACTTCAGGGACATAGTATTTTCACTGTGTGTAGGTTTAATTGGGAAGGTTTTTCATCCCAAATAAATTACACTGGTGTTCCTACTACTTCATGTATTAATACTTACCAATGAAGAAGGGTGCTATGGGGTTCGTCTTCAGAATACACCGGGGGTTTAACTGCTTCAGTCTCAGTAAAGTGAATGAGACCCATGCCTCTACAATTCTTGCTTCCCACCTAAAGGTTTTTTTCAAGTGATTTTGGTGTTTGTAGGGTGTCAGATAGCTTTTATGCCAAATACTAGTTAAACACTTCACTTTAATTTGCACCATTCTTTTACTGTAATGTGACTGAATGCTTTTCCTGTACTGTAGATTGCCGTTTTGCTATTTTGGGAAGCTATATGCAGAAAGTGATGTTAATGCCCCTGGCCAGGGGGCTCAGACAAACCAGAAGTCCTGGCATGCTGCAGTAATGCTGAAGCAGAGCACAGGGGAGGCCGCAGCTGAGCGGAGGCTGTGTAGCAAGGGTGTCCCTGCAGGCAGGCAGTAAGGGCCAGGTGGGCACCCACCCCCCAGAAACCTCTGACATGTGACAAATCTCCCCTCTGAAGCTGACAAGCTCTTAGGTTTGACTTTTTATTCCAGGAGGAAAGGGCAGATTTTGGACTGAGGATCTGAAAATTTGTTCAGAGATAAAGTAGGATTCGCTATGCTAATTTCTTTTCCACAGGACATCAAAATAGAAGAAAAAGAGGCATCGTTAATTGAATTTCATCTGTCTCCATCTGTGAGGCTCTGCAGGAGTTTTTTCACTCTTTCTACCATTTTTCTTCCTAACTCCTTATACCTGAATCCAGACCTGGTGTTGCTGTTTCACAGTGGCCTGGGTGAGCATTGCAGGGAGCTGGGTTTTGGGGGTGTGTGCTGGCAAGGCTGAGGTCTGCTGTGCTGCGGGGGCTCAGGGCGCCCCAGTGCTGGTGGAGCAGCTGGCACGGGGTCCCAGCAGTGCTGGCGGGGGGGCTGGGGCCAGGCTGTGCCCAAGCAGCCAGCTGGGTCAGTGTCCAGCAGACCCACATACCTCCCAGACAGCTGGCATGGTAACCAAACACCAGCAATTTTCAGAGAAAGACACATCTAATAACATTAATTTTCTTCTAGAGCAGACGGTAAGGTAACTAAAGCCAGGTTGATTGGGCTTCATTGGGATTTTTACCTAATGATCTTCTAGAAAGCAGGTGCACTGGCAGTGATTTTAAGCTTTAGAAAGCCCAAACAGTGCACAAAGTAAACCTTTAATGCTGTGGGGATTTTATAGGAGGGGGAGCCACATTAGTTTTAGATCATTACAAAGCATTTGCTGACTACAATAGAATTAATGGTGCTTTGATGGTAGTCAGTTAATGACTGTCAACAAACAGAGTTGATTTCAGTTCAAATTGTGATTTTAAATCAAACTAGCCAGCTGTCAAACACAGGAGTGGTGTAGATGGTTCCTCCTGCAACATTGTGTGGTGCCACTCCTGCATCCGTCATTCCATGAGGTGCATGGTGGGAGCCACGTTTGAGATTCAACCACGTACGTGACCTAATACTAATTTTAGGGTGACGAAGTTATGATGAGTTACACAAAAAAACCTGATTCCCCTCTGCCTCACTCCTCCTTTAAAGTAATTTATATGCTGAAAAATTATTTTTTACTATATTAACATGAACTTCTGACAGTTATATTACAAAATCGTTATGCTTTGGCAAAGGAGGAAAACAGCTGGTTTTATGGCCTAATTCAGGACAAGTTTCTTTTTGAGTTTCAATACCATGAAAATCCATTCAAGGCCATGAAAATTTCCCTAATGCCAGGGTGTTCTTCTAGGGCACAGTAGGCCATTTATACAGAGCAAGACAATAATCTATTATATTGCATGTTTCCCTCAACAGTTCTTCCAGATTGTCAGTTGCATGAGCTTCAAAAGTGAGCAGTGAAGAAGTGTCTGTATTGGTAAATATGTCTTTATAATGGCAGTGCATTGTTCATGACAGGCTACTCTTCTCAGCACCTTTACCTCACTTTTGAAATACTCAGATGTGCCAAAACTATTCTTCTAGATTTATCCTACTAATGGTACTTAAACTGGAAGGCAAGCAAAAAGGAAATAGTCCAGTCTACTTCTAGCTAGTATATTTTAGCTACTCTGGGATGAAGATATGTTCAACTATCACCCTCATCTAGTATCTCTCTTGTTTAGTTCTAGTTTTTCTAATCTCTCAAATTGCTGTGATTGGGTTTTTTTTAGCAAGGAACTTTCTGAAGTCATGAGCAATTTTTTTCTTTTTTACTTTTATAATGATTAGCACACCATGACTGTTACTGAAAACTTTTAATTAAGAAACCAGACAAGACATTTTAATTACATTTAAGTGCTGGAGACTGCAAGGGTGGCCTCAGCAGAAGAACTTGGGTGGTTTTAACAGTCCTCCATAATACATTTGTTGAAAAGCTCTGAAAAATCTTAAAAGATTCATTGAATTAATTCTCTTGCAAGACAGGTGTTATTTATTTTATAAGAATGTAAAAAGGAAGAGCTTTTCTATTGATGCAGATATCAGAGGAAAGAACAGAGCCAAGAAGTCTTCACCTGCTCTCATTCCCTGAACCAGTTCCTGCTGCTTCAGCATTTGAATGAGAGTTTGTACTGTGAGCTCAGTTTCTCATTGAGGAGTTTCATTGATATTTGCCTTTGTTTGGTCTGGGCCTGAACTTGTCGTGTAATATCTCAGTTCCAGACAGTCTTTCTTTCCCACATAGATGTAAAAAAAAAGCAAGCTCAGATTTAATCTTCAGGTGTGGAGGAAAAATCTGATTATTTCTTTTTTTAAACAGATGTAGCTTTACAAGCTTTGAAACCAGCTAGTAAAATAATAAAATGTACTTTTATAAACATGTTTGAAGTCCAAAGTCATTATGCAGTCATCAATAAAGCCTTTCAATGCAGTTGGATTATGTGGTGTATCACCACCTAAGGTTGGCTAAGGAACTTTCAATTTAGTACATATTGTAGCTTTTTGTGCAAGAACTGGTAAATTTGGAACTTTAGAATTGAATTAGTAAAGGGTTCGTATTGCCAATATTAGATTTCTGAAGAGGCCAACAGTAAAACACAGGCAAGCTATCCTCAAGGGGATGCGTGGAGAGAAATCTGGCTGCTGTGCGCTCTCTCATAGCTCCCAGGAGTCAGGGAATTACGGGCTTCCTAAGCAGGCAGATGACTACTGACAATTATCTGTGAGAAAGTTGTCTAATACCTTTTTGAACCTTTTTCTGCTCTTTGCTTTCACTGAGTTTTGTTAATGAGTTCCGCAGTCAAATTACTTGGGAAAAAAAATAATCCAGACTTCCTTTTGTTGCCTTAAATGTATTGTTTGATTATTTCATTGTGTAATGTGAAAGGAATGGCTTCCGTATGAGGGAAAAAAATTATAGATTATGATGAAAGTTGCAGGGAAAGTGAACTATTACACATCTGCATTTCTCATCTATTCTTCATAGCTCTTCCATTTCCATTAAATGATTTGGAGATGGAAAGTCCGGGACTACAGGCTGTCTTCAAATGTGGGTATTGCTGGGCTTTGTGCAGTTTCATGACAGTTTCTGCTCCATTGTCAGTCTTTCCCTAAAATTCCTTACATTCTGCTTGACCTCTTACTGTCACTAAGCATTGAACCTGTAGTTCAAGGAAACTATCTGCAACTCCAGATCTATTTTCTGAGTAGAACTAACTGTTTTAGCGACCACAACTCTGGATATTTTAGCAATGTTCGCTAAGTGCATTATCTAATGTTTATTGTCATGGGACTTCATATCCCAGTTTATGTATTATCAGAGCTTTGTTCCACAGCTCTGTTCAGCCTTTTTAGGTTTGGCTATCCTGAATAAAATGTTGTTGTTTCCTTTAAATCCTTTCAAGCTTATTGATGAGTAATTTTACTCTGTACATTCCATAATGTTGAAACTCTAGTGCAGTAAAGAGCTGTCAGTCTGCTTTGAGACAGTCACATGGTTAAAAAAAGGTAAAGGTGTGTCAGATAGTTCCCTTATAATTAACTGATGAGGTAGAAAAAGTCAAGAAAAAGTCCAATTTCTTTGAGAATTTTAGAGAAGACTCTTCATGCCAACATTGACCACTTTTCTCAATTTAAGTGACACCATCCACTTGATGTCTTTATGTATTTCTAAAGCTTTAAAGTATAGGCATCATTTGGGTTCTGCAACACTTCTGTAATTGATTATGACAGCAGTTTAAGAAGCAATAAGGAAGCCACTCCGAGTAAAAAGCTCCGAATATAATATCCTGGATGAAAATTTAAGAAAGGGAAGAGAACAAAAGGTATCTGAGCAGTCTGAAGTTTGGCCAGTAGGCCTGGTAAAGGAATGGTACTTTTCTCAAAGAAAACTAACCAGCACCTTCACGTGGGAGTGGTAGATAAACAGGGGTTCATTTGATTTTTTTTTCCTGTGTAGAACAAAAGGTACAAGTAGCTCTTCTGTTGTAAGTAATTGTGGCAGAGAAGATTCCTCTTGCTGGTTTGCCATTTCTCTCTAGACATGTACTTACATTTGGGACCAGGAATGCCAAAAATCTGTGTGAATCTAACCATGGATGGCAAGAAATGAATCGATAGACTGGACTTGTGTCATATGATGTTGTAGGTGTTCCCTGCCTTCCAAGAGGCATCTGAGCCTAATGGAAGATTCCACTTATGGTGCCCATTTGATTTACAATCAAATAGACCTGGATAGCCTTCTGATAAATTAGAGTCCTCCTGGGAAATACAGAGCACGGGAATTCCACGTCCTGCCTTTTCTCCTATCACCCTTACTCTTCCTGTGACTTTGAGCAGTGCATAACGTCTCGGTGGCTGTGCTAAAGGATATGCATTTAAACAATTGTCTTTCCTATGGACGCAAATTAATGTTCCTGTGAATATTGCATTTTACTCTAGATACACTTTCTTACCTTTTTTTAATCATGCGTTTTGTGAGTGTGTTTCTGTGGAAAACATATAGTGAATTGTTACCTTGAGTTAGATTTTCCAGTATCTTTTGTAGGGAGTGTGGTTAAATTTTCTAGGTTTTTATATTTGCAAAAATCCATTTTATTGGAGCCTAAGTCCATTTCAAGGACTCTGTACTTCCATAGTTTGCACCTTAATTTAGCCTACTATGTTATTTTGGAGTTCAGGCTGGTTAGCTTGTATGCAAATTCCGAGTCTTTGGGTTACATTTACTGAAGGGTTTTAAGTTTTTGTCTGCAGTCATCAGGCTGGAAAAAGCCTTGGTTTTCTAATACGAAAACTGGCTGATGCATCCAATCACCTGATTTCAGCAGCTGAGGTTTTATTAAAGACACTAATTATCATGATGAACTGAAAGATCTGGCCAGACTGAGGTGAAGCCCTATGAGTTCGAGCCTGTGTTTAGGACAGGGGGATAAGCGAAGGGTTTCTCCCACTTCCTTTTTCGTATTTTGTTTTACAGGAATGCAGGTATGTTGGTTTGGACCAACAACTTCACTATCCTCAGTTAAATAGAATATTATATTTTATTATATGACTTTTAGCTGTGAGATAAAGAGATATAAAGGAATGAGTGGCCTTTAATTGGCAGTGTCATTGCCTTGAATTTTTTGCAATGATAAACTTTCAAGCATGGGTGCTTATAATGAGACACTTCTGTATCTCGATGAGGAAGTCGTCTCCTAGATACTTAAAATGAATTAGGGGGCCTAAACAAGGGCACCTTGTTTGAAAATGCTAAGAGAAATTTTGCTGTAACTCTCTTGGAATTAGACTCCATCCTTTTGCATTATTGCACTCCTGGTTTGACTATAAATTATGATTTTAGTCTTTATGGTAACATTAAATTGTAGGTGATGAACATGGAGAACTCCACAATAAAGAACAGCACTGAATTATTCAAATATCTTTGAATTACATGTAGAATAAGAATTACTTGATTATGTTTTACTACCTTTTTTGTCCCTTTATCTACAAATTTGATGTTGGAGAGGGATTAAGAGGAGGGAGAGAAGGAAGGAAAGAGAGAGATTGATTTCTCCCCAACATCAGATTCAACTTGGCCAAAGCACATCATATATTTAATTAGTTCAATCAAGGTTTGCCTTTAATGTCATTCTGTGCTGCACAAAGTTTGGTATTTTGACCACGTGTAAAATCAAAGCAGCATATTTAGGTGGAGCTGAAGAACCTGGAAGTACGCCTTCCCTTCTCAAATAAATCTATTCAGCCCTGCAGACCGTGCCCATTATTGTCTGCAGAAGCAGAAGACAGAACCCTTTTACCCTCGGTATGGGCAGAGGGTAGGCACTTGATAAATGAATGGAGAAGCTTATGTCAGCTTCAGAGAAGAAAACAAAAGAACCAGAGGAAGAGCAATGAAAAAACAGACTGTCGGGAAACTGCTGAAAGATTAACTATAGTTTTTCATTGCTTATTTTGTCTTCTGGGATTTTTTTTTGTTGTTTGTTTCTTGTACTGATACAACTGGATTTCTGTAGTAATTTAGCCTCCCCCTGCCTTTTTTTTTATGAACTAATTTTAAGGGACTATCAAAAATTTGCAAGGGTAAATCATGTCTCTCTTTATGCAGATTTAATCTCTTTCAGATTACGTATGTGTCAGAGGAAGAAGTTGTGTTAGTGGAAAGAGTTTTGTCAGTGGAAGGAGAAAACACTTTCATCGAAAGATAGCATGGTTGTCCTTGCATGACTGTTGTCTAGTTCATTGATCTGACTTTCTTAAGTTCAAAATTTACACATCTGAGAATCCTTCTGCACCTCATGATATAGAAACCTTCAAAGCTTGAGCTGATGTTTGCTTCATGGGTTTAAACCTCTCAGCATGAACAGCATTTCATGGGAGTGTGGAGGAGGAGAACAGAGGCTGATTCTTTCTAACAATGAAACCCTTGGACTTTGGGAAAGTTCAGAACCAAACCTGCCTTCTCAGGTTCTTCCACCAAATAGAACTTAATGTTATGTTTCAGAACAGTGCTTGAAGCTGACATGAGAAGAGCTTTCTCTGTTAATGGTCATTATTTTATTCCTTCCGACTCTGCTCATTTATTAAAGGAGATGAAATTTAATTAAGATTTAGTCTCAACCTATCTGTAGTTTACATAGAGGTTCTAGCAAACTTTACTAATATGCAGAGTTTGTAGTAATGGTCCAGTTCTTCCTGTAGGTTTCTCTGCTTGGCTTTCATCCTGGCTGTTAGGTAGAATTAAGGGCCAGAAAATTGGATTATTACATCCCAAGGGGCAGAACTGATAAGCAGCACATGATTGTTGATCTGCTTGCTACCCAGTGTTGGTGGTGTTTGAGGTGCTGCTAGATGCAAAGCCAATTTGTTAACAATTAGTGCTCGTTAGAATCATTTCCTGTTATCGATTTTAAATGTTTGACAAAGCACTTTTAGGAAACTGCACCCAAAAAAAAAAAAAAAAAAAAGGAGCTGTACATCAGTGCTTAACAATTACAACTCTTTAGGGTCCAGTGTCAATCTTAACTAACTGTTTTGATTGGTTTCCAAGTGATTATTTCTGCTTTGGATCCCACCTGCTGTCCTCTCCAGATTAAAGATGCTTTGAAACAAGGACATAGTTATTGATCAGCAGAGTTACCGAGAAAGGAGTGATAAAACAAAAGCAACTTTTTGATTTTCTCTCTTGGTTTGTCATGGCTTGGGCTTTTTATGTTGCATAACTACCAATGGATTACATGATATACAATAGAGGAATTAATGTCAGACTGGAATGAAGTGTGATTTCCATTGTCCTTAAGATTTAACATGTGGGTTTAATTTTAAATGTATCCTTGCCTTTATACACACATTGAGAATTGTGGATGCATTAAAATCTAATTTACAAATGGTAAAATTAGATATAATGGCACTTTATAATAAAAGCTTTGATATCTAGAGTCCAAGAGGGTATATCTGTTGAGTTTCTTAGAAATTGGAGCTATAATTGCTATTAATCTGGTTTACATGCCAGAAGAGACTTCAGTGCGAGATTATTTAATAAACAGTACAATATGTGTATCTATGTATAAAGCACCAGATCAGGCACACCTGCATTTCCACATGTACTAGATATGTATGACAAGTTGTTATAGTCTCCTGCCTTTTATGAGTACACTGGAATTTTGGCTAAATTCGGCAGTGTCAAGGTGAAGCTAGCAGTATAGCTGGGTTAATTTTCCCTCCCTCCTCCTCTGCTTTAAATTCTTAACAACATCAGCTCAGGTTTCACAAGCACTCTCCTGAAATGCTTGCAAATATTTTAAACGTATTCCGTGATCCCTGTTGCACAAGGTGGAGACCTAACATAAGACTTCACTTGTGCCTTTCCCACCCCCATTCATGAATTAGTCACACAATTACTGTAAAAATTAGGGCAAATGTGGGTAAAATACATGAGGCTTAGTCCCTCTAACCTCAATAAACAGGGGTGCTATTGACACAAGTGAATTTTGTTTAACCACAGTACATTTGCTTCTTAATTAGTGAATATTCATCTGTCATCAGCAGCAGCTATGACACCCCTCCCCGCTAACACGTTCTGTCATAAATAATCAATGAGAGGCTATTAATATTCATGAGCGAGAATCTGTGTAGTCATGTGCACTGATGCAGAGACAGGGGGAGTGTTGCCATGAACTGAGTCGAAACTCTGTGTGTGTATACGTGAGTGTAAGATAGTTAGGGAAAGGGAAGAAGAGCATGCTGCTACACACTGCCCTGCCTTGTGCTTCCAGCTAACAGTGGTGTGCCTGTGTTTCGGGGCTGGAGTGACTGATGAAAAACAGTAGTCAAGTCTGGAGGGTGATTCCCTGTCAGTGCATTTGCCTTTCAGTGCTGGGGAAATTAGAGGCTTTGCTCTTGTGTTGCTTATTAGGATGGGCTGCAATCTGTGCACTTTTCAGAAGAGAGAGGAGCACTACAAACTGCTCTATGAAGTTTCACAGGTGAGTGCAGAGGATATTAACAGCATCTCCAGAGTAAAAATGTGTGTTCTTTACAGAGAGTAAGTAGATGCTTTTGTTTTGCTTTGCCTCTTCTTTTTTCCTTTGCAAAAGTGCTAGCTAAGTTGTTGCTGAGGGGGGGGGTGTGTGTGCTGGTAATTATTAGTATTTTGGGTGCCTGTTGTTTTCTGCTCATTTGCCACTCCCCCTTCAGATGACTTCCTGTGGGATTCTTTTAACATTTTTGTGCATCTTCTGCCAAGATGTCAGTCATATAGCAGCAGTCTCACTGAACTGTATCGGTGATGTTTTAAGGGAGCCCTTGGCTTTGGTAACAAGACTGATTTCAGATAAGTTCCACTGCTGCCTCTGAAAGCATTAGGTCTGTGTTCTCGGGTATTTCTAAGTTAAGGAACAAAGTTTTTATGGTGTGTCTGTGCTGGCCAAGAAGTGTGTTAAATTTTAAGTTTAATTAAAGAAAATGGAAACAATTCTGAAATGTGCTTGTCACCTTTAAACAGGTACCGAGTACAGCAGGGATTCCATGGGTGAGACGTGCTGCTTGCTCATTCATTGTGTGTGCATTATTTCTGTTTACTACTAGGCAAAGATCTTAATCCCCTCTAGATATTGTGGTGTTTTTCAGCGTCGTAGCAGTGTGAGTAGTAGCGTAGCAGTGTGCTGCTAACATGCTCCCAGCTCCTTCAGAATAAGATGAGCAAAGATGAAACAAGCACTTACCATAATAGCCCATAATTTTTGCTCGGATCCTATCAAATCAGTATTTGATTTGCAGCTTTTTGTTTGTTTTTTCCTCTTGGCACAGCAGACCCATGCACACTAAAGTTTAGTGCCTTTCAGCATCTGTTCTCTCCCTCTCTATAATTTGTCCTGGCTTTGACACATTGCTGTTGACGGAGGCTGAACGCTTGCAGTTTTGGACTGCGCTGCTGCTGACAGGCAGCGCGGAGAAAAAACAGCTTACGGTGTTGGTGGTCTATTGGCACAGCAGCAGCTAAGTGCCCATTGCCGACTAGTTCCCTCCGAGTTCCTCCTGACGTGATTCATTTCACAGTGGGCTAATTACAAAGTGGATTCTCTACACATGAAGCAGCCTCCTCAGTTGTGGTGTTAATGCACATTTTCATGGTAATGTGATCAGAGCCTCATTAGCCAGTTTCCAAAATGATCCTCTGCATTAATTAAATATAAAAATGACTCTTTTTATCACCATAGAGAGGAAGAAGAAGATTAACATTGTTAATTACTACTGGGGGCAATACCTCTGCATTATTTTTTACCACAGAACCAGCAGGCGTATTCAATCCTGAAAGAGTGTCTGTCTGCAGGTAACCTGCCCGTTGCCTTGCCTGGTGAAGACAGTCTCTAGGTGGAACACTTCCCTTTAGTTCAATAGTCATAATCCCATCATCATGTTTTCTTACAGTAAAAGCACAGGGAAAAGCGTAGCAGCATATTTCCCTCTCCTCTCTTTCCCCCTCCCTAGCTCTGGATTGCCAAACCGATCTGAAAGTGTAAAACGGAGAGAGCGGAGTAGGTTGGTGTCTGCTTTTCTGTGCCAGGGAATAAGAAATGCAGGTTGTGCTATGAAGGGGATTAGACATTTCTTAAAGGGCTGCATGTGTGTAGGGAAAAAAGAGGCTGTGCCTGGTTTGGAGCTAATGCAGTTTCAAAATATTCCTTGCAGTAATGTTGCATAGTAATAAATGCTATTGAAATGACCAGCAAACCCAGGGTGGGGTTTTTAAGAGATTCTGGAGAAATTCTTCTCTTTATCTGTTGTCTTCTCTGCTGTTGAGTTGGATTGTCGGTGGATGTGAACAGCCAAGGTGCAAAATGAACTAATGCTTTCACTTTTTACTCTGGTGCTTGCCAGATAAAGTGTAATCCCTGGGAGGATCTGAGCGAGTTTCCTTGGGGAGTTGAAATGCAGTGAGCCTGGTGCTGCATCTTGTGCTCTTAGGGAAATGTCACTGATAAGGTGCAGAAAAAGAGCAGAGAAATGACTTAGTGTGCTCACTGCCAGATCCTGTGTTCATCTGTAAACTCATCCCTATCTTTGTTTCGGCATATGCAGGTCAGAGCCCAGAGGATACTGAGCATATTTTTAACCAGGTGCTACAGTAGAGATCAGGTAGTATCTCGCACTGTAACTACTTCTGTGTACAATACTGATTTGCTGCTGGGGGCGTGGGGGTGTGAAGCAGCAGTAGAATATGGTAAATTAAATTAAGCCAAGGCAGGCATTACTACTTGATTTGCAAATCCCTTTTTAACTCTCTGGTCCTGTAATTCCTATACCACAGCCTTGGCTCTTTCATCTGCATGATTTCTGGAGAGCTTGGGACAAGTTAGCCTGTCAGGGACATGAACTGACTGAGGATGAGCTGTGGCTCACTAGCATATGTGGATCAGATAGATTAATTTATATTCATATAAAGAAGCAATCCTAACCTCATCTCTCACCTTTCCTGTGCTAGGCTACCTGATGCCGTGGGTGGTCTGGGCACTCATGTGCTTAAAAATACAGTAAACAAAGGGAAGTGTGTTTGCAGAGGAAAACCGTGCGAGCGCTTACAGTGAGGCATGTTTTCAGCTACTGTTTGTAGTGAGGTCAGATTCAGCACTGGAGAGCTTTTTGTTGTAGAGCTGCTGGGAAATGAAGACATCGTTAGAATATGTATAATTCCTCACTCTTCCCCCCACCCCCTTCCTCCAGGCTCATTTGCCTTTCACTGAGACAGCAGTGCAGAGACCATGGAGGCCCTCTCCAAAAACGGCATTTGTTTGCATGACGGAGACTTTTATTTTGGTAACTGCATCTCACACGTGCAGATGGGGATTAAAACAAAAAGTCAAACAGTCATGTTTTAAGAATGAAAGCTTTTAAGATACCACTATGCATTGGTGAAGGACCCTTGTGCTTCTGAGTGCCTCTTCACCTGTCCTCAGGATGTGAGGATGGCTCAGCTTTACTTCTTGATTTCACAGTGAGAAGGTATCAGGCATAGCACCACCACCACCCCAAGTCATCTTCTTCATATGAATTCCAGTGGAGAAATGGAAGATGTCTCAATTTGAAATTTATGGCCCTACACGCTACTTTGTGGGGCACTTTATTCTTTCCTCTGTGCTGTATAAGCAGGGTTGTGTTAATGGGTGTGCAGCCAGGAAGTCTGCGCCAAGTCACTTAGAGAAGGTGGGACCTGGTGTGTGCTCATGTCCATTAGGAGCAGACCTCTGCCATGCTCAGCCGATTTCCTCTTGCACTGCTGAGGTTAAATAAGTGAGCCTAAGTCATTTGTTAGCTGCATGATGAGGGCTCTTCCCACTCAGTGGGAAGGATAAGATAAATATGGCAAAGACTGGAGGGAATGAACCTGAAGCACCATCTGATCAGTCGTCAGCAGTGATCTTCAATAGCCTTGCATGAGACTCAAGGAAATGCAAATTTTTTGCAGAATTCTGTGGATATCACATGGAAATAATTTCTATTTCCTGGAATTTTCATGCTTAGTTTTCAAAATGTGCAGTTAACCCAGAGAAAAAGAGGGGAGGGAGAGAGAGAACACAGTACTTTTGGAGGTCAACCAAAGACCAGCGTGAACTTTTTTGAGTCACGTGCTAAGAAGCAGTCCTGGCTCAGGTGAGCTTAGAATTGAAAGGCAGAAAGGAGCTAGAAGAGAAAACAGAGGCAATCTGTGATGGCTCACAAAGTCAATGGTGGAGCTGGGATTAAAATTAGAAGGTTGCACATTTATATTTTACATTTGACCTGAGACGATAGGAGAGCCTGCCTGCAGCATTTTTAAATCCTCTGAAGACTGATTATGCAGTTTGCTTCTCATGTTGGTTTCCATAATTAGCATAAAGCTCAAATTTTCAGCAGTTTAGAGTTACGATTTTATGTTCATTTTGATATCCCTTGGGCTACTTGAAGTTCTGAGTTTTAGTGGTACGTCTCTTCAAATTCAAAGGTGTTCACAAGGGAGACATCAAACCTGCCCACTGGAACAGCAGAGGCACTTAGGTATTTTTCAGGAGATGGTTCTTGCAGCTGCTATTGGAATAAGGAAAGACTGGGGGGCAAGCAGTGTTTGTTGCTGCTGGGACCTGCCTTCTCTGGTCTTGGTGAAGTTTGGGTTTACTCAGAGGATTAAATAGGTTAGATTATGTGATCCTTATTTTCCTTCTGAACCAACCTCTAGCCACTGCTATTCATTTTTGGTACCTATATCGTGTGTTAGTTACATGGCAGCTCTTCAGTGTGATGTTTGCCTTTAGCTGTCATTCTTTTCTGGAGATACCTGCCAACAGCTTTTGCATCACCCTTTTTTCTGTGTATCAATGTCACCTCCAAATGCCCCTCACAAATTTCAGCAGCAGTGGAAAAGTACTAGCTTGTGCTGCATCAGCACAAACACATTTTTTGGGTCCATTTATATCTAAGTTCTATTCTTAGTAGAAATTCTGTGGCAGGACACTTATACCTCTGGAGAATATGAAAGGGGAAAATTCTAGATTTAATATCTGGAAATTAGTTGATTTATTTGAGTTGAATTAAATCAGTAGCAACAGTAGATCCGGTTTGATCTTCCTGCATTTCCTAGCTTTTCCGTATTGCTTCTCTCTAAATTTTTAAACAAAACAATTGAGAGCCCCCTGATACTGATGTTTTCAAAGCAGCTTTTCCAAATACTGGTTCATCTGTTTGAAAAGTTCAAAAATAAGTTTTGAGGTGCTGAAGAAGTCAACACACTTGTAGGAGCACTGTTTCCTCTCAGTTTAAATGAAAAATTTTAGAGCCTTGCTTTATGTAATTCCCCTCAAAACTGCATTGTCTCATGTTAGTAGAGCAATGTATTTATGGTAAAAATATAATCAAGTAAAGCTTGTCATATGTTTCTAGCCATGTCCCGGAAACTCGCTTGGAATTCCCTTAAAGAACCTCTGCTGAACTGGAAAGACTTTAAAAACCGAGTTCACAGAAGTTGACTTCTACAGATAAGAGATGCTCTTTGTAGTTAGCAGGCACAGCTTCCCTGGTTCTTCTGTTTCCATGTTTATTTACTTTACGTTGATAATTGAGCAGCATTCATCTAAATAACTAATTCCATTGCCGTAATGTTTCTGCAGGCTGTACTCAAGAAGAGACACCAGTGTTGTGGCATTGCTAACAACTGAGCTCTTGCTCCTGGTGGAGGAGCTCGCTGTCCCATGCTGGGGCGCAGGGAGCGTTGGCTGCCAGCGGTGGCCATCTGCAGAGCCCTGGGCAGCCACGCCTCAGCTCTGTGCTTTGAGTCACCACATGCCAATTGCTTAAAAGAGAAGTCTTAAAGGCCACCTCTTGACTGGATTTAGGCTGTCACCACAGAGCTGTGTTCAGATGTGAAGGCTCCCTCAGGAGTCCTGGGGGATTGTGCCTTAGGGATTTGGGTCTGGGGATAGGTAGGCTTTTTAAAATAACCGTCTCTGGCTGCTGGGACAGATGGTGGCTGTAGGGAAGACACCCATACATTCAGTTAGACATGTAAGGAAGTCGTCATCTGATTTCCTGAAAGCCTAAACCCATTAGCAGGGTTGTGGGGATCGTTCTTTTGAACATGACACCTGAATTATATGCTAAGTAACTAAGTGTTATTTTGGATCTTGTGCCAACTGCCTTTGATAAAATGCTTATTTTTTTCCGATAAAATCCAGGAAGCACTGAAGTGTTGCCACTGACTTCACTGGGACCAGGCTTTCATTTTCTGTCCTTGTTTATTGTCTTATAAAAGGTATATAGTTCCTGCACATACCTCAAGAGGAAGGATGAAGAAAGAGTCCTGAGATAAGAAAGCAGACAATAGTATGTGAGATAAGAATTCGGGAGATGGGTACAACAGAGGCAGCTATAAAAAGCCATACCGAGATTATATCAATAATCTGCAGGGATATGCAATGAAAATAAAAAAAAGTGGCTGAAGTACTGAATAGCACATTTTTTCTCTGTAATTTTGCTATTCCTTGCATCTTGAATTCAGCAATGGGGATTAAGGATTCTTCTAATGATCACATTTTTATACTTTTTTTACAGAGCTATGCTTTCTTGAGGCTTGCTTCCTGATGTGATTTGGTATGGATATAATGCTTAGGCCTAAGGCAAAACGTATCTTTATGTGAGTCTCATACATCAGTGATGTGATGAAGTCAATCTTGCTACCTTGAGCATTCACAGACTGATAACTGCCAAAGAAGCATATTTTAGGGGTTCAGTATTTTTGTTTTGTGGTTTGCTGAAGAGGAGAGGCATTAAATCGTCAGCCAAGCACTCTGCCAAGTATATGTTGAGAGTTAACTGACAGTAGATTGTTTCACCAGTTTTCTCTCAAGAGCTAAGAGCTTAATGGAGACATGTACAGCAGGGCTTGGTGATAACCAGCAGTTCTTCCACCCTTACAGATTTGGTGAGGTCTTATAAAAATAATTTAAAATAAAAGCTGAAAAATGCTTGGATCTTTGGCTTTAAGGGTGTTTAAATTCAGAGTGTATTTGACACTGTGTTTAAAGGACATGAGCTTTTTGTAATAGTACTTGCTTTCCTGTCTATCTGGTAACTTTGAACCCACAAGCTAATTTCAACCACAAAGGCTTTTCTCATCTTCTAGGTTCATGCAGAATACTTTGATGATACTGTTAGGTAGATATATATTTATTTTTTTTTTCAAGAGCAAGAGGATTTCCTAGTTTGCAAACATCACCTCGAAATACCAAGACATGAAAGAATTAAAACATTTAGATGCAGATTATTTTTTATTCACTTACTTTTGGGTTGCAGTGAAGCTAGCTACTTGCTATTTTGTGTGTAATATGCTTGTAATTT
This sequence comes from Falco rusticolus, assembly GCF_015220075.1. Lineage (NCBI taxonomy): Eukaryota > Metazoa > Chordata > Aves > Falconiformes > Falconidae > Falco > Falco rusticolus. The sequence goes on along the minus strand of NC_051191.1, from coordinate 42,210,818 downwards.
TTTTGAGCTTTGATTAACAATTGTAACAAAAAGCAGCCTCTTAAGAGAGGATAGTAGATCAGTAACTGTTAAAATGTTAACTATAACTTTTTTATAATAAACAGCAGGTCAGAGAATTTTACAAATCCTTTTATGCCATGGAATGAACCTAGGAATTGCAGTGTCTTCATATAACACAATGCAAACTCTCTCTTAGAGTTGTTTGTGTTTTGTATTTGAGTTTAAAATACTTGTAAGGACAGGCAGGCAGCATGGGTATTTGGCCACTTTGACATAATAGGATGATGTAAACTTGCTGACCCTTATTGTTGTGGGGGTTTATTGCTTCACTTTGAGGAAGTTAGGAAATTCTACATACCCTTCTTCTCTCAGGTGGAAAAAGTAAATAACTCATTTTCTCCACGATGAAAGTTTGGGGTTTTTTGTTTAGTTTTGGGGTTTTTTTAACTAATAGAAGAAAACCCTAATAATCAGCAAAGTGAAGCAAAACAAACATTTGTTTTCCTTTGTTTTGTGATCTGATTCTGTACAGTAGCAGTTTAGCAGTTTGTTCCCTAGAGGTTTTGGCTCTGAAATCACATAAGCATGGTGGAATGAATAATCTTCCAAACTACTCCATCATACATAGAATTCCCGTGCTTCATGTGTATTAACGTCAGAGCTGAACCTGAGAGGACTCAATCTGCAAAAGTCTACAAGCATCTTTAATTTGTCTAGATACAACTTAGTTTTTGTGATCTTCACCCAGCTGGAGAATTTATTCTGTTTTGTCTCATATCTCTTAGTATTTGGGGGCTTTATTGTCTGAGGAACTTTCCTAGCTCTTGGAATCTTGCTGTTGTGTTTTTGTTTTTGTTTTTGTTTTTTTTTAAAAAAAAACACTTTTCATTAAAAGTAGCCTCACTTATGATCAGTGAGAAAAGTTTGCAAATATCAATCAGGTTTAGGTTTAATTTAGGAAATTTGAAAGGAATTGGGATGACCTTGAAAGGTAATGTTTAGAAGCAGTCTAAATTCTTGAGGGTTTGTTATTTCAACAAAGCTGGTGAAGGGTCTAGAGAACAAGTCTTAAGAGGAGCGGCTGAAGGAACTGGGGTTGTTTTATCTGGAGAAGAGGAGACTCAGGGGGGATCTTACTGCTCTCTACAACTACCTGAAAGGAGCTTGTAGGCATTTTGGGGGTAGATCTTTTTTTCCCAGATAACTAGGAACAGTATGAAAGGAAGTGGTCTCAAGTTCTGCCAGGGGAGGTTTAGATTGGATATTAGGAAAAATTTCTTTACTGGAAGGGTGGTCAGGCATTGGAACAGGCTGCCCAGGGCAATGGTGGAATCACCATCCCTGGAGGTGTTTAAAACACATGTAGATGCAGTGCTTAGGGACATAGTTTAGTGATGGACTTGGCAGTCCTTGTTAACAGTCGGACTTGATGATCTTAAGGGTCTTTTCCAAAATAAATGATTCTGTGATTCTCTTATTCTATTCTGCTTGTCTAGGGTAGGCGTCATTGCTTGAGAGACGAGACTGAGACCCATTCATGTGGGGTTAACAGCTGTGCATGACCCTAAGGAGGAGGGAAAGGTTTGGCTCCGGACTTTCAGGGCTTGTCCACAGACATTAGTGCCAACAAGGGCCAGCTATAGCTGTGTCAGCATATCATGAAATGCTTGAGATCCTGGCTGGTTTCTGGCTAGGACTGCAGGTTCTGCCCCTGCATCTGCAGACATGCCTTCAGGGACCATCCTGCTTGCAAACAAACATCAGTGCAGCTTCTGTATCCATTGCGCTGCAAACTGCTGAGGCTCCTGGGAAAGATCCACAAATTTATTAGGTTTTCAGTCACTCTCTAATGTCAGAAAGATAATGAACTGCAGTGCCAGGATCTGTGTCCTGAGGACCAAGAGGAGCATGGGAATGAGTAAACTTTACTAAATCCATATGAGGACTGAACAGTTGAAATAATCAGAGAAAAGAATTATCTTTGGTTACCTGTGATATAACAGAAAAATTGACTCAACTATTTAATATGTTTGATTGTATTTGTAATGTGCTTTTTGCATATTATACTGATGGATTTGCAGGGAAAGCTGCTCAGGGAATAATTATTATTCAGGTCTTCGACTTCCTCATGGCTAGAATGTGAAATACTCAGATTCATCATGATATCCGTGGGCATATGAGATGCCAGCTCAAAACAAATTTTGATGGCAAGAAAAGATGGAAGAAATGGTAAATTATTAGTTATCAGAATTTGTAATGCTTTCTCAGAGGTCAGGGTTAGTAAAAGTAGGGGTGGCATCTCTCATTGCAATATGATTTTATGCATATTTTTTTATTTAATGTGTAATGTTATTACAGTCAGGAAAGACACAGACCTGTAAGTTTATAAATGGGGAATACCAGAAAGTGTGTGTGGTGTCTACATTGTTTTCACTGCGAAATATAATTTCATCAAAATGCTTCATAGAAAAATTAAATATTTCATCAAAATATGGTCTTAGAGGTCTTAGTGACACAGACATTTCCACGAATGTCTGAATATTATTTATATATCATCATAGTGAAATATTTAGGTTGATTAACTTTTGAAACATCCTATATTCATTAGTTTTTAAAATGGTGCATTATTTCATACAGTATGAAATTCGGAAGCCACAAGAGAGTCAAGTGTTCCTTTATCTTAAAATGTTTTGCTCTTTCCAGAGTTGGGTGTACTGTTTGTGACATCTCAAACCTTCTCCTGACATGGAATTTCCCTCCTCTCTGGATTTCCCATACTCAGATATGTGACTGACATGGGAAACTCCTTGCTACGTATAGTCTTCTTAACCAGTGTACCTTTCTTGTAGAGATTGTTAGGGAGAAGGCTCATATCTTGTGGAAGAGAAGGGAAGTATATATAGCAAGAAGTGTTTGTGTAAGCAGCTTCCAACAAGGTACTTGTTAGAACATCATCAGCTTCACAGTGTATGTTGTGATGCCAGAGAGGGGCATTGCCCTGTTTAAGATAATTTGCCAAAAGTTGGCTTTTTGCTTTCTGCTTATCACATGCCACTGGATGAGTGATTGTGGCGTATTGAGGCGTAGGGCTTATTTAGTGTGACAGCCGGACTTGAGGGTCTGGCTCTAATTCCTTCTCTTGTGGGTATATTTCCAGAGGTCCTAGTTCTCTTTTCCCTTTCTGGTATAAAGTTCTGTATTATTTAAAGCTTTAATGATTAACTGCAGAGATCTTGGCAAGTGGCTAATGAAAAAAACGGAATAGTATTGCCTAATAATGATGATGGTGATCTCAATAAGCATCGTAAAATGGTAGATCGATCCACTTAGCAGTTATTGGTAAAGTTATAACACAAGCGGATTGTTGCAGTACAGAGTAGATCTGCCTGCATTTCCCAACAGCTCTGGAGTCTCACGCTTCCTCAAAGTCCAGAAAAGGTTTGGTTCGGTTTGTTGGATGACTGGTTTTTCCTTTGCTCTACGCTAAGGATTGGTTTTGGTAGGAATTTTCTTTGCAATTTCCCCAGAACCTCTTCTCAGATAACTAATGGAGCATGATGCTTTTTAATTCATACAATTTATTGTATTGTGCAAATGGCTTTTTAGTATGGTGCAATTTCTAAATATTAATTTATTGGTATTAGTTTCTTCAGGTACTAGTAAAAATAGGGGATTTTTGTAATTGTTCATTAGTAGTAGAGTCCTGTTGCTATCAATAAGTTCAGCATAGGTATGAAATCTCACTCTTATGAGCATAATGTATTTCAGGTATCAGGTGTGAATCCTTCTAAACCATTTTAAACCTTCTTGATGAAGTAGTTTTAAGTTCTTAATACAGGAGGTTGTTCCCATTTATCTCCAAATGACCTCTTTGTCCCCAGATTTACGAATTTCCTTGAATTAAAAATGTCATTTGGTCATGTTCAGTAGGAGAATGTCTTTGAAAGTCTGACCTGTGGGAACATGATGAATAGTGACAGGGGAAGGATTTTGCCCAGTGAGAATACCAAATCATGTAGCACTGTAGTTTCACTTACTAAATATTGTCCAGGCTCCATTGTTGAACCCTGTGCTGCCAGTGTCACTTTGTCAGGATGTTTTCTGTCCTGTGACTAGTAGCTTCAAATGTACTCATCCATCTTCTTGTCCCATTACATTTCATGTGACTGATGTTCTGCACCCATTAAAATTGATGGGAAAGAACAAAGAGAAGAAAAATGTGCCCTTCAACTGATTATGCCTTTGAAAGAGCAAATGAGACTCTACTGCTATCTATAATAAATTGACGTTACTTCTGTTTTTGACTATATTACTTAACTTTAATTAATCCTTATTAGCAGTAGATCCCTTATTTTGCTATTTCAATGTTACATTGAGAGTAGTAAGTTTATGCCAACGTTTTCTCCTTTAATTTTGTGAACAATAAGCGTACATATGGAGTCTTTTAGATGTATCAGCTGCCTCTGGTAATCTTGCCCATGAGATATTGCTCGCATGCCTGAATACCCTCTCAGAGAAGGATGGAGGTATGTTTGACAAGCTCAGCCTTTCCTCTGAGGAAGGACCCTCAGGGCTTTGCTTGGGCACAGCTCCTATGTGCTGCGACAGCTCTTGTGTGAGATGTCACAAGGTTCTGCTTGGTGATAAGTGCTTGCTCACCTTACACTAACATCTTTGGGGCAATTAATGGGAGACTAGAAATGCAAAAGCCTTTGTACTTTTGGCCTTTATCTTTATTTCATGGATACAGATGGCTTCCCAAAGTGCTAGTCCAATGTTTCAGAGTTAGACGAGGGCCATTAGGCAGCTGAATGGAGAGGATAGATGTCATATTTACTGACAACCAAAGACATAACACAGAGGAAAATCAAAAGGGAAGGCTCCTGAGTGATCGGTATGTCTGATTATTTATAGCTTATATGACAGCCTTCTCAATACAGCAGCCGACCATTCTTTCCCATTTGTGCATAGTAATGAGACTGTCATTTCTTTTTTTTGAATTTGGGCTTTGACCCTGGGCACTTGCAAGCCCCCAAAATGCAACATAACAAGCCCCTTTAGGCTCCCTGATGTTCCTGTAGAGACTTCAGCAAGTGCTGAATGCAACTGTTTGCTTCCCTAGGGATACTCGTATGCGTTAAAGTTTATTTCCATGCAAAGTTTAAATATGTTCTTGATTTGTAAAACTCTGTGGCAGGAATTTGGGTTTCCCAGACTTTGTCTTGAAATGAATCCTTTGTCATGGCAATTCAGGCTTCGTTGGTGCTCTGTCTGAAGTTACCAAAATGTGTTTGGCTTGGGGGCTGAAAAACGCTGCAGAGAGCCTGGAGTCTTGAAAGACTGTTTCCTACACTGTTATCTATAATTATTTGAGATTGCTGATAGGCTTCAAGGCCTGTTACTTTGTCCAACATTTTTCTCAGGCTGGAGAAGGTATCCTATGAAGTGGATAATATTCTTATGTTGTCAGTGGATTCACTTGGGTTATTATTTATCCATATTTTAAAGATAATTGTTCAGACCTGTAATTTGTGAAGAGGAGCCTGACTAAGACGAAAATAGGCAAATAAGACTTTAATAACCTTGATTTAGTAATTTCTCTGTGAGCTCTCCTGCTGTCTTTAGTTGCTTACCTGACCTCCAACTGAGAATGGATTCACTATTTTAAAGGAATATTCTCACAGATAATTAACTCCTGAAACGAGTGGAGTTTAGGCAAAAATGCAATGAATCTTTAGTCAGGCAGGACACCTCTGGACTATTCAAGTACATTGTCACCCTTAACATTAGAGACACTTGTTCAAGTAACCCCCGGGGTAACCAGGGACATGAACTTTATGTGCAGGCACATATTGCCACTCTTTTACTCTGTGCTAAAATGACATGGGGAAAAGGGACTGGTGGCAGAATGCACCCTGTATTTTATGTAGGACAAAAGTGTGCAACAGATAGTTGATACTTTGAAATTTGCACCCTCGTAATGGTAATTCTTTCCCATGCACCTGTCTTCAGTAAGACATGAAAAAGGTGGGAAGTGTGATTGAAATCTTGGCTTACCCTTCTGGATTGCAATGACTGCAGCAGCTGCCAGGAATAGGTCCCAATGAATAAATTATATTGCCAAAGAAAACCACGTCTTATCACTATCCAGAAAGGTCATCATTCAAATAATAGTGCCGTTAATTTCTAGTGTTACTTGAGAAGGGATAGGTCTGAGCCTCCCACCTCCCCCATACCTCAGGAGACTTTAGTTGGAAGCTGCTCTAAGCCTTGGCTTACAGATTTTCAGAAAAGCTGTTCCCATGTTTTTGATTCGAAAGACACTGAGAATTGCTTACCTTTTTTGTTGTAAGAAAAATCTGAATGCAAGAGGAAGGATGAGGAAATTGGATTTCCTTTTATTGCACAGGAACACTGTACAACACTGACAATATTTACTCCTGTCTCTTTCTTTTAATTTGATTCTCGGACTACCATATTAATATTTGTTCATTGGTGTAACAATTACAATGTATCATAATGTTGCTGTTTGTACCTCACCAACAACTAAAAGATGGCAAAGAATGAAAGGTATGAGCCATTCTATAAGATTTATTTGCAAATTCGTCCACAATGAAATACGCCAGGTGTATGCAGTGTTGTGAGATGGCTCCTCAAGCCATTCCAACCAAAACTTTTTTTTACAATTCCTATCTTTCTTCTTTTAGTCAGAGATTTTATATGTATGTTATGGATGTGTTCAATACTAGTAAGTATTGAATTCTAATTGACTAGCTTTCTTTAGACTCCACAGCACATGTATAGTCATTTTAGTAACACAGATTGCGCTGGGGTTACTAATGTGTACAGCAATGTGGAGTAAAACTGTACTGTCTGCAGTTAAAATACTGTGAATATTGTTCCAGTGATAGGCTGTTGGTTTCTTTCTAGTGGATGGTTATGCCTTTTACCTTGCTCTTAAAGAAGCAAATGCAGCATTGCACAAGGGAGGTTCACCTTGCCTCCCCATACTGGCATCATTTTTGTTCAGCCCGTGCAGAAGGAATTGATGATTGCCCTGGCCTCTGCTGAGCAGGACACGCCACCGGTTGCAGTAGTGACAGGGTGCTTTCACAGTTTTTCTTCTGGGTTCTGAGGATGATCCATAAGCAAGCTAGTTTCATGGTTGCATTTGTAGAACAGGGCTGTGTTGGTTGTCCCTTGCCAGATAGGTGGCTGTAGGCAGAGTGAAGTTAAAGATGCATGGCCAGAGTTTCAGGTTCTGTAAGGTATTTTTCCCTCTGTAGTTTCAGGCTTCTGTAGAAGTGTCGAATTAAACTTTTTGGTAATAAGGACACTTCTATACTTCAGGTGTGGTGGAAGTTTGCATTTACAGCAGGAAAAAGTCATCGGTCCCAGAGTCAGGCACTATGTTGGGATTATTTGGAGAACAGAGGCAGAATTCATGTCTGAAGGGTACTTTCCTACTGTGCTGCTGAAAGCACAAGATACTATTTGTTTCCTACTCTTAGAAACAGGCCTGTAGTTTTTAATTTATTTAGCATTCACAGAGCACCTGACACACTAAGATCTTCATTAAGTGCATTATAGGCTGTGTAAATAAATTAGGAAGAAAATAATGTATTAGGGATAATCCACTGACTAAAACTACGGGGCAGCATTTTCACTAGGACCTCTGTGAAAGTAAATTCATGGGAAATACTTCAAATCTCTCTGTGAGAAGAGTGCTAATTTGTATTTCATTCACAAACAGCTTCTAGAAAATACTACGTGACGCAGATAAATAAAGTCATCAGAATAAGATGATGCTAAAAATTTGTAAATATGTTTACACTTGCGAGTGGCAAATGTTACAGCTTTCAGAGCTGGGAGTATATTCAGGAATATTGTCCATATGCCTCTATTGGCTGACAAAGTAATGCAGCTTGCGTTACTCTAAATGAACATTCAGAGATTGGAAAGTTGCCGTTGTTTGAGAATTTAGACCTTACTTGCACCTGTCTACAGAGTATAAACTTCTGATTATCCTTTACAAATGTTTTAGCTCTAAGAAGAGTTTTCTTAAATTACGGATAATTAGCTGTTTCCACATTTGCAGCTAAATAGTTGCAGTGGCTTGGATAGTGTGAATTTAACAAGGTTAGATTTTCTTCAGTTATGTGAACCATTGTAAAAATCCCAAAGTTTAGAGCTGTGGCCGTTTATCCAAAAGTACAACTAATTTTACAGAGCAGGAAACTTCAATTAAATATTACCTTTGATGCCTTTGATACTGGGGAACTGAGAAAGCAAAGTCCTCCATCACCTATATCCAGAAATTTGGAGAGAATACTCATTAAATTAACATTAGCTTAAGAAAAATGAAGCTTCTGAGCCAATTACAGTTTACTGTTTAGACTGAAACAAACAAACAAACAAAAAGACCTTTGTTACAGAATATGAGACTTGGACAGGCAGTTCCATATAATATTGAGAAGTTGCAAATGTCCTGCACTTGAGTGATGGTGTGCATGTGATCTTAGTTCTGCTTCATTAGCCCCTGGTGAATGAGTGGTAAATTTTTCCTATTTATACGTCTTCTGGCAGGGGGTCATAAACATAGCTTGAGTAGTGCATGTTTTCACTGCAGCAATTTAATTTATATATTTTTTGCAGCTTTGATGAATAGTTTATATTCCACTTGAATAAATTTTTCTTCTTTTCAAATATTCAGATAGGTATTAGCAGCGGTTAATTATGCACTCAGTACCTTTTGTAATAGAACTATCTGTCATTATGGCAAGCTTTTATGTTGTATTCGAGGGATTCAGTCTTCTCAGTAAAATACTGCTTTTGCAGTATGCATGGGAACGATCAATTTTATTTTCTGCTGATTTGATAATTTCCTACTAAAATTTAATCTTCTGTGCTATGGAGTTTGTGGCCAATTGACAGTCTTTTCCCTCTGCTAATAGAATATCTAATGCTTCAGCTTTTTACTTCCCATTTCTGTAAGCGTGCCTTTAGATTTTTCTGCACTGATACGTTTACGTCTCTTTTAAGCGTAAGAAATGTGCAGGTAGGTTATGTTTTCTGTGTCATTCACTAATTCAGCATACCAGAGATATAAACAACGTGTCTTTTCTCCTACATGTTTCACCAGCGGTGATGTTTAGTGTAGAATGTACTGCGAGGTATGCCAGGCTGAATGGTGTATAGGCCAATGAGTAGCTTACTAGTCAGTCTTTTATATACAGATGTAAATTATGTTGTTTGTCTTGGATAGAGTAGTTTTTGTGTGATCCTATACATTTGTAATGTTGCTTTTCCTGCTTTCAGGTTTTTGTCCAGGATTTTCAAAGGCCCTATTGCGAGTTAGTTATTCATCACAATTTAATTTCAAGCCATTTCGGCAGTTTTCTTTATTAGTGTTCTATTAGACCCTTCAGTATTAAACCCTGTTAGGTGGAGCTAACCAGATTTAAGTGGAAGGTAGTATCTTTGAGATACACCCGAGCAAGCTTTACCAAAATGCTCTGCCAGTTCTGCAGCACCACAACCACCTGTAGAGATGAAGCATGTTAACATCTCCAGCTCCTGGCAGCTGCCTGAAGGTGCCAGCAGGCATTTGGCACTTTTTTCCTGATAATGGTCTATCAGTCCTAGAGGAGGAGTATGAAATACTGCCTGAGCTTTGGATGGCCTTGTACTCAGTGGTGAGTTTTACATGACTAGAAGAAGATGAGGAAGGGAGAGGAAAGAAACTTTATAAAAGACACTTAGTATAAACAGCAGATCTAACACAGGCATGACCTAAAGGCTATCTTTTTGTATTATTTATGTAAATGCCTGGATTCTCTGCTAAATTAGAACTGCTCTCCTAATCAAAATAAGATCGCAAATGGGAACAAACTTGATAATAACAATAGATACTGTCAAAGTCTAGGAGCGACTTTTGGAAACTGCTGATTCCTTACTATTGGCTAGTTACAGAATCATAGAATGGTTTAGGTTGGAAAAGACCTTTAAGATCACCAAGTCCAACTGTTAACCTAACACTGCCAAGTCCACCACTAAACCATGTCCCTAAGCACCACACCTACACATCTTTTAAATACCTCCAGGGATGGTGACTCTACCACTTCCCTAGGCAGCCTGTGCCAATGCTTGACAACCCTTTCAGTGAAGGAATTTTTCCTAATAGCCAAACTAAACCTCCCTTGGCACCACTTGAGGCCATTTCCTTTTGTCTTATTACTTGTTCCTTAGGAGAAGAGACCTACCCCCACCTGCCTACAACCTCCTTTCAGGCAGTTGTAGAGAGCAATAAGGTCCCCCTGAGCCTCCCTTTCTCCAGACTAAACAACCCCAGTTCCCTCAGCCGCTCCTCATGAGACTTGTGCTCCAGACCCTTCAGCAGCCTCATTGCCCTTCTCTGGACACACTCCAGCACCTCAATGTCCTTCTTGTAGTGAGGGGCCCAAAACTGAACCCAGTATTCCAGGTGCGGCCTCACCAGTGCTGAGTACAGGGGGACAATCATGTCCGCAGTCCTGCTGGCCACACTGCTTCTGATACAAGCCAGGATGCTGTTGGCCGCCTTGGCCACCTGGGCACACTGCCACCTCATGTCCAGCCAGCTGTCAGCCAGCACTCCCAGATCCTTTTCGTCCAGGCAGCTTTCCAGCCGCTCTGCCCCAAGCCTGTAGCATTGTGTGGGGTTGTTGTGACCCAAGTGCAGGACCTGGCACTGAGCTTTGTTGTACCTCAGCCCATCGGTCCAGCCTGTCCACATCCCTCTGCAGAGCCTTCCTTCCCTCAAGCAGATCAACACTCCCACCCAACATGCTGTTGTCTGCAAACTTACTGAGGATGCACTCAATCCCCTCATCCAGATAATTGATAAAGATATTAAACAGAACTGGCCCCAATACTGAGCCCTGGGAAACACCGCTTCTGTCTGGCTGCCAACCGTATTTAACTCCATTCACCACCACTCTTTCAGCTCAGCCATCCAGCTACCTTTTAACACAGTGAAAAGTACACCTTTCCAAGCAATGAGCAGCCAGTTTCTCCAGGAGAATGCAGTGGAAAACAGTGTCCAAGGCTTTACTAAACTCTGGGTAGACAGCATGCACAGCCTTTCCCTCATCCATTAAGCAGGTCACTTGTAGATCAGATTTGTCAAGCAGGACCTGCCTTTCACAAATCAGTGCTGACTGGGCTTGATTACCTGGTTGTCCTGTACATGCTGCATGATGGCATTCAAGATGATCTGCTCCACAACCTTCCCAGGCACCAAGGTCAGGCTGACAGGCCTGTAGTTCCCTGGATCCTCATTCTGGCCCTTCTTGTAAATGGGTGTCACATTTGCTAACTTGCAACCAACCGGGACCTCCCCGGTTAGCCAGGACTGCTGATAAATGATGGAAAGTGGCTCAGTGAGCACTTCTGCCAGCTCCCTCAGTGCCCTGGGGTGGATCCCATCTGATCCCATAGACCTGTGTGTGTCTAAGCAGTGTTGCAGGTTGCTGACCAGCTTCCCTTGGATTATGGGGGTTTCATTTTACTCCCCGTACCTGTCTTCCAAATGAGGGGCTGGGGACCTGGCGAACAACTGATCTTACTATTGAAGACTGAGGCAAAGAAGGCATGAAGTACCTCAGTCTTTTCCTCATCCTTTGTCACTATGTTTTCCTCCAAAATTCAGCCTTCTGAAGAATGAGAGAGATGAAGAGCTGCATCTATTTTTTTTTTCTTATGTAGCAGAATTCTTCACCATTTTGGCCGTGTAAGTCCCATGGCTTGCTTGTCGGGCCAACCACTCTCACAGGATGGGATAAGCAGTGATGTTTAGGGAAATAAGTGGTGGATTCAGCTGGAAATTCTCATAGGCATAGAGAAATTTCTTTGACTGTTACCATTGCCTAACAAACCCCACAATCTTGCTTGTTATTTCTGAACTCTTGTATTTCCAAAATCTTCACTTGAAATACAGAAAATTCACAGGTAACTTTAATAGAAGTCAGTATAAACCATCAATATGTTAATAATTTTAATTACCCACTGATGAGCATCTTGCTCTGTTAGTGCAACACAAATTGAACATTCGGGAAGGTGAGAGGGCGCATGAAAATTGGAGAGAACAGATGACCAGAAGCATGAGAGTTTACAGTGAAAACAATGTGTCTCATGGTGTTAAATATCTGCTATTTTCTTTGTCACACTGATGAATTCCTAGTATTCTATTCCTCTTTTAGCCTTTGACTTCTGCAAATCTTTATGTACCCTCCTTTTCCCAAAACAGATTTACAGGAACCTTATACTTAGTTCGTGAAGTGTCTATAGGTATATTGCATAGGCTGTGTAATAGTACTATACGTCTATTGCCCTGACCACAGTCTCTAAGCACCTGTCAGTCTAATAGAGTGATCTTCATCTGAAACAAGGAAGTAAAGGAAAAAAAGTTCTGCTCAAGGTCACGCAGAGTACCAAGAACATGAAATTAGGGCTTCCGCTCTATTCAGTCCTTCCCCACTCCTCACGCCCCCACCCCCAGTAAAGAATAACAACTACTGAAGATAACAGAAAAAATATAATTGGAGTTATTTGGGGATTATGCCTCATGATGTTACAGAAGTTCTTTTGGAAATGCATCTTGCTTATGCTTTCATGGAAGGGTAGGTACATGTGCAAAGATAATTATGCTTGGATCAGCATATTTGCAGGTTAACGATCAACTGCTGATTATCTGCTGATTCTTGCAAAACAGAAAATCTGTTCTTATACAAACATTAATTATGGAATATCTGACAGAATCATTCCAAACTGGTTTAATTATACACAGCTTTTATACCCTGTTTAATTGCATTTTATGCTGAAGAAAGATCCAGGTCAGTCCTCTTACTAAAACTCTTCTTACATCATTACGTGTACTTTAGAGGTTAAACTGACTGGATTGTCCTAGATGCTTCACCATTGTGGTAGACAAATTTTCTGAGTAGCTACCCAACCTCTATTAATTACCATATTGGGGTGAGCCTCCTGTATCCATCAAATGGATTGAATCTATTACATCCAAAAAATTGGTGTGTGGCTTTGTTGATGGGGCCTCAACCATCCTGGTTTTATTAAGACCATTTTTATACCTAGGTTACAAGCTAGCAGTGCCATTATCTCTCCCCAAAATCCCTTGGCAGTTACTACCACCAGCAGCAGTAGAAATTACAGAGGGATTAATCTCCGGCTCCAGCTCCCGAAAGTTTTTCTCTGGAGTACAGAGCGATATGTTGAACTATGTTGAGCAGTGAAAGATTTAATGGGAAAAAAAGGCTTGAATGCCTGCTTGCATCAGAGTCCGCATCTGTCCCTTTCCAAATGTGTCAATACCATTTTCTGTCTGTGCAGGCCTGCTAGGCTGCTGAGATACACACGATGGCTTGGGATGTTTTGTTGCAGTAGTTGTTCTGAAAAGCCTGACCCTGCAGAAGGTTGGTTGGAGCAGTCGATTTTGGAAGAAAATGAGGAGATGGAGTAGAAGGAGGGAATTACAGATCTCTCGAGAGTCCCTTTCATTGCAAATCATTCTTCCAGCTGTGGGAGAGGGTCTGGCATGGTGAGCAGAGCAGGGGGAGACTGATCCTGTGGATGAGGACAAAGAACGACACTGGGCACAAAAGAGTGAGGGAGAGGAGAGGGGATGTGGTGACTTGGCAGGTCACTCCTGCGGCGCCCTGCTCTGCCTGATAAGGGTGGGTTTTACAGCGAGGATGCTGCTGCGGACACACCTCCGTGCACACTGCAGAGGCACCGGGGTTTGGGGAAGGAACGATAAGGAACACAATGAATAACTAACAAAGCTCATTTGATGAATGCAGTCATTTGCATTACAGTGCCAAATAGCTTTGCTCCTGGTGGCTGAGTGTCATACCCAGCTACAAATATTATTAGTATCATTTCAATGACATCAAAGGGTGACAGTAGGCTGTAGGGGAGGAGAGGTTGTTAGGAAGTTTCAAATTTTGCAGAAGAAAAGGAAGCCTGGAGAATAGTGAGCCGAACATTTCTCGCTTTTGTTTGCTTTAGGGAAGTTATGGCAGGATCGCTAAAACAGGCTTCTTTGAGTTTTGGTGAGTGGTACAAGTAAAGGAAAAACACAAGGCAGAACACTGACATCATGGTATACATCATGCCTTCTTGTTTGCATTTTGTGACTTTTTTCAAACACCAAAGAAAATGCATAGTAATCAGTGATAGCTTCTGTGCATAGGTAATGCAGCAGAGCAATCTTTGTGACATTCTTGAACACACAGTGGAAAATGTTAGCAGGAATCAGAGATTTCGTTGTGTCGATCTTTTGTTTTGTTTTCACTTCATTCACAATGTTTTCCAGTGAAATATAAACAGATGTGGTTTGTGCTGTGTTTTGTTCTTCGTGCCTCATTCCCCAGGAAAAAAAATACATTACTTTTAATGACAGCGAGATCATACAGGTAAAGCATATTTTAGTCTTTAGCCTAGCACCAGGGAAGAATGTAAAAATCCATGACCCAGAGACAACTACAGGCTCCAGCTTCAACTCAAGTTATGATCTACCACCAGATCCCTGACCTGTATCATCTGCTTTTGCAATGCAAAAAACCACAGAACATACAGGGCTTGTACAATATATATATGAATGTTAGCTGCAGCATTAGCATCTGTTTACAGTGCATGGTCTTGACCCTCAAACACAGAAGCCAAGAACACCTTTGATTTAATAAATAACCTTTGCCTTCTTAAATGTCCTTTTTTCTTCCTAGTGTTTATTTCCCTGGTCATTTTTTCATGGACATTAAGTGGCCTAAACTCATGCGTATTGCACTTTTATGTGTCTGTGGTTCATATATGTTTATATGCTCTGTGTTTCCACTAGCCAATAATGGCTAGTGGCAATATAGAAAAAGTATGTGCTAACTGTCAGAAGGTGGAAAGGTAGTAAATACTAGCAAAGTACCTGTGTAACTCTTGTAAGAGGGCTTTAATCTCTTCTTCTGTTTGGGGTGCTTCCTTGCTGGAATACTTCTAAGAAATTACAAAAAGAGTCAATGGAATTTTAAAGACAAAAAAACCACACTGGAAGAGAGCTAAAAAGTATTAAGAGCCTCAGGCCTAAAAAGTTTGGGTGTTTCATCATTCCTAAGAAAGCCAGTGATTATGGACAGTTCCCAGCAGCATGTAAGACAGGAACATGTTTGCACAGCCTGATGAAATGGCCAAGGTTTGCATTAGCAAGGGCTCCATCAGACTGTAGGCAACTTACAGCAATGACCAAGCCTTTGTCGTCTTGGGGATCAGCATAATTTTCTGATTCAGGTTTCACTGTTCTATGATCATGTTTTGTTATTGCTGCTATAGAAGTTAGTTAATAATTTTCTCCACTTCTCTTGCAGTTTTGAAATAAAGATACAGAAGAGCAAAGGTTTGGGGTTTTTGTTTGGTTTTGGTGAGGGTTTTTTGGGGGGCAGTGAGCCTGCAGGTTACGTTTTGTGTGTTCAGTTAATGTTTGTAAAATATGATCCAAATCCAAGCTAAATCAGTTTTGAAGTTTGGTAGGTATTTGGTCAGACTACAGAAATACTTGTAATTTCTGTAAATTCTGGGGGAAAAAATAAAAAGGAGGTCATTGCTGTAGAATTTCAGTAGCTTGTAAAGGAGATCAGAAGCCTCTGTAAGAAAGCAGAAGTGTTTTGTAATACTGTTATGTCTTCAGAGATTTGCAAGTACACCTTGCATATATTTTAATTCGAGTGGGTCTCCCAATCCCAGCTGGGAGCAGAGTAAGGAGCTAATAACAAAGCAACCAGAAAGACCTGAGCTATCCTAATCCTTTAAGGAACCTTTTGGCTTTGACATAGTTCAGCAAAAAGTTCATTCATTAGTAGGAAGCATTTTAGTTAAAAACCTGACTTCACAATTTCTGTTTCCAGAAGTAGTAAAAGGAACTTCTTAATTGACAAAACATTTTCCCTGCTGACATACTGACTTCACAATCCATCGTGGTGTCAGGCAGTTATTGGCTGGAGTCTGAGGACCCTGACTTCCAGTTGCCATTATTCATGTGAGCTGTGACATGCTGAATGCTTGCCTGCCTTTAAAAGTCTGTGGTGTGTGGAAATTTATTTCCAATTAAATAAATACAATTATGCATGATTCCTGAAAGTGTGTTCAGAGGTAGAAAGTTTACCCTCAAAGAGGAAAGAGTATTTATTTGAAGCATTAATGGCTAGATAGGATCAACTCATTTAGCTGAAGAGGCTTAACCTGCTGGTAAGCTGGCTGGGTAGGAAATCCCAGTTGTACAGCAGTTTGGTGCAAAGGGGCTGTGATTCCTGACAGGGCCTCCTGCTGTCTCCAAAATGTGAATATAACTACAACAACATAACAAAGCTGTGAAATTATATCTGAACAGCACGTCACTGCTTTCCTTCCGTTGCTGTAACTTACTCACTGGCTTTACTGGAACTCTCTTAGAGCTTAAAATGCTAAATGCATAGAGGCAGTTTTTCATTTGGGAGATTTGTTGAGCGATAACAAGTTTACAGGATTTTTCCAAATAAAACATCATTCTTACAGTTTTCCAAGGTCCTCTGCTACGGGAGGGTAATCCATTGTCACTACCTTCAGTTTCCATTCTCACCTCTGTGTGAATG
Source organism: Falco rusticolus (assembly GCF_015220075.1). Classification (NCBI taxonomy): domain Eukaryota; kingdom Metazoa; phylum Chordata; class Aves; order Falconiformes; family Falconidae; genus Falco; species Falco rusticolus. The sequence goes on along the minus strand of NC_051191.1, from coordinate 42,194,148 downwards.
TCCTTTTGTAGTTTAGTCTATTGCCGGTGTCAAACCAAAATTGAAACATTCTTGCTTATTAATATATTATGAATGCACTGCACTGCCAGCACAGCTTAATCTCTCACATTGACTCCTAGTCATCTTTCAGGAGTGTACAGAAAGCGAAAATGGGCCACTTGAAACATTTTAACCTGATTGGAAAAAATCTTTTTTTCTCCTTATCCCTGCAACGCTGCGGTTAAAATCGTGTAGACTGCTGAGCTGAATATGGAAGCACAAAGCGTTGTTCAGATGACCACCCATCACTTCGTGCTTATTGATAGACTTCAAAGGAGACTGTTGTGTGACTGACAGATGCAAAGCAGCACATGCTGTACTTTAAATTTGGCATTGTCAAAATAGTAAAGTACTCTTGGAGCAAGCCCATTATTGCTAAGGATATGCAGCATGGCTCAGAGTGTAAAACTTCATAATTTATGTGAGGGGAAAAACAGGGGAGGGAGAAAGAGAATAAATATGCATGTAACTGAGAATTATAGGGCTGAAGTAACACATAAGGGTTGGCATGAAAGTGATGCTCAAGAGGTTTGTTATCCTTAGGGACAGAAGTCTGCTTTTTAAGGGTGCAGATAGGAGTATCTTCTCCGAAGGGTGAGAAGATAACTGATGTGCGTAAACTGCAAGAATATAGGCTTGATCTTGAGTCCAAGAAAAACCTTACAAGAGTAAGGATGTCTTGGACTTGCTAGTTAAGCACCTGTTAGTAGCAGGTTTTGAGAACAGATTAAATAAACTCCTCGCAGGTAAATCCTTGAGACAGGGGTGGATTAGGCGATCCTCTGAGGTCTGTCTATTTTTCAGGGATTTTACGTTGTATGTGTGTGCGCTGTGCTGATGTGGATGTGTAAGGAAGGAGAAAAAGCAGAAATGAGGATTTTTACTTCATAGGGAAGGTGCAAAACATCCCTCTCTTCTCTGATGCCTTTCTGCAATTGCTTGTATTACAGGAGCAAAGGGGAAAGTGGACAGTTTATAAAATTTTAGTGAAAGCTCTATCTTGATTTGATACTCTGTGAAGCAATGTAGTGCAGTATAGCATCACTTGGAGGTAGAAAGGGAATTCGTAATTAGTAAATATATGGCTTTATTTATATTATTATGCTTATTCAACCTGAGCAGCAGATTCTTCTGATAGGGCAGAACTTTAGGACTTTGGCTTTTGTCTGACCAAACTGCTCATCCCCTAGAGCCAGTGATGGGCAGGGGTGACCAAGCCCCAGACAGTCCCCTCTGGTGGCTCACAGGAAGCCTATATCTCCTGTCTGGCTGCAGCCAGATGTGGCCGCAAGCTCCTTGGGCAGAGACCACTGCCCTGCCCTGGGTGTGTGGGTGCAGCGTGCTATGGCTGCCCTTCTCCCTGCTCACCCCGATGTCTGGGGCAGGGAGCAAACACGTTAGCATCTACATGACCTTACAGAAGACAACTCCCTATGTTTCCCATCTGAAACTTGGCTAAGGGCATCTGGCCCTAGGTTTCCTGTGTCAGGATGATCCTACTCATTGAACCATGAACAGCAGGTTGTTGAAAAGCCAGTTTGTCAGAAAAGAGGGATCTTGGTTAATCATTTTACAGTCATGGTGGTCTGTATTACCTTAGGGATAGCATCTATTAAAAAGTTAGCATGTGTAAGTAGGACTCGTCCTCCTGCAAGTGGACCATAACTATGAAGTTTCTGTGATCACTGTGCAGCTGTAAAATACTATTTTTATGTAGCAGCTGACTGAGACATCTCTTGCAACTGTTTTAAAAGAATGGGTCTTCTTTTTACAAAATATTTTATATATGGTCGTTTTTTCCCCACCTGTTGGCTATCATTTATTCCTTTGAACAAGTGAGTAAGTTAATGCTGCAGTTTGAAGGGAAGACAACGGTCTAATTGCTTGTCTTATTAGCCCACTGGAAATAATGGAAGTCTATAGCATTGAATTGCCATTTAGCTACCATAGCCCTGGGTGTACATAGAGCATGGCATAGCAGAGTTAAATCATTTATTAACTCCTTAACAACATATATTTAATCAGTTTTCTGGTGCTTCAGACCTTGTGATCAATAAATGCCGTTTACTTCCTTGCCCTTAATTAGTGTATATTTGTTGAGATGGGCTGATTTGTAAGCCACAAATGGTACATGGTAGTGAATTCTTTACATCATTAAATGGGACAGTTGTGAATTTTTGTTAGAGTACCCTTGTAAGAGAAAACAAAATGAATCTCACTGCTTGACATGAATCCAGTGACGGGGCTTTTTTTTGCTAAGCCACTAAGTGAATTATTAAGACTAAAACTTGCAAGGGAGGAATGTCTTGTAGTAAGGGAGGGTTCACAGGTATCATCGTAGTTTAGTTTCTCCATGTTTGTAAAAAAACCTGGTGTATTGGAGCAGCTATCTATTCATACAGAAGGCTCTGCACAGGTGTAGAGTTTCTTAAGGTAGTGCCCACGTTTGCATCAGAAGTGATGTCCACTGGGGTCTGAGCACTGGTTTCTTATTTGGATCAGACAAGAGCATTAGATAAAATCACACGTGAGCAGACGGATCTCTTACCAAGATCTAATTATGCAATTTTAGCAAATCTGAAACAGATGCCCTTCTGCTTTCCTATTGTTGAAGCCATTTGGTGCCACTCTAATATTACACTGACACCAGGCAGGAAGGCCCTTTGTACTCCCTGCTGAATCAGACGCCTTGGGTGCTAATTTAATAACTTCACAGTCCCAGGAACCAAAGGCAAGTTTGTAGCACACATGAGTGCACCTCTCCCTGTGAGGTGAGCTGGCTGCCATGAGGAAGAAGATGCATTTATGTCAGTGGTGTATGAGAGGGGAATTGACAAGCAGGAGCACCTTAATGGCTTCAAACTACCTGTTAATGATCATGGTGCTGGTGCCTGCCTGGCAGCCTCAGTCTCCAATTAAGCATCTGCCGGAGCTGGAAGCAGGGCTCTTAATTGGAAAGAAACAGATTCAAAGCAGGTTGCATTTTCTGCCAAGACAGATTTATCAGCGAAGCCATGCCTTAATCCATGGTATCTCCTTTCCCACCCCCAGCTGGCTTCTCTGTCCGTGTTCCCCACTGCTGCAGGCACAGCCCTAGAGCAGGGCAGGTAGCGGATGGGTGCTCAGCACCTCGGGGAGGTTTGGTTCTCCCCTAACCTTTTGCTGACCTGGGGCCCAGTGATAGATGCTGTCCTAATTGCTGACTTCTCCTCCCCCAGACCCTCCACGGCACGCATGCGCCCATTAAGATATATTGTCTAGTATACATTCAGGAGATCTGTTTGCAGCTATCTTTTACATAGAACTGATTGTTTAATTGCAGATTAAAGATTAATGCAAGTATAATGATTCCATGAGGACACTTCAGACAAAAGCATCCTGCATCAGGCAGCCTGCATCCATTTTTCAATTTGGCCATAAATTTGGCTGGGAATTAAATAGTAAGTAGCCGTGATTGCAACACTGGTCTCTGAAGGCACTCACGGGAATGAAAATAAATGAACAGGCTCTCACACAAAGCATGTTTCATTATGGTCATTAGTGGACAGATCCTCAGCAGGGACTGAAGGTGAAATTGTCTACAAGAAATGTTAGCACATGTGTGATGAAATTGAAATAGTAAGGATGTGAGTATGAAAATGTTCAGGTCACAGAGCCTACAGATGACAAACCTATTTTCTTACAGTTGTGGGTGTAAGCCACAGGAGGTGCAGCCATGGAGAGACCCCTGGTATGCATTCCAGCATAGCTGTATCTTATCTTTTGCAGAGTATTAGCATATTGGGGGAAGTGTTACAATGTCATGAATGCATTAATTGTGTGTGTTATTTATGTACCAGGAGTTACTACAATTCATTACCCTAGTGATTTTGATGAATTATTAAGGTTTTGCTTTCTGTTATGTTTTTCAGGTAAGGATCTTTTATTTTCTTTAAAATGCTCAGCTTGGTGGTAAGTTCTTTATTTCTCTTAATTTCTTTCCCTGGTGTGACATGCTGTGAATGGAACTATAGACTATCTAGGTTGGAGGGGACAGCTAGCAACCACTGGATCCAGCCCCCTCCCAAGTTGCTTAGGGCCTTCTTTCTCCAAGGGTGCAGACTGCACAGCCTCCCTGAAGAAACCTGTCCCACTGTCTCACCACCGTTATGGCAAAGTGTTTTTCTAGATGTCTTACTGGGATTTCTCTTGTTTTCACTTGTGTCCACTGGCTCCCATCCTGCTCCTGTGCATCGCTGGGAAGAGCCTGGCTCTGCCCTCTCTGTACCTCCCCACGAGGCTGTTGGTAGCATCAGTCAGGTCTCCCTGAGCCTTCTCAGTGCTGAAACCTGTCTTGTGAGATGGGTCTGAGTTTCAGGCTTCTGGGTGTAGAGTAAAGCATTGAAGTTACAAGTGATTTCAGCTCAGTTTGGTTAAAACGGCTTTCTGGGGGCTCCCCAATGGCTTGTGTAGCTCTTGGAAATCTTGGCAGCAGCCACTACTGAGTGATAAAACCTCCGTTTCTTTGGTGTAAATAGCCTTTTCAGTATCATTGATGATATTTTGAGACTAACTAGCAATCCTAAAGTTAAAATTGTTTTCTGAAAAAGCAATATATTATGATAAAATATATCCTTTTTTCCCCCAAGTAACTAAAGGAATCCACTTGGGATTTACTGAAATGTAACTAAAGGAATCCATTTGGGGATCACTGAAGTGTGTTTGGCTCAGCTTGCCAGACTTCCAGTGTAATTAGAATGAAAGTGGTGACATCTTTAAATATGTTCAAGTTTTGGGATTTTGTTTGTTTTCCATTAGTTGAAGAGCCAGGAGCATTTGTTTAAAAGCAAAGTCCAGTTTGCTACCGTGTTTAGCAGCCTTTATGACTTTTGTTGCACCCTTGAAGCTGTACTTATTTCTAGAACTCGTTTAAAGGGGCACTAATTATAGTCTCAAAAACAGAGATATGATTTAACATCAGTAGTAAGTTATAGACTGAGATGATGTCGTAAATATATGCTGATTAAGCACATTTCACAGTCTTATTGTCAGTCTGTGTTACTCCTTTGGGTTTATGTTTTTTCTGCTTGTTTTTTTGTTTATATACTGATATGCAAACTCTTCTAGGTGCAGACTGTTGGTTATGCATTCGTATGAAAACAGGACAGCAGTTTCCCAATAAATCCACATTTTATAGCTGTTAAGATGGTATTATAATTAATAACACTATTCTGCATTTCATTCTGAACATGTCAGTGGAAATCTACCTGCACATGCCTTTGTGTGTGTACAAGAAAGCAGATAATTCTGGGCAGTAGTGTCTGAGTGGCAATGCAAGCACTTATGTTTTGCCACATTCTCAGAGAACAGCATAAAAAGCAAGGTGGTTGTACCTGCCTACTGTTATCTTACTATCTGTAGCATCAAGAGAGAAGCATGCTTCATTCCTCCTTTAACTCATTTCACAGTTTTTGGTAGGGAGCTCCTCACTGAGCCCCTGCCTGCCTGCCCAGCATCATGCCTTGTTGGCAGACCTCCCACTCATCCTAGTCTTAGCAGACTGGTTTGTTCCTGCCAGCAGGATGCTCCACTGTACAAATCCTTCCATTTCAAGAGCCAAAATGGCCACTTAGCTCAAGCTGCATCTTCTTAACCAGCCCCCACAGACCAACCTAGATACAGAACTGACGATCATGAGTAGGGTAAGGCAAATAAACTAGTACTACCTGGTACTTCCCCCAAACCCTTCAAAGATCAGGCAAGGAGGAGTTTATCAGCAGAGAGGATGTCTGCCTCAGTGCTGGGGAAAGCTTCTGTTACGGTTTTACTTTGTCTGGTGAAGGCTTGATTTCAAGTCTTCTTGTATTTTGATATTCCCAGCAGCCTTGGTGTGGTCTTTTCATAGCACTGGCAGTTACAGTATTGACAGCTCCAGCTCTGAAGTCAGTGAGTCTGGCTCTTGCACATGCACTAGTGTAGAACAAGTAGTGAAACAGGCACACTTGTGGGGGACTACAGCAGACATATTGATTCTGAGTTTAAAAATGCTTTAAAGTCCAGGAGGAATTATGTTATTTCTGTAAGGATGAAGCCCTGAAGCATCTAGGAAGACTGCAAAATTAGAGCAATTTCTGTGATAGAGGTGTGTAGATACTGCTGTTCTGCTGTAAACCATAGAAGCCTCCATAATAATGCATGCAACAATAAGGACTCCATCTCTGTAGTGGAATCCACATTGACACTTGAAAACTCAGAGGTAGACTAAAGAGAAGGGTGTCTTACATTGAAGAGACTGGTATATGAATTCAAGGATTATGAAACACACTGAGCCTGCGTTACGCTCTCGAGAAACTAAAGAGTAAAATGCAAATAGAAATACTGTGATGAGTTTCTCAGCAGTCAACATTGTGCCCTAAAGAAAGAAGAGATTTGTGACTTCTGCTAGGTTTGGTTAATGCTGGTCTTCACAGAGTGAAACCTGTGGTGGTTTGGGTGGTTTGGGAGCGGGTAAGAATGACTGGTCCTTGTGAGTTCATGTCGAAGTTTATGTTTCATGTATTCACCAGCTCACACTCGGTCAACCAGATATAGAGACTTGTCTGTATAATTGGAAATTAGAAAGCCAGCTACTTGATCTGGAGCATTAGCCCTTTGTTTGATGCCCTACACATTCCCTTTTCTATATACACAACAGTTCTGGTAGAGCTTTAGGGACCATCAAAGTCTACCCCGAATTCAGTGGCTTATTGGGTGGTTAAAAGTTAGCTTACCCCTTAGTAGAGCAAAGTAAAGCAGCAGACAAATAAAAGTCTTCTCTAATACATGGAGAAGTAATGCCCTGTGGCATAAGGAATAGGTCCTAGATCCAGCAAACTACTTAGGATCTTGAGTATTTTTTAAACTCCGCATTTTCCCTTTCTTTAAGGAAGCTGTTGAACCAGAATCCAAGTGTTTTCCTTCTGGGGAAGGCAATAAGGAATCTGTTTGCTAAATAAGCTACAATGAAATGTAGGTAGTCTTTGTGGAATCAGAAGCAGATTAATGTCAAAATATAGCTCAGTAAAGCTATCGTTATTCAGGTACTGCATGATCTAATAAGACTTATTTATCATTCGCTTGTCTTTGCTGAATTAGAGCACTGTGATGTGTAATACTAGATAACATCACCGCATTTTTCAGGGATTCTGTGTAATCAAAGTTGCTGCAGTAAAATTCTTTAAAAGGAACAATAAGGCAATCTGTTACCATACACTAAAAATTTTTTATTATGAACTTCTTCAGAGACCTAAGTATTTTGTAGGATAAACTTATTAGCAGTCTCTGTTTTGGCAGCTGAGATAAAAATGCATGAGGTACTCTTTTTACTTCAATAGAGCACCAGCTGTTTGAATATATTGCCCTTTCAGTTTTTAGAAGGTAGGCTTACTATAAATAAGTTAGTGCCACGCTTCTGGTAGTGAATTCAGAAAAAGGAAGAGAGAAGGAGAAGATTATTCACCCTAGGCATGCTTTATTTGTCTGTGTGATTTATTATAAGGTTTTAACGATTCATAGTTGTTAGTAATCTGTTTGTAATTGGTCAATAATTCAAGTAGCATAGGGCACAGGCTGTTTCAGTAAGTGTCCGTGCCTTTACAACAACCACCTTGTATAGATGTGCAAATACAACTCTGATAAGGGCTGTTTGCATGGAAGTGTTAGTACTTCGTGTAGGGTGATGCTGCACTTAGCGATAGATAACTCTGGTGATGCATACACAGGGTTGTTCGAGCTGTGAGCAGGCAGAGGAAGGCATCTGTCTTGTTGCATACAGAACGTGAGGCTCGCTGAACTAGTTTCAGAAATATCAGTACTCTTTTCCATCCTGTTGTTTCTTCAAGAAGCTGGTTTGAATACCCAGGGTGAGCCTTCTATTATTAGGAGGGTATTTCTTTTGTAGTGAGCCAACAGTAAGATTTTATAGAGAGCACCATCAATCATAGTCCAGCGTTGCTTCAAGATAATTTACTTAGGATGGATTATTAAAGAAAGATTAAGGATGTGTTAAAATAGTTTATTTTATATTAATAGCACACCTGAAAGATGTGTGGTCATTCCAAGGTGCTCCCATAGGCTATTTATATAAAACAAATGAACTCTGTGCAGTACATCTTTACGATCGAACATCTGGAGATATGGAGGGAGTTCCTTGGGCAAGAGACAGCATATTAGCTGGGGAGAAGGAGACTGGGTTAGAATACAAAGGTGCATAAAAGGAAATAAGAAAAAGCTGTGAAACAGAAACAGCTGCAGTTATTCTGATTCTTGGAATCGGTATGTGGGAGGGGAAATCTTCATTAAGGTAACTGAGAAGAGAAATTGTATTTTGCAGCAGGAGACACAACGTTAGCAGTTCTGCTCTGGGTGGGCTATGCTGGGTGGGAGAGAGCGAGAAATGTGTAGCCAAACAACATACTTGCTTTGGCCGTTGATCAAATCTTTCCAAGCAAGTTGATCTCTCAGCAGCAGACTTTGTGGTCTGCAGGAACCTAAGGAAATACTTGCTTTTCCATTGGTGGTATTAAGAATATATTGGTGGGTGAGGAGCCATGGAATAGATAGGAGTAGCTAAAAGATTAGCTGTCCTAGGAGACCTTGCCAGGGTATCAATATGTAGACTTTTAAATGGGATAGTTTTCACTGTCTAGAAAGTGCTTTAGCAGTGTTTTATCTCCCAAGTGTCTGTCTTTACTGCTCTAAATCAATTCCTCGGGGTGCAGGGAAGGAGGACATGACTCCAGTCTGGAATCGGTGCTGTTCAGGGGCTGCGCAGGCAAACTCCCTCTGCACACACAAGTTGCCTGTGACCCCTCAGTCCCGTAAATTCCCCTGGTGGTGCATGCAGTCTCAGACGGAGACCAGGAAAACAGGTTAGCCACTCCAGGAACACCTCTGTGAGACTTCTGGCAGTTTTTAATTCATCATGTGCTGCATGTAATCAAAACAGAAATTGCTCAAATGCTGAAAGATTGGTACCTGATGAAGTTGTGACAGGAAATATTTCTAGCTCTGATCTGCTGTTTGCAACGTGTGAGGGAGAGAAATCTGTTCTTGTGGGGTCTTTTATTCACTCTGCTTTCAAGAGCTGGAACAATCTGTCTCAGTGCTTATTTAATTAATGTGATGTCAACAGCGATAATGTGTTAAATAATCTAGAATGAGTTGTAAACAAAGCAGGGTTTGAATCTTCCAGATATACCACAACCAAAATTAATTGGCCAACCTCAGGGGAAATTGTACTGCTGAACCTTCTTCTTGGGCTTTGTTTCCTTTTTTTATGAACAATGAATTAGTTCCAGTTTTGAGGCTTCCTAAAATATTACCACTTTAGCTGTCTCACTTTGAGAAACAGCTCACGCTCTCTCTCAAAGAAGAAAAAGGGGAAAAAAGAAAAGAAAAAACAAAAGCCCCATGGCTATTAGAGGCATAAAGCCAGATCCTGAGCTCAGTATCCATCTGAAGTAAGGCAGGGAGCAATCCTGTGTGAACAGTGATGGTATTCAAACTAAGCCATTAAAACAGTGGAAGGTGATCTAAATTAGCAAACGACTGCACCTAGTTAGCAAAATGTGAGTGAAAGTAAGACTACCTGAAAACTTGTGGTGGGTGGCTTGTTAGTGAAGCTATTTTTATTTTATTACATTCTTGCTGGATTTTTCCTATTGTATGTTTTCCTCTCGATGGAGGCCAGTGCCCAGTTACCCGTAGGTGAAAGAGTAGCTCATTGTGGTCAGCAGCAAAGCTATCAAGAAATGAATAAAGCTTGAATGGGATTCATCTGCCCTATTTTAGCCATGTGCCTGGACTTGGGAAAAACAGGGTAAGAAACAGGCACCATCGGAGAGCAGCTGGTCTCCTCCTTAGAGCTAAAATGGCCCAGATGCAGTGGCTTGCAGCTTGCCTCTTCCCCGCTTTGACTTCAGAGGAAGCCTGCTACTAGTAGATAAACAGCTTCAGATATCTAAAAGGCAGGTGAGGTGGATGCTGTCTCATGTTTGTAAGGTAGTATAAGCCTGCAGTAGAGCAAGCGTGCCAGTCCTCCCAGGCAGGATGGACACAGTGGCCTGAGGGAGCCTCCTTCCCCTCCATGCCTCTCCTATGCTTATTGATTTGACCTAAACCCTGCTATTGCCTTAATTATGAGCACTAAGACCTGGCCTTATGTTGAAATGTTCATCTGCTATTCTGCCTTCATGGGCACGTTCAGCCTCTGTTTATTCTGTTGTGTTTCTGTTTTGCTGCTCTGAAGCAACTGCAGAGAAGAAAGAAGAGAGAATGGGAAAATTTCTGTTGTGTTTACATTAATCTGGGGATTTATCCATTCTGAATGTCATTGGAGCAAAAGAATGATCTTACCTCTTAGAACTCTTGAAGTCTTCAGAGAAAGAAAGAAGACACCCTTTGTTTTTAATTGTTTTATTTTATTTTAAATGAACAGTGACTTTTACTGTGGAACAGTAGGTAAATCCATAAGATTAGTCCAAAAGGTGAGCCAGACCTCAAACAAATGACATATTAAAGCCCCCTGTGGGTTGTTGTTGTTGTGGGGGGTGGGGGTGTGTGTGCGTGTTCAGAATCCTGCTGTGCCTCAAGCTTGCAGAAGAGTGCAGAAACCCTAACACCTCACTTTCTTAGATAACAATGGAGGCAACAAAACGCTTTTGCTTTTTCTTTTGAGAGTTTAGGTGCATGCAATACATAGAACTGATGTATGAAGTGCTGTTCCTTTGTAAAAATACTGAGAATATTAAAATACTCCCATTATCAATGCTTAGCCTCAAGCTTCCTTTAATGATCCTACCACATCTTGTAAGAACTAGAGCTAAAGTGAGTATCTGACTTCAGAAGGTAGCTACACAGTAACAGTTAATGGTTCTTGTCAAAGTCCTGTGCTATCAGTATCCATGAATTACAAGATCTAACCACTAGCCCTTTTAATCTCCACTAAAGGTTTTTGGGGTCCTTATTAAAGCATCAGTCTGTGGCTCTGATGTGTCCCCTCAAAAGAAAAAATAAACAACTAATCAAGTAGACAGTGTTCTTTGTGTTTTAATTCAAAGGCTGCTGTTGTACATATATTGCATTTATATGCTAATGTAAGTTCATCAGACATTTAAACGTGTATTCTTTTCATCTATATTTTGTGTCCTCTTTATTATGTCAGTCTGCTGTTGAACTTTCCCTCGTTCTCCATTCAGAGAAAGTGGCTAATACTGTCAGCTAAGCAGATGAAAGAGTTATGGAGATAGGAGTTGGATCCTGCTGTTCTTGTTTTATTCACCAATAAAACTTGTGCGACTTTAAAATAAAAATAAAAGTAAAATAACAATGATGTGAGCAGCAAAAAGAGCTTCTAAGTGGTCTGTAACAAGAATGAACAAGCTTTGCCTTTCTCTGCAGGGTTTCTTTTTTAATGTACTGTACCCGATCCTGGTGCCTTAACTAATTTAGAGAATAACAATAGATGTGCTTGAAACTTGTGAGAGTTGAAGAGTTGAGGTGCATTTAGTCCTGGATGTGGTTTGAAGAAGCAAGGCTAGCAGTTTGTTTACCCTTGCTGGCCATTGCTCTGCCTCATGAGTAGCTTGTAGTTTTTCTGTGATGTATTCTTTTCCTTCATTTTAGCTTGTGGTCCTGCCATTTTCCATCTAAATGTTACCATCTAAACCAGTTCACACCAGCCAACCTTCAGGCTTACAACACTGAGCTGTGGGAAACTATGTGATTCAATGCAACATAGCAGCAAGGCCATTGCCACCAGAACAGGAGGTGGCACGGACTGAAAGAAGATCTTCCTCTAACATGCAGTGTGCCCTGTATTTTGAGTATTACTGTGTCTTGATCAAAGCCCTGTCATGGCAGGTTTGAAGTTTGGGATATTTTGCATGGTTTTCCCAAAGTGTGACTTGCTCTTAAAAAAAGATGCAGCAAATCCTTTGTCTGTTCTCCTTGAATGAAAAATGGATTCACTATAGCCCTGAGAGGGTTCAGGTAGAATCAAGTAGAAATGTCCTTCCCCAGTGCACAACCGTCATGAAGTCACAGCAGATGCTCTTGTTTTAATCTCTTTCCCTTTCTTTTCACCCTCATCCTTCTCCAGCAACATGATGGTACTTCTAGCCTCAACTCACATGGCTGCATCTACTGGTGATTAATTCTGGAAGCTTTCAAGGCCTGGGTTCATATCTCATTATTTTTTATATTTTTTAAAGAGCAGCAAAAGCTTGATTATGTCTAGTAGTCTCAATAGTGAGCTTCTGTCTGTGGCAGAGGGCATTTGGGTGCTTCCACGTGCAAGACTTCTGTATAATAGCTGGTGCTAAAAAGCTAACACTGCCTGAATAGAAAGTCTGTGGATGGTTTGACCTTCAAATATATCCTAAAAACCTAAATTCCTCATGCTCATAAGTTCAGGAAGCTTAGTTCAATGCTAAATCCAGAAGATCCAAAGCACCTGCTTGTCCAATTTATCTGAGTAGTACCTTCCTAAACTGATGGGGAATTTCTCAGAATTGGGCTTTCATGTGTGATTTACAGTCCTTGTCATATACCGATGGAAAAAATGCATTGATACACCAGAATGGAAAAGGTGAGTCATTTCTTAATAAGTAAAAGATGGAAACTTTTGCATGGATAAGTGCAGATGAAAACATTTCACCCTTCAATTCCTGAAATAATTTTATCATGCTAATTAAAGGATTAATTATCTCTGTATACTTCACTCAAGTCTTGCAGGTTTTTTTCCCTATTCTTAATTGGTGATGTGGTTTGACATTACCTTGTGCCAATGTAGTCAATAATATTTTAGAATTCGTAAAATCCAGCTTTAATTGGTATTGTTCTGTAATAGCAACAGATTGAATTTGATTTTCTTTCTCTTTTTTCTTATTTCCTTTTCACAGAAACTCCACTTGTGGAGTCTTAGAGAAACGATATCTAATGTTTTGATCCATTTTAATGATGGATCCAATCTCCATTAATCAATAAGAAACATTTACTGTGGTAACTTACTCTACGAATGAAATAAAATCTGTTGTATAACTGGACGTGCTAAACAGGAGATTCTGCCTCAGAGGCACACCAATGTCACTCATACCCCAAATCATTAACTAGATAGAGATGTTTAGGCATGTTGTATTATTTTCTCATAGTCTACACCTGACTAAGGTAACCCTTCACTGTTCCAACCTGGTGACTCCTTGTTCTTTCTTTCTGGGTTCTTACCCCTTGCTTACACCACCTCTTGCTCTACATGTGGTAACTACCCTTTTGTTAGCCTTTGTATAATTAATACAGCTCAGTTTAATTCAGAGCAACTGCTGCAGTCCTCGTTTCATTTAAAGTTGCTGTGTCTTTTTTGGATGAGAAGAAAGGCTTGCCTAGATAAATTCCATGTATATCCCCAGCTCTCTTGGGCTGTCATTCAGTGAGGCAGTGAATGCAGCCCTATGGTTCATAAATACAAGAGAGCAAGTTCTGTGACTGCATTGCTGTTATCATTGATTGGGTTAAAAATTCATCTTCTAGTTTTGCTGAGAAAATGTTGATTGGCTAGTTTCCTACCCAGCGGGCTTATGCTTAATACCAAATCAGATATCATCTGTCTGCACTATTCTAACTTTATGCTGGTTCAACAGTTGTCTGTTCTCCCACAGTGTCATGTCATTGGCATTGTACCATAAACTTGCTATCATGCACTCTGGCAATACATCAGAAATGTGATTATAATGAAGGGTGATACAACAGTATATATATTTAGGATCAGCAAATTGTGGAACTGCTGCATGACCTTTTCTTATACAAGATACGTTATCATGTTCTATGTATTACTCTGATGTCTTTAGATAATAGTAGCAATAACACCATGACTAATTTTGTGTTGTGTGTCACCAAAAGAGAGAAAAGCTCTGTTATTAGATCATTTGTTGAAAACAATGGAGATGAAAACAAGTCCAGCTCTGTCTCTTACAGTGGAAATGAGACATGTTCTGTATTCTGATGTTTTCAAAGTCACCTGTTTTGTTTTGGTTTTTTAATGTGCAGTTGCTCTGATACCTTCTTAAAGCAGATCCTGAAGGTATGCATTAGCACTAGGGCATATGAAGCAGCATTTTGATCGTATTTGGTCATCAATCAGATTGCCATTTTTACTGTTTTGATGCACTTTTATTTCCACTAAGTTTGAGCTACAGAATCTACTCAGAGGAGAACAGATGAATGATTTCTACTGCAATAATGCCTGTGAAAGCAAGAACGATCCAAACTTTTTAATGGTTCCATTTATTAAGTATACCTCTTTCCAATCTCCTTCCCCATGAAATATGCAGCAATTGTGTAAAAGGCAAAACTCAAGGACATACCTAGTAAGTGTAACAGATATGAAGATTTCTACCATGTCAGGATGTGGAATATGAAATGTTATTGATACCATGCATAGGTGACCATACAGCCTCATCTATCTTTGTTGCTTTTCTTACATGCAGAGTTGTTGATCAATACAGCTAGTTTTGACTACTTTAAAATATCATCTTTATCTTCTGATCAGTGCTGCCTTAGGTATTACACCTTGGTAGCAAGTGGCTTGCTGTATAAGATTCACAAGTGGAGATGGGGACTTCTGTATCTCAAATTCTGTGGTTCCAGTTTGATTGACTATCCTCCAACATCTTTCTTCGCTACAAAGTAGTTTCTGGTCTTTTACTGTTCATAAAACAAACTGCCTGAGTAAGGCTAACACATAACAGGCTACATCTTCTAAAAAGAGGGATGGTCGGAAAATACTAGGAAAGGCTGTTGTCACGATATGGCCTATAATACAGATTGTTGACCTGTTTTTTTCTGTGTGTTCTTGGTGCACATAATGGACGTATGTATTTGTGTCTTTATTCCAAAGGTGCCCACTATCATATAACTGGACAACATCTTGAAAAATGGTGATGATGTGTTGGGCAGTGGAAAGGATGCTAAACAAAGTGCAACTAGCAACAGCGAGATCAAACAGAATGGAGTATGTGTCTGAATACTGAGAATGGTTTGCTATCAGGGAATGCTAGTTATGGGGTAAATTTGCAGAGTAAACCCCTTCATAATTAGTTTGAAGAATCCTGTTCCAGAGACATTTTTGCATTGGCAAGAACAAAGTTGTTGGGCTGGCTGAGTATGATTGGGACCTGTTTGCTATGGAGAGAGGCCTAATTGTAACTCTGGAAGGCAGTGAGAGAGTTTGATAGTTAAATGCATTTCCAACTTTTCCTGAAAAGAGAACATCATTTAAATGCTATATCTTTGCCAGACAAGTTACAGCTGAGACATAAAGAAGCCTTCAGAGCCATGTCCATCTCTTTGACTAGAGTGCTTAAGTTTTTTGGTGTCCTGTTGAAAGAGTGGGCAATGAAAATGAGGTCCTTGGGAAAGGCTTCCAGAAATCTGTCTCCTGCCAACTTACAACTTTAAACCCATGCAACATACTGAAGAAGACAGTACTTGCATGGGTATCAGGAAGAGCACGTTTTGAGTCCTAGGTATGAAAAGGAGATAATATACTTGCAACAGATGCACAGCAAGTAGAAGAGAAGACAGCAACAGAGAACTGCAGCATTAGGTTTTCCTACAAGAAAAGCACTTAAAGCTACTCTTCCCTTTAGCGTTAGAGAAACTACGCATATCGGCTGTGCTTGCATGTGTTTAAAGAAAACCAAGGATCTACATTTACTGTAGTTCAATCATAATGACCAGAGGTTGCAATGTGTCTATACGTATAATATATATTATAAATGAATCACCATTTCCGTTTCAACACTAATTCCCAGTAAGCTGGTATTCATCAATATACGTTTGCTAGCAGATCAATATCTAATCTGTTTGCCAATTTAATTGTATCAGGAGAGTGCATCACACTGATAATTTTCTAGTCAGTCTCTTGTGTTAACTAAAAAAAAGGTAGGAAAGTATTTTTACTGTTACAAGTGAATGAAATATTTCAATGCAGATAGAATGCTCTGCGTTCTGGTCTACCTAAACAAACAGAGAGTCAAAGCTGTTATTTATATTATAAAATTAGATATTTTAGGACTAGAAGATGCATCATATTAGATTAATGTAGCTGTTTTATTTAAATGTGCATCTACCCAGTAAAGGAGTGGAGATAATTCAGCACGGGACCACATGAAAAACATGTTACAGCAGCACAACTGGGAATTCGTGTCATATAAATGAAAGGAAGTCTGTAGTAGAAAAGATGCCGTAGCAGCTCTTGGCTTTCACTGTGTGAGTAGATGGATGAGTGTTTTTGTGACTTCTGAAGCTGGAAGGTTTATGCTGGAAGGTTTATGGGAGTGTTTTCATCTGGTTGCATGGATCAAATCCAGCATTTGGCCACAGTGGCTACAGCTGGAGATCTGCCAGGTACTATACTCTACTATTTAGAAACAAAGTGAAAAAGCCTTTTCTTTAGATTCTCTGTGCAACTGACGTTTTTAAAAGATGATCTGTAGAATTCTCTGAGCTTCTGGGAGGGTATGTGGGAGTGAATTGCCAAAAGTAGCTGGCCTCACATGCTCGCTTTTAACAGCATTGCTGATAGCAGGCTACCTAGATGGAGGTGGTTGGTCTGAGCCAGTGAGGCATTTCTTGCATTCCCTCTATGGTTCACTGGAAAAGTCAGGCTCGTTCAAACCTACTGTCACTTCGGATTATTTTGTCTCTTTTGGAGACACTTTGGGGCAAGCAAGGCACTTTGGGGCATCTTTTTTTCAGAAATTGTTGTTATGATATGACATTTAAAGCTGATTTCAAAATAGTCTTACATATTTAAAAGGTAAACAACCTGCTTTCTGAAGGTTGGGATTGCAATGATCCCTTTTCTGCATGGATCTTCTGTACGTATGACACTGAAAATTATATATTCTGTTTCACAGAATTACTGTATTTATTACCAGAGGAAAATAGATAATTAATTACAGCCAAAGGCTGTTTTGATTAAATATACAATTAATTAGCTATGCTAAGCCCATCCCAAAGCTCCCAATATTTTCAGCTGGATGGTTTTTCTAGTACTTTTAATTAAAATTGTTCTAAAAAGTCACAAGTTAGCTGCATGTGCACTTAAACTGAAGTTAGCTCTTCAGTGTTTTGCCGATTTCTGTATGCCAGCTAATTAATCTGCAGTGATTAAATGTACATAAAATCATCTGAAATACAAGGTAATTTGTGCAGATATGGAACAGCAGAGAGCTTTTAGTAGTCCTTGGCATAATTGTTTTATCTTTGGAAAATAATTTTGAAAGGCCGCAGATGATATTTTTTTTTATTAAACAAATGTGGAAAACAGTGCACCAACCAGACACAGTAAAGAAAGCAGGAGCAGAGACTTACTTACAGGGATGGAGGTGTTTCCTTTTCCGTGTGCAGCTTGTCTTTGTTTCTGGAGGTGCAGGCTCCTTGTCATCTGTCCTGAAAGTTTGGGAATCTCACTTAAATTCCTCTGTGCTGTCTAGTGCATCCCACTCCTCTTTTGATGAACTGACTGTTGTGTGGCTAGAAGGTGGCTTACAGCTATGTTTTCCTTCATGATTTATGAATGAAGTTAGGGTTGAGTTTTCCAATGGGACCAAGAAAGCGAAGAGCTCCTACAGAAACCCACCAGTTTTGTTTTCCTGTGTGCCATCAGTACTCTTGATATCTCTCTTTCTCATTACTGCTGAGCTATATTCAGCAGAGATCTCTGAGAAATTAGTTTATAGATAATGAAACTTCCCTTAAAGGGGACAGGTGTTTGTCTTTTGGAGCCCAAATACTTGGGGTTTTTGGCAGCTCAATGCATGTGTGTGGGCATGCATGGGGGTATCATACCCTTTGTGTCACACTAGTCAAAAAATAAAGAAATAAAGACTGGGGCTGGGTCAGGAGTGTGTTGTCAGTGGCTGGAGCACATGTCATTCCAGAGACTGGAAAGGCAGCCCTACAGGTCACAGCAATAAGCAAGGAGGGAATTAGAGCATGCATGTCCAAGTGCACTTTGCTCAGGGGGGTGCCCCGTCTGGTGTCCCTCACCAGCCACTTCTACATTTGTCATTTTGCTCTAGTGGCAGTACACTAGCTTATGGCCCTGTGGTTAGAAGTAAGTCCCATAAAAGTTTGAGCCCTGCAGACTGTGAAGGGCCTTAGATTGAGATCATCTGTTTCCTGGTGGACACTCCAGCTGTGGGGCTTTCATTTTTTCAGACCCGTGAACCTCAAGTGATGTTATTTGCCACAAGGTCTGTAATCACACAGTAACATTCTGTTGCTTTCTTGCTTTCTTTAAATTCTCATGTGGGTTTTTTTTTTGTATTTGTTTTCTGCGTGGTTCCCCATGAATAAAAGGGGCAAAGTTACAAGTGATTTTTTAATTGTAAAAATATTTTACAATTCTCTCTTGCAGAGAGAAACTGCAAGGGAGAAAGGTAGAGGCAGCATGGAAAGAAATTTGATTTTGTAGCTGAAGGTAGAGACAAGCAGTGTAAAGAAAATCTCCAGTGTCTTCTGATGGAACTTCAGTTTACAATTACACCATTCTGGAAAATTCTGCTCTTATTCTGTCTTTTTCCTCCTCCTCCTGAAGGGTGCAAAATTCTTCCTGGACAACTTCAAAGAAGTTGCTGCAGGGTGAGGAATATAAGATCCAAGATAAGGAAGAGCTGTGCATCATAATAAAATGATGCATACTGTTCCCAGAAGTACTGCCTTACCTGTCCTTAAGCTTCATACCTTTTTGCTCTTTTTTTACCCATTGTTAATTCCTTTGCCAAAAAGAGAGACGCCTTTGTTTGGAGTAATATTAGTATTCAGAAATCTCATCCTAAATATGCCAGAGAAGTAGCAAGTTGATGTTTGAGTTCCTAGCTGTATGCTGGATCATCCCTCTCATGTCTCTGCATAGGTATTTTATTGTAGCACAGTCTGTGTCCTAACCTCCTGTTTTTAATGTATATGAGCTGCTAGATTTTAGTGGTGCATTAGCTTAATTTGTCCTTGGCAAATACAATGTTCCGGTTCTGCACATCTTGGTCTATAAACATCTTTCTACTTCAGGCAACAATATTCTGGCCTCCTGTCAAATATGCCTCTAACATTTTTTGCAAAACTTTCCTTTTTTTTAATTAAAATTAATTTTACATGTCACGAGCCTTGTTTTACGTGTGTGTTCCAGGGGGCTAGTTAGTGTATACAACAACATATATTCTAGCTTTTTCTATTTATCCCAAGGACTTCTCCAGTCCATTCTTTTGACATAGGGAATTTCTGAATGTGTCAAATGTCCTGTGAATGGTGTTTTAAAAGCCTTTCTTATGCTGCCTGACAAAGAACAGACTCCAAGCATAAACAGGCGTATGCTACATGACACAAGTTAAAAGCAAACCAATGTAGTAGTGTCCTGACCCAGCTGTGTCCATGTGCTACAGCGTGCAAGTCAAGTGTGCAGAGCCTCCAGTTTGGTGCTTAAATCTGCCTGTATGTGCTGTGTTTCTGAAGCCAAGAGTGAGAAACTGGAGGGCAGAGCCATTTCTGGTGCCAGCAGTGTGCCAGCCTGCTGCAGAGGAAATATGCCAGCGGCAGAACTGGACAGAGCTGTGTGAAATACTCCCAGCTGGGAGTTGTTTGTAGCCGTCATATTTTCCAGGAGCTGTACCTGCAAGCCATTTACATTTGTGTCTGCCAGCTGGTGTCCAAACCTTAAATGGGGTCCTTCAGATACCAGATAGATTGGAAATGCAGATACTGTGGCTCAAGAACTGTCCTATTCCTGCTAACACTGTTCTGTGATTCCCCTCTTGGTAACACATCCAATACCAGTCTTCAACACTGGTGATATTTGGAGAACAAGTGTCAAACGTCAGTCATAACTTTTGCCTGTTATTGCTTTGTGCTGTTGTTGCAGCTTTTATCCAACGTCGACATCTGTCCTTATTACAATTTACTTTGCCAGTGTGCTCTTTCTTGAGGTTCAGAAGTACTTTGCAAGCATGAACTCAGCCACACAGTGTTTCTGAGGTGTTGCGCAACAAGAGTGCATCATGTTTGGAGATGGTGCTCTGCATATATGAAATAGATAATATGATAGAAATAAAAATAAAATAAATAGAAACCCATGGTTTATTATTTCAGTCAGAGTAGAACTCTACTGCTTTATCTTCAGCATATCAGCAGGCAGGGAAAAACTCAAAATATAGTCAAGTTAAATGTGCAAAGATGACAGGGCCAAGCCAGTGATAAAGGCAGACCTTGCACATTCTCAGTCCTGTGCTGTCCATTTCACAGCTCTGCTTCCATTTTTTGTAACATAACTTTTAAATAAGAAACCACTCACTGTCTGAGTGCAAGAGCTGGCACAGTATGTTTCTTCATCATAGCTGTTCTGGGCTTCAGGATAAGTACCTTACACCTTTACAGCCTCTTTCAAACCCAGCTCATTACGATCTTTTGCGTAAATCCTTCTAAATTCACAGATAGTTGACAAGACGGGCTCTGAGGGGCTTAGAGCCAACTATGTTAGTGAAGCTGCTTTAGGAAGTCCAAGTGCTGAGAGGCCTAATATATTATGGGAGAAAAATAAATGATTGCCCATGCACAGCAACAGCTATACTAAATGAATTACCTCAGTTGTTTTCTATCTTATTTTTTCACGAAATACCCAAAGGCAATAATCCACTTTCTGGATTAACAGTCGGTAAAATATTACTGTAAAAAAATAAAACCGTCTTTGAACTAACTTAGAGCAACACAGAAGGCATCAAGAAGCAGTGGAGTCTCTGCTGTGTTGTACTTGTGTAACTTGAAATGGTGCGTAGTGAACACTTTTTTTTGCTTTTATAAGACACAGGAAGAACAATTTCTGTCCAAGACTGTAAATCAGACCTCATCCCAGGAAATTTGTTTACAACAACCTTGAATACTGCTATCTATTAATAGAGGTGTTCTTCCTGCGTTACCAAAAACCATAATAAAATATATTTATAATCATATTTAGTTATTTTAAAAATCTATTCTCTTCCTATCTTCACCCATTTTATTTTAATATCTGATTTTTTGTCTCTAAATTCTCCAACTCTGAAGTTATGATATTTGGTATAGATATCCATATCCAAAAGGATATTCAAACATCATTCAAGGTGCTGAAATTTATAACCAACTCATTTCTCTAGACTCCTTGTTGTCATTGGAGAAAGCTGGCCATTTTCAGAGGGTGATTCAACTGAGAGCTAGTTTTCATCTCTGACTTGCCCTCTCCTCCCATCCCTTGTCTTTGACTATAGAAGGAGAACAGCTGGTTAAATCAGGTGTCTACAGTTGGTGACTGAGAATCTTCTCCTATGCTGTATATTTAAAACTAAGAGATTTTTTCCTGCATAAATTATGTGAGTAAATATACTTGTGCAGTAGCTCAAGACCTGTATATTTTGGCTTGGGTGAGTATTTGCAGCTCTGCACCTAAATAATCCGACTTACCCTCTGTGTGTGGAAAATCCATATTTCTGTATCACTCTAGGGTATTTTTTTCCCATCTCCTCAGTTTTTCTGTCTTCCAGCATTTGCAAAGAGGCAGGTGTACCACTGCTTCCCTTTTCCTCTAGACACCTGTTTTGGATTTAACTGCGAGTGGATGAGATTGGTGTCCCAGACAGAAAGTCCACACAGCAGTTGGCTGGGCAATCAGTTTGTCTGGTTGCTCTGTAATTTGGTCTAGGCAACACCACCTAAGTGTGTCTAAGCCTGAAGGCTGGACTTCCCTAAAGCTTGCAAAAACTGCTGTTAGGTTTAGTGGAACTGGTAACTTTCACCCATTGACCAGCAACTGGTCCATGTCTTCAGATGGACATCCAGAAAGTTAATGGGCAGAATAAGTAACCATGGCTTTTATGTGAAAGTTAGATGATACAAGGGGAATACAGATTTTTCTTCAGCTTGTGTCAGATTTTATTGTAGAATCTGGTGAGCTGCTGAAGCATGTTACTGGTAATATTATAGGTGAAACTGAGATGGGGGTTTGCTTCTTATTTGCATGCTGCCAATGTTATGTGATACCAAAGGATGTCCAAAGTGTAGTCCTTGTTGATTTTGTTATGGTGAAGCACAAGTCTCTCTGTTTCTAAGGTTGAACACAGTTAAATGGGAAACTCAAGGAGTCTGAAAGTCAGTCTAAATGTTCCCTATAGCTGGTGTGCCTCACAGAAGATCATTTGAGGGTTAGCATCCCAAATTTGAGGTCATTTGAGGCTTCTAAAGTGCATTCCCCCTTAAAACTGAAAGGTCACATGACATTTTTTCTGTGTTGAGGAATCAGAGCTCAGTTTTGATTGTGTTGTGTATGCTTCACCCGCTCAGCGCCCCATCTTACGTAGGACGTATACTACTTGGTGGCAAAACTGAAAACAGCATAAATAGTTGTTCTTGCAGTATAAACATGAGCTTAATGTAGGTCTGTATCAGAGAAGGTTAACTGTAAATGTGAGGTGTTCAGTAATAAAGAGCTATTGCTGTCTTCCTCGTCAACCTGAAGACCTGGTTGGCTCTATTGTGTGCCACCTGTGCCTTGTGTCTAGGCACCTGCATGTAATACAACCTATGGAGAATAGTAAATAGTAATTGTATCACAGTCCGCCCCTTTTGAAGATTTTCTTCCTTTTGGAGAGGTACAATCTGCATCAAGCAGAAAAATTGTAAAACCTCTCAGAAGCATTTGCACAGGTATGTATTTGGAGTGGAGAGGGAAAGCACCTGAAGAGTGAAGGGGTAGGAGAGGGGATTTGAGTGGAGTATGGGCAACCGTAACATTTTAATAAAGATGATTTCTAAAGCGGGGTTTTTCAGCAATCCAGTTTTTAGCACAGCCCCCTGAAGTAGGCATAACTGTGAGGCAAGGGACAGTAGTGTTGAAAAAAGTAGTAGCCAGGATGAATACAGAGATTTATTAAACTAGTTTAGCATGCCAGAGATGGTAGAATAAAATTAAATGGTGTACCTATGCTTGGGATCACTGTGGGATTTGCTACCCTTCAAGTTCAGCATACATAGTGTGGAAGGTGTTAAGAAAAGGGTGATTATACACAGGAAGCAAAGAGTAAATGGGATATATTGAATCACAGGCTAAGCAAGGGTAGATGGTTACAAAGCCAGGCTAACATGATAGACTTTCTGATTAGCAAATGCCTTATCTTGACAAAGACTATGTGGTACGTACTCTTTATCTGGACTTCAGATAAATAAAAATACTTGTATTATAAGGGAAAATACTAGCCAAAGTGGAACAGAAGCAAGTAGATAAGCAGTCTTAAGGAGTACATGGAGTTGACTCTAAAGGAGTATCTATCTATGTTTAGTGTTAAAAAGGAATGTGAAAGGCTGCAAGAGAGGTTACTGCTGAGCTCCAGTATGGTTTGTCTTTGCAGTGATCTTGTTTAATACTTTTATTAGTGACCTTTGCAGAAATATCAGTAAACTTCACCTGCCAATTCCTAATGACATGTCTAATGTCTTCTAAAATACCAACGGCTTCAGCAGGACTGGGAGGTTTACCTGGGAACCCAGGGGGCGGGGGTGTGTGGGGGCGGAGGGAGGGCTAAATATTAAGGCAAGAGGATGGAGGGGAAAAAAGAGCCATAGTGAGCCCTTGTTTAGGAAAGTGCAGTAATCAGAATTTAATAGTAAGAGAGCCAGACATTGAAACAAGACCTGTTATTTCTCTCATTTGTTCCGCTACTGGGACATTTCCAAATATAGCTGTTGTATCCATTTGACTGGGATGGAGGGAGCATTTCAGAAGAGTAGCTTTCTCTGCCCACACTAGCTCCTTAACTCCAGCCCTATTCAATAGCTAGTTAGATGATATTTAATTACTTCAAATTATAGCTTCTGAAAGCAGTGTATAATTTCTTGCATTCCAAAATGTCCAGTAACCTGATGGAAAGACTACCTTGCAGAGTGAAAGGCATGATTTCATATGCAGTTTTGCGGAGTTCGGCTTTCCCAGTTTCTAGGAAAATGACTTACTAATTAGGCTACTGTTCCAATATGCAGCTGCGACTACCCCCAATCCTGTCTTCATATTTTGAGTGAAATTCTTGTGTTCCATTGGTTTCCTTACTTTTAAAAAAGTCTGGCTGACTATCCTGGGCCTGGAGTGAAAGGGAAGACCTGGTGGGGAGAAGGGGCTCCTTAACTGCAAGGCTTTGATGGCAGCTCGAGAAGTGCCTTCTGCATTTGCTTGCAGCCTGTTGTTCACGATGGCTCTCTGCTTGGCCCCACAGACCATGTGCATCTCCTGCCTGACAACCTCTGAGGTGCTCTGTGACTCCTTCTGCCCAAAAACCATGAGGTGAAATGAGGATAATGAATCCATTTTGGTACTCATGCACCTCATCTGCTGATCATGCATGAGGATGTCAGATGAGACAGCACTGACCTCTCTGAGATCACAATATCACAAGCTGCTTCAAGTAATCCCTCTCTCGCTCGATAGAGCTGTGCGACGTACTGGATGTGATGGCTTGCCTGCAGCTTGTTTCCGCTGACTGCAGCCAGCATCAAGGGGAAACTGGAGATTAAGATTGCACGGCTGGGTACCTGACCTCGCCATCTCTGGGTTTTCCTAAGGCTGAGTTTTGGAGGGGGAGGTGGGGAGAATAATGCATGTTCTGAATATGCGTAAGATAGCACTGGCTTCCTTAACTGTGTTTTAGTGAGACTTCTGCGCTGACAACTGAGTGTGATGGTATTTCCATTTGGTATTAATGAAAGCACTTGAGGCCAGCGTGCAAATTCTTCCCCACAAAAATCTTCTCTGAGAATCTCCATTAAAAACAAATTCTTCTCATATATATGTAAATACTGAATTTTCACAGAATGTGAAATCTGCAGTCCCTTTTCTCAGATGTTTTGCTTGTTGTCTAACAGAATACCAGTAATTTACTGTGTAGCAATCACACAGAAACAAACCCATGAATATTAACTTGGTGGATTTATTTTTAAATTGTCTGCCTGAAAAGCTACCTGTGCCATTCCTGGCTGGAACCACACATTTCCCATCTCTTGTACAAAGAGTAATCAAAGGATTTTCTTTATCCTGAGATCTTGAAGGCAGACCTGAAACACAGCAGAGAAAATTGTTTATGCTTGGAACAAAGAACAGTGCTATGAGAGTTGGAGACCTGTGGCCGGGTGGTTCACTCTCAGATGTAGAAGCTGGCCAAATTTCCCTGGTGGCCTGGCCTTTCTGCCACGGTTCCATGTCAGCGACTGAGCCCAACAAGTGTCAGGATGAATTTAAACAGCAGAATTGATTGCCAGGAATGATTTATGCCTGTCTGCCTCTCTTTGGGTGGGGAAGGTTTGTTTAAATTTTGCTCTGCCATTGTGAACTGGTTTCAGACGTTTCTCAATTTATTGGAAGTCTCTGCTTTTCAGCTGCAGTTCTTTTCACCAATAACTTTATGCTATGATATTTTACTTGACTAGCTTGTAAAACCAGCTTACCGTGACAGTTTAAAGGAACCTGGCTTTCTTAAAGAATATATCCATCAGCAATAACATGAAAGCTACTCTCAAGTCCTACATGATGTGGATTTTTAGACAGTAGCATATTCAATTTTAAGGGAAAAAATACGCTTTTCTCCAACTGAGCCTTTCTAAAACGTAACCTTTCCAAAAATGAGAATAAACTTGAATCTAGGTACATCTGAACTGTAAGAACATCTAGAATTAGGACTTGGTTGAAATTTGCACTTTGCTACAATATATCCATCCAGTTGCAAGCCTGTTCTGCTCCTCCCTGCCTGCCTCCTCTTCTATTTAAAGTACAGATAAAAATTTTACAAGCTCTGATGTTGCAATATCATACTTTGGTTTCTGTAATTATAGAATAGAATATTTTAGAATAGAGTATTTTAGAATGGAATATTTTAGAAAAGAATAGCATAAAGTTGAATATTTACAGTGGCAAGGGACATGCAATGATCATGTAGTCCAGCTGCCTAAAAGGCTGACCAAAAGTTAAAGCACGCTGTTATGAGCATTGTCCAAATGCCTCTTAACCACTGACAGGTTTGGGGCATTGACCACCTCTCTAGGAAGCCTGTTCCAGTGCTTGACCACCCTCTCAGTAGAGAAATGCTTCCTAATGTCCAGTCTAAGTCTCCCCTGCTGCAACTCTGCACCATTCCCATCTATCCTATCACTGGATACCAGGGAGAGGAGATCAGCACCTCCCTCTCCACATCCCCTCCTCAGGAAGCTGTAGAGAGCAGTGAGGTCACCCCTTAGTCTCCTCTTCTTCAAACTAGACAAACCCAGAGTCCTCAGCTGCTCCACATAGGACATGCCTTCCAGCCCTTTCACCAGCTTTGTTGCCCTCCTCTGGATGCATTCAGAGACCTTCACAGCCTTCTTAAATTCTGGGGACCAGAACTGCACATAATACTCAAGGCAAGGCTACACCAACACTGAACGCAGTGGGATAATTTTTCTTTTGACTGGTCAGTTATGCTGTGTTCGCTGTGCTCCAAGATGTGGTTTGTCCTCTTGGCTGCCAGGGCACACAGCTGACTCATACTGAGTCTGCTGTCAACCAGCATCCCCAGATCCCGCTCTGCAGAGCTGCCCACTGGCCACATCCTCTCCCAATTTATATTTGTGCCCAGCGTAGTAATTTTATGTTTTTCCACAGTTTCTTGCCTCCCACTGAAGAAGGTTGCAGAAGTCAGTGTAAATAAACACTATAAGGCAGAAGTCATGGTAAGATGGCAAATACGGCATTTTAAAATCTGCCAGTGAGATTTAATTAAGAAGTTCAGTTGAGAAGCATTACCTTCCAGTGTTGTTGATTTTGGTGAAATGACTTCATTTGTTCAGGAGCTTGTTTTTACAAACACTATGTTTTTAAAGCTTATTAAAAGCATTTCTAGACAGCCCGCTGTTACTCAATCATTCTTTATAAGCACATATAGAATTTATATCTCCTTTTATAAAATAATCCCGTGTATATAATCTGTATATCACCAGCAGGAATTCATGTGCACCTAACACTTCTCTTTTAATATGTAAAGTAAAAAATAAAGTGCATTATTTCTTCTTTCACTGATATCTACCTTCTGCTTTTATGAAATATCATATTAATTAAAAAAAGAAAAACTCATTTAAAAGCACTTTATTCCTGAGAAAAAACAAAGATGATATCACCCTTGTCCTGTTATCCCACAGTGTACCATGGTTAAAGTATTTTCATTGTCTAGACCATAAACTTTATTTTCAAGCATGTCTATTTTAATTCATGTCCCCATATAATTCGCTGTCTAAATTCTCAGCACAGATGTATAATCATTATTTTTACTGCATCAATATCTAGAAGGCTCTGTGGTGCTCGATACTGTATAACCAAAAAACCACGGTCCTTGCACCTAGGCAGTTTTTTATAAATACGTAAGTATAGGAGGTATAAAGTGTGGATTGCAGTATTTTTTTCAGTGTTTTAATTGAATTGTTCATGCTGCTTTTGCATAAGGTTATCAAAAGCCTGTCAGATAATCTCATTACATATTAAAGGATAATTCTGTTGCTCGGAACAGAGTGAGTTATTCTGTGGCTGATGTTAAAAGGTCTTTTCTGCTCTGTATGCTAAACCGCACCATCTGATGTCAGCACATGGCAACTGAAAGCAGCGAGACCTGCCCACATGTATCCAAAGGCCAGGTTTTTGTCTGAATAGTTAACACAGAGATTCTTCAAAATTTCCTCGAGGATCTGTGATATTTTTAGTATTGCAAGGCAATGGTACAGATCTGATTCATTCAGCATATTCAGTTGCCAGTGGACTGCACAGCCTTGGCTACCAGCCGTGTGTAAGCTCCCTGCTGTTCTTTTCAGCCATTTGGTCCTTAGCAGCCTTGCCATGCCTTGGAGGGCTGGAACAGCAGCTCTGACAGGGTCTGGCCATACATACAGAAATGCCTGGGAAAAGGAAACTGGTGAGCATCGTGTGAATTTCTGTGGTAATTGTCGTTTACTGATTTTTTGACAGTTGCAGAAACAAGCCAGTTACTTCATTCTTCCCTGAAGCCAGTATGAGGGGCTTCACCTGTAGACTTCATGCAGGGGAAGGTTCCCTTTGCACGTGTGACATGCTAAAGCCGTACAGGAGTGTCTGCTGATGCTGACACTGCAGAGACCAAACCCAATAAGATAAAAGTCAAAGGAGCAAGAGAAGGCTAAAGGGGGGGAAGCCAAAGAGGCAAATGGAATAAAACAGAGGAAGGAAGTGGTGGCGGAAGGCAGAGATACGGAGAGAGGAAGGAGAGAGACATTCCAGAAGGAAGAACAGACATGGAAACACTGTGACATAAATAGCAGCTGTAATTGATTTTCAGCCAGGAAGGAGCTGCAGCTCTTACTGCTGAAGACATGTACACCGCCATGGTGCTGTATAAATAAGATAGAATTAAGCTGGCCATAGTGTTCACATCCCTTAACATTTTTCCTGCTAGGAATGAATGCGGCAATTGAACTTCAGAAATTAAAAACTTAAAATACTTCTATGTCAGTGCAGTAAGCCACCACTCAGTAGAAAATAAAGTAATCCTACGTGACTAAGTAGACTTTAAAGGAGGATCAAAGTAGGAGAGAGAGAAGCAAAAGGGAAGAAACAGACACAAAGATGTTTCGTAAGATCCCTTTTCCATGCATCTACATGTAGTTTCTTTTGTGTTCATTTTGTGTAACTAAATGTGTATAAGCATGCTATCGTAAATATTACCTGCTGTCTTGATGTTCAAATAGAAATTGTTGCTAAGCTTTCCTAAAAGATACAGGGAACTTTCTGGTGCAAAAGCATCTGATGGACTTTTGAATGGCAGGTAAGGCCTCTTTGCTGACTTCATTTTATCAAATGAGTGGTTCCTCTGAGTTCATGTTTTCTTCTTTGAAAAAGAGATCAGGGAAATTGCCATATGCCATGTTCCAGAATCAGGATGAAGTTAAACTTCATTGTAATCTGTTGCTGTGTCAGCCCCCATGGTTGAGTGAATCTAAATACATGTGAGTTTGTCAAAAGTATTTTTTAAATGTGTAGTCCTTTGAAAAGTTGGAAGGAATTTTTTCATGTGCTATTAAGCCAAAAATAATTGCCAGTATGCTGTTTCTGGAGTACAGCCATGAAAATCAATGGAGAACAACAGTGTCAAATTGGTGTTAAGGCAGCATGAGAGAAGAATGGAAAAATAATGAAAGGGACCCTCCAAGTTTTATTTCAGGAGATAAGATGCCTTTTGTATTCCTTCAAGATGAAAATTAAAACAGATACACAGTAAAAAATAAATGTTGAAGTAGAGTCTGTTGTACGTTCATTAAAGAAAAGCAAGCGCAGGTGCTTTTAGGGAGCACTCTAACCTTAGCACTTGATGTCGTTGGCACCCCAGCAGGACACCGGGTTCAGCTAGATGTGTGGCAGCAACCAGGAACTGGCCAGGGTTTCAGCTGAGGCTGGGACCAGGCTCAGGGCTCTGATATTGGGTTTAGCATTGCTGCTGTTTTGCAGTGTGAAATGCTGGCACATGGAGCACCCTCTTGGCCAAGGCAAAACTACTTACCAGAGAGGCTGGAGGCAGTGTGCTGTCAGCTGCTCTTCTCTGGAGCTCTGTAAGAGCCAGCCCAGTGCACTGGTGCTTACTGGTGAACATGTTGGCAGAAACGTGCTGTCTTGCTGGCGCAAAGATTGCTGTGCACAGGGGAAGCAGGCTCCTGGTGCTGGCACTGCAGTCAGGGGCAAGGCGGTGAGACCTGGCCAGCTGCCTGCACTGCCACAACTGTCTGTTCTGCTTCTGCACAGCTGGAGCAGGCAGGGGTTAGTCCTCAACTCTGGGAGAGCTCTAGCTCTTGCTGTGCTACTTTAAATTGAATTTAAAAATAAAAAATAAAATCTGCCTTGTGCTTAACTGCATGCCTTAAATGGAGAATTTTAATAATGTGCCAACAGCAGCAGTTTAGAGTATCTTACTGAGGAAAAGGTCACTGTGCCCATAAGTTATCCTAGCATTTGATCAGTGGACTCTTTTCCAAAGACTTTAAGTCTCATTATTCACTGCTTATAAAGTCACTTGAGATATAAAAAGTCTTTTTATAGTAATGAAAGGACTCCCACAATTAGCCAGAAGGCAGCCATCTATCTTTTTAAACTACTCGGATTAGAGGAGACCAGGAGTTTCAGGCGTATGTACGTGGATGAATTGTTATGACAGTGATAAGTGTAACATTCATGTGGTGGTGCCGGCTGTAAGTGACTTCATGGAGGGCTGGGTGGCTGGTTTTTTTTTCAGAAGTGAAAGAGAGAATTTTTTTGCTAGTGAAATGTAGAATATGATTCCCTAAAAAGGAGAAAAGTGACTACACATTATTTACAGGGTCCTGAAATCTGCCATTCAGCATCCATTTTTCTTTGGGAACTGCAGATGATGAAAGAATGTCATTAATTTCATGTCCTAAAACTTTAATGGCAAGTAGAGAAAAATACATACCCTGGTAGAGAAATTGGAGAGAGAGCTCGTGGTAGAGCAGAAATACCATGAAGTTCAGGGAAGAATACAGCATTCAGTGCGGGGGCTTAGAGATAAAAATTATGTGTTCTGAGCACACACATTGGCCTTTGATTGTACTTTTCCCCACCATCAAAGGGTTGCTGTATGTGGTAGATCTTATGAGAGATTTATATAATGTCCTATCCACAAATACAAAAAGTTTGCAATGATTAATATAATAAATGATGGTGTAATTCTATAAAAAATTAACATATTTTATGCATGCCACTTCTAGTTTAGTCTTTATTGCCCTCAGACAGAATCCTAATATCATCAGAAAAACTGTTTGTCAATATTAAAAGCAATTTACATAGTAAATACACTCCAGCCTTGTTACATCACCATCTGGGTTGACTGAGCACTCGTGTTGGTACCAGGAGGTGCTGGTGAAGGCAAACCTCACGAGTTTTCAGCCTGTCCAGCTGTCACCATGGGAGGGTGACAAGTGCCAGCATTTCCACCCTGTGGGAAGGAAACAGGTTCAGTGAGAGAGCAGCAGGAGGTCTTTGTGGAGAAGGGCTCAATAATGGAAAGTTGGAAGGTGCTGGAATGGGCAGGTGTGAGAGAAAGAAGACCCCAGGGGAGCAAAGAAGGGTCTGCACTGAAAGAAAAAAGCAGAGTGAGAAGAGCAGACAGCCGAAGAGGAGACATGAGAGGCAGCAGAGCAAGAGAGAGGAGAATGAGGCTGGGAATACCAGCTGGAAGAGGATGCAAGAAAGATGGCCGTAGCAACTAGTAACAAGTCTTCTGGGCAGATTGAAGGAGTCAGAAAAGGAGAATAACAGCTGCTTGCAAGTGCATGTCTACCAGCACTTGTCTCTGGACAGCTCACTATGAAACTAACGCAGTAATTCTTACATTTAATTTGGTGTTTTCATTCTATTCACAAACCAAGAGAACTGAAGATAACACAAACCAAAAGAAATGCAGATAAGAGTATGTTCTCTCTTTCAAAACTCAAGTGAATCTTTTCTGAGCTGTTGCTGTGCTTTCTGAATTGTGCTTTCGAAGCTGAGCTTTGAGTTGTTCTGATGTTGTTGAACATCAGTACTAAAGGTCTTGAAAGGATCTTTGTGAGATGTGTGTTGCTCTAACACACAGTGAGGAGGTGGAGCGAGTGTTCTCCAGTTATGCAGACTGCCAAGCTTCATGTTATGAAGTGCAGGAATTCAGGTCACATTTTGGCCACAGGTTAAAACTGCTAACTCAGTAGTGCTTTTAAACTTGTTGGAGTGGGCGTAGTTATCCTGGAGGAGTGAATTGTAGCACCCAAGTGTTTTTCTGAAATATGTCCCAAGGTGAGGGCACAGATCCACAAAGAGACTTTAGGCATGGAAATATCAGGTGTCTCCCAGGGTGGACTTTTCCATACACTGTCAGAGGAGACTGAAAAATCAAAGGCATTTGTGGTTAATGATGGTTGTGCCTAACCTAGCCAGCTGGAATCAGGCTATAGATGTGCATCTAAAACACCACACTTTTCCTATACTCAACACCTTAAATGCTATTAGGCAATCAATAGATTTTAGATTTGAAACCCCAAACTTCCTCTTAAAGGTCTTCAGTGATTTCTTTGCTTACAATGGACTTGACTTTTCTTTCAAAACATGTAGCATAGTTCTGCACACAAAGTCT
This sequence comes from Falco rusticolus, assembly GCF_015220075.1. Taxonomy (NCBI): domain Eukaryota; kingdom Metazoa; phylum Chordata; class Aves; order Falconiformes; family Falconidae; genus Falco; species Falco rusticolus. Next base: position 42,161,860 of record NC_051191.1, on the reverse strand, counting down.
TGGGAGACAGTTCTTATAGTAGTGGTTTTGTTTTAGTATAGGGATGACTGGGTAGAGAAGACAAAATCATGAAGGAAAAAGTGCTAAACTAGAGTTTGTATTTGTTGGAGAACCCAAGTTGCACAAGCACTTCTGTACTAGTTACCTTGCTCACTACTTTGCTGTAATTTACTGCAGTTGTGATGAGAACTATTTCTCCATTCCCTGTACGTCTACTTAGGGCACTTTTTCCAATCCAGTTTAAAAATCTTTTGAATTCCCTGTGATGCCTTGTTAGAAAATACTTCCAGGCAGTGTCCAGCTCTTTTCTGGGGTCTTTTGGGGTTGTGTCATGTCCTTCATAGAGAAGAGCTGCAGCTGTCAGACCTGCCCACAGATGCACTGATTGTGGTGGACAACTCTGACAAAATGAAGCATCGTCTTGAGGTCAGCTGAAAGAAGGGTGCTTTTTTCTGACAGCTGCTGTTTAGATAATCAAAATTGCCGAGAAGTCACTGTGTTGTCTCCCTCTGGAAGGAAGCTTTACAGAGTGGAAATAGGTATATTTCTATGTTTTCCCACCTTTTGTAGCATTTATTTTGTCTTGCTTAGATTAAGGCTTAATCATAGGCTTTTCAGCCCCAGTAGATTTCTGCTAAATACTGGGAAATACAAGTGATGCTGGTTATGCACGGGAAGATGCACAGAAGGCATTGCTTAAGTCTGTTCAGTATTATTGAAACAGCTACACAAACTATCAAACAAGACAAACCCCAGCTCTACAGGTAATGGAGGTGTAATTCTCATTACAAGCCTGTGGTTCAGCTTGAGGGAAGCAGACAGAGCCTTTGTGTTCGGTGGTTTATGTAGCTTTTAGGAGAGATGACAAGATTCCATGGTCAGGGCAAGAAAGGCTCAAATGGGAACAAGCATTGCTTAACTCATCTGGCTAAGGAAGATGAAATATCGTTAACCAGCATAACAAAAGTCATCCCTTTACTGAACCTGCACACACCCTGGCTGAGATAGTGATATCGGGTAATGGCTGAATTTGCTAGCTTTCAGATTAACTTGATGAAGGAATGCAGCTTAGTACTGAACTGTAACCTAAAAGGTAAGCATGTTGGATGCCCTTTCTGTAGATGAGCTATCACATCTGTGTTGACAGAAGAGCTGTGCTGTCCTCTCCAGCACACGTGTCACTGGTAGCTCACATGTCCTGTGCCCCACTATCCTGCCTGGAAAGCCTTACAGCTGGTGGCCCTCAGCAGTGGAAGTTTTCTAGAGTCTGTATGTGCCAAAAGCTGTAAGTCTGGGAAGAAGGTGGTAAGTTTTTGTTATTTTTCTGTGGCTTGCCGTTAGGGAGGGATCAAATTCCTGACTTAAAGAAAGACTGGTCACGCTAAGGGACGGTGTTTGATCCTTTGTCCCAGTTTGCCATCTAAGGATGCACCCAGGGTGTGGTAGCCTGAATGTGCTTGGGGTGAGGAATTGGAGGTGAAGAGACTACTGTGACAAGAGCAGATTTAGCACCTGTCAGGTCAGAGGCATCTTCTGTATGGGTGTTGAAATCTCCTAGGACGGTGAGCCTTGTGTGAACTCTATCATCATGTCAGACAGCATATCTGTCATTTTGCTGGGAAACCCTTGTGTCTGGACATCTCTGCTCTAGCAGAACACTCCAGTTATTCTTCCCGTTGCCTTTACTGATTAAATGGAGAGTCTCCAAGGATTTTACATCAGCAGAGCTGATCTTAAATTTCAACTTGCATATGCCAGGTATTTGCTGAGGATGGGAGGTTGCCTCATGAGCTGCTAATGTGACACCTTTTATGACGGTTGCGTTCACATGACAACACATCTTTTTTTCCTTTTTTTCCCTTTTCCCTTTTCCTGCTTTTCCCTTTTCTCTCAATATGGAGGAAGTAAAGATTACAGGAAACATACCAGCATTTCTGGCCCTCTTGATGATAAAATTGTGGCCAGCGTTAAAAGAAATTACCAAGAGCAGAAAAGTGTCCGAAGACAAGGCTATTTCATTTCTCAGTCTGATTTTTCTTTTTTTTTCTTTTTTTTTTTAAGAGCTCAAAGTGTGAGGATAATGTAGCCACTATTTTCCTACATCATTTTTTTATAGTCACTGTTTTGTTTTATACTCCTGTCCCTCCTTCCTTCTCTGCTGTCACCTCTGTGTGAGTGGGAATAAGACTATATACAGTGGGTCTGGCATTAGAAGTGGCAGTTGGCCAATGTCAGTTGATTTGTGCATGAAAGACAAAGCCTGTTTGCTTGTTTATTTTCTCACACTGATGGAGTTTTGCATGTAGCTGGATTTAGAGCAAGAATCCAAAGGGGGTGGCCAGGATCCAGGCAGTGGCCACCAGTCACTCTGGGGGAGACGTTGACAAGTGGCCCAGACTTTGCAGTGTGTCCTAAAGCAGGGGAACAGTGTTCATTAAACACAAGCTTAATCAAACAGGGCAGGAGGGTGGTTTACATGAGAAAAGATATATTCTTTACTTAACATTCACAACTTGCTTGTGGATTAATTAGCCCATCTGCTACAACAAATGTATTCCCATGTCTTTGTGTTGACTGTTAAAAGTGACTGATTTCTCTACCCACTTAAAATAGTACCCTGGATTCCACTGAAAGTAACCTTTCTGAGGCAAGGAATTTATTTAATCATCCACTAAGAACCTGTAAGTGGCTTGCTGTAAATAAGTGCTCAGCTGTCTACGGCTCCCAGGGTAACTATATGTGAGCGTTAAGTTTGGGGATAATGCAGGAGGCAGAAAACCCTTAAAGAAGCTATGTGAAGAGAGCTTCCAGCCCCATCTGTAGTATTGGCTTTAAGTTTTAAAATAAATTCTTCTTTCGCAGCCCCAAGTGGGCAGGACAGCTGCCAGCATAGAGTAATTCAGCTATAGATTTTCTTCTGAGAAAGGCAGTATTCATAAATTAGGTGACCTTTATGCAGCTCAACAAAGTGTGTTGATGATCTTCAAGTGACAATTTAAACAAGTACTGGGTGTCCGAAGTGCTTGTATTTCATCAGAAACCAACATAAAGGATGGAATGTTTTTAAAGTGTTTAAATTAAATAGTTATTTAAATGAAAATAGAGGTCAGCCATAGGTTCCCAGGATAAATTAAAATGTGTATCTTTTGTGTTTTTTCACACCCACATGATTTTAAAATATTATTATTCTTTAGAAATAAAATTTGCATGTAAATGGCATTGTTGTGAATTTTTGCCTATTTCCTCAAAGTGATAAGTATTGACTGATGTGAATAAACAGAGCTTCTGGTTTTCCAAAAAAATCTAATAATATGTTTTGTATGCTATCCAAATATCTTTTTGCTTTGCTGATGCAGATCTGTGATAAAATGGTTAGCTTACGCCAAAAGCTGTGTGGTTCAGCTGGGATACAGAAGGATTGCATGTTTTATACTTTAATAGGGGGGGAAATTGATACAGAGCTATGTGATATTTGTTCCCAAGCATTTGCTTTTGGGAGAAACACCATACAGTTATACGAAACGTAAAAAGTTTTAAAAGGGTTTTGGGAGGCAGGAGAGTAATTTTTCTGTTCCGAGGGCTTTAGGAATGAGAGTTACTCAGAGGGCCTGTAGGACACTCTTGTTACAAACCCTGCAGAAACTGTGGAATATTGTTTCCATGATAGGGTCTGAGTTAGAAGCAATAATGAAGTGGAGCCTGCAACTGAAGAGTGACTAGAAGACCCAGGCTCAAAGCTTTATCTCTAATTGCCTCTGTTTGATGGGGCTGAGTCTGAACATCCTGGCAGTGTAACTCGTGCTATTGGAGAGGATTTGCAGAAGCTTGCTCCTTAGGGAAATTTTTTTTTTCTTGTAACATAACTTGTTCTTTGACTGTTCTGGCCCTTCCTCTGATATACCATTGGTATTTTTCCATGTAACTTAAACTAACATAACCTAAGGTTGTAAACTGATGGATGATAATGTAAGCAAAAAAATCCTAACCTTTTTGGATTCGATCATCAGAGAAGCCATACAGATGCATTAAACTCAGATGACCAAGCTAATTGCTCTTCATATTACTTGATCACAGTCTAGGCTGCAGTGGTATGCTACTTCTGGGGATCCCAGGCATTCAGCACAGGGAAGTTTGAGTTTTTTTATGTATAGAAATCTGTTCAAATGACTTCTAGCCTTCACATCACCATGTAGCATCAGCGTTAACTAGAAACATCAACTGACCTTTGCATTGGTGTGTTTATTTTGTGTGTCCTCGTGAGTAACGTGGCTATGAAACACTGCTGCTTTGGAAGTTGTGTCAGAGGAAAGCTTGTTCTACCTTGTACTCGAGCATGTACTCTGGAAATGTATTGAGTTGATATATACATGTAATTAATGGTCAAAAGTATCATAGCCATCCACATAAATAGGACTGTGGTTACATGTTTTGCCTCAAATGTGACATTTTTAATTGCAAATGCTTCTCCTGACAAGCTTAAAAATATTACTGAAGGCTGCTAAACGGCTCTTTTGAGTTTGCTGGTATTGTTATTGTTCATGTATTTCCTTTTTTTACAAGAAAGTTGCAGGAATTTCTTGAATGAAAGAGTGATGTGACAAAGAATCTTTGGTTTCAAACAGTACTTTCAGGCATTGGGGAAAAGTCCGTTGTGAGGTCTGTCCCATTTCTGGGGAGGGTTTAGACTTTGTTTGTTAAGCCGAAGTTTTGTGACTTCATTGTGTTTACAACAAAGTTAATTTGTGCATGAATTTGCAGTACAATCCTATTTATGATTTGCTGCCAGTGTAGAGATTTTCCCAGGGATATAAATATTAACCAGGTTTTGGTACCCTTCAGATATTCATATTTCTTACTAGAAAACCCTGCATTTCTACCCCAGCACAGGACCATCTCATCTCCACAGCAGCTCACAACAGTTAAGTCCTGGAGGGCAGTTAACAGCAGTCCCATTGCTCTGGAAACAGCAGAATGGTACTTTCTGTGTAAGGATGTCACACAGCCCCTGTGTCCAAGGGGTTAGCTACTGACTGCCATTGACAAATTACCCCTCACATTTTCTAGTGGGCTGGTACTAGGGAATTTTGCTCTAAACACCTGAATTCATATGAATTTAGCACCACCCAGCCTTGCAGTTACCTTTTTTAATACCCTAAGGCTTCATCGAGACTGGGAGGAATTTGCTGCTTTGCCTGTAGCAGAGAGGAACCTTGCCACAGTCTTCTAGTTTTGCCAAGCTGTGCTGCATTTGCAGCATAGTTTTCTGCTTTATTATTCATCTGTTCATAGCAAATTATTTCTTCAGTTTGTTTGCTTTAGATTTCTTTCTCCTTAAAAGAGCAGCAGCTGACTGAGCTAGTCAAATCTTCCTATCTTTGGTCTTAATGACTGTATAATGGCCATAGCAGATAAGTGACAAAACATTGAAAATTGGCCTTGTTTCTTTTTAGACAACAGAGACATGTTTATTGACATCTGCATTAATAACAATGCTGTGCCAAAAATCCTTTAAAACAGTTGCATGCCACAGAAAATGCTGAAATTGAGAATTAAAGGCACCACTCCTTTTTTATTGGTATTTTATAAGGTAAATAAAATAGTGTGACAGAAAGAATTTTAAATGTCGGGGTTTAATACTTCAGTTTCTTTGCTGTGTTCAGATTCTGTTGGGACAGTTATGGAAGAGTTCAAAACATTTCTAACTTCTAGCAAAGATGGAAAAATTTATTCATCTTCCCAGCTCTGTCTTCCCTCTTACATGTATGCCAAAATATGGTCCAGTCAATGTCAGCATGTAGCTTGATGTACTACGCAAATAATTAATCACCATATATTTTACACCCATTTTCTCATGCTGCCTTTTCTTTTGCGAGTAACCATTGGTATATTTTTCTGTTTTTCTCTAGGTCAATGGGAAGGACCTCTCCAAGGCCACTCATGAAGAGGCAGTGGAAGCTTTTCGCAATGCCAAGGAGCCAATTGTAGTTCAGGTTTTACGACGAGCCCCAATTAGCAAAGCTCATGGCAGCTCTCAGGATGTTCGGCTTGTGGATGCCAGCACTCAGACTGACATCACTTTCGAGCACATTATGGCTCTGGCCAAACTAAGGCCTTCCACACCGCCAGTTCCTGATATCTGTCCTTTTCTACTTTCAGACAGGTATGGTCTATCTTCTCCTGATGATTACCTGTGGGATTGAGGTATTGCAATTGAAGGCTTGCAGCCTTCTCTTGAAAAAGTCTCAGGAACACTTTAAATAACTTGTTGATAACCACTGTCCCATTCAGGCTTCAGTGATGTTTTCCTAAACTCTGCTCATGGATTAGAGCACAGGAAAGAATCTTGGCCATGTTTACTTTGTGTTCATGTGTTTGTTCATCCAAAGCTAAGACCTAGTCAAGAAGAACACTTCTGAGTTCTGAAGTACCAAAAAGGCTTTTTCAAGCCTAGAAAGAGCTGTCTTGTTGCTTTCTGTTCTTCCAAATTTTGTACCAAAAAATCAAGGAGACAAATTACTTAATTCAAAGGTCCCTTTATCAAAAGCAAAACAACTCCAAAAATGTAAAGATCAAAAGTACAATTTTTGTACCAATGACACCTGTCATATGGCAAATGACATGAATTACATTATCCCTCAGTGGAATTCTTTGAAACTGAACTGAATGCAAACACAAGCAGGTGACCCTTGCCCTCTGTCTGTAGCCAGCAAAAACTACAATAGCCCTAGAGCCTTTCCACTGACTTCCTCACCTGCCACACATCTCTGCAGAATTGATGCTAATGGGGAACATACCACTTTTGATTTTGATGTAGCTCCATTTTTAGAAGTTGAAGAAGCTGGGTAGATGATTATCTCAGAAAGAAGTTGCCGGCCAAGTGCTGGATTGAGCCTACCACTTACAGCTGCACAGCTAGGAACACAATATGTGTATATTTTTGAATTGTTACTGGATACTACTAAACTATGTGCTGCTGTAATTGAACTTCCCATGCCCTTAGCATGGGGAAAAAAATTTTACCATTGCTAAGGTAGATGCACACTCAGTGCTGTGTGGCTGGGATCCAGCCCTAGGTTTAAGGCTGTACCTAAGTGCACATTGTAAAGACCTCATTCTTTGTGCTCCAAACCCATTTAACAGTGCAGTTTACTGACATTTTTAAAATGTGCAGTTGCTCAAATGCACTTCACCGTTCTGTAGTCACTTTAACAGAAGAGGATAATGCAAGTTGTTTGATGCAAGTTCTTGAACAATTTGTGAGCCTGTGTGTGTTGTAGATTGTGGACGTTCAAGACTTTATAACCAGATAATTAGTGAGTTGCCCCTGGCCATGACACAGTACATGAATCTGGAGTTAGGTACCTTTATGAGCATAAGGAATGCCAAATTGTCACAATTAATAATTTGGCCCAAACCAGACTTTTTTAAGAAATCACCCTGTGTAAATCTGCCTAAAGAAGAACCAACAAAATGAACTCAGACAGAGTATGAGCTTTTGAAAAAAAAAAACCAGCCTGTGCTACTTCTTGGTACATTTCCTTTCAGGCTGTCAGGCCATTCAGAGTAACATTGCAGAGGTGAGAAAAAAGCAGAGAAGTGGGATTTTTTTAATCACATTTTAATTTAAAAAAACCTATTGTCTCATCTACTGATGTTGTACTGCTTTGTTCCACATAGCTGCCATTCTCTTCACCCAGTGGAGCATGAATTTTATGAAGGTAATGAGTATCTTTCCAGCCTGCCTGGTGATGCAGATAGAACAGAGGACTTTGAGTATGAGGTAAGATCTCTGGCACACTGCAGCTTCTCTTTCTGTTAATACAGGTACGGTATTTGCGCAGCTGATAGCAGGCTCCTCTGAGAAAAGTAAGAGGGGGAATACTGCTTTAAAAATAGACACCAAAGACTGTTTTATGTTATATGTGTGTAATGTCACAGGCTTTACTGGGGTTAGGCTACACATGTGAAACGTGAAAGCAAAATTCTGCAGTACGTGGCTACATACAAGTCCAGGAGGCTTATTAAATATGTTCCATCTTTGTACAGTGGACACTATAACTCAGATTTTTTGCTTTTGCAGTTTTAACACTTTAAGGCAAGCCTTTCCAAAATTAAAAATGGTAACTGGAAACTTAATTGGTTCCCCCCCTCCCTAATTTTAAGATTTAATTTGCCTTGTAGCTCATGCCTTAGAGATCAGTCTTCCAGATACTTTACTGTGTACTTGAGTGTTTGTAAGATCAGGCTAAAACTTAGAAAATTAGTATAATTTCTATTACTTGCTCTCTGATAGTTGACATTGAAAGTATTGCAATTATAAGAAATTGTGCTCTGTACCACAAATCTCCCTTTGCTGTTAATGCAGTGTACTCTACAGTGACAAGAGTGGATTATTTCTCAGTCACTGGAAAATCATTATGTGAGGCTTCCCAACATATTAACATGATTGGTGATGTTCATCTTCATTAGGTTTTCATTTCAATATCTAAATTGTCTTCTTGTAGGCCAGTCATTAGCTTCTCATGTTTTCCACTGTCATCCAGTTACAAAATATTTGTAGGGACAGGCATAAGAAACAGATGGTTCTTTTTATTATTAAACAGTGCTTTGCACAAGTTCAAGTTACTGTATTTTAAATAAGAGTGATTATAAATAATTAAATATGTCTAATACAAGATTAAAAATATCCTGTCCTCCTGTTTGCTTTACCTTAAGAAACCTTTCTAAAGGTTTCGTATAACTGGTTGACATTTGGAAATGAAATGAATGGCAAAAGCTTTGGCAAATATGCCGTGTGTTCACTTTTATCATGTCTTTAGCAGCTAAGATGCTCTATTGCAAGTTCAGCTCATTGTTCGTTTCTTCTAGCAGCCTGGGGAATCTAAGTTCCCAGGAAGCAGAAAAATCAAATAATAATCTACTTAGTGAATCTCAATCAGAACAAGCAAACTTTTATTTGAACTCCTCAAAAAATCGTTGCTAGGGATTAGTGAAATCATTATTTCTTCCCAGTTGGGTTTTGGTGTGATATCTCACAGCACAAGAGTCTCAGAGCTTAAGTTCTATTTTGAGTCCCCATGTGTAATATAATAATAAATTTCTCTGTCAAGTTTGTTTATAGTACTTCTTCCTTAAATGTAATATAAACTATTTTTCTAATAATATTTAAATAAATTGGTAATGTAGGTATCTAGAAAGAATATTAAAAAAAAGTAAGATAAAAATATTTTTCACACTTCAGTCAGAATATCACTGAAATACTAAAATACAGTTTTTAAAGAGTCTACCTGGTGGAATCAAGTTAGGACCATTGTTAATCCCTAATAATGGCTGACCTAAGTATTGTGACAAAGGCAAATGTTTGGGCAGGTTCTCAGTTGTCTGTAATCTCTTCTAATCACACCATCATAGTCATTAATTTGCTGTCAGCTGTGATTCAGTTGCCCAAGGCAAATTCACTGAGTGATTGTTTCATGTGAAATTTAAACAGGGAAAGAACTGTCTAGCTTCCTTTGAGAAGATTATTTTCTACTAAATGTGCAAGTTTTGAAGGAGAAACAAGAACATCTCAGAGCTTTTAAGTAGCAGAGCTCTAAACATGAAAGGCATTCCCAAATTTTAGGTCCATATGGTAATATTATGATTTAGGTTACTCATTGGTTGTATTATCTGTTATTTCAGGTCCTTATAAAACATTATTAAGCTCCCTTGCTGTAACTAGGTAGCTGGAAGACTTGAGAGCATTGTCCCCAGAGATATATATCTCCATCCAAAAAAGTCTCATAAAGGACGGAGTCAAAAGGGATGTACTAGCTGCTGTTGACAGTCCAGGGGAGAAGCAGCAGGACAGCGAGTGGAGCAGAGGCTGTGGTCCAATGCTGTCAAGGTCTCAACAGTAGTATTGGTTTAGGTGTACCCTGCTGTGGCCACTCAGTCTTGCGCTAGCCCTGATGTTTTCTAGCCCCTTAGTTATGCCAACATTACTTTCTGTAAAACAGATGTGAGAAGTAATCCAATACTTTCTAAAATCAAATTTTTAGAGGGGTTGTTTTTAACCTAGCCCAGCTGCCCAAACTCATTTCCAGCATAGCTCCACAAGTTGCTGTGGGAAGCAGCATTCAGGGAAGGAAAAAATGCTCAAGCACTTGGGAAAACAAGTTAAAATCAACATCGTCCATCCACCATCTAAGGGTGAAAGGAGCAAGAAGAGAGAGTGCAGAAGCTCTGCTCATGCCACCCTACGGGCTGCAGAATGGGTGGAAGAAGCACAAAGCATTCTCTGTCTCCCACCATTTGATTTCTCCTGTATTCAGGGGAAAGACGTTTATTGTTATTACCATTCTTTCTGTAGGAGGAGGATTGTATCAGTGCTCCCTGATTTTACCATATATATTTTTTTTTAACAACTCTCTGGTGTGAACCTTAGTGAATCATCTAATGTGAACAATGTAATGTAAACCTTAGTGGTGTTCTTTAGGGGTCAGTGTTAGGACTGGTACTGCTTAACATCTTTGTCAGCAACACGGACAGTGGTATTGAGTGCACCTTCAGCAAGTCTGCCAACGACACCCAGCTGTGTGGTGCAGTCAACAGGCTGGAGGGCCGGGATGCCATCCAGGGGGGCCTTAACGGGCTTGAGAGGTGGGCCTGTGCAAACCTTATGAAGTTCAGAAAGGCCAACTGCAATGTCCTGAACATGGGTCGGGGCAATCCCAAGCACAAATACAGGCTGGGTGGAAAATGGATTGAGAGCAGTCCTGAGGAGAAAGACTTGGGGGTGTTGATGAAAAACTCAACATGATGCACCGGCCTTGTGCATTTGCAGCCCAGAAAGCCAACCGTATCCTGGGCTGCATCACAAGAATGTCCAGCAGGTCAAGGGAGGTGATTCTTCTCATCTACTCTGCTCTCATGAGACACCACCTGGAGCAGAGTTTGGATCTGAGGCCCCCAGCATAAGAAGGACATGGATTTGTTGGAGCAAGTCCAGAGGAGGGCCACAAAGATGGTCAGAGGGCTGGAGCACCTCCCCTCTGAAGACAGGCTGAGAGTTGGGGTTGTTCAACCCAGAGAAGAGAAGACTTCAGGGAGACCTTATAGCAGCCTTCCAGTACCTAAAGGGGGCCTACAGGAAAGCTAGAGAGGGACTTTTGACAAGGGCCTGTAATGATAGGACAGAGGGAATGGCTTTAAACTGAAAGAGGGCAGATTGAGATTAGATATTAGTAAGAAATTTTTTCTATGGTGGTCATGAGCCACTGGGATAGTTTGCCCAGAGAAGTTGTGGATGCCCCATCCCTGGAAGTGTTCAAGGCCAGGCTGGATGGGGCTTTGAGCAATCTGGTCTAGTGGAAGGTGTCCTTGCCCATGGCAGGGGGGTTGGAACTAGATGATCTTTAAGATGCCTTCCAACCGAAACCATTCTATGATGTTTTCTGTGATTCTATGATTCTGTGATTCTAATCACACATAGCAAAAAACCTAGCTGGTATCAGGAGTGGGGTCCAGTTTCCAAGCTGTACATTAGCATTCCTGTTGTACTAAAATGATACAGATAAGCAGCTGACAGGTCTCTGTGGTAAACTTAGTAATTTTATATGGATTCAAAGCCAAACCTGGAGATTTCAGAAAGGGACTGAAACAACATAGTGAGCAGAAAAGAACTAGAACACCACCTCATTTATTTCCTAGAAATGGTTTGTGAAGAATACATCAGTTCTGAGACACAAATACGAAATACTCAGACAAATCAGGAAGTAAGAAAATAAGATGACTAGCAACTGATGTGCTGTAAACAAGAAAGTTTTCCAAGAAAGGGAATGTCCTGGAAAGCTTTGATCATCTTGGAACTTGCTTACAGATATCTGCTGGCATTGAAGTACCTGAGTTGCCACCACAAGAAACAAACAGGAGGATCACACATGATAGCCAGCACTGGGGATATGGACTTACACTTGCCAATGGATTTGGTAGGATTAGACACTTACAAGACTCTTCTCCATTTGTAAGCTTGAAAAACCCAGTGGGTTGTGCTCAGATTGTCATACCACAATGAACTCAAGTATAAGCCAATTCTCCCTGGGAGGCTCATTAGGCTCCATACAGTACCATACTTTAAACAAATGGCTGGGAAGATGACAAAGCTGGGAGATTGCTGATAGCCAGCTTGAGCATTCTTATGTTGCTCCTGCAAAACTTGTCCTAAAAGGAAGCCGAATTGTTGATAGATATTGAGACAGGGGTCAGAGCCACCATCAGTCAGTGTCGGGGGGAAGAGATCAAAAGATTTGCAATGTTGGCATAGCCAGATAGTCATGAGGACTTTTAAGATAAAGCAGGAATTGACCAGTTTGTAAATGCTCAGTTGGACTTGCAGTTGGTATCACTGAAAGAGAGCCAAAAATACTCAGGACAAATCCACCCAGTCTGGCTGTGAGCGGCTGTTGCGCTGCTGGAATTATGTCATGTGATGAGTATATGTCACACTCTGTGGTACCAGTGAAGTGAAAGGAATAAAAGCATCACAGCTCCCAGGAAATCTGTGTTAAACATGACTCTAAAATTTGTCCTTGTGAGAGGAACAGAACTGGTGCTGGGGAGGAGTAAATAAGCTAATGGACATGCACTTCTTTAATAACATTTCTGAACCTACTATCCAGGAGAGAGAAACATTATATACTTGGTTTGGAACATCAGCAGTAATACAGAAATTAATGGGACAAAGTCACTTAAATGGTGGAACAGTGAAAAAAAGGTAAAAAAAACCCACTCAAATAATGTTGTAAAGACAAACCTGGATGAAAGAAAGCATCACAGATGTCTGGTCCTATGTATTCAGTCTGAGGAGACTGCCTTTCAGTAAGAGCAGCAGAAGAAAATAGGATGTTACAAGCAGGCACAAGCAGGTGGTGTCATTTAGTCAACAGGTCCAAGGGCAGAGACCTTCATACCATCTATGTATTGAAGTAGCTTTTGAGCAAAAGCAAATTGGGAAGTGATTGGTTTCTGCTGTGAGTGCAAATATCTCTGGGGAATTACAGCTTTTAAAATCTTGTATATCTGAGATAGGAAAAGATTCTTATTTCTAGCTGAAAGCTTCTTACAAACAGCAAAAGTAGACATCCTTGAGCGGGAATAGCAGTGGGTGGAGGTAACTTGTTGCATATATGAGGAAGAACAGTGTCTTGGTTTAACTCTAGCTGGCAGCTAAGCACCATGCAGCCATTCACTCACTCCCCCCACAGTTGGGTGGGGCTGAGGATTGGAAGAGTAAAAGTGAGAAAACTCATGTTTTGAGATAAAGACAGTTTAATAGGTAAAGTAAAAGCCACGCACACAAGCAAAGCAAAACAAGGAATCCATTCACTACTTCCCATGGGCAGGCAGGTGTTCAGCCATCTCCAGGAAAGCAGGGCTCCATCAGTCATAGCAGTTACTTGGGAAGACAAACACCATAATGCTGAATGTCCTCCCCTTCCTTCTTCTTCCCCCAGTTTATACATACTCAGCATGACGTTATATGGCATGGAATATCTCTTCGGCTAGTTCAGTTCAGCTGCCCTGGCTGTGTTCCCTCCCAATTTCTTGTGCCCCTCCAGCCCTCTCGCTGGCAGGGCCCAAGAAACTGAAAAGTTCTTGACCTAATATAAACATTACCCAGCAACAACTAAAAATGTCAGTTTGCTGTCAACATTGTTCTCACCAAATCCAAAACACAGCACTGCACCAGCTACTAAGAAGAAAATTAACTCTATGCCAGCTGAACAGGACAAGTAGGCTGAAGTTTGCTTTCAGAATTGAGGAATTTTTGTTGGAGTGAGGTTGAGTGTTAGTTGATGTGAATGTGCGGAGACCAACGTAATTGCCTAAAAGACTTCCCAGCTCTGATTTGTTCTCATTTCTAGGCAAGTGATTGCTTCAATACAATGACATAGTTGGCAGGAGCCTGGAAAACCACATCAATGGTACACCATGCCAGGATTAGCATTTTCAGAGTGAAAAAGGCAGAGTGGCAGCCATTGTGTTAGCCTGCCTGTATCTGATGACTCTGGTTTTAATGTATGCAAATGCTAGTGCTGACAGATTGAGGCAGGATTAAAACCAGTACCTGGGAGAAGTTGTGAAGGGTTGAGTTGACCGTGTATGAAAATGTAAGGTACTCTGATGCTTTTCACTTCAGGTCTTAGAAACCATTTTTCTTTATTTTACCTTTTTGCTTCTTTATTTTACCTTTTTGCTCAGGAAGTTAGTGCATGTCAGTAGATCAACAGACAACCACATGAGGCATGTACAGGTGAAATCTTTCTGTGGCCAGTTTGTATGAAGCTTTTTGTGTCCAAACAATTAAAGGATCAGAGGTCCTGCAGGGAACAGCACCCACAAAAGGGCACAGTATTTTGAGAAAAATCCATGTGAGATTTCTCCCACCTGATGCTTCTGTGAAACTTGAAGCGTGAGCTAGAAACTACACACATACCGTTTTGGTTCCTCCTGTGCTCTGGAAAATAGGACTTCTGGAAATTAGAAGATTTGTATGAAAGTTGCTTTACTCTATTATCAGTATCTCTTCCTAAGTGGAGCAACCTCTAGTGCTCTGAGGGCTGGTTCATACCTCAGGGCAAAAATGAATAGTCTTAAGTTCATGTTCTGCTTTTTAGACCCAAGGGACAGATTTTCAGTCAGAATAAGGAAATAAATGTGTGTGTATGTGTGTTGAATATAAGTGCTAATTTATGGTAATGCACAGTCGTTCATTTTAAATGTTTTGATAAGTATTTGCACTCACAAGTCTGTTAACTGTAAATGTAGATTAGTCCTTTAAGTTTACCACTGGCCTGATCCACACCCGCTGAAATTGCTAAGTTTTCCTGTTGACCTGAGCATTTTTGGATCAGATGCTGTCAGCTGTTCACACAAATTACTAAAAATAGGCCTTGAAGAGAAAAAAGCTAGAAAGCTTTGAGAACTGGCCATGAGTAAGGTTTTGTGTAGACCTCCTCTCACTGAACATTTAAAATCCCTGTAGGAGACAATTTTATCCTATTGTCTTCATTTCTCTTTCTGTATCTGAGCATTGCAGCAGATGCAATAGAGCAGTAGCGCAATGGCCTGCTCTTCCAGTAACACTCGTCCCATCATGATGAGGGAAGGTGTTTCAGGTGCAAATTCAGATTTCCGTTTTCTGTGATGTAACGCTTTTGGTGTTTGATTTTATTGATATTTTTTCCTTAGAACAAAAAAGGGAGTGATTTTGTTCAGATTAGCAGTCAGAGTGAGGCTGTTTATCTGAATAAAGTTACTTGACGCATAGGTATTTGCGGGTTGAGGCCCTGGTGGGCCACTGTGTGGTCTCCAGTGACTTTCTGAAAGGCCCACCACTGCTGTAATAGGCCAGGAGAGACCTGCCTGCCCTTTGAATTCGTATTTAAGGCCTTTTCAACACATGGATTATTTAACCAGTAAACCAAACAGATCTGTCTATCTTGTAAATACATATTTAGGGGCTTTTTAACATGAGGATTACTGAGCTGATACCCTGTAACAGCTCCCTTCAGAGCTGTGATAGCCTGCAAACACCCCTGTGCGAGCATTACAGGCACTTGCGGCAACGCATTTGGAGCTCCTACTTCAATTGCTAACACCTGAATAAACAGCTTTTATGGAAGCAGCTTCTGTGCAGATGCTGCCAGCACTCCCAGTCACTGCAGTCAAGCTCTTTGTTTTGTTACCTGGTGCGTGTTTCTGTACAACAAAGATAACCCAGAAGATGGATGTGCAACCATCAGAATGGAAAACATTTGTTAGATAAGAGTTTTCTAGAAATTCTTTACATGTAGCATGGAATTTCTCTGCACAGCTATTAAGTCATGGTTTTTATTTAACAGTATAAAGGGGTGGGAGAGAGAGAGAAACCTTTTTTTGGCAGGGATCACTCAAGCCAAGTTCCAGCCATGTCTAGGTAGGCTGACAGTGATGTGAAGGGGCAGAACTGCTAATACCTCTATGACTCACTATGAGGTTGTGCTTGTTTCTTCTGTATTTCCTACTGTGATTGGATTCTTTTTTTCCCTGAGCTTCTTAGAGCTCGGGATGAATCAAAGAAGAGCCTTTAGTGAATAAAAGGTAGGTTTTGAATTCAGCAACAACCAGATGTAATTTAAAAGAGAAGGCTTCAAGAAGTAAGAATCCTGATAGGAATGTGGGTGTTGCAGCATAGAAGAGCTGAAATGATGGGCAAGGTTGTGTCTTTCCATTGTCATCCGAGCAGGCTGGTGTGGTAAGGGGAATGTGAAAAGGCTTGCTGGTGAGTGTGGTGTAGATTTAATGGGAAAGCTGATACCTCTCACCACATGCCTTACCTTATGCAGCTGCTGTTGTGGTGGAGGGACTGATCTGACAGCTCAGAGTGGGATTAGATAAACTGGGATTTACTGCATTATGTTTGTTTTCTGACCATCACTTCGTAACCGCCTAGCAGTTATGGCTGAATCGTGGATGCCCCGTGGTATAGAGATATTTTACTGGCACTGTTATTCTGATTTTTGGTGGCAACTCTTAATACTATATAGTATCTCCTGCTAAGAAGTATCATGAAGGAGGTGCACAGGTACGTGTGTGCCTGTGATCTGTGGTCTTGGTTTCTTCTGAGAGTTTTTCTGGTTTGTGGGGTCTTGGGGTGGGTTTTTTTTCGATTCCTACCTGTGATATCATACAAATCCAGAGAAAAAAATGGACTGTATTTCAAAGCTATTAACTGAAAAGCTTGTGAGGAAGCCTCCTGAACAAATAAATAGGTATTAGAGTTGTTTCAGTTGGACCTGAGAATATGCTAAAATGGCTGGGGCTTCTAAAATCCTTCCCTGAGTTTTTTCCCTTTTAACTCAAAAGGAGTTCTGAGTGGCAAACACCTGGCCTGTGATCCAGCTGACTGTCACTACAGACTAGAAATGGAAAAGGTCAAAGCTAAAATGCAGAAGTGGTACTGGGATTTTTTTTTTTTCTGTAATTATTTGAATAACACTGCAATAATTAAAAGAAGACTCTTTTAGCATGCATTTGGTGTACTACAGCACAAGATTATATACTTCACTGGCATTTTTATTTTTAAAATGCCTGGGGATTTAAGTCAGCATAATTTATTTACACATAGACAATAATAAATATGTAATTTCTCGCTAACTGTGGCCAATTGTACACTGTAAATGAACAGAGGAGTGGCAAAAGGAGCAGTCTTTTCCTTTTACTTTTTCATCTGTCTTTTTCAATTATAATTTAATTAAACTTAATACCATTCCACTGAGGTTCTTCAGTGTTACTATGTTCTGTATTGCTACAGGAATTCACGAACAGGTGAGCTAAGGACAGTCATATTGAGAGACTTGCCAAGCCAGTCAGTGACAGAACTGGCAGTAAAACCCAGGAGCCTTTACTTGTAATGCATCTGGTTTTTGGCCATTAAATCACTCTTCTTCCTTGCTAGTCATTGGATCATTTAGGTGGAAGAGGATGTCAGTGTAGTTTCTGCCACAGTTGTTTGTTTATTTTAAATGTGTTACTGGATGTCATCACAAAATTCTGACATTCAAAGCAGGTGAAGTTGCTGTCATCTCACCTCCCCTAAGTAATGAATATCCCAATTTAGGAATTTGAATTGTGTCCGCAACTACAGAGGATCACGAGAGAGTGGGGAGAAAAAGACACAAAACTGACATGGGCAAATTTATCAAAGTTATTACCGTTTATTGTGTTTTAAAACAAGAGGAAAATATATCAAGTCAGTGATACTCATTTGGTTTCATGATTTCATAAAACAAACACAGGGTTACTCCTCATTTCACCTGAAATCTAATAAAAATTTTTCCTTGTTGTCAGAGCTTATGTTTTTCCAGGAAAATAAAGAAAAGTGAGCTTAGTTCAGCAGCACTTTATTGTTGGGCAACATTACAACATATGGTATATGTTTTTCACTCAGCAAAGGAAGAGAAAGGTGCTGGCAATATTTTCATATTTATGGAAATCTTTGGATTATAAATCTTATGTTTTAGAGAAATGTTTTGTTTAGAGAGTTTTTATACTATTATACCACCTACCTCCCAATACGCTTTACAGTGAAAATGTTTCTAAGGATTTTATTAATGCTATTTTTCATATGCCTTCTGCTTGAAAGTTCATGTAGTCTGTCTTGGAGACATGGAATTTAGCTATACAGACAAAAGACAGGTGAAAATAATTTATTCTACATATTCTTTTAAAAATAACCTAAGTCATGTTAACCAGCATATTATAATGTTGCTATTTTAAAGCTTAGTATCCTAGGAAATTCAAGAGCACAGGAAGCAAGGGCCAAATCCCCCTAGCAAGAACGAACCTTTTATGGGAAAATGGACTTTAAACAAGGTTTCAATATTATGCATGCTGGCCCTTCAGAGGAGAAATCAAAAAAGCAGGAGAGGTCTTTTCTCTAGAAGTTTGCTTTTTTATTTAATGAGGCAGCTCTTCAAAGAGAATGTGATAGTCATTCCTGGAGGGCATGGTTTGGTGAGCAGGAATACAGGTGAAACTGTATTGTGCATCAAAAAAGCAGATGATGAGTTTGCTTTGTATTTCATCTCATGATTTCATCAATCTATACAAGTATGTGTTTGGGGGTGGAGGACATTTCCATGTGCAACAGAAGTTTGAACAGCTGAAACTCAGCATGGATATGATGCCCATAGACCTCATTTTGGTGCCAGGAAAATAAAAACGTGTTTTAAAAGTCATTGCCTATTGCTTTATGTGCTTGATTTATAGGCACATGTATGTGATTAAAATCTGCATATTTTAGCTACACATATTTTAATACGTATGTATCTCAAAGTAAACAAGAGCATGGATGGGGTGGAATTTTGGCTTAATGCTTGCTAAGAATTTCTAATTTTATAAGTTCAACTTTAAATTTAGCTTTTTAATAGTATTTTGCCTTTATTGTGTCTGAAAGGCGTAAACTGAATTACAGGAAGGTATGTTTTTCACAGCTGTCTAAAACTGAAGAATTACATTTTCAACCTGATTTTAATTAATATTCCAAAATAGCCTTCCCACAGTTGTAGATCAAGGCTGTCCAAATGTGTGGAACTGTAACTGGTTAGGAGTTTGAATCTACAGCTTCATGTTCTGCTCTGCAGATAAATGTTCGCTGCAGCAGATGTTTGCACATCTGCTGTGCCTCCCCATTTTGATTGGCTGGCTGGGTGTTTAGAAAGTGCTGATGAGGCAAATAAATCTTCTGATGCGTTTCAGGCCCAAAGCAGGCAGGCAGCAGTAATGATGTTCAGACAGGCAAGTGCTGGGCAGTAATGTTTTGAAATACAGCAAAAATAAAGTATGATTTTACCTGCAATAGATGAAATTTATTGTAAAAAGTGAAAGTTAATTATGCCAAGTGTTTCTCAGCTGATTTGAACTGCAGCTATGACAACCTGTAAGTGACTAGACTTTGTGTATCTAAGGCTTGTTGGCTAGAAAAAGGCACTTGCTACAGTTTAGAAAGAGGTTTAAGCTATGAAGGGGCTCTTTAATAAACTTAGGAATTGGGAATCAGGTTTAGAAACAGCTGCAGTGTATGGTTTTTGGAAGGGGAATAGCTGTCTTCTACTGGGGGCTTAAAGTTCCTGATCTTATCAGAATTCTTACTTTCACCAGGTTTTCCTCTACTCTTTGAAGCATGACAGATTTGAATATTTTTATACCATTAGAGTCAAGAAAACTCCAGACATTGGGGTCTTCTCCTGAGGAGGTCAATGCTGTATCAAAGAGTACATTAATGGACAGACGAGGATATATCTGACAATGTCAAGTGTGGAGGCTGGTTTCTAAGTACATAGAGCTTTTGCAGCTGTTGGACACTTTCCAGACCTTAATCACCAACACAATCAATAGCAAACAGAAATGTTGAAGTAACTGTAAAGATTTTAGCACTGGTGTCATATGCTAGTACTGTCCCATTCCCTTCACTGGATGTCACCACAAAATTTTCCAGGTTGCTTTCAAGTGCCACTATTTGAGGCAGGTCCAGAAATTGCAGAGAGAGCCTGTCATAGAAGACCAAAGAAGTAGGTGCTGCTTATAGCTGATATAGTTGGTTGTGTTTTACAGTATACAGCCTACCATGTCTCTGGACAACTCTTGCAGTCTTTCACTACCCTCATGGTGAGAAGCACTTCCGTAAATATCTAATTGGAATTTTCTGAGTAGCAGCTCATGTTTGTTCTCTCGCCTGGCTGTCACAGTCAGTGCACTTCCAGGAAGAGTCTGCTTCTGACTTCTCTGGACTCTTGCGTTTTGTACTTGAAGGAAGCAATAAGATCTCCTTATTAAGAAAGTCTCTTTAAAAAGCTAACCAATGTAGTTCTCACAGCCTCCCCTCATAGGAGATGTACTCCAGTCCCCTAATCAGTTAATGGACTTCTACCCGGACATGGAGTGCTTTATTCCTACCTGAAAACCAAGAGGAGGTCCGTTCTAACATTTTATGACAAAGCTGTTTTCATTGGAAAATAGATTGGAGAGCAAATTCTGGAAAGCCCTAAAACAAAAAAGGTAAAGTTTGGTAAAGTTTGAGGAGTTTCTCCTGCACACTCCTTGAATGGCTGAGACCAGTGATTCCTTAGCTGCCTTATTCTGCAATGCTGAAAGCCACAGACTTTCAGTAATGGGGATCAGGACAGAAGCTTTAATGAAAAGTCAGATTTTTTTTCTTCAACACATGTAATAATAAATCTCTTTATTTTACTTTTTGTCAAAATTGTCCAAAAGCAAAGGACTCCTTTGGAATATAGAGGCTGTGAGCCAATGTGACAGTTTAGTATGTTCACACATACTACACAAAGGAATAGTTACTACTCCAGTCTGCTAATTTCATTTTACCATAAGGTTCAGTTTATGCCTCGTCTGTGCTATTCCCACCTACTTTGTTCAATGAGAAGAAAGTGAGAATGTAGAATCTAAGATTAGTGAAAAGGAAACCCTTCACTGCATATCATCAGCTAGTTAATTATACTTTAAACTCTTCCCATATCCTTGCAACTTCACACATGTATTGAGTGGAAGACCAAAAGTGAGGACCAAAGCTGGTTGCTGAGAAATACTATATATAAGCTGTTCATCATGGATCTCTCTGCTCAGAAAGCAAGATTTCATGGTTTTCTCAAGTGCAGAACATACCAGAAGGGGTGCTGCGTCTGAAGCAGGTGAAAACATATCTGCATATGTAACGTAGGAAAATATATGTATATAGATAAGTACTTCTAATAAATTAGCATTATTGGACCATGGGGAAAGAACGGAAATAAAGAGAATTAATGGGAAGTGGAAAATTTAGGGATGAAAGTAAGACCATGGCTTAGTTGAAATAACAATGTATGCTAAGGACATTTTGCTTTGCAATAAGTGTGATCATCCAGACAACAGGGGAAATTTTTTTTTTTAATAGCGTTTAATAATTCCCGTAAGAGTTGATTTTTTCAATTCATCTTTTTGACAGGGATCTGAAGGTTTGGTGTTATGCATGCTAGCTAAAGGGGAAAACTCAGGTTCATGGATGTTTGTGACTTCCTGGAGGATATACTGTCAGCTGTTGAGCCTTTTGCAGCCATGAAGTCTGTAAAGGATTATTTTATTTTCCTTCCTTTACTTCCTTATGAGATACACTCACTGTAAAGTCCACCATGTGTCTTTAGGCTCAAGGCTTGAAATGTCCTTTAAAAGCAAGTCAGAAAGGCTACACCAAGCCTGCAAAGCCCACATTAAAAGCTGTGTTTATCTTATTCCCATATGCTTAGACCAGGGGTACTCAAACTGCGGCCCACGGGCCGGATACAGACCCCCGGGGTCCTCAATCCGGCCCCCGGTATTAACAGAACCCCCCCGCCGGGGCTGGGGGGGAAACCAAGCAGCCGCAGGTGACTGCCTGCCACTGCATCCGCGCACCGGCCCCCTGGTTAAAAAGTTTGAGGACCCCTGGCTTAGACTCTTCATTGCAACACTAAATTTGCTCATAGCACAGTGATCAAAGGTTTCTCACATTTGTAGTCCAACTCCACCATGCATCCAGCCCAGCCCATTCCCCTGACTGCTCTGTGACTGCCATCTGCCCCCTGTCCTTCACCTGTTGGGAGTTTCAGCTGACACTTGGGTGTCTTCCTTCTCCCACTCACAGCCATCAGACTGTTACTGATCATCACACATCAGACTGCTGAACATAGATTGGCAGACTTGCCATGCCTTAAGTTACTCCATTCTTTGATTTCCTACTATGGGAGTGACTATAGTGCGCACCAAAAATTTTCACTCCAGAGCTGCTGGGAAAGTATGAATTCCCATATCCAGTGGAGCTTCATTATCAAAGAATTCATCAACTACAGGGCCAAATTCTGCTCCTACAGTTGCAAGATGCTATTTCATTAATAGGTGCCTATATGTCACCACATTAATTCTGGGTTTTTCTGCTACTACTTTTTTTTCTTTCTTTCTTTCTTTCTTTTTAACACTGGTATCATTTTCTACAGCATCCTGCTGTCCCAGAGCAGTCTTTGTCTGGACACAAAGCAGCATGTGGCTCTAAGTTAGCTGTAAAGCAGGGATCAGCAGGAAAGTGATTTTGTTTTTCAATATTTCTCATTCTGTGTTCTGTTTGCTTCTGGATTATGCATTTGAGAAATGCTTGCTGATGTTTTTCCTTTCTGCTTTGATGTAAACAAATCTTGTGTCAGAGATTCTTAAATCTAAACCAGACTTTAAAAAATGAGGATTAAATGAGACTTTAGCCTTTAAGGTAGAGCCCCCACCCCTTGGACAAAGCATTGTTTTTCCCCACCGTGTGGAATGGAGATAACCCTCTGCTTCTTTATGGTAAGCTACCAACCAAATCCATTCTGGCAAATCTGACACCCAATGTGATTTGTCCTTTTCGATGCTGTTTATGAGAAGTCACAACAGTCTTCTGTCAAAATTGATAAGTGAGAAGACAGTGGGGAAGGCAGTTTTATTTGTAACAGCACAGCTGCCAGCAGTTCCAGCTTGTTTACATCTAGGCTGGCTCTGTCTTGCTCCATAGCTTTTCTATTTCCATCCAAATAGCCCCCAAGTACATTGTGGATGTGCCTGTCTATGTAAAATCTGCATAACAGAACATACTGGGAGTGTTAGGGGGAAAAAATAACTTATTCTTTACATTATTTTCACAACTCATGAATGCCAGTTGCTTTAAAAGTGAAATCTTGAACCCTACCAATAATCTCCATAGGCATTTACAGAATGAGTTCTAATACTGCACTGTATTCTGCTAAATTTCTGCAATGCTTGTTACCTTCCTTGGTGAGGGTACCAGTGGAGTTAACAGCTTTGCTTTTCTGATGGAAGCATTAGTTTCCCGGTGGAAGTGGCCAGCATTTGTAAATTAAATCCACTACAGATATTTAAATACAAGGTTATTCATTGTGAAAAGAATGCAGTGGGACCCTGCAGTGACCTGTGAAGGGGAGGGCAGTTGCACTGCGCTCTGTTTCACACTGACTACTTCTGCTACACAGCCTACGATTAGCCTGTGTTACGTAGACATTAACGTATTTCCTGGAAAATCCTTTTAACACAAGAGTGTAACTCTTGATAGTATTAAGATGGTTCCCAGGTCAAGGAAGCCTTTGTTTGCCTGTAGTATTACTTGCCTTCAGTCTGGCAGTCCCAGAATCTCAGGCAGTTTTGATCTTTTTTTATTGGTACACTTAAGAAAGCTGCAGTCATAGGTGTTTATTCTGTGTAGTCTCTCCTGTGAGCTGTTTCTTTACAGTAGCCCACCCTAAACACACAGTTATCATGGAGGTAAAGCGAGAGAGGGCATTTATATTTGACTGATCTAGCTTATGACAGAGGAGGTTTTCTGGAAAACTGAAAATTCTTGTTTCCGTTTGCCATTTCTCTTTTTGCAGTTATTAATAAATAATTAGTCTTCTACAGGGTTTGCCATTAAAAGGTAGAGTCCAGAGATGGCTGTAAGTAGTCACTGCTCTGGTCCTGTGAATTGTGGGGTCATTTGACACTTTTGCTTTCTCATTATAAATGTGTATCTTATTTATATGTATATGTACACACATTATAAATGTGTATCCTATCCCTGTGTTTTCAAGAGTTGCAATCATGCTTTTAAATGAATTGGTTGGTGATTGCCAGGGAAGACTCTCTGCAGCGTAACTTACCTGCCTAGGACACACTTCCACACAGATATATACACACCGTATGTACCTATATGCTCATATACATGAATTTACAGACACATATTACCTTCCCTCTGCACACAGAGACAGATGCACACACAAGTAAAAAATTAAATATTTAGCACCCACCACAAGCCTGGAAACAAAATATCTACCTTAATATGAAATTACTTTCTCAAAAGTACCTTGGAGGCACCACAGATTCTCTTTGTCTAAACAGAGATATGTAGCTCATAGGGAAAAAATAATCATTTTAAAAATAGATTTTTGTGATAACTTACACTGATGCTAGGATTTACACATCTTTTTTTGAGTTTCCTCAAGTGACTTCTGGTCATTGTTAAAGACATAACTGCTAAACAAACCTTAGCTAAGAGAGTCAGAAACATGATTTGGGTAAGGTGTAATGAGATACTTGTTTGAAATGCCTGTTTGAAGTGTGTAGTCTTACCCATTGTATATACCCTGATCATTTGTATGGGAAAGTCACAACTCCTGCTGCGTGGTACAAATTCAGAGGTGAAATCAATGGTGTTATAGAAGGAAGCCTAAAGGATTTCTTCTGATGATGATGCTTTTTTGTTGCAAACCCAGGCCATTAGCTCCTCTGTTTTACACCCATGCTCATTTACAATGTATGCTTTTATGTAACGTGTAATACCATTCTCATCACTTCTGAATTTGAGGTGACTTTTTCTTTTTAGTAGCTACACTGCTAGCTCTCTACCCATCTAGGACTTCATTAGACTGAACTGTTTCTGTAAGAAGAGTAAAGGGATAGCTGTGGTTCTTTTTGTATTATTTATTTTTATTTCATGAGCAGAATTACTTGCCAGTGATGATGACTGTGCATCATTATGAACATTAGATGTTACAGAAGGTAGCAGTGTAAATGACCAGTGATTTGGAAGCCTAGAAAAGGTATATCCTTCCCAGTTGTGTGAAGGAAAAGATCAAGAAAGTGAATGTGATTAGCAATATGCAGCCAGGATGCTCGGCCACTTGAAGCTCTGCCTGATAACGATCCAGGTGTTTATGTCACTCCTAGTGATGAAATAAAAACTGCAGAATTGGGATTGCTAAACACAGGAGGTTGAAGGTGAGCTTTGCTTGTTTCCATAGTTTACAGAAACCTCTAGCAAGAAGCTGATAAAATTGATCTGACTTTGCAGGAAGATTGTAAGAAGATTTTCTTACAGTAACCCTGACAGAAAGTGTGAAGAACAACAAAAATTCATCTATGCATATAAACTGGAGATTGATCTCACCCATAAAAATGCAGAAACAAGATGATACTGAGGAGTGAATCTTAATTTTAAGATGTGTGTAGTCCCTGTAGTCCCTGTGCGCTTCTGTTTGATGCTTCAGAAGAGTGACGCTAGCTCAGATGGATAAGGATTTTTTTTCCGTATAACCAGTTTATTAAAATAAATCAGACCTTAATGTACTTTCTCAGTTAATTCTTCATGAAGCTATTCAGTAAGTACTCTGTTCTTGGCCTTTTGTGCTTCATTCATTTAGTTAATCATTCTGTCAATTATACCATTAGCAAGATGAACATTAAAACAGCTTCTCAGCTATTTCTACAGGTTAAAAGGAAGAGCAAAGGTAGAAGTAATGACTCTCTTTTTTTTTATTAAAATTCATGGTAAACAGTACAGTCCGCCACCTTGGATCATCAGATGTTGGGCCCACTCATTGCATTCAATAAGCTTTGATTTCTTTGAAAAGTGCAGTCAAGGCAAACACAAAATAACTAGCCTGGTTCAAAGACACTGCTTTGCAAGAAGTGCTTGTGAAAGAAACTGAGGAAAACAAGAACATAATCATAAAACCTGACAGCTAAACCTTGGTGTATTTTAGCATTTTTAAACTCTTAGGTCATCCCAGCTGTGAGGTCAATTGTGTAAAGAGTTCTGAGCTCTGCCTAGTAATGGTCCATAAAAGGGTAGAATGTAAAGGTGTTCCAGCTCATAACTGGGGTTGTTTCAGAGTGTGCACATGGCTAATTTATTTAGTGATGGGCAGTAATTCACTAGTTGGTGGTAAATACATTGTTCTGGGTGGCTATGAAGATAACTATTTTTAGTGGGTTTCTTTTTCCTTGATGTTGCTGTAATAACAACTAGTAACAATTTGTAATCTAGTTTTGATCTGAGAGGTACTAATAATTATCCTATGGTACAGAAAAATTACTGAACCCAAGAGACACCTGTACAGCCTGCCTCTCTCTGAATTCTTTTGCCTTAGAACATGCTATGTTACTGCAGGCTTTGTAGATGGAGTTTGGCAGCCACCTTAAGACTTGAGCCAAGATACAGCTCTTTTCATATGTTTTAGGATGAAGACAAAGCATATCTGAATTGCATTATTTGTTTCACCACACAGAGGACTTTTCCAGATGGGAAGCTTTCTATCTTTCTTCCGGTGAAGCAGGAATCCTTCTCTGGTACACAGTGGTGACTTCCTTTTCTAAAAACCATACGTACATTGTTGAGTTGGCTCCTAATTTAAAACCTGGTGATTT
This sequence comes from Falco rusticolus, assembly GCF_015220075.1. NCBI lineage: Eukaryota > Metazoa > Chordata > Aves > Falconiformes > Falconidae > Falco > Falco rusticolus. Next base: position 42,135,082 of record NC_051191.1, on the reverse strand, counting down.
CATACGGGTAGACAGCAAAACTTCCCTTCTCCTTTCTGTCTGTTTTCTCCCCCATTCAGGAGAGTTCTTCGAAGGGAAGAGGGAAGAAAGCACAGTGTTTTGTTTTTACAGGGTGGACTATACTGATACATCACCAGCATGAGAAGCAGATATTCTTTTCCTCTAAAGATAATGGAGTAAAATGGGACCAGGTGATGCTAGTTAATGCTGAGAAATGAAATAGTTGACCTTTTCATAAACAGAACACATTTATGATCCTCTATCTTACCACATCACAAAAATACAAACCCGAAGCTATGAGTCACAGGTTTGTTGCACTGGAGAGTAACACTAATTAAAATTAATTTGGTATTTTACTGTGTCTCAACAGTGAGATGATTTTCTCATTGTAATGAGGAGTTAAACATTAACTGAAATGATCACACACCATCCATTTAGAAAAAATACTGTTGTGTTTTGTTCCGTGCTGTCCCTTCTAATGGTGTTACCAAAGTTCATGGGACCCATTAATACACTGTACAGGTGAAGGGAACTCAATAGCTATGATGATTTTGATAGTCTCTCTTGGTTCTTTTAGTGGTGTGCAACAATTGCTAGAAGGCAGATGGGGAATATTGGAAGGATATACAGTATTTCTAATATTTCTACAGTGCCTTTCAAACACTCCGTAATAATTTATTATTTTATGTCCTGCTACTCTGGTAGTATTTGCATGTTTCCTGCTTACAGATAAGGAAGACAAGTCACAAAAAGGTCACGAGGTGACTGCACCAAAAGTTACAAGTGAACAAGGAATAGGGACTTCTGGAAACCTGCTAAAACTGTTCTGTGAAGCAAGATCTTACTGGTTGGGTTGGTTTTTTGTTGGTTTGTTTTTTTTCAAAATTATGATGAGTTTGAGAAGTAGAGAAGTTTCCCTTCCTGAATATAGAGCATCATCCAGGGAAGAATGTCAAACATATGCCCAGTAGTTTAAAATACACCCATTGACTTTTCAGAAAATTTACATTTCTTGATTTTGCAGCTGGTTAACTGTATCAGTAAGTTCATCCTCTGTCATTTGCAATGGTAACTTTTTTTAAGTTTTCCTTATTAATGGTTTCCATTCTGGAAATGGGTCAGTATGTTTCTGAACACAAATAAATTGCAAAGAGGATTGGCAGGTTTCTCTGTCAACATAGTCTCAGGAGACTCCAGTTCTAGGATGTCATGTTTGGACATGAGGTAACCAAGTTTAGAGCTTACCTTTGTCATACTATAGAATAATGTTGAATAATTTATTAACTTCTGTTAGTTATACTTGTCTACAGTACATACAGTAAACTAGTCTTACTGTATTTCACAACCAGTAAGTCATGAGTGGACAAAAATGAGAAATGGACATAGAATGAGACAAGGCAATATTATAGCATCCAACAACTAGATTCTTAACCCTTTAGAGTTGGGGCAATGTTTTCATCCTTAAATATCCATTGCACTAGAGCAGCCAAAGAGTTACAGTTCTGTGGAAGGAATTAAATCCATGTCTTCACTAATTCTGTGAATATAGTAGATCAAATTCTGCAAAAATAATATTATCACAGGGAGCATCAGGGGTTCCCTGAACCCTCTTATTCCCCAGCAGTTCCTGGGCAAGGGACACATCAGATCTCAAGTTTATTCTGAGTTTCACAGGAACCCAGTTGCCTCCAAACACTGGACGCTCTTGTATGGGCTTTGAGAGTCTCCTGCCTTGGGAAGGGGGTAGCTTGCTGTTCATCACAACTAACTTGCATTGAGCTCTAATTTCTTGCTTACCTTATTTCACACCTGTACAACAATTTCTTCTCATCATGCAAAAGCCTGAGAAGGCAAGGCAAACAAAGGATCAGGGGATGAAAGAGAGGAAGGAGAGCAAAGTGGCTGTTGCAGCACAAACAAACCAGCAGGCTGCAACAAGACTTTACCATTAGTCAGATTCTACTGTCTGTGCTCTATCTCCTTCCTCCAGCAATCACACCGCTCCACCTCCATCCTCAGAGCTATTTAACTACTTAGCAGGAACGAGCTACAGCTGCACATCATCCATGTCAACCAACCCACTGCCTCTGAGGCAAGGCCACAGCTGCATGTTAGCAATGCTGATCAACCCACTGCCTGCATTCCTCTACAAGCAGCTATAATACTAGGTTGTTTTGGTAGTGCCCAGCTGTATGTGTGATTTATACATGGCAAAGCACTTGCTTTAGTAGATGGGGCTTCTTGCTTACCAAGCAGTAATTTCTTTATGGGGTATAAGGTGGGAGTAAAAGGCAGGTGTTGTGGGGGCTGTGTGGATGTGGGCACTTACTGAGAATGGAAATGTTTGGGGGCAAAGGAAAGAAGGGTGAGTGAGGCTGCTGTCTGTGAATAAGGGTGAAGCGTTGCTTAGGGAGAAAGTGAACTGAGAAGGGCTTTGAGGATGAGGACAGAAGGATTGTATTGGTGGAGAGGAGTGCCAGGGTGGGGTGGTTCAGATGGAGATGAGAGAGGCTGACAGGCAGTGATGAGACAGGGGCAGAGCTTAGCCACACTAGAAGTGGGTTGATCAGTGTTGAGCAGGGAGGGAGTAGCTAATCCTGACAGAAAGTGGGGGAAGGATTCAAAGGTGTGTATGGCTTAGTAGATACCACTGGCAGAGTGTTCAGCAAAGAAAAATGGGGAGAGTAAGCTTTCCATGTGTGCAGTTATTCCAGCACAGGGTCATCAGATGAATAACTCATCTCAATGTCTTCTGGGTGCGGCGAGAAGAAACTTTCTCATTTTAGGCTGTAATCTGTTTTCCAGTGTGAGGAGGGAAAATGTGAAGAGTACAGAGCTCTTTTTGCCCCAGAAAGACTGTTTAAGAAAGGTCGCTGAAGAGTTCATTGTCTGTTTTCTAACAGACCAGCAGCTTTACTCTTTGTAATCTAGCTTTTAGTAGAAAGGCCCAATATAACTGCAAACCAATGCAAACTTTTACAAGGTCTCCTTTAATAGCCCTTAACCTCTTTTCAGCAGTTCTAGAAAGCCAACAGCCCAGCTGATGACATTTATAATCTACTTCTCTACCACTTGAGAGAAATGACAGTATTAACTTACCCTTCCCTCCCCAAAGAGGTGACAGCTCCTTGTTTGGTCTTATGTCTCCCGAGGCTGACAGCCTGTAAACTGGTTTTCCATCACTGAAGTGAATACCGGCCTTTAACTGGGAGCCAGAGGCTACAGCCGCTATCACTTTAAAAGATGACCAACATAACCAGTTTTCAGCCCTTCAGGATTGTGACCTGCACCTCTTCACTGTCTTTTCTATGTGTGAAGAGATGGGCTACCTTGGAAATTTACATCCCAGTCTTTCAAGACAGGATAGTCCTTATTCTAATTTCCATGTCTATTTTTTAACCAAATAATTTATGGCAGAACACTTTGAAGTATTGTCTTCACTGTGGTACCACACTGAATTATTGTTCTGCCCACACAGAGAAAGGAAGCAGCAAGTTAAAGATTTAGCAATTTGACATTGATTTCTGTCACTTGGCAGAAGAATACTCTTCATGTTGAGAGGCGGCTGCCCCCAGAGTGCCCAAAAGAGGGGGAGGCTGTCATCTCCTGAGCTCTCTCCTCAGTCCCTCTCCTTCCACCATCTGTCTGTCAGCACACTTCATGAATCTCCAAATATTGTTTCTCACATATTTTTAAAATGCTGAATTTTGAAGACTGTCAGTTTAGTCCCTACATGCACACACACAAAAAAAACCAAAGAGGAGGCAACTATGTATGTGTGCATGTGCATGTATGCATGTACCTAAAGGGATTTCAGAGAAGGAAGTTACATTCTTACAAAATTGCTACTGCTACCAAACTCATTGTTTCATCTGTTAAAGTGCAGTTAGGGAGAAAAAAAAAAAAAAAAAAACCAACAAGAAAACAACCCACACTAAAAAGCATCTGTAACAAAATGTAATGTCAAATGCATTTGACCGTGATGGTCCGAGTTCTCTAGTGTCTCAGTTGCTGCTCTTCTGCTGAAGTTGTTTCAGATGTGCTTGTTATATAAAGATCAGACTTGTGGGACTTTGCTCTAAAAGATTATTTAATATTTTACGCAGAGCGCTTTTAAATTGTCCAAAAACATTTTGTCACCCGTGATTTGTTTGAATGTGACTGGGTTGTATCATGTTTGCTGTAAAAAAGAAGATGTCATGAGGCTAGTGCAGATGTGCAGTGGGAAAAAGGCAGTTACATGGAAAGACTTCCAATGCAAAGCAAGAGACTTCATCCAACTTCTCACTCAAACTGAATGAGATACCACTTGGGTATGTACTTCAATCTAGACTGAAAAACGTGAAATGTTTATTGGGCCTTTAACACTAAGTACCAATATCTCAGTAGTAGTTATCTACAGCTTCTAAGTAGCCACAGCCACGTGCAGTCATCAGACTATGCTACATGTGGTTATTTAGGAAAGAGGTAGTCCCAAGAGTACTGAGTACAGACCTCAGCTCTAAACTCTGTTACTGGGTGGAGAAACAAAAGCTGTGACAACTCAAGCACTAAGTGCAGCCAGGGCCAGTGCATCCCAGTCAGAGGATATTAGTCACTGATATTTGTCATTAGCTGGTTCCCAGAGATAGTTTCAGCAAACCTGTTTGACTCCCAGGATAATCCTCTAGGGTAATACCCATTTTCCTTTGCTCTTTCGTGCCCTAAATGGCTGAATTACCCTGCTCATTGAGTGAGCACACTGAAAGAATTCAGTTTGTTTGGAACCTGAAACATTCGTATGGCTTTGTAGTAACATTTTGAGACAAATTGTCCACAAGAACTTCAAGGTTGTTCCCAGCTGAAGAAATTACCTTCAGAGCAGTCCTTGGGGCCCCTGTCCAGCCTCAGCGCAGGGAGGCAGGAGGTTGTGCCGGCAGGACAATGAAAGTCAATGGATTTCAGCTTGTGCACAGCTTCTCATTTGGCTTGATTTAAAGGTCCCAGTCTCAGTCCTTTATGGTGTATTTAAGCTTCCTTATAGGACTCCAAGGGACCGCAACCTTCTTTATTCCTTAAAAGTATACCTTGTTGCTGTAATTGAAGCCGTTTTTGTTGCTGTAATTTCTCCCTAATATTACAGTTCTAGTCAAGTGTTCTTTCCCTCTGGAGGCATCAATTATTATGGGTTTTGAATAGGCCTCCCTCCAGTACACATACTTTCACTCCCAATGCCAAAACCAGGTCACTGCAGTTCTCTTCCCTAATAACATGGTCCTATGTGTCTTCTTTCAAACCTGACATATAACATTTCTGGCAACTAATTCCACTGTTCACCAACCTATTTAAAACTCCTGCCATATTTAAGAAAGAGAACTACAGTTTCATGACATTTTCTAAATTTCTTGTAGTTTTCATTAAGACATTGAATGTTCAAAGTCCAGGGAGATGTTTATGGGGTTTACATAGGTACTGAACCCATGTAGTTGCGTATGTTGGTGAGGAGGCAGGGGAGCGAGCCATAGCAGTGCACTTCATCACGGATGTTCAGCCGAAATTAAAATGGCGCAGAGTTCATCTGCTAACCCGTGTATGTGAGCTGCAGGTGTTTCTGTAAGCTGTGGTATTTCTACATCTGGTCCCCATAACTCAATGAGACTCAGTAGTGAGTCCTTATCGCTGTGCACCCTGTGCCTGTTTATGGATTAATCTGCATGACATCTCTGGGGATGGGGAGGAACCAACTCTGTGTCACAGATTGAGAACTGAAGCATGGGTTTGTCTCTTCTTGTTTTGCACAGCGTGCAAAGCAGAGTTCCAAGTGTCACCTGCAGACTCCTTTTAAATATATAAATAAATTTTCCCACTTGCAACCAAACTAATACTCTGTGCTATTGGATTCGTCATGCTTTATTACAGTTATTTGTTTCACAGTGTTCAAACCAAGTGCAGCTTTGTGTTTTTGTGAATGATTCCCCCGTGGAACCCTAAAGATGCTTAACTCAGGTGGGTGTATGTAGTAGTTATTGCTGCACCATCTGCCCTAAAACTTGCACTTTTCATGAGATGCCACTGCTGGGACATCTGGCACTAAAAATATGTTTTCTGCATCATCTCACAATTGAGGAGGATGCCACGGCTGTTCAGCTCCACAGGAGATTCCTTGAAGCATCCTTCTGTTACCTAACAGTTTCTGCAATGAAGCTATGGCACGAAACTGGCCAGGAAAGGAATTATGCTATTAATGGAAGGCTGTGTTTTTGCTTTATGACTTAGATTGCTGTTAGAAGGGAGTGGCACTTCTGTGATTGATTGATTGATGTGTAGGCAGTCTGTCTTGTATCCTATAAATCAATAGCTGGTGTGATAGGACTAAAATGACTATGTAATATACTGTAAGTCAGCTTCTATTATCCAAAAGGAATGAAACTGCAGAATCGATCCACAGGCATATTTCTTAAAGTTTGGCATGTCTTACTGAACTGTTTCTATGTAGCTTGAAGCTGCAATGTACTGGGATTTCCTTCTTAATGCACAGAATCTTTTCCCCCTTAAAGATGCACACAAAATATTGTGTGTCAAGACTGGGCAGGACGAGTATGGATATAGTATGAGTATGTCAGCAGCTTGGTGTTTCCTTGGGCTACACAATTGTTCCCACCCTTGGCAAAAGCCACCATACGAGCCTGTGTGTTTTCTTGTAGGAGGTGGAGCTGTGCCGCATTAGCAGCCAGGAGAAGCTGGGTCTGACTGTCTGCTACAGAACTGACGATGAGGAAGACACAGGGATCTATGTCAGCGAGGTAAGGACATGGCAGTGGGGAGGAGCGTGGGAGGTGCTTGTGGTGCAGGGCTGAATGTGCCAGGGAAGGTAAGAGCAAGTGCTCTGAGACCAGAGTGCAGAAGTGTTGACCATCAGCCAGCACATGTCACTTTCAATTCATTTAGATTATCAGTTTAAATTATGTTGCCCAAGTAGTGTAATTATTACTACCGAGCTTCTTTAATGTGAATGCTTTTAAGTGCAACATCATAGTTAGGGAAGTACAAAGCAGTCTGAGCATGGTCTGCATTTTGAAAGAAATCTGCCCTTACGATGGAAATCAGGAAGAGTTTTTAAGGAGAAAAGCACCGTCTCCACACCCTGCTTGCATTCTCCCCCTGCCACAGCCTTGATAATCATAACAGTGGATAATCATTATTTTATTGTTTGTGGTTTTGTTACAGTTATGGTACACACAGACATACTACAGGTGGGCTGAGAGAGTAGCTTGGGAGAGGAATATGTTGGAAAGAGTTAGAGGACTTTTTTTGCCATACAGAAAATAGAATACTGGTTACTGAGATGGAATGAATCCTCAGGTTTTCATTGGCTTCAACAGGAAAACATGTCATCCAGCACATACCACAGGGTGTTAGTGTTTCACAGGGTCAATCTGCAAGACTTCCAGGAACACTAGCTCCCTTTGAGTCTCCAGCCATTCAAAGAGGGTTGTTTTACTGGATAAAGCAGAACTCTTGTGAGCCCAAGGTCACTGGTGAGTCCACGCTCACTGGTGATTATCTTGTGTGAACTGTGTTCCCAATTCGTCTCTTTTCTGACATGATGAACTGTATTAGGAAAACGTTCTTCACTCAGAGGGTGGTCCATCACTGGAACAGGCTCCCCAGGGAAGAGGTCACACCACCAAGCCTGTCAGAGTTCAGGGAGAATCTGAACGATGCTCTTAGTCAAATGATTTAGTTTTAGGTTGTTCTGTGAGGAGCAGGGAACTGAACTCAGTGATCCTTATGTGTCCCTTTCAACTTGAGATACTCTATGATTCTGTGATTCTAAATTCTGAGTGAAGCTTGTGGACAGAGAGGGTCGGTAGAGAGAGTTCTCCTGCGTATCAGTGAACAGGGATGAAGGCAGATTGCACATTTCCAGGCCAGCAGCAATGTCAAAGAAGCTGAAAAGCACAGCCTTTGAAAAATGAGGAATTGATATAAAACTACCCAAGAATAAGTCTTCCACCAGTTCTATAAGCACTAATGTTGAAGTCTGTTTCACCACATGAGGACGAAGAAATGCAGGAATCTCTTAATACACTCTAGGATTATATGTGAAATGTGCTGGTTTTCCAACACAGTAGAAATTTCCCAGACCTTTTGAAGTGAATGCAATTGTATTGTCTTTCATACTTGATTAAGCACTTCAGAATCATTTTTTTTCTATGACAATGCACAAGAAGAAAATAATATCTAGCAGCTGTAGAGGATGTAACCTGCAAACCAAATGCCTAACTCATATGTTTGGTTTGAAAAAATAGCTTATGGCATGACAAGGCAAAATAAATGATTTAAGATAACCATCAAATGAAAGGTGATAGATCGAATTGCCCTGCAATGAACAGTAGGTCATTGCTCAGGGATGAGCTGTAGTGACTTTGATAAACTGTTAATGGAGCCCTAAACATCTTTTTAGGTTAAACTAACTTGAAATTAACTGACTCAGACCAGGAACGATATACAGTACCTGTGAGTGATCTATACAATATAGATCCTTTGGGGTTTTTTGCTGTTTCCTTGTGAGCTGCAAAATTCCAGAGGAAATAACAGAGTGATAACTGAGATAATAATTTAATAGTAAATGCTTCCATGAAATTAAAATAAACCTTCTCTTTGCCAAAAGACAGGCCCATTTGTATAGAGGTATCAACTGCTGTAGAAGCACCTCAGTCCATAGTGCACCAGAGAAGAGGGACTCTGTCATTAATTCTTAGTGCTCTGACAGCTGCAGGCTAATGCCTGATGATGGCATAGGATAGTATTAATCAGAAAATCGTATGCTCCCAACCTTTTCTGTCTTTAGACTTTTATCTGAAACGAGCTTATACGATTATTTAAAGAACTGTTGAGATCATATGACTCTAAAGGAAACTTCAGATTGCCTCTGTACAGGGTAAAAATGGTATTTCTTCAAATTGTACTGTTGTGCAGCTGTTACCATTTCCAGTAAAAATCTTTCAATGTTCAGTTGCTGGATATTGTCCTGTGCAGGTTGATCCAAACAGCATAGCTGCCAGAGATGGACGGATCCGTGAAGGAGACCGCATTTTGCAAGTATGTGACAATAGACTCTTCCTTAAACTCTTTCTTCAGACAAACACCCAGTGCTGCTGTCTCTGCAGTGGACTGTTAATGAGGGAAGGTAGTTCTCTTTGTTACTGTGATCGATGAGAAAATCCATGTCTGTCTGTTTTTTAACACAATAGCCGGGAGCTAGAGTGCATGTACTGAAAAATGAGAATGACAAACTCGTTCTGGCTCATGCCCTTATGTCCTATGTCTTTTTTTGCCATATTTATTAGCAAATCTCATTTCCACTATGTTCATCTCAGTGTCAAATTCTAAACAGGGATCCTGCAGACATACATATGGGTGTCAGAGACATGCTGATCATTCACTGATTGCATAAATTTGGATAAAACTCACTTGTGCTGAGTAGAGATGGTAAGAATTTTCATACAAAAAATGTGCTGTTAGTGAAGGATGATATTGAACATACTTGAGGAGGAGGTTCATTAGGTTTTTGTTAATATTTCTGTCCTCCACCAATAAAACATTGCTTTTTCTGAGTTCTTTTCTAACCCACCATCTTAGCTTTTTTTTTTTTTCTCCCTTTGTTTCCGCTCATTTAAAGAGCTCATTTAATTGATCCACTCATTTAAAGAGCTGCCCCAGAGATAGGTTTGTGTGATACAGCATAGCCCCTGTGGGTGAGGGTGGCCAGCTGCTGTCTCTGGAGGAGGACAGTGTACTTGTATAGAGAAGTAGCTAGAATAGCAGTGGGTTTCCGTTTTCAACTGGCAGTGAATAAGTACATTTGTTGCCCTAGTGACAAAATCACAAAGCAGCTGCCAAAAATCAGTAGAATGGAAACTGTTTGCTGTATTGTAGCATTTTAGTTCTGGTTCCCAGTCGATTTCCCTTGTATTTTGACCTTTTTTCACTGAAGCCCCAGAAGTAGCTCCTGGTAAAAACAGGTTGCTTTTCTGTAACCTGTTCCTTAATTGCCCATCATTAATTTAGGCACATGAACTTTCAGGTTGTCACAAGATCAGCCTGTTCCTTCCCTCCAGTCTTTTCATTTCTGCAGGAAATGTCTTTGCTGAAACCTGTACCTGTTTCTCTTACTCCAGTATCAGATTTGGGAGTTTTGCTAAGACAACAGAGTCTATGAGCTGGCTTACCAAATAGCCCATTTTTTGGAGGAGAAATAATAAGTTATGTTTTAATGTCCAGGCTCACTCAGGGGCCGCTCATTCTCTGCATGACTGGGAATGTGAAAATGGTCACAGGATGATGTTTCCCCCAAGAAAACACAGACACCATGGTGCCAGGGCAGTGAGCCCCTTGGCAGGACTTGGGGTGGTGGGACCACGCCATGGGGTGTGTTGAGGAGAGGAAAAGTCAGTGCCCTGCCTTCCATGTCTTTCTATAAAACACCCACTGAGGAAAGCAAACAGGATATAACAGTATTTTTAACCTGCAAAAGCAGGAAAAAACCTGTTTATTCGACTGAGTAGAAACAATGTTTGTTCCTACTTTATTTGTTTCAAAATAAGGAAATAGAGAGCAGGTCCATTTTCTGTTCCTTTCCTTGCTTTGTAAAATTTCTGGCTGAAGTGGAGAGCCAACAGTAGTTCAGGCAAATGTCCTCCAGTTCCTAATGAAATTCCTTTCATTTGTGAGTAAAGACTCTGGGGGCGAGAGAAAAGCATAGGTAATTCTGCCATTCTTTTGTAGACTGGAGCATTACTTTAATGTCAGTGCTGATATATAACTATGAGTTTGATCATTAAAGTTAACACCCAGAGAGTTATGTGGGGTTTACTTTCATATCTGAAAACACATTGACCCTCTATCTACTTTTATTGATGAGATAACTCAGAGAAATAGAAGGTGACAGTGCCATTACGGGGAGATTACACTGAGGCTGGGGGAGAGACAGATCCTTGAGCGTGGGGGCATTTTCTGTGGGCAGCAGATGGCATTGTTTAAGGCTAGGGGGGGGACACTCTGTTTTGTGTATTCCTCACAAAATTACAGCAGGTTTCCTTTTATGTTTGAGGCCAGAACCGTCCCCTTCTCATTCTCACAAACCTCACACCTCTCCCATCACCTTCATAATCTGCTTAAGCATCGGAGAACAGCCTGAGTATTTTACATGAAATGCTGCAAAGTCAAGGGAAGGGTTTTGTAAGGACAGTGCTAGTGAGCCGTGCCTAAACTTCTGCTGTATTTAGCTGTGAACCTGCCCGTTGACAAGTGCTGTCCATGGGGGTGAGATGCAATGGGGCAGGCTGAAGGCCTGCTCATCCCCCATGATGGTGCAGCTGGAGTGGGGTGGGACAGCAGGGCTGCCACCTCCAGGGTTCACAAGGAGTCACCAGAGCAGTCACTGCGGCTGGGGGCGTTTGCAGAATCTGGAGATCTGCTCCTGAGCCTCCATGGCTGCACCTCTGCTTTTCAGGTTAGGGCAGCTCTGTGTTACCAAATGGTTGTCTGGTCTCCCACAAACCACAGCAATCCCTTCATGTAAGCTTTGAAGGGTCTCAGACATTTCACTCATTGCCAGTTAGGTGATCAGGGTATGCTGGGGTTTTCTTTAGTCTGAATTGAAGCTGTGGTTTTGAGTCAGGGCTTTCAGGCCAAACATACACGCAGAAATTTAATTTTCCCTTCTCAACCAGCAGGTTCCTGCTACTTTGAAATCAGACCCTTACAAGTTTTTATTTCCTCCAAATATTCAGAACCTTCTGTCTTCCAGTTCTGTTTTCACTCATTTTGATATACATCAAGTACTTTTTGTTGTTGTTGTTGTTGTTGCCACAATGAGAATAATCCACTTCTTGTGCTGTGAATTGGACAAACCCAAATACATATGGAAAATAAGATTTCTATTTGATTCCCTCAATAAAGGGTTTGGGGCAATGCAAAATGTGTTTGTTACCATGTAGTCATGGACGTGGCTGTTTTAATGAGGTGACAGTAGGAGAACAGTAGCGAGAAAAGCACGTTCACATTGGAGAACCACTTTTATTTTGATTATCCCCTTGGAAGAGGGATACATATGTTTTGTGTGGTTCTGGATACTAAGCTGTCCGCACAAATATGAAATGATTAAATGGAGCAGCAATAAGCAGTGGCCTGTAAGTATTGCCTGGTGAGAGATAATACTGTAGCTCTCTAATTGGCTCTCTACCAGCATACAGTGTGACTGATTTCAGCTGTAGCATTACTAGTCTTGCTTCCACCAGCGCTATTATCTCAGAGTGACACTTCCATTACTCTGAACGGAGAAAGATGAACGTCACCTGTCAGGGGCTGGTTAATTGTGTTGCTAGATGTATGTTACCAGGGCACAGGTTGGACATTTATGAACATAACTGCTTCCTCTGATGTCCACCATCCTTCAACGATCAATACAGCTCTTACAGTAAGCGCATAATTGAGTGAAGGCACTTACCACTGAGGGGCTGAAGATGCGCCCATTGCACAAGTTTCATTGTCCATACATTCAGCACAAATGAGCCAATATCTGCCCTGAGTTGCTTTGTAGAAATAGAAACTAATGTGCCACTTTTGTTTGTTTTCTAGATAAATGGCCAAGATATCCAGAATCGGGAAGAAGCAGTGGCATTGCTCTCCAGCGAAGAATGCAAGAAAATTGTGTTGCTGGTTGCAAGACCAGAGATGCAGGTTAGACTAAGTAGATGCACTGAGCCAGAACCTGGGTTATGCCATACATTCACTGTCACTGTAAGTAATGAACTGCTGAGAAATAGGAATGCCCAAGTTCCTGATAAAAGGAGGAAACAGATAACTGCAGAGCTTTGCCCCTGTTTAGCCAACAAAGAAAATAACATGATGTTACTGGGGCTTGTTTGCCCCAAACCAAGCAGTATTTCCAGCAGAGTAAGCAGGTATAGAAATAAAGCTGGCAGCACTGGTATAATATTAGTAAAATATGAAGTAGAACTTGAAAACTATGTATTACTCGTTAGATGATTCTGATTTGTTCTGGGGATAAATTTCCCATACTTAGTAATTTATATGAACTTTCACAAAGCTGTAATTGGTCATTGGTGATGTCTCTTTTTATCCTATGCACTTACAAGCAGGCATGTAAGCTGTTCATTTATGTATTGATTCAGGGACTGTCACTATAATACCACTCAGCAAACCTGGATCTACTTGTTTCCAAAGCACCCTGGTTACAAAAACATGCTTATATTTTGGGAGGTGCATTTACAAAAGCTTTTAGAAATATTTCTATGGTTTTAATGATAAAATTATGCCAATACCAAGAATTTTTTATATCATTGCGGGGGGCAGATGTTAGGTTGATCATCAGACTAAAGGAGAGGTGGAGCAGAAGAAGAGTACTACTGTTTGTACTTCCCTTTATATTCTGTTTATGGGCCATTGCAAAGCAAAAAGACATTATATTGTCACTGTTCTCGCCATCTGCCAACAATTCAGAGTTGGTTATATTGCCATTTGTCTCTCATGCTATTGATCTGATATTCTGTCTTGCTAGATACATACTCTGTATCAATTAAATTAAGTAAGTGTAATTCAGTGCCACTTGGAATCTCTACGTGAATATGGTAGTTGTAAAATATTCACAATTTCAGCATTCATTTCCCTTATGTTTTTCAGGAATCTAAACAATTCCCATAAAACTGGTGACATAGTACAGCACAAAAAGCCATGCCTCAGTTTATATTGCAAAATTGTAACCCTCACTGGAGGTTGCAGTAGTTTTGAAAGAATTGTTTCAATATTTTTCTTACTATTTTTCAGTAAGGTTTTGGTTTTCAGTAGGGAACAGAAACCCACTCACAACTTGGTGTTGGGGTTTTGTTGTTTAATTTATGTGTTTTAAGAACATACAAAACTGAAGAAAAAGCCATAGTATGTCAGAAATCAGGCTGTCCACAAACTGATTTCAGCTGGTTGTGTTGCTTTACCTCTGGTGAAGGACAGCAGGATTACGCAGGCTTTTATTTCTAGATAGAAAATGGTAATGGCATTATTGCAGTCTTGAAGGGTGACTGCTGAGCATATTTATTTGGTAACAGGGAAGAAAACCATCTCTGACCATTTATTTGCACAGTGAATACCGATGAATAATGAAGTTTCGAAACAGAGCACTGGAGGCACAGCCTGTTTAGTGTAGGAACAAATGGCACAGGCATGTGCATTGACATGCATGTATGTGCACACAGTGTATGTAGTGCACACATATACTAAGCGGTATATATTTTTTTCCTAAAGCCACATTTTTATTCTAAAAGCTGTAACATAATATAAGCATTCCCATTAGTTAGGTACTGAGTCTGCCACAGTCAAAGCAGCAGATTTGCCCCAGTGAGATTCATCTCTCATCCTCCAGATCTGTTCATCTCTGCAATTTCCTCAAATGAGGGAAATTCAGCCACATCTTTTATGGTAGAGGAAGACTGTGTTCATGCTTTCCTTGGGAAAAAAAACCAAACAAGCAAGTAAACAAAACTAGTGGCCCATACCAGATGTTTCAGAAAATCGTTTGAAAGTCCCATTAAGGATAAACATAAAAATTACATGTCCTCAAGAAAAAAAGCCTCCTCCTAATCCCAAATTGTTAGAAGCTGGCTTTGCCAATAGAAATGGTGAAAGGCTTATGTTCTTTATAAGAGGAGAGAGTTCATTGGCATGGGCAAAATACATCAGTTTGTGAAGGAAACAGTGGTTTCCTGCCAGTATTCAATTAAAAGTACCACACAGGATCAGTCACCCCTCATGCAGCTTTGAATTACTACTTGCTACTTTGGTGTAACTTTTCTGACGGGTATCTGTGGCCAGTCCTCTTCTGGCTTTGAGGCAGTGGTACTTCTGCTGTAGCTGTTGGCGTTTGTTATGTTTGCTCTTGCTGTTTTGGGACATGAATAGTTGGTACTTTTGTAGTTGTCTAATGCTGAGACTTCTACCTTTTAGCATCTTTTTGTCACCTTCCTCCCCTGGTTCCTTCACCAGTAACAAAACAGTAAGTGCTTCCTTCTGCTACAATCTCATCATTGTAGCCAGGAGCACCACTGACCAGTATTTTCCTTTTTGATGCAGTGTGCCATCTGGTAAGGGATTACAGATACAAATGGATGTGTGCCAGGTACACACATGTGCACAATGAACAAACCAAGAAGAATAGTGGTTTAGGCCAGGGGTGCCTGTTTTATCAGTTCAGAAAGATGTGAAGGGTGCAAAGTGGGTGCAGGAAGAGGATATACTCACTTGACAGAAAAGATAGCATCCCCTCCTGTCCTTCTGCAACACTGTCTTCACCAAATGTCAAAGGGAAAAAAACCAAATGGGTAAGCCTTGCTTCCAGGGACACTGTGAGAGCAAAAATAACCTCCCTTCAAGTCACCACATCTTTCTGTCATCCTTTTCTGTTTGTTTGTTTACCTGAAAGATCAATGGGAAAATGGTGATAGAAACACAACATAAGGTTTCTATTGAGGTGGCAGCAGCAGGGCACAGTGCTGGGATGGAGGTTGTTAGAGGAAAGAGCCCGGTTGCCTCCTGGCCCTATTAGTAATGTTGCCACTCTTTCAGCACAGGGGCTCTCGGCAGTAATGAGCATGACAGCTTCAGGATTATGTGCTATGCCTTTCATACCTTTTGAAAGGAAATAATGTCTGTGCTGTGCAGTCTCCTTCATTATGAGAGAAAATCAGTCATACTGTTTCAAGAAAGGATAAAAGGCATAAGAGTCCCATGGTTTTTTATCCTTCTTTTTCTTCTTCTCTTTCTGAGATGCGAACTCCTACTGCCTGGCTTTCTGAAGAGAATCATTAGAATAAAAAGAACTAGTCAAGCATTGCCATTTGGGTTTATCCCATTTTAGCATGTGTCCTTGCTAACATAATATAATGTACTAATGTATTCTTTGCAGCTGGAGGAAGGGTGGCTGGATGATGAAAGGAATGAATTCTTAGAGGAGTTAAACTTGGAAATGTTGGAAGAGCAGCATAATGAAGCGATGCAGTACACAGCCAATGAGGTGGAGCAGGTAGGATAACTACTAAACATATCATTGAAATTTTGCTAGGTATACTGTTTTGTTAAAGGAGAATGAAATGGTATGCTATAAAATAGAGTCAAAGTCAAAGAAATGCTGTGATTTCCATCACACTGTAGGTAAGGAAAAGGAGAACAATAGATGCTTAGGCCCAGTACAGTAAGCTAGCAAACAATTTAGGAGGCTGTGATAAGTACAGATTTCTCATTTTCTCTGAACTCTCAGAATAATATTGCTTTTCTTCTTTAATTCTGAAGTGTTTGGGGTTTATGTTACTATATTTTACGTCAAGTGGTTTTAATGAATTGTATCAGTGTAGCACCTCGAGCTCTGAGCTGGGATAGGTGCCCTTCTTGTTGTATGCATGCAAGGTAAGAGCCAGCCCTTGCACCACAGGGCTTGCAAAATAAGATGGAAGAGGTATTTAAAGTAAACAACAGGTGTTTTGATAATACAAGTGTATTTTTCTTATACCGACAGTGCACAGCTCGGCATTTGTTTTGTTAATGGAGACAAATAAGCATATTGTTAGCATAGTCTCAGCTTGCTGCTATCCTGACTTTTACCTGCACACTGCTTATGTGCTATACACAGTGTGACTGGCAAAAATGCATGTGCACTCCCAGCCATACAGTTTCATCAGGGATGGGTCTTCTCAGTTGTACTTTATGGTGGAAGGCATAAGTGACCTTATCCACTCCTGGATCAGATGATCTGTCAGCATACACACTGTGTGGAGCCAAAGAAATAAAATCCAACTTCATCTCTTGGCTTCTACAGATGCACGGCTGGTGAGAAACTGTTCTTCCACCCACGGAAATTTGTGACTTACAATTTTTTCCCCATTCTGAATTGCTCGAAAGCAGAGCCTAAGGCATTTTTCTTGGAAGGGAAGAGAGGACTGTGAGAGCCTTCCTTCTTCAGCCTCCCTCCAAGGCAGTTTATTTGGCCAACAAGAGACTTGGCTTCAAATACCTGACTGCCTGGTCCACACCGGGACCCTGAACAGGCATCTAACCTGTTTCCTCCTCACCTCCCCTCCAGCCTTGACACTGAGGTATTGACTAGGTGATAGCTCCTATTAAAGCTCTTCACCATAATAAGTTAAATATTCATTGGGACAGAGACACTAACAGAGTAAGTCAATTATCTGGAATATGCTGTATCAGATTACAAATCCTTGATTTTATAACCATTAGTTATTTACCCAAAATGAAATAACTCCAGGGTCAGAGGTGAAAGGAGCCTTGCAACAGGATTTATAGTGGCCTTTTAGTTATGACCCTTTTTTCCACACAGTGAGCCAAACCTGTTTGCCAGGTTAAATGTGCTTACTTCTGCACTGCTAGCTACTTTGAAGTGATATTTAGCATCTTGTTTAATTTTTTAACCACAAATTTCATCTTTGATAGCAAAAGATTTCCTGTCAGAAAGAACACTTGTTCTTCACAAAGCAATTTCCATTGCACAGTGACATTTTCACACAAACCCCCACTTGTGGTACAAGTTCTTGAGCAGGTTTATCTGCAAACCCCTACTAGCCCCTCACACAGCATGTTGGGATCTCTGAAATCACTTGACAGTTGTGACCTTCTACTCCCAAGTTCTTGTCAAGCTTTGGCTTTTGACTGAATTTGGGTTGTGGATGGTGTTATTGAACAGTGGTGTTCTGTGAAGTGGTTTCACAGAACCCACTGAGATATTTTTATTCCCTATTAGGATCTTATACTAACAATATTTTTCCCCCCATTGAGATTTTATATTACTGTAGGAGAGAGCTACACTTGAAAAAATTATGGTCACTTGTGCTCTGTTGGCATCTGATGTTTAGGTTGCTTGAAGTAATTCTGGGACAGCCAGACATTTCTTTGCCCTTCTGATGAGTAATCGAATCAACCAAATGCAGCTTGGTGTGTAATGGGGCGTCAGTAATTTGTGACAGCTGCTGTCTCTCTAGACTCTGTGTAGTGACTTGGCAAGTCAGAAAACTGGTTCTTTACTCCTTGTTAGTCTGGGAAACCTAGCAGTTTCCTGAGGTGAATCACGTAATCCATTGGAGCAATGAAACTGCTCTCATTGCAGCTGCCAGTGGCCAGGCTGAGTATCTTCAAGCTCCCTGGGTGGCCATGGAGACACTGCTCCAATGCCAGTCTTGATTTTTGTGAACCGAAAAATACTTCTCTGGCTTCATTATCACCTGTCGTCATGATTCTTGTGAGCTGCAGGAATGAATACACACTATAGCAGAATATCCTTCCAAATATGAGTCTGTTTAACAGAATTTTAACATTTACTGTGAGCTGTCACAGAAAAATTTGGTGCAGTTTGTAACAGAAGAATCAAATTAATAGTCATGTATTTTTATATGTTTTTGAGCCACTCTATAGAATTCAGTCAAGAATTGTATCTTCTCCGTATAGAATAGTCCAATAAACCTCAAGGAAAGATGTAATTCTCCATTTTTTATAACTCATTGTATTCCTTCCCCTTTATGGCATCACGGTTCATTGTGCAGCAGAGATAACTTTTCAGAAGAATACCATACATTTGCCATGCGGAAATTCTTATCCAGTATCATGGAATATATCAAAACCTATTAAGAATAGAAAGAATTGGATTTTAAAAAAAAATCATTCTAGTTGAAATGCAGTGAAAATATCTGGGGGAAATTCTTTTTTGAGAGGAGCCTGTTTTAAAAGAACAGCATTGTTTGCAGAAGAGCGTTTTCCCTTCTATTGTACCACTGAAAACAATCCCAATCTTCACTCGTGGCTGGAGTACCTCGTGGTTAGCCTGCCACCAGAGATTCCTCTCACTGCGGTCAGTCTCCCTCTCACGGACCAGAGAACCCAGCAGTTATGTTTATTAAAACCTTCAACTGAATGTCACTGCCCTCAGATTTCAGTAGCAGTCTGGGTTTGGAGTCACAATATACATCGTAAGTTGTAAAAGGAGAATAGGACAGTGCCTGAATTCCTGGAAGATTAGCCATTTTATAGGCATGAATGCTTTGCTGGAGCTGAAATGCAGAATCTTCTGAGGTTCTTTTATTGCTTGATTGTACACACTGCCAGAATCACATTCTTATTATCTGAGTTGTTACTGCAAAGATGAGGTCTAAGGAGCCCTTTGGTATTTCAAACAGAAGTCATTGTAGAAGAGATTGACAACATAGGTTTGAAACAAACACTTTGTTTGAAATAGATGATAGATAACACGGACAAAAGCAATACACTGTCAGTTGGAGACTCTGGTTTTTTTCCAGAAGGGACTTAACCTGGAATTAGGGTTGCTACCTTTCAAAATAAAATTAAAATAATCTTATATGATAAAAGACTGCTCAGTCTGCATGTGTTGAGGAGCTCTGGCAAGCATGACAAGTCCAGGACAGAAATTCCAGGGGCTGCCTTACTTGAATAACAATGTATTTTTAAATAAATTTATCTCAAAAACATGCAGTATAATAAATAAATGTATTACTTTCCATTTTCTTAATTGAGCTATCTGCAAGTATCCACATACCGGGGAAAGATTTAATGTGATACAGATGTCTGCTTTAGTTTGAGAGGAATCTGACTGTATAGGCACTTGTTTCTTCCTGACAGGAAGGGCAGCCCAAAATGACTACCTGACATTCAGATGCCTGTACTACAGACACTTATATTTGGTCACATCAATCCCTCCTATCTGATTTCTGTTAGGATGGAAAGATGGAGTTTGTTTTGTGTGCATCTTTTTGTGTGTGTGTGTTAATTATGGATGGTGTAACTTAGAGTAGGTGGCAGCATATTGTATTCACTCAGTCTAAATCAAGTGGAAGTTGAAGGAGCAAAGTTTAAATTGTTGCTAAAGGTGGTGTGGAAAACAAGAGCCACTAATTTTGAAAGCGTTGATTATGTAGGCCCAAACTGTAAAGTCTGTCTCCAATACCTGTACAAATAGATACATTAAAGGATTCTTTTCATAAGTGCTCAAATATATGCTTTTGTGGTGTGGCACCATACTGGAGACTTCAGAGGAAGCATCATAGAGCTCAGCTCCTGTAAGCTGTGTAACTGTGCTAACACATTATGGATAAGCCACCTGTTTTAGGGAGTTAAGATGGCTTTAGTCATGTGGATGCAAGTTGTGCTGTGTCACTTACCCTCAAGGTCAGAGAGCAGATCCTGGCTCTCCTCATTTGCTAGTGTGAATGCAGCCCTGCATTTGGGACAGGCGTCCAAATTCCTGGCTGTGCTGCAGGATGGCCCTCCCAATGTCCGGTGGACCTGTTCTCCCTTGTGTCAGTAGTTAAATATTTTCCAGAGCAGTGAGAAACATGAGTTGCACAGTGCAGTGGCCAGCGTGCAGTGTAGGAGACCCAGACTGGAGTCACTTCCCTGCTGAAAGGTTTAGGGGCAGAGGAGGTCACTAAAAGCTGGAGCAGCTCCAGAGCAGCTGAGAGAAGGAACCTGAATACCTTATGTAGTGGCTGTAGGAGGTAAACTAGAAAAGCATGAAATTAAACCTAAATCTCCAGCATTCCTGGTGAGTGCCCTGGCCACTTGGCTGGTTGGGGTGCTCTTCTTTGTGGTTACTCTTGATTTTCTTGAAGAATTCTCTGGATATTGGAGTTTTTTTCTGAGTAGAATATGACATTTTGGAACTCTTAAAAAACAGGTGATGTGGGAAAACACTGAGTTCCCACCACTTCTGCAGCTGCTTCTGAAAAAGGAACTAAAGTGTTGCAGCCACTTTGGAAAAATATAAGAGCCTTAATAAGAAATTGTCTGATATACTTTAAATACCTCCACAGTAATGAAAAAGCTGAGGAAAGAAAGAATAGATAAATTGCAATTCTAGAACAATTCTACAATAGTTAGTTATTTAGAGTGTTATTGGTACTACTCTTCATATTGCTTCTTCCTGTGACAAGAAGATACCCTTGCTTTCTAAGCAGGTAAGTACAAAGATCTGAGAGGATCTCAGATAGGGAAAATACGTACCATTTAATTTTTAAAACCTGCAGGATTTTCATGAAAGTCTGCCTTTGTCCCTTGCAATTTCAAAATCTAGTTTCTAGAAAATTTGGACCGACCCTACAACATCAAGAAACACTGAACATGATCCCTTGAATAACACTGAATACATTCTGTCTCATGATGTTTAAATTCTAGGAGAGAGTTTCTCCCAATTTGGGGAGAGTGAGAGATACTAATTGGCACATTACCAATGTGGCTGCCAAAGCTACAATGAGAATTATACATTTATTGTGCATTTTGTTATCAACTGCACATTGTATGTGCAAAAGGATAAGCGTAAATGTATGCTATGATTTTAAAAAAAATTTCTTTGCAGGTCTTGTCTGGCAACAAATTGTTAAAACATGTTTTCAGAAATTTTTAACCTGTCTGTCACAGACACTGAATTCTCTTGGAGTTTTCTTTCTTCCAATATTTATTTCATTCCACTATTACATTGCATTTCAGTGGTGGAGGTTATTTTTGTTTTTCTGACACTAGGCCATTATTTTTTCTTAACAATTGAAGAAAGGAAACCAGATGAAGGGGGTGTGTGATCGTGAGGTACACATGAAGAGAGGAGAAAGGATGAGACAGGAGACACATTTTCATCCTGTTTTACTGTCTGTCAAAGTAGAGAAAAAGGGAATTATGACAGTAGCCTCTTTGAGGTTTTTCCTTTCACTGGGTGCACTGTACCTCTTTTCTCCCTTGATTATTACCACCATTATACATAATTATGCAATTATACCTCCTAAAAGAAATGGCATTTGGTCAGTACTGTGTGCACTTAGGTGTTTGGCAAGCAGGCCACATAAGCTGCACTCTGCCTGATTCTTTGCTTATCCAGTTTGAAAAACAGAAAGTGTCTGTCTCTTCAGAGAGGTATTATCTCACATTCTTTGAGAATATAAACAGGTTGAAACTATAAACAGGTTAGGTACAATGAGTGGAGTGTGAATTAAAAAACAACAGCCTAAAAGCTTGACATTATGCCCATGGCAAGCACTCAGTGTTATTCTACACTTAATGGTAAAAGGCTGGTTTTATTTCTAAGGAACATAAACTGTAACTAGCGAACAAAAATAGTCTCCAGGGATGCAACAGAAAAGTCTACTTAAGCAATATCCTAGAATTCAAAATGAACAGTCTTTTGGAAAAAGGCTACCAAAACCCAAGAAGTGTGGTAGAGGGCCGTGGAGGTGTGGAGGGTGTAGTGAACAGGCTAGCCCTCCGCAGGCTTCAACCCCTCCCCTCCCCCCCATCTCATGGAGCAAACAAGGAGTTAAGAAAAATGTGTAGTCTTTTTGCACCCTCCTAGATTGTACTAGTCATTGTTTGATTGGCTGCTTGCTCTATGTTTTTTAAGCGATACCAGTGCTGAAACTTTTTCCCAAGTTTGAGAAGATTTCAGCTCCACCCGTCTCTGGCCATAATCCAGAATCGAAAACAGTGTGCCATCTGGTGATCATTATCTTTAAGCACTGCAAGAGAGGGCTTAGCTAGAGAGGGAAATATTTCTTTCCGGACTTTAGAATATATGTCACTAGTGCTGTAATTCATCTACTTCACTCGGCATGGCCACCACAGCATGACTCTCAGAAACGTTTAAAAGCTGTGAGCAGAAGGACTGCTGTTTAGCGATCTCTTTTAATTCAGCTTAAATCAGATACCAGCTGTTTAAGAAAAACAGAGCTGGAAAATATTCTCATGTAATATGGTCTGCATTTGATAATAATTTTCTTTCCTCACTTTTTAGCCAAAGAAACATGAAGAGGAGGATGGCACTACAGACACTGCAACCTCATCATCCAACAATCACGAGAAAGACAGTGGGGTGGGACCTACAGATGAAAGTCTGCGTAATGACGAGAGCTCAGAGCAAGAAAATGCACCTGAGGAGCAGAACAGCGCTACCCTGCAGAGCAAACGGGAGCTGGGCCACAGCCAAGATACATTAGAAAGCGTTGAGCTCCAGTGCAATGGAAGTTTTGTGTCTGGGGAATACATTGAATCTGATTTCGTAGGAAACCCAGAGGAGGAATGTGAAAGGTTTCGGCAGCTGTTGGAACTGAAGTGCAAGATTCGGAACCACGGGGAGTATGACCTGTATTACTCAAGCAGCATGATAGAGTGCAACAGAAGAGAGCAAGATGGAGTGGAGCATGAGCTGCAGCTACTCAATGAAGAACTGAGGAACATTGAACTCGAATGTCAGAATATTATGCAAGCTCACAGGCTCCAAAAGGTGAGGGATCAGTACGGAGACATTTGGGCTTTACATGATGAAGGGTTCAGGAATTATAACACCAGCGTAGATGTACAAAGAGGCAAACTGGATGACATCATGGAGCACCCTGAGAAGTCTGACAAGGACAGCTCCAGCGCCTACAACACGGCCGAAAGTTGCAGGAGCACTCCACTGACAGTGGAGCGATCCCCTGATAACTCTCTCCAGAGGATGATCACCATAACCAACAGGAAAAACTTGAGGAGCACAATCGTGGCTAATCAGTCATCCTCAGGACAAAGCAGCAGGGAGACAACCTCAGCCAAAACCAAACCCACTGAGCAAAGCAGTGCTGCTGAGAATGCAGAGCTGGCATCAGAAAGTGGCAGATTCACAGACCAGGAAAAGCAGAGCAGTGAGCACATTCCCTACCTGTCTCCATATCACAGCTCTTCTTACAGGTATGGGAATATACCTGCTCATGCAAAGCATTATCAAAGCTATATGCAACTGATCCAGCAGAAGTCTGCAGTGGAGTACGCCCAAAGCCAGCTCAGCCTGGTGAGCATGTGCAAAGACTCGCAGAAGTGTGCAGAGCCCAAGATGGAATGGAAGGTGAAAATAAGGAGTGATGGGACGAGGTACATCACAAAGAGACCAGTTCGAGACAGAATCCTGAAGGAACGTGCCTTAAAAATTAAAGAGGAGCGCAGTGGGATGACGACAGATGATGATACAATGAGTGAGATGAAGATGGGTCGCTACTGGAGCAAAGAAGAGCGGAAGCAGCATTTGGTGCGAGCTAAGGAGCAGAGGAGGCGGCGGGAGTTCATGATGAGGAGCAGGCTGGAGTGTCTTAAGGAAAGCCCACAGAGTGGCAGTGAGGGCAAAAAGGAAATCAACATTATTGAACTGAGTCACAAAAAGATGATGAAAAAGAGAAACAAGAAAATCTTGGACAACTGGATGACAATCCAAGAACTGATGACTCATGGTGCTAAATCTCCAGATGGCACAAGAGTGCATAATGCCTTTTTATCAGTTACTACTGTATGAATGCAACTTTCTGAGAGTATACTACCAGTTTAGGTAGAGTACAATTGCCTCGTTCAATGTGGCATTTTTATATATTTTGTGACTGTTTATAGTTTGACCTTTTTTGTAAGCAAAATTACCTGGTAATTTTTCATTTGTTTTTCATATACTGGTACCTTCTTTATCTGGCAGTCTTTCTCTATCCTGCAATATATTCATATTACTCATTTGTAGAAAAAAAAAAAAAGAAAAAAAGAAAAAGAAGAGCAAAAAAAAGTGGAGAAGCCAATTAATTTCTTAAGCTAATACATATCCTGTAAGTTAAGATCTGGCTTTATTTCTCTGGTTTTCTTTTTTCTACTTTAGTAACAATACAATACCAAAACAAAATGCTTTATACTATATCCTTGGCTTAACAAGTTTTGAAGCTTTACATCTTAGATTGCATCTGTTTATAAGTCATATGCCACATCCCATCGTATAGATAAGAATGACATTTTTCCAACTACACGTTGTACAGCACATTTAATCTGTAAATTGCAATTGTATTTGTCCAAGTAAAGTGTAGGTGGGCAATTCTCCTGTGTTATGTAGTGGCATTGGTCATGTAGCTGGGCAGTACGTGATAATTGTGAAGATGAAAAAGAAATAAATTATTGCTTATCTTTAAGGAAAAAAAAGTCAGGAGTTCTTTGATTTAAGTTGTGCAGATGCCTTTAAAGGATGAGTCATTTCATTATGCATGATACTTACAGCGTACAGAGATTTCAAGAACATGGGATACAATTCCATAGACTAGTTCTTATGCATTAGCTTTTCATTTTGCTAAAACACGTAGGAGTGAATTTTCTGGTCTTTCTGGCTTTTTCTTACCTTCTATTATTATTATTAGATTGGATTATTCACTGATATATTACTGTGTTGTGTGCTGTCAGGTAACTACTATGGGTCTTTTCCCTGGCTGAGCTTCCTATTTGTTCTGCACATACAGAACATAACAGAGCATATGTTATCTTTGAGCCAGATACCATGAAAGAAATATCAGCAGTGGCTGTCACTGATATTTTCATAGAAGGTGAGTTAAGGAAAAACAAAGAATGAAAGACAACTAAATGAGTTAGGGGTTTAACTTTGTTGTTCAGGAGCATCCAGCTTTTAGATGAGCCCCAGTGGGAGCTGGCTGGGGCTCAGGAGCAAGGGCAACTTGCTGTCTGGGTCCCTGATGGGGTCTCTCTCTCTCCATACAGGAGAGGCACCTTGGGCATCTTCTGAGCTGCCACTACTGGCAGCCCAGTGAGTTGCGGCAAGCTGGTCTTGGGCAGTCAGTT
Organism: Falco rusticolus; assembly: GCF_015220075.1. Taxonomy (NCBI): domain Eukaryota; kingdom Metazoa; phylum Chordata; class Aves; order Falconiformes; family Falconidae; genus Falco; species Falco rusticolus. Next base: position 42,109,399 of record NC_051191.1, on the reverse strand, counting down.
GGGTCAAAGACTTTGCCTAATAGTCCCATTTATACTGTCCCTGTGCATGACTCACAGCGGTTCTTAAATGACTGAAGTGCTTTGATAGCAGGATTAGGTGCTGAAGTCACTTGGCATCAGGCCTTAAAAGATATGCTTAAAGATGCAGAAAGACATATTATGGTATTTCCAAATTAACTAACTCTGGAAATCAGTCATTTGTTTTCTAACCACTTTTGGCATCAGTAGGCATTGGCAGTGCTCTCTGCATCTCCAGGAATGTCAATACCATAAGAACACTGCTTCCCAAGTGCTTAGGAAAATTATACCACTGACAGTTTACAGTCTGATAATCAGAAAATTCTCTCCACCAGACTCAGGAAAACATCACTCTAAATCCTCACTAAACGTACACCTGTTCATGCACAATGAAAAATACTTCCACTGTTTCCTGTTAAATTAGAAAAGGTGTGGAATCCAGAGCCAGAAAGGATCATGGGGCGATACAGTATTACTTGAAGGGGCTGTTAGCAGATTGTCCCTCCAGCTGAGCCAGGGACTTGTCTTTGACCAACCCAAGTCATCTAAAAAGGTACACATTCTTCTGGAGACGTCAGCATAGAGTTTTGGCTGTTTTCCCTCATTGCGTTCCAGTGATCACACTCGTAAAAGCAGGACTTATTCCTAACCAAGAGTTCAGCTGCCATCAGCTCCAGATAATGGCTACTGTTAAGCCTTTCCCTTGGACACAGTACTTACTGTTTTCTTCCCATTATTAAATCGTGACTCAGAGCTCCTCTCAGACCAACTATGGTGACACCCAAATTCAGAGAACATGTAAAAGTAATAAGATTATTTCATTAGTGAGAAATAGAAGTAGGAAAATCCATGTCTAATTAGAGAAAAAAACCCCAACTGGATGGGCTGGGGTAGAGTTAAGTAATAGAGAATAGTTAGAGAAACAAATAAACTATATTTATAGTGACAGTATATTAATAGGCTGTAAATGGAATGCATCCAAATCTGAGGAGAGCTGTCAAAACCTAGTGAGAGGCAAAGAATGAGAGGTGCTACAGTAATACTGCTGGTAGCACACCATGATATGGTTTCTAGCTTGGCACAGGCCTGCCAGAGCCCAGCCACCTTCTTCCTCCTCCACCTGCTGGAATCAGCACATCCTGCCCAATCCTTAATCTGGGGATTTTCCCCCAGCACATGGTTTTCTCTCCTTTTTTCCTTAAATACAGTTATTAAGTGACATTTCCTTTCTTCCCTAAGCAGTCTTTGGGAGAGGTGTTGTGGTTTGCCCTTATGAAATGCCTCAATCATCCCAGCTAGCACAGAAAATAAACATGCGACCTCAGAGTGGGGCTGCAAGGCTGCCCAGGGTGGTGATGCAGAGGGGCTGAGTGTTTTACTGCTCACTGCTCTCAGCTGGTTTCTCTGCAGGGCAGGACCTGGTGTTGCACTCCCTTATCCCAGCAGTTCTTTATCAGTGAAATCCAAGGCTGACATCACACATGCAGTTTATTCCTGCATATACTTTTTTCCAAATGTCATAATTTTGAATGAGGAAAATAACATTTTAGCACCAAGGCAAATTAAAAGAGAAGAAACAAAATACATTTCATGTTGTCATAAATCTTTAAAGAAAAAAGACTTTTTTGTTGTGAGAACTATTTTTTCATATGAAGGAACATAAAAATAAAAATTTTCCAACTGGAACAAGACCAGACCTTGATTAAGAGGGTTCTTTGCAGCTCTGGGATAAAGGGCAAAAGGCAAGGAAGAGGAGCTGCAAAGTTGTGTTACCATGGCCACTTCACTGCTGGGGAAGGAGTTAATGTCACAGTCATACCCCAACCCTGGTACCCAGCCGAGACCAGCAGGAGGTAATTTTTCCTTTGAAGCCAGCAAGATGGCCTTGTAAAAAGAGTTACCTTGTGTCTCTTGGTAAGTGTATTGCCAGCTGATTTAGGAGTCTTGCTCACCGTAAGTAAGGTTAAAATCTGTGGAATCCCTGGATCTTCCTCTCCAATGTAAGTATCCTTAAAGGGAAAGTGATATTTTTGGTGTGATCATGACAAACTAAGCGTATTGGATCAGATTATTACATTTTTCAGAAGAAAGAAACTGTTAACACTGTCTGAATTGAACGAGAGCAATAAGAGATTAAATCTAGTCTGTGCTTGATGCAATGCCCTGTAAGAGTGCTGCAAGGATCTCGGAAGAGATTATACAGCAACTTCAGCATTATGCTTTCTGAACTTGTGGGGATTGAATTATTCATTAATATCACGATGCCTGACTTTTTCCTTTTTTTTAATTTGAATAATGTTTTTTTCCAAGCCCCAATTCTTGGTTGGAAATTATAGAATAGCCCCCTTGGTGTGTGACAGGGCTTCCATGCTAAAATACTTCCTGACAAAAACTGGAATTACTCCAGGTTTTGTTTTACTTGGGTTCCTAACCTTTAAGCTGCTAATCACAAACACATATGTGCTAAGTGCTCTATTAATATCCATTTTATGGGCCTACTGCTTTTTCAGAGCATTAAATGCTCTTGAGGAGCCAGGGTAAAATGAATGCGATGGGGACTGGCATTTGGCTGAAGCAAAACAGAGCAGCTGTCATAGATCTGGTGGTGTTACTCTCGGAGAGAGGTTGGTTGGCTAATGCTTGCTGGAGGAGAAGGGATATTGCAGGGGGATCATGAGCAAGTTGTTTTTCTTTACCTGCCTTTGCTCTGAAGCACGTTTCTTTGGAGAAAGAACACTCCCCTTGGATGGTTATTGGTGCATTTGTAAGGCTAAGCACTTGGCTCACTTTTTAGTTACACATAACTGCATTGTGTATAGATTTTGCCCAGGTTTTCCAATGTCAATAATCTTGCCCTACTGTCAACTCCTACGTGGACAGACGACTGGCTTTGAATGGCACCTCTGAGACAAGGTGCAGCCTGGGGATTTGGGACACACGTGGCAAGGCAGCCAGCTCAAGTAGTCCCTGGGCCCTTCTCAGGAGCAAGTGGTTCCTGTCCTGCTGGAGACGGGGTTCAGCTCTTGTGGCAAGAGCCTTCAGCTACGTACAGCTTTGCCACCTTCTGGCAATTAAGGATCTCAACTCTGGCCCAACTCATCTGGTTCCAAGCCAGGAAAAAATGGCATTTGTGTAGCAATTCAAAACATTGATACTACTGAGGATAAGAAATTAAATTATTCTACTTAGCTGGTGAAGACAGCTTGACAAACAAAAACTCTTTGGCCAGTGAGCCGCACTAGACAGATACTTAGAAATACACTTTTTGTTTGGTTTCGGGTTTTTTTCAAATAAGATGAAGTAGCTTGAAGGAAGGGATCATCTCATACACCATCCTCATTGTGACAGCTGTGGGTAGTGGGGCTGCGCTACAGGCATGATATTGACTACTGATATGAACTGTGAAGTAAAGGCGACAATGAGGTTACATGCAGATGTATGTGCTGCTTTTCAAACTCACTAGACCGTGGGGAGGGGCAGAGCACAGGATCAAGTCCTCACTAACTCATTAGTCCATCTCATGCTGCTGTTCCATGTTGAAAGCTCCTTTGTTCAGTAAAGGTAGGAAGATGACACAAAACAGTACCCGTTGGCATCCCAAAATCCAGGCATGACCATGTCATCCAGGAGATCAGGGGTGTTCCAGAACAGCATGTTCTGGGATGTACTCGGGGACCAGGGAAGGGCCATCAGCAATGTTTCACTGAGAAAATGTAGGCCTCCTCCCAATCCAGACTAGTTTATGATCTAACTTTTTTGGTTTATATTTGGATTTTAAATGTGGTTTAAAATTTTAATTTCCTATCTGTGTAAGCTCATGTTTCACTTTTAAGTGTCCATTCCTGCCTAGCTGCCTGCTCACTCTTTCTTTCCTTCTCTTTCTTTTTCTTTCTTCCTTTCTTCCTTCCTTTCTTTCTCTTTCTCTCTTTCTTTCTTTTTCTTTCTTTCCTTTTTCTTTCTATGTCTCTCTCTTTTCCTCTTTCTTTTAGAAGCAAGACTTTTCTGAACTTGAAAGGTAATAAATATTGGAGGGGGGATTTCACTGAAAGAAGGATATTTTTTTTTCTCACAGATAAGCTTATCAACACAAATGGAAACCCTTGTCTAACTCTTAACTGTAGGTTTTCATCTGTAGTCAATTTTAGGTGGTTTAGTTCATTTGGTACTTTTCCTGTACCACTTAAAGCTCATTCTGCTGAAGTGCTGCAAATGTCTTTGGTGACGTCTCTGTACAGAGTGCATTTTTAAGCCTTGGAGGAAAGGAAGACCTTTTAAAACATATGTTCCCTTGTTTGTGAGACACACAGTAACATACAAAATGCATATTAACCCAAATGCTTTTATGATGAAGACAGTTGCTACAAACAGTAAATCACGTTAATCTATGGATGTATACACAAAGGAATATTTCATTTTCTGTTGCATTTTAAGGACTTCCATTGCCCAAAACTCAATTTGAGAAGTAAGACATTGGTTCTACTCTTTTATTATATTTTAAACAAATCAGTCCCTAATTTTTTCTGCTCTTAGGCTGGTGCTAAAGCAGATTAGGAAAGTCTCTTTTGGCCTAGGAACAAAATGGTAAGCTTCAAATATTGCAACAATGTCTTATGTCAGTCATTTACTGAGATCAGGTGTTGGTCATCAAACCTCATAGCTTTACTTCATTGTCTTCTCTTGGAAATATCTGCACTGCAATAAGCATTGGACATGCTGTGGTATTTGTTCTTCCAGTACATTCCCAAAAGTGTTTAACTTATTGCTGAGCACTAGGAGCAAATCAAAGCTGACTTGTGGCTCCAGTCACAAAAAAAATGAGAGCACAGAGAATTTTAAGTATGAAGCAAATACAGGAAACTCTCATCTTGACAGTGGATAAGAAGCCAAAAGAAGAAAATTAAAATTGCATGATGAAAGATGAAAAGGTTGAAGTCACTGTTTTGACTAGTGGACCTTGCAGGAAAGGTATTTGAAGAAAGAATGAAATAGGAAGTTAAGCGGGTGAATATCACATAAAATTCACCACAGATCAAAATATTACTTTTTTTGCACATCAAAGGCAACCCTTTTATTTTCATAGGTTATTTAACCCCACTGGCAATCTCTGCAATGCATAAATATTTTTGATGGCATGCAAAGTGTCTTCTTAATGGTGTATAAAGTGCTATATAGTGAGCAGGTTGAACAGTATAAATATTCATGTCAGCAAAGATGCTGTCAAACTCCTGAACTGACATTATATCAAAAAATGAAAAAATGACAAGGTTATTCTGTTTTGTCAACTCCTTTTTCTCCCCTAGTGTGGGACCTGGCTGCATGGTCAGGGTAAAGAAATGCACCTGGAAGATTGTGTTTTGGTTCAGGTACAGGGAATTCAAATGAAAGCTCCTCAAACTCGACAGTTTAATTTACTTCTCTTAAGCTCTTTAATACCAAACTTATCAGTTCTCTCTGTTAGGCATTAACTTGTTAAATGAGTCTTAATTATACATAAGCAGATGGAGATTTGAATTAAAATTACCTTACACTCGAGTGGCTTTAGTTCATTACAACATATCTTCCTCTTAATCATTTAGGCAGTCTCATCATCTTTCATATAGAAAGTTATTAAAGTATTCTAATTTCCATATTTCTTCAGATACATCCACTATTAAATGGCACGTAATACACATTAGTTGGTGACTTATACCATGCAATAGTTAGTGAATTATTCATGTCAGTAACAATTTTTATACTTTTATGTCATCTGTATAATTTTATTTTAAAGGGTTTATATTTACAGAATGTCTCATATTTTACCTCATCTCAGTTTTCAACGCAAGGTTGAATGCCTCACCATTTTTGCTGGTATGAAAAGGAACAAAATCCACTCTGGTTTTTGCACTCACATTGACTGAGGAATGAAAGTGGATCCAAAGTGGCTCCCACTCCCAGACAAGTGGATGTTTACTGGGTGCCTTGGAAAGGCTTGGGAAAGAGACAAAATTTCTAAAGAAAATCACAGGTAGTCTCCTTTTCTTTTATCTTGCTTTGTCAGTATCATCATCTCTGGATTCTCCAAAACCAAGATGCTCCTCAGGATTTTTCTGGCCCCCCAAATTAAAAGAAGGTTTTGCCTAAAGGGAGAAAATTATTGAAAACTTTTGCAGGTTTCAGTGTGCATTACCTCACCTGGCTGTTTAATTAGTCGTCTAGGTTAAGAGTTTATGTTAGCTCCAGGAATAGAGAGGAGACATCTCCAAAAGACAGCTGGTTTCCCTCTTTAGGAAAGGTATCCTGTGGAGGACACTTGTCCAGCTAATTCAGATTGGGCCTCTAACTTGTACGTAGCTTTAGCGGAGTGAAAAAAAAGTCTGTCTTAAATTATGTTAATGTCTTTCAAAAAAGGTATGGACAACAGGTAACTAGGTATGAAAACCTTTTTTTCCACTGTTTTTAAAGGCTCCTGAATGCATATGCTGAGAGAGTCATGTGTCTCTTTTAGACAGAGAGCAACACCAAGCAATTTAATCAACCGCTGCTATGTACCTCCTGGGTAAACTCAAGAAAGGATTGGACAAAAAGTGGCATTTGAGTTCCAGTAAGTAATTTACAGCCATTCACACAGGAAAGACCAGTGGGACTTTTCAAAGACAAAAGCATCCAATATTTCCTGCTAAAGGCATCAGACTATTCTCAGCATCCCTTTAGCTAATATATTAACCAGGTATCTTCAGTGTCAAATAATGGGTCTATAATACAGAACTAACTGTGTTATCTGGATGATGGAGAATGACAACTCAGCCAAAAGGCTGAGTCTGTACTGCAAACGCTGCAGCCATCATCAAGCAAAGGGACAAGAGGCTTTTGCAGAAATAAGATATTGCCATTTACATGAGTGTGTTTAAAAGGAAAGGAGATTCACAGCGTCCTGGGAGTCTCAGCAAGACACTTGGGCTATGCAACCATTTTACTGTCCAGCTCCTCTGGAAACCTTGTTGCACTTTAGTGTAGACAGTTTTTTTCCGCCCATTCTCTGTTTAACCTCTTCATTCATGACCTGGCCAGTGTGGCAGAGTGTACCCTCAGCAAGTTTGAAAGGATACAAAACTGGGAAGAGTGGCTGACACACCAGCTGGTTGTGTTGCCGTTCAGAGGCACCTGGGCAGGCTGGAGAAATGGGCCAACAGGCATGTCCCTGCATGTGGGAAGGAATAACCCCCTGCACCAGTATATACTGGGGGCCAACTGGCTGGAAAACAGCTTTGCTGAAAAGCACCTGGCTTTCCTGCTGGACACCAAGTTGAACACGAGCCTGACTGCATCAACGGAAAGTGCTATATCCAGTCCTGGGCTTGCCCACACAAGACAGACATGGACGTGCTGGACTGGGTCTAGTGAAGGGCCGCAAACATGATTTAGGGTCTGGACCAGCTGTCATAAGAAGAGAGGCTGAGACACCTGTGGCAATCCAGCCTGGGAAGAGAAGTCTCAGGGGGATCGAATCGATGTGTATAAATATCCGATGGGAGAGAAGATGGAATCAGATCGATCCCTCTCAGTGGGGCTCAGAAACAGAATAACAGGCAGTGACCAAAATTTGAAATACAGGAAAACCTGTCTAAATGGGGTGGGGGGTGGGGGGGGGGCGGGGAACAACAAAAAAACCACCTGTCTGATGTGAGTGGTGAAACACTGGCGCAGGTTGCCCAAAGAGGTCAGGAAGTCTCCAGCCTTGGAGATACTCAAAACATGACCGAACACATCCATGAGCAACCTGCTGTAGCTGACCCCACTGTGAGCAGGGTGTTGGATGAGGTGAGCTCCAGAGGTGCCTTCCAGCCTCAGTGTTCTATGATTCTATGATCAGTGATAAATTACAAGCACAAAGCTCGTGAGTGCAGGTGAAACCAACAAGAGCCAGTCAGTCCTGTGGGCTGTATAAGTCATCAAGTGCTTTGGCTCCTGACTGCAGCTCACACACACAGAGCTTTTGTCACATTTTCTGTATGAAATCCAGCCCATTCCTTTCAAAAGATGAAATTCAGCAGTATACTGAAGGATACCAGCAGCACCGTTCCAGAGCATGTGACCTCATCAACAAGCAAAGCCCATCTTATCCCAGTCCATATCTCCACAAGGATGGTTGAATTAAGTCCCCAAACGCATAGTCCTGGGGCTTCTGGAACAAAACATTGTATTTTCAGGGTGGTTTGTCTTTTTTTTTCCCCACAGGCAACCTGCAACCACTATGTGAACATAATGTTAACTAATTGCATCATATTAGCAGTTTGACATTGCATCTTACTAATGCTTGTTTTTCCAGGATATAGAGTAGAAATATAATCATATTAACACTCTGAAAGCAAACACAGAGGTGGTATAAATTGTTAATGCAATCTTCTTTTAAGCAGCTTGTTTGAACAGTGCATTGGTGTGTGAGAAAATGCCAGCCTCTCAGTCTTTCCAAATAGTGCAGTGCTTGCAGTCCACTGTAGAATAAATGTATACGTTCTGTTTAAGGTAACAGATGTTCATCTGCTGTATGTTCCCAGGAGCACCCAATCTTTTGCCTGCATTCTGCTACCATTTGTCTGAGACCCACCTGTGAGCCAGCGCAGCATTTTCTTAGACACAAGGTTGCCTCGCTGACATGTCATGTACAAAAATGGTGGGGTTTGTTGACGTATATTCCTGTAAGTCTTTCTCTGTTTTCCCTTCCTATGAGTGGGACCATTAATTCTTCTGACTTGCATCATCTGACTGAAAATGGCAGCCTCCATGCAGAAATGCTGCAAAGCTGTTTGGATTCTTCAAACTCTGAAGATCAGCATTTAAACAAACTAATTAAGTTTTCTGCTTGCTGCCACTGAAAGCCTCAGTCAGGTATAATTAAAACTGAGCAGCAGATGACAGCAGTGGCATTTGTCAGAATCATCCAGTGGTTCAAATACCAGTTCTGACAGAAATGTCAGGCTGATAACACTCCCATCTTCCCCATGCATGCCAGGAAAAGCAGGAAGAACTTTTATTATATATGCCTGACCGATAACCTTTATGAATCCCAGAACACCAAATGCAACACACAAAATTTCATTATCCTAACAGGGGATGCTTATTTCCCATGAAGTAAAACCTGCAGCTCCTTGGGCTTCCTCGTAGTGTCTGCACCTTTTGGGACACCCTTTTAGAAAATCAAAGAGGAAAAAAAACCCTCATCCTGAAGTATGGATGACTCCAGCCTCGCAGACAGCTAAGCTGGAAGGGATTCCTTAGAGGGTTAATGAGCTGAAACCAAATCAACATATTCCTTATCCAGAAAGGGCAAAGCCATAACAGGGCTGTGTAAGCTATCCTTGAGCTGTACAGAAAGGTGAGGAGACAGAATCCTTTCTGCACAGACTTTAAATTGAACTGTTATTGCTAAAGATCACAGAACAGCAGAGTAAACAACACAGACAGCCGAGAACAAATGAACAGGGAAAAATTACTTCTGAAAACATTTTGAGATTACATTTGCTGCAGCTTCATACGCAGGTTTCCCCTGTTTTGTCTCTTCAGTTTTGCCAGCACATTTATAATATGCTCTTCCTGCCACTCTGTCTTTCTGGCTTGAGAGTACGGCCATTTTCTTCTTTTTCTCCCCCCACCCCTCACCCCTTGTTTTAACTAAATGGAGAGCAAAAAGGAGAACACGTGGGAAGGGGAATCAGTGGCACTTTGAAGCGGTAGCCGTGCCAGTGTTGTCTCAAAGTCCCTTGGCTCTGCTCTTGCCTGTAGCGATTGCGTGCTGTCTGCCTGTTGGCCAGAAAGCAGCCCTCGTCCCAGCAGCCCAAAGGGAAGGCACCTGCCAGTTGTGCCTTCTTCGCAGTCCCCAGGGGAAGAGCCATGCAGTGGGTGGCCCAGCGCCTCGGCCTGAGGGTGCTGAGCTGGGGCAGCGGGGTGAGCAGGGTGCTGCTGCTGCTTATCATTCCACTGGGCTGAGGCAGGTCCGTACAACGCGAGCTGGCTGCAGGGAGCAAGTAGCTGTGAAGTGGAGGTGCACGTTGCAAATGCCTGAGTGGGCTGCTCGGGATTTTTACTTACTATAACTGAGCTGCAAAGACGTGACAAACCATTAAAAATAAGCTTGGACGCTGCTATTGAGCAATAATTATCTTATGGTCACAAAAGAAACCACCAGCCCTAATACAGTTTTTAAAATGTTGTATTTGTAGAGGTGAAACTGATCGTTTACTCTTCTGCTTCACTACTCTTACCATCAGGAAAATAATTTCTCCTGGCCATAGTCAGGCCTGAGGCCATGTTTTGATGTTTTGCCTGAACTATCTTGAGAGGTTTTCCTCCTGGGGATGTGCAAATATTTCATTATATTGCTTTTTTGTATGGCTGGTGAGCAGGTTCTTATCCCATCTACCCACAGGAGAACTTGTATTATTACCTCAGCTCTGCAGCAGTTTGGATTTGCAGACAATGATCTGTGATCTGGTCGGGATCGGTGTTTCTCTATTGGTGTCAATCTCAGCAGACCACGTCACACTGTGCCACACACTGAATGCAAGGGCATCGTATTCTGCCTGAGCTCTTTCCTTAGTAGTAAGTAATCAAAGAACATTTACACTTTTCCTTTCTTTTGACCTTTATGAGATATGTAGGCACCTTAATCAGGATGTTTTGAGATGAGAGCAAAGTCTGGAAGGATTCTATTCTGGGATGTAAAGGTCTCAGGGATCATCCTTAGTATTTGTGGCAGAACTGCAACAAAATTAACATATTACAACAGATTGTGTCAGGCTGGATTGTAAACTTTTCTGAAGCAGGGTGAGCAGAAAGGTCACATTCCTCATCAGTTCATATACCAGGCTTCATGAGGGTATCTGAAGAGGTTAAATTCTTCTTCCATGAAATAAACCCAGAGTTTTCCATTTTCAGGTCTCAGCTGTGCCTCTGAATTTCCATTTACTTGGAGCAAGGCAGCTACCTTCATTACACAGGCACATTATTTTTGTTTCAGAAAGGAACCTTGTTTAAATTATTACACGCCATTAGCAAAGGCCCTTTTGTGGTGACTGCAGTTAATACAGAGTTCTTTCCATCTTGCTCACCTACACACGAGTGCATATTGTGCCCTTTGTATTCTGTCAACTGAAGGACCTGTAGAATGATCTCTGCCCCCAAAATTGATTTAACACCTTTTGCTATTATGCAAATAAAATGGGAAAAAATAGTTTCCTGATTTCTTTCAATGAGCTGAAGCTGGCAGCTCAGGACTGCTTACTCAGGTCGCAGCGTATAATGGGAAATGCCTACACATCCGTGTCTGTCAAGCCACACAATAGGAGCGCCGCTGAGCACTGTGGCACCGTCAGATTCAGAGCCAGGATAATGGCATTGCAGCTCAAGTGGAAGGATGAGCTTGCCCCGGCGTCACCCTTCAGCTTGCTATCGAAGTGACAGGCTATTTTCCATTGGTGGTTTGGAAGTATTTTTATTTTATTAATGCTCTCATCAAAGAACAAAACCAGAGTTTTCTCTTCTGTTAAACACTGCTGCAAAACCTCACAGCTCCCAACGGCTTTGTCTGGGCCCACACTGACTTTGGGCAAGCCAGGTAAATCCATGAGCTTCCCTTCCCTCGTGCCTGCCTTCGCCTCCACATGCCTGGGCCGGTGAGCAGTGCCAGCTGGCTGAAGGTGTCAGGCCACTGTTTTGGAGATGCAGCCTGCTCTTGTGGAAAGAGGCAGCCAGCTTCACCAGTGCGGGGGCCACGCATGAGCATCTGCCATGCTTCATGGCATGGTGAACAATGCAAGGTTATCACCAAAAAGCCAGTGAGCTCTTTTGAGAAGATATTTTCTCCCTAGGACATGTCCCACAGAACTACAGCCCAATCCTAGATAAAATACTGCATTTTAATATTTTTTCCTTTTCATTTCATTTTGTGTCTACACTTTTTTTTTTTTTTTTTTTTACAAAAGCATGCTGCCATTCAATTAACATAGTAATGACCTATTGTCACCTGTTACCATGCTAATCCTGAGCTGGTGTGAAATTACTTTATAATAAACACTATGCAGTTCTGACTTTCAATTAATTTTTCACATGCTGTGCTAAATCAGATTAACTGTACCCCACCCTTTTGACCACAGACATAATTCCTTCCTTATAATGAAATAGAGGATTAATTTATATGAAGCATATCTATATGCATTTGCAAATAAATGTAAAGATAGACTTTGTACCACATTTGCATTGCTTGCTGTGTCAGGTTGAGTACAGACTTCCTGAGATTATTAATTTTCAGTGGGGTGGTGATGGATATTGCTGGCTTTTTTAATTATTATTATTTTCACTAAGTGTCTACAACTAAGAATGGGTAAAGAAATGGAATACTAAGAGATTGGTACCTTCCACAGGGAATTATGTATAATGCTGTACAGCGTTATGATGAACTGAAAAAAAGTAAACACTGCAAAATTAACCCAATCACCATTAATTTACCGAATTGCCTGTCATCCTTCTTGGATGTACATATTTACAACCTGACCAAATGTAATAAATGGAGCTATTTGGTCTTTCTAATAGTCATTAGCATTATGAAGATGGTCGATAGCTTGAGCAGTCTTTCAAGCCCTGTACACGAGTACGGGAATACTGTATAAGGCAAGTTTTTTAAAACACCTTCATCTTCAATGCAGAAAAAGCTTACAAAAACTCTTTGTGATTTTGGTAACTTCAAAGTTACTACTAGCTACTGTGCCATTTCGGAATCAAAAAGTAATATAAATCCAGAATTGACCCTTGCTGTTTCTCCATGCACTGTTATTCTTTCTATAGCTTAACTGTGAAGCCCAAAGGTGCAGAATCATTGCAGATAAGAATTTTCTCCTCCAAAAAGTAACAAAGAAAATGGGGTATTTCTCCAAGCTCACGGATGCCTATATCTGTCTGCACTAGTTGCTCCTTTGATTCAATTCAGCAGGTCCAAAACCTGAAGGACTTCACCCAGTTACTTGAAGCAATTTAACAACTTGAGAATTGTACAAGCTAACTGTCTGGCCAAACCCTATTCTAGCTAGTTGTGTGGGTTTTTTTTAATTTGCTGTGCTGAACTAGACAGTTTGGAGCTAGGCTGGAGCACCCTGCAGCTGGCTGGACCACTCTGTATGGACCCGCTGGGTCCTCACATCCAACCTGATGTGCCAAAGTAGCACCAGGGTTATGCCAGAGGTTCAGATTTACCTCCCACCCACAAGCCTTCATTTCTGGAGCAGCCTGTGGACCACTTTTTGCAGATTCAGCAGCTAATCCAGAGGAAAAGTCAGGTGCACCCTATGCATTAGCAAGGGTGGGTTTACTGGCTGGTGTTGTACCTTTGAGACACAAGTGATTGACTTCAGGCAGACAAGACCATCTCAGAGAGTCTTCCCAAGAAAGGCCCCAACCTCACCCATCACAGGAGCAGAAGGGTTTTACAGAGTGCCCAAACTGTGTTTAAAAAATATAGCTACTGGGAAAGAAAGCACAGCCTTGCCACTTACCCTCTGCAGATGGGTTCAGCAGCCATGGCTCCTGCCCAGGGAGTAGGAATCTTGGCTGCTAGGCTATTCCCATATCATTCAGGCCCTAAGAAATGTAGAAAAAACATGCCCAACTCTTCTTTGGAATAGGAAGCAATTTAAATGTGAGCAATGCTTTTTTAGTACGTTTTTGACTTACAAGAACAAGACTACCTGAGATTAAAGACACTTTTCATTTATGTTTATCATTGCTTCTTGGAAATAATAGCACTGCTATACACAAGGGAAAAGTCATTGCATATTCAGTGTTTATTGCCTTAATACTGACATTTCAATGAATTCTTTTTGATTGCGTTTCTCATACTATTTGTGAAGTCCAAGTTTACAACAATAAACCAGGAAACAATAGGCCTACCTAGCAGGGTAAGAAACAGAAAAATGACCTGCAGGATGTGAGAGCTAGGTATTCTTGTCACTGTGATGCAGGTTGTATCAATAAACTGAATGTACCGGTATTAGCATTTGAAGTAATAGATTCTAGGAACAACAAAGTGAGCTAAACCTAGTTAGATCAGGTCAAACAAGCACAGTCTCCACAGGGGGATTAAGGTGGTCAGAAGAGACATCAAATTATTTTTTCATTTTTCCTTAGGACTTTCTATTGCACATCTGTAATGAAAGGTCTTATCTCTGCCTTTTATTATGTAGCTTTTTAACTGCACATATGATCTGACTTGGACTGATTCCAGCTTTGTTATTAAATATCTGCTTTCAAATGCAAAAATAAAAACACCGAAGTAATAGCCATTACTTTGTATACAATGACAGTACTAAACGAATGAGTCATTAATAGCTTTTTTAATTTTATTATTTCAAAACATTTTACCAAATGTCCATAAAATACTTCACCATTGCCACCACTTCCACGTAACTGCAACTAACATATCACTGCAATATATAAACTGATTACAAGCCTTAACCACGTTACTGTAATCTGTCACACACACTTATTTCTTTCAACCATCTTTGCTTTGAAGGAAGCAAAGAGAGGAGAGATCACATAAAATGCTCCTGTCATTATTGCCTGGAGAGAAGAAATGCTGTCAGCTACCCAGCTAGAGTATTCCAGGCAGCAAAGCTCACTCCAGTTTCCCCATCAGCTATTAAAGTATTGACAGCTCCTGTCTACTCATGCACTGCAAATCAACATGTCCAAAAAGTAAATTGGGATATAACAGTAGTCCCCTCACCATGTAAAACAGGTCACCAGCTCTCTTCTCCCGTTGTATTGCCTTTCTGCTTTAGTAGAAACAGGACATTAATGAAGGTGTGGGAGGAAGGTAAAAGTAACAGATTGCATTTCAGTTTGAAGGGGTTGGTGAGTGCTGATGGTCTTCCTGCCTATGCCTGCCTGCTTTCTACATCTTTGATCATGTGATAAGATGTGATGGAGAGTGGTGATCTAGGAGCTGCAGTGCTCAGCACCAGGCAGAGCCGTGAGTTCTGAATTCCACCATGCCACATCCATCTGCCATAAGTGTGTGTGTGTGGGGGGATTGCCTAACACGCATGTGGGCCCTTTTGACCAGCTAGGAATGTCATCAAGTCACCTTCTCCACCAGAGGCTACTGCAGATTTATATTTGTTGTGGTTCCTGCACCTGCCTGGCTTTGGGCTCTGCTCTGTCCTTTTTGGAAGCAAGCACCATTCAGAGGGGTGAGGGCATGTAACGGGACCTGTCTTCTAGTCATGCAGCACCAAGAGAAGAAGGTAAAAAAGCTCAGCCACTGGGGACAATGGAGAAAAGAGGAGGTAGGGGGACAAACCCTGGGGCGCAGTAAAAGAGCTTAAAAATAGAGACCTCAGTAATTTAGCTGGGGTGGGAGGGGGAGAGAGAAAGGACTGTACTTTCAGAGAGCATGGGGTCGTGAGTTTTGCTGATAATGGGTAAAACCAAGTCTCTGAGTTTTAAATGTCATGCAGTGCTGCTCTGGGCAATAGGGTAATGTGAAGCATCACTACAGTTCACACAAAAATGTTCTAAGTAACCTAGAAAAAAACTTCAAACAGCAGGAGAAGAGGAAGCATCTTCTTGAATAGTCCTCAACTGCAGTTTGCAAAATCCATGAAAAGGGAAAAAGATACCATTGAACAGTCTCCTGGTGGGTGTTATATTGTTGGAACAAACCACATTTTCACCGGGAATATGCAAGTAAAGCAAGAACTGGCTGAACACAGGATCCTTTCCCAGATACCCATAGATAAGTAAGTTTGTCATTAATGACATGCTAGTGAATATAAAACCATCCTCCCAAACCAGGAGTTGCTGACAGATGATGTGCCTCAACAACTGAAGAATCAGTTCATTACAAGCTGTAGAAAATGAATGTGTTTTCTCCTCTCCAGCTCAACACCCTGGGCAGACATAATTCAACTGGCAATTTTTGTGCTCAGGATGTTTGAATATAAAAGCAGCTATTCCACTGACACCATTGATGAAGAAGAGCGCAAGGGAACAGGTATCTTAAATGAGTTCAAGAAGTAGGCCATTAACAAGAAAGTAACAATGATAGAATTGGTTTCTGCAACAACAGATGGAAGCACAGGTATAACTGGTTCCAAAGCTTCATTGCTCATAATCATCAGTGAGCACTCTGTGGAAATGTGAATGACTTTAAACATTATGGGAGCAGTGGTAAAAAATTTAAAAAAACTCTGTTAACTCCATTTGAGCCAGAGGCCTTTGTGTTTCAAAGGCAGCATGCTAGATTAAGCTGCTGCAGCTTGTAATGATCTAATTTTGCACACTGACATGAATGAGGTGCGTGAGCAAAGCTATGGTTTTGCTGGGGCTTTTCCTCTGCTTAAGATCAAAAGTCTTCAAATCAGAAAATGTAAACTTTCTTATGATCTTTCTGAAAAAAAATGAGTTTACTTTTCATTTCTAAGTGACAGCTACAAGGCAAAGGAACATAAAATTTGCCAGAAAAATGGGAAAATATTGCCAAGATGCTTTGTGCAGTGAATTCATTCAAAGCTGACTGACTGAATGAATAACTCAGAAAATATTACAGCATTCCTTGGCCATGTGAGGAATCTTGGAGGACTGCAAAGTCAAAAGGAGATGGAGATGCCAAGAGGAACCATGACTGTTCCACACAGACTGGTAGGACAGCCCTGTCTCTGACTCCCCTTGATGCTGGCCGCAGTATGGGTGGGAATGCAAGAGTAGAAGGGCTGGAAAAGCAGCAAGCATGAACCTCACTAATCTTACAGATAAGGGATTGCACTTCATGCCCCCAAAGATCAGGTGGCAGGAGATGGTTCCAGGCTGCAAGTTTCCGTCTCAGACATCTAATAGACCTGAATTGGTCTACAAGAATACCAACACTTCAGGGGGGCAGGATCTACAGAAAGGCTGCTTCCTCAGCATTTCCCAGTAACATATTGAGCATCGCCCAGTGTCCTGGCTACCATGAACTGTGTAACCATCCAACAGACCCTGTTCAACAGAGAGGGAGCTTACATACCTAGCCTGTCCCTATAGATTCAGAGAGCTGTGCCTCGGCTTTTATGCTCTGTACATGTCAGTGCTGAGTACCTGAAACATTCACCAGGTGAGCCTGGCCAGGGGGTAAGGAGCTTCACTGCTGCAGGAGATGCACTTGGTGACACCTGTGGTGGAGCCTTCCTGAGGTGTGGGACTGCTCCAGAGATCTTGCTACACAGTGTTTTGCCAAGGCCAGTGACTTCAGCTGGGGACTCTGAGTAACTGCAATAATTAATTGCACCTTCAACAACAAGGAAGCTTTGTCAGGACCAGGTCAGAAAGAGGATGCTCTCCTTGCCCTTCAGAAGCCAAAGAAGCCTAGGTGATCAACTCAGGTGGCTCATGGTGCAGTGTTATCACCTGACGTATTAGCAGGTTTTGAGCTCCTACCCCGTGGAAAGTTGAGTTCAAATATTCTTCTTTAGGCTCAATAGGGCAGCTAGGGTGGCAGGTTAGGAAGTGTGTCCCAGGTGCCATTATGGGGCAGAGAATAAATCTCTGCAACTCAGTGGCGTCTTGTCTTCCTGTACTCTCCCAGCAATGCCAGTGGAATCCAAAAGGGCTCTGGGAGGTCAGTTTCTCTGAGATGCAGCTTTGCTACAAAGAAACCTCCTGGCATTTATGCTGAGATAATCTGCTGCAGATGGAGGCAGAGCAACAAGCCCTTCCTGCTCCAGCAGTACCTTATGCATTGATCTCCCGACTCCTGCTTTGCTCTCCTGCACTGGAGGGCTACCTTTCTACAGAAATGTTTTTCTCTGAGAAAACATTTTGGGGAATAACTCAGCATTTTTCAACCAAGTTGAGGTTACCTGTTTTGCATTGCTGTCTTTCTCCTGTAAATACCTTTTCAACTGCTCTGCTTTTCATTTTATTACTTCCAGGAGATGATGAATTCCTAAAATATGGATGCTGCTGTATAAAAGTAATATTTGAAGAAGTTTGCACAATGCATATGAAAATAATTAGAATTTTAGGGTTTTAAGTATTTTTTCTGGGAATGCTGTGTGTGATTTGAAAGAACCTTCCCTATCTCTGCTGTATTGCATGCAGCTGTCCCGTGTTTCCTGGCAGAAAAGCGACATTTGTCCACTTCTAAAACCCACAAGTAGAGAAGAAAAGTTGGATCTGTTCTCTGTGTGCTGTTGAAAATTGTAAAACTGCACAATTACTGTAACAAAAAATAATCTAACAAGAAAACTAACCATTTTTAATTTGATGGAAGCATTTACATCTGCTAATGTGCCATTTAATGTGCTGTGTAACATAATTCTGCATTCCTAATTGAAGCAAACTTTACTTGCGCTATATCAAATGTCTCATTGGTTGCATTTCAAATGTCTCCCTGAACCTTTAATTATATTCCTGTGCCAGGGAAAATCATAATAAAAAAAATAATGAGAGGAAAAGAAATTAGAACTAATTCCTGTTAAGTTGTCTAAAGTGAAATAACCACGACCATAGGCATGATGTGAAATCCCGCAGAACTTGAAAGAAAAACTCCTGCTGAGTTCTGTGGCCATTGGGTCAGATCTTCTGTAAACACAGAAGGTTACGACCATACCCGCACTCCACAAGCATTCTGAAAACAGGTGGAGGGAGTCCACTGTATTTTGGAATGCATTGGCCTGAGGGCAATATTAAATGCCATAAACTTCTGATACTCCCTTTGTAGATGTCTCTGGCCTTGTGACAAATAAACTCAGCCTTTGAGCAAATCAGGGAGGAGAGACACAGACAGCATGCTTACACAATATATTAAGGCTGTTTAGATGAAAAACTTAAGTGACTGAGCTGTTCGTAGCTGTGAGCAAGATGATTAGATACTGTCGGTTTTAGCGGGGATTTTTGCTGATGCTTTTTCTAGCATACAGCATTCTCAGTGAAACGACTCTCGAGCAATAGTATTTTCAAAAGCCTTGTGCTGAATGCAGTGTGATGCATTTTGGCTTTGAAACAGGTTGTATTAGTTTATACAGATTTGCCTTAAATTCCAATTGTCAGTAAAAAGTGAGTAGGAGTCCTTTGTTCCCTGATGGTGTATCGTGTTACTGCTAGCACTTTACAAGTCTCTCTCATACTGGACATCAAAATAGGTG
This sequence comes from Falco rusticolus, assembly GCF_015220075.1. Taxonomy (NCBI): domain Eukaryota; kingdom Metazoa; phylum Chordata; class Aves; order Falconiformes; family Falconidae; genus Falco; species Falco rusticolus. The sequence continues at coordinate 42,090,233 of NC_051191.1, read as the reverse complement.
CTTAAGGTAGTATGAGTATTATAGTTCAGTTTAGCTGTATTGTGAAACATCCAAACAGGTAGGCAAAGTTTATGGAGACATTTATTTCTTCAAAAAGAGAGGCCCATGCTCAAGCCAGCCTTAATTTCATACAGTACATTCCCTTCAAGGAATTCTAACCTAAAATGAGGAATTCTTGTCCTTGTGGGCAGTTTTACTGAAACAAAGCTCCTACACAGTGTGTCCTGCAATCTGCAAGCCCTCCTTTGTCATGCAGTGGCAGGAAGTCTGTCAGCTGTAGAAGACACACATCTCATTTTTATCTCTAAAACTGATGATTTCAAAGCAGCTATTTTCCCAAACAGTGTTGTTCTTTCTGAATCCCAGCTTCTATATACTGTGAAAACAAATGCATTGTGGCAGCAGAAATACAGAATGTTTTGCTGGCGGTTTTGATACGTTCTCAGGTAGTAGAGGGACCCCCGGTCTTCTGCTGAAGAATGAGTCTCACTGTCTGTAAACAAGAAGCCATTCCAAGGAAGGGATGAAAATTAATGGTGGTTAAACTCTGAGAGGGAAGCTGTAACCTTCACAGAGGCTTTCTTTCCAGCTGTGTTCAAAGGCACTGTAATGACTTCAGAGAACTGCAGTGACTCATTTTAGATGATGGCTACATAACTATTCATTTACACTTAATGAGTTTATTCCACCAGGTATAGGACAAATTCTAAACAAATAATGCCACTGAATCATACACATCAATAAATCTGAGCGCTAAACTGATTCTGGGTAACAAAGGTAATGATAAAGAGAGAGGAAGTAAAGCTGCCTCCAATTAATGAAAATACCCTTTGTATTTTCTAATAGCTCAAACATTAATTTGAAAATGGCTTTCTCTGCAATAATTTACAGACAAGCACTTCATAATGGAGAAACAATTCAAATTTATGTGCACTCGAACGGTGATGATCTGATTAACTTATTAAATTCTTGTTGATTCTACATTCCAGATGAAGTGTACCATTCTTCATAGGTTTCATACCTTGCAGTTTTAAGTTCTCACATTATCAGACTTCAGGCTCCAGTTGCTACTGAAGGTCTTTTCTCTGGAACGTCCTCTGGTGCAGAGTGGACAGAACCGAGATCCCGGTGACTGATTTCATTTGTCTCTTTCCATTAATTCCAAAGATGTGTTCCCTTCCACCTTGGAGGAGCACTTGATTAAATTTAGCACTAGAATTCACATAGTCCTCAACTGCTGTGGAGTATAATTGAAATGGTGTGAAATTAGAGACACACAATTCAAGTTAAAGCTGATTCAGTCAGGGGATAACCATGCTGCATTTAAGTTCAAGAAGCTTAGCTTGAACCCTGTCAAGCTTACCGTCCTTCAAAGGAAGGGAGTTAGCTTTTGAAGCAAGAGGAGATAAAAATTATCCATGGGAAAAGACAAAATAACATAGTCAAATCAGTCTGCCAAACCTAGTGTCCAGTGGCTTTAAACAATGGGCAGTAATACCAATTTATCTGTAATGTATTTGTCAGCTAGAGCTACCCCAGCTTTAATCACCATCTTCTTGTATGTTTTGTGCACCCCAGATAATTCCATGGATGATAAAAATTGTTCAGACCCTCAGATGTTTCGTAGAAAAGACTGCTGAGATGCGGCACGCTAGCATAAATTATTGTAAATAAAATGTAACTATCTCCAGCATCCCTTTCACAATAAAAGAGGTTATGCAGTGTGTCACATTAAATAACACAACCTTCTGTAAATGGTATAGAGTAAACATGAACCTTACACCCACTAGACCTTCATTTACCACTCTGCTTTGTGGCTAACTTTACCACTTATTCCCTGTCCTGTTTTGACCTTGGGTTGCTCCAGCCTGTCAGGGTGGAATCAGTGGAATCTGTCTTTATTCAGTCAGGAGATGGGCTTGAAGTGTGACTATATATTTTCAGGGGTGACTTAGGTGTTGTGGCTCCCTCCTGCACACCACCCTGGGAGCCGTAGTTGCTGGCTAATACTATGTTTGCCCATGTTCAGGAAAGAGAGAATTCTTTAGAAACGTCCAACTATTTTAGCATGCCATAAGCAAAACTTAAACTTCCCCCCCTAAAACAGCTGATTCTTGTACAATATCTGCAAATTCTGAATAAATCTAGTTTGTTTTTTTTTAATGAAGGGGAACATGAATCTGTCTCTTACATTGAACACTTACCTTGGTTTTTTTTCAGTGCAACATTCCAGCTTTTTCCATCAACTTTATTTACTGGGTAGCATTATCAACCTCATTATTTAAGTCTGTAATCCAATTTCCTACTTCTAATCATTCTTACAGCCACTGACCCAGCCACCCTAGGACTCTCACCACCAAAAAAGAAAAACTTCTTATTCTGGAGACAACGATCTGAAGTCTGGATCGGTCCTTCTTTAAAATTCGGAGGAAACTTTGCCTAGGTAGAAGGTTTGAGTCTTTGTCTGAGTATAGTTTAAATAAAAAGAAGTGTCAGTTTGACAGAAGCATCTGCAGAGATCCAGCTTAACTTGCAAAGGGGTCACTAGCTGTGTTCACTAGGGCTTATCTGCACAAAGACACCCAGAGGAGGTTGGGTGCATGAATTAAGTTTATAAAGTCAGCATTTATATGTTGAGTATCTTTGAGAATTAAGGCACAGCCGGTTAAGGACATTTATTTTCTGAGCAAAAACAGCCACATGGAGGTTTAATGTGCTGTAGTTTACTCATGTTGTCTTCACACCTTGCTTTGATTCACTTCAACTTTCCTGATCATTTCTCTCTTGTCAGTTTGCCCACATGCTCTTTAAAAATAGGGCCTTTGTGGCTGAGGCAAAAGAGGATTTTCGCTTTCTTTATTAAAACACTTGCCTTAGCAAAAGTGAAATTCCTGCCTGAATAATACAGATATTTACTCTATGTTTCAGGCAGGAAAGTGCACCCCATAAGCACAGCTAGAAACTGTATGCACCAAATGAATGAAGTAAAGCCAAGTCAGATGCCATCAGCACAGACCTCTTATGTCTCACAAAACATACATATAGGGAAGACCATGATCCTACCTGTCTAAATATACTACCAACATTAATGTTCTTCCCATCAGCCTTGGACTGAGTTAATCATTGCTCAGCTTTTTAGTCTAGTGCTCAGTGACACTATATTGTCAGCACGATGCTGATTTTTGACTGTCTTCCTGGCACCAGAGAAAGGCAGACACCTCTCTTCAGTGACTGCATGCATGCTCCTCTGGATTCCCCTGCACTGCTAGGAACTCCTGCTCAAAGGTAGTCCAGCAATATTTTATCCCATTCAGTAAAATGTATTCATGCTTTGCACATGTATAACTTCAAAAAACTTCAGCTACTTGGGATGGGAAGGCTTAATTTGGTCAAATGAGTCTGCTTCTTGGCTCAGATCTTGTAACACAGGTTGCAGCCCAAAGCACATTTTTATGACCACATTACAGTGTTAAAAACATCCCACGGCCTCTGAAAAATACAGTAGCAATGACAGAAGTGCCGTCACAGTCTTAACTAAAGCAGTATAAATGCATAAATAGAAGGGACAAGGTGGAGGCCTTCAGGGCATTCCCCTAAAATAGTAACAGGTCTCTATACTAGACATTCACAGTGAATTTTCCCTATTGGGAAACTGTATAGCCAAAACTAGTTGTCATTCCAGCCAGACAGCAAAAGGGCAGCATTCCCTCACCCGCTGACTGAAATATCACACAGAAAAGAAGCCAGTTTTTCCTTTTTAATCCTGGTTGCCAGCATAAATCTCCATTTTCCCAGAAAACTTTCTATAGAGACCTCTGTTTGCTTCTTTCATTGGCAGTCCCTGGTGAATTCTATTTCTGATGGTCAGTGCCAGGCACACACCACACTTTCACTGAAGGCAACACGGCAGCTATGGGGCCAGCAGTGAGCCTGGGACAGATGTCAGTGGTCAATAAAGTCATACAACACTTTTGCATGGCTAAATGCAGGCCACCAATCTTGCCCTCATGACTGTAACAGGTATTTATTAAAAGAATTGCTGTAAATATGATTTAAAAACCTGAACAATGCTACAGGTCCCTAATTACCATTAAAACACTCCACCATCCCATTAATTGTGATACTCTGGGCAGGTTTTGATGTGGCAGATTGCTAAGCCTCCATTATCCAGTAGAGCCAAGGTCTGAGGAGTTGTCTCTTGCGCAATGGAGGGTGTCACCTGCACACAGCCTGGGCGTCATTGGGAGCTAAGGTTGTTTCTGTAGGCTATAAACTAACAGTTGCAGCAGCCTGGATCACTTATTTAGTACTTCAGGAGCCATATGTCAATGTATATCGAAGCAGCAGTATATCAACAACTATCTGAGGCGAAGGACATGAGATAAAAAAGCAAATGGGATCATTTTCTAAAAAAAATAAGGACTGAGCAACTATCAAGTTGCTGATGAGCAGCTTCAGTAACCATTGTTTGTAAGCCAGCATAAAATCAGTCCTGGTCGCCCTGTAGGCAGGGGGAGGGAGAAGGAGTGGTGGACCTGGGTGCAGCGCGAAGACCCCTCAGCTCCAGCAGCTTGAGCTGGCCTTGGTTTGGCCTTATGCCATGTCATTGAGAGGTAATTAGTTCAGGGTCATTTAAAACGTGCCCATTTGACCAAATGCAGCACATACCTCATCAAAATGAGAGGGATTTACATCAGCCTTACTGTTTATATTGAGGTTGACTCTAGCTGTAATGGGAGCTATATATTTATAGCTGCCCCCAGAAAGCTTTGCTCTGTCATGTACTGCCTGATGAACAACAGAATGAGATTTTGATACCACATGAAACGAAGAAAGAGGGAAAAGAGATGAGGAATGCCACTTGATGGACACTGATAGGTATTTATTCACCATGACCTAATTCACTGTTCATTTCTACAGCCCAGGGCAATGAATAACATATTAAGTGATATTAATGTGAAATATGGTTTCTGCTCCAACAGCAATCTTAGGAAATAAACTGTCACTATATTTAAAAAACATACACAACCCTTCCCTTTTTTCCAGAACCCTTTTCACAGTTGCAGACTATAGCAATATGGTTAGTTACATTAATTCTAGTATTATTACCAACTCCAAGCCCAGGACTTTTCTAGTTACCCTGCCAAGCAACCCTATTCCTCTAATTCCATTTTCTTCTGTTCCTGAGTACCCTTCACCTGCCTTATAATGTATGAAAGAAGCAGGAATGCAGCTCACAATTTTATGTCTATCAGCACTTTTAAAGATATTAACCAAAGCTGTTTATCCCCTCTCTCTGTAGCAAAGCAGAAGCTTGGAAACATCTCTTTATTTTCTAAAATCTAGGAAACAGGAGTGCATGTTCACAGGTGTATTTGATGTAATATTTTATATCAAAATTCCCATTTCTTTCACGAGGAAAGCAGTAAGCAGATGAAACTGGGAAGCACTAGTAAGAAGCAAAAAAAATACACATAGAATATGACACAAAATTGCAGTAATAATATTTATGTTCTTTTACAAATGTTCCCATAAAGTATAAATCAGGATAAGGCTGAGATTATACTCCCGATCCTCTTTAGTGGAAGAAGAAATGCAAATATTCTATACATTAAAATTCATTTCTGGGCACTCTTGGAAACATATGCATCATACAGAGGATTTTTTCATATGACTGACTTTTATCTTGTAGCTGAAAAGAAAAATATCTGTACTAAAATAAAGGAAAATGTGTGCATTAACAGAGGGAAACATCTCAATCTGTACAAAGAAACAAACAAACAAATAAATCCTAACAGTTTAATGCCTGTCAAACACAAAGGCAATGTTTATCACAGTTTTGCTAAGTGCGAGATGTGTACCTGAGGTATGAAAAGGTTGCAAAACATCAGCATTTTAAATAAAATCTCACTACATTTCTTAATGAACTTCTGGGTGGGTTTAAACAGGCTTTGTTAATCTGTCAGGCTAAATTAAACCCAATCATATTCTGTATCAGCCCCACTAAATGGCAGTGAGCAGTACTGAGCTGGCTTCAGTTAAAGGTTGTCTGAATTCAACTCACCAAACTGCAAGGTTTTAGGATGGAAGCCTGCTTACCTAAGGATCCCTGTGTTCTCAGTGGAGAGAGGTGAGCCTCTCCCAAGGGTGAATCAGGTCCTCTCCAATGACTGTGCAGTCTATGCTGGGAACCTGGTCCCCCGCGACACAGCTGGGCTAGATCCCCACAAGCAGCTGAGGAGAGACCTGGACTAGTGAGTATGGTCTCCCCCTAGTCCTGGCTTTCTCTGGAGGAAATCTTGGATGCATGGGAAGGAAGAGAGCTACACCACACTCCAGACAGCTTGTGTGAATTGTGGGGTGCACCACAAAGCTCATCTGTACTGCCATGTATATCCAGACTGAAGATGAGGTAAGATTTAAATCAGAATAAGTGTACCTAAGACCAGTTTTAGCTACAGATCAATGTCTGACACATCTACATGCCCTTACCAGTAGCTCCATTTGCAAAGCATGTCCCTGCATGTCCTCAGGACACTGAACTATAAGCACCTTCCTTCGCAGGAGACAGGTCCCATCGCTGTTCAGGCAAAATGGCATCTGTTGTGGTGGCATTTGTCCTTCGTACGGCAGGTTAGTAAATAGAGAGTCAAACCTGAACATCACCCCAGGCATAAAGGCAATGGATATGGCCATGATAGTGTTTCAACCCAGGCTACAAAATTGTACTCAAAACTATGGGATATGCGGAAAAGTAACTGAAGTGCTCAATACCACATAAAAATGAGGAAACATGAAAAGATTTACTTTTGAGGTTTAAAAAATAACCATGCTAAAAGCAAATCAGTTTAGAATAGGAATTTTTACAGAAACAGAAAATACAAAGAACCTTTGCAAATACTTAAACACTGCAATTGTAGATTATCTTTACTTAATAAAGAGAAAGGTTAGGCACCTCCAGAGCTTTAGAAGACTGTTCTGTCATTATGTCTCAATTGATTGGAATTTAATTGTTCCACTTGAGGATTATCTGCCTCTTCTCCACATGATTATATCCTTTTGGCTTACGAATCAGAACTAGTTATCAGTAAAAGTTGCTGCTTTCTTTGAAAGAGAGAGTTTTTCTTTTGAGTTCTTGTGCTGAGACACTCGTCTTGATTACATTTCTTCTATAATTTATAGAAGCTGGTTATTTTAAGTCTCAAATTTACCCATTTTATGTATTGCTAACCACAGGCTAAGGGTTCAGTCTATTTCAGAGGCAAAAAAAAAACCCAAAAATCACCTTTGAAATTTAAAATTATTAATCCTTTCCTTTCTCAGGAAAGGTAACTTTGTTCTAAGGATACAAGAGGTCTCTCTTGTATACAACTTCCTAAAAGCTGGAAGTTGGAAGTGAGATAGATGTCCCTAGATAGGTCTAAAAATCTTGACCTTGATGTTCAGATTTGGAATCAGTTGCAATCCACATGCCACCATAGCCTCAGGCACTGACGTTCATCATTCTTATTCCAATGGTCACAAAGGGAGCAGGACATCAGTTGTATTGGATCCTCATCCAAATTCTCCTGACATGCACTATGAATATTCTGGGGAGCTTGAGTTGGAAAGAATTGTTATACAGTAAAGTGATAGTAAAGTAGTAAGAAGGTAGAAGTAAGAAAAAGATAGTAATGATAGCTTTGTAAAGATAGTAATGATAGTCATATGGAGTGGTACGGTAAAGAGGAAGGTGTGGAAATAGCTTTAATTTTTTATATCTTCCCAGTATAGCCTATTTTTCTAATAGACTATAATATTTTTTACCTTTTGACAATAACTTAGTATGTATCATCTGGCTATGGGAGTGTGTAAGCTGACTGGAATCACCAGATCTGTTTTGCTTTCGGTGTGTGGCATGACCAAAAGCATCCATGAGGTCCTCCAAGGGAGGTTCAGAAGCCCTCACAGTAACGAAAAAATCTGTCTTCCCTCCGAAGACTGCAGAAAAACTGGAGAGCTTTCTGCCACATTGTGCCAAGTGCAATAGAAATTACTGTACTACCAACTGAGCTTGGACTTAGTAGCCTAAAGTACCAGTTTACCAGCCAACTGAATTGGCATTTGGATATGCAATACCATGGGCTGACCCTACTTGCACTCCAAGTTGCTCAGGTTTCTAGCTCAGGTTTGGGAGCTGTTTTGATAGGTGAGCATAGGACTGTATTTGAAACAATGAATCTTGGAGTGGAGGAAGTCTTACCTGCGCAATTGTTTTCATCTGGCCATATGGTAGTATCCTTGCAAAATATATCCTCAGCCTCACAGAAATTTTAAGCTAAAATTGAAGCTTCTCAAAGGTAGTTAGCTGTCTGGCTTCCAAATCAATGAAAGGTAGCTTTGAAAATAGCTTCAAAATGCTAAAGCAGCGAAACACATAACTTCAGTATATAGCTTTCTCAGAGTCAGGATTCCAAAACACTTAAATATCAATAGCTTTTCCTGCATTCCAATATTTTAGCTAAAAGCTGGTGTATATGTGTGTATGCATGTAGCATGTACACTGTATATTTTTATTTACATTTTCTTTAAAATTACATGCCAGATTTCAATGGCAAATACAAGCCTCCTATAGTCACACAGAAAGCAACCACCTCTGTGTTTGCTTGAATGTAGGGTTCCCTTTGTTGTCATGCTGTTCATTTTCCCCCATTTCTATGGTGCTTTTTAGCACAATACAAACCTAGAAATGCTCTTGTGCTTGCCAACTGGTGGCCAGCCGTGAGAGCCAATTTAAGCAGTTAGCAAAATCCCCCATCTGGTATCTGGACTTCCAATGCATGTCCTGAACATTAGCACAGCTGAGGCTCCAGCTGAGACCCTCACAGCATTTCCACCAGGTGAGCCAAAATACTAAGCCGGGAGGAGCTTTACTAAACCTGTCTCAGCTGGAAGCTGGTTTCTGCTATATTTTCCATTGTCATTAAATTAGTGCATTCCATTCATAGATTCAGATGCTATTTTAGAACAGTTTTAGTTTTTTTCCCCAGGCAAACTTTTTTATTATTATTATTATTATGAAGTATTTTTATGTGAATCTTGTTCTGCAGTTTCCTTGGAAGGAGGAAAAATAGTCTCTGAGCTTAAGGGGTGCTTGGTGCCATTCACTGATTTATCAAGTGATCTTGGCATCACACTTTTTCTTTCTTGCTCAAATCTCATGATTTGTTTAAAAGATCAATGTCCAGGGATCACAGCACCTGCATTCTTTATGGAATACGTTGCGTAGATAAAGATTTTTTAAGTATGCTTTTTTTCAGAAATGATCTTATTGGCTTTCAAATATTTTCCCTGGATGAAAAGAGATGGTGATGATATCCATCATGAAAATCTGAACTGTCTCTAAGGGTCACCAGACCATATCCAGTCTCATCTCCTTATTCTCAGTGCAGTATATAGCTAGATGTTTATGTTACTTATAGCCCTAATTCTTCCCACCTGATTTTAGAAACATAGAAGTAGCTTCAGAATCTAACACAAAAGCATTGTCAATGGGAAGGCATAAATACCTTCATTTAATTTTGGGTTTTCTTTGTTAGCTTCTGTCGAGTTTTCGAATCTACTATGAGTTCTGCACCAGGTCAAGTGATAATTACATAACAGAGAGATGTGAACGATGATTGTGTAGAGGAAAGGACCTTATTAAGCCAGTCACTAAGACAGTTCAGCCTTGATAGTTATACTTGGTCTGCCCAGCAGCCAAAAGGCTGCCAGCTGTCCATGCTCAGGGCCAGTCCCACCCCAGATGTGGGCACAGTGGGCTCCAGCCTCTGCCTGGCTAGCAAGCAAAGCACATTTGGTAGAAGACGTGGGGGATGTCAGCCTCTGCATGCAGGTGCAAGACATGTAGATTTAGTGTTAAGGGTACTCAGAGCTGGACACACTGGGGGACTTATTCAGGTCACAGGACAAAAGTAAGTATTGTACAGTTAATCCCACTAAAAAATAAGAGAAAAAAAACTGGTTTCCTATGAGAGTGGTCAAACACTGACACAGGTTGCCTGGAGAGGCTCTGGTCTCCATCCCTGGAGATATTCAAAACGCAACTGGATATGGCCCTGAGTAGCCTTTTCTACTTGGCTTTGCTTGGGCAGGGGTGTTTGACTGGAGGCATCAGAGGTCCTCCCAGTCTCTGTGGTTCTGTGACTCTGTTAAGCTAGGGCACATGGGAGCAAGCATAATTTATTCAAGTGGGGATGCCTGGAAGGTGGGACATGCTGGAAGGTATCTTTGAAGGGTGTAAGGGAAATGGAAGGTAGACAGGAAAATGTGGGAAGCTGTTGTCAGATGTTGTTAGGGTACTGTGAGACTGTAAGTGAAGCAGAAGAACAATAAGAGTACCATTGAGATTGCAGTGCAGATGGGACATGAAATATTGCCAAGGGGACATAACAGATATTAGTGGTGGGATTCACAAGAACCTGGGGAGATTGGTTTATTACTGGAGAAGATAAGGAATATACAGGATCCCTAGGAAATGTGGCTTGATTAGTTCCATGGCTCCTGAGAGGCTTGCTATGTTTCATCAAGTTTTCAGTTCTTCAAAGGTTTTCAGCTCTTTTATGAAGACTCTTGGCTGCTCATTGTAGGGGCTGAGGGTGGGGTGGGGGGTGTTAGGTTTTTTTCTCCTTAATTTTTGCTTTAATGTTGTGCATCTCAATGAGACCATTTTTCACTTTCTTGAGTTAATTGTACGCAAGAGGTGGAACCTGCTTACCATGTGTTACTTTATTATGTATTCTTTCTTTCTGCCCGCTACTCTTTGATACGAATTACTTTGTTGGGCTCTTTTATTGTGGTTACAGGGTGCTAATGCACTTCTAGCATGCCATAGGAGTCATTCATATCAGAAGAGTTTAGCTTTGATCATGCTTTTCCTGTTATCCTTGTTGATTACTACTATTTGCATATTACTTGAGTCCCCAGGTTTGTGATCTGTCGTTTGGTCTGGTTCCATCCTCTCCTGTCTCTCCAGGTTCCTTGTTTGCTTTGCTTTCCTGCTTTTCTCTGCTTTGGTGTAAGAGGTGTTTTGAAACCAGTTAATTTCAAAGGCAAAGGTTTGTTTTACACATTTGCTTTTTTAAATTTTGGCAGTTTTAATTTATTTCATTACAAATAAGACTTTGATATTCACCAGAGATCATGTGGTGAATTGTTTACTGTTAAATCTCTGGTTGAAATAAGAAGTATAATAAAATGCCAGCGCTTCAAAGAATCAGTATCAAGGTTTGGGCAGGGCCAAGTGTACTCCTACATGTGTTTTCTGGACAGATGTCATTCTTCTGTCTGCATGAATGTTTGCACTCAACTTTCAGAGCTCTTACAGTGAGAATGGCCTGGGTTTTGTGGTGTTTGGGACAGTGAAGATCATTTCAACTATCTGCCTGTGTCTCTTCTGTAAAGATATACATTTGCTACTCTGTTTTGTAATTTCCATGATGCTCCTCATTTTGCTGACTACTTACAAACCTGTATAAGGCGTAAATGGGCAGTAAAGACATCAACATATGAATAAGTAAGAGTGCAAGCTTTTTGTCTGTGGTTTCCATCTTCCTCTAGTCTGCTCCTTATTGCTGAGTGGATTCATCCATCTGTCTGTATTAACAACTCTCAAATTTACTTCTCACTCTGCTGTATCTGCGTGCTCTCAGGCTCATATCTCCTTCTCTTTTATGTTTCACCTTGGGTTGGCTGCCATCATAACCCCCATATCACACTCAGTATCTCCAGAAATTAATTTTCAAGGCAGCCTGAAACTTTCTCTGCTCCCCTCACCTCCAGCACTGTCAGTGACAAGGCTTTCTTTCTCCAATCCGGGATGTGACTTATTAGCCTCTCTGACATCTGTTGTTCCAGATCAGCAAAAATGTCACTGTCACAACTTTCTGCTACCTCATTTCTGGGTTTCCTCCTCGGGTCCAAAGTTTATATCAAATTCAAACCCCTTGTTTTCAAGTGGCTATACGAAGTTTCCACTTTTATAGTTGCCCATAAACTTTTCACTACCCCTTTCTTCCTTGTAGCGATATTTCTCAATGTGATTATACATTTAAAGTATGACTATGGCCATGACTGCTCTGTGGGGTGAAGAGTAAGGCAGGCATAAACACAGCATCAGCCATGACCTGCGCCCTTTTTATTTACCTTATGAAATAGCATTTCAGCTGCTGCTACATCTCAAATCATCTGTACTCTGATTAGGATGAGTTAGTGAGACAGATCTGGTCTGATTGAGAAGCCCACAGGTGCTCAGGCCCTGCTCTTGGAGAAAGACATAGGCCGGGGTCCGTATGTCCCAGTATAGATTTGTATATAACCTGTGCAGGTGGTGAGCAAATAAGGGTCATGTCACAACTCCCTCTTCTAATTTTCCTCCACCATTCCTTTTTTTAATGATCTTTGCAAACCTCTCTCTCAGTCCTACACATTCATCCTGCTCAGGTTGTTCCCAAAATGTTACATCCAGAGCAGTAAATACTGGAAGTATGTATTCTGCATTAACTGAGGACATGTTTAAACTTTTGTACTACCAATTGACTTAAACTAAACCAGTCTGTAATATGAGTTGCTCCCCTCCCTTCCTGGACATCTTCCCATGTTCTGTGAGTACTGCAGATCTACAAAGATCTTCCCAGGCCATCAGCATGGTGGTACCTATCATTTCTCTGTGTGGCTGATCAAGAGATTTTACAGGATGGTCCCATGTTAATAAATATCTTGAATCAGTCTTTAGTCTGCCTTCTGTATATCATTGATGGAGATAATGAGGGCACTGAATCAGTTTTAATTTCCCAGACACACTTTTTGCATGCACCCACTCTCCCCCTTTTTGTGATTGATCACCATTTTAAATATGATGTTGTATATGATGGCTGGACTTGCACATGGTTTTTTAGCTCCTTATGGCTTTATCAGAAAAAGAGAGAATACTGAGTGCATTCCACAAAACTAGGGGTGGGAAGAACTTAACTATGGATGTATATGCATATGTATATAGAATATATATGTAGAGTGTGTATAAATAGCATATATGTATAATAGACATTTTTATATGTGTACATATGCAGATACACAAACACAAATACACAGGCTAAGAATATATGCAGGAATCTTTAAATAATCCTATATTATGGATGCAAAGTGGCACTTTGAGACACAAAATGCCAGTTTTCTTGTTTATACTTACAAAGTACTCCCATGAAATAAAACTTAGAGCCATAAATTCTATTAGTAGAGGGTTTCACTAAGCTTTTTTTATTTCTGTAATTTTGGAGGCTTTCTCCTGAGCCAGCAGGATATCTTTTCTTAATGGTACAATAATATCTTCTCTCGAGCATGAAGTACTCTGAGTTCATTTTTGCAGCTTTATTTCTGCTGGAATCAGGTGGAATAATGAACCTCGTGCCTTTTCTTCAGAAAATGTTCACAGTGCACACAGTGAGGCTTAGCATTTTTGGAAGCAATGAGAAATCTTTCAAGTAACCTATGTAGGCATTATCTTTCCTGATGTGGCAGTTTAATATTTTTGTGAGAAGCAAAGATAGCTTTTTTCTGGAGCTAGAAACTAGGCCTGAGCACGCAACCTCAGGAGCAAGCCAAACTGAACTAGTGATTTACACCTTTTGACTCACTCATGTTACTAACACCTGAATAAAACATGCTTAATTATTTCTGAAATGGAAGGTCTCCCTACACATTTTTCACAATTTGGGTGACTCCTATATATCATCAAATGTCTAAAAGTATCAACATAGGATGTTTTTATATGCTAAAGGGTTTATATAGGTAGGTAGTGATTTTAATTGAGGTGTGATCATAAATCTGAAACAATTATCAAAATAATTTACTGATTTGCAAGAAATGTTAATAGTAATTGGGGCTGAGAATTTTCCATGCACAGTGAATATAATTCCTCTTCAGATCAGTTTTGCAATATGAATTTTTAATTTACAAATATTAAATATGTTAACATGAAACCACATCTTTTCAATGAGAATTAGAGGTACAGGTTTCGAGAAGGTGAAGTATTCACCTTCTTTTTTGGAGAACATTTTTAACAAGTAGGCCCCTGGGGCCAGGGAAAACATTTGGAGGAATCATGAGAAAATGAGGCAAAAAGAAAAAGAGAAAAAAAAAAAAGATAAAAGGAAATTGTTGTTGGGCATGTGGCAAATTAAGGAAAGCCTGATGGCTAGGGACTTCAATTTGCAACAAATTCTGTATTTCCAGAGAAAACTTATTAGACTTACCCCCATATTGCAACAGATCAAACTGGTCCAGAGTGTTTCCCATAATGTGGTATTGTGCAAATAAAACTGCCACCATCTTCATGCTTATCATCCCATTATTTTTTTTTGTGAAAACTGCAGCACCAGCACTTTGCAAGACTGGGTCATAAGATGTGAAAATTGCTGCTTCATTTCAATAATTTTACTACTTTTTTATATAATCTACTAGTGTGTTATAGCCATAGTATTCCCTGTTGAGTAAGCACAAAAGTTTGTTATTTGCCTACTTTCTGTATTTTTCTGTACCTGGCAAGCAAGCAAAATCCATGAATTTTGCTAGTTTTTAATAAATACTCAGCAGTGATATGAAGCAGCAGGGGAGATGCAAAAGGAATAATAATTCCATTAAATGAAAAGGAGCAGGATTAAGCCAGTTCATTTATGTTCAGGAAGAAGAAGGAATATGCTTACATATGATAAAAATAAACTGATGAAATTTCTAATATTTATAGAATATTTCTCCAAAGTAATTTCGATGTGAATAACAAATTGCCTTTAATCTTCCCATCTGAGCCAGGCTTACTTTCAAGTCTGCACTCTCACCCCATTTCTTTTGTGGTACCTCCTCCCAGTTTCTGTAGGGGGGAGAAGGCAGGGAATTAAGGGCTCTCCCACCCTTGTGGCTGGAAAGGCATCAATACAAACTATTTACTCCCCAGTATAGTTAATTATATTTCTGGGGCTATAGTAGGAAGCATTTCTTATAAAAATCCCACTTTAAAGGAGAGCCACATGCTGCCAGCGTGACCCTGAAGTCCTATGGGCCAAACAGCAAACACCGCTCTCACGCGATTATGAGGAGCATGCACGGCTGCACCAAAGAACCACTAGACACAATGCAAAGATTTGCATTTCATCCACAGTTTAACAATAAAAAGTAATATCCCACTCCCTGTCAAGCAGAACCAGTCACCGATTTTTTCAACACCAGCATTGCTATTGGGTCATTTTTGTGGGAAGCGGGAAGCTCGTGGCTCACTGCAAAGTGATCTGGCCCACAGTTGTTGTTAGGACTAATGGAGTGCTGCAACAAACATGTAAGAAGAGGTTGGATACTCCAGATCCTCAGCTCACACTGCAGCCATTCACCTCTCTTTTGCCCCTATTTCAGATGCTGATGGTTGGATAATACCTAACCCCCTCCGTAGCCAGCACAGAAAGTTGTCACTTCGCACTAAGTTTTCCTCTTAAACGTTCATCTGCTGTTCCATTCATCAACACACAGTTGTCATTTCAGTAGGAAAAGAGCTACCTATAGGCATCTGGCCACATTTCAGCTCCAGTCTTGTCATTTGGTTTTGGCTAAAAAGCAGTTCAGTGCTGACTGGAAGGCAGATACTCAGGAACAGGAGGTTCTTTCTGCCCTGGCAGCTGCTGGCCTGGCCATACCACTCCCCTCTTCACCGTGCCTGGATCATGCCTGTTCAGCCCTGTTGCCTGTGCAAATCCATGTCCTTCTCTATCCCACCAACCTTCCTTTATGTCTTTTCCATGGTAACAGCCTGAGCACATGCAAAACCAGGTCTCGCTGGGTCTTGTCTGGCATTTCTGGAGACTGTCTAATCCCCGTTTTAACGCTTTTAATTGCATTCACATGTTGGATTGTCAACACAGACAAGACCATGAAGCAATTGTCATCATCACAGGCCTCTAGTAAAGCCCACGGACTGTTAACCTGGTGATCAGAGCTGTTATTTCCTCACCGATGTACACACAAAGCTGGGATGGGATGGAGACAAACCCATGTAGGAAAAAAAAGAAAGAGTTGGAGAGGAATGGAGGAGGAGGAAGAGAAGATTACAGGGTTGTAGCTGGGTTTGGTGCAGCTTGGGAGGCTGTAGGGTATCACAGCCACTCCTCCCATCGCACACGCCAGTGAGTGGTGACAGCTCTGCTCTCGGTTAAACCTGGGCTGTGAAGTTACAGTCAGTACAGAAGGCAGTCACTTTCCAGCCTCCATCTTTGCAAAAATTCTTCGATGACACAAAGGAAATCTGGACAATATTTTGTAGGATTATGTCATAGGTTATAAAACAAAAATGTCGTTTGGCTTCCAGGAAATCACACCGATGCCTCTGGTGTAGCATCCAATTCTAAACATGGGACTGTCCTCCACAGCTGGCTACCCAAGCAAAACTGCACTGTCCTCACCGAGGAGGTATTGATATGCCCAACTCAGGCAAACGGAAACAGAGGCCACTGCAAATTAAGGTAATAAGTTAACCTGATCTTTCAACATCAGGTTGATATGCTCCTCAGCAGTGAGGTCACTGACACATCTGTGTGTTCTAGCAACTACCATGCACTCAGCTCACTTCTGCTTTCCATATCCTAGTGCCTCATGTCACCCTCCTTAGTGTTATGTCACTGTTGGTCTCTTCAAGAAACAAAAGGATGAGAATTAGTCGTTTTTCTGTTAAATTATCCTAAGACAACAAAAGAAATATCTTTGCTGAAACCTGGAAAGGGTCTGTTCATATACAGTTATGTTCTGGACCTATCACTGGTTATGTTTAGACGGTAGTTTGTGTCTCTCCTCCAATTTCACTGTTTTAATTGCTTCATCATCTGTCATCAGTCTCCCATGGCTCCTCATCTGCACATTTCCATGCTGCATTCCCCTGTTCTGCAAACAGATCACTAAATGGAGGAGTATGGGTCCAGCACCCCGCTGGGCTTTTCCAGTGCTGACACCTGAAGTTACCAGGGCTGAGCTCCTGGGAGGCTGTGCAGCTACCTGCCTGCCCTACCTTCAGGTGGGCAGGAGTTACATCAAACAGGCAGGAGCTCCCCCTGGACTGTGTTTGCCAGCTGTCCAAAACTCCTTCCAGTTGGGCTGTGTTGCTAACTTACAGCACTGAACAAGGTGTGGGAATAGATGGGGGCGACCCGTGGCAAGGGCAATTCACTCTTTCATTCAGAGATGGGGAAGACAAAATGCAGAACACAGCATGCTGCATATATACACTCCTGGAATACATAATTTGTCAAAATCGTGTTCTTTTTAGTACCTGATTAGGCTTCCTTGCCAGCCTGAGGCACTAGGAGTTACTATGGTTCATCAGGACCCCTGGTGCCAGGGTAACTCCTCCTGTCCAGAAGCCCCACTCTCCTGCTTAGATGGTGAATGGAAAAAGCAGCCTGATTCTAAGCCAGTTATTTTTACAGGATATCCCTGCTACCTTCTGGAAGAAAAGTGGGAAATACTGAGTATGTTGTGCTATGATTTTACAGATTATTTAAACATCCTATGGAAATACCTTACACAAAATTCTGTGCCAGTAACTAAGTAAATAATGTACAGGAAGCAGATATAAATTTGGGTCGGAGTGTACAGATGGAGGAGTTGGAAAAGAGGGTGAAGCAATGCAAAACCACTCTAGTTCAATCTTCTGCAGTCAAACAAAAGCACATTTTTTTACATCCACATGCAGTAATTTAAATCTGCTGACCTTTAATGCTCACTGTGAGTCTATAAAACAATGTGAAATCAGTATTTCAGGTAAATATGTGACCTTGGGCCAGAGTCAACTTGGTAAGCTAGAGACCAAGATGATATGGTGAGGGATAGTCTCTTAAATAAAGTTATGGTATGAAGGACATTCCCTTTAATACAAATATTTCACCTCTTGATATTTACTGTGCAGGCTGTGGCTGTGAAATCCTTCCCTTTGTGCGTGGACTTCTTCTGCTGTTCACATTTTCATTTTTCTGTGCGCTCCTATTAAAATTCACATCACACCACAGTTTGGTTCTATTGAAGAAAAAAAGAAAAAGTCCCACGGTATTCTTTATCTGATACATTCCTGTGTGCAGTTTTGGTAGCGCTTATCTCACCTCCATTGATATTGTTAAAGTTTCATACCAAGCCTTCACACTGTTCTGCTTTTGTGTAATCTTTATAGTAATAGGGCTAATTCAATAATATTCACACTGCCAAGTGAAGAAGCCCATAATGTAAAACTCAATTACCTTTTCTATTCCTTTTCTCAGTTGCTCTTCTGCTGTGCTTAGTCTTTTATCTTTTTCAGTGTAAACAGGTAGCTTATTTAAATTTAATAGACACCACTGCCATCCCCGTTTCCTTTTTCTCCCTTGAACCTTCCAGACACTCTCATGAGATGTTCATTCACCTTTGTGTAATACCATAGTAATTGTAATACAGGAAAAAAATGTTATGATTGCATGCAAGCTACAGTAAAGGCCTAATGAACACTGTGTTTATGAAGAATGTCGCTTGGATTCCTAACTGCACTTCAGTAAATTATACAAATTAAATATTCATTACTTTGTACTTCATTAGTTCACATTTGGAACACTTTTTCTTCATTATAATAGCCTGGGGTAAAGGGGTTTTTTAATATGGTTTATTCTGTTATTTTTCAGAAAATCTTTAGTTACAATGTTATAGAAAAGTTGCATTTATTCCACAACAGCTCCAAACATTCATATATTCCAAAGACCAAGTATTTTCTCCCACAAGAATATTATGTAGGTTCACTAATTGTTCAGAGTTCTTATTTTAATAACCAAAGTAACTAAATATTTAAACTGATTTTCATAGTAAGTTTGCTTACTGATCATATCCCAACTCAGAATGAATTGCAATTTCATTAGCACGAGCAGTATTTGGCAAAAGGTAAAGCATAAACATGTGTTCTGCGTTGCTGCCTTGCATTGCTTGCTTTTGGCGCTGGTTGTGATACCTCCTAGCAGGTTTATTTGTTGCAGGAGGCAGATGTTGCTCGCCAACCTTGAGAAAGTGGAAGGAGTTGCAAGTGAGGTGGTGGCTGAGGTTCCAGTGGCCCTGGTCCCTCCCAAGGGAAGGTGGTCATGGGGTTGCCTCTGCCCCACAAGACCCTGGCCAGAACATAGAAGTTCTTCTTGCTGCTATATGAAACGTTGGAAGGATGTTAACTGAATTAAATCCCTCGAAAGGTTTAGTGCCTCTGATTTGCTTTCCTCACGTGTTTCTTCATCCTCAGACACAGTATCTGGGGATACAGTCCATGTCCAGACAGATACAGAAAGTCTCCTCACAAGCTGTGCAACAGTAAAGTGGAAAAGCATTTTCTGATTGTGTTTGGGCAGTAAGCCATGCCAAACCTTGTTCAGATTGAAACTAGGGAAGCTGGAAATTGCAGCTGAATTTCTGTCACACTGTGGGGAGGGTATTCATTAAAATATAATCTCAAAAGAGTTTGGTTTTAGCTTGTTGGGTTTCAGTGAGCATACAGTGGATAGATATAAAGGAGAGATCCCTGATCTGGTGATTAGTAACTACACAAAGAGAAATAATTTGCTCTGTAAGTCAGCTGTCTTATTCAGGTAGCCCTCAGCAGCAGGATGTGTTTGCATGTCTGACAGGATGGGGGGGGCGGGGATGTGTTGGCCTATCCATACTCAGTCAGTAAGGCTGGGGAGCACTGAGCTGCGCATACTGGATGCTTAAGATCCAGTGTAGGGTCAAGTAGGTGTAAAGCAGAGCTGATGGTGGTTTAGGGACATCTTCATTAAACCAGAGTTGCAAACCATGGTCCATGTGACTTTGCTGAAGTTACACAGGGAACCCATGGAAGAACCATGAAGAAATAGCATCTTATGATTTCTTGTCCTCTCCATCAATAACACAACTTTTTGTCCACTCTTCTGCCAAAACGCTATGTTGAAATAAAGTGCAATGCTTTTAGTCACTGCTATAGGATGCAGTAATATACCTGTATTTAAATGAGGTTGTGACTACTTTAGGTCCTCATCCTTCCCCAAACAGTAGGTACCTTTTGGCAAGCCAGCTATTCTTGTTGTGCTTCTGGCAGCACAAGTGGAAAACTGAGGAGAGAACAGGTCTTTGCTGAAAAGAAACAGGTGCATCTCTACCAGGCTAATAAATCAGAAACAGGGAAACATTAAATCTGAACAGTGTCCAGCTCTCTGTGTGCCTGCATTTTGCTGCATACTAATTCTCTCTTTTGTGAGAACCACATCAAACACCGATCATGTTCTACCTCAGCGACTGTGTGAAAATCAAATCGTGTGTGGACTTTGCTTTATTTGCTGAGAGCAGACATCTCCAGACCGTATTTGAGCTTCAAGGGGATGTGATGGAAGAAGTACAAATCAAGGTAAGAAACCTTTTTATCAGTCACTGTTTCTCATACAAGTAGTTGTATTAAATGCAATAAATAAGCACCGCTTGAAAAGTTTAAGGCAATAACCAAATATGGATAAGAAAAGCTGTATGCTTGGCCTTTGTATGTTTTATCAAGCAGCTCAGCTACATGGGCCATCAGGTAGTTATTTCCAGTTTAGCTGCCCAGATTGCTTTGTTAGGACCCAGCCCACTAGCTCCATGTAATCCAAAGCTTCTTTAGATTCTTGCAGAAGTCTCCTTTTAAAAGATGTGTTACTATATTGTTGGCATCCTTTCACACTGTACACACACATGCAGACCCGCAGCCTAGGCAGACCTTGCTCACCAGTCAGGAAATTCAGTTCCTTTTCCACTGTGACCTATGCCTTAATGTACTTTAGCACTGTTTTGTTCCTGGTTGCCTCTTCCTAAACCTTTCGCCCACAGTACCAATGCCTATTGTCTCATTCACCGAGTAACTTCAGTGTAACTCTATGCAAAATATGTCCCTGTTAGTCCCCAGTTAAGTGCTGTGCACAGGTTTGCATTTGCATACATCTGTGTGTGCTTATTGGGGTGAGGACTCTGGCACAGACTATCCTCTGATCTATGTCCAAGTTTGACTCCCAACACACCTATGTAGTTTGTTCTGATGCAGATGCTGTGGATTAATTTCCAGGCATGCAGTGCAATAACTAAGGGTTTCTGGTCCCTTTGTTGGAATCAACAAGGTTGTCCATATGGACATACTCCAGGTTCACAGTTCTTTATTTCAGGAAGATATAACAAAACCAACATGGGCACAGACACACATCAACACACGGAATTTGCCCAGGCTTCCAAAACGTGCTTCTCAACTGAGCTCTTCTCACAGTGATTAGAGAGTGCTATTTCTCTCTTGCTTCCACCACCCCTTCCACCCAAGGTCTCCCATCTAGAGTCCTGCAGAGTCCTGGCCATGTTCTTTTGAGGCTTTCTGGGAAGGTCATTCTCCTGAAGTGAGCAGATGGCTCACTTCCACTGGTACCACAGGACTCATCATGGTATGTTGAACACAGACAGATTTCCCCAACAAAGCAGTGGCTAATTCTGAATTTGAATAAATGTGACCAAACACCACTTATGAAGTTGGCTTCGCTAGTGGAAATACAGTTGTGTGTTTAATGCAAGAAACACATAGGAACTATGCTTCTAAACATAGTGTGAAATTATCAGGATCCCAATGTGTAAATAAGAACATCTGATGACACAAACATTAACATATGAAATTAATATCTTCTGCAAGGCACTTACACAGCTTGAGGCAAAACTCAGGATGGTTAACGAACCCCCTTGTGTGCATTATCCAACAAGAAGACCTGTGTCATCAAATATTTTTATTATTAGCTGAGATTGCATGCACTCCAGAATGCAGATGTAATTGAGAGCTCTGGTTATGATTCCTGTTGCAAACTCCAAACAGAACAAAAGCCTAAAACAAAGCAACATTTTTGATACAGTAAATCGTACACCTGACAGATCTAATACTACAGTTATAGCTCATCCCAGCCATGCACAGCAATATGAATTCCGTGCCTACTTCCCTATGCTTTTAACATGTTTACAATGATGTGGCCTAGGACAGACCTTGTACATCATCATGAGCATTCAAGGGAGAAGGGAATAATTTGTAAGTAGCAGGCACAATGCTACAAAGTGGCATGGCACTGTGAGCTGGAAAGGTTTCACTGTATTTGTTATTAAATGCCCTTGCATTGCTAATCATCAAATAAATAAATATCATCAATAGCACAGAGCCATTTCAGGATGCAACAAATAATAGCTCTATGGTTTATAGCCATCTCATTGGTGACAGCTCATTTTACTTAAACGGAGCAGAGCATCCTGTCTTATTGCCTATAGCTTGTCCCTGAAGGATATTCATGGTTTCTTGTTCAGTTTTGGGTAGTTTAGAGACCCCAGTAACAGTCAGCTTTGTTACTCTCTGTGTGGTAAATGGGAAGGAGACAGGAAAGAACAAATTCACCTACTGAAACACCCAGAGCAGATATTATTCAGGAAAGTCACAAAGCAGGGGGGAGGAGAAAGATATATAAAAAAAGTAGCACATGATAAAATACTCTAAAATTTACCTTTGGTATTTGGTGGTGGTGGTGCAGGAAGATTAAAAAAACATGGAGACAGAAGGGTACAGCCCCAGAAGGACCTAGGAGTGGCAGCATGACAAGTGCCAGCCTCTAGAGTGTGTTCCCATGTGCTACTGACAGCTCTCACCTCCCCACAGGCAACTGGCAACACGTGACTGAGTCTGACTGGTGTTCATGAAATCTAAAACACTGTGTGGAGGCTTTCCTGACTTAGGGTGCCTCTTAACATTCTCTGAGATGCAGGTGCTTTGTAGTGGACATCAGTGAATGCCTCTGGGCTCTGCCGAGCCTTCTACTTGAACATGCACCTGTGCCAGCCTTGTCCTACAAAACCCAGGTAAAGGAAGCGGTCACCTTTCCTCACACAATAGCTCAGTTCTTGGACCCATCCAGAGGAAAAGTGTGAGGTTGGATTGCAATTTCTCTGCTGCCCAAATTTTCCCACTTCCCAAGCCATGTGCTAATCACCTGCAGTGGCACATGTGGCCAGGGTATCCCATCTCAGGGAGAAGGACACCTGAGCTCCAGGACAGTGCCTGTGGGGCATTGCAAGACCTTGTATCCACTGGCTGAGAGGCAGCCCATGGGAGGCAAGTGACCTGGCTGCCCCTCTGCCTCTGCCACCAGCACACAACTAAGCGTGCCACACAGAAAGAACAGCCTCGACACCAACAGTGGGCATCTCCCCTTGTCGACCAAG
The DNA here is from genome assembly GCF_015220075.1 of Falco rusticolus. NCBI lineage: Eukaryota > Metazoa > Chordata > Aves > Falconiformes > Falconidae > Falco > Falco rusticolus. The sequence goes on along the minus strand of NC_051191.1, from coordinate 42,066,929 downwards.
AAAAACTCACATTAGAAGCAAGGGTGTAAGAGGTTCTGTAGATACAAATTGCGTGAATCGTTTATAAAGAAAAAGTTTAAGGAACTGAATAAAAGGTTACGGCTGTCTCACTATATTATACAGCTCTCTAACAAACGTAAAATGGAAATGCAGATACAAATCTACAAAGTTGTAAATACTGTTCTGCAGTTACTATGTTTTCTGCACTCACAGATCTCATGAAGAGGTCTCAGTGCTTTTAGGTGGAATTGTATTTTGTTTCCTGAGCCTATGACAACTACTTAGAATACAGAGTAAAATAATACTTCAGTTATACTATTTCAGATACATAACAAATAAAACGTAGTACTTATTTTTCTGGTTTTGCAAGCTCTTCTGACTAGGATTCTTGAAAAGTAATGATGAATCTCCCCATTTTTTAATTCCTCTTCACTCCTGAAATAAACATTTCAAAGGCATAAATGAGATGAGGCCAGGGACAGATTTGTAATATTTCATCCTTTCCTGGAAACAATAAGAAATCAGATAAGTACCTCAAGCAGAGTGCATTAAAGGTGACAGAACAGAGACCTTGCAGAGACCTCATCAAACACAGACAATATTCAGCATTAATTCGGTGTCCATTTTGATTCGTTGCAGTCGGATGGGAAATGAGGCTTGAGTGACAACTTTATTTGGTAAGTCATAGGCTGCTAAAATTTTATGAAATGATGCAACATACGTGCAAAACAATGGGGCTTTTTATTAGCAATGCTTGATAAGATACAGTGAAAATGTGAGTAATTTTCATTAGCTATTTGTCAATAAAAGGCATGGAAAATAAATTAGATTAAAACCCTGCTCTGCATAATTCTGTCTTTGTGTTTGCAGAAGAAACCTTATCACAATACCTTTTAATAATATGAAGCTTCTATTGCAGTGTTTGTTGTTTTACCCCATTATGCCAGGAATACTAATTGTTCACTTCATTTTGCCTTCAGCCAAAGCTCCCATTTGTGATTTGGAGCATTACCCTTTACAATACTCTTACATCAGTGGTGCTTATGAAACATCTGGCAGTTTCATGCTGTGGACACCATCTTAACCAAAGGTGCATTTTCAGATGCAGACTCTCAGCTTCTTTCAGAAAAGCTAGTGCGTGTGTGTGTAATGGCTTGTGTCCTGTGCAAGGACAATCATATTGTACCTAATGCTGAATTAAAACCAGCAGAGAGAGTCAGAGATAAAAAAGGTGAGGAGAGTGCACAGCCCCAGGGCACTATAATGAATATCATTCTCATGGAAGGTGTCATTACTGCTGGCATTTGAGATTGAAAATAGGAAAAGTTATATTAAACCTCTCTCATAATAATAGCAATAACAATCTTTTAGAATAATTTTAAAATTAACCTTATTAGTAAACTCATCTAGGTTTCGTTCTTTCCCTGATTCCCAGCAGAGGAATCCTTCAGAGGGCTAACGCCAGCTATGTGTTTCCTTCTCTTCTGACAGCTTTCCTTGAACTCTACATGGAAATCAACTTACCTCCTCATTCTTCATACAGGCGGCAGCTTCTACACAGAAATATTCCTTTAAACAGAAGCCAATTAAAAGGCTGGCAAACTGTTTTCAGAAATGAAAGCTGTTTGTTCCAAAGCACTGAACACCAGAGCCAACTAGAGAGAAAAAATACCAATTTTCTTTTTCCAATTTAAAAGCAAACCTATCCTGTTGCAAGATACTTCTAAGTGACATAGGGCAAAAGGAAGAAACCATTGTTAAATATAGAATAATAATAATTTTCCTTGGCTTTCTGTAGTAGCGCACAAATATCTGTGAGTAATGCCCCAATGCTACCAGTGAGCAGGGCACTTAATAAAACCCAAACAACTGTCACACATAGGTTATAAGGTCATTTCTCACACGTAAGATAAACTGGAAATCCATCCAAAGGACGGAAACTGAGAAAGTGTTATGAAGTTTACTGGAAAATAAAAAATGAGTTTCACATGTTATTTTTTTTCTCAAGGGCATTTTGATAAACATATGCATACACTGTCAATGCATACCTTACCCATGAAAAGGGAAAGAAATCAGTATCCTAGAGATTTAAAACACTAAGTGTCCTTTAACGGCACATTATGTTACTGTTGATTATATAAACACAATAAAAATGTACAATTATGCAATGATGCAGCTCGCAGTCCATTTTAGAGCTGTTTCCTGGTTATATTTGAAATACCGTAGGTAAGTTTTATTATTGCCTCATGGAATACAAAACTGAAACACAGGATACAAGGTCAAAGGCCATATTGATTTAACTCTGGTTCCCTAAATGAAGCATCAAAATCCAAACCCAGAGCAGTAAGTAGGTGGTTGGGTTTCAAGGGCGATGTTCTCTTGCAGCCCTGTGTGTGGCTGCCCCCTTTGAGAGTCAGTGGAGGCTACAGCTGTTTGGCTTCTCTCAAAATCAAAATTTCCTGATTCACCCTTTAGGCAATCAGACTCAAGCGTTTTGTTTTAAATTAGACATTTAACATTTACAGGGTGTGGGGGTTGGGGGGGCTGAACGAGTCAGGAGCAGCAAGCCCACTGCTTTGACCACCGACCGGAGGGCACGCGGACCGGCCTCCATGCCGAGGGTCCCTCAGTGTGCATTTTCCCAGGGGCTGCCTTTGACTTCCAGTGACCTAGATCACAATGGCACTGTCCTGCTGGTAGCTGACACCATCCAGCTGAACACACGAAGTCAATTTTTCACCAAAGACTTTGGCTTCCTATTTACTCCCGGCTGCTGTGGGAAGTGTTGCCTCTATTCATGATAAAGGCGAATGTAGCTTGGGGCCTGGCTGTCTGGGATCCTACCTTCTGCCTCATGATCGTCCATGGCAACTGGGGTCATGCGGAGTGCCGGCGCTAGCAATCCTCATATTTCAGTGGCTCTTCTGCAGCAAGAGACCCCTGTGCATTTGGAGACAATCTGAATACAGGCGCCTTTCCAGCGGGTGGGATGTGGGAAGTTTCTCGTCTCTGAGGCAGGGAGGTGGAATTGGCAGGGATCTCCATTCCAATCATCTTTCTGTCTTTTGCCTTTGAGAAGAGACAGATCTGTGTGCATTTTATTAAATTACACCAAGCTAAGTCAATAGGGCACCTTTTCGGAATCTAAAAATAAATAAAATAAAAATTGCTTTTGAGGAGGTTATCAGAACTCCAGCCATGCGTAGATCCAGCCCTAAATAATATTTGGCATGAAGTTAGGCAGCACTGACTCGAGCCTCCTTAGAGGTGAGAGAGAGGGAGACCGTCTTAACACATGGCCCATGTTCTGCAGCCCGGTGTCACCAGGCTGCTCCTGGTGCTGCTCTGCCGGGCTCTCCTCCCCACGTGCCCCACCAAGGGTCACTGCAGACCCTTGCCGCTGTGTCACGCCTCCCCCCGATGCGTGGCCCTGGCTATGCAGTGCAGAATTCAAAACAGCAAACACTTCTGTTGGAGAAAAACAAATGGACCCACCCGACACCCTAAAAATGGGAAATACTGTAGGAGAGGGAAGAGCCCTCAGCTCCACTGCCCACGAGCCCCTGCTTATCCACCTGCAAATGGAAGACAGGTGTCCATGGGAAAGCCGATTTCCTCATAGGGTGAGAAAGTACAGTGTGAAAACTTTCCAAACGTTATTTCTGTGTATAATGTATGTTTTCAGAAGTGCAAACGACAGAAGGAGAGAAGGAGGGGGGAAAAGGGGGCTAAAAGCACAAAGAGACAGAGATACATCTCTGCAACACCCTTGGCCCCACACCTTGCCACACCTGCTCCATGCCCTGCACTGTTGATACCTCTAAAACCCTGGAGTGGAAGTCAAAGAATGAGTAATCAGGAATTTTTCAGCACTATACTGTTTCAGACATCCACATAAAATGAACGTTGTGAATGATTGCCTGGATCAGTGAAGAGATCTCGCTGTGGTCTCCATGACCAATAGGGCAGAACAGGAACTCCCTGTGCCCCTGGGAGCTCCCATTTTGATTAAACATCTGAGAAATTTCCCAAAAGACTATTACGTTCAATCAATATGACATTGCTTCAGCTAAAGAAATTCTTTTAACATCCAACATCCTTTGAATCACGGATTAGAGAGGGCAGGTTGGTTCAGATTCTGAGCTACATTTTAAATTACATAATTATCTAGTAACATCACTGTATATATTAGAACATCTATTTTCAATGGAAAATCCCAATGTTCTTGAAATTCTATTTTAAAAACTGTAAGGACTGATTATTTTAATGTTTTGAAATATTTTGAAAGCTTGAATTAGCTTTCAGGTTTGTTAATGTCATTCAAAGTCAACTGCATATTGTTTAACATAGGAAAATAAATGAATATACCATGTAATTATTGCTGACATCTAAAAATCTTGAAACTAAGACATTCAAGAGTATAACTACTTACATGACTGTATTTATTGCTGGATTGTGGATATTGCGTTGACAGTAAAAACAAAACACATATATTTTATTATATAAAACACATTTCTGAAGGAAATCTGATGAAGGCAAATTAATTAATAAATGAGCCAGTCTTGATTTTTCTTCTTTATATTACCAAAAAAGCTTACCTGGGATTTTGTTACCATACCAACTGTTCACATAGTTAATATTTTTATTCCTTGTGTGACAATTAAAATGTTGTGGCTTGCTGGATTGTGCTAGATATTATACTGACACACTGTCAAAATTTTCACAAAAAGTCTCACACAAAACTCTAACATGAAAAACTTTTTATATTGCAGACTACCATAGTTATATTTATAAATGCATTTTAGTCCAAGTCCCCCACAACTAATCTTAGGTTTGGAACTACTAGGTTATGTCCTTGACTAAGGTACTGTTTTCTGTTTTTCTACCAAACTGAAATATTTGGGACTAACATTTTTGGAGTGAAAGCTTAAAAGGTCTCAGGGTTATGGGACTGGGTTTCTTTTTTTCTTTTCTATCTTGCTCTTTTTTTTTTTTTTTTTTTTTTTTTTGGTAGGTAGGTAGTGTTCTTAAACAAGGAAAAACAACAAAGAGAAGACAATGAAGCTAAGCCCAGTTCTGCAGTTGTGGTGGATATGGGCATAGGAAGACCATTTCCCATCACAGTGTTTATGTTGTGTCACTGTTTCCTCGTGATGCCTTTTCCATCTGTTGTAGCCGCCTGCCTCATGTTCACAAACACCTCCTAATAGTTTGCTACTTCTTTCACACATGCATTATAATTCCTATTTCTTATAAAACCAATTTCATCGAGCTCTCATGAATGCAACCAAAATTCTTACACTGTCAAATGAGAAATACGACGGTGGTGTCATTTTTAAGTGTCTAACCCTTCTTGCAGATTCATACAACAAATGCTGTTGTGTGTTACATGTATTATGCTGATAGCTAATGAGACTGCCACAAGGAAAAAAAGAGAGCTTTATCCCAAAATCATGATATCTGCATTTAAGTTCCAGGAAGTTTTCAGATGAGGTTGAGAACCAGAGATATTTGGTGTTATGTCTTACTTTTCAGCTGTGTGCATTCAGTAAAGTAGGTTTTATTTATCTCTTTTTTAAAAAAATCTATATTTTAGAATGTAAGAAAACAACAACAACAAAAGAAAATATTTTCCACATCTATATTACATGGTGTAACTCATGGACTCCTAGCATTTTGTACTACAGCTTCAGCCTCCAAACATGTTCTGAGATGAAATATAGGACATAAATCAGATTGGGATCCATGTCTACTTTACATATTTGGAAGAACTGTAGAGAAAATGCTAGGAATTGAAGAGCTGATCTGACAAGATTTTTGGGGAACCTCCCTGAAGAGGTGGAGGAAAAGGAAGCGGAAAACTCTTAGATGTCTAAATCAAAAGGATTTTGCTGCTTGAAAAAAGTAAATGTGAGCATACAGATTACTTTCATGATTCAAAATAACTAGAATACCCCATGCAAGCAGACCTGACTTTATCATGAGACCATTGAATTAAACTTTTTGGCCCTTACATCAAATGAACCACAAAGAAGGCCTCCCTTTTCCCTAATTATAGTTACATCACAACTCGATCACAGTTTTTTGTAAAACACTGTCATTTATAACTTACCATCCCAAAAAAAGTTATTTTCTAAAGAAGATAATGCAAATCCGTATCAGGGAATTGTACAGATCACAACTGGGCTGTCAGTCTAGACAGAATCTACAGATATAACCAATGCTTTTTGTGGGAAAGATTTTACATCGTGTCAAATTTTGGCTGGCCTCATACAAGGATGGAAGTACAATTCAGGAAACTCTGTACTTCGAATCTCATTTCTTTCACTGAGTTAGGGCAAATACTAGTTCCCCAATAAACCACACTTCCCAGCTGACTTGGACCCTGTAGGACCATTGCTGGTATAACAACCTTGGTTTTGTTTTGTCCCAGATCTTTGCTGGCCTTTCAGTCAGAGCAATGTCTCTCCAAGTCCTTGAAAACTGCAGTAAGAATGAACCATTAATGTTTTTTTAACAAGGAAAAAAATTACTTGCTCCATTTTTATGTACTGTAAAAATCTAGGGTAGGGGAAACAGAGGAAGGAAGAAAAAAAGAATCATCAGAACAATGAGGTGATGAAGACATGATAAAATAGATAAAAGCATATAAATAGGGAACAGGCAAATTCTCACCTTGAACTTTTTCAGCAAAATCAGTAGCAGGATGCTCTGATCATCACAGGAACACAGTTATGAAGCCTTCATCGGACACTCACCCAGCTGAAGTTCAAGGAACATCTCATCATTGACTCAACTCCACAAGATGGGTGTTGCTAGCATTGTGAAAGACACCCACAAGATGGACCCTGTACACACACAAACATGCACATGCACACAAACACTCCCCCTCCTTTCCTCCACCCAAACTGCCGGCGTCCAAAGCCAGTCACTTCTCTGTAGACCATGACTGAGGGGTATTTGCAAAATGTCTTATGCAGGGTGGAGTTGACACAGAAGAAAGACAGTCTCACAACTCTCAGAGCTTTTGCAGCTCCTTTTAAAAAGCCGTATCACCTTAATTGTGATCATTTCCCTTTCTTATATATGTTCCCCTTCAAATGCTTCTGATCAATGCCTTTACCTCCAACAGTGGAGGCAGAAATCATGAGAACTAGGAAAGGAAAAGCACTGGGATACTACGCATGACCAAGGAAAACTATTTCTCACTATTGACTGATCCAAGAGGATTGTAGACATAGACCTGAGATATACTTTAATGCAGGTGGTAATGGGCGTGAAAGAAACTATGCAAGAATATGAGGTAAAAATACGCTGCTTTGCTGCATAGCTGAGTAAACAGTCTCCTGATTAAAATTTCTCCTTATAACACTACAGTTTTCCATTATAAAACAAATTCCTCAGTGACTCCATTTCCCCAGATGTCATATCAAGACTTTCAGTTTGCATGTGAAGCATGGCTCATAAATACACCTCAGGAAAAAAGCTTCCCTAGAGCACTAAATAGGCTATCAGGTCACCATTATGCTTACTTCTCACTTGTTCTTTCCCCTTTCCAAAATTTCATTTTAAAAGTTTCTATCAGCTGACCAGATATTTTTTTTTTTAATAATCACTATTTATTTAATGTTTATAGTCATTAAGGCTTTTAGTGGAATCATTTTAAAATATGCTTTTGGGATCATTTTGGTTCTATTAAGCTTTTTAAATAGATTAAATCCAGTGTCTCTTCCTTCTGAATACAAAAACGGATCTTGCCTGTGAAGCCGAACACAATTTAAAACATATGAAATGCAGTAGAATTAATCTGTCCAGAACCAAAAGGAAGACTGTATTTACAGCAGCTGATTTATTTGTTTGATATACAGTATGTGCCCTGGTTTATAATTTTTAAGGTGTGTGAAAAGGGTCACATTATATATTACAAAAATAGCAAGGCAATGATTTACAAGACTTCACATTGTGCCTATTGACCTTCTCAATAAGAAAGGTTGGTGGTTGCAACAGCACTGAAAAATTAAACCCATGGGAGTCAATTTAATGTAGTATAAACTCTTTAACAACCAGCAAAATAGCCATATCAGCTGTTTCATCTGCAGATTATGTTTCAGTTGTAAAATGCAGTTTTTAATAAAAAGTGCGCAATCTTCCTTTATTCTACAAAGCATGTGTTTTCTCCTCCATGGAAGCAGCTGCTCCCTACCTTTCATGTGGCAAGAATGGAAGTATTGTGTTATAACTGGTCCTCTCAGTGGGAGAAGAAAGAAAAAGAAGAAAGAAACTGCGGAACAGCAGTACAAGATATTTTGTCCAGATTCCTTCTGAAAATTAATCTTTGAGCTCTGAAGAAAAGGTTTATATCTGTTTGTCCTTTGTTGTGGACAAATACATTAGTCTGTCCACCAGGAAAACACTGTTAGCCCATGTACAGCCTGAAATACCAATACCTAGATTTAACAACTGGGTAATACTTCATGTTCTGAATTTGGCTTATACCTCGGGGGGAGGGGGGGGCCTTCCACAGAGAAATTTAATGGCAAACACACAGTATTGGTGATATAACTAGCATCTTTTGGCTGTTGGAAAAGAGCTGTAGTGTATTTTGGTTTTCTTGACAGAAGAGCATTTTTTATATAGATGCTAGCATAATGATTTGGTGAAACGTGGAAGCTCACTGAAGTGCTTCACACTAGAATTTATTTTTCTGACTAAGGAAGCAAATGGCAAGACAGTTGAGGGCAAGAAGATTGGTGTCTGTGAAGAAGCATACGAGAGATGTGAATAAGGAGATATGCATAATGCACACTGGTGGGAGTTCTTTTCCAATTTAACTCATCTACGTGGGAAGTTCATTATAATATTTCCTTTATAACTTACATCTCTCCCAGAATAGCAGAATAAAACAATTGGTGGTGCAGCAGTAGTTATCTTTTTTACATCTTCCTGTGAAAGACTGCTAAACACTCCGTCTCTAATTCTCATTCCGGTTACATATTATATGAAAGAATGGGTCTCTTCAGAGTGAGTTCTAGGTCAGTGTTTCGTGTGTTATGTACTGTAGCAATCTCCACACATACATTTTAAGTCCTACCTGATCTGTTGATTATAATGCCCTGGAGAGCCAAATCGGTTAATATTTCAGCACTGTGCCTATTAATGGTTAACAATTTCATCAGAACATAATATTCCCACACTGACAGTAGATGAGCTGAAGGAAGTGTTGATTGTATTAGCTTGAGACACAGTTACTGAAGCTTTGATAATGTTTAGAATTAAGGAAGTACCATAAAATAATAGACACTTTTTGTGCATTTTCTGTTTCTAAGATATTTATCAAATCTAAGAAGACCCCATAACAGACAGGTGAAACCATCCGTGATAGCCAGTCAGTGTTAGCAGCAGGAGATCAAGCTGTTCTGTTGCTGGGATGTGAGGAAAGCAAACCCAGATGAAAAAATTTCCCAGTTACTAAGGTTGTTTTTCAAACACACATACATTTATCCTCCAAGGCTTCTGCTTTGCTTTATTATGGAAACCCAAGTGAAGCAAACCTAAGTTAAAAGGCTGCTAAGGAGGACAGTGGGTTCAGCATGAGCTTTGCAGAGGTGTACATGGCCATCTCAGAGAAAAGCTGAGAGGAATCTGATTTTCAAGTCCTCCACCACACTATTAAATAGTATTTTAAGACATGGTGTTCAAAGAAGCATCTTCCTTCCCCCTTCCCTGTTGTTTGCTTAGAATTTTCAAAGCGTTGAAGTGTATATGAATCTTTGGAAACCAGAATCAGCCAGTAAATCAGTAACATTGTCTGCAGTCAAGTGGGCAACGAAAGAGATCTTATTTCTCATTTGATTCGAAAGGATGTTTCCGAAATCTGCACAGGTGGGTTTATAACCTTTTGTACCTGAGTTCCCCAGTTTGAAAGCACTTGAAAATAACTCCCAAAAACCTATCAGAAAGACATCCCAAGCATTCAGTCTGAGCTGCTTAGGTCAAAGATTAAAGAGAAAAAACAGGGCAAAAGCAACTCCAGAAAAGAGTCATATTAAGGGTCCTTGTATTGCCTACCATATGTCTAGTAGAGATAGAGGATTTCTAATCATTTACTGTCCTGTCACCACAGGAAGCTCATGCTGGACCTTCTGAAGTATCACAAACCACTGCAGACTAATAATCTTGTGGAAGGTCATGTAAGAAAAGCTCAATAATAAAGCGACTGGGACAGTACCTTGACATTTGTGATAATAAATATTATCAACACCATCAGCTAGAGTTCAGATAAACACCTGAATTTCACATGTCAAAATTGCTAGTGAGAAGTATTGGGAAACCTTTTAGACTGACATTTTCCTGGGAGAGGCGATCAGTTCCAGGAATCCTTGTGCCTGGGGCATAATTCAATATTGTCTATATCTTTCATCTCCTTGATCACAGAAATTAGAGCAGGAGAAAACTCCCAGGCCACCAGACTGCTATAAATTTTCAAACCTTTTTTATAGTGCTCATTTGATGAGGGAAAGTCCACAATGACACTTCTACCATTTCTTTCAGGAGACCACCTCTCATCTTCAAGGGAGAAGAAAAAACACCCTCTTGCCCAGTTCTTCAACAGCCCCTAACAGCAGTAATTTAAAGTACTGTTGTACTGAGAGCAGGAAGCAAATCCCATCTTCTTAACAACTTCCATTGGGGTAACGTAAGTGCACACAGTGCAAAGTGACATAGAATCTGGCCCCTAGGATTTCACTTGAGAAAAGCAGTTAAATGCCTCCATTTTTATTTTTTTTTTTTACTTTCTCTTTTTACTTCTGTTATAGATCCTGTCCACATGGGAGGTCTAACACCCTCGCAGGAGCTGTAGTCATGCACCACACTGGCCATTGTGCAAAGGGAAAAAGGACTTGAGCCTGAGTAGACCAAGATATTTCCAAGAGCATAGCACTGGTTTCTTCAAGGACTTTGCAAACCAATAAATAAAAGCTATAAACGTACAACAGTGGAAAATCAAACAGAAAAAACACCTTAGATCTACTAACAGTTGTTTCCTAGCCTAAAGCAGCAAACCTCCTACTATGGGAAGATAAAGAATATAAAAAAAAAAGGAAGGGGGGTTGGGGGGGGGGGGGGGGCGGGGGGAAGGCTGATGCTTGACATTGTAGTCCATACACTGAGTGGATTGAGCTCAATAAATTATAACATGTTCATGTTCTCCAGTCTCTGCTATATGGCCCATGTCCCTGACTCCATACACAGTTCAGGTTATGGACATGGACATCCTATTCAAACTTACCAAAGGCTTCAGTTCTCCTGTTTGCAAAGCCTACCTATTTCCAATGGGTTTTTGACACAAGCTCAACCAAATACCAGATACAAGCAGATGATCACAAGCAATTGAGTTTCCATAGCTAGTTTCCGCAGGCTGCCATTTGTCATTGAGCTGCAGTGGCTGGCTGTATGTGTGTATGGCACCTAATACATAGGTGGAACAAAGAAGCATTAGCTTAAATTATTGCAAAGGTCATATTTCCCATTTTGTAGAAGTAGCACTGAGATGAGGCTCAGTAAAATAAAATATTTATTTGTAATACAAACCACCTTCATAATTTCAGCTACATATTTTACTTCTCATTTGTGACAGACAGGGAGCATTCATGCAGTGAGGTAGCATAGCTTATCTGCCAGCTGGTAACTCCTCATGCCTCAGTAATTTGGTTGCTAGCAATCAGATATGTTATATCCGTGGTCTGGAAGGAGCAGGAGGCAGGGTTCCCACAGACTGAATGCTATGAAACCTTCCCCAGAAAAAAAGCATGAAGCTTTTCTTACTTCTCTTTACTCTGACACCCTCCCAGCACAGCACTCTCACATAAGGGCCTGAATCATACACCAAGCAGGAGGGGTCAGCCAACACCTACATGGCTTGCTGTCATGTAGCTTTACACCATGAACACTAAGGCATGTCTGGTTTATTTATTTATACATGGGTGAAGGTATGCTAGGTGAGTAACTGGAGCCAAATAAAACCTGCTGGTTCTACAAATTGGGATTACTGGCTGAAGCTTTCTCATGTTACCTCTAAACAGTGAGGCAGGTCCCAGGATAGCTTTAGAGATGACTACCAAGCTATAATACAAGCTTCAAATGTGTTATAATCAGGGGTTAAAATAATACACACTCTGTATTGAATAATTGCTATAAATGCCCTGAGGCGTAAAAATATTGTTTGAGATGTTGTAAATAATGTGGCTGGTTTTAACTGCAATTTGATATGTCTGTTCTGTTTTTTTCCATGTAGCTTGGCCCCAAGTGTCTCTTCAGGTCTGCTCTTCAGTCGATGTGAGCCACAAAAGTAACAGTACCTCCATGTACAGTATACAAACATCTGGGTCAATCTGAGGTCAAAGCTCAACTAAAGGAGGCAACATGCAATAAATATAAATGAGGTATATCACTATGATAAATAAAAGTAGTCTACATTAATGTGAACAAGCTTGACTGATAGTGAGTGCATTTCCAAGACACAGGGTCAAACCTGGTGCATCAGTGAGGCTGAGGGGCTGAATGAGATGCATTGCTGCAAGCAACTCTGAGGCAAAAATCCCCAACTAGTCTATGATCTCATAGAGCAGACTTATCAATTATGGTAATAAAGTAATCTTGACAGTAGATTTTCTGTTCCTATTTTCAAATCTTTGCTGTCACTGTCAAAGGCAGTGCTATTTCTTTCCTGTCATAACTTTTTTCTATCTAAGTCTAGAATTGGTAATATTTCTTTGGTTTCATTGCTGAGGCTTGGTCTCCCATTTTATTCTTTCCTCTCTGCAATTTTTACTGTCACGTAAATATTCTTTAAAGAAATATGTGAGTTTCTTTATCTATAGTGTACCAATATTTGAAGTTTGTGTTTAGAAGACACATCCTCTGGAAAATTACAGCAGGAGGTATTCCAGATGGGAAGTTGACTTTTTTTTGAGTTCTTTCTGTAGTTTGTATGCAGTGGTGGGGTGAGTTCTGACAAGGACTAACTCTATATACTCTAAGTCTATGCAGACAGTGAGCAGTTCATCCACGAGCCTACCTGCTAGGTAGGTTTTCAGTGAGGGTCCCTGGAGTACTGTAAAAACAGAGACACTGTGAAAAACGTGGGCATAGTTTGTGCTTGAATACTCATGATATTGCTACAAGACTCAACGCTAAGCTAGGTAGCCAGACTTGCTATGTGGGGGATTATGGTGCAGAGAAGCACAGTGGGAAAAAACTCTTAATTGGATAAAGACTACAAAATAAATAAATAAAATTTAAAAACCCCAACAACAAAACAAAAAAAAAAAAAACCAAACAAAAAAAACCCCAAACAAACAACAAAAAAAGCACAACAGGGGGAGTCAACAGATTCTGGATCAAGTGTTCCAGAAAGAAGTGAGAGACAAAACTTTTACCATATCTGATTTCCTTTCCCATCATTTAATAGAGGTCTGGAGAATGAGGAAAGTGTGATGGAATGGTAAACAGCAACACACGTGTCTTCTGTATTTGGAGTGCAAATGACTAGTGACATAGGACGTTCCATTAAATGATGTCCATGAAAAGCAAGCACATAGTGAATCATCCATCCACACAGGCTTGCAGTAAGAATGTTGCAGAACTCATCTCTGGGCTGATATTGCTGCTATTTAATGTAGTTTCTAGCAAGCCATTTATCATATTTATGGCTACATCTAACCCTTTTTACTATGTTCTTTTTTCACGAGTTCTCCTAGAGAAAGGCTATTCCAGAGCTTTATGAAGCTATGAACTGGAGAATAATGCATGACCTAAAGCAAATGGAGGTGAATGATGCCCACATTATACTGGTTATCCAGACCTGTCAAAGAACTGCCAATACATCAAGCACTGTTGACCAACTTTGCCATGCCTATAGTTTCCGGAATAGGTAACAAAATGGAATCAAAGTTGTGCTTCAAAAGCTCCCGTTATGTTACCCTGCATCAAAATTTGCAGCAAATCTGCATACTTGCATCATTTTTTAAAAACAGAAGTCTTATCCTCATCTGTGTGTGCACTACAGATTCCTGGCTTTTCAGCAACAGAATAGCACTGCCTAACCCTTCTGAATAACCATTTCCTCTGAGACTACTCTAAAAAGATATGCAGAGCTTATTAAAAATGTAGGTGGCTTTCAGACTACTTGGTGTCCTCCAATAATCTGGATTGTTGAAAAAATGCAAACACTAGTAGCAGCTGCTGGACCACACACCATGTGAAAGAAAGAAAACCATGTTTCTGTTGAGAGGTTTCTCAGGAGCTTCATACCATGCAAATCCTTCTGCTTCAGCTAAATCCTTGGAGTATGTAATCCTGATATAGTTAAACTGTTCTTGGATCATTTACTTCCCAAGAAGCTTACTTTGCTGCATGCTTAGTGTGCAATTATTTATAGAGCAAGCCCTGTTCTTCTGCAAAGCAGAAAACAGCTTGTTGTAACTCAGTTAACACTTGATCTGCATCTTTCTTTTTTTTTTTGTTTTCCCCAGAAGTAAAATTCATTGACTCTCTGAGGAGGTGCAGAAGATAGCAAGAACTTAAGAATGTTTCCATTGGATCAGGCCGAGTATCGTATTCCTCAATAACCTGGATAAGCAGGAAAAATACAAGAGCAAGGGAAGAATACAGTGATGCTTCCTCATGTTCTTGAATTTTCTGAACCACATCTCTGTGATTAATTAATAGTCTTTCTTTCATTAATGTTTTCAATTGCTTTTAGAACCCATTGATATTTTGGCACCTGCTACATTTTGTGGCAATTAATTTTAGCAAATAAATTAGTGTCTTCAGTTCCCTTTAATGACTGCAAACTTAGGGAAAACTCAAACTTTCCTGGACTGGATCCTTAGGCTTCCTGTGATTTTGTTTTCCTCTTCTTCAAATTTTGGATATTGATACTTACTCATCTGTCTCACTGGCATGAGTCATTCTACCAGTTATTTTACTAGCATTTGTTAATGAGACCTGTTGATTCAATGACATGTGTTAATCTGCACTGAAGACATTTACTCATTTCTTGATTTTCTTTTTAATTAAAGCTTGTTCATGACAGCTAAAGTTGTGCAAACTTCTAATACATGTAACTGCATGCAAAACATTTCTTCATGCTGGCCAGTTTCCAAATTTTGATTCAATTGGTGGGTGCTATATATTAGAAGAGAGAGAAAGTTAGTGGAAGATGATTTCTTGAAGTTATGTGAGCTATATTTGCTATTGGAAGTTAAGTCTGTTGAAACACTGCTCTACCAGCTATACTTTTCTGAGTTTCTAATATCTTTGTTCAACATACTTTTAATATGAGAGACTTGCAAGAATGTTGTATTCATTATACCTCTCATCTAAATCTTATAGATGCATGTGATTCATACAGCTTAGCCAAAGATCCCACTGGAATCAAAAACACAATCATGAAAAATGTTCTGAATGATGGACTGACAAATAATGAAAGGAAATACGGGGATTACAGGAACACACTGAGGAAGTAAAAATTATAGTTCATTTCTCCCCAAGAAACTGCTGATAACAGAACTAAAAAGGGAAGGCTACTTCCTACTTCTTCATCTCTCCCTGTGAATATGTATGATCTGAAGATTAGATGGGATTGTGCTAGCCACAGGCTTCTTTGAGTTTACAGAAGATCCAAAGAAGGGATTCTCTTCCTAGAGTCCCATAGCAACAATCCCTTCTTTAGGCCACAAGGTGATGGAGCAGAGTCAGGGCTAAGTACTGAGAAGAGTTAGTTTCATCCACAGAGCTGCCTAGAGCCAGCCAGTAGGAAAAAGTTGAAAACAATGCAGGTCAGAATTTGAGTTGTACTAGTTAGTTCTGTAGGCAAAAAAGAGCTTAAATGGTAAATGTGGAGAGGCAACACATGTATGTGTGTGTGAGTGAATGCCCCAAACCAACCTTCAGAACTCTAAAGAAGAAAACTACTACTTGCTAGCTGCAGCTCGTAAAGGCTAGTCCTGCATTTTAATAACACCTGGCCCAAAAAGACATGACACGTCTTGAACAGCACTATTCAGAGAGAGACATGAGACAGGACCACCAGTTAGGGGGCTGATCATACATTGTGCTCCTGTACACAGACTGTCTTGGTTCTGGGAAAGAAGCAGCAACCCAGAATAGAGATGAAGACCTTGGCTGGAAGAAAGATCCTGGAAGCGGTGAAGATTGTGGAAGTTGATTAAGATCAGGGAGATGGATGGAGATGAATGCCAGCAGCACCCAGAGACCTTGGTAAGTGAGGTCCACAAGCAGTGGCACAACAGGGACTGACCCAACTTTCTGCCCAGCCTTCCTGGGCCAGCAGCGATCACCCTGCGGGAAAGGGAAATTGAGATCAAGTGGGTGTCATGTTGGTGGCAGTGGGTGAAGGTGAGACAGCCAGGTAGGGAAAAAACTTAAATATGACCAATTCTTAAATAAACCCCACTATTCAGTTCTACCATCAGTTGCTGTTTACTATGTCTTGCCTGTGAGAGGTCAACAGAGCACACAGAGGTAAACAGAGACCTCATGGACAGCCAAGTCAGCTGGCAATTAGTGGGCAGTTTGGTAGTGCAACACCCTTCCAAATTAGTTCAGGCAGAACAGGCTGCCTCTTGTATTTTGTCCCTCTCTGAAATTCAAACACCAAGTACAGGTGAATAGGAACACATTGCACAGTCTCCTGCAGGTAGGTATCACAAACAGGAGCCTGGCCTTTCTCTTCCAGCACTGCTGGAAAGACCACAAAACAACTGACTGCATCTTCCCTTTCCCACGGGACCTGCCACTCAGCACAACCCAGGCTGTGGGAGACAGGGTCAAACTCCTTCCTACTGTGTCCTGCACACCTATCTGAAGGGAACTGCCCTGCAATCCTTATGAAACTTCTCCATTTGCAGAAAAAAAAAAAAGAAAAAAAGAAAAAAAAAAGACTTCAAAATGTGAGAGCAAGAGAGAGATAAAAAAAAAAAAGAACAGATGCCTTTAAAATGTTATATGCCAGTCTCTCCCTGGGCTCCAGTCCTTGATCTGTTCTGCCATTCATCTTTTCTAGTAGTTGGCCATTGCTTTCCAGCACTCCAGTAAGTGAAGGTCCTCCCCATGGTGCAGGTATCCTGACTTTCTTGACCCAGTGATTTTTGCACTGTTCGCCAAATGATGGGACAGTTTCATCAAGAGATTTTGAATATACCTTTTACATAATGCATATTAGCTTGTTGATACACATTTAGGTAAAATAAACTAAACAAGAATTGATGGCAGTGAGTCCCTTGCTGGAAGATGGCACAGCTGAACCTGTCATCTCCATTGCTGGGATGGATCCTAGTAATGGTTTAAAGAGCAGCACTGTACCCTCCCACATAAGAAGTCCTTTAGAGAGAAAAGGTTGCCACCTTTTCATTTTTTGTTGTGTCTAACCTGGGGACACGGGGATGGGGGGGGGGGGGGGGCAACAGCAAGCAATTTTATGATTTGCCTGTTTGATGCTTTCAGGAGATAGGATGGAGGGTGCCATAATCTGGGTACTGCTTCGACCTGAGCCTCTCCTGGGACACCTTAGGAGATATGACTTTGGGAAACACATGTGAAGAAATCAAGGGGATGTTAATTAAAAAAATTAAGTTACAATTATTGAGATGCCTCTAACTTTCTTTAAATCTGCCCTGCATGTTTTGTTCATAACTTCATATTGGTTGTATTACACCTCAATTTGTTTTGAGGGGTCAACCCAATCTTTATGTTAGTCAACATTTTATCAGTGGTGATATTTTTGTTTACTTCTGTGCCATTGAATACCATGAGATCCTGTAAAACACCTACATTTACAGATGATTATTGCTGCCAGCTTTCACAGATCTGTCTATTAGCCTGACTGTAATCCATTTAATGCATACTTCACTGATGCCGAGTGGTGGAATTAATTGTGCCTGGCAGCAATAAGACAAGTACCTTACAAAAGCCTGTTTCACCAGAATAAATGTATCAACCAAACTGACAATTCCCACACATGTAATTGAGATTATTATGGAATCATATTTGTTGTCATAATTAACTGAACCCCATCTTGGTTTAGTCCTATTTTGTCTGGGACTAATTGCCTAGAGATTATTTGTGCTAGACACCCCTGGATAACCTCACAACTCTTTTAAGACTGTCTTGCTTCCAGCCTCCCAGGATTTTGCTGGTGCTCCTGGCAGAAATCTCTTCAAGTAATTATTTGGAATTTTTAGGTATAAGTTATCCAGGCCTGCTGATTTGAAACGATTTATCCCCCCTACAAGGGCTGGGTTTTTTTAATATCTTTCTCAGCTTTTAACTGAGTACTTCATCATCTTCATCTGAAAGAAGCACTTCCTCTAGTTTCATGTTGAAAACAGAACAGGGATTAATTTATTGTACACTCCTGCATTTCCTGTCTCATTATTAATGGCGTTATCATCTCTAGTAATGGGCTTGTATTATTGCTGGGATTTCATTTGTTCCTAATATATTTTTTAAAAGCTACTTATTTTATGTTGCCCAGAGACAAATCCATGATGCTATTAGCCTCTCTTATCAATTATGTTCACTTCACAAATTATATTGATCATTATACATTTCTTTCTTTTCTCTTGTGTTACATTTTGTTGCATTTCCCCTATTTGTGATAGCTTGTTTCACTTCACCCCTAAAACAAAAGGATCTGGGCCCCAAGTTGCTTCTCTTTTGAATATTTGAATATTTTGAATGACTCACAGCTTTCTTGCCATATAACAAACCTTCTTGAAGAAATCTAAAATTTTGTTTTACAGCAATGTTTTTTCTTCCAGTTAGTTCTGCTCTCTTTGACTCATTTAGAAATATCCAATGTGTGTGTTTCAGATTGGATCTGCCCTACTTTTTGGCCACAATAAATGCAATCGTCACAATTTTGATCTCTGTAAAGGCAAAATCTTTCACTCCAATGATTAATTCACCTTCATCTTCCATAATAAAACTGAAAATAGATTCACTTTGCAATGGCTTCTGAATTAGAATCTTTTTGATTTTTTTAGGAACTTTAATGACCTTGTAGTACTGATTGTAGGAAGCCCTTAGAACACACAACCCCACATTAAGAGTCTCTACCATGTACCAGCATTCCTTATTATTCTGCCTTAGTTTAGTGCTCTCCTGGCTGCACCATTGAGTCTTTACACCAAAAAAAATATTATTCCCCTACAGGTATAAGCTTCAGATTATCACATTAATCTTGGACAGTGGTGGCAAACCTGTGGTGTGGAAGGAGCAATGAGCAACACCAACAGTAGCGGTAGTGCATGTCCCTTTCCTCTGCCCCCTTTCCCTACCCAGCCTTGCTCTTGAGAGGGGAGTGGGGTGTGGAGCCACCTCTGAGGGGTGTCAGAGAAGGGAGAGCAGAGGGGAGCTTTATTATTCCTTGTGAGCTTGTGTGCACACAGAATGATGATCTCTGTAAATATCAAGCACTCCTAATTAGTAAATAATGCAATTAGCCTAAAAGCATTTAAAAATTAAGAGGTGATATCTGTAAGACATGAACTCAATTCTCTATAGCTGGTCCACCTTTAGCTGAGGTCACTTTGTGTAGCTTCATGCGAAAGTTTTAGAAGGCTTTCTAATGTCAAGATAATACAAAGTTTCCTTTCAAACAGTTGAGGGTTTATTTGTTACATATAATCAGGAAATAAATGCCAGTCTGGCATATTTATTTGTTTTATACCAGACCTTTGAGCAAAAGCTATTAGTGATTTGGAACCAAATGTTCTACTTTGTCTTTGGCCTGAAACAGGGGAACATGATCATCTTGAAGTCCAAAATGTCATCTAGATCAGAATTTGGATGATGGTGAGTAAACAAATTATTACATGTAAGTTAACATCACTGTGTGACAGTATTGGCAGTGGCATGGGAACACAGCCTATCCATTTTTCCCTGTAGCTCCATTGCTTCAAAAAAATATTCCACACTGAGATTCAGCTGGCTATAGTATTGGGTTTAATACTGTCCTGCATTTTTAAGTGCCGCCTGATGTTAGAAACAGTTTGATTTGTAAGCACAGAGATGAGGAGGCTGTTCCTGTAGGAACAGAAAAACAAAAACCATTCAGCCTTTGCTGTTTTAGCAACTGTTCATGGATACTGGACCCCAGTTACAACAAGGGGAGTGTAGGCATGGGTTTTTCGTGTCTTGAACCAGCTGCTGATCCAAATATTACTGTATTAATGAAGATATTTCTGTAAATCTCAGTAGCTTTAGGTCAATCATATGGTCAAACCATTTGAGTCAAACCTTTGATCCCTTTTCTACCTCTGGCAAAATGTCAGAAGATTATTGTCTTAAACTGAGCAATAGTCTGTAATTGTTACCCCAGCTAAACCTATCTCTCATGATGATATTATACCAAAGCAAATGAAAGATGGTATTTTGTTGTAGCCGTGAGCAAAGGAGGGAGTGGTCCAGGTCTCTAATGCTGATTCTTGCAGGAATTTTTTCTGCTCTCTGTTCACATTGTAACCTCAGAAGTCCTTTCATCTGTATCATCAGTAGTGTTCGCCTTCGCAATCTTTAGGTATTGCAGTAATTACTATGTTGCATTAATTATCACTTTAACCATGAGCCTTCTATATCCACGTGTGGATAAAATTTAATTGTCTACTGGATTCTGGAAATAGCCAGCACTGAATAAAACTGATCCATTAACTCATCGTGATTTCAATCCCCAAACCAGGCTTGTGGGATGCAGATTAGTTCAAGAGATACTCGCTAACGCTGAAAGATGCATGTACAATTAAGTGTCTTCTTTATTCAATGGCTCTCTTCTTTTGTGTGGAATACAGCCCATTATCATTTATATGGGTATTTTATATAGCTATACAGTTAGATGGAAGTTTAAGTATCACCCTTCTTGCCCAGACTGTCTGTGACATCCTTTGTTTAAAGTATTTTTGAATACTAATTACGTTTTCACTGCCCCTGTCTTTAGTATCTGCTAGAAGGCAGCTCCCATCCAGTAACCACCTTGAAGTTACCATAGATCTTGCTAATTATCTGTTTACCCATAATTCCAATGGATAAGACCCTGTGCAATCTGTGACAAACAGGGCCTAAATTATGCAGTAAGTGCCCCTGGATTCTCTGACTTCCTAATGCAGCAAACTGGAAATACTGCAGCTTCAGGTAAATTTTAAAAATTGAGATTATTACTGCATTCAATATAAAATGAATAATCCATGAAAGACATTCCTTGCATTATTTGTCACGGTAAATTACAAATTTTTACCCTACACTTGCATTTCTCCTCTGCTTCTGACACGTACATAAAATTAAGAACTGAAGGGCAAAAAACTATCAGGGGCAACTGTCGGAAGTTGTGCTGGCTACAAGATAAATTGGGATTTGGGGCACTAAGGAAGCCTTGGGAAATTATTTGAGACTCAGGATTAAGAACTCAGTGTGAAAATTTCTGCTTAAAAGACAAGCTTATAAAAAGCCTAGCTGGTTAACATGCTAAATGGCAAGACAGAAGTGCAATTTCAGTCTCTCTGCACATGGGAAAACAGCGCTGAGCTGCTTGTAGCTGTGCTAAAGAATATTTGGCAGAATATCACTATCCAGAAAGCAGCAGTTTTATGGCTAGATCCACACAAGGACTTTAAATGTTGCACTGCCTAAATTTTAGGATGGAAGGGTGTGTCTCAAGCAGTCAAGAGGAAAAACTGAAGAAAGGGCATGTCTTAAAGCTGGCCCTTCTCCTTACAGCGGCACAGGGACAGAGATGGGCCACAATGCGTCCTGACTCCCGGGGCCAGCTGGTGCCTTTGCCGGGGGGACTTTGGTTCCCACCTCAACTACTCTGCCCAAGTCACTACTCATGTGACCCGGCTGGCAGCAGCCCCAGGACAGGAGGGTAGGAGAAATACTGTGCTTTGCATGGTGTAGCAGCACTTGGTGGCTGAAGGGGACACACTCCCAACTCCCATCATGAAGCTGGGAGATCCTCTGTGTTCAATCCACATCAAATAACTCTGTAGCTTGAACTGGCAGCCCAACACCCTTGCTGCCAGATGACATGAAACCTCTCACACTTTAGCTCTCCTCTTCCCACCATTGATACTTGATTCATTTAGGCAGGGACTAAGGACAGGCACGTGCACAGCCCACCAGGTCCTGCAGCTCAGATGGCTACATACACTCACCACTGAAATGCTTCTGCAGCCATGTGAGAGCTGTGGCTCTGCTTGAAAATAGGAACAGTGGTGCCCAGGGGACGTATCCGAGGCAATGCTGTTTCACTTTCTACTTGTTTTTGAGGGTCCCCTCTAGCTGGTGAGCTCGTGAGCCCACTGGGTCAGACTGCAGGCATGAGACGTGCTGTCCTCCACATGTGCTTATTTTGTGGATCCAGATGCACAAAGGGACATGAGATGACTCCCTTGCTGTTGAGTCCCCTCCAGGCAGTTTGCTGCCTTACTGAGGAAAATTTCCACTAGGTAGCAGATCACCTGAGACTTATGAGGACTGCAACTTTAAAAGTCTTCAGAGCAGCCCTTCATGGGTCTCTCTCTTAGACCTTGACTGTACTCCTAACCTGTGCCTGTAACCTCCTAACTCTCCTAACTCCTAACTACAAAGCCTGTACAGAGTAATTTCTAGCAATGTTTGGACCCAGATTTAACTGGGGGAGAGGGAGCAGATTAATTTGTTTCTTGAACGAAAACAAATTTGGCCACTGGAGTGTGATTCCGCAGTGCAGATTTCCAGGGGTACAGACGTTAAACCATTGATCTATTATGTGAAGTGCAGGTTATTCTGGTACAGATGGTAAAAAGTTTGATATGATATCTACAGCTTTGATATCACCTCTCTGATTCACTGGTGCCTGCAAGGTGAGGTGTTTCCAAACTCTTCTTCACTTCAGGGGCTCTGGGTGGGACTAGGATGTGCAGGACAGACTTCGTTGCTATTTTTTTTTTTTTCTACCACTACAAAGATCCAGAGCAATGACAAGGTTCTAGTTTGAAAATGGGTTTTATGGACCTGTCACTACAACTGGCTGTCAGGCATCCCTCAAATGATGTGTCAGACATATCATCCATAGGTGAGAAGAGCATTTCACAACTTCCAGGCGTAAGGATGGCACAGCTTTCTAAACACATGTATCTCTTTGCAATGGAAAGCAGGTTAGACATTTTCAAGATGATTTTTCCCCCTGTGTTGGGAGGATATCAAGGCCACTGAATTTCACCCAAACTGGTGTGACACTTCCCCAGCTTCTCAGCTGAAAACAGAGTCCATAGGAGTCCACAGGCATTACCACCAACTGGCTCTCAACAAGTGTTTTGGCAGGCTGCTCAGAAAGTGGGTCACAGACCCTCCAGGTCTCCAGAGCTTTCCAGGGGTGCTGGTGGACTCCTATATTCCTGGGACATCGTGTTCCCAGCAAAGTCTTGTAGGCAATCCCTGGGAAGCATCATGACTGATGTCCCATGACAGACTACCTCTGGCTGGCTCTCACCCTCATTTCTCAGATGGCTGGCTCCTTGCTGGCCCCCATCCTGACAGCAAGCTGGCTGCGTGGCCAGTTGGCTCTGTGTCCTTCTGCCTGGCAGATTACAGAAGAGCATGTTTCATTTTGGAGATACTGCAATGTCCCTGCTTGAAAAACATTCCTCTGTTTCCAAAATAAAAGCACTAAAGATTCTTTGCTTACACTAAGAATCTTAAATATTTGGCTTTTATTGTTTGTTGGTTTTTTGGTTTTTTTTTTTTTTTTCTTGATTATATGCAAAATACTCCAAACATTTCCATTCTGGTTTTTGGCCTGTTTTCCAGGACCCACTGGGGAGGTGTTTAGAGCCCAGCTACATCCATAGCTTAATTACAGTCTACTGGCATCAACTACATAAATAGAAAAAAGGATTGCTTTGTTTCAGACTGTCTTCTACCATTCTTACACTGTTGGAGCATTAGCTGATACAGGAACAGATGTATAAATCACCTGGGCTATGTACCCACGTACTGAGGGCTTTTCCAAAGGGATGCATTATGATCCGGCTGCACTCAGTCAGTGAGGATTAATGCTCCAAAAGCCTTTTGTTTTTCTCCTCAGTTCTGCCCTACATTAAATATTTGAATTGAGGATGACTTACTCCTCTGCTTAAATGATATCTAAAATGGAGGGCTGCAGCTTGTCTCCAAGTGAATAAGGAGAGACCTTGGAAGGTCTGAAGTAATACTCACGGTGAAAAGATTCACTTTTGCCATTGTAGCACTTCACAGTATTTTTAGCTTGTTCGTTTGTATTAAATCTTTTCTCATTTTTTCTGGTATAGAAATGTAATTTGCATCATGTCTTTTTCCCAGGAGGGAGATGCTAGAAACTCCTCAGGAGCTGATTAAGATTTTTCTCACTCAGTTCACATTTATCTTGTAATGATTTGTGAGTGGCTTGACTTGCTTGAAATACTAATGTTAGAAGTTTGGTTTAATTGACTATGCCCTGGCTCTTCTATAAACTTCACAAATTCTTTCCTAATTTCTTTGGTTACAATGGCCTGTGCAAGAAGTAGATCAGCAATCATCATTAAAATGTCATTATTGTATTCTGTGTGACTTCTTTCTTCAAACCTATATTTTATACCTGCAAGATGGAATTTTTGTGACAATTTCTGCAAAAGTGACAGGACTGTTGCAAAAAGGAAGTAGATGCTGAGGGTACAAAGAGCTGTGGTCGACTTTGACTCTAGCCAAAGGGCTTCTATAATGGAACCGTACCTATTGATCTAGGACTTGTGATGTTTTCCCATTATCCACGCAATCCAGGACTCCTCTCTAAATCACTTAATTCACTCCTTTTAGGATTTCCTTTGCATCGCAGGACAATGGCATACCTTTCATACACCTACTCTTCTTCATATATTATCTGCTAATTAATGACCTTGGAAAGAGTTTCTCTGGTCTCCGCTAACTAATCAGACAACAGGGATTCCAACCTATTAGCCAGCACATTGGTGAATATCTCAGCATCAATATAGAACAAGTAGACAGGCCTTTGAGAGGCAAAATCAAATTTGTCTTTGTTAGGTTTCAAGTCAATGAAAGATGGGCTTCTATTGATTTTGAAATTTGCTGGGATTCCAGGAAACCAACTTAACAGGGTTGTGAGCCAAACCCTTACTCTATTTAATGCCTCAGTAAGGCTTTTCTTCCTGCTCTTTTAAGTCTTCTACCATTTTCTCACGTATTCCTTCACATTTCTTTCTGTTAAGCTTTCCTAGCTGTTTTTCACCCAGAATCTGTATTACTGTTATGTCAGCTGTTAACCTTGGTGTGTAGTCTGAGCTTTTAAAACTTCTTTATCCATCCTATCCCTAAAAGGGAATAACCACTTGCAAATGAAACACACTTTGTGATCACACCTCTGAAATATACCTTGTTTAACACACCTCAAAACAGCCCTCTAAATGTAGGAAATGGTGATTCCCTCTGTTTTGCTGAAGGCAAAAGTTGGTAATGGAACCGTTAGGATCAAGGAACGATTTTAAGCTCCTAAAACCCAAGTTCTTTCGAGGTTCAAAAAAATGCAAAGCTGTAATTCTAACAGTCTCTGTGTAAGTATTCCTTGGGTTTAATAAACTCTTTTTTTTTTTTTTAACCTTATTTACATTAGTTTTCATCTTCCTTCTTCTTTACAGGACTGACTAGCTGGCATATAAACCGGGTGTCCTGCTGCCCAGCCCCTCAGAAACATGACTTGGTAGATATTCTCACACTCTGCCTAACACATACCAACAGAATTAAATGTTTCACAATATAAAGAGGTGTACCAAACTTTCTTTTATATCAGCAAAGGCAATAGGAAATCTTTGTGTGTATTGACCTAATGGCTGGCACATTCTTGCAGAAAAAGGGAAAGCTGTCCAACTTCTCCTCCTGCCTACAGGGGAGTCAGACCTCCTTCAAAACTCAGGATTTATGAGCTAGAGAAAAGGACAAAGAAGGAACACACTCGTATCCTTAAAGTACTTGTAGTTCTTCAGGAGCAAAGAGGCCAGCATTTTAATTACTGCTCCTGGGACCATGACTTTTGAACAGAAAATTGAAAAACAGTGCTGGAAACAGTGCTTCTGGGGTGGGAAAAGTGGGGTTGAAATGCATCAGGTCTGCTCATTTTGTGGGCAGATATAGTTGGATGTGATCACCTCTTCTTCCTCTAATCTCAGCTGTCATACTTCTGCAGGGGAAAATGAGCTGTTTGGTGCTATTGAAAAAACGCATGGGTTTCTGTCACGAAGAGCTGGCTACAGGCTCCCACGCAGCGCAGAGGCAGGGAACTCATGCCCCAGGATGGCAGCATGGCACTCACTCCCTGACCTTCAGCGGAAAGCTTCTAGCTCAGTGTCTTGGCTCTTCAAACTCGCCATTTCGTAGCACCTAAGTCCTCGTGGGCTGATTGCTAGGTTTACTTTGGTTTCTCCCTTCACTTCTGATTGTCCTTTCCCTCTGATCAGTGCTCCCCTCTTGTTTTGCTGAACTCAGTGCTCATCTCTCATAGAAAGTAAGTGGAATATTTCCTTTTTCACAGTTTAATGATTCCTGTTAAGTGCTCATTTTCTTTCCATTGGTACAGTGTGATACACAGCATAGCGCAAAAGCCATGGGTGCTAGAGTGGAAGCTCATAGATGACTGCAATGTGTATGAGGTGCCCCACCTGCAAATACCCAGGAAATTCTCTTTCTCAAGGGTTCCCTTTGTGGGAATTTAACACTTTTTTTAAAAAGATTTCCTCCTTCTTTATGTCAGTCTTGTCTGGGATTTCTTTCAATCCACTGCTATTTCTCCTCTCTCAATTCTCCAAATTATCTATTTTTTCAGGTCCTTGCTTTCAAGCTCCTGAAGTCTCTTATCTGTATCAGTAACTGTATCTGAATGCTTGTTTAAGCCTGCCTCAACTTCAGTCACTCTACCTTTTATTGTAATTCCCTGAAAGAGGCTTGCATCAAAGCTTCCATTGATGTTAGCTCAGACAGTAATTCTCTAATGTCTGCCAATCTTCCTCTGCTGTACTTTGTTTGCAGCACAGCATTAGGCCTCTGGGACCTCCTGGGGTCCCAGTGCTTCTCTCTGGCCGCTTGCAAAGACATGGGTAATATCAGAAGCGCACCTCTGTACAAGCATCCTGGCATCAGGGATCACCAAATATTTCTAGGTGGATATTTTAAAGATATTTTGCATTCTCGAAAAATCATTAAAAATGGCATACTGATAGCTGCTTTGGATAACTACCATAGCCTTCAAGACATACCCTTCACTCTAAATAGCCTCTCCTATCCATTTTTCTTTTTACGTTTCTGAACTTTTCAGGCTTTAACAGAGGGTGAGTTCAGCCCCTCTGCTCCAGTTTGGGAACACATCACTTCTACATGCAGATAATATATAATATAGAATTACTGATGGAGAGGTATCACCAGTCCCAACCCCGCTTATCATTTAAAGGGGTCACCCAGCCCCAGGTCTACAGGCTCAAGCTTCTCTTTTTGCCAAGAAGCAAATTCCCATGATCAAGCTTATTTCTCATTCATGCCTTTCCTGTCATATGAATATGGAAATGTGCCTAGACATGCATTCTGCATTTCTTTGGAGACAGTCTATACCTTCATCCTTCCTCCTAGTTATGCTTCTAATGCAGAGTAGAAGTGCCTTCTTTCTCCTCCCCTGCCCTCTCTTTGCTCTTTTCCAACTACCACTGCAAAAGTTTTTTGTTAGCAACTTGAAGCAGTTGTACTCAGTCTGACACTGCTCTCTTCTCAGCTTCTTTTACAGTCAGTACCTGCCCAGATTGAAAGCACATGTCCCATCCACTGACGAGGCTGCCTTGTGCATTCCCTGGCCGAAGTGAAAAAATATATATGTAGTTACCCAATGTTGCAATGCTCGGGAAAACAGGATGTAAAATGTGGAACTAGGAAATTCTGAGGAGGGATGTGAATCCTAAATCCCATCTTCCTCTGGATTTTGCATGTCTCTGTGTGAACTACACAAAGTTTGCAGAGGATTAATTTCCTGAAACACTTACCTGGAGACAGATATCCATAGTGTCCAAGAGCCCACCACAGAGCCTGCTGTGAAAACTGTGCAGAAAAACATCAAAGTTGTCATCTGCTATAAATTGCCCCTGTGGTGGATGTTACCTCATGCACTGAAGTGACTCCGGCACCAAGGGCAAAATGTCCAGGAGGGCTCCCATGTAGGGCAGAGAAGCCGGTAACATGAGGAACACCCCACACTGTGCTTTGAGGGAGAGCCCAAACTCTCACAGAAGTCTCAGCTCACATTGCTTTTTGGATGGTTTGGTTGCTCCCATGCTCCCTGTCATGGGAACTGTACAGACGGCCTAAAAGAGAGAGTTCTGCACAGGTGATATTATTTCACTCTAAATTAAAATGTGGAAACCCCTGTCACTTTCTCTGGAGATGAAGAAATCAATCAGCAATCCTTGCCCTCCAAGAACAGAAATGTATGAAACTATTTCCTCTGCTTTAATCTACAGGGGTATCTGTACATTCTGCTCTTGATTTTTTTGTTCACTTCTCTCCTTGCCCAATATCTCATAAGCCTGATTTAGGTGCTAATATGCTGCAGTGAGATCCCATCCCCAGGCAGCTTCATCATCTCCAAGCTGTGCAGGCTTAAACTCTTAACCTGTCATAATACCATGATTAAGACCCATCATACATTTGAACAGTTTGAAAGCCCATCTCTGCTTCACCACTGGACGCTCACTCTCTCTCACTCAGTGAAAAGCAAAATCAATTGCCCCCCACATGAAACAGAGGGAACCCAAGTGGGCAGTTTCCATGGCATTTTACAATGTTGTAGCCCGGCTCCCTGGCCATGTTTATTTTATACGTCTAGGTCTGCTTTTCACAGCCGTGCTGGTCTTTGTGGGTGAAACAGAATAAATTCCTTTTTCTCCTTCACACTGCTCATAATTTCAAGTGACTTTAAATGACCATAAACTTACATCGTGGTATTACACAGGTCCTTATGACTTTTAGATCACAATGCAGCACTTTGTATTACTCATGTTAAAATCTGTAAGTCATAGGTCTTCCCAATACATTATTTGGCATTTGGGTATTCCTAAAATAGCCCCATTTCTAACAGTAATCATAAGGACTGAATAGATACATAGTTTCTAATCTAAGAAGGTAAACTATGGTGAGTCATGAGACCATGAAAGCTCACTAGAATGTTACGGGTAGCACAGGACTTGCTTGCAGAAAGGATTTCTTGCTTTCTGCTGTACAGTCTCAGAGGGTGTGTGCATGTGTGTGTTAGTTATCTTCCACCTCCCTGTACAATAGAGTAAAAGCAGTTGAACAGTAGTAAGCCTGGATCCTCACTGCCAGACAAAAGCTTAAACAAAATCAGAGGAGGAAAGCCATGGTTCTGTACTAAGCACAGACGGTAGATATGCTAAAACAGAGTATTTACAGGAGCCAAACAAAAATAACGGCATATGTAAAAAGCCTCTCCTTTTTTGCAGCTCACATCAGTTCGATTTCTACCTTGCCCTCAGTGACCAGGAAGAAAAGAGCTCCCATTGTTTAGTGACATTTCCGAATATTTATAGTTCTCTAGTAGTAACCTTTTGTTTGGTATGTAGTGGAGTTTGCACAGCATGCTGAGTATGTCATTAAACATTTGCCTGTAGATCTGAGTGTTAGCATCAATGACAGAGTTTCCTAAACATGTCACATTTTCTTTGGCTGTCATGAAAAATTATAGCTACTGTGACTCACACTTTAATAGCAGCTATTTGTGATATTTTAACCTAATGTACAGCCCCAGAGGAGAAACAACAGACACAATAAAGCATCTGCCAGTGACTTGCTCAAACGAAGGGACTCCGAGCATTATTAGGATGCCAAATTAAAGAGAAAAGGCTCTTGCGTCAAATGCCAAAGGGTCTCAGTGTTTGTTAACTTCACTGCAATTTATGTCTTATCTCTGAAAGCCTATAAAAAGAAAGAAAAAAATTCCTTTCCTCTCTGTTGTCTTATTCTCTCTGCTTAGCTGCATAGTTCTTGGGATAGGAAGGGTTAAATGCTTAAAAAAATCCTCACACTGAATCATTACGGTTTTTATTTTTAACCATTAAAACACTTAATGGGAAAGATTACCTTCTAGTGTATCTTAGTAATGTTATTTTTTTTCAATGTAAATTTTAAAAAGTAACACAAAAATTGAATGATATGGGTATTTTGGTTGCCATATGGAAAAAAGACATTTATGTTACATTTCTCCATCTTTTCTCGTAATCATCATGCTCTTTTCTGTAAGAGAAAGCCAAAAAAAATGAATATTCCAGGTGTCTCTAACCAGGAAACTGTTCTTTTCATGTTCATATGGATTCTTTCCTTGTTTTTGCCAAAAATTTTTGTGCCATCATTACATAAACCAGGCAATTTATCCATTCCCTAATTCATCCATCTGTAAAATGAGAATAGAAACACTTGCCTCCTTCCTAGTTAAATTCAGCCTTGTTTGGAAGTGTTTTAAGAACTTGGAGGGAAGATGAAATAGTTGCATGAATGATATGTTCTTGATTTATATGCATTCAGAGATTTACACCATATGATTAGGATGACAACACCAAAAGCTGAGCTCCAAAGGAAACACTAATAACTGCCATGGACAGCAGCCAGTTAACAGATTTTCCTGTGATGGAGATCTTGAAGACTATTTTGAAAGCACAGATGAATACATCATTCTGGAGCAATATCATCAGCCACCTAGACCTCTTTGCCTCAGAATAAAGGAGCCACTGTATGCTTTATAACAAAGGACCAAACTCTGCAGTCCCATGTGTGGCTTCACTGTATATGATTTTCTTTAAAATATTTGTTTCCCCACAGGAAAAAAAAAAAATCCATGAAATGTGATGTTGTTTTTGCTTGTCCTTGTGGACATTCAGTAAATCAGACAACATTGCAGCAACTGTGTTCACATTTCAACATAAAACTGTGGTAACACCTAAGCAGCTTTGTGAAATATGTTCTCAATAAACAGGACTGAAAAGTTGCTATCTGAATTAAAGAACAGAAAAATCTTAAGGAAACTTAGATTCTCTTTTCAGACCTTACTGCCCAATGTATTGTATTTGTTAGGCTGACACTTGCAAATTTGTAAGATTTCATTGGGAATTTGTTGATTGCAGTCTTTAAGCAAGGCACTTAAGCAAGATTTGCAGGAAAGGAAGAGTTTAGCTGAGATCATCTTCCTAATTACCCACAGGCTGCATGTTTTGTTTCCATTGACTGCATCCACCCCTCTGAAACAAGCCTCATGTTTCTATCAGATGTGTTAGCACAAGTACATCCATCACTGTGTCCTTTACCTTTTCATTGTAATGCAACTCTTGATCCTTCCTATCAGAAACACCAACAGGCATTTCTGCCTGATAATGGTATATCTGGATGAGCACTATCATACACTAGTTTTTGTAAGAGGATTATGAAGACAGAGCTGAAGTTTTTTATTATAGTTTGATCACAAGGAACATGTGTGAATGTTATATTTCTCTCCTCAAAATGTAAATGGAGTTAGCTACTACAACTGAAGGATTGCAGCTGTCACACTTTGCTATAAGATCATTCAGAGGCAGAACTAAGAATCCTACTAAGATTTTCCTTTCAAACCAAGACTGCAAAAAAGGAAAGAGTACAATCTCAGTGTCAGATCTCTTCAAAACAGGTGTTTCAACGCTTTGTAGTAAGATGAACAGGAATTTGGCACCTAAATCTAATGGACACAAAAACTTACATCCAAGAAAAGTAGAAGCTGTCCTTATGTAGGGCTCCACTTTTTGATCTCAGTCCCATGACAAGTCATATTAGCAGTCACATCAGCAATGCAATCTCCCACTGGTTATGTTCTGGGCTAGGATGATGTCCATGTCAAGGACTGCAAGCGTTCTTCAGAAGACGCCATCAGGATAGCCTTGCTCTCACACAGCAGTACAGACTCACTGGGATTCAGTTTAAAACAAAGTTCAGCTAGCTCTAGTCCATAGCTCAGTAGCAAAGTGTAAATTCAATGTGAGTTGTTATTGATCCAAAACTTCCTGCGAGTTGGACATTTCTCCATCTAGAATGAAAAGAGAGGTAACACAACACTCGACCCAAATTTATAAACTGCACTTTTACTTTTAAACACATTCAAATGTTGTGAGAAGGTGCATGCGGAGCTAAGCTGTGTTGCTAGTGAAGGACAGAGGAAGGGGGAGGAGGAGGGAGGGAGGTTACAGAAGGAAAAGCAATCTACAGCAAAGTGGAAGAAAGCATAAACCATCCTGATTTATACTTTTTCTCCACCCCTTCTGTTGATTGCTTTTCCTTCTAGAGACACATCTTTTCTCTTCTTCTACAAGTTGTGATGTGAACTGATTTACACTGCCTTTCCAACAGATAGTTAACCCACCCTCCTATTCAAGAAAAAATATTAAAAAATTAATAAACTTTACCTTGTTCAACTAGCTTTATTTCTCTTCACCAGCTGTTTGGTTGTTTTTTTTTTTATTTCATGCCAATCAGCTATGTTGTTAATATATAAAACACCATTGATTTTTTCGTTATAACTAGTAATAATAATAAGTATTCAATATTGGCTTAAGTGAAGCACACAGCAGTAGGTACCTGGAAAATGTCAGACATAAACGAGTCTTGAATTGTTCTGTGTTTAGCAGTAGTATGCAGGAGTGCATGTCGGCTGTGCAATGGGTAGAGTTGTGTAACACAGAGGTCAATTTCTTCCCTGTTTAACAACTCTGATGATATAAATTGTTCTTCCTTTTTGCAGGAGGAGCTGAGAAAAGGCAAAGGAGTCTCACAAAGCTTCCCCAGCCTGGCTCCCACACCTCATTAGGGCAAGAGGGCAAAAGGGTCTATGTGAGCAAAACCACATCCTTGCAGGCAGCAATGACGAGTCCCCTCCTGAAAAAACTGAAGCCAGCCCCGTGATCCACAGTGCAGCCAGGTGGGAAAAGGAAGGACCCAGGTGGCCATGGCCTGGGTCTAGAATGAGCCAAACCCTGTAGGAGCTCATTTTTGCAAGCATGAGATTGACTTGCGTGTTTGAAATGCCATTTTTCTTTGTAACAGTTTACATAACGCTGCATATAAACACTTCAAAGATACAAGGAGTCATGACTACTTGTGGCATATGTGAGAAGGAAATTTCCAGAGTTAAAGACAAAACATTGCATTTGTTGGCAAATAATTCCACAAGGATCACATCTGGAAAGGCTGCAAAACAGGACAAAAAAAGCATTCCTCTATTTTCTAACCAACCTTTTCTGATAAATTCTTCAATTGTATAGTAACTTTTTAATATAGCATCAATATTTGAGAAGCCCAGATGTTATGCAATGCCAACTACCGTGAGTCACTGTTTCCAGTGGTGAATGCCAATTGGCATTATTTTCTATCAGAAAAACGGTACCCCTTCATCGTGCTCCTGGTGCTGACAAGGCCAGTGGGGTTCTTATTTCCCTTCATGTCACCTTTCCTTTGTAAACAACCATCTCCCATCCTCCACCAGCCCCTGTGAGGTTTCAGATGTGGCAGTAGAGGTGAAGCATAGGACAGCAACCTGCAGCTCCTCTTCTTAGGACAATGGAAACAGCATTTTCCCATTCACGCTGATGTGGCTGCCAGGCTGAGGTTCCTTTCAGCAGGAACCTGCCACCCTGATGCTCTGGGCAGCAATGAGGTGGCTTTCCTGGCTCTTTGCTGCCTGCTTCCAGACCAATGGCTGCCTTCAACTTGCTGAGCACTTGCAGACCATCTGCATTGGACCTTGCCACTTTTCAACCTGCTGAGGCCTCACGAGTTTCCATCAGAGCCTCTGCTTGCTGCTGGTGATGGAAGAAAGGATCTGGATGGCTCTTGGTTCAATCCCAGTAAGTATGGTACCATTTTTCCACATCAACTCCCATGCCCTGTTGGCCTTTTAATGT
This sequence comes from Falco rusticolus, assembly GCF_015220075.1. Lineage (NCBI taxonomy): Eukaryota > Metazoa > Chordata > Aves > Falconiformes > Falconidae > Falco > Falco rusticolus. The sequence continues at coordinate 42,032,871 of NC_051191.1, read as the reverse complement.
GAGGTCCTTTGGGGCACTAACTCTCTGTTACAGAGACTTAATAGAGCGCCCAGCTGACAGAGCTGCACTGTCTGCTAGGGGTATCCAGGAATGCTAAGAACTTAAGAGCAAGAATAAGATTTTCTGTCTGACGCTCACGTGGAAACAAAGACAGTTTTTCAAAGGTCTCTCTCTGAAGCCTGCACCAAAGTGACCTGTCAGGATTTCAACTAAACTTGACATTCTGGCAGTGTTCTTCAGCTAAGAACTGAGAAGGTTGGATTTTGTCAGAACTTGACTTGAAAGGGTTTTTAACAGTTCCGTTTCTTATTCCCTTCCGGCAAGAAAAAAAACTTTTTACATGTGGGAACCTTGTGAAGCAGAGAATCCAGCTTTTACACTGCTTTCCCCCTTGGCCACAAAGGGCACAAGAGTGACTCAGTCCGTATCATGGCCTCAACACCATTTGCGTTTAGAAGAGGGGCTGCTCACTGTCCCTGCAAGAATGCTGTGTCATTTCTCAGCCTGTCTTTATCTAGATGCTATATTAAAATAATATTCAGTCTGAGTCTGCCTGAAACTCCTATCCCCACCTTCTAGCAGAAACAGTGTATTTTTAATACAAAATAGACCCCTCATCTTTGCCCTTAGGTAAGTGATATGGTATGAAGTGAATAGGTAATTTAACATTTCTTTTGTATTCTATATTATAGCATAAGGTATCAGCAACAATACCCTGGCACAATAGTACTGACACCTTTGAAAATGGTTTTGTGCTGGCCCACCCACCATATTTTCCTTCCATGGAAGAAAAATACTGTGAAGCCACTTAGGAGGAAATGAGTTCTGGAGGTAGTTAATCATTTGTGCAGGTCCAAGGTGTGGGATGGGAGATAGGATTCACAGGCAGCACACAGCAGCAAGGCACTGAGAGACTGTATTCCGAGTGCCATTAATTTGCATTGAGTACACAGGGCTAGGGGAAGTGGTCTAGTTAATTAAACCATCTCACTGAAATGGATTCAAAAGAGGTTTAGTTTAGCATTAAAATCAGCTTTAGCCTACATTCCACATGAGTTACATTGAGATAATTTATTCTATATCTGAAGAAGTTCAGCTATAGATTATGCAGTGCTGATGGTTTTATAGAGCAGAGTTACTTGTATAAATGTTCCTCAATATCTGTATGCTGGTTCCTCTCATTTCGTTCATTTGAAAATGTCAGTAGAGACAAAAAATTAAAGAGTGAGATTCATGGAAAGCTGATCGTTGTGAGAGACAGAGGTGAAGTGACCCACTGGAAGCCTGCAGTAGCTTTTCACCTCCAGGTATCTGCAACAAAAAATACTGGAGTTTGATAATGTCTATTTATTGCTGTGTGTTCACCCAGTAAATCACAATGCAAGCCAGTGGGATTAGCTCAGATTTACACTGCTGGGAGTGCTGAAGAACACTGATGAGCCAGGTAGAGGAAGTCAAACCAAAGTAACATCTGTTTGATCAACACCTGTCTCTATTCACTTTTATTATCTTCATCACATTCCCTATACAATAAAACGGGTGTTGTTTGTGTGGATAATACAAAAGGGAGAGGAGTCCACTATGTACACAGATGGTAGTCCTTCATCTCAAATTAAAATTATCATCCTTTGGTAGCCCGAAATTTGTTTAAATGAAAGCAATAAAGCCCACAGGAGTGCAGGGAACAACCGTATTGTTGTATGGCTCCCCTGTTTTTTTAGACAATGGAAGTTTATCTTTAATTTAAATATTTTTTTAATTTTAATTTCATCTGAGCTTTTACCATCTGTGTGTGCACTGAACTCCGCCCTGTGCTTTACAAAGCTCTTAGTCTCTCAACCTGGGATCTAGAAATTAGACAAGCTGGAGAGATATTCAGCAGAGCTGATCAAAACTGACTTTAAAGAAAATTTGAATAACTAGAAAGTGAAAGAGCTATTCAGTGTGAAGTTGCACGGACTCGTTTTGTAATATCTGAAAAAATCCACTAAAGAAGAATGAATACCACAAATACATTAGAATAATTTGTCTATAATCCCATGAGTTACTATAGTTTTTAAAGAAGAATATGTCTAACTGAAAGCATTACTGAGTACATAAAAGCTTGAGCTCACAGTCAGATTTATGGTCAAGGGAATAATCATCTTTGTAGTCCCTGGAACTTTTCTGCTACTGTGACCTGGGAGCATTTGGGAGAATAAGATAAATCTTAAATCTTATTAGTGTTTGTAGGACTAGCTCCTGAGAAACCACAGTCACAGAAGAACTGAGATGTCCAAACCACACAGTGCAAACACAGTTTGTTTTGTACTCATGGAAAGTCTCTGTATGAAAGTATTTTCTCACTTCTGTTATTCAGTGTGTGAGGCAGTACAGGGACGAGCAGCAATCAAGCTACTGTTACAAGTGCCTGTTACAGAGGATTGGCATTACGTCCTATTCCTAAGCGTAACAGCTGCCAACACAGGGAGCACTGGACACCCAGCAACTTACAGGAAATCAAAGTCTGAGGCTTCGTTAGTAAGTATATCAAGTTTTTATCACACCCTCCCGCACTCTGTAGTTATCCTGCCACCTAGCATTTCTGCTTACTTTGTTTTCAACACTTGTATTCCTACAACATACCCTTTGTAATTAACATGTGTAGATTACAAACTAGTACAATCATGGTATCAACATGTCAAACAGGGTTCCAAAACAGGGCATGACACACCAATGCATGAAAATGGGATATTTTGCAAGAAATTGTCATTCAGATCAAAGAGATGGAAAAGAGGTGATCTATTAAACAATGATTTAGAATCCATACTTTAAATGTTTGTCTACCAATATCTCCCTCAAAAGCATGCATTGCTTTTCAGTACACAGTTCCAACATGCAATTTCAATGCACATAAAATTGCTAATGAGAAGCCATATACTAATAGAAGACAAGTAAATTCAGATGCGAGTTAGCTGACAGGCCACAAAATGCAAAGCAACCAGAAAAGGAATCATCAATTTTGTTTCTCTTTGTGATGTTTCCTTCACATGTAATAACTGGCTTTAGTATCCTGAAACAGACAGTAAAACAGATACCTACAAAACTGACTGCAGATAGGTGAAGTGTCATTAATTAAGCAATAATACCCTTTGAAATCAGTCATTACCAGCAGTTTTTGGTTATGAGCCATTAATATTTTAACTAGCAAGTCATTAATAGTGGTAATAACCTATTCTAAGGGTATTATTGCTTGAATAAACTCTTTTTAATGATTTCAAACCTTCTGAAAAGCTTGGTCTGTTTTAACTTTAAATTTTGATCCTTTGTAGCGCCTCTGCCTGAAGAGCTATTTCTATTCACACAGAAATACAAGCATTGCTACAAGTACACAACACAATCTTGCATGGAATTTGTTCACAAAGTGTGTGGCAAAAGGTCTCCCCTGCCTGTATTATTATATCTGTGATGTTGATTTTCAGTCATGGCTTCTCTCATCTGCCTTCTTTCTTTTCTGATGACTGCTCTATAGCTTGCCTTGATCAGGGAGACCTCAGATACTTCAGTCACAGCCTCTAATCCCATCTCTTGCATCAAGCTGTGACTCTCTTTTGATTTACCTAGGTGTGTACAATTACTCTCAGATGAGTTTCTGAGGGGCAGAGATATAGTTTAGTCCAGGCAACATTATTTTTGTGCCTGTACACAGAGCAAGCCTAATATTTAGACTCTGTCCCTCTATACCGATTAAAATACTGGAATTTATTTTACAGATATCTCCCAACAAGGTTAAATCATACAACTCAGGAGAAATAAGTTGACACAAAAATGTATATTTCATGAGAATAGTCCCAGGTCTATATCATGTTCATATGAATATAGCTAGAGATAGGAAAGACCGATAAGACATAAGGAGCCTGTTACCCCTCTGGAAAGCAGAGATCACTTTCCCTCAGGAGACACAGTATTTCCTAACTTTGATTCTATCAGGCTAGCCAGGAAAGAAATGCTATCTGGTTTATGACAGTCCAGAATTCCCATCTCTAAGACCATACTGGAAATCTAACTTTTTAAGCAGTGAACCCTTTCCTTGACTCAACAAATATATAAAAAAGGCAACAGACAAAATCCTGACTTCAATATTTGTACACTAGAGAAACAGGGTCCAACACTGTCTAGAAAGCAGAACCAGCAGTAGGCAGGTAGCATCGTGGTGAAGTATATCAGATTTTCTCGTATTTTCACATTTTCATTTCCTCACCCTCATTAAATTATAGTCTGTCTTTATAACTGGCCATTTCCCCCTATATATTTACAGGAGTTAAGTCTTTGTAAGTCATCCATTTCCAGAAACATACAATGCCACCTTTCAGATTTGGCCATTCTTCTGAATTGTTAAGAACAATATGTCTTCTGGTGGGCAGGTTTTCTATTGGGGCTCCATCCCACAATATTTTAATACTAAGTATCTTTTGTGTTGGGCCTGACAATTTCTGAGGGTGGAATTGCTGCCAACCACAACCCAACAGCACCCTGGGTGGGACTCTGCTAAGGAGTCAGGTGAGTAATCTCAGTTACTTCAGCATCTCATAGTCAATAATTTCACACCAAAATGTAAGAATGTGTGTGGTGTCTTCCACATATACTGAATATACAATAAATTATCATCATCTGCCTCCCAAAGCACTGCTTTTGTGCATTATGAAAGTACTTTCCAAGAAAAACACAAAAGCATTAATTAACTGGTATATTGGACCTTTGGGAATAGGTTTGCCATTGAACACAAACAATGCAAATGTCTTCACTGGCCCTTTTCATGCTACCTCAGAAGCCCAGGTAACAGCAATGTCTTCCAGTGAATCCACAACTTTATTTATTGTATTCAGCCTTTGATGCTCCACTTCTTCCTAAGGATACAGCAGTCACCCAGAGCCTACAGGAGAGGTCTGTTCCCAGATTCTCCCCATTTGGTCCTTATTACCAATGGCCATAGCGTGCCTTTTTCTGATCCCTTCTCTATCTGTCCTTTTTAAGCAAGGTTTTTCAAAGATAATAGCTGCATTTTCAGACAGAAACAAATCAGCTCATACATAGGTAACAGATGATGTATGAGAGGTTTGTAAGTTTATAAACAACAGTCAGAAAAGCTATCCAGTAATTATTACAGTGGGAGAAAGGGGTGGTTTAAAGACTGGTAATATGACAAGGAATTTCACTTCTAGACCATTAGTTCTAATGTCAAGTCAATAGTGACCAAAGGGCATTACCGTGTCCTGCTTGGACACGCTGTTCGGTGGCTTGCGCTGAAATGTCAACAGGTAAAGTCAGTGACAGACTTGTACATTTAGAAGTGGGAAAAACCACAAAATTTCTTCATTCTTTGCTTTTCTGCTAGGAAATACCAAAGCTCTTCCCATTCCCGTGCATCTGACTTTTTGCTTTATAGAAGGAATTACTTTATGGAAAGAAGCCTTCATTTTCAGGCCTAGAAACTTAAACACTGAGGAGCTATGGGTTCTGGTTGAATAAGTAGAAGTCTGTTCTTGCCATTTCCCATAGGACTGGCTGTGGTTTCACCCCATGGTTCTGTGTATGTCTCATTGATATGCTAATCCAAGACTGAGAAAGCCATCGTCATAAAGATTAAATACAAGTAGCAACACAGCAAACATAACCAAATACAGGATGGGGAAGCCTCATTGCTGAAGTTCATTCCTTCAGGTAATGGTGGAGCTGAAAATGTGTGAGGGTCCAAAAGCGATTGTACTAAACCTAAACCTGTTGCGGGGGAGGGGGGGGAGGATGGACAGAAACCAGCAAAGAGAGGCCAGGGTAACAGTGAGGTTTGGCTTCTCTCCTTTCTCTGTTTTTGCCGGCTAGAAGAGGATCTTAGTTGCCATGGCTGCCCAGAACCAGCGATGCAACTCACTGAAAATAACTCCCACTGCTCAGAAAGATACAGACCTTACAGGCTGGGCAGAAATGAAGACATTCCTTCTATTATTTACCCCTTTTCTAGCCTCCTTCTCCAGAAATACTCCCAGAACTAAAGAGGGACTTTAAAGCAGCAGATATTTCATGATAATTTACACCTAAGCTCCATTAGACACACTGAGATTTGCTGCCTCCCACGCACAGAACCCTGGAACCAGGACATAACTCTATGGCAGCCCACTCTGAAGGCTAGCCCCAGGAAGGCTTTTTCAACTCACCATATACATTAAGTTTAGTTAGTCAGAAAAAGCATTACATATTTGATGGGAAAGGATCAGGATTTACCTCAAGAATAAAAAGAGTGATAAGTATGGATAAATAAGAAATAAGATTTGAAATGCATCTGTGATACAGTAGCACCAATGAATCTTGTCCTGTATCAGCCTGCTCAAGGCCACCTTTGCACGGCAACACAACAGCAATGCTATAAACATTAACCATCCCTGCAAGATGTGTTGAGATCTGCAGGGAAAAGACATGTCTGTTGGTGCAGCATATTCTCATTATGAGTTTCTCTGTTACACTGCATAGGTGGGGCATTCAGTGCATAGCAGTGAAGTAAACAGAATTTCCAATTTTCTTTTTAGTTCACCTTTACAATGATGCTGTCAACTGGAAATGAAAAAGGAAGGAGGCAATGAAGCAAGAATATTCAACCACAGCTGAGAAGGGAAAACGTAAGTGTAAATGCCAGCTGCAGGTACAGAGGGAAAGAGAAGTACACTTATAAATATATCAATGGGGAAAAAAGGAGAAGGGCGGGGGAAGGTGGGGGGTGTGGGGGTGGGGAAGCAAGCAAGAAAAAGATGCTTTAAAAATAACCAAGCACAAAAATGCCTGAGAGTCTGGAAGATACTGTTGGGTTTTAATCTATTTTTCACAACAGAATAACAGATAGGAAAGCTGAAGAGCTATACAGGCATAAGACTACGCAAACTTGTTATACTTTCCACCAGTCATGAGTATTTGGTTGATGTAGCAGTGTGCATCACTGTTGGAGGGTGACTGTGGGACTTATACTTTGGACATAGTACCTAGCAGCCTAGCTGTTTGTAGATGATTTCAGTGAAATCTTTAAGTAAATTATCTTTGTAAAAACTTCACTTACTAGAAAAGGGAAGAGATTACTTACTAAAAACTTGAGCTATGTTTACTTTGCAAGAGCTACCAGACAGCTTCAAGTTAAAATTACTGCCTGACCATGCTACTATCTGCAGGCCTCAAGTTACTCTGTACATTTTATGACATAGACCCATTTTATAGAGAGACTATGTAGTTTGCTGAGTGCATATGAGTAGGCTGGGGTTTAACAGAAGACTGGATACACTTTGCTGAAGACATAAACTATTGACCATCTACTAGATCACCTGGCTTTTTTCCTGCTTCCATCCCACTTTCTTTAGTGGTTTCCACAGCTTTAAAATTGTCTAATACTAATGCTGGTAACTGGAGCAGAAGCAGCTCTCACTGCTGCCGAGTACTCACGTTACTTTATACTTACTACTTATTCTCTCTTTTCCTCCTATCATTTATTGGCCTAAATATGTGGTGGTACATTTTTTGAGATAAGAATTTGCTAAACCTATTAACCTTGCATAAAGCCTTCTTGGACAGACATTAATCTTTTGCCATAATCTATAGGAACTCTTTGAAGACAATATTTGTAAAAAAAGCTTATTCTGCCAGTAAAGATCTATGTATGCTTGGATTCTGTGCTGCTTAGCAAGGTGACTTTTCAGCCACATGTGGCCATGCTAGTAAAACTTGTAAATGTAAGCAAAGTCACACACAAACAAGGAATTTCTGCAACCTTGCTCACCTCCTGCTGCGGAGCAGTATCAATAAGCTTATTCTGGAAGAATAAGTGTACAGAGGTTGGAAGGTACCCTCAACACAGCCTAACTGAATCCACATTAAAAACAATCCTGCATACATAAGAGAGGAAAAAATCACATGCTTAACCAAACCCATGAGACAAAACCTGTTAAACTGTTACACTGTTGCTGATTTCAAGACTAAAGCTGCAGTATTGTGATCTAACACAAGCAGAATCGGGTAACAGACCCATGAAATTTAACTCATCACTACATTCTGTGATGTTTCCTAAACTTCTGGGTGTTTGAGTACAGTTTGTATCACAGATGTGGATTTTGGTAAGCCAGTTATCTAGCAAGTTAACACGCAAACTACATTTATCTGGAAGTACACAAAGGACAGGAACTGGAGCTGCTGAAAGGAGAGAGTAGTGCAAGACAGTGCTATGCAGAGAGCTTGGGGTGCAGGGGAATGGGGTACAGATGTGAAGGGGGATGTGCAGAGCCACAGAGCCCTATAGTAGGACCAATATTTGCTTACCATCTTTATTAATAATCATGTAGATGGCAGAATAAAACCATACTCATTAAATTTGCAGATGATGCTAAATTGGGAGATATTATACAAGTCAGGATCAAGAAACGTAATATAAAGCAGCTCAGAGAAATACTAGCTGAGAGTAGCAAAATGAGATTCAGCTTGTAAAAATGCAAGCTAATGCATGCCACAGGGGAAGAATAACTTGGGCTGGGGGAAGCCACAAATTCAATAGTAGGCAAAAACCTCAAGGCGACAGTGGGCAACAAATTACACAGGAGCATTCCCTACAGGATGGGTGCAAAAGGGTAACACAATTGTGGGCTGCGTACACAGAGGCACGGGCTCATGGACAGAGAGATTCAAGCCATCGGGTTTTATTCAGGATACCAATTTAGCTTCAAGACGAATATACACAACATTCCCTTAGCTCAGATATGTTTGTGAGGGGAAATTTCTACAGATAGCTTCTGGTGTGTAAATTGTCTCTCATGTTTGGGATACAGGATCTGAAGGCTGGCATCACAGAGTGAGCTCAGAAAACAATAGTGATTCAAGAATGGTAGAAAGTGGCAAGCAAAGGACACTTACATGAGCTAACAGAGTATGACACAGTGCAGGGAAGCCCTACAAATGCCTGGAAAAGGAGCAATCACATTCTGCAAAAGAAATCACAGGTAGTCCTGTTGTCATCTTGATTAAGATGCAAGAACAAAAAAATATTATTTACTGCAGTTGAGTAGTTGTAGCCTCTGAAAGAGTGGAAGATCGTACTTAGGGGATGTTTTTTGAATAGGGGTGGCTAGCAAAATCACTCAGGAGAAGTAGTCCTGCACTGACGGGGAGGTGACGATGGACAACGCCTTTTCCTCCTTTGATATCTGTGATACCAAGTTTGGATCTGTGTTACAGCTATGTATTCTGATATTTACTTCTGTGAAGCAAATGGGGATTCATGAAAATAAAACCAAAAAGCAGTAAAAGAAGAAACTTCTAAAGGATCAGCATCCAAGCACAGAAACAATGTTTAAAAAACAAAACAAAACAAAACAAAACAAAAAACATAATAGAGCCAGTGTTGTTAACTAAAACTAAAGTGAACTGATCACAATAATAAAAATATAGATGTTGAATTGCTACAGAATTTATTTTGGAGGAAAACCAGAAAGCTGTGGGGAAGGATACACAAGGGAACGCGATCAAAGATGGATTAATATTCTACATGCCCAAAGGTTACATATGCCATCTCACAATAGATACGGCAAGAATGAAAACGGCCACCAGGGATGAAAGGAAAATTACTAAAACAGAAGGGCATTTGGAAGTATAATTTACCCTATATGAAGAACTACATGACAAAATCTAGAGGGTATTTAATAAATGTTCAGGTCAAGAACACGGGTTAATACAAAATGCTGAATACAAAAGTAGACAGGAATGTTTATGAACATTCTTTGGTTTCTAACCAAGCTAATCGAGTACATGACAACAAGATAACAAGACTTTTTTCCTGGACTTTCAAGTTTACTCTGGTCAAGAATTTCAGTGAAACTGGACAAATGTTGTGTCCATGAGTGAGTGTGTTCTTGACTTGTCTGGCACTATTTATGCCTTGCCTAGCTATATTTACATTCAGAAGTACATGGAAACATATCCCATGTCATGTAAAAAGGTCCTCAAGAAAGTCTCATCTGGAAAAAATTATCATAATCACTTTGTCTCAAATATTCTTAGTAGATTTGAAATTTTCATTTGAAAACCCAAATCAATATCATTTCTGGACTCGGTGGAATAAATAAGGGAATCTCAAGGATGATTCTGTATTATGCACGTGCCTAACTTTATGCCTGGCAAGTGGTCCCGTTCCCTTCAGCTCTGAAGGAAACTCACTGGAGCTCCTAGCAGTGTGTGAAACTGACCTGAGGAATGCATCTCTGTGGGATCTGCGTAGGTCCCAGCCTGGCAGTGAGACCTCTCTGGCTCTCTCTGTCTTCAGGCAGATTTCACTGTGGGGTAGGGCCCTTCGAAGTGCAGCTCACAGTCAAAAGCAGACCCTGGGAGAAAAAAAATCAAGCTTTTTATGTATTTTTCAGACAGTCGGAAGCCTGTTAAACAACTGAAAGAACTTCTGTATAATTCATCAAATATGAATACAATACACAACAATGAAGATATAACTGATTCCTAGAGCTTACTTCTTTTTCCCTACTGCTTTTTCTACAGAGTAAGGCAGCAAAAAGCTGTAAGCTACAGGGCTTGATACCTTTTGTATACCTTCAGAGAAATATTCATTAAGGTCAGATGGCTTTACCTGTGGAAAACTGCTGACATGAAGGGGGCTGCAGGGGTGTCAATGAGAGCACAGTTCGAAGCCAATGTGTTACACAGTCGTCTCAAGGGGGCTAATTTGGCCTGCAGGTCTTTATTGCTGCCGATGATAGGTGAAATGGAAGGAAGCTAAGGCTGACAGTAAAAGCCCACAGTGAGTTTGTAGGAAAGGCAGATACAATATCCATCCTTTTATCTGTAAGCTAAGTCTTTTGATAAAAAGACATGGAGCTATTTTTACAAAGTCATTTTTTTCAGAACAGAGATTAATTTAACGACACCTCATACAAAACTCCTGCCAAAATCTTCTCACAGTTTTCTTCTCCTGCAGAGGATCCTTCTCAAGCCAGGTTCTGGCTTTCATCCTTCTGGTTGTAGCCATGAGTCAAGGTCAGTTATAACTATGTGAGCTTCAGAGACCTTGCTGCTCCTACACTGGGATGTAATTTTAAATGGTTTATGGATAAAAGATGACTGGGATTTATAATTCAGTAGTTTGATTAGAGGGCCATCCAAAACCTTAGCATAGAGGTACAGGATGAGGCAGTGGGACAGAGTGAAAAGCGTGTAGAAGGCACTGCTAGAGGAGATTGCTGCAGGGCAGGGGAGAAGGCATAGAAAGAGGCTGATATTCCTCCCCATACAAGTGGTATATGCTCATGCACATATTCTTAGTAGATAAATACTACCATCCTGATTTTTCATCTAGGGTTTTATAGTATAGAGACTAAGCTCAAATTGTACAGTATAGAAGCCCATAGTGTTCCCATACCCAGCTCTGTGCAAAGCTGGATGCAGGCTTAGCATTGGCCACTTACACAATTCCCTTAGTCAGCTCAGGACTCCCCTAGGGAGGATGTTGAACTGTTTGGTTTGCCTGACAACAAACACAAATCCCTTAGCAGCACGGCTGACATGGTGTTTGGAAGTGGGGAGGGGAAAGGCACAAGGTCCAGGAGCAGTCCACTTGACAAGTAAATGTGCCTTTGGGTATCCTATGAATACAACCTTTAGAGGCTCCTAGGCATTTCAGCTGTAATTAATTACTCTGTAATTCAGAGTAGCTGTAGAGTCGGTTTCAGAGGTATTTCAGCTGGAAAGTCATAAGGTTTGAAATGTGGCCTTGGGATTCTCAGTGTGTATATGTCAAAAAACTAAGTGCTAGTCCAGAGCCACTCTGGCTCAGAAGATCACAATTTCTTCCCTTGAAAAAGTGGAGGACCTGGAAGTTACAACTTCGCAGACTCGTTATCTAACCCTATCTTCTTTTCCATAGCAAGCAATGAGACAGAGAATCCCACAGGCAAGCACAACTCAGCATCTTCCACAGAGGAAGGACAGGTTCCCATTAACTTCAAGAGGATCAAGTGGTTTGAGGCAGTCTGAGATTACCACCAGTTCTCTTTATCATTCTAATCTTACAGTTGAATCTATGCACAATGCTCCAATTCAAGTGCAATTATTGATGCCATGTAATTATGACCTCTACACGTCAACATAATTCAGTGAGGGGCAAGTCTTAAGGAAGCAGAACATAATACTGGTTTCTCAATTATTACAATTGCTGTTAGTTTTGCTTTCCTTGTTATAATTATGATGGTGAATTTTACTTTTTTTTTATTGATACTCCTTATTATATGCATTTGGAAACAGGAAGAAATTACTGTCATGTCTCCATGTAAAAATGCTAGAGGAGCTGTTGAAAATATTGATGAAAAAGTCTTTCTAGTTTTTGGGTGTTGTTTTTCCTATGGCAATGCTAGAAGCCATTGAATGGCATTCGGACCTATAAAAGTAGTTTATGCAATAAGATAATCCATTACAAGAGACAGTGGGAAGGAGAGGGCAAGAGAGGGATAGAAAATCCTGTTCATTCAAATTTGAAAGTTACTGCTTTCTTTTTGTAATATAACACGCCAGAATGGATATCAATCACAGCCACCTTTCTTCCTGGGCAGTTTTCCGCCTTAATGAAGCAAGTTCATCATGACTTGCTATGACAATACCTCATTTTTACCCACTGTTCCACTGCTTTTTGACTCCTTTGATTAAAAGGATCATGCTGCAGTGTCCCACGTGATAACTATATTAGTTGGGGTAACTAACTGATCTATTACCACAGGATAATACAGTTTGAAGGCATTTTAATAGGGGCTGGCAGATTTCAATATTATTTGAGGGTCATAGAGTGTCTGACATTTCCATTTGTTATCAGGCCACTCATATCACTAGGGCAATCATTAAACATAGGCTCTAATAAGGTTTCTGTTATGTAGGGTCATTCATTATTGACAAGGACGAGAGAAATAAATACCTTCCCAGGGGCAGCCTCAGCATGTAATACAGTAAAAATCATACAGACTCCGGAACCATATTTTCTAGATTTGCTGGCAAATCAAGCATTACATTTTCAAATTAAACCAAATGAAAGACTACAGATAAAAACATGAATACTTAAATTCTGTCTTTACATCCTGTCAGAACACTCATTGTAATCATATATATATAAAAAATCGGTAATTAGATCACAAGTTGGCTTATTTTACCACTATGATGGGAGCTAATAACCCACTTCTGTCATCTTTGGCTTTATGAGGTCTGTTCGCCTGGGACAGACTTTGCATATTACAATTAATCATCATATATCATCTAGCTCCAATAGCTATTTAATAGATGAGCCATCTTCACCTTTCAACTAGGTAGACCTGTGATTTAGCTTGTAAACAAAAGGACCAAATTCTTCATAAAGTCTTATTAATGTTTTTCCCCTTAGATTAATATCTGGTTTATTTGGGATATGCTTTAAAGTTCCTTTTTTAATTTCAGATTTACCTTGAATAACCCTAAGCTCATATACAATTCACTCATCTTTTTAAAATTACCTGTGTTGTTCTTTAAAACCAAATTGAGATATAGAAAAAGGAAAAAAATAGTTTGCAAGAAGGCAAAATATATTGTTAAAACCACAACTAAAAGGATTTTGACAGAGCTATTTTCCTTTGGAAATTGGGGAAAAATAAATTTTTATGAAACCTTTTCTAAGTTTCTTGGGAATAAAAATAAATTAGACAGAAAATAAGGGCGTTAAATTATACTTCAGCATTCGCTGAAGAAACAGCAGTGTTGCACTAATGGGTGTGAACCAGAAAGGGCCTAATCCTGCAACTACACATTGTCTCAAGTAGTCCCACAAGCCTGATCCAGATCCCATTCAGAACAATAGAATTTTTACCCTAATTTCTGTGTCAGATCCAAAAGAGCAGTTCAGGAGAGACTCAAGCTCAAGAAAAAGTGATTTTTTTGCATTTACTGTAAAAGCTGATGAACTGCAGCATCTGTGGTGATAGTGAATTATCTTACAAATTTCCTTCCAGGTTTAATACTATAAGGTGTTATTAATAACTTAGGCAAAACAGCATGTCTCCCACAATTCAGTAAGGTGATCTTGCCTTTTTAATTCATGAGAAGAATTTTAATTGGATCAGAAGAGCAATCAGAAGACAAATTGACAGTATAATTTAATTCAGTTAGTACAGTGAGAAAGAGTCTTTACTGACAGTTATTTATTCAACCTTACTTCATTCCTGGGTACCAGCTTAGTCAGCTTCAACACAACAGTTTCTCTCCAGCTCAGCTTTGGGAGACCCCACTAATAATCATTCAAATCTTAATGGTGCAGTAACTTGGCTCAGTGGAGCAAGTTGTTCTCATCAGGTTTTCGAGCTCCCTGATCAGGGAGAGTAACCTTCAGTAAGTCAAGAAAGAGATGCCAAACTAGGAAACCGTTCTCCCTGCAAGCTGTCACAGGATATTCCAGGAAAGGCAGCAAGGGATAACTGGATGGCTTGGACACATCTAAAGGTCTCCATGTGGAGACAAGTGGATGCTAAAGCGTGAATGAGTAAGAGAGACTCCCCAGACTGAAGGAGGTCTGACTAAAGGACTGAAGTAAGTCTGCAGGAAGAAATTCAGTTATACAGTGATAAGCTGAAAGACTAAGCATCAGCATCTGAGATTGTTCAAACTGAATGCTGAGAATCCTAACAACATTCAGATATGTGGAGGCACCTACTTAAGATGGGATAATACTGGTAAATGTACTGCAATCTTCTACAGCCAGCCTATCGCAAGGGTACCTAATATTCTGCTCACGTTTCTGTATAACGTTCTGCATTCTGTCAGAGACTCATGTAATACTAGAAAATGAAGTTTTATGGTATTGATTACGATGTAAATTAGGTATTTGGTACCATGATTAGTTTGTTCATTTAGTCACTGTTTTCTTCAAAATAATTCACCATACCTCTAATGAGTAGGCAACAATAGTTATTTTGTTGTCTGGGGGGAAAAAATGTCATGTATTTATATTGCCAATTTATCCCTGGCAATTTAGGATTATCAGACCTGGACAGCACAAAAGATCTATATTACAGGAAATTCTTCTTCATGTGAAATACAGAAGACAGAGGCAGAAACTGCCATCATTAAAGAATCACATAATCACAGAATAGTTGAGGTTGGAAGGGATCTCTGGAGATCACCTAGTCTAACCCATTTTGTCTGTCTCCAAAGATGGATACTCCATAACCTCTCTGAGCAACCTGTTCCAGTGTCTGGCCATATTCATTGTAAAAAAGTTCCTTCTTACGTTGAAATATAATGTCTTGCATTTCAATTTGTGCCCATTGCCCCTTGACCATTAAATGGGCACTACTGAGAAGAGTCTGGTTCCATCTATTTACTCACTTCCATCATGCAAATTATTCACTAAAAAAGATCACTCCTGGCGCCTCTCTTCTCCAGGCTGATTGGTCCCACAACTCTGTCTTTTCCCATAGAAGAGATGCTCCAGTCCCTTAACCCTCTTCATGGCCATTTGCTTGACTTTCTCCAGTAAATCCATATCTCTCTTGTACTGGAGAGCTCAGAACCGGACCCAGCACTCTGGGTGCGGCCTCACCAGTGCTGAATAGTGGGGGAGGATCACGTGCCTTGATCTGCTGGCCACACTCCTCCCAATGCACCCCAGATACCCTTATCCTTCCTTGCTGCAAGAGTATATTGCTGACTTACATTAAATTTAGAGTCCACGAGACCCCTCAGGTGTTTTTTGGCCAAGCTACATTCCAGCCAGTATGTCCCCAGTCTATACTTGGTGACTGGGGTTATTCCTCCCCAGGTGCAGGACTTTGCATTTCTTTTCTCTGAACTTCAGAAGATTCCTGTTGGCCCATTTCTCCAGCCTATCCATGTCCCTCTGAATGACAGCACAACCACCTGGTCTGTCAACCACTCCTCTCAGCTTCATATCATCTGCAAACATGCTGAAGGTGCATTTTGCCCTATCATCTAGGTCAGGGGTCCTCAAACTACAGCCTGCAGGCCGGATATGGCCCCCCAGGGTCCTCAATCCGGCCCCCGGTATTTACAGAACCCCCCGCCGGGGGTTGGGGGGCGAAACCAAGCAGCCGCAGGTGACTGCCTGCCACTGCATCCGTGCGCCGGCCCCCTGGTTAAAAAGTTTGAGGACCCCTGGTCTAGGTCATTAGTAAGATGTTATACAGTACTGACCCTAATACCTGCCCTGTAGAGGAATGAAGCTGGGTTAATTAACATTGATAATATACAGCTGTGGGTGGCTTGGGGGGGGGGGGGGGGGAGAGAGAGCACCCCGGTGGTAGGAGAGACAAGGAGAAGGCAGCAGAGGAACTGGCCAGAAGAGTATGAAGAAATGGCATGAACAGTAGATGGACCTTTGAGGCCTTGTGGGGGATTGGTGGCTGTGTCGGGGCAAGGCGTGGGAACTACTTATTGAAGTTAACTTGGTATGGGATGGTAAAAGACCTTGTTGCAGCTGGCTAGTTTTGAGAGTGCTGTGACACTAGCCTCCAGCTGGACATGTGCAGCTGATCACAACTCTTTGTGAATGAACATGGCCATTCAGCCAGTTTTCAACCCAACCCACTGTCCACTTATCCTGTCTGTACTTCTTCAGTTTGTCTATGAGGTAGTTAAGGCAGACAGTGCTGAAAGCTTTACTGAAGTCAAGATAAACAACATCCACTGCTCTCCCCTCATCCACCAAGCCAGCCATCTCATCATAGAAAGCTATCAGGTTGGTCAGGCATGATTTCCCCTTCATAAATTCATGCTGATTATTCCAAATCACCTTCTCGTCCTTCATACATTTGGAAATGTTTTCTAGGATTATTTGCTCCAGCACAAGAAACTGTAAGAGAGAAAAAATACACACTCACTCGAAAATGACTTGGAAAATGGGACAATGTTGTGTTTACAAAGACAGAGAAATGTAAGAACAGTATTGTTAGTTTTCTTGTCCTTGTCCCTTTACAGGTTGAAAGTCATGTGGGCAAGTTTAAGAGGGAAGCCTGAGAAGTGTATTTTGGATGCTCTCTGACAGGACTCAGTCCAAAGGGAGCTGTTGCAGACACAGGAGGTTTGAAAGTCTCTTTCCAGCCAGAAGTGGTAGCATGACTATAGTCAGGTGAGTTCCTACATCTCAATGTGGCACAGAGAGAAAGGATAGATAAGGCAATGATTGGGAGTTTGAGTCAATTTAGATTCAAAATCGCCAGGAACTCTCTATTGATTTTTCCAGAGGCAGGATCAGGCCCGTGATGTTTAATCTTCTTGTGGTGCTTTAAGGGGATGTTGCATGAAATGTGCAACTGTTTTTGCAGTCATTAGATTATCTCCTATTTCCTATTTGGTTAGCCAAGAAATGATAATACAGAATGTTCTCTGTTGAAGTGTGCATGAGGTTTCTATTAATATGGACAATGTAATGGTAGCACCCCACGTGTTGGAGAGTATACGTCTGTCTCCATGAAACATTAACGGAAAGGCACAGTGCAAGGGGTAGGCGTCAGATCTCAGCAATAAAAATGAGTACAGCTTCTGCATTTTAGAAAGAGGAGAGAATTCTGCCAAAATATTAATATAAATCCATGTGCCTAATTTAATTTACACAAATCAGAAGGAGAAGGAACAAGCAGTTAACATCTTGGCTTTGACTGTCATCTGCAGCACAATTGTTGTTACAAAACATAAAAAGTATTGGAGACTGTAAGAATTTTTGCATTAGCAGCTACTAATTTAGCAGTAAAAGACTTCAGAACTGTTGGTTTCAGTTGAAAATACATAGGCTCTTCATGCTTGTTGGAGTTGGATTTATTTTGTTTAGATATTTCAGAACAATAAATTAGGTATTTTTTTTAATACAATTATATAGCATTTCCATAGTAGCAGCTGTTTTAAATCCCTAAAATCCCAACAATACTTCAACTAATGAACATCAATACCATTGCAGTATCAAAACTGTTAGTTTCATGGCTCATCCTACATTATTTTTTGTAAACTAACCCACCACACTCCCCTTCTCTTAGCATTCCTTTACCTGTGCTGTTGCCTCTATTCTACCCCAGAACCTTTTTCAATACCAGGGATGCTGTGACCTGTATGTTTCTGCACTCCATTGCTGGGGAAAGGAAGGGACTGAAAGTGGATTGTGCCTAATTTCCTGGGGTTATTTCCTCCAGCCAAGGGAACTCTTTTTCCTTTCCAAGAACATTAGGGAGCAGAGCAGCATTACCACCATGTCTAAGAAAAATGGATGAGAAAAAGCAGTGCCCAGACAAGTGGTGATCCCAGGAGGGGTGATCCAAATGTCCTGACACAGCATCCTCCACCATGAGATGAGCTCTTTCACAGTAGTGTGTTTGTAAAGGGATAGAAATACCCCACAGTCATCCAAAATGGCTTAACAGAGTCAAGAGATTTGAAGGCTTCATGGTCCTTCTTGATGTCTGCCTGTTTCTCAGACTGTGCCAGAACCATCTGCCTTTCCTTCATTTTAGTATAAACATCTATACAAATACTCTGACCTCCTTATAATAACTGAGAAAATTTTTGTTTTGTGTGTTCATTAACAATGCTGCATATTTCACAAGACAACGAGGCATGGCACAGCCTTAGCAGTTCAACAGTTAATCTTTTCTGATGTAAACAGTCAATTACCTGAGACATTCTTAGGCAAAATCCCAGTAGATATGCCAAGTACAGGAATGGCCCAAGCTGCCTGAAGGGATATTCAGCCTGGGACAGGTATTTAGATCTGTGCAGGTATGGTCTAAAAAGTTCTAGAAAGGCTCAGTGCCTGAATCCAGCAGGGTCTAGGCACTTAACCACGACAAGTCAGTTCTCTCTACTTCACTGTCAAAATGAATCTTACTGAATTTAATTAGGACTGTTTTAATGCTGTGTAAGAACATCTATAATGGGGATCAATGCAGTTTAACAAACCCATTTTAACCAATACCATTATTTCACTCAGATGTACTTTTCTAGCTCTTCCCACACAGCGGAGCTTTTAGGGAGCACCGCGTCATGAAAATAGTTTAGACTCGACACCGTTAGTGCAGGGTTGTGGGGGGTGGTTAAGTACAAAACTCTTCCAGAGGAGTGGTGCACATTAAGGGCTGCTGCACCAGTGTTACACATCTATACCACATATTTCATTGGATCTCCAAAGCAGTCTTTTTGTATTAGAGATGAGTAAGTTGGTGCACGAGGTTCCTATGAAGTAAAAAGCTGCCATCACGCTCAGTGCAGTGCCACAACTAGCCACAGCTGTGGTTGCTGGAGTTGGAATGAAATACAGTGACATCTACTCCAGGTTTTTTTCAATTCCCTCTCCTCATCCCTACCCACCCAAAGGCAGCTTTTTGTTGTGCAAAGTCCATCACATCTGAGATGATGTGCAATTTGTTGCAGTAGCAGTACAGTAGCTGTTGACAAGGACATGAAGCTGGCTCATGAACCGTGCCTCTCATTCCCTTTCAAAGCTTTACTTTGTGTCTGAGCTGCTGGTTCTCGACCAAAGTGTGAAAAGGGAGAATTCAGAAGTGTGAGAGAACTTGGAAATATCATGTACTAAGAGCCCTAACATTACCAGGAAAAATAAAAAAAGGTAAAAAAGGAAAAGGTACAGAAAAGGTGCTGCAGACAGAATTCAGTAGACATTTCTTATTCACAAGGGGGAGAGTCATTTTGGAGATAACAATACCAAAATAGCATTGAGTCAGTTTATTTTTCTCTCCATGAACAGCATGGACATTTCTTGAATCTCCACATTAGCTCAGAAGTTAAATTTCTCTAGGAAATATGATCAAATGAAGAATCTTACAGCAAATTTCTGTGGAGGTCAAGTGGGAGATTTGAATTCTGCTGGAGATGCATGAGAAGAAAGATATTGATTGGCATGCAGAAACTGCTCTGACAACAGAAAAGACCTTTCAATGAACTACAGCTATTCAGTACGGTCTAATAAAAAGGCAGCTCCCTTTCTGCTTGGCGTTCACCTGTGCCTCCAATCTACTGGGAGCTCTAACACACCCATCTATTTACCAGTCTTCTGCCAGTCAAAACGAGTGCATTTCTTCACTCATTTAATCACCAACCAGCTTCCCATAACTAACTCTTTACTTATGAGCATGCTAACTAGAGCTGATCAAAGCCGTGAGTAGGAAATGTAATTTTGTTCTCCAATTGCCTTATTCATTATCCTCCTCAGCATTTACATTCTGCTCAACATTAGGATGCTGCATATAATGTGATCATTTACTATGTGGCTGTGATTGCCAAATACAATGGATAAAATAGAGTCTTCTGAGGGAGCTATTCCACATACAGGAAAAACACAGTTTGTTTTAATGGGGTTTAAATGTGATCAATTGTAGTGTAATGTTTGCATGATACACAGTCTTTGTTATCAGTTTTCTTTTATATGTAGAATAAAGTTGGTTAATATTTACATAAATCAAACGACTCCTGAAGCAACATACTGCCTCTCAGACCAACGTGGGTCAGGATGTAGCATTGAACCAAAGTGCTTTGTTATTAATAGATCAAGGTAGAGGCAAAAAGAAGAGGGTGTTTTTCCTCTCTTATTCTGCTAATTTTAGGTATAAAAGTATTATCAGGCTCTAGGGACTGGGGAAACACAAAACTGTTGGGTTTTTTCCCCAAAACCAGCTGCTTTGGTCCGGCCCATGCAGGAAAGTGAAGAAAGCATTTGTCTGACGAAGGAAACAAGATTTCAGAGGAGCTCTGGCTTTCCAGAAGGTTCCTTCTGCATTCCTTCCCTTTCTTTTCTCTTCCTCCCTTGATGCCTCCCACCTTGAATGGACTGGTGTCAAGCTTTAGAAACTTTAAAACCCAGGACTGATTGATGGCAATATGTTTTTGCAAAACTGGTTTTTCTGAAGAGATCCTTTCATATATTAAAAGCTTGTATAATGGGACGCAGACATGGGACCACGGAGAGAAAACTTAGGCCAAAAAAAGATATTTGCAAAAGAGTCTGCAGTATTTCCCTGAACAGCTAGTTTTTTTCTGCAGCACTTACTTGTATAACTGTAAGTATACAGAGGAATGAATTATTTTCATAGGGGGGAAATGCACAATTAATCTGCTTTTTATGTAAGTGATTTTCCTTATAAAAATTAGGTCTAAAATTACCAATGTCATAAAAATGGTGTAAGAATTATGAGAAATGTAGTTTTCACAGCCTAGTCAGAAGTACTCAATCCTGTACATCATGTATAGCTGAATTATTCATCCATTACCTGGCCTTTCATCTGAGGGTTTTTGTACTTTGGAAGCAGTTGCTGTACAGACCTACTGTACAACTCCCATACGTGTAGGAAAGGTTACACCCAGTGCCCACAGTTCAAAAGCAAGCAAAGGCTGCTTTGACACAGGAACAGCTCTTCTACAGTGAAGCTCCCACTTCTTACTTGAATAGAAAAGTAATGTAGGAATCTTTAAAATGTACACATTTAATTAAAAAAATAATTTTAAAATATTTTAATTAAAAATACTCAGCACTTTTTGGAAAAAAGTGAATGTACGCTCAGGCACTACTCTGCTAACCTTTGTCTCAATACATTTTTCAATTCTTTGGCTACCTATGGACATATCAATTGCGCAAAGCATGTATTGTATTGCATGTGTGGTCACTGCATTGGTGATGTTACCACTTTGAGGCACTTCAGATTATCCACGTATACAAATACCTTAAGGGTGAGTGTCAAGAGAATGGGGCCAGGCTCTTTTCAGTAGTGCCAACTGGCAGGACAAGGGGCAATGAGCACAAACTGCAACATGGGAAGTTCCATCTGAATATGAGAAAAAACTTCATTTACTTTGATGGGTGACAGAGCACTGGAACAGGCTGCCTAGAGAGGCTGTGGAGTCTCCTTCTCTGGAGACTTTCAAAACCCGCCTGGATGCGATTCTGTGTGACCTGCTCTGGGTGAACCTGCTTTAGCAGGGGCTTGGACTAGACAGTCTCCAGAGGTCCCTTCTAACCCCAACCATTCTGTGATTCTGTGGTTCTGTGATCGTGGGCATTAAAAATGCTTTGTGGTAAACATAACCTGCAAATCCTATCCTATTCCAGAACACCAAGTGCAAACCAAGTCACATTTTACATAATACTATTCAATATAAAATCATTGATACCACACTGATACTGCTGGCAGAGTTTCTGGGCACTACTGTAATACATATATTTCATGGGAAATAATAAAGAATAACATTTCCATGTGGAGCTTCGTTCATTACGGAGAAAAGGCTAATCCTGGGAAAGAGAAACTTGTTTCTGTGAAGATGTGTAATGGAATATTCTATAAAAATGTGCAGGTCAGTAACCAAGGTGTTGTCTATATGGAATGTGTTTTTTTCACATAGACCAAGATAAGGGCCTAATGTGATGTTTTGTGTAGATCGAACAAGTTCTCCCCTCACTCTCCTGGACACATTGACAGTCTTACTCCATTAAAAGTTCCTTTTGACGTGTCTGCCATTTGGGAAGGGGGTGAATGTCTTGGCTTGTGCAGTGGTAAGAGAAGTTGAATTAAGAAAGCTTTGTTTGTATAACCATGAAATTAAAACTAATGGCACAGACCAGCACATCCTTTTCCAGATCTGGCCAAGGTGCTGAAAAAGAGCTCAGCCACCAGATCTCCTCACTGCCCACCAGAAAGAAGCCCCTGCCTCCCCACGTACATACATCTGATACCAGCACAGAGCATTTCTGTATCTGCCTAAGAACAGTCAGGATCATTAGCTCAAACCATCATCATACCACATTAACATGGCTGTTTATGAAGTGGAGGAGGAAGCCTCACCTGAGCCATGTGAGCTGTGGAAACACCAAAATGAGTGGTTATAAGAAGAGAGGAATGTTGTTGTCTCTAACTGGCATAATAGTTTGCAAAGGGAACATCAGTCATCCCAAGACTGAAAAGGCTAACTAACTAAAGTTATCTCAGTGTGAATTCTTTTAGTACTGTTTCCCTGCAAAGGCTCCTGATTTATGAACCTGAACTACTGGTATAGCATATCCTCATATGCTGGCTGGTTTTGACTTTGAACATACTGGGGTAAACAGCAATGGTCTCCTCTGCGGTGGAAGCTCTTGGAAATTATAACTCTACTTGCTTCAGAAAAAAGAGTCCATTTAAAATTATGTTGGTGTTCCATCTCTGACTCTAAGCATTCAGCTAGACACTGCACAGGACTCAGAGCTGCAGAGGAGATGGAGAATTCAGTCATTATTTTTTTACCCCCTTTGCATTTCTGGCTGCAACGCCTCAGTCATGTTCCAGCTTTCCAGAACAATAATTTAATTTACAAAAAGCCTGGAACAATACTCGATAATTAAATTTGAAGAGCCACTGTGCTCTGGACCCTCCCTATCACACATGGAGTTAGGAGGGAGAGTGACTGCAGCTCCAGAATTGGTGTCATCCTCCAAAATTTAACCCAAAACATACTCAGATTGAGAAGAGGAAAACACAATGCATAACTTCAAGGCATGCTGAACTGAATACCTGTGCCTGCTCTCTAGTTCCGCTCCCTGGAAATGCTTTTAAAATCTGACTGATCCAGCTCCAGAGAGGCTGGAGAGGAGCTCCTGGGGTGGCGAGCACATGCCATCTGGGGCTGCTGTTGCCAGCAAACATTCACTATGCGGCTGGTGGCACGGCAAAGGCAAAGGCTGCCTTGCCAGAGGCACAAAGCCTGTCTCAGAGGCAGACAGTGTGTCACAGACATTTCTGATTCTGTGTGGTGGTGGTGGTGACACACATGAAAAAATAGTTTGCACTGACAGTATCCTGGCTTCATTAACCCTGCCAGTAATAACAGATGACTATTCGCTTCTCCAAAGAGTCCAGAGTAGTACTGTATTTCTCCTTCCTAAAAACCAACTTGTGTTTGCAATGGGGTGGATTATCCAGCCTCCTGGTCATACCACCAACCCTGTGAAAACCCACTCATCTCATTGCTCATCCTTTTTGCAGGTTCAAGAAACCTGTGCCTGCCTTTGGCTAATACGTCAGCCTGAGATGCTTGCCACTTCCTCAGCCAGGTTTGCTCCCCACCTCAGCCAATATTTACTGCACCTAACATGTGTCACTCCAAGTGAAAAGATAAACTGAAGCCCCTAATCCTCACGTCCTCACAATTTGCTTCTAATTCTTAATGAATACTGATCTAGAAAATCACTCCATATCATTCTTTTTAACAAGAAAGAAATTTTCAGAATTTACTTTACTGACTGTTCTGTAGATTTTGGGTCTCAGTCATGTAGCCATAGCCACCTGAGTTTCTCCCAAGTTGTTTTTGGTATAATTACCCTATGATTTTTTTAGACCCCACATCTATCCCCAGTAGAAAGCAAGGATATTTCTGCAAAGCAGTTTGTCAGCTTATGTTGTCTGGAATAATAAATACCTGTGATGGTGGGTTTCAGATACATGGATCTAAACAAATGGACAATTCTTAGTTAAACTGTAAGGAACCATCAGTCCTTGCACAGTGACAGAGAGCTGTAACTCAGTCATTCAGTACCTGAGGGAAAGGACAAGCAAAACGGGCACCCATTGCCAAAAGAAGACCCTTTGCACAGACATCTAGACCTAAACTGGATGTGTCACCAGGAAATATGTTGTAGACAGACAGATTGTCTATTACCACAAATCTTTTTATTATGTATTATTCTGACTCCTTGGCAAAATCAGCAAGGGGTTAGTCAACTCCCCGCTCTGCTTTGAATTGACAGCCAGGAAGGTGGAATTAAATGGGAAGTCACTTTAATGAATTTGTGGCAGTATCAGTGGGATCAGCAGAATAAGAAGGTAGGAGTGGTGCAGGGGATGATAACTAGTGGAGGCAGGGATGGGAGAGGAAGGCAAAGCAATTAATCTGTGTGCCATGAAAGTGAATGAGTCTAATTAGTTCCATACTAGTGCCACACTCAGAAGAGAATAGAGCCCTGGGTTAGGGAAGCCGCAGTGAGCGCAGGACTGCCACCAGGTACTGGGAAAGGTGAACCGAAAGTGTTCTGCCTCACAGGCCATCAAAAGCAGAGCCTGCCTTCATCATTTGTTCTCCACATCAGCTGGCAAATCTCGTTTTGTTCTTTTACTTACAAGCAGGGCTAATCTCGTATAGATACAGATAAAGGTGATATAGAAGTAGATATAGACATAGACTTAAGATACAGATAATAGGTATACATATACCTATATAGGAATAGGTACACGGACGCAGATACAGACACAGACATAGCCTTGCTCTACCCTGCCACACCCCCAACAGGGTAGCCTTCTGGAAGCAATAAAGGGAAAAATAAAGCAATAAGTGGCTACACGATAGGTAAGCTGGGGTTAGATGAACAGACAACAGCAGATCAGAGAGAGCCAGGAAAAGGCTGAAGCTGCTGTTCTCTCAGTTCACCCCTCCTTTTTTTTCCCCCAAGTTTTGACCTTCCCTTTTCTCTTTTGCTCTGTGATGTGTGATTTCACATTTTGCAATGAAATGGCTGATCACAGACGAGCCTGGGGAGAAGCAGCACAGGCTTCATTCCTGAAATGACAAAGATCCAATGAAGATCTGTGAAGCACTGGGAGAAAATGCCACTCCTGCTTTTTTTAGTGTGTAAACACACAAGTTTGACTTCAGATCTTTCTGTTATTGACCTTGTGATCTTTCTCCAATGCCTTTCTCTCTCCTTTTTTCTTTTGTACTTTTCTCTCTTCTGCCTCTTGGAAAAGATTTATTGGCTTTTGAAACTTCAATTATAAATATATTTGAAAAATGAAATGACTGTCAGTGTCAAAGGTTAGGAGTTCTTTAAACATTACATGAATTAACATGTGTTTAGAAATAGATAAAGAGGTAGCAGGACTCTAACATTGCCTGCAAGCAGCACCTTAGCCCATTCTACCTACTTTCTTTTATCATGCTCACTCTGAATGCTTTCCAAACATGCACACATGGAACATAGAACAGATTGTAGAGTCTGCTTTTGGGAAGAAAACAATCTCCTTGGCCTTGAGAGGGATTTAGGGACTCACGCTCAGGGCTGTGCCTACCCACACAAGCACCTCAGCCCATCGCATCTAGTGACAGGAGCATCATGAAGGCTCTCCAGAGTCCAACATGTGGCATCTCTTCAGGCCCACTTGTTCACAGCTGTCCCCACGGTCTCACTCTGCCGCCGCCTTGCTGCTCAGGACAGCTTGCCAGCATCATTCTCCTGCCTCCCTCGGTGCAGGCTGACTGCTTGGGGCTAGTACAAGTAATTCAGAATCAGCTTTACCTGCTCCCCTTCAAACAGCAGGGTTTAGCATTTTTTCTCTGATGTGGAAATAAAGTTTCCAGATCCTTGTCTGAATGCAATCTCTTTCACTTAGTGACCGCGGAAAACTTTAACTTTCACCGAAGACATGATGTTAGCTGGTGTGTAACCTCCCAGGTAAGGATTGAGCTGCAAGTTCCCTATTGCCTTTTGGTGATTTCACCTAAAACTGAAGTAAGACTTATTTCAAAGAGAAGAAGAGGGTGGCTCCAGAACCGGGCAGCAGTATGATGGAAAACAGTGCAAACAGCCAGGCCCCTTCCCCAAGCGTGCAGGACCTGTCCTTTCTCACCTCTTTGAAATGAGAGCATTTCAAGTGCTGAACGCTGATGGAGAGTCAGTGCTGGCTAGCTGTGAAGAGAGGAATTCAAGCTCTTGTCCTCCAAAACTGTGGACAAAGACTCTGAGCTCATTACATGCAATCAATTTCCTATGGCTTAGCCAGATGCTGCATGTCCGCTGGGCAAGGGTAGATGACTGGATGCACCCTCTTAGGCTACTCCAGCTGCAAAGTAAAACACGCAAACTTGAATTAAATTAAATTAAATAAAATTAAATGGGAAAGTCAAACCTTATCATTTCCATTTTTTTGCGCAAAAAAGAAATGCTAGAAATGGTTGAGTTGCCACAGACTGTTTCAGTGGAAATGAGACTTGTCTCTGAGAAGACTGTTCATCAACATGTTTTTGGCCAGTTCTGTCAAAACAGGCTTTGACAGAAAATGTTCTGTGGGGTTTTTTTGCCTAAAGGCAAATAAAAGAGATAAATCTATGGTGCTCTGACACTGGTGTCTGCTGGATAACTTCTAATGATTTATTTGCTCCATCTGGCAAGAACTTAAAAGGCTTATTGTGTGATTGCAAATAATATCTAGTGATATTCTTAAGTTGTCATTCAAAATTAGGCCATTACAGCAGAACCTACTGCTTTAGGACCAAATACAAAGAAAAACACCAGATAAGGAAAAAGCAGCCTGAAAAAGTAACCAGGTGGCAAGAAAATTACAACTTTGAAAAGCACAAAACAGGAAGAAAGCTCCGAATACTTAGTCAGATATTTAATTAGAGCTTCAATATTTCCTAAATTATAAAAAAAAAAGGCACCTGTGCTTTTTACTTTTACCTTTCAAAGATTAAGAACATGTCATTTTAGAAGAAGAAAATAATTCCCAATACAACTTTCATTTTTCAATATTGGCAATAATAGCAGTGTGTTTATTTTTCTAAAGAACAAAAACCAACAAAATTTCTGTGCTGAACAGAAAAGCACTATATCCAGGAAAGTCTCAAAAGGGCAACTTGGCTTCATAATCAAATACTAAAATGATTTTGAAAAATCTAATAATCTACCATCTTCCAGTAATAAATAATACATCCAGCAAACACAAACTTAGAAGGAAAATAGTCTTTAATCACGGTAATAGTTCTCCTGCTGCCCAGTATATCAAATTACCTTTTCCTTTTCAAAACAATATGTTTTCCCAGTGCCATTTATTCCTATAGCCTCTGGGCCAGGTTCTGATCTCAGATACACTGTTCAAATCCAGAGTAACTAAACTGAAATCATTCCTTTCAAGTGGGACATTTTCTCTGGGTTAAATAGGAATTATTGACCAATGGAGCTGCACAAATAGATTACACAGAGGTAATTTTTGTGTTTCAAAGCATGAACTCTCTATACTGAACACATCACATAACATTGACTTAACTGAGCATTTGCCTAGCCAGACCGATGGCAATACTGTTTTAAATGCTGCCATTCTTTGTGTAGGATGCAAATATTTTTTTCCCTTTTTTTAGCTTTGATGTTATTTAAATATAGAGAAATGACACTGAAAGGAAGAGTCCTATGAAAAGACAGACTGTGCAAGCGATCCCATTCCTCCCAAACAGACAAATCTCTGAATCATCCTATAGCCTTCGGAACTCTACCTGATCTGACTGACCGACATAAGTCCACCACTACCATTTCTACCACCAACCACCTTGTCCTGATATGGTAACATGCCTCCAGCTGGCCTGGGGTGTGTCGGTGGTCTCCTTCCACCTACAGCGCTGGGTGCTGTGCTGAGGTACTGGCTCATACTTCTGCTCTCACAGTGTTAAGAGGAAAGTTGTAGAAATTTCATAGCCTCTCTGGGTACATGTTCAGTGCTGCAATGTTCTCCTGATGTTTTCCCTAATGTCCAGTCTGAACCTTGTAAGCTGTGATTTGTGGCCACTGCCCCATATTATATCATTAGCTGTTTCATGAGGAAAGTTTATATCCATCATCTTTGAAACTGGCTTTAAGCAGTTGCAGGCAGCTGTTGTGTTGTCCCAAGGCCTCTTCTCACTAGACTTGGTAAGCCCAGCAAAGCCTCCTCAGGGCAGAACTAAGGTGGCACTGTGAGATGGCAGTAGCTGAAAAGATGGAATAAGTGTCTTGCAAGATTTGGAGATGGGAAGCTCTGAGGAGTGGAAAATATGCAATGGAAAATTGCAAAAACAGCGCAAGTACATTAAATATATTAAATGAGCGTGCTTTTGGTGCAAAAGAAAATAAGTGATGTTTAGTCTAACAATGCATCTCTGACTGCTGCCAGGCTTCTTCCTCAGGCATCTTCAAATGAGTTCTCCTCTCCTTGCAACCTTCAGGCTTAAAAATGAACCAGAGGGAAAAGGGAATGGGGAGGGGGGGTGGGGGAAGGGTGTTTGTTGAATGAATTGAAGGCAGCATCCAAATCTAGTTATGATTACAAGCATCAAGGCTTTTCTGAAATATCTCAGAAGAGTGTAAGTCTGGACAGATTTATGGGTGTGCATACTCCATTGGTTCTTATTTTGGAGGTGTATATATATAACCAAAGATTAAAAGCCAAAACAAATGTCTAAATCATCATATATTCGTGGTACAGTGGGATAAATACAGCACAGACCTCAAGATTCTAAGTAATGCTGATTGTAAAATACAATGTCATCTTTGCATTCACCTCTCTGAGACTCAGGAAAAAAATGCCTTAAGAATTATGAGAACAAATTGATCTGTTCTTAAATTCTTAGATTGGTAAAGCGTGCGTTTTCTATTTTAATATGGATCACATTAAAAAGAGAATGTATTACAGACTTGAAAGTGTTTTTAATACAAGATACTAAGAGAAGGTGGTCATATTGCATGTCAAAAAGCAGAACTTCATGAAAAGGGAGTACGCCCCCCCTAAAGAATATTACGAGTAGTAAAAATACTGTCTTCCCTTATCAGAGTCCCTCCCATCTGACAGGTCCCAAACTGGTACATGTACAGGAATCGCTTGACCATTATTGAAATACAGCTGTAATTACTATATTACTATATTTGCAAAATACTGCCACGGAGTCTCTTAAGAAGAATGTCGGGAACTAATTTAGAAAATCATGATGATGAAAGGTAATGTTAAGGCAGGCCCCTTTAAAGCGAAGGAGAAACTTAGATCAGCAGATTTATAAAAAGTGGTCCTTCAGTGATCACAAATAGTGGGGATCATATTTTAAGTCTCCTCCAATTGGCATAGATTGGATTCATGTATATACAGAATATCCAAAGCCTGAGACATCCCTTGTATGAATTACAGACATAAATAAAATCAGTCAATAACATCCTTCTATCCAGAGAATTAACCCTATAAAATCTGACTTTTTAATCTACTCCTTGCTGACAAACAAAGATTTAGTGTGCCCATGTGCATTTTAAGCAACTTGATTGGTCAACCAACACATGTACCAACATGTGCAGGGAGTGCCAGCATAAGTTTGGCTGGATTTTGTGCAGTTTCATCAAACAACAAAAACACCAAAAAAAGATTATTCTTTAGCTCATCAATATCTGGAGGGGATGTCAGTGACTATATTTGCAATCGCACTAGGATCTCAACAAATACTCCTGAACTTTTCCCCAGTCCCAGAGGAAAAGCCAAGTATTGATAACATCCAATTTATGACTTTAGCAATTGCCATCAGTGTTTGTTTCCTGCAGTCTGTCAGGCACTGTATATCATTTACAAATAAGAGTTGTATCTGACTAATCTCCACATGACTATGCTGAAGTAGTTATGACCTGATCACAAGCCTGTCCATGCATGACTGAAATACTCAAACTGAAGGCCTTTCTTGTAGACTGTGATGCCTATATAGCAAGATCTGGCAGAATCTTTACACCTTTGCATGTTCTCTCTATATAGCTGCCATTTAAAGAAAAGATTTCTGAAGCTCCTAGTCTGTTTCCTCCCTCAGGATGTGCCCAGTAGAGCTATCTGTTAAGTAGGCTCCTTGTTCCCTATGATAATACTGATGTACATTTGTAAAATCAGTGGAGTTATATTAGCAAATACCTGATGTGAGAGGATTGAAAAGCATGTACAAAGGAGATTTGGATTTGGTTCTGCTAATCCTGCTTCAGACTGGAGAGCTTGAGAATGTGATGTGGTTCGTTTTTAAGAGTTAGCAGCATTTTCTAGCTCAAATGCATTTCTGACCTCTCTGAAACGTACAGGCTCTTGTATCAACACCAGTGGACATCAGTAGAGTCTGTGCTTATATAAATTTGTTATTTGGATTCTTTATTATTTAAAATTGATCTCAGCCAAAGAAAAAGACACTTCACTTGTTTGATCAAGAGTTTTATGCAAGTAGAAATGATAAGCAGAAAGTTTCCTCCTTAGGCAATCTAATGCTTTTCTAGTGCTGATTAGAGAACATGAAAAACACACTCTAGCTGCCTTGCTCAGGATAATAAATCACTAAATTGTAAGCTTCAGTTACCTTACAGATTTTGATAACAGCATTAGTAAAATTAGCAGCTTATCTGCCTCACCAGGAGATTGTTAAAAACAGAAATTGAAGCAACAAGAAAAAAAGTAAAAAAAGATGGAGACACACCTATTTTTATGTCCAAACCTGGTTGTATCTCTTATGTTTGACAGTAAGGCAGCAACTGTGCTTTCTCCTGTTCTCCTGTAAAATTATACAACCCTCTTTTAAAACAATAGAAGAAATTATATCAATTATTGTCTGTTTGTTTGGGTTTCATGCATAATTAAAGCTGGACAAAGGCAGCCTCTGATCAGACACTAACAAGCAGAATCGAAAGAGTCCAGCAGCAACCTGGTGCTGATAAAGAGGAATTCTGAAGAGCTGATAAGCAGAGAGCCATTGTTATCCAGGAAAGGATTTACTAGCCTCTGTTTGGTTTGTTTGCTGGCTTCAGGGCAGGATCATCTTCTGTGAAAAATATTGAGTTTTAATTGCTCTTCTGTATGCCCAGGTTCAACGAGTCTTGAAGTCAGTCAGATTTCCATCAGCTTCCGTTTCAGTGGGACTGAGATCGCACTAGAGATAGACCAAAAACCCTACATCTTTCCTCTTTCCAACCTGCCCTTGTGCAGCATTCAAATGAATTTGAAGTCTGCTACAAACTGATCTTTCCTTTGTTTTTTCACCCCCTGCCCTTAAGAAGGGGATAGATTTGAATTTTACCACTTCTATGCAAAAATGGGAAGCAGTATGCAGTAAAAAAGATGTCTCCAAAGCTGTTAAGAAGTGGAAGTGTGGGTAAAATGGGAATGGGTCCTACTCTCAGTCTGGTTGTGTGAAACCAAAGCAAGATTTAGAAGCGCCTACAAAAATAACTCACTCTGGCTCTGTACGCTGAAGTGTGAGGCAGCTAGTGAGAAAGGTGACAGTTTCCCCCAGGCTGTACAGAAGCAGCAACTATTCTGGGAGCGATATAATATCTCTCACAGCTGATGTGCATCTCCTGACAACACACAGAGCAGTTAGACCAGCATCGCTCAGGATGCCATCAGTGTGCTGACCCACCCTTAGACAATGTCTTTTCTCTTAGTAAACAGCAGCATTGTTGCATGAAGAAGCCGCACATTCCACGTGCATATTCCTAGTACCCAGTGTGCTGCTTCAGCCTTCATAACTGTCCTCAGCATAAGAGGTCACCTTCTGGGCCCCGAAACAGGGAGAAAAGGGTCACATAGCTCAAAGAACAGCAAGGTTACTGCTGATGTTGATGCTCATAGGAGTGTCTCACATCCCTGATATACTGGACTGCGATGTGGAAGAACTGAAGCCACAAGGCAGGACCAATTGCCTTCTAAGATATTTACACCCAATAGATGTTGATGAGCTGGTGTGTACACCTAAACTGAATGCAGAAATACGATGCTTTTGAGGGAACACTGTGACCTTTCTAAATATCTCAGAAAGGTGCACTACAAGTGGTCAAATAAGCCAAGATCAGGTTCTGTGGAAAGGCATGGGGAGAGTCAAAGCAGAGTTTGGTTGTATCCTGGGCATGTAAACACCCTTTGAAGTCACTGGAGGTCTAGCCAGGAGAGCCTGGGAGCTCAGAGAGCAATTCAGTCTGCCCCAAAGCAGACACCCAAGGCTTGGTTCAGGGACCATGTAACAGGCACCCAACCCAACAGAGCCTTGCTAACTCCCTTCCTTGTGCTGACCAGGACTCTCTCAGTTACCTATACATAATGTCTGGTGACGTCTGAGATGCCCAGGGTTATCCCTGCTCTCCAGAGGCGTGGGTCCCCAGCAGACACTCTGTCACAGGTGCCATTCTGTGCAGGTGCCTGTGGCACTCAAGGGCATCCCACGCAGATGTCTGTGATTGGCAATTGACTCGTGTTTTAGAAATTGAACTCCCAGGAAAGAACACAGAAGCTGCATTTCGTAGAGAGTTTAATTCAGTGCTGGTCTCAAGTACGTACCAGATAAAGACTTTGTGCAGCTAACATTGCCTTTGTTGGGACAGGAGTGGTAAGAGCACAAACACAGCTCATTTACAAAAAAACCTGACTTAATGAAATCCCTTGTCACTTCACCTCATGACTGCATGGAGAGGGGAAAGCCAGAAAACCAGACTTCTGCCAGACCTAGGAAGCTTCAGGATCCTGACCTTAATATTTCCTACCACAGGTGCTATCTGTCTTCCAGCCAAACATCTGAAAACAAGGAAGCAAAGATCTCTGAACATTAGCTCTGCAGAACAGAGTTAGAACAGGGCTGACATACCATGGGTTCCTTTGGAGGGGTGGAGGATTGCCAAGGCAAAGGTTGAAGTTAATCGTCTTCTAAGTGATTATATTGAAATGGCTTTGTTTGGGGGTTCTGGCTCTCTGGAAGACTCATAAAAGCCTAATTGATTACTCTTGCCATCTCCAATTACAAAATTCCCCCACAGTTTTAAATCAACCTGAGGTAACAAGGGCTTGGAAGTTTACTAGAAAACTGCAAAATAAAATCCATTTTTTACCTTGCTGCAAAGACACGTGCATAAATCTAATATACCCATGACAGCTGATAAACTATAGGAGATACCTAATTCATTAAATATTGTTAAGTATTAACATTTGTAACTGCAGGATTTAACACACATGCGTACTTAAGCTCTGGTGGTCAACATACGGTGTGAGCAGCTACAATGCAAGCCCAAATTACTCAGCAGGCTCCCTTGTGTGTTAGGAGATTTATCCAGAAAAAATATTTTAAAATAGTTTTCTGCTCCTCTTTAACTTTAGAGTCATTGAACATTAACAGCTAGACAAAAGTCAAAACTTGGAATTAAAATATAAAATCAAAATACATTTCAAAAGCTTTAGGTCTGTGTTCTGAAATATTTTCTCTTTTTTGTGATTATTAAAAATACTTCCTGGAGCTCATTTCACACAGATCACAGTTCCGTAGACTCCATTCTGTTTTGTTAAAATACAAATTCCCAGCCTGTAGAATGAAAGCTTATAATCTGCCTTAGAAGATTTTCTTCAGCTTGAGGACTCATGTGGGTAAAGCAAAAAGGATTTGGCAATATTTTTATTTTGAAGTAAACCTAGTTGCAGTAAATTTGTTTCTAATACAGCATTATTTGTATTTCTGAGTTGTCTATTATCCAATCCAATCCATATTTCTTAAATAGCATTTGTTATTCCCTGTTACTGTATATTTTTATTATATTAATGCCTAAAGACCTTTACGAGGTTTGCAATCCCATTGTAGTAGATGATGAAAAAATAGAAAAAAAAAAAGATGATATGTGCCCTGGAGGCCTTACAGTTGATAAATAGTTGCTTAGAGAAATAATTTTCTGCACATGGCTTGTTTGAAGCTATTCATTTCTGCTGTCCACTGCAAGGGTTGCTCTGTGTCCTGCATCACAGGCTACATATTTTGCTCCCTAACTGGATGACAAACTTTTTGAGCAGTAGAAAGATGAATGATGAACAGTAAATAGTACATTTCCTAGAGGAATTTTGGGGCAAATGACCACCTGTGCTAAAAGCGGTGAAACACTGAGGACTCATAAATATTCACACAAACATTTGACAGTTCTCCAAATGTTTGCAAATTAGTAACATGACTCTACAAATAACAGCAACATCATACATTTACCTGAAAAAAATTAGAATATATAGACAAACTGTTCAACTGAGCATGCTTCCAGGTGCTTTCTCCTTACAAGACCTCCCCCCTTTTGAATTATTTTTTCATCTCTTTTTTTTTTTTAAATAAAGATCTAGTCACATATGCCACTGTCAAACACTTTTCTGAAATCTACAGCTCAAGAAAGAGTTTTCCAGTGACACCGCACACTTCAGAGTACCAGGCACAAGAGATACGGCAGGACAGCATCTTTATAGAGATCTCCCATAGAGATGGTCTGCAATGGAAATTCTTCTCAGGAGGGCAGTAATTCCAGGAATGTTATCATAAACCTGCTGACATCCGTTGCTATTAAGGAGAAACATGCAGTAAAATTCTTGCCCCTTCTAGAGATATCTGTACGCAGATACCCATTTTTTCTGAACATGTCCAGAAAACAACAGTAGCTAACACAGACCCTTGTGTATCCAAGCAATTAAGCCCACTGCAATTAGAAACAGGCCATTTAAGATAATAGCATTTTTCAGAGATGAAGAAAAGCCACAGGTGGTAAATTGTACACTGAAAAGATTTGCTAAACACACCAGAAGACCAAAGATTTGTGATTACATACTTTGTTCATTGAACAATGGGGACATAAACACATCTTCTTCAAAAGAACTTAACAAAAAAAGTCAAAATATAATCTGAGATGCCAGTGTAACTCAAACCCATCTCTAAATAGAGTGATTCAGCTGAAGTTATGAACAGTACAAGTAATAGAGAAAGCACCTTGTGAGTCTACAACGATGCATTACTAATTGTAACAGAATTAGTTCAATGAAAAAAGTGTCTTCTAAAATGTTTCTAAAAAGAAAGGGAAAAAATGAAAAGCAAAATGTTAGCCCTTCCTAATTTTACTGCACTGCTCAGAAGGAGAATGACTGCTTACTATTTATATGGCACCACAAACGTTCATGGCTTCCTTTCTGTGATATATAAGCAATTTCCCACTTTAAAGAGCATTGGATTTGGCAAATGTTACCATCAGTCACAAAGTTTAGCATCCTGAGTACTCCCTTTCTGAAACTAACCTTTAACTCACCTACTGCTCCTGTTCTGCTATTGTTCATGAAAAAAAATGACACACAGAGCATTCTCAGACTAATGCTGTGATCTCGCAACAGACACCACTGTGTGCTAGAAATTAAATAATCAATACTGTTCTCAAAGAGAGAAGTTAGAGTGTCCCATCAGGCTGTTGAAGTGTATAACAATCACATTTTAGACTAAAATATTAATTGCTTATTTAATGAGCCCTTCAGTAATATTTATTGTTAAATGCACTAGAAGAGCCTTTTTCTCCCCTTACATATTACTGGGACCTTCTTAGCACTTTCATTTTGTAACCCTGGTGTTACCAGAATAACAAAACCTCTGGTGTATTTCTGAAAGAAAACCCTGATGAAAGTGTTGCTGAACAGGGAAAGCATCTCTCCCGTGTTTTGCCCAAAAGGAAAATGGTATTTTCCAGTGCACTAACAACATGGAAGATCCCAGTTCAGCCTGTTAGCTGTATCAGAAGATGGTGGAATCTTGCAAAATGAGGAGGGTAAACAAAAATTAGTAGAAATTCTGAAAAATTTAAAAAAATCAAAAGAATTGAAGGTAGCAGCCAATCAGATGTTACTTAAATTTTATAAATGAATATGACAATAGAAGCTGATTTACTGCACATAAGGAAAGAGTTGCATCTCTAAGCTTTGACTCACAGTTTTCACTCCCCCTCTTCCCAGTGCTCTTTGGAGTTTTTTCTAGTGTTATTCATTCATCCTTTATCTGCATTTAGTTGTTGTGGGTTTTTTTCAAATGAAGTCTCAAATAATTTTGTCTTTGAGAAAGCCCAGTAACTGACATCTTAAAGAAGGACCCTTCAAGGACATGTACCCCAGGGGAGCTGAAAAACAAGCCACCTGGATGAGGATTTGAATTCTGTCCACTTATGAAGAAATGCTGATATTATCTACTTCTGGAAAAGACTTTTCTGTGCAGACCAGAAACTGGAGGAAGTAGAAAGCCTTCTGACTACTAAATGTTTCCCATTTATTGTGGTTTCTGTGATATCTTGGCAGAGATTGATTTATAAAGCCAGTGGTCCTTAGTAGTTGCTAGGAAACAGTGCTCTGCACTCCATCTGCACACGAGGGGATGTGCAGCCAGAAAGTGTGGTTTCTAATGGCGTAATTCTTCTGACTTCAACCCTGCACAGAGAAATTGCAGTGCATGGCTTCCCCAGAACAAAATAAGCAAAAATTAATCCTGTGTGCATATACTGTGGCTTAAACTGAGCTCTTAGCAACTCTTTTTTCCAGGTCCAAAGACCCTGATCCAAGTGAAGAATTTCCTCATTTTAGAAATTTAGGAAGCCTGGGATGAGCTAGGAGGGACTTCCTGGGTCATATATCCATTCCTTTGGTATTTCTAGCCATCTACATAACCCCCTTCTTACATTTATCAAGCTCCATTTTCAAAGGAGATTTTGTCCACTACAAACTGCACTGGCAAACAAAAAAGCCCTCTTGATTTCTAGCATAAATTTATTTCTGGGCTTTTGTGTGTGTGTCAACATTGTTCTTTCACCTAAACAGCTTTCTCCTTCTTGGTTTTACCACATCAATGCATTTATAAGCAGTAATCCTATCTCCTCTAAATCTGTTTTTTCTTTGACTAACCAAACCAAAGCAAAGCCCCTTAGTCCTGTATGGTAAGCTCTTTTTCCTGCTGTATTGTGTGTGATGCAGCACTTTTCTGCACTTCTTTGTTTGAATTTTTCTTGCTTGAATATAGGTGACCAAAAATGTGCATAGTGATTCTAAGTAACATATTACAGTGCATCAGTGCTTCCCCCTCTCTGCTGGAAATACCTCTGCTACTGCCTAGCATACGATTTCTTTTTTTTTTTTTTTTTTTTTTCCCCACACACCAATGGCTCAGAGACATCCTGTGACTGACATATACAAATTCATCTTTTATTTTCCTTTTTTTCTTCCCATTTTCAATGGATAACAAACATTCTTGTTATTGGTACTTAAAAGCATCGCCTTGAATTTTGTTCTAGCTCATCTAAGCCCACCCTATACTGTGGACACCAAGCTAACCAGATTCCTACTGAATTTGTCCTGTTGATATGTTTTGTACTTTCAACAAATTTAATTAGTGCACATCCACTTCTTGATGACTAACAAAAGTATTTAAGGAACCTCATTTGGAATCTCAACCTAGACTACTAGTTTCCCTTTCAGCATAATCCATCACTGTCTACCCTTTGGCTAGTTCCTTGTACTAATTGTCACTTCACAGAGTACCTAAAAATACATGAAATATTTTACTGAAGAACAGGTAGGCTACAGCTACTGTGTTACTATGTTTTCCTTGGCTAAAAAAACACAGTCACTGAAGAAGCCTGAAACTTGGTCCCCTTTAGAACACTGATACTATATTTTAGGACATCTATTACTGCCCATGTCTTCAATTTTCCCTAAACTCTTGCACACCAGAATAGCCAGACTATGGTTGCTAGGCTTGCCCTTTTGCACCTTTTTGTAACTGACACTTAGTAGCCTCAATTCAGATGGACATATCATCTTGATGAGATCTGATCCAACATTGTGGGGCTGTTTCCACTTTCCGTTACCCTTTTCACCCTAAACAGTCCTGCTACCACATCTGTTTTCACCTGTTTGTCTTCAGAGGCTTAGACAAAGTATTAATTGTTTTGGGGGCCATCCCTAAAATAACTTGAAATAGCATCCTTACTTTATTCATTATGGCTGGAGAATCTTTAACTCTTTCTTCTGATTTCTCAAGGTCCAAATTACCCCAGGCGTTCACAATACAAAATCTGTTCTTTTACTTTCAGTCCTCTGAGTTCTGGTTTCTTTTTCTGAGCACATCTGTTCTATTCTTGAAGATTCTTTGGCAAATCTCAACAGCCTATTTAGTAGAATTTTTTGTCCAAAGCAGTCTGGAGTTCCCTTGCTTAAGAATATAAATTTCAGACCAGCACTCTACCCCAATTCAATGCCTTTGCTCTTCATACTGATTCACTATGATCTACTCTGCCCTTTTACAGTTAAAAGCCTTAACTACCAACTTGTCTTTGTATATACTGCCATTTCACTTAAATTGAAATTTGATCAGTACTTTCATCACTTGATAGCTTATTATTTTCTCTACTACTTTCTCTATACCTTTGCTGCTTGTCCATCACCAACTTAAAATACTGTAATGTCTTAGCAGTTCCATGGCTCCATGGAAAAGGAGGTTTTTCAGTTTCCGCTCTGAGAAATTACTGAATTCCACTGCGAATGTAACATCTGTTCTCCAGTCTATGACTGTGAAATTTAGTCTCCCATAATGATACAAGCACGTGATAGCTTATCTCTCTCATGATACTAAAGCAATCTCAAGTTCAATGCTCTTTGTAGAGCCCAATCCCTTTCCTGCTACAGTCACTTTCAGAATCCTTTCCTAACACGTTTTGACACAAACTGATTCTCTCTTATCCATACTATTAAATAACATTTCTTTACTGCCAGCTATATTCTTAATATAGAATGCCACCACATTATCTTAATTCCTTCTGCATTCCTTTCACAGTGTGCACCCTGCAGCACTTGCACTCCAGTTGCAATTAGTATTCTATCATGTTTCTGTTATCCCTCTAATACCCTGTTTCATGTCATGCACCAATAAGCCTAATTCTTCCATCTTCATGTGCAGTTTCTTTGTTGCATCGGTTATTGCCACCTCACTTCACCTGGTTTCCTAGTTAGGTTAAGTACAGTATTTGCACTGATTTATTTTTTATCCAGTCATTGGGGTTTGGGAGCATTTTTTCCCCTGTGCTTCCTGATATCTGATATTCCTTTATTTTTGGTATATCTTCACTGACTTGAATTTCCTTTTTTTGTTTTAAAAGAAGGTGATAGTAGTACAGCTGTCTCCCCAATTTTCCTCCTTCTTCCCATGCACTGTCTTCTGCAGTTTAAAGCTCTTCCTATCTATCATGGCAGACTTTTTCCTAGGAGAGTCATGCTCCAAGGATTCAGGTGGAACAAATCCTTAGAAAAGATATTTCTTTGTGGGAAGGCTCCTTTCTGCAATATTCATTTTGCCTCTTAAAAGTAGATTACTGCTTCTCCTACTGCTACTATCTTTTCTATTGTGGGGTGGCTTTTTCATTTAAAACTTCATTTGATAGTACATTAAAAACTCTGCTTTCCTCTCTCTTATTTCTGTCAAGTATTCTGTCTAAGTAAGGCTCATTGCCTTAGGATCTGATTTAGGCAACTGAGTGTTTTAAGAGAACATTAATACCATTGCAAAATGCTTTTCTACATGGCCCTCAGACAAAAAAATAGATTGCATTTTCCGGATGTTCCTTGCTTCTTGGTGTATTATGTCTTTATATTTCCCATTAAAAATACCTATTTCAATTACGCTGTAGATACAGGTACTTTGCTGTAACTGGGTTGGTCTAAGGACACATGAAGAACTAGTGTGTAGGGCGAAATAATGTTTTTATTACACCAACTGGTACAGTTGGGAAAATTAATTAGGCTTTTCAGCATGAAGGCACATCTTAGGGTCACTTGGTGCCTGGACTGTTAAAAATGTTAATAGATGTTGGTGTCTAAATAGCCCTTGAAGGTATAGAAATACTATCCTCCTCTTATATTTAGTGTTTAAGTAACTTGACTGAGTCACAAGGAAGAATCTGTGGTAGATTTAGAATGAGAATCAAGTGATCTAGGCCTAAAACGTGCCATTCTTGATGACACTATATCTGTAAAGAACGAAATGGAGAGGAAACATGAATTACTGAAGAAAATTAATTTAAAAGAATGAACAGTTACTATAGGAAAACTCTAGCATGTCTACACACTGTTATATAGACACCCATGATTATTTAAAAAAAAAAAAAAAAAAAAGGCAGAAAAAGGCTAACGTAATCCAAAGAGCTTCCAGGACAAAATGGAAAAAAATGAAGGAACACAGATACACACCCAGATATCATCTCCAAAACGTGGCATGTTACCATACACTGAATACGACCGTGTAGAAGTAGAATGACAATCAAAGAACCCTTATGAATAGCAGAGGGGACTCACAGGATCACAACAGGAGCAAACCCCCGGCCTAAACAGGTGCCAATTAAAACATCCCTCCAGCTTTTCACAGTTTGTCAAGAGAATTCTCAGTAGCTCCTGTCCCACCTGTAGTAAGCAGTGTGTAGTTTTGATCTAAGAATTAAACGAGCTTGCAGAGTAATGGAAATGGGATGATGCCTAATAGCATTAAGTCCAAGATAACACATATTACCGATGTATACAATGGCTAATAACAATAATTACAGTAACATTAACATACAAGCCAGAAATAACTTAGAAGAAAGTCCAAGTTTATCCGAGAATGAGTAAGAGTTGACACTGTGAGAAAGGAAATGCAATTCTAGGTAGACCAGGCAAATACCTCAGTAGAGACAAAGCAGCATGAGCTTCACTACCCAGAGCATTGGGAAGATCTCCCCAGCCTGTTGCGTGCCTTTTGGGGGTTCTCAGACAGGAGTGCGTGCAGATCATAATCAGGGAAACAGAGAGCCAAGAGCTTGCCCGGTAAACCTGGGAAAATACAAGCTGAGAGAGGCTATCATACCTCCCTGTAAACACATCCAATAAGTAAGCACCAGGGAAAGGAAGAGCTATTTAGTCTAGAAGTGACTGGCACAAGTACAAATAGACCCAAACTGATCATTAATACATTTACACTGAGAATTAGAAAGTTTCCAACCACCAGAGCAGTGAGGTTCTGAAACAGCCACTGAGAAGTATGTAGGGATGAAAAACTCTAAATCTCTTCAAGCTGAGATTAGTCAGTTTATTAACAGTGATCTAACATCACTGTTCAAGAGAACAGCAACTTGAGTCAATGCCCCACAAGGTCAGTCCCAGTCCTATTTCCTTCCCAAATAATAATACCTAGTAACTAAAAAATATTGTCTTTTCAAAACCTGACTGCTTAAGTAACCTGTCAACCAATGCTGTCATGTCTTCTTGGAAGGAGAAATGCTATGGCAGTGAGCTTGAGCAGCTCACCCCTGCATCTCATCTCACAGAAAGCATTAAACATAAGGTGTTATGATTAAAATAAAAAATATGTAGAGTAATATTGACTTATAACATCTGTTAAAAAGATATTTCTAAAGTATCTGTATAAAAGCAAGCACGTGCCTCTTACCCCTTGCAATTACTCTAAACAAATATAAACTTAAGCATATGT
Organism: Falco rusticolus; assembly: GCF_015220075.1. NCBI lineage: Eukaryota > Metazoa > Chordata > Aves > Falconiformes > Falconidae > Falco > Falco rusticolus. The sequence continues at coordinate 41,990,754 of NC_051191.1, read as the reverse complement.
TTACAGGGACTTCAGGGCATCAACTCCTCAGGACAGGGAGTCTGCCTGTAAACTCCATATTTTTAAAGCGTAGTACACATCTATACAAGTAACCACGATTTCAGATTACTGCTGTTGGTGGCCGGTTGAAGTTACCTCATTAACCTCAGATGTGGAAGTGATTACTACCAGGTACATAGACCTTTTTGAACAGTGAGACATCTGAAATACTGTGAATGAGCCCTATTTCTTACATCCACAGCAGGGGTGTAAATATTCACAGGCATTTGAGCATCACTTAAGCAACAGCAATAAAGACCTTGAGCATTTTGTGAGAATTAATGACTGCCTGAGAGTGTTAATAGCCTGAGGTGGAACTTTGGGTCATTAACCCCAACTCATCATTAAACTTCAGGAGAGGTCCAAGGCTGAGGTCATTGTGACAGTTATGAATTCTAGAGGGGAAGGTATATTTATATATGTTGATTTAACACTATTTCACCTGTACCATTGTAGATCAAAGCTACCGATAGGCTAAAGAAACTACAGATCTCTAGATGGCAGTAACAACTGCCAACCCTTCTTCGCCTCAGTGGGAAAGACTGCAAATGTCAGCACATCAGAAAATTTCCAGCCAGGCTGGAAGCATTTTCAGCATTTGTAGAACATTCACAAAAGCAGGCAAGTAGTTCCAAAATTTTCCTTAAACAAACCCTTGAGAATCAATCCATGCTGCTCTCTTAGGGCCACAGACCCTTGTATGTATAAGCCCAGATACAAGGCAGGGGAAGGAAGGTGAAGTGGATATAGACAGCAAAAGGTGTTAAATTCACCCACATCCAGGGTCTAGCTCCTCTTGAAGTCCCAGATGTATCTTGGTGGTACTAAATGCACAGGTCACCTCCCTGTACACAGCTAGTTTACAGAGTCTGTGCATTTCTGGTCGTGTGCATCTTTGACACACACATCAAAGAAAGGATGAGGACTTGATGTGCTGCCAAGAGACAGCACTGACAACAGTTTAGGGGTTGCCCACCTCATGGGACACTGCAGATCAGAGGAGACCTGAGAGGAGCAGGGCACCCTGAGCACAGAGCTCAGGGTTCAAGCACCCAGTGCAAAAAGTTAAGGGCATCCAGATACTCCTTACACAAATGAATGAGTTAAGGGAGGTGAAAATGCCTTGACTTGTAAGGATCATCCAAGGGTGCTGTTTCATGTGTCAACAGAGCTGATGTAATGACTAGATGCCTCTCAGGGAGCACCCCTGCTTGCCCCCACTTGTTTTCCCTCTTCCTCCTGCCTTTGAGGTCCTGCCCATTCTTGACGCCTCAATAAGCCCATTCAGCTCACTAAACTGGCAGAAACACGTAGAGCAGGGGACACTGTCTCTTTTCTTGTCTGTTTATTTGGGAATCAGTGGGAGAGCACAGCCTGCAACCAGGAAATTGGGATGGAGGGGCACCAGCTATTTCGATTGGCTCACTCTAAGTGATACACTATTTCCTACAGCCAGAAAGAAGTAGTAAGCTACAATTATTTGAAAAATTTATCAAACAGGGCAGAAAAGTTCCAGAGAGAAGTCTGGCCCCATGTAAGAAAATAGTAAAATTCCCACCAGTTTCACTGGAGACAGAAGCTTACAGATGTTCTTTGCCACATCTTGCACAAGATTTCCTGCTAATTTCTAGTGGAGAACTGAAGAGTACTAAAAAGCTTTAGAAAGACAAATCTTAAAAAAAAAAAAAAAAAAAAAAAAAAAAAAAGAGCACTAAGTAAGCATGTTCCTCTCAGTTCTTTGGAACAATTAAAATGTAGAGACAAGTAGCATTTCGGATACACACATCCGTACTAAAAAGAAAAACTGCTTACAATATATCTAATTCACCAACTGTTTTTGCCACAGCAGGATTAGATACCAGGCATAAAGTAGTATGCTGGCAAAAGGCCAGAGCACTCCTGGATTGCACATATGTTAGATGTGCCTGGCATTTATTACAAGGGTGCAAAAACACCTCTATAGTCAAGGGTCAGTGAGCATTTCCATTATAAACAAAGAAGTTAAGGCTCTAATAGCTTGCTTGTTTCAAAAGTCTCAGTAAAGAATTGCCAAAAAGATACGCAGAGAAAAGCCTGACAAAAAAATGTTATCAGACAATTTTAGTTCAGAGATCTTCCAACCCCAATTTTTCCAGAGCCTGGGAAAAAAAACAGCCTGCAATGTTGTTTTTTAAAGCTTTTAGTTTGCAGGCAGTTCTGGAGGTAGTGCATGCTTTTTTCATCTGTGGATTTGACCCATGCACGGTTGGGGCATCATTATGATCTCCGCCCTTGGGGTTCTCTTCTTATACAGGAATCACAAAGCACAACCGCACATTTAGAGTAGGAGGTTATGGTTTACACTTTCTGTAAAGGGACTGGCAAAGGTTAATACACCTGCTAGACAAACTTTATTTTGCCTTCACAGGTCAGCAAGCCACCTCCCTATCAACCACATTTTAAATGGAGATTGTGCAACGCCATCACAAGCCCACCCAGCCATGAGCCAATGAATATTAATGTCCTTGGCTGCTTCTAATAAAATCAACACGCCCTGCATGAACCACCATGGCCTCAGGCCCACCCCAGCACATCAGACCCTGTGCCAGGGTCAGCAATCCAGCCAGAGCTCTGTATGGGAATGTGGAGCGATGTTAGTTACGTGTTAGATGGCCTCCAGTGTGTGCTGTGCCAAGGGCTTGTTAGAAGCAGGACTTGCAATGCACAACTATTTATTCATCATGAAAGAATGATTTTTGGTATGTGCTACTTGCACTGAAGGTAACAGGTACCTGAGATTATACTTGTGCCTTGATTTCAGTGGGAGTAATCTGTTCCTTCCATCTAAAAAGTGAACAGAGAAGAGCCTTGCAGCACACTTTGGCCAGAGAGGACTGTGGCAATGACTTTGGCACTGCTGTGGCACCTGCCTGTTTGAAGGAACTATTCAGGATTTTACAATTTACACTCCTGCTTTCCCCTAATATGTTAACCCAAATTGTTACCAGGAATAGAAACACTACTATTGGTCTACTAATGGAATAGTGGATTGTAAAATAGACTCTCCTGCGTTTGAAGTAAGACCAGATACATCTGTCTTGTAGATCCAGCATTGCACCACTCAAAAGCCATGCTTTATGGGATAGTTATGATCAGATCTAAGGTACTGGCACATCCAATTAAATTATAGGAATCCATATTTTAAATAATGAGCCAGATACTAAAGCATTCCCATTTTTCAAGAGAAGGACAGGAGCAAGACAGTTACTGGGCAGCCTCTTCTATTAGCAAGAGTGTGCGCCAGTTAAGGGGCGTTGCCCTCTGAAGAGCAGGTTTTCAGAACACTTTAGTTCAGTGCAGTTAGCAAAAACCATAGCACACCTTTAAATCCTAGCTGAGACAGTGTGAGCATGTGCTCCCCAAGGACTCGTCATAGCCAGAACAGAAAGAATAGATTTGAAAGTCCCCATCTGCCCAGCAGTTTCATCATGAAGAAAAGCTATAGATAATGGCCTGTGGTTTGCAGTTATCTACTCCTGGTTCTTTACAACCAGGGGAATGCCACATACACCACAAGCTGAGTGCAAGATGAAGCAATTAAACCAGATCCTTAAAAGCAGTCCAAGTATACTTTGCTTGGAGCCATCCATTACAACAAGCAATATATCAGACACCCTTCATTATCAGGAATCTGTCCTGCAGGTACTGGATTTTTCCCTGCTTGCTTTATATTGGGCAAGAAGCTGAATTTTTCCCTGTAGTCCCATAAAGAAGGATCTTACACCAGTTCCCACTGAGACTCATAAGCATACACCAACCAGGGTCTGAACTTTGAGTAAGATTTATTAATAGGTTCGGGCAGTCTAGCTAAGTGTAATGGTGAGTGACCTCATGGGGATAACTAACTACTGCTCAGAGCAACTCTCCCATTTCTATTAGCTAGTATCAACTTCTGGTTACCTTTTACCTGGAAAATATTGTTAACACTGTATCTTTGCTTTCAGAGCAGTGCAAGAAGGCACCAGCCTCGTCAAAAAGATATTTGTATCATCTTTGCTTTACTGTGGTCTCCTTGCATTGCCTCTGATGCAGCATTCACTTCCCCTTTATGTTGGAATCTCTGACCAAAATCAGGTGGCAGAGTCCAAGGCTGTGACAATCTCCCTGGAGAGTCAGTTTGATTTTCTTCTCTGTGACCTCTTTGTGGTGTAAATAAATGCAAAGTTTCAGAATCTAAATCAAACAAAATACTATTGTACGAGGACTAAAGCTGGGAAGGTTCAAGACGTTGAGGGACCTGTAGCCTGGGGGATTTTTCACTAGATTCTTCAAGAAGGACATTTATTTGCCATGAGAATACTACTTCTTACCACAGTTTTGTGTGTTTTGTGGCTAGGACTAAATTCTTTCCGATGAGATTTACATTCATGCACTAAGAAACGTCTGTTTGACTTGGCAACTGTGAATTTCTGTGCTACCAGACAGAATTTAAAGATCCTGCTCAGTCCATTTCATAGTCTTCACTGAAAGGGTCGTAAAGCATTAGAACAGGCTGCCCAGGGAGGTGGTGGAATCACCATCCCTGGTGGCGTTTAAAAAACACTTAGATGCGGTGCTTAGGGACATGGTTTAATGATGGACTTGACAGCGCCAGGTTAACAGTTGGACTTGATGATCTCAAAGGTCTTTTCCAACCTAAATGATTCAACCATTCTGTGATTCTATGATTTTACTGAGCACACCTTGGTTCCCCTTTCCTATTCTAGGCCTGTGCTGCTGGAAGTACAGGAAGGTCTCATGCAAACTCCAAGCTGGTATATGTAGGAGGGCTTTGGATTGAAAGAAATGGAACAATCTTTACTTACCTCTTTTCCTTGGTTTTCATAATTATCCTTTCCATGACGGTTCCCATCCTCAAATCAGGATTATCCTGGTTCTTTGGATGTGACTCTAGTCCTTAATATTCCTTCCACACTGGGGCATGGGTGGGAGTGTGTGGGTGCATGCCTAGTTAAGGAAGGCTTCCTCATGAACGCACCATCAGGGAGCTGGGGTGCACAAACGCATAAGTCTGAGTGTTGGCTCCACACGCTCCTCCACTTCAGGAGCACATCCTTCAAGGATCAGCTTCAGTGAGACAGCACAAAAGTTCTTCTGCTTTGGAGATGAAAGTGAAGGTTTGTGTGGTACCCGGGCTGTACACTGCTGACTGTTGCTTAGCAATTGAATGTGAGGCACATGGTGACGGTGCAAAGATACCAGAGCATTTTTTTTAAAAAAAGGAAAAAGAAAAGGGATAAGAAAGTCACACTAATAATCACTAGAGAAATGGGAACATTATCAGATGCAACAGTTAGAAAGGAGGCCATACTCCCCCAGCCTGCCTGTGAAATATTCTTTCCTCATTTCAAAACTGAGGGACAGAAGAGGAGGCAAATTTAAAGTGGTTTGACCCCATTCCTGCCTTACTGTTAGCCAGCCCATTCCATTTGAGCACACTGGAATAGGATCTTCTTTCTTTTTCAAAGTAGGCTTGCTCTTTGGTAAAAGGGAAAAAGGCAAAGAATATGTCACTTTACACCAAATAATGGATTTAAAAAGGAAAACACTTATGAGTGTAGATGCAAACACAAATATTAGTTTCAGGCTGGAGACATCCCATTATTAATGATTTAGCAAGGATCCCAGAGGCAGTTAAATAAAACAGGAAGGCTAGGCTGAGCTAGGCAAGTGGGTTATGACTGAAGTTATACTCCAGCCTCAGTGGAAAAAAAATTAAAGATAGAGAATTGACATCCTTCACAAAGCAGACTACAGAAGAAATGTGACTTGTGGCCTTTTGTTAATACAGTATCAACTCTAATTGAACCTCTAGGCTTTGATTCAAGTCAATATATCTGGAGCTCCATCAAATAATAAATCTTGATGTTAACCACAGTAGAGGTTAATCTCTGTCTAATATATGCTTTGTAATGCATTTAAAGTAGAGCTATAGTATGTAGACGGTGAATTATTCATACACGCAAACTATTAACGAATAAGTCAATATACAGACAAGATTTGGTACCCTTAATATTAGAAAGAGGAATTAGCTCTGCAGGAACACAGGTTCCCAATGATAGTCTAATGACACATGATAGTGACCATGACTCACCTATGAATTCATTTTATTTATTTCTACCAACCTCATTTAAGCCCATTTCTAGACTGAAAATTTGCATTCTCAGAATCTGGGAGTTTGGGAATGTGCCACGTTGCACACAGCCTCCAGGGATGGACTGAGATCTACACATGGCTTGGAGCAAACTCTGATTTCCAGAGCTGCCCTGCCTGTGGGGACAATGTGACCTCTGGCATGGCACCAGCCCACCTAACCTCCCCACACCTCTCTCCTTGTCTGTGTGGCAATGTCAGCAAATGCTGGCAGCCATCACATCCCCCTACCACCCCAGCCAGCATAGATGAAGGACTGGAGCTGAAGCAGATGCTTTCCTCCTGCCTGCCAGCTGTGGGAGGGCAGAATGCAGACCCCAAGGACCACAGGCACTATAGCCACCAGAGAGGAGGCTCATTTCAGATCCTGCAACTCACCTGAGCCTACTGGGCTCACAAATCAAAGATACTTTACAATTCATGGTACCGGGCATGGCTGCTTGGGTCATCAGGTCTGAGAGGGAAAGACATCACAGGCTGCCTCAAACAGAGGAGACAGGGCTATGTGATGGTGGGCAAAGGTGGGTCTCCCATGGACGAGTTGTCATTTTATAATGTAGCCTGGTGCTTCAGCATAGCAAACCATTAGCCACAAAATTAAATTTAATGTCAAAGAGCATGGCTACAATTAAACTTTTTGGAAGCAAAGAAAGCCTTCCCACTTCCCTTCCAATTGCTCTATGATACACAGCCAGTCCACTCAGTCCCTGCTCGTACATATTGTTAGAGAACATTACAAAGAAGTCTTTGACCTAGTCTCATGAAAAGAAATAGCACTGAAGCAATTTTATGAAAATAAAAGTTGTAATGTTTAATCTATGGTGCAGGAAAAGAAAAAGCAAGGAGGAACAGAAAGACACAACTTGAAGCAACATGTTGCTTGAGAAACCCAGCTACAGTCAATAAGTACAAAAGACATGGGCAAGCTTGTGGCCCTTCACTGCAAGAAGAAATGAGTTGGAATATGTGTGATAAGAACAAGGGATCTGCCTGAAGTGAAATATGTCTTTTTCCTCAGTGAGAATGTATCTTTTCCAGTAACATTTAAGGAAGTTAGTAAGCACATCAAGAAGAGAAAGTGGCAGTGTTTCCCAAGTGTCATTCAGATGTGAGAGAGATTTAACAATTTAGCACAGCTCCCCTGCTCCATTCAGTCATTTCCTGATTGTTAGAGCTGCCAGATCCTGAGCAAATGTCTTGACAGAAGCATCTCCACTGGTACTGCTGTCCAGTCAGTGAGAGTGCCTTATCAAAGGAGAAATAAAAGATGCAAACTTCATTTCTCAAACAGCAAGAACTTGCTGTGGTGAAGAGAAGCTGCAACACTCCACTTCTCAGGTCTTTGCTAGATTTAAACAATCTTTAATAATTTCACCCAAAAACAAATCCTAAATATGGATTTAGGCAGCCTCAATTTTTGTAATATAATCTGATTTTTCTCTAATGCAATCTGACCCACTACCTATGTGAAAACTCAGTGGTGAGGAACAACTACTGAGATCAAACAGAAGAAGTATCTCTGCTTTGATTCCTTGGAAAAAGTATTTTGCCAAACCCTAGCATTTCCCTACTTTTTGGTGTGTTGGGGCACTGAACTGGCAGCCGCGGGCAGTTACAGCTTCCTGCAAACGTCTATCCCTGTAATCCTTGGGTCATTGAAAGCAGTTTTCAGTGGAGTTTTGCTCTTCTCCTCTACCCTCTCCAAAAACTTTCCATCAAAAGCTCCCACCACCTCCAACCTGAAGGATAAAGGATTTGCCTGGGTTCTGGGTCACAATGTGATGTTGTTCATGACAGCATCTTATTTGTTTCCATGTAAAAACCACCTGATCACAGTTGTCTAGAAGAGTAAATTGTGTAGAAAGCATTGGGAAACTTCTATAAGATAAAGATCTGTGTCTGCAGCATATTCTGCTCCCTTCAGCTGCATCCTAGACACAGCTTTTATACTCTGAGCCTTTCTGGGTTAATAATTCTTCCTGAAAGTGCTGGGGAGCAAAAACCTGCTGTGTATCAGCAACCAGACTTCTCTGGGTGTCAGCATAGATGTTCTCTGGTAGCATGTCTTCTTGATATATGTAGCCACAACAAAGAGAAACATAGCCTTCAAGCAATTCAGCATATTCAATATTCAAACTTCTTATTTCAATAATCCTTTGTACTTATTTTTCTCTTAGAAAAAAAGAAGAAAGAGAGCATGAGGACCATGTAGCTATGAGTTTTGACACAGCACAGACCACCTTCCATCCTGATTACATACCAGCTGTACTATTCAGTATCCCTAAAACTAAATGATTGTCAGTGTCAGCTTCCTGCTTCCTAAGTGTTCAGTATCATCTCCAATGACCCTGAAAGCTCTATGGAAGAAAAAACTCCTCTTCATTCACATGAGTGATTTTCTTATTCCTTAAAAATCCTTTTATCAACAATTCTTGACAAAGCAGTCATTATCAGCAGTCTAGTGTCTTTTCTCAAGGTATTTAGAGCTAACAAGATTTGCCACAGCCTGTTAATGCTCTCACTAGCCAGCCATTATCCAGGATAACCACCAGCTTCATGGTTAATATTGTTACTGAAATGTGGAACTTGAATTTTTAGTAATTTGCCTTATTGGACTGGTGTATTTGATAAACTCATAATTAATAGGTTAAAATGAGAGAGACAGGAAGCACTTGCTGTTTCAGGCATGAAGCAGATGTTTAAAAGCATTATGCATTTCTGATAATGCTGGGGCATAGGTCTGCAAGAGATCACACAAATTATTGAGTGAAGTCCCCAGCAATCAAAGACAATATGGAACAACTGTTTAGTTTATAAAACTGTAAAAATGTATAAGACTATAGAAAGCATGGGTCCTTCTGGGTCTGTTGTTCCTGGAACTGCTGTCTCACAAAACCCTGCTCACAATGACAACAACTCATTTCTCAGCGCTCTGCATCAAACTGAAGACTAAAAGACCAGAGGTATCTGAATGCACCAAAGGTAAATACAAGGACAGATCGCTTATTCAGAAAAAGATCCAAAGTCCCAAATGAAGGTTCCTAATCACTCTATCAAGTAGACTGCAGCCAATGGGTAGAGGAATGCAAAACATAAGCAAGACAAAGTGATAGCTATTTCAAGCAAGCTGATTTTTTTTTTCTTGACTACTCCATATAATGACAACTCCACCTCAAAATACTCTCTCAAAGGCTTTCAGGAGTCAACTGCAAAGGGATTTTCCTTTGAAGATTAACAACACTTCTAATCTTGAGGGATTTGGAAAGTCACTCTGTAATAGAATTATATAGAATTAGGCATCCTACCCTCTGGAAGGCTTTGAAAGATCCACATCAAAAATCTTCATCTCCCTATTTAATCAACTGAGAGAGGTAAGTTATGCAGAAGCATAGCACCTACTGTCACAGCCTGGCCTCTGCTTTGGTTGAGTTAGGGTCTGGCAGCCCCAGGTAGCAGGCTGACCGATGGAGAGATGCTTCATCTCCTGGATGAAGCAGGATGCTGACCCTGTGATTCTGGTTCTTTATTTATTTCTGCATATTTATCCACGTATACAATCTCCACTGGAGTAGTAAGAACAAGGGTCCTCTTGAGGAGTGCTAAGACATTTGACCTTTAGGTCAGCGGTTGGAATTTAATCCAATCTGGTAGTTATTGAAAATTGTTTGTGTCCAACAGTTTTACTGTTGTCTGCTGATATGTGAAATGAGCTGCGGGTTTCCTGGGCTATATCCTGTTGGTAAGGCTTGTGGAGTCCTGGAAGTAGTTTTGGTTTTGGCAGTCTGAGCAAACCTGCTAAGACAGCAGAGGTTTGAAACTACTGAACTTCTCCAACTCACTCTGGAAAAAAGAGACATGCTAGCTGGCTCTTTCAGAGAATTTCATTTTCTTGAAAAAGCCAGGTGCAATATCTTGTTGGTGGGTTTGCAGAACAGCTTAACACTTCCAAATGTAAATGACGCTTGTGAAAACAAGGTTGCACGCTAGTGACAACTTGGAGTTTTGAAAGGAGACTGTTAGCTTCCAAGCTGAGTTTTGTGTCACTGAGAAACGAATAGGGTTAGAGCCCGCTGGTACCCTTCTCCATGTCCCTTGCTCATTGATTGGCAATTTCTGTTGATCGCTGCCCCCAGCAGAGCTGACAGAGCTCAGGCTGTTTGTCACAGCTGGATACAAGGACTGAAGAAACCAGTGAAGCTTTTTCTGCGCATTGCATACAGACTCTTACCTCTGCTCGTGCATTTTATTTGATTGTGTCATGCAGTCCTTCATAGCATTTCCACCTCTCCCATTGCAGAGGAGAATTAGCTTCCCAGCTGCCTGTGCCGAGCAGCCTGCTGACAGACACAGGTCAGTGGGTGAGATAGCTAGCTACCCCTTGCTGAGACAGAAGGAAAGAGAAAGATCTGATGAGGAACTATGCATATGTATCTACATGCCAGACATATTATGCTACTCAGTAGGTTTTGCATTCTAGCCTCTGAGCAGCTCTTTTCTGTTTTGCTGGCATCTCCCTCTGTCATTTCTATACATCTTGACTGGAGGCTTGCTGCATAAATGTTTTTACAAATGGGCTCTTAGAAATGCTACAGTTGCTAATCTAACACTACAAAGCAGCAGTGGGAATTTTGTTGAATGTATGTTTTCCACCTCTTAACCAGAAAGAAGACCCTTGGATTCCCGCATTGCTGAGCAATGATGCAAATTCCCCTTTTGCTCCTCTCCACAGAGCTCCTTTAGCCTAATTCTTCCCAATAACTATGATTTCCACTTTTCAGAAGTTGCTGTTGTCCTGAACTTTCTTTCCTTGGATTCATGATAACTTTAACAGCACTCCTGCCATCCTCAGAAAGCAGGTATCAGTCCAGTTCCACCGGCCTCACAGGTCCAAATTTTTCCTGCCTCCAGAGAAATACAGTCTCCCTTTCCTACCACAATCCTCATTATTATTTATAATACAGAAATGTTCAGCCTATGATGGGATTTATGACCATCTACACAGAAAAGCAGGATGCAAGCTAACCTGCATGACAGTTAGGTCAGCCAGTGATTAGAAGACCCCTAGGAGTTTGTGCAGTTTCTGAAGAGTTTCCAAAAGGTGATCAAGTAAAGCTAATTTCTACATGCTGTAGAAAGACCTGTGTATGTGAAAGGTCTACAGAGGTCCACACCTCTAGTGAGTCTGCACCTCTGAAGAACTGAAATCCACTGCAGGAAACAAAGGGAAAAGCATGACATGCAAGGGAAGAGTGATGCCTACTCAGAGACTTTACAGTATCTCCTATGTCAAGGAATAATTTCCAATCATATCATAGTCCATCTAGGATTTAATAATGAAAACCAATTCCTCAATTTCATCTCACAAACTTCCATCTAGGATTTAACTCCCTTTTAAACACAACTGCAAAGACCAATGCACAAACCTCCAGAGTAATCCTGCTGTCACCATCCTCAGATCGCACTCAAGCCATGATGAAAAGATCTTGCACTTGGGTGGAACATCCTTTTACCCAGGTCAGTCTTCTCAACTGTGATTCAGTCAATACATACAGTTAACTTTCCTTTTGGCCAAGCCTGCACTGAACACTACTGTTTCTTTGTTACTAACAAAACCTTTCTGATGGTGGCAAACTGTTTATGAAGATTGTTACCAGCAAATAGTCAACAGCTGAGTGCATTAACAGCAATCAACAAAAAGTCAACAGCTGCTGACCTGTTCTAGTTTTCAGGCTGAAGAGAACACTTCAAATTTAAATGTCTCCAGCCACTAGCCAGCGTTCAGCCCTTGAGACCAGAAGAGTGATTCAAACTAATCTGCAGCAAGGCTCCAGAATATGAATGGTGTGGATGCTGGTTTCACAGCACCAACTGATTCTAAGTCTATTCCTACTGTGCCACGGTACTTGCTTATATAGACAAAGTTGCTATATTCTTATGAGAAAAAATGAGCATGCCCCTCAGAACACATGAAATCAATGTAAAACTCATTTATCTGGCCTTTTCTTAGCAGCTCTTTACTATGCCTACTCCAAATTTTCTGCAAAGTGTTAATCAAAGTACTCACTATCAAGTCAATTGAAAATTGCTCTTTTTAATTTTCTTTCATGGGAAGAGTTTAGATAAGAAAGCATGATGCAGTATGTAAACAGCAACTCCATTTGAACAGACTTTTCTCAAATACTTTTCAAAACCCTCCTCTGGAAGCCTCAAGGTTTCACACTCATATGTGAATTTCCAGGTCTCTTTGCAGTTTAGCCTGAGTTCATGTTCACAGATCTGCTGTTTTGATCTACAAAAGCTCTTACCAGACAAGGTTGTCTGATTTCTGCTGTTTCCTACTTCTGCTTCTAACCATCCTTCTCCTGGAACAGGAAAAGCAGAAGAAAAAGAAAAAAAAAGAAAGAAAGAAAGACTATTTTGTTTTATGTGCTATTGGCTTTGGAAATTCAGAGATACTCTCCCCAGTATCAGACAGTTTCTGACTGCAGGCTCTGATCCTCCAGCTGATAGGTCTAAAATTAGGCTGAATTCTATAATGCACAAAATGGGCAAATGTATTTACCCTGGGTCATTTGTTATTTCTGCCTGATGCTGTGGAATCTCCAGCAGATGACTGCACAGTATGCATTACTGAATTATGCAGATAACAGATGAATTTTAGGGTAGTGGCTGCCTTAAGCAAACACTGTCTTGCTATTGTGAATGGAATATTACAACTATTTTGGCACTTTTCTCTGTTTCATCTCCTTATTTTAAAAACAGCAGAATTTGTTTGCAATGGCATTGTAATAACCTCATAATCTTAAACCATAATGCCAATAAACCAGCACTGACATTGTAATGGTTCACATTACCATATCATTATAGATGTAAAAGTCAGTCCCATATACTTCCTACAACATCAGTATTGGTGAGGCAGCCATTAAGATGTCAGTGGTAGAGCAGAGAATCACCATTATAAGCTTAGTCAAGATAATAAAACATTGCTAAAGGTAGCTACAGGGCCATGCTCAGCAGCTGTTTCCAAATATAAACCTCTCAGCAGTTTAAAAATAAATTTTAAATTAGCCAAATGCTCAAACCCACATTAAGAACTGATGTTTATGTCAGCAAAAAAAGCCCTATTTAAGACTGTCAGAGGTTGAGGTTTTCTTTAATGCTTACTGTGAAAAGACGCCTTTTAGAAAAAAAAAATCATATACTTTAAATCACTGAAAAATTGAGGGACAAGAATTTTACTCTTGCCTTAGCTGTAAATGTCTTGTCCTTTGTTGACAGCAATGGAAATGACCTGTTTAAGATGAGAACACACCCAGGCTGTAGATAACAAGATTTCACCTACTATAGCTAAATCCAGTGGTGAAATACTCTGCACATAGGAATTTATAGTCTATAGCATGCACAATTAGTTATTTTCAGGCCTTTCATTGCTATTAGTATAATTCAAAGTCATATTTGATTAATCTTTTGCATGAGATTTTTTAAAGCAATACAACACCAAGCAGACTAGTGAAAAGTAGTCAGAGATTCTGACAAAATGGAGAATTTAATTTGGCAAATATAGAGGACTGAGGCTGGCAAGCACAAATGGGAGTAAGGGCACATAATGCACACAGCAATACAAGTACACTAAAATAAGAGCATTCACTGCAACAGCAGCTTACATTTATGGACATTGCATTCAGGAGTGTGTTGATTACGTTATACAAACATAATCATGTTGCTGGATTTCTTTATTTCTTGTACATAAAAATCAGAGGTGAGTTTTCTTAAGTGAATTTTAACCATCATAAAATTCTGATAATGCATAAGAAAGATTAAGTGGAAGCTTTGGTTCCTCTCTGTTCATTAAGTAGTTTTCAGAAGGAGGTGGAAGAGCCCTCACCTTTATTGCTCAGCCTGTACTGAAACAGGCAACTTTGTTTCACCGACACTTCTTAGATGGCTAAGAACTTGACAGGACAAAGATGTTCTTGAAATTGGCCCTTCATCTGACAATATGCAACAAGGTAGGTGTGGAGCACCATTAACACACAATTCTCAGGGCTCCACTTTTACAAAAGATGATGTCAAATAGGGAGTTCAGTAAAGCTAAATTTTTAACAGTCTATTAGAAATCTACAAAATCAATGGAAACTGTGTTGGAAATACCTTAATTTTTTCAAATCATTTTTCCTAAAATCACTGTGAAACTGGAGTGACTGATTTTCAAATGCCTGTTTGGATTGGTCAGTTTTCCAGTGATAAGGCAAGTCTGTGAGGGCAGAGGAGATAACAGAAGTAATTTTTACTCTCAGATGATGTAACATTTGTGCTTTATTAAAGCATGTTGTAACTATTGTTTTCAACATGATTTATATTCTATGCAAGTTAATATAATCCTCTCTTCAGGTATATGGTAGTTATGACCTTGACTTGGGATGTAAGAATGGAAGAAGATGGTCTTTGATTATGCCTACATACACACATTTGTGTATATGACTATCTGTATGGCCATATATGCTGCTGAATGCATACTTAGGAAGAAACATGGAAGAGAAATGAGGCATAATTATTTGTCTATAAGAAGCACAAGAGCTGTATTGGTCAGACATTTTATATTATCTTCAAGATAAAACCAGATCTGTCATTAACATATGATGCTCAAAGGAACTCCCACATACACTATTGTCCCTCAACATCAAGCATCTGAAGTTTTATCACTGTTGAATTAATGAGTTTCTTGAGTCAAGCAGTCGTATCATTGGAGACATTTCAGCGTATGCTTTTTCTTCTTTGTGGTGTGTTGACCCTGACTGGACGCCAGGTGCCCACCAAAGCTGCTGCATCCCTCCCCTCCTCAGCTGGGCAGGGGAGAGGAAACATAACAAAAGGTTCATGGACCAAGACAAGGACAGGGAGATCACCCACCAGTTCCTGTCTCGGGCAAAACAGACTCAATTTGGGCAAAAGCAATTTAATTTATTGCCAATCAAATCAGAGTAAGATAATGAGAAAATAAAAACTAAATTAAAAAACACCTTCTCCTCACCCCTCCCTTCCCAGGCTCAACTTCACCCCCAGCTTCCCCACCTCCCCCCGCCAGCAGCAGGGACGGGGCCTGGGGGCTGCGCCCAGCCCCTCACACCTGTCCCTGCCGCCCCTTCCCGCTCAGGGGGAGGCTCCTCACACTCTGCCCGGCTCCAGCCCGGGGTCCCCCCCACGGGGCGCAGCCCTTCAGGCACAGACGGCTCCAGCCTGGGTCCCCCGCGGGGTCACCAGCCCGGCCAGCAAACCTGCCCCAGCCCGGGCTCCTCTCCCCACGGGGACACAGGCCCTGCCAGGACCCTGCCCCAGCACGGGCTGCCCACGGGGTCACAGCCCCCTTCGGGCACCCCCTGCTGCGGCGGGGGGTCCCCAGGGGCTGCAGGTGGGGATCTGCCCCACCGTTACCCTCCATGGGCTGAGGGGCACAGCCTGCCTCACCAGGGGCTTCCCCAGGGGCTGCCGGGGAACCTCTGCTCCGGGCCTGGAGCCCCCCCTGCCCCTCCGCCTGCACCGGCCTGGGGGGCTGCAGGGGTGCTCTGCTCACACAGCCTCACGCCTCTCGCCTGCTGCAGTTGCTGTTGCACAGCAATGCTTTCCCCTTCTCAAATACGTTATCCCAGCAGCGCTACCATTGTCGCTGATGAGCTTGGCCTTGGCCACCGGTGGGTCCATCTTGGAGCCGGCTCCATGGGCTCCACTGGACATGGGGGAAGTTTCTGGCATCTTCTCACAGAAGCCCCTCCTGTAGCCCCCTGCTAACAAAATCTTGCCGCACAAACCCAATACACTCCTTCAATCAGAGATCTTTAGACATAGGATTTACACGCTGCACTGTGAAGGGCAGTTAACCACTGAAGATCAAATAGATTTAAATACAGGGTCCAGCTCTTCCATGTCATCCCTCCAAAAGTTTAAATGTTTAGACAGTCTTCACCACTAACTTTTTTGCAAATCATATAACAATACAAAGTACAGGTTTCTGCAGATACCAGGCATAAAATCCTTTTTTTATAAATCACCTTCTCTGACAGATAATCTGAGGAAAGCCAAGCATTCTTTTAAGAATTCGTGAAATTTGAGACAATTCCAAAAGCATAAGAAGAGTGGGTTTACATCTTTGACAGGTGGAAAATATATACTTTGGAAAGAGGTTGCTTTTTAGCGTATTACTAAATTTTATGTATGAATAGGATACACTATCTGGTATCTCTTAGAAAGTTCTGGCATAACTTCTTAGCTATGCTTCACTACATGGCTGAGTACTTGAGAAATATGTCCACAAAGCTCTTACACTTGGAAACTGTTGTGATTTCCCAAAGTACTTTAAAAGCATTTAGGACCTTTCAGGAGACATTGTGCTGAAACAGTGCTAAATTTTGGAGAAGGAGCTAAATTCTGGGGAAAAGACTCATTAGTTGACCCTGCCCTGCCGGCTCTAGCACAGCACAGCATCTTCCTATTTGCAAAGCCTGAGGACGATGAAGGTTTCTGTGTGTCAGCAATGGGCTTAGTTGAGAGAAGGTAATTGAAATGGATCTTGGAAGAAAAATCAGTATAGCTGGGTAAGGTTATAGCAACAATAGAGAGCACCAAATTCATCTGTACTACTGTTGCTGGCATTCATCTTGTAATGGTAAGAGCTCCCTCCCTTTCCCTCCCCAAATATCTTCATAGCTATTTTTTTAACTAGGCAGGATTTTATCAGCTTTCCCACTTTCTAAACATTGTCAGTTAGTGCTAGCCAGACTTCACAGTTAATTTTATTCTAATCTACCCAATTAGTCCCCTATTCCCACAAAGACTTACACATGCGGTTAATTTAAAGTTTAACACAAGTGTGAAACTCTTCTGTGTCCCAACCTGCCTGCTTCTAATGAGTGAAAAAGCAAATGCGTTTCTTCCTCAAATCCCTCCTCAAGAGCTGCAGCTTTCTCTTAGCCTTTCATCATTAATCTCAGCTCTAGTGTTATGCACTATCTCACCCATGCCTGATAATTAAACATAATAAAACAAAGTGAAAAACAAATCCAAATTAAAAGCCAAAGGGAATCAAATTACCTGATGGACATGCTTTGTAAATAATGGCTCTTTCACGAAACAAATTCCCTTTCTCTTGCTTTCTGTTATTTCCTTTCCTCTTTCACCCCTCTGTGACCCTCCCTAGCTGATGTAACTCATCGTGTTGTCTGTCTTGTAAGCATTGTAGGGCAGGGACCTTGTCATCTCAGTGCTCCACATAGCACCATGGGCCAGAGGAATGTGTAAATATTAATAAACACACATTCATATTCAATGAAATCAAAAGCCCTATTTTTCTGGATCAATAACTCATTCTCTCTGGGTATGAAACAGTAGTAATCCACGGCCATGAGTTTTAACCCTTTTGAAAAGTGTTTTCAAATGGGACTTTCATGAGCAATATGAAAAATACATGCAACCAAATGAAGGTACAGCACAGCTAGTAAAGCACTGGTTTTCTGCATGAGCAGTGTTTATTGACTTTCACCCACAAGGAAAAATGTTGTCACCTGCTGCCCCTCAACCTGCTCCCAAAGATGTTAAACTCTGTTTGGGAAGGAGTTTTCCTAACTGGCCTTTCCAAATCTTTGGATCCTCTTAGCCTATCATTTCTCCCTTTCTCTGCCATCCCCTTAATGGTGTTAAAACATTACAAAAATGGTAATAAAATAACTGTAAAAATTAGAAAATAAAAGATTTACCTTACTTCTGTGCAATCTCAGTTTCTGCTTTCTCCTCCCTGTGTCTCATGAAACAAGCTTTGATTGCGAGGCTATGCTTTGATTTTTTACAAAACCCTTCCAACTTCTGACAGCCAAGAGGAAGGGGTTTTACAGACCAATCAACTAGTAAAGTGCAAAGGAGGTGTTGAAGCTGATGGCAAGGATCATACCTGCATCACAGGATGTCTAGCATGACCAGACTACTGAATGAACTACATTCCCTTTAGGCAAGCTATACATTCTTTCTTGCCTTGATTCACTATTATTCTCTGCACTGCATGGACCCAGGGTCCTCTCGAAAAAAACCTGCCTCTGACTGTGACATTGTTACCCTAAGCAGTTAGCCAGTTTTCAAGGGTTTGGTGGGTTGTTTCTGTTAGAAGCAGAAGAAATTAAAGAGCGAAAATGATATTTGTCTTGCTTAAGTTTCTTAAGCAGGAAGCAACAACAACATTGTCTTATTTCTATGAATACATGCAGAATCAAATATCTGTTCCAACTGCCTTTCCACTCTGCAATGTTCCCCTGAAATACCACTGTTAATTTTATAGCAGGGTCATGTAGTGTTTTATCACCTGGTTCTGACTTGTCTTTTTTCCTATGCAGGGGCGTAGGAAAAAATTTTACGCTGGGTATAGTGGGGTCCATCCCTCCCTATCCCTGCCACAGCCTTGCAACCATTAGTAACCTCTTTCTGTGCCTCGCTTCCCCCTGGCACTGAGAAGTGACAGCCCCTGCTGCAGCCCACAGGAGTTGGAGGTACACACATTTCTGTATCAGTCCTCAGCAGGACTTTCCTGCTGTTCCCAAAGTTACTTGGACAGGCACGAAGCAACTCAGGCAGGAAAAATGGTTCATGGAGAAAGTAAGGAAGTCCCATGGCCTTGACTCTCCTGCGCTTGTGCTGGTGAAGCAAGCAGTAGATATTCATTGCGCAGTTGTTGTGCTCCCACTTTTCTTCATGCTAAAGCTGAATGATGCAGATCTTTCATATTGATCAACAAGTTAAGTAAACATGTTACAGAGCGCTTGTGCACTTGCGTGTCTGGGCAGTAGACACCAGGGAAGGTTTCACTAGTTACCTAAGCTCACAGAGATGACCATAGAGCACCTGCAAAACAGCACACGAGAGAAAATTAGAAGGCTTTTCATAATGGCGATTTGTTCAGGTTTTGAACATGCAACAACTATACAGTCTCATCTTAGTATTATCTTTGCAATGAGTGATCTGTATTGTTCCTATGCTGTATTGCATTGTTTTCTCAAGCCTTCATTATGCGTGCACACATATTCACAAAAGCCTGCTACAAAATTTTCTGTTGAGAAAATTGGGTACATCAACTAAAAAAACACTGAAGTAAGCACGTTTCTATGTATAAAACATACATGTTTTTTCCCCCTTCTCTCATATACCCATTCCCTTGAAACAATAAAACTGAAAATGCTCTTGAAAGCATGGCTACCGTGTATCAAACTGTTGGCTGTAAATGGTGATTATTTTCTGGAAATTCTAGCTGGGAAGAATTTGAGGGAAGAAAGAGATTATTGTATTTGCTGGACTTCCAGACATGTGGCAACTTATGTGGCAACCTACACAGTAGCTTCAATTGACTAGCCAGAAATCTGGCAACCTCAGGGTCTGCCAGACCGATGGCGTGTGTGGTACACAGATGGTTCACATACATGCAGTAAGTATGATGTGAACTGGAAGTGTCAAAGTGGCTATGTACAGATTTAGTCCTTGAAATCCCACATAAATACAGCAGCCTCACCTGAGATCCCCTGGCTCAATATCTGTGCCAGGTTTGAAGGTAGCATTGGGCTCTGGGGTATAACAATATTGTCTCCTCTATTTATTCCACAAAGAAACAAGATCAATTTTGCTATTTATTCTGAACTAATAAGGCTTCAGTAAGGCTTTGCTCGCTCCCAACATAACACAATTAAACATCATGTCATACTCTAATAGGTCTGCCCTGAATGAAGTTAACTTTCTTCATAGAGGCCCGTATAGTGCTGAGTTTTGGATTTGTGGCTTAAAAAGTGTCCAGAACACACTAATGTTTTGACTATTTCTGAGAAGTGCTAGCTAGCACAGCATCAAGGTTTTCTTTGTTTCCCACTCTGCCCTCTCGTCACCCCATGATGAGTAGGCTGGGGATGGGCAAGCAGTTGGGAAAGGACACAGCTGGGACAGCTGACCCAAACTGGCCAAAGGAATACCCCATGCAATATAATGTCATGCACAGCAATAAAACTGGGTTAGAGGAAGGAGGAGGTGGAGGGGCTTTGGCTTCCAAGGCACATGTTGCTCAGAGGCTGGCTGGGCATCAGTCTGCTGGTGGGAGATGATGAGTGATTGCCTTTGCATCGCTTGGCTTTGCCTCTTTTTTCCACTTATTTAACTCTTTTTATCTTGACGTATGCATTTTCTTGCTTTTACTCTTCCTGTTCTCACCCCTGCCCTGCTGGGAGAAAGGGCTGAATGAGATGCTGGCCAGGGTTAGCCCACAACACATACCCAGTGTGCGCACAGGCAGTGTGTTAACTGGGGCAGCTTGTATCAGTAAACCTACTTCTCACATTTCAGTCGAGCTGGACTGTGCGATCATCAGACCAGACTTGTGTTTGCTTTAACAGCTAGATTACCTCCTTCTTCACCCAGCAGCCCTTATATGTACTGATGCACACATTTAACTCGTGAGTTTGGCATCTATGTATTCATTGTCCTGTAACACTGATACCAGGGTCTTGGGCCCCATCTACTTCCAGCCCCCACTTCGCCAAACCCTCACAAACATGGCATTGCCCTGCTACCATCTACGTGCTCTACCTTATACTTATTCACTGTTTTCCTTGCCCTTCCTCCTAATCACCTGCCAGGATCTCATGTGCATGTCCTGCTTGTTCAGGTGCCTGGTCCCAGGACCTGTCCCTCATGAGGGACCCAGTTCCCACCATCCTACCCCATAGTCCTTCTCCTCCCCAGAGCCAAGCATCAGCACTGGGTACAGAGAGGCAATGCTCCTGTTCCCCTTCCTATGCTCCGGAACACAACTGAAAGAACATGTTCAGTGTCTTACCTCTAGGATCATAACCTGCCAGCCACGATGATTTTATTACTAGTTTAAAAATCTTAGTTCTTCAAGCCACTGATCAAAAGTTAATTCTTTATTTCTGTAGGATAAGCAAGTTTATAGCACTCTTGGGTGAGGGGGATATTCTGACTTAGGTAACCAAGTGAGTCTGAATAGATCCACTGCCAGAAGGTGACTGCTTTTAAGGCATGTATTTCTTCACTTTTATAGCTCCCAGAATTTTTAAGCCCATCTCATTTTCTCTGTGATCTGAAACATGAAATTAATTTTTATTCAAGATGCTCTCCAGGATCAGTCAAAATGTAGTTTAGTAGTAGATTCCTACTGAAACTCTTCATTTCAGCAGCATTAAACATGCCAGTTCTTTTTAGAATTAAATTCAGCCTCTCTGAAGACAACAGGAGTTTTGTCATTGATTTCAACAGTGTCGCTTTCTACCTTTTCATATAAAAGAATCACTGCAGCGAGTAACTGCAATGCTGAGGCTTGGATTTGGATCCTGATTGATCTCCAAATCCCTTGTGCAATCACCCAGACAGCTGAGCAATACTGCAAGTCCAGGAGCAAGGATGAAATCCACTCGCTTCCAAAAAAGAACAAATATAAAGCAAATGTTTGGAGGATTTAAAGTCTTTAGGGACCAGAACGGTTCATTCCTCTCATTTCCCTTAGCTGTTATTGTAAAGGTTTCCTTCACTGTGAGGCTGATCCAATTGCCATTGAATATCACTAGCAAAACTGCAAGTGACTTGTAAGCCAGAATACACAGGAAGGTTATTACTGTTATTATTACACTACATAGGAATTAATCTGAAGAACTTTTTTTAAAAAGTGTGTTCTCTCTGTACTGTGACCTAGTCTGAAGAAGTTCCAACTTTCAGCAAAACACAGAATGGCAGCCTGACAAGTGTCTTACTAGCTCCCATTTTAAGGCACACCATCTTTGCTTTCAGTGTGCCTGTTAATACTCCCTGGCTTCAGTTGGCTTTGCACATATCCTTCTGGTGATAAAAGTGGTCCTACACCAATAAAACACCACGGAGACAGCTTAGTGACAACATGTAGAATAAATTCAACCTTACTAATTAAACCCACTTTTTCAATGTTAGGGTCTTGCTGCAGCATCAAGTACATCATAGGACTGTCTATGGGGGGGAAAAAATCACAAAGAAAAAAATTTAACTGGAATTTCCAAAAAAGTTCCCCAGCATTATTTTTTTTCGTAGAATCACTCAAACCCAACAAATTACTGAAGGTTTGAATGGCATGTGTTCTTGGACAGTGGTGCTGGGGCATTGCATGTTGGCAGTCCGTGTGTTAGGGCAACTGTTCTATAACTTTCCCTTGTCTGTGACAGTTCAGCATACATGAAGAAAGATTTCTGATGAACATTTTTTAAGTTACTGATGCTTGGAGGCTCCAGCATTGCAAATAGAGACCACACTGCTGGAGATCCTTTCCATCATGCCTTCCAGCATGACGTTCCCCCACCCTACACACTTGCTGTTCACCCGTTATCTTTTGCTAATTTGCCTGCCAGCCTGAGAGTCAAAAAAATTTCAGTTACACTCTTCTGAAACATGTGCATACACAGATTTCTTAATTTCTTCTTGCTGGGTAATTAAGTTCTTTTCCTAGGCTAAGTATACACAAGCCTTTTCCCTCTGGGTAAGTAAGCGTCCTCATGTGTGACAGAGAGGTCAGAAATCCTACCACTTAACCTTCTAACTCCTGCATTGCGCCAAAAGGATAGTCAGAAATCTTTTTGACAGTGGATTAAGAAGTAAGAAGCTTAACTAGAGAGTCTCAGAACATAACTTTCAGTGCCCTGCTAGTATGCTTTGAAATGGATCTCAGTGTACGTTTTCAATTATATATTTTTTAAAAAATTCAGTACACATGGAGCGGTCTGTTTGCCCTTTCCTTACACAAACACGTTTACCTTCTGCTAAAGGGAGTAGCAGAGGCATGAAGAACATCTGGGTTGTAGGCACTAGGAATCTTCAGAGTCCTCAGCATTCCCAGCTGCATTACTCACAGTTTTAGCATGTTGCCAACAAAAACTCAGAGACTTGTTTCCACTTAATTCAGCACTTTTGTTTTGGAGGTGTATTGAACCTTCTTTCAGTCAAAGCCAAATATTTTACTGTGGATGCAAATTTTTGCTAATGAATGAATAGCAGACTCACATTTCTCATTTGCTAAAGACATGCACTTAATGTTATCATTTAAAAAATGTATATTCATACAGCCATTTAAAAATAACTGGCACCATTGTCATAATTATCTTCTCATATGTTCAGCAGTGCCAGGAATTAACTACGAATGTAAATGTAATCAAGCATGCTACCACACTTTTAATAAATAAGGAAGCTTCTATATCTCTATTGTGCTAGGAATGATCTGTGGCTTGCTCCTAAAGAAGATAAGGGGGGGTCTTTTCCCTGCTAACAAGTGTGTTGGTTCACTTGTACTGAGTCTGCTGAAATTCATGGGGCAGATCAGCTCCGAGAAAAGGCGTCCTGCTCCAGCTATGGGAAGAAAAATAAGTATTTTTCTGTGTCCTCTCTCATAGACGTGGGGAGTGGAGGATTATCTTTGGGGAGGTACTAAGCAGGTTCTCAAACTCCCCCATTAACATAAATGCTCTGTATGTTCCTACATCACACAATGTAATTGCAGCCTGTATCTGCATATCCCTTTCCTCAGTCTCCCTGCTTCAGCCTCCACCTGTCAGATGAGGACACTGTTGCTAACGGTCTATGTATTGTAAGAAAAAGCCCTCAAAGTCGTGTGCACAACAGGAACCAGGATATACGATCAAAACACAACTCACCATGACTTGATTATTTTGCTTTGGTCTTGCCCTAGCTCCTACCTCTCCTCATCTCCCTCACAGTGCCTTTTACTTCTCTGAGGCTCTCACCTCCTTGGAGGAGCAAGTGGCTTTAGTGAACAAACATATGACTATAGGCCCTCTCAAAAACCCTAAGACTGCTTATTGGCAAAAAGGTACCAGAAATGTAAAAGGTGAATTGCATAAAGGTAATAACATACTGTTCCCTTTGTATATCTTGGAAAAATGCAAATACCTTCTTTCAAAATCTATTCAGTGCCCTCATGAGATGCCCAGTTGAGAATCCTATTGCCCTTCAGAAAAGGCAGGATAACCAAAATTTGGGCCAACAGGCCCATGCCTCAAAGAAGCCATGCTATGGAAGGATTTGCTTTGGGGTTGAAACAGCAACTGACTCTCCAGAGGCACGTAGGTGCTCATTTCTGCTGTGAGAAGGGGATCAGTTAGCAGCCACGTGAGCACCCACCTTTCCACTAGAAAGGGCCAATACACCTTGCTCATTAAACCCCGGCCACCAGACACCTGTCACAGAGTAACAGCCTCTGGAGCAGAATAGGGCTGGATACTGGGCTGGATTTTAACCAGTGGCCTGAGGGCAGGAGCACCTGTGCGTCCCAGTATTAGGTATTATTTCTCATTGACTTGACAAGGAGATTGCGCTCTGTTCTGGCATACTGAAAAGCAAAGACCACACTGAAAGTTTAACCCTTGACTACATCCCACAGGGGTCTTTAGACTCAAGGCACTTGGTTAGGAATGGCTTGCCAGCAAGTTCAAATAATACAAATCATTGCAAGGAGAAAGTTACTCAAACTAGTGAGTCCCTTATGATGAAGATAATGATCTCTGTCAGAGCGTTCCAGATCATCACTGATTAAATGGTTCTTTTTCATGTCAGCAGGTTTTGCTTCTTCAGGTATATTCCCCACATCTCCCACAGCTCAAAGGGGCCATCCACAAGGTCACTGGCAGGTGATGGAAAGACTTCTCAGCTAGGAGAAAGGCAGCTGGAGACAGATGCCAGAGTTCCTTATTAAGTCTCTTCCTCCAGATACAGGCACTGAATTTTTCATGAGGGATTTCTGTTTATGCTTGAGGAAAACTGCACCATATCAGCAACACCTGGACCAAAGACTTTCGCTCAGAATTTTTTTGTTTTGTGACCACAGCACGGAGACCGTTTTCATGCACCCCTGCACCTCCCATTGTCAATCAGATCTGGAAGTAGGTATGAACGTAACAAACACAACTTTTCCACTGCCATCTCTCTGTATTGGGAGGAGGAGGAATGTATCACATAATGACAGCTGAGATAAATACGGGCAAATTTTCAAACTGAATCCTGTGCTTTTGAGATTAAGGCACTGGTAGTAAAGAACCTCTTATCAAAACTGCCATACACAAAAATGCTACAGGAATGACACCTGCCCCTTGCAAGTAACCCAGAAATACTGAGTCCACAAGTCTCTTGTTTGGCAAAAAAAGCCTAGAGAAATAGTGAGGAGTATAGCATCTTCTTTCCTTTAAACTTAGTGCTGATGCAGTGGCAAGATGCAATATCATTAATATTATTTCCCTTTAACGGTTTTGGATCATTAGTTGTCATCATGGTTGATTACAGTAACTAGCTATGCACTTAAATGTATGTGACTGGAAGCATGATCAGTAAATTTAACTTACTGATTCCCTAATGGGTTCATTTATGTCTTCAGCATGGTGAAATCAGTAGTAACAGGCAGTATTTGGCAAAGCCCATCCAAGTCAGCTCAGGATTTTTTCCTTGGTCTCCAGGAAGTTTGAGTCAGATCCATGCAATGTGTCCATTTATAGATGTAAAAACATTTTACTAAAAAATGAAAACTCATTTCTCAGAGATGTCTTGGTGGATATATATGTGTACACATGCCACGGTGTATATACAAGAATTGTATTTTGCACATATCAGCCATTAATTTTACTTTCTTAAAGAGGTATGAAGATAAAGAATAGTTTCAATGGCTGAGTTCATGTGTGTGCATGAAACAAATTGCTGGCAGTGTAATAGGAATTACGGTAAGGTGTGTTTCCACATGTAATGGGGTATAGTATAAATTTTATGATTATACTTTCTGGCACATAAATAATACAAATTCTCCAAAGGACCCTTGCGGATATCAGCTGATACTTTTCTGGTTTTGCAGCCTGCAGACTGCTATTGCTTTTGTGCTACTGTTGTAAAAACAGAAAACACTACATGAAGTACTTTACTGTTTTTGCAATTTTGTTTTTTGTACTAAACAGACATTAGTAACACAGATTGTGTGCAGAAACATTCTGTGCCCTACTCTAGAGAATGAACAAAATACATCATATTTTGTCACTTTTTTTTCACTGATGGGGTTCTTAGAACTACTCTCTGTCCAGAAATATAGCATCAAAAAATGTAGCAGTTCTTTAAATAAGAAGTTTTTCGCAGATTATCACTACTGAAGAAATGTAATCCTACTTGATATTCAGTATATATTTTCTCCTGACAGTTTTATGGTACAATTAAATTTCATATTTTCTTTTTCTACCACTCTGAATATGCATTAGAAAACCGAGCATCATAATTCTAAGCCAATTGGCTTGATTTGCTTGTTTAAATTCAAATATTGCTTCTTTCTGTGCATTTTGAAGAAAGGCCATAGGCTGTGACAGTGTATTTAGAATCAACACAGCACATGGTCACCAAAGGTCTAGCTTGCATTAAAATTGTATTTCTCAGCTCAAGTTATGCGCTTTACATGTAAAATGAAATAATATAAATCTAAGTTGGTTTATTGGAGTAACAAACTGTAGAGAAACAATAGAGCTAATGGAGGGTTAGGGAGAGAGGCAGATTATGGAACTCATTGTGCATTAGCTGAAAATTATACTGATATTTAGATGGACTTAATAACTTAATAAGACTCATTTGAATGCAAAAGAATGAACATTGAGTTGATATTAACTTTTAATGCTTGTCATTTTATGATAATTTATATTTTTAAATTATAGTTGATTTTTTTGTAATCAGACAGGCTAATTATACCTCAAACATGTAAATTTGACATGATGCCAACACGAAATTATAAAAAAAATTTCAACAAAGTACTTGGTTATAAAGACCTATAATTCACTACAACTGGATTCTGGCTGAGTTCCTCCAACCACACAAAGCATTGTGCTTTTCACTAGTAAAATAATTTGATTTCTCTGAGATTATTTCTTTAGTTTGTTTTACTGAGGGCACAAAGCTAATGCACTCTACTTGTGTAACTTTCTCCTGGTCATTGAATTTATTATTCTTGGAGAAATCCTTCATCTAGCCTTGATACCTGCAGATGCAGTTTTCAAAGATTCCCTCATGCTAAAAGCATCATTAACAAAAAAGATATATTTCTAGCACTGAAATGGTCTCAAATTGTGAACTCTGTTCCTAAACAGTACATAGTAATTTATTGTTGTAAATCTTAAAGGTCTACTAACCTTCTAAAATCAAAATGTAAAACCAGTGCCTGACATTTTATATATCTGATTCCCTTCAGGGCAATTATTTCCCAACACATTTTAAACAAAGTTACTCTGTCTAAGCATGCCAAATAGACAGGAGCTCATACGCTGCTGGAAGATGAGTGCTTTCTTTTCTTAATTTACACTTTGGAGTTAGGCTTTATTTCATTTCTTTTATCATGTTTCTAGAATGGAAATAATAAATTCCTTCTGTCAACTCTGTACAGATAGTTTTTTAAGTGCTCGTAATTCAGTTGTCTTTAAAAAAACAAAGTCTTTTAGCTTGAATGACCTTGGCCTTCATCAAATTGGGACTTACTGTGCGCTGAGCTTTATACACAGTAGAGAGAGATGTGTTGAGCTGATAACCTTGCTGCACCACGCCTCCACTCTTTTGAAAGGATCTGTTTGTTTAGCAAGTATTTGTAATGGAACTGAACTATTTCATGAAGATTTTTTTTGCATGCAGGTGAGCAGATGAGATGATTAAAATATATAACAAATTCAAAATCCTTACTCCTTCAGCAGGCCACTTTTTCTCTTTCTCCTGCCTTCCCTTAGGGTCAGCACTTTATTCATGTTGTCTTTCAGGACACAGATTGCGATGAAATCAGTAAGCTAAATTTTAACATCGCAAATCTTCACTCAAGCAAAACTCCAAGTGACCCAAGACGGAAGTTTCTCCTAAATAGGAATTGAAAGTTGAACTGTGGCTTTTGGGGTAAAAAAATGCACAGTTACTGCAAATAGGTAGGTTAGGTGAAGTGTCTACCTCCACTTCACTTACTACTGTGGAAATGTCAAAGCCAGGCCCTGCCTCTGGGTTTATGAAGTATTTTGCAATGCCCCTATAATCCCGTTTCACTCAGCTGTACCTATAGCCATGTAAAGTCCCTAATCCACAAAACTGTAGGTAGTTTCTTTTCCCACCAGCAGCAAAATTATCAGTATGGGGTAGGATCTTGGTCTGCCTTATTTTCTCTAACCTTTTTATGTGTTTAGGTCGCCAAGCTCACAATTACACCGGCAGTTAATTAATAATTACTGAACATCAGCTACCAGCTGAATGTGGTTCCCCATCCCTGCCTGTCCAAGGCCATATTTTCAAACTGCTGCTTCTTTCCATTTCCAGCATCATCTTTATTGTTAGTTTACATCCAAAATTATCAAGGCAGTTTTCTTTCATAGTTTCTCTTTTTTAATGCTGAAGTCAAAGCAATTTTTTTTTTTTTTTTTTTTTTTTGTGGTGAGAAGGCAAGGAGAGATTGGAGGGGTTTTGGGTTTACCAACTGGTAGGGGTCTCATTCAACAGAGATAATTCAAGCACCTGTATAAATAGCTCTGCTCTAGCATCTTTTATCTGCTCTCCAGTTGGACCCATGAAATGCACATAATAACAGTTAGAGAGCACCAAGAGGGTTTACTTGCCCCCAGCGCAGAGCAGTGAAAAGAGAAGAATTCTGAAATTTGCAGACCATCCTTATAATAACAAAGAACGCATCTTTTCAGAGGCTCAGAACTGATTTTTCTTTTATTAAAGCATCTTCTATAACAGCTAGTGCATACTTACAATGCTAGTTACTTTCTTGCAATTATGTTATTCAGAAATAATTGGATTTCTGGGTTTAATTGGGCTCTAAATTAGCCAGAGCTTTCATAAAAGCTATTACAGAGATTTCTAATAGCAGCTTTTCCTGCTATTTAAGCACAGAGTATTTCAATGAGAGTGATTCACCAGTGTAAAGTCATGGCTGCTATGAACTCTAGCACAGGTTCAGATTAATTATGCCAATTTAGACACCATCCTTCTGTAATTAAACATTTGCTCAAAACATTACCAAGAGTGCACAACGGTGTCAGACAACTGGTTGCCCTTTATTTAGAAATGTATGATTTTGTTTTCCAGCTCTTTGGAAGATCAAGAAGCTGTATGGTAGGTGGGCTCCTGATGACCAAGTTCAGAGGCAGGGTCAGCCAGCATCTCTTTGCTCCCACCAGTCATTTCACCAGCCCAAGCAGGAGGAGGCTGTGTGAGGTGTCCTGACACTGCCTCCCACCTGTGGAATCCTACGCTCCGTTTTCTGACCATCCCCTTGCATGTAAACATCCCACTACTGGTTAAAAGAGAGAAGAAAAAAATGCAGTTGGGTACTCTGGAGAACATGCTGGGGCTGTTCCTTTGACTTTGCTGCAGAAGATTGAGGGGTCATGATGAGGTGATTCAGGGTGAAGAGTAACAGACTTGGCCTTTGTGCTTTTCCCTGTTTTCTGTCAGTGGTACCGCTACTTCAGTGCAGCAGTATCTGTGATCCTCACAGTCTTCACCCCTACCCTGTAGGCTAGGCTGTATTTTAGGCATCACTGTGTTTGAGGAAAGGTGTGCTGCTTTACCCTACCAGACAACGTAACTCCTGGACCGTAATGATGCCTTCCCTACTTATCTCCTGGCCCAGTGGTGGATGGGGGATCATAACAGCAATTAGTATCAATTGGCCACTGATTCCTGCCTATGACTGGCCCCTGCATACCATGTTTGTTGTGCTAACTGATCAAGAGAGGATGAAGTTTTGCTCAGTTCTTCCTCATTTAGTTTTGAGTAAAAAATGAAGCTTCTCCCAGACACACGACTATGTTAATTGTATAATATTGGACTTAAGGACAGAGTGTGATCTAAAAAGTGGAAACTCAGGAAGGTTTTGAGAAGGTAGACTGCTTGGGCTTTGTATTTTAGAAAACAAGACAGCAAGTATCTACTTGGTATTTTTTGCTTTGGAAAGTGGATAATCTAAGAAAATTTAAAATGTATTGTGGTAAATTTGCTTCATTCCCTGAATCACCCACCCTTCTGAAGAAGCCCACCCCTCTCCAAAGGCTAGTGCCAAGGGAGACCAGTGCCAGTGGTTGTTATTACCTGCTTTGCTAGGAAAGTAGGAGCTGGATAACTTCAGCACAAATGGGATTGCTTGAAATAGTAATATTTTTCCGGGACTAAATTAAAGGCAAAACTGTGAGAGGTTCTGATCTCATCATTTGCACTGTCCTTTCTTGGCTTCCAGAAGATACACATTCCCAGTAATGTTTTGCTCTATTATTGGAACCACTTTCCGTGCAAAATGGATACATGTCACAATGCAGGTTTTGCCTTCCACTCTAACTCAGCACCTAAGAGAGCAGGTGGATCTGATTGTCAGCATTTTTTGTGGGTTTCTTCCAGCTGTTCAGGCTCCCCACAGCATTTTTCTGTGGTATTTCTCTCTTCAGGAACGGCATCCTGTGCATAGCTTATCAAAAAGGCTTAGGCTAAAAATTCAAAATTAAAAAAACAGAAAAAAGAGAAAACTCTTCCACTGATTCATACAACTCAGAAATGTTTGCTCAGGTAATAAAGCATGGGATTCAGTCTCAGACTAAAACATGAGAATTTGGGTGCCTACGTGTAAGTATCTACACATGAACTAGGTGGCCAATCTTCCATCCTGTCTCTGCAGTTTTAGTCAATACACTCAAATGAGAATAAAGAGGATTCAGACCACTCTAATATAGACGATTCAGGACTCGGCCCTGTACATGAACGTAGGTGCTTGGTGCTACCTGAGCAGCCCTGGGGGATCCCAGCTGACTTTTGGCTGTTGGTCCCGGAGGTTCCTTGGCTCCCAGGGTTCAAGTATCACAACTGTAGCCCCATGTCCAAGTCTGGGGCACTTCAAGTACCATGAGAATCCTGCCTTTATGCAGCCGCATTTTGATATCAAGAAGTCAAAGCACTGAAGTAACTTCGGACACAGAGGGACTTCATAGGACATTGTAAGACATTGTCAACTTAATTCATTATATTACTACGAAGTCCAAACAATATCTGATCTGAAAGACATGACACAAATTCAGACTTTGCCAAAATTAAATCTGAAGTCTGAAAATATTCAGTTGGTTAAACTTTTTACTATTGAGATTTTTTCCTTTTCCTACAAAATACTAGACTTAGAGGAGACTGCATTTTCTGGCAGAAAAGTCTCCTACAGACAGGCAGCCACCTTTGCAGGTATACTTCAGACAAATGGTGAGTGATAACATTTCAGCATCTTGCAGCAGGTGCTTTTTGCCTTTGTTTTATCCATAATAGCTTGGAGGATTCTTCAAGATTTACTTCAAGGCTGAAAACATTTTTTGGAAATTTGTTTGCTAATGCACATTTTTTCATCTACCTGAGAAAATTCAAGGTTCTTTTGTGTCAATAGTGGAAAATGGTAGCAAGGCATTGCATGGGTCAATTCTCAATCCTTTTCTAGTCAACAGGAGTTTTACAATTGATTTCAATATAAGCAAACTTAAACCTTCTAAAACAATATCCCAGTTTGCCATGGACTAATTACAAATAAAACCTTACTAAATTGTAAAAAGAATTTAGTGAAGTTACTGAATTCACTGAGTTAAAGGATAAAAAAATGTAATCAGAAGAGATATCTTATTAAAAAGCATTATTTAAGTATACGAACTTCTTTTGGGCCCTGTTTCATATAAGCAAAAATTTATCAATATTCATCAATAATATATTCACCTATGATGACTGTGAATAATGTGATGTTTAATATTCCTTAAATTTTTAAGTTAACCTTAGTGAAAAGTCATTAATTATAATATTTATCTGTTACTTGAAAAAGAACACGATATAAAATGACAACTCAATTTTCCTCTTTGACATTTCAAATGCAACTAGGTCACATTAATCAATCAATAATGTACTTATCATACACTGTGGTCAATTATATCCCAACTATCAGTGACAGTTTCCTGGCTTGCAATCTGGACACATACTGTCATGACAACTACAGTCTTTTTAGCCCTTTCGTATTTTACAACTAGTGCTATTGCTTAAGGCACATCATAAATGTGCAAAAAGGGCATCAGATACTTCATAATCCCAATTCCATTTCTGTGCTATTAGTGTATTTCCAGAGAATAAACTTTCCGTGCACCAAAAGCCAATGAAAATAGGATAAGCTCCCCTTCTCTGAAGAGAAAGTTACACATAAAATAAAACTGTCAGTACTACGAATAGAGCATTTGCATTTGCTGATTGCAAGCTTACAATTATAGCTCACCATTTTAATGAAGTCATAAACTAGTTGAACTTACTTCTTTGGTTTATTGGTTGTTTGGTTCTGATGAGAACCTTTTTTTGGAGTTGTAGCCATATAAACTATAGTTACTAATGATATCTCTGTGAAACGCATTATTAATACTGTTTGCTAGGACATTATTTATGTTCTGGGCTATCTGTAAAGATGAGTCAGTATCTCCCACATGAACTTTGACAGAGTTTTAAATAGAACTTCTCACCTTCAGACAAATCATATAAATCTTAACCTTTCTGGTTTTAGTGAAATTATTCAGAATGAATGATACTATTGTAAATTTTAGGATAAGGTATTTCTCCACTGGAAAATGTTGGTCGGCCAGTGGTGAAATCGCTTATTTCAACAATACCTCACTCTTAATTTCCCTTGAAAAATATTTTCTGATAAGGAACAACAGAACATTGTAGATTTTTTGAAGGGGAAAATGTAATTTTTCATTTTAAAAAGAACTTCTTTCAAAATAGTGAAAGCAAGTTATTAACACAACACGAAGGGAAATTACGGGAGAAACAATTCTAAGATACATTATCCAGAATATATTTTTTTATTTAATTCCACATTAATGAAATCTAAACCACTTTTTTATATATTTGCTCAGAATAGGAATTTGGTTTAAAGTGCATAGTTTCCTATGAAGTAGAATGGGCAGTTTTTATGAGGCCACAGGCTCAGTCAGGCTAGGGACACAAGCGCTGACTGATGAACCTTCTCCCTCCCTCAGAGGCATCTGCAGCACTGTCGTCCACCATTTCCTGAAAATAAAAGAGAATGTGACCTTCCCTATATACTTTTTTCATCTTCCTTGGGCAAAGTTCTGTTTGCTCCAACTGGCTTGTAGATTGAGTGCTGAGAAGGAAGGAGATGTGTGAGTTCTCAACCCTTCCAAGTGTGTGATGAGACACATTTCACATCTTCCTTCGTTAGTGCCAGCAGCAGAATATGGAAACAAGATGAGAGCAAATTTGAATATCAAAAGTCATTCTTCAGTTTACCCGCTCTTAAAACCTGTCACATCACGTTCCCAGCAGTAATTAGCTACCCTGTTCCAATTCAGAGTCAACGGTATCTCAGAGGTGCTTGAATGACCCCATCAGCCGCAACCTGTTTATTTATTCAGGATAAAAATAAGGAAAAGGGAAGAAAAACATGTTGTATGCAACTAACAGTTCAATAATTGCTGTTTGCATGGGTTTATTGTTTTTACATTGTATTTTGATGCTGTTATACTCATTGGGACATTTAGAGGGTAATATAGTAATAATTTATGAAATAAGAGAGTCTGATATGCGACAGTATTCCTAGTGGTGCATTTCGTATCATATTAGCAATACAAAAATTGTAAAAAGCTGATGGTGGCAGTGGGTCCCCACTGAGACATACCCTATTACAGTTGTATCCATGTCAGCTTTTTGCTTTTTAATCACAGCTTTGACATTCAGTGACTACAGTGCTCTTCTTTTAAAAATCATACTTAGGAGCCCAAATAATTTACAGGTCATTCCTTCTCCTACATTAAAGCCAATTAATGAAAGGAGTATCCTTAGTGCAGCTAACTTCCATTAATGAAGGCTGATGTACCAACATTATTTGTGTGTGCAGTCTGTAAAGAAAAAGCCCCTCCTTAACCCATAGCTTGAGCCCTAGTTGATGCTGCAATGGGACATGAGAGAGATTGGCAAGCATTCCTATGGCAATTTGAAGGTACTTTTTTTTTGCTCTCACAAACATTATGTTATGCTACCAGTGCACAAATATACACAAAAATGGATAACAAAATGTGGTCTTTTGATATTTACTTGACTTAGTACACCGAAAGCAAAGATAGGTAAGACCCAGAAATCTTGAGCTATTCTTCCAAAGCTAAGGTAAAAATGTTGATGAGAGGGGTATGTTGATATATTGGTCAGATCAAATAATTGGGCTTGGTGAAAAATGGTCTTCCAACCCTTGGAAAAAAATCTTAAGAGTTCAATATATTTCTCAGTGATTGCCAAACTCCTTCCACTTAAGTCCCTGAGAACTTTTCTGTTGCCTGAAGTGTGGTCAGACCACCAACCACAGCTCTCACTCCGAGGGGCAGAAAATTTCCCGTATAAAGCCTTGCTTTGATTTTAGCTGTGCTTTGAAAGAGAGACATCGTACGCCCATAGGAGGAAAGTGTAGGAGTGGAGCTTTGACAGATAGGCAGTGCGCAGTGGTAATGGCTCTGCCTTAGAATTGCCTTATTTTCCTTAACAATGTCTTTAAAATTTAATCATCCTGGATCTACAAAATTATTGACTGCTGTTGAATCTTCAGTTTCATTTTTTTATACCATTCCCAGGTTTTTATTGTATTACCATCTCCCATCAGAGAGATCAACTTTGTTAGAATAAACTGAAAATCACTGGTTACGACAAAAAAGAATTCCCATTAACAAGTCATCATCTAATCATATTAGGATCTTTGTATCCTATTATCAGCTTTCTTATGAAATACCATTTCTTAATGACAGGGATTTGACTAATGCTGTGTGAACTCTGTGAACATAATTTGGAAGTTACTACCAAGTGTGTATTTATAGAATAAGGTGTCATCTTTTTCATTCTTGCACATAATTCTAGCTTGTGATTTGATCACAAATGAATGCTGAAATGTTAATTTTCATCAGATCAAGTGAGGAAGGAGGCAGAGAGTTATCAGCACTTTGCACTGGATTAAAATGCACTGGCACTGAATTCAATGAGGCCTCGAAGGGAGTCCAATTTCTTTTCTCTGTGCCCACAACATTTCTTTTGTGGGTGGCAGAGGCAAACCACCCATTTAGCATTTTCTTTGAGGGCAATGGTACAGCTTGTACATGCAATCTCTAACATTTACTGTATTTCATCTGGTTACATTGAAGGCCAAGCAGTGGGGAGAACTCGGGCCCTTTCAGTCCCAGTTTCAAGCCCTGTGCAGTGAACCTGATGCCTGATTCATTTCTGTCACCTCCCTCACTCCAAAATGCCACGTTTCTTTCCCCCTGTTCCCTCTGTTGCCAATCCAGATTGATCTCGCCTTAACCTGAGCTGCCTAAGTCAGTTGTCCAGGCTCCCCAGAGCATGGAAATGATACACTGGTGTAACATGCCACCTCACCATTATAAGTCTACACACGAAACCATGTGAAAATACGGAAGAAATTTAACTCCTCCTTTTTTTTCATTCCATATGGTTTGTTCCGTGTAGCTCTGATTCAGGGATAAAACACATGGTGGAACACATATATATTGAATAGTTCGCTTTCCATCAATCCGAAGATATATTTCCTAGGTAATGGCTTGGGAAAAAACGCTTTCCAAGGCAGAAAAACAAATATATTAAATTTTTTCATAGTCTTAAAAATACAAAAATAGATTTTGATCCCTTTCTAATTGATGATCTTCATAGAGCCTTCCCCCTACCTTAAAAGAACAAAAAGCATCCATTTATTTTTAGAAAAGAAAATCTTCTATGGGAAATAGTCACTTTAGATTGATTTAAGATACATATACTCTGCTAAAGAGTAGATATCAACTCATAGAAACAGAATTTTGCTTTACCTTTTCATAGACGGGTTGACTCCATGGTTCTGAATTAAGAAAACCATTAATTAATTTAGTAGGGTTTTTTTTCAGTTCGACTTGCAAATGTGGAGATACCTATCTGAAACACTATACATAGGCTCACAGAACTTCAGAGAAAAATCTGCTATCAACAGACTGTTCATAAGACAGCCTCAGACTGGCAAAATGCAGAGCACTAAGGTCAGGGACTGTCCTTTCAGTTTGTGTTTGTACAGCATCTACCATGGGCTCAGATCAATGGCTGATGTTCTTAGATCTCCTATCACACAAATAGCAATACATTTTTATCAAGTACAATGCCACAGAGTGAAATAGATAGTATCATAAATGACAGCAAATAGAGCAAAATTGTCAAAATATGTAAGCTACCTATTGTGCTTCAGTATCCTTGGTATCTTTGTTATGGAAATCCATGTAAGGGGATAATGCAAACGCGGTAACGTCAATGGAAGTCTTTACTTTGATTTCCATGACCTTTGCATCATGATTTTACTTCTAATTTGCAAAATCTGATAATCCACAATACAGCCCACAGAGTTATTAATTTGAATTAGTGAACTTCTCCTACCCGATTGGTTTTAAGCCAATTTATATAGGCTTGTCTGTTTAAGCTGTTAATACGGTTGAAGACTATGGCATTACTGCAGTCTGCAATATTTCAAAGCTTACAGCACTGTTTCTCACCAAATCCTTGAAACAGATTTGACTTTTTCAATGCCACCTCTAGTTGTCTAAGAGCTATCACTTGTGAAAAAAGCCTCTGAAAGCCTGGGCTA
This sequence comes from Falco rusticolus, assembly GCF_015220075.1. Taxonomy (NCBI): domain Eukaryota; kingdom Metazoa; phylum Chordata; class Aves; order Falconiformes; family Falconidae; genus Falco; species Falco rusticolus. The sequence continues at coordinate 41,953,790 of NC_051191.1, read as the reverse complement.
ACTGTGCTAAGTGTCAGAAAACAGCATTTAGTCTGCCAAAAGAACTAAAGCAGGAATTCAACTGTTCAGCATAAAAACAGAGAATACTTTCTTATTTCAACCAACTTTAGGTAGCTGGATAAACATTTCAGTTAATTAAGCTGTGAAATGGTTTCCTTGATTTAGAGGTTCTGATATTTTCACTGAATTCATTGCTTAAACTCAGCTTGTATTTTCTTTTGCAATTCATTCATTTTAGTAAAGAATTACCCATTCGAAATGAATACTGGTTTTGCACGCACGAAAAGAATCCCTTAATAAATGTAAGTCAGTGTTCTGCTCTAACTGCACAGGGAAGATAGATTAGTGTTGTAAATTAACCCACAAACAGACTTTATGCTTTCTTGCTCCTTAAAACAAAATCAGTGCATGGCTAAGTAAACCGTCTCTGAAAATATGTAGCTCCAAATGCTCAGCCAGTGCAGAAAAGATTATTAATAATCCCCAGTCTTGGTTTGAGAAGTTTAGCTAATGACAAGTCTGTGAGAAGAAAGGGAAGTAGAGCACCATCTGCTGTACAGCTGTGCAAATGTTTCAGAACAAAAAACCCCACCAATCCTACCTTAAGCTTTCCACATAGTTAGGACGTGTGAAAGGCCATCGTCATCCAACATTGCATGACCATGAGCTTGAGATGGACACAGACTAAAACTAGAGAGAGACATGAAGAGCCAGGGTGCAGAGTTAGCCATCAAGAAGTGCAGTTTATTTGGAGGGATAGGCATGGCTGTGATTTTGAAGTACAGAATTTGACTGCCTATATATGTATGGGCTATTATACTGACATGCCATTTGGGAGACTCGCCAGCTTGGGCCAAAGCACTGTCGTGAAAAAAATACCCAGAAGTTGTGTTATTATGACTACACTTCAGGAAAAAAGAGAATCATTGTGCTCACAGGCCACTGTCAGCATCTTTGTGCAATTCCTCCTTATCATAAGAGGCTGGTAGACATTTGAAGATGAGCCTTTTGGTGGGCTTTTATTTGGGAAATTTTAAGTTCTTTGCGGGGATCTCAAAAAGCAGATCAGGCTTGAGCATGCCCATCACACTCTGCAGCAAATGGAAGAGTTAAGAAAAGAGATGCCAGTGACTCCAGAATCACCCAGCAAGCCCGAGGGTAACCTGCTATCCAACATATCCAACATAAGCCATTGATGAGTACAAGAGTAATGAAGAGTGATTGATTTCCGTTCTATGAATAGAAGAGAAAATTCATTTTTCAGAGTATCAGCTGCCCAAATTAAAATGAAGACCATCACCCCTAGTAGATGAGGAAATGGTACTTCTAAGGACTATAGGGTTCAAATCCACCAACATACAGAGCAAATAAGGAGTGGAGTGGCCCCTTGTCAGTCCTGAAGAGGATGATGGATTGTCTGTAAGCCTGACATCCCAAGACGTCCACCATCTGCCTTTACCTGTCACTCAGAAGAGCCACTGAGGCTCATCCACTAAATATTGGGCAATCCAAGTGAGTGTTAATGATACTATCCACAATAGCTCTAACACCAAGAACTGGCAGTGGAACTGAGTCATAAGCTTAGCAGGTGTTACAGCCCTTGTGTTTGCAAGAAAAGGCCCTAATGGGAACAGGAGCATCCTGTGGATTACACATGGTTTGCACAGAGTATCACCAAAGAGGCTTTGGTTGTTTATTGTGAAAGGAGAAGACTATTACAAAGATGAGGCATCTTCCCTGAGCTGGAAGACAGGGACAAGGAGCAGAGTGAAGCCCCCATAATCCAAGGGGAAGTGGTCAGTGGCCTGCTACACCACTTAGACCCACACAGGTCTATGGGGCCACATGGGATCCACCCAGGGCATCAAGGGAGCTGGCAGAAGTGCTCACTGAGCCACTTTCCATCATTTATCAGCAGTCCTGGCTAACGGGGAGGTCCCGGTTGGTTGGAGGTTAGCAAATGTGACACCCATTTACAAGAAGGACTGGAAGGAAGATCCAGGGAACTGTCAGTGTGACCTTGGTGACATAGAAGGTTATGGAGCAGATCATCTTGAGTGCCATCATGCAGCAACAATGCAACAAGTGCCAACATACAGTGCAGGACAAACAGGTGATCAGGTCCAGTCAGCATGGGTTTATGAAAGGCAGGTCCTGCTTGAGCCCAATCTCCATCTACAGCAAGGTGACCTGCTTAGTAGATGAGGGAAAGGCCCTGCATGTTGTCTACCTGAACCTTAGTAAAGCCTTTGACACCCTTTCCCATAGCAACCTCCTGGAGAAACTGGCTGCTCATAGCTTGAATGGGTGTACTGTTCACTGGGTAAAAAACTGGCTGGATAGGAGGCCAAAGAGTGGTGGGGAACAGAGTTACATCCAGTTGGTGGCTGGTGACAAGTGGTGTTCCCCAGGTCTCACTGCTGGGGACAGCTCTCTTTAATACCTTTATCAATGATCTGAATGAGCTGATCAAGTGCATCCTCAGTAAGTTTGCAGACAACATCATGTTGAGCAGGAGTATTGATCTGCCTGAGGGTAGGAAGGCTCTGCAGAGGGATCTGGACAGGCTGCACTGATGGGCTGAGGCCAGTTGTATGAGGTTCAATGAGGCTAAGTGTCAGGTACTGCACTTGGGTCACAACAGCCCCACACAGCACTACAAGCTTGGGGCAGAGTGGCTGGAAAGCTGCCTGGTGGAAAGCAACCTGGGGGTGCTGGCTGACAGCTGGCTGAATATGAGCCAGCAGGGTGCCATGGTGGCCAAGGTGGCCAACAGCATCCTGGCTTGTATCCAAAACAGTGTGGCCAGCAGGACAGGGGAAGTGATGATCCCCCTGTACTTGGCACTGGTGAGGCCGCACCTCCAATGCTGGGTTCAGTTTTGGGCCCCTCACTACAAGACAGCCACTGAAGTGCTGGAGCGTGTCCAGAGACGGGCAATGAGGCTGCTGAAGGGTCTGGAGCACAAGTCTCATGAGGGACGGTTTGAGGGAACTGGGGTTGTTTAGCCTGCAGAAAGGGAGGCTCGGGGGGACCTTATCGCTCTCTACAACTGCCTGAAAGGAGGTTGCGGTGAGGTGGGGGTTGGACTCTTCTCCCAATTAACAAGTGATAGGACAAAGAGGCAATGGCCTCAAGTTGCACCAGGGGAGGTTCAGATTTTTCCTAACATCCAATGTCTTCACCAAAAGGGTTGTCAAGCATTGGCACAGGCTGCCCAGGGAAGCGGTGGAGTCACCATCCCTGGAGGTATTTAAAAGACGTGTAGGTATGGTGCTTGGGGACATGGTTTAGTGGTGGACTTGGCAGTGCTAGGTTAACATTTGGACTTGACAGTCTTAAAGGTCTTTTCCAATCTAAATGACTTCATGATTCTATGAACATAGGCTGCTTAGGGAACAGGACTGGGATTATCAGGGGCTGTTGCAAAGACTTGCACAAAAAAAACTCCAACTTGGCAGTGTGGTACATATAAAGAGGATCTAATTACTCAGTATATCAAGACACAAGAGGAGCAAGAACAGAGAAGAGGACAATCCGAGGAGTCTCTCAGGTGGATGGATACCAACTAATTAAAAAGTAGCCTAAGCAGAAGCTGGAAACAAAGCAACTACACATCCTTGATTCTCCACACACACTCTCCCTTCTGCCCTGGACACTTTTCAGCCAGCAAAAGGGAAAATGGGCTTTTTTCTCCACAGTTCTGTGTCAGGCAGCCCACAATAAAATGAGTGAATTTTGAGAAAGCACAGAAAAAAAAAAAATCACTAACCAATCAGGAAGGTCCCTTGAGAATTAAATTGCAGAAGAAGGTCAGGATATTACACACAGTACAAAATATTCTAATGTGTAAAGTAAAGACATGAGGGATAATAAGAGTCATTTTGGTCCATCATGCCTTTTGCAATGATCTCAAACACAAGTAAACGTACAAAAAGCAGAAACCAGGTCCAAATTATTAGGGATAACAGACTATAAAAGAAAAAAAAAAAAGTAACTATTAAATCAGAAAAGGATAAAGTCACAAAAGAAGGATCATAAATAACAAGAAAGCTGTCTATGGAAATACCTCAGCCAGAAGTGAAGAAGAAAGGCTAATTAGCGGTGCTGAGACAGATTAAATATCTAACATTTCCTTTCGTTTCAGTCTTCACTTAGAAGGTCACCCAGGTGACACAACTAACACTAGTGCCAAAGAGCTTGCAGGTCAGGTTCATCTGCCAAACTCAGAGCCAACTTATCCACACACAATTAAGGCTCAAAACTACCAAAACAGCTGAACATGACCTTTCTGGTTTTAAACAGAAGAAAGAAAATACGTTTCTTTCTCAGCCTGTTTTTGGGTTATGGGGAATATGCACGGGGTGTGATAATGGGTGTCCCTCAGTCTGGGTTAGTGAACTGACTCTGCTGCTGCTCTAACAAATAAAAGACCAGACTCTTCTGTTTTATCCCAGCATAAGCCAAGAACAACTTTACTTGTAAACAGAATATAAAACTGTAAACTAAACAACCAATACTAAGATCAGGGTACAAAACATTCTGTCTTTTCCCAATGGCTCATCATTTTACCATTTTGCCTTTTATTTGACTGAGATTAGCCTTAAGGGAAATCTTAGTGCCAGCAAGTCAATAGTAACTCCACCAGACGTTACAGCTATTCTAAAAAATAAAAAGGACCAGACCCTTCCTCTGCTCCTTTGAGTAACTGGAATGATATAGGTGAATCCAACTCCACTGCATATCACCCAGGGAAGCACAGTGGGGAAAGGCTTAAACCAAGCAGGGAGATGCTGTGTGGGTGTTCACAGACTTGCTGATCAAATCCTCTTTAATTTGCGCGGGCATATAGTCAGTACAGCTGCAGCCAGATGGGCATGGACTTCACCTAAGACTTTTACAGCTTGAGATCAGATTTGAAATTCCAATTTCCTGCAGAATTAATGCAGTGATTCTCAGTCTCTCCTGTGCACTTGCCTAATTGCTTTCTAATTTAGCACTCATCAACCAAAAAATACATTCATGGCAGTACCAGTGATTCTGGTTAGGGCTGACATTGGCACACAATTCATGCAAAATTACCAGAGCATGTTCTCAGAGCTCCTAAAACGTTAAGTTGAAATTCCCTTGGGGATCATGGGAGGGAGTGTTCAAAAGAGGAGATTAGTCAGCAGTGGTTCAGTTTTTCTGCCTGAAGTAGGGTAAGAAACTCCTTAGCCTCTCCAGGGGACTTCAGGTGGCTCTGACTTGCTGACAGCAGCTCAGGACCTTCAGGGTAGAAGACCAATATTGCAGTAGTGGTACTCACAGCTTGTGGCTGGCCCAGGCAGATCGCGCTTTCAAAAAATGAGCCAGAAGAGCATTTCACTTTTAGAGAGATTAAGAAACAGACGAGAAGTTATAGGTCCTTTATTAGCAGATTATTCCAAAGATAAATCATAAATGCACAGGCTACTCAGACATGCATCTAGAATATTAGCTCCGAGCAATCAGTAATCCATCAGTCTAAGTGAGGAATGCTCCAGAACTAGAACTGCAGACCTGATGATGGAATGCCATTTGACTACCCACCCTGCACAAGAAGCCCATGCACATCTGGGCTGATGTCCAGCACCCCTGGCATCATCCAGCTCTACACTTGCCTGACTTCATCATCTCGCAAAGCAGAAAGTGTGACTCCAAGGGCAGACGCAGAACCTGCCTGAAAAGACAGCCTACACCCAGCCGTTTTGCTTAACTATTACTATTTTGCTGTTGTGATTAAGAAACAGAAATTGCCTGTGAAAAGCTTAAGAAAGCCACTGCAAACTTTCTGCCTTGTACTAAATTTTGGGGCAGGGGGAATTTCCAGCCCTCTGCTTCTTAGAGCTGCAACAAACATGCAGCCACGCTGCGGCAACGGGCAGCCAGACACGCTGCCTGTTTTCACCACACAAGTCACGCGTGTTGCATTACCAGTAAACATGGGAGCTTTCATATACAAGTTCATAAATGAGTTTCAGAGCAACACTGCTCCGCTTCTTTCACATCTCTGCAACCTGGCAAAAAAGGCAGGCAATATTCTGCTCGCTTCAGCCCTGCAGCTCACTTAGCACGGTTTCAGTGATCCCATGAGAAAGGCTGATTCAACCTTTCCCTGATCTTAAGAGTGGTAGAAATGTTTTGATTGTTTTCACTGAGCACCAAATCAAGTCCTTGACAGGTAAGGGTTGTTTATTGTGTTGAGGAGCCGAAGAAATACACAGCATTTCTGACTCTTACTCTCAGTGGAAAAACCTGTACTTTGTCACTGCCTGCATCCTTCTACAGGCATCTGTAAATAAGAAATTAAGAGTTCCTCACATAACTTATATCAATCATTACCAAGTCAGGCAGCTCTAATAATAGCCTGGAGAAATCTATAACCCACAGTTGGATCCAGTTTACAAAAGCATCTGGATAAGACCCCAGAATGAAAAGGTACCCTGGACCTTCACAGGATGGAGATGTGATCACCATCCTAATCTGGATGGAGCTGTTTTGTGTCAATACCATTTCATTTGGCCTTCATGGGCTGCTGCTCTGCAAGATACTATCTGCATGATGGTTGGTTTTACTCAAAATTGATGCCCAGCAGCTGAAATTGTATGACGTGGGAAAGAGCTGTCTTTTGCTGTGAAGAACTGGCAAGCTAGGTTGATGGCAATGCATGAGGAGAGAAAGAAACATATGAGGAGCAGAGGGGATGGTAGCAGCCAGGTAGGTTTGCATCTCCATCAGCAGCCTCCCATCCTCTGAGCGATCAGGTTGGGTCGCAGTAGAAATTTCCCTGTTGGGGCAAACCAAGGGACAGGACAGCGGGTCTGGGGATCATGCAGGGGCTGCAGCCACACAAAGACCACACTGTGGAAGCCACAGGTGTAGGATGAAGGGGTCAGGCAGGCAGAAAGCACTGAGGATGCTGGCAGGGAAGGGACCACCTCCCAGAGTCCCAAGAGGAGCCCACCATGGAAGTGGCTCGGTAAGCACTATCCCAAGTCAGTCAGAGGAGACAAGGGTGTAAGCAGTTAAATCCCGAGAGGACATTAAAAAGAACGGCAGACTAAGATACACAGTCAAGGGGAGACTAACAGGTAGATTTTTCTTTAACAGTTAACCTGTCAGTGGTTGTAGCAAATATAACTAGAAAAAAAGAAAATCATCAAAAGCAGGCAGATTCCATCCTAAAACTGAGATCCCAACATGTGAAAGAAGCAGCACATTTCAGCACCCTTCTGTCTCTCCCCCTTCATAGGGCACCTTCACAGCATTCATTAAGTCCAAAAGGGGACACAAGAAAAGCCAGTCTCCTTCCCCAGGGAAATTCTAACAAAATGAAGGGTTTGGACTCCTTCCCCAGGGAAATTCTAACAAAATGAAGGGTTTGGACAACAAAAACTTGCCCGTGCTCCTCCTGTTTTACTCCAGACCACATTAATGTTTTAATTTCTTGAAATAATAGAAACTAATGTTATGTAAAATTAATATGCATTTTCTTAGAAAACTCAGTTTTGGGCCAAGTAACCTCTCTTAAAAATATAGATGAAAAAGGAGTTCAAAGAAACAGCTGGTAGTAGTACTCTTAATAAAACACATTTAGAAAGCAAAACAAAAAGCCTGAGATAAACACACATCTGAACCTATTAAAGTTGCACTGTTGCGCTCTCTTTCCCCTGAGATTCTGCTGAATCTAGGGCTCCTGGAAAACTGTAAGCAGTAATGGTCTCTTAAAATTAAGACCAAATGTGAAAGAAATGCAAAGCAGTTTGCAAATTCTTCCTGTCTGCGGAACCAATTACATTATTAAACACTGCCAAAACATTCTGTATTTTAATTGCTGCTCAAGATTTCACTATATCCTAAAAAACAAAATTGTTTCCTTTTCAATTAGTGCCCATGGGATATTTAAGAATAAAACTGCATGAAAACAATAATTGCTAGAGGTTTTATTGAGAAGTATGCCACTTAATTTCCTTAAATTTGTGCATTTCCCAAAAGAGCATAACATCTAATTCTTTGCCTATCCCACGTTCTGTACAATTCACAAACATACCTCATTGATTTTCAGTACACCAAGTGCAGGGTGAAGATAAACAATAACTTTATATAGAAAATATTGATTTAAAACCATTGATTCAAAGCCTTAGGGTATCAAAAGATTAGTTACTTTTAAGGAAAGCACTAAAGGTGACTTTCGGCTACTCTGTTATTGGAAAACGCAAAGCAAAAAAGCGCTGCTATTTAAAGCAACAAAATAACAATGCAGAAGCTGTTAACAAAGCCAGTGTGACGCACAACAGACCAATAGAAAAAGACCCAAATAGGCATCACCGGCAACTGGTTTAGTGATAAAATATAAATGCTACATCTTCTAGAAAATAGAAGAAAAAAACCATGCTCAATGTTTTACAGTAATCTCCAGATGAAAAGGGACAGTACAGAATAAAACCTTGTTGTGATATAAGATCCCACAAGGATGTCTTCAAGCACATATGATGGAGCAGATAAATAGAACCATGAGGCTGCATCCTGGTGGCATCACTGCCTCCTCCTCCCAAAGCTGCTAAGAGCCGAGGACTCTTCAGTACCCACAGTTTGCTGGGGTTCCAAACCAACCCTCTAAATCCAGGGCTGGGGCTGGTACCCTGCTGGGCACCAGCATGGACACGGGGCCCACACCAAGTCCTGCTGACATAGATGGACTGGCTGGTGATGCCACTGGGTCATCCTGCATGTAACGGGAGAGGAGCGAGGCCACGAGGTGTGTTGGGTGCACAGAGCTGCACAGGGACATGTGGCCAGGTGGCAGGGGACTGCCAGCAGGCAGTGACTCTGCTGGGTCAGGTGCTGGGTGCTGGCACACAGCTCTGCGCTCACTGGAGCTGGCCCTGGGGAAAACAAAACCAAAAGAAAAATAATGTTTATTCCACCTATAAACTACTTCCAGTCTCCCTGTAAAATTCAGGAATGAAACAGTGAGGGGGAGGCTAGCATAACCAGACCCTGTGTTATCCTTTAACACAGTGTAGTGTGTTGACCCTGGCTGGACACCAGGTGCCCACCAAAGCTGCTGCATCCCTCCCCTCCTCAGCTGGGCAGGGGAGAGGAAACATAACGATGGGACAAGATAAGGACAGGGAGATCACCTGTTACTATCATGGGCAAAACAGACTCAATTTGGGCAAAAGCAATTTAATTTATTGCCAATCAAATCAGAGTAAGATAATGAGAAAATAAAAACTAAATTAAAAAACACCTTCTCCTCACCCCTCCCTTCCCAGGCTCAACTTCACCCCCAGCTTCCCCACCTCCCCCCGCCAGCAGCAGGGACAGGGCCTGGGGGCTGCGCCCAGCCCCTCACACCTGTCCCTGCCGCCCCTTCCCCCTCAGGGGGAGGCTCCTCACACTCTGCCCGGCTCCAGCCCGGGGTCCCCCCCACGGGGCGCAGCCCTTCAGGCACAGACGGCTCCAGCCTGGGTCCCCCGCGGGGTCACCAGCCCGGCCAGCAAACCTGCCCCAGCCCGGGCTCCTCTCCCCACGGGGACACAGGCCCTGCCAGGACCCTGCCCCAGCACGGGCTGCCCACGGGGTCACAGCCCCCTTCGGGCACCCCCTGCTGCGGCGGGGGGTCCCCAGGGGCTGCAGGTGGGGATCTGCCCCACCGTTACCCTCCATGGGCTGAGGGGCACAGCCTGCCTCACCAGGGGCTTCCCCAGGGGCTGCCGGGGAACCTCTGCTCCGGGCCTGGAGCCCCCCCTGCCCCTCCGCCTGCACCGGCCTGGGGGGCTGCAGGGGTGCTCCGCTCACACAGCCTCACGCCTCTCGCCTGCTGCAGTTGCTGTTGCACAGCAATGCTTTCCCCTTCTCAAATACGTTATCCCAGCAGCGCTACCATTGTCGCTGATGAGCTTGGCCTTGGCCACCGGTGGGTCCATCTTGGAGCTGGCTGGCAGTTGCTCCATTGGACATGGGGGAAGTTTCTGGCATCTTCTCACAGAAGCCCCTCCTGTAGCCCCCCTGCTACCAAAACCTTGCCATGCAAACTCAAAACACATAGGCATCTGCTTGTTCAGTTTTAACAAGTCTTGCTTTTGCCAATATTTTCCTTTTCTAGGCACACACTGATGTCAGGAAGAAGTTCCAGATTTCAGCTGCAAAAGGAACCTGACAAGAAGAAAAATCACCAGAAGAAAAGACGCCTGTGGTAGAACAGTAATATCCTGTCAAAAAGTGCCTTTCCTTAAAGCACACCAATCTCACAAGCATTTCCTTCTCTTTCGGTAGTTCGTTAAATGATGGAAGACAGCTTATCCCTAAATGGACATTCTTCAGTCTATTTGCTGTTTATATTCACATCCACACTGCACAAAGTATAAAGCCACGCTTAAACTCCGAGACCTACAGACACCTTATTCTCCCAGCACATGGCATATTTCTGTCCCACGTGGTGTGAACTGGTGAGAGAGTCTGCCAACATCGGCCCAAAAATAAGCAATGCTGAAAGCAAGGTCAGACAGAGCAGCAGGCAGATGTTGTAGGTAATTACGTGAACTGCCCTGTGAAGATCAGTTACTTGTAAGAAATCATCTTCTCATTCTCTGACTGCCCACATGCAGGTTCATGTTAGAACAGTGGTCCTGTGGTCATCAGAGCCCTCACCCAGAAAACCAGGGAAAGCAAGAATGGACCAACCTCCTGTCTAAAAAGAATCTCAGATGAAGGACTGTGCCCAGACAGCACTCTGTCTCGCAGCTTTACAAATCTGGAAGTAGTTTTGTGTACAGAGCCTGTGCCAGGTTATAAACATGAACTATACAAGCAGGTTCCACCTTTGCTGTGTCATGGCAGGTCTTCATGCCATGTGTGATTCAGGAGGATGGCCTCAGGCACAACCTGATAAAATCAAAGCTCTTTCTGAAGCAGAAGCAATGACAACTCACTTTACAGGAAGGAGTCTTAACCAAGGAAATTTTAATACCCAGCGCATGTAGTGTTCTCTGCTGGAGCTGAATAAGGTTTGGGAAGAAACACAGAAGGATCATCCTTCAGGAGAAACAGTATTCATACAACCATGGGTGGAGACTTTACCTTGAAACCTTATCCTAGAAAAATCCAGCATACCAGAGATTAGCCACGAGTCCCTTAAAGCTTTTTAATGCAAAGCCTGAGTTCAGATTTCATGGTGGTGAAGGATTTCTAGATGTAAGAGCAGATGCCTTTAAGCAAATGTACTACAGAAGCACAGAATAAAGCCAAAACTGTTTCTACAAAGCAAGCATAAAGACAAAAATGTCTGCCAAAAATAATTTTTACTAAGTTAATGGAAAGGTTCCAATTTTTCAGATTTTCCATTTATCCTAAACTGACATGGTAAAGGTTTCCCTGGGAACAACAGATCCCTGCCCACACACTAAGCCCAAAACTTACATCACATTTTATCCACATGGGCCAAACACTGTCTGTTGTGCTACTGAGACAGATACTTTCTCTAATTACCTGGACCATCCTGTTACCTTTCCATAATATGGAGGTGCTTGAATTCCAGCGGCAAGACCTTAAGAGATTGCTATGAAAAGATAGAAATTGTGGTGATTGCATACAAGAAAGCAGGAGGTAGAGGAAAGAGAATGCCATGGGCACACAAGGTAATTAGGATACTTAATTCCTCACCTTCTGTAATGCCCTCAGGCTGAGGGACTGGGTAGAGGCTTGTGTCAGATAGCCTCACACTGGAACCAGGAAAGTGCCTGAGAGAAGACCTTAACCTCTCAGCTTACAGAGAAACTGATAGGAGGATACCCAATGTGGAAAATCATCTTTAGACTACCATGTCGTTACCCATTGATGACCTGACAGTGTAGAACATATGGTTGTCCAGAAGGTAATGACTGACAGGAGGGCTTGGATCCAGCCACATGGCATCCAGAGGTTCACCGTCTCAAAGAAAATACTCCAGAGTCATTGGTGAGTTGGAGTCACCATAAGCGTAAGGGAGAGCCTTCCACTCTGCCTGTATTTTGAAGATATTTACATGCAAACGTTAACGTATGAGCAATCAAACATGCTGAGCTTTTAGGTGACTAAAGGGGGCCAATTTTAAACAGCTTGGTAGACCCGAAAAGCATGAGTCAAATGGCACTATTTTTACTGATTTTTGCATCATCGAGAATTTTTCAGGATAAGGATGAATTCAAGTCATTAATTTCGCTGTTGTCATCTTGTTTTTCATTTACAGTTCTTTCAACTACTTAATAAATTCTTTATATGGCCTTGGCCTTTCAACCAGCTGAAAAAGAGACACAACATATCCTTCCACAGCTGATCTAAGACAAGCTTCTATTCAGCCCCGGATCACAAGACAGTAGGTGGGAAGTAGTGAATACCACTTCCTCAATGCTGAAAATTAATGCAGTCTTGAATATGAGAATTTGGCAGAGAGTTGTTCAAGCTGCTGTCTGCCAGTACTTAACAAGCACACACAGAGCACAAGTGAAAAGACAGCAACTTTTAGAAACTTCCTAATTGATTTTGTTGGCCTAGATGGATTTGTTCCCAGAAATGAAAGACAGAAGGGCCTTATACCAGTCTCTGATGTTCAAACTTTTTTATTTTAATCATGTAATGCCTACATAAAGGCCCTCTTTTCTGATCAAAATGATACTGGCAAACTGAAACTGGCAGCCAGAATTAGAAATGCTGAGGAACAGAAGTAGAGGTAACCATAATTCACATTATCAGCCAAAACGTTCACATCAGCAATACCCTACACATGCAACGTGCAGATGCTGTAATAGTCACGTGACTGAAGTTAATTTGCTTTAGAATCACAGAATATCTCAAGCTGGAAGGGAACCATAAGGATTATTCAGTCCAGCTCCCTGCTCCTCACAGAACCACCTAAAACTAAACCATATGACAAAGAGCATCATCCAGATGCTCCTTGAACTGACAGGCTTGGTGCTGTGACCACTTTCCTGGGGAGCCTGTTCCAGTGACAAACCACCCTCTCAGCGAAGAACCTTTTCCTAATGTACAATCTCAACTTCTTTGACCATTGTTAGATCACTTTAGAGGTTACTAACAAGAGTAAATAACACACAGTGGATTTTTAAGATATATTAGATAGGAAAAAAAGAATTAGAATGACGTTTGTATTTCAATCAGAAACCCTACTACAGGATGTTTTCCTGCCTAGTCAGGCAACAGAACACGTATCACTAAGATACACTTTCTCTTGGACTAACCACAGACAAACACTTAGTAATTAAACTATTCAAGCAATAATTTCAAAGATATGTTTCAGAAAAAACGAACATTCTTTCCTGGGCATATTCACAAGTAATTGGAATGGCAAGGAATAAATCTTAAACGGATCCAGCTTTGGCTGGGATTCACCTTAGCTCACATTCAAAGTCTACATTGTGGCATTTGCTTCTGAACTAACTTCCTAGTCTCTATCAAGTAGGGAAAACACAACTACTTTTATAGTACAATTTATTTGATTTACATTGCACGCTACCTTAGGAAGAGATGAATCATGTTAATTCTGGAAATCCCTATATTCCTCCTTTCATTTAAAGAGTGGTCTACCGTCATTAGTTCAGAGAAGTTTGATTCTATGAATCCAACACATGTCTTCAGTAAACCAACTATGTATTTCCTCATCCATAGACTCCTTTCTTATGTAGCACCAAAGAATACTTGAAAAGCAGTATCCAGCATATTGCAGAACTAACAGCCAAACCCCCTTGTCCTCCATTACAAGTTACAAGCATCAATATTATTGATGTGAGAAAAAAGAAAGTGTGGCAGCTAAATTTTACATGGAAAGAACAGAACTATAAGCTACTTCAGAACAGGTTATCCAATATAGCTACACATAAGACCACTAGGAATAATTGCATATTTCTGTATCAATACAAGGTTGCAACTTAAAAGATTACCATGTAAAAGTGATCCTCTACAGGCCAGTTCAAGGACACCGCAGACAAGAGCTAGGGCACTCTGATGGAAGGAACACTGACTTACTAGGACTTTTTTCTTCACTGCAGCAGAAATGTTTGCACAGAAAGAACATCTGCATTCCTCCAAAGTCCATCATCTGTTTATGTCCTAGCAATTTTCTCAGATATCATAATTAGATTGTTAACTTCAAGGAGAAAAACTGCAAGACACTGAAGCAGGTAGTAGCCTGGCCAGCGAGTTTTCTCCTTGTTGCAGTCTGAAGAGAATGAGTGTCATGTACATTCTCTGTTTTTCAGCAGTTTTAACAAGAGACAGCGGGCACAAACTGAAACACTGGAGATTCTGTCTGAACATCAGGAAACACTTTTTTCACTGTGAGGTGACTGAGCACTGCCACAGGTTCCCCAGGGAGGTTGTGGAGTTCCCATCCTTGGAGATATTTGAAAGTTGACTGGAAACGGTGCAGGGCAATCAGATCTAGGTAGCCCTGCCTGAGCAGCGAGGTTGGACCAGACAACCTCCAACAGTCCCTTTCCAATCTCAACCCTTCTATGATTTTTCAGAAGTTCTAGGAGCTACTTTGCTTGTTACTGTTCCCAACCTGCATTTGGTCTCTGCTGCTTAGACTCCAAGACATACTACTACTTATTCAGTTTACCATCCATTTTACACGCACGAAAAGTGGGCGCAGCATTTACCAACATCAGTCATTCAAGTCTCAGAAGTTACTTTTTTCTCTGTCATGTCCATGTTCAATCAGGATTAAAACATTAAAAACTGTGGGAGGGAGTGCCGTTCTTCCTGGTGTCTTGTATTGATCATCCGACACATGCACAGGCAACTTTGCACAAAGCGAAGATGATGGGGTAGGGGTCATTCATTTTTTTGTTTGATGTAATACCACATTACAGCCTCTCTGGACCTTGTAGCATGACCCCAAAGGGGATAAAGGACAGGGGTATCCCCTCTTTTTGACAAGGTATCAGACTCCAACACACCTCCCAAGACTCTAGCTCTAAAATGATAAGGCATCTGTGTTTACCAATATGAGATGACTTGGAAAGGAACATTTCTTCCCCACCCTTCCCCCTTTACATCTCCCCTCCTCCTGTGCACTGACTACAGCAGACTTGAAATCTGTCGATTCTCCTGGATGAAACGTCCTATACCAGCTTGGTTAGCCTGCTTCATACTCTGTGTGTGAACACACAAGGTCAAAGACTGGAACCAAAGGCCTTATCTTCTGGAACAGTGCATGAATGTTCCACCAAACCTGGAGATGAAAAAACACAAAGTAACTGTGGATAGGCCAGCTTGTCCAGTTCTCCATCTGGTAGACAAGCACCTTAGACTGACGCAAGGAAGATAATGTCAAGTGAAGTTTCAGCTAGATAAAAATAACAAAAAGTAAAAATCAGAAGTTACTAAATTATGTAGGAATTACTATAAAGTTAATATTGCGAAACTGAGAAGTATTACATCTGAGGGAAAAATAATAAAAATCCCTGCAGCTGAAAGAACAAAGGCTTAAGAATACAATGCTGTAATTTTCGGAATAAATTAAGAACAAAAAAAATAAGAACTGGCTTTACTACTAACGATAATGTAGTTAATAATGCAAAATCATTCAATTAAGTCTTCTGCATTCAGAAATAGAACACATTCGCATCACATGAGGACGTTAAATAATTTTTGCCCATTAGCAAACCAGAAGAAAGTTAAACAGACATTGATTGGGTGTATTTCAAAATCAGATCTACACAATTTACTGTAGGAAACCATGAAAGAATTTCCTGAAGAATGCTGTTGATAGTTCCAATAAATCTTAGCATTCCCAAAAAATTCCAGAAGATAACCTAAACAGGTTTAGTATTATTCAAAATACTGAGTTACTTGTAGTCATACAACTATGAGACTATTCCACATAAAAATTATTAGAGAAGTTGCAACACAATGAACTGGAAGACAATTAAAAGAAAATCCTACGATCAGAAGTAATCAATGTGGTTTCCAGGAAAATAAAGCTTGTCAAACAAATGGGATATTTATTCCTGAATGCAGTTTTGTTCCATGAAGTTGAAATTATACCATGCAGAGAAAAAACAGAAACATTGAAATCTTGCAAGATTAACTGGCCACTCTCAACAAACAAGTGTTGATAGAATCAAAGAGCTGTTTCCAGTTACGTTATAAAGGAAGTAACATTATTAAAAGCTTTCATTGGTAATCTGGAAGCAAATATAAAATCATGGCTGATGAAGTCTGTAGACAAGAATACCTGGCAAGGTGATAAACAGTGATAACGACATCACTTTCGCAGCTGAATCTGCATTACTGTGATGAAATGGCATCAGGCTAAGTTCATTTTAACAAAGACAAATGCCCCTACATTGAGGAACACAGATCTTCTTCCAGGAATTGAAAGTAAGCTAACATGAGCATTCATGTATAAATTCAGAAGTTACTAGGAAAATTCTACCTGTGTATTAAAATTACCAAGTCCTTAACTGTACTGAAGTCTTGTTTACTGTCCTGGTGCCTATATTTTAAGGAGGGCTCTAGAAAATTGATGAAGGTAGGAAAAAAGAGCCACAAAACTTAAATGACGTGTTTTAGTGAGAGACAGTTCATGAGCTCAATTTTTTTGGCTTATCCAAAAGGAAACCACAAAGTGATTTGATTACATCATATTACAACCTCCATGAGGAGAAACTGCAGAATATTATGGAGGTCTTTACCCTACTGGAGACAGGCATAAAAAGAATCAATGGCTGGTAGCTAATGCCAGACAAATTCAAATCAGACACAAGGCACACACTCATCACCCTGAGAATGATGAACCATTGCAACAAACTGGCAGAAGAAGTGTTTTCTTTCTTCATGTCTTCAAACCAGCACGGGACATTTCTCTGAAAGGTAATGATTTAGCTGGACACAAGTTATGGTTTAGTCAAACAAATTATTAGGTTCAGTACAGAGGTAACAGGGAAAAATTTAATGGCTTGTGATATACGACAGATGAGACTAGATGAACTAACACACACCCCAAGGCTAAACTCTATTAATTGATTTGTCAGTGCTTTATGCTGCCATCCATTGCTACAGTATCTGAACACTTTCATATTAAATCAATAGCAATAGTGAAATCCCTTGTGGGCTTCAAGGAGCTTCTGGAACTTTTGCTTTTAGGAGTAAAACTAATAAGGAAGGATTTTTGAGGTTTTCTAGAGGTGGTCAGAAGGTCTGTATTTATCCTTCTTGTTACAGACTGTGCATTACTCTATTTCCTTTGTGTTTATATAGTGCTTTGAAGCAGTGAGCTACTGATTTCTATCAGGCACAGCACTGCTAAATGGTTCTGTCTCAGCAACACTGTTATCTAACAATCGCAAACGTGCCAGTGGGTATCAGAACAGAACTGTCTCAGAGCTCCACTTCCCAGTGTTATTTAGGGTAACGGGCACTTGCTTTGCTGATACCAAGAAAAAATGCATCCTCAGTGTGTCATAATTTAGATGAACTTGAGAAGTGGCAGTAGGCCCAATGTACTATATAATCTATTCCTTAAAAGTTAAAATATTTTCAGAGACAAGATACCACTCTAAGAGGATAACATGTCTGTTCTACAATTCCCATTCCAAAGCAACTGGATTTTTATATCTAACAGTTATTATAGACTTACGCTCCGGGATACAGTGCCCTCAGAATACATGTATTTTGCAAAAAAAAGGTATTCAACATTACATTCTAAAAATTGTAAAAATACATAAGTATTTTTACATTTATCTACATTTACATCTATCCACTTTTGTACAAAAAGTTCTTCCCAATGTACTATTTGACAAATGTCCATTAGCAAAGTAACTTTAATTAATTTAGAGGCTGCTTGAGGTCTAACACACCAAAAATGGAGCAAATATTTTTCTTACAATAACAAACTATTAACACTTTATTCTTCAAGATAAATGAATTTTCATTAATTACACCCTATCCTTCTGGCCCAAGAAAGATCAAGGTAGGCAATCAGGATTACTGCAAAAATACGATATTGGTCTAGTTTTTAAGCAGTATCCTACCATTACTTATTTTTGCTCAGTTTTGTTCATTGTTTTTACGGACTAGTGAAGAAGGTACTTCTCAAAAGCCTGTGTGTTTCAATGGGCTATTTGCAGCTGTTAATTTTTCAGCTAGAACAATTTTACACACTGTGCACTCCCTATTGCATCCTCTAATCCCTCTAAAACTTTGATCGGTCTTCTCAAGTGTAAGTCAATTCTTACTCTTTGTACGTGCACAGAACAAAAAGTCAACCGATAATCACTCTTCTAGATTGCCCAACACCTACAGGAACAAAGCAGAGACCAAGCCCCTCACCACACACCAAGTGCCCTGGCACTTTTTTGTTTGCACTGTTGTCTGAAGACCTGCTGAGCATCTCTGCCCTAGGTAAGCAGAATGGCTCAGATCACCTCTGTTTAACTGTAACTGCATCATGGGCCAAGCTTTCTCACACCTCTAGAAACAAAATTTTCAAACATGCCTCTATTAAAAAAAAAAAAAACCAAACAAAAAACTCTACAGAAAAGTAAAGATTAAAATTTTGTATACTCTACATAAAACTGAAAAGAAAACTAAGTTTATTCCCCAAGCTAAAGCCAAGAAACACAGTAGTGCTTAGGAACCACCTGGATCAAGGATATGCCAACATGCCCAGACACGTGCTCACCATTCTCCTGTGGAGAAAGCAGCATGCCCGCTCCAGGGTATCCTTTTGGCTTGAAATGGTACAGTTAGGTTATTACAGCAAACAGCCCAGTTCTGAAAGCACACACCTGGTGGCCGAAGCAATATTGGCTAATGGGTCTAACAACCACCAGGATCCAGAAAGTTCATCATGAGATGAACAGATGGAGTGACAACAGCTTCTGGAAAAGACAGGCAGAAAGGAGACCGGAGAGGTAGTGGAGAAAGGAGGCAGGCCAGGAACACCAAGCAGGAAAAATGAGCATGCATGACAGGCAGTAAACACCCAATACATCAGGTTTACTCAGTAGACTAGTGAAAAGTATCAAATCAACAGACAAGTATTGCATGTAACACACCCTGCGTAGCAAAAGTGGGGTTTTACTTCTTGGGCTTAGATCTGCAATCCTAATTCACCCTAGATAACAGTACCCATGGCATAAAAATGTAAAACAAACCAATAAAATGATCCATAGCAGAATATTTTAAAATGAAAAGATAGTAGTACCAGTGACTAGTCAGAAAATGCATGACATCATACTTCTGAAGTTTCACAATATCCAACCAGCAAGTGGAGTGTCTCCCAGGCACCTTTCTTACAGCTACTCTGTAAGAAACAGGAGGCTAGCATTATAAGGCTAAAACATTTTTAATTAAATTTAGCTTTGTAAGTCTTAAATCAGGAGTTAAAACTGATTATATTGCTTTCATTTTCTTGGAAGCCTAAAAATCCCCATGCCCTAAATACTCATTAATTCAACCACAAAGATTTGCAGTTTAGGGTAACTTCTAGATCTACTTTTGTATTTCAAAGCAATTCATATGGATATTACAGACTGATTTAATGTGAATTGCTCTAGTAAAATGTGTACACAAATGACCAGCAGAACATTAAGATTCATGAGACCGACATGAAAGAAAAAAATGAATTGCTGTACCCAGATTTTAATTCTGAGAATGAGGATATGCTACTAAATGACCCAAAGGAAGAACAGGCTAGAAAGTGATCTTCCAGAATATGAAGGCAGTACAAAATACATTAGGCTATTCTAATAAATTGTTCATCTCAGTTGGTTTAATAATTTAATGCAAACTCAATATAATAGAAAGGCCATTTAGGAATACGCAAGGAGCATTTTTAAAAAAGCAGTGTTTCAAGCTAGAAGTGAGGCAATTAAATATGGCACAATCTAGCAGCACTTCTCTAAGTGGTGAGGAAGCCACAGGTTAAGTTCCACATTTGTACTCCATGACTTTACAGAAGTCAGAAATATTCACTAGCAAACAAACTTCACAGTCCCTTTCCTCCTCTACAAAAATTGTATTTGGTTTCAAGGGGACATTTGTTAAAGCAAATTTTTGCTTTGCTCCAAAAAGACGAATCAATAAATTATCTGTGGAAAACAGCACAGAGGGAAGGGTTATTTCAGTGAGAATATTAGTTCAACAAGTACCTTGAAAAGCAGTCATAAATCCTACCTAAGGACTGTAGACTTATATTCTTACAGGCTTCTAACAAACTTTCTTTGGGAACATAACATGCCTGTCTGTATCTTAAAAGTTTGGCAGTTTTAGAACAGCAACAGACTGCACCAAACCAGGCAAGTCCTGCTTTTGTAGACCTGTTTTGATGAACAGTTCAAAGAAACAGTCCTGAGTTTTAATCTACAAGTAAGGCCCATGACCAGTGTGCTCCTAAATGAAGGTGTCAGGAAAGCTATCAAGTTTATTCTCCTCTGGCTTTGACCCAGAAAATCGGGATTTGCTCATTGTTTGGTTTTTGTTTGGTTGTTTTTTTAAGTGTCATATGGAATTCTAAAGACAGCAGGGCAGGAACTAACAAGGTGGTCTGCATAACTGCATCTTTTCCCCTCCCCTTTCAGTATCACTATTATAAAACCACTAACACCAGTATTGCTAAAAAGCAGCAAGTGGGCAGTTATTACTGGTTTCAAAGAGATTAGATAGGGTGGCACTAAGGATCTACAGTGATGACTTCCAGTTCCTTTCCTTGCAGTTCACAGTAAATAAGGAGCCAGTCTTTTAAGAGATCCTTCACATGCTGACACAGGAAAAGTCAAATGATTTGACTGAACCACGGAGGCTGACCCTTACATCTACCAAATCAGACATTAGACTCAAAGATAGGATTCTATTTCAAAACTGTTGACTATTGCAGAAATCTGTAGTTCTCTAGTTTCTGTTGTGAAAACTTCTGCATTCCTTGTTACAGGTCCAGTTACAAACTAAATCAGGGAAATGAAATCAAACATGGACATCTAAAAATGGAAACAGACTAGATCCCTGGTTTATGCAACCAAGGTGGCACCCAGATATGAGATCTAGAAGAAGGGACAGTCACTGCTTTGATTAAAAGAACTTACAATCATAGATCAAGTAGGCAGACAGCAGCCAAGTATCCATCATAACAGAGGACATGGATGATATTAATTGATTCAGGGAAGAAGCCACCAGGTCATCACTCAAGGAACACTGAATACTAAATGCTAAAAAAATTCCTCTAATCCTCCTACCCGACTATAACCCAAATAGCAATCTGAGGTGGGGGGGAAATCTACAAAAAAAAAAATCCAACTGCAGTCGGACTACAGATTCTCCTTTAATTACAGGTCTCTTGCAAAGAGACCAGTAACAGTACTTTTTGTCATTTTTATAAGCATTCAAATGAAAGAAGAGCTTAGTGATTATCTTCTAAAAGCAGTGCAGGGAAATGGGGGAGAAGAAAGAAGCCTTGTAGAAATTTGCTAGCAAATATACAGGAAGATGCACATTCATAAGTTTAAATGAGGACTCTCTAAAGAATTGAACGCAGCTGTGCATAAAGCAACCACAAAACTGAAGAGACAACTGAACTTCTTCAAAGAAAGAATTTCCAATTACTTAATATTCCTTCATGAAACTTAATTTTAATAGGCTCACAAAGGCTTAAAAATGCATTGGAGAACCACAAGTCTTAAATTTGATGACAACCTCAGAGGACAAGCTATTCTTATATAGATCCACTAAGTGGTTACAAGAGAGAGATTTTGAGAACTACTTTAAAATGAGATTTTCTTCTCACTTACTGAAGTGGAACATTCGCTATTACCTCTGCGAGCACCTTCTGTTTTTAAACCTAAGCAACAGTTTCTAGTAGTCTACTAGGTCCACAAACCAAATGCAAGGCAACCTGCATTTCTATAGAAAATTATCCTGTGTCATTTAATATTTGGCACTTAAATACATAAAGCTAGTTGTGTTTCTCTGTAGAACTAAGCTAGGATCAAACAACATTTTTCTTTTTTCTAAGGGACCCTGAAGTACACGCACTACTGTTTAATTATTATTTTTTTAAAATCTAACTTGCTTTG
Source organism: Falco rusticolus (assembly GCF_015220075.1). Lineage (NCBI taxonomy): Eukaryota > Metazoa > Chordata > Aves > Falconiformes > Falconidae > Falco > Falco rusticolus. Next base: position 41,931,693 of record NC_051191.1, on the reverse strand, counting down.
GCATTTAGTTGCCCGCTTGGGCAACCTAAGCAAATAATTTGGCTGTTAATTGTGCAAAACTGTGTAGGAATTTAAGTTATTCTTCTCAAATATAGAAATAAATTCAGCCAGGCAGAACTCAAGTGCCAAAAAAAGAGATGGAACAGGAGATATCCAAAGAGATTAGAAACATGACAGAAAATACAAGTTATGACATCACTTCCCAGTGTTTCTGTGCACAGAGGAAGCGCTCAGACTGACAGCGACACAAGACACATCTAAGATCTGTTCCAATATCCATGGCGATGAGAAGTACCTTCCCATTACTTCATACTTCTATCATCTATGCTACAAAAGAATCCACTTCCTGCTACTAAAGAAAAAGCTGTACCCTCACATTATAGTTCTCTGCAACTTATTTTAATACACAAGATTACTGGAGCTATTCCAAATGCCATCCATTCACAAAGTAGTGAAGTGGGCAGGGAAGCTAAGATAATTATGGTAATGAGATTAGATACCACAGGAGAGAATGTAAAAATAACTATCCAGAAAGGATAATTATTTTTTTTAAAGAGACACAAACAGCTTATACGTTCATTTATGTTATACAGGAGTATTCCACTTAACCAGGTCAAACAACAAAAAAAAAAAAGGTCGTAAAATTGACATTGTTAAGCCTTTTTGACAGTATCTTTTCATTTGACACAGAAACTAGACAATAAAAAAACCTTAAGACTTCTAAGAAATGTAAATTCTAGATATGTCCATGTGTTTGGAGACACCTTTATAAACCAGGTAGGAGAAACCATAAGTCTAGTGTTTTCCTACAGATAAGCTAAAAAAGTGGAAGACTGATTTTACCCCTCAGCTTCACAACATTTAATCCACCACAAATACCGCCACATCCATATATGTGAGTAAATAAGCAGCAGTGCTTCATTCCTGTTTTCACTCAAAATAAAAGAGCCCAATAATGCATATGTAGATAATTCATTGCACCTTCAGCTTCGCCTCTTAACTATTCTGCTTCTAAACCTTCCAAGCAGACCCAGACCCTTCCTTCCACCACTAAATTGCAGTTATTTCCTTTTCCTTCCATGTTGTCTAGGCAGGAAGTATAATTTAGAAGGAGGAAAAGGAAGACGACTGGCTTCTCAGTCATCCTGTTATTCAAAGTGCACAGACAGAAGTGTGGAAAGCCTGTGTGGTTGTAGTACATCTAGGATGGACAGAAACTTGGTACAAGTTAAGGAAAGTGCTGACAGTTTAGTTTTCCAAACAACATTTTTCCAGAAGTTTATAGCTTGACCAAATTTAGGTCAAAACCAGCAAGAGGCAATTCCATATTGCTTTAAAGTCTGTTTAAAATGAGGATAAGGAAAAACAAAGTAACTTTTTCTTCTAAACAACTTCTCTTAACCTTTCTAAATTTAAATCAAAAGCTTACCAAAACCAACTCAACTGGCATTAAAGGTCACCTTTGGTCTAAATTTTGGCAAAACTACCAACAACTGGAAAGATATTTTCAAAAGGCTTATACAGCCTTATTACCAGGATGTTTTGGTCTCATTAAGGGATGGTTGGCCTTTCATACTACCTACAAAGACAGAATTTCATACAAATGAGATAGCACATCTTCAAATAGATCTTACCATGAGACTGTTGTGCCTTTAAACAGAGACAGAGTAATAGTACCATGATATAGAGACAAATCAACCATAACGATGACAGATTTATCTTAATCTGAATGTACGCTTCCTGATGATCATATTTTTCTATGAAACTTTACACTTCTATTAGCTTTAATTAGCCTTTACAGATAAATCGGTAAAAATGGGATTTCTGAAGTTCTATAATTTGTCAGGTCCTGTTTTCTTTGTTACTTAACCATGTCTGTAGAAAAAGCAATGTTTCTAAAACTAGACAGCAATACAGATTCACAAGCTAAATATAAGTTTCTACACTTACATGCATACAACATTACAAATAAGGCACTGAAATACTTGGGAGTATAACTGGTTTCTATAATATTACTTGGTTTTGCAGTCTTCTTACTGTCTCCAAATGTTTACTTTGTTAGTCAGATATGATTTTAAAGGTAGGTCATCTTTCTAAATTTAAGACATAGGGATTAACAGAACTAAAATTTTGATCAGAACAGATAAATACTCTGGAGAGTTCCTTAATGGAAGCTATTAAGCCCTTGATACTTACTTAAGTTTTCTGAAGTGTTTGTGAGTGTTACCTGGGAATGGATAGTTGAGGTGAGCAGTTTAAGTTTATATTAATAAAATCTAAACAAGAACTATGGCATAAAGCAGGACATTCTGCTATTTGCAATATGCTAAATAAACACCTCTTGAAATAAGCACAAAGTAAGAATTTTTATCCTATGATAAGCTTCAATATTAACCTTTTTTGTTCTAATCCCCCACAAAACCTGAAATGCAAGTGGAAAAGTTGCTGCTAATGTTCAGAGTCCACTTGTTTTCTAAAATGGCTCATTGGGTTTTAAGCTGTATCTTCATACAAAAAGCTAAAAATAAATTCAAAACAGAAAGTTTACACAAAGACAAACATGAAAACCAAGCCAAAGTATTTTTTAAATACAAACACACAGTTCAAGTAAAAAAGAAAGCTGAAGACAAATTGATATAAAAATCAGTATTTATGTAAAAAAATAATGCACTGCATATTGTACAATCAGTCAATAACAGCATTCACCTTCACACAGATTCTAGATCTTCAGACTTCAAAAGTTTACATCGCAAGGAAAAGGGACTGTAACTACCTGCAAGGCAGACTGCTTCCTAGCTTCCGTCTCTTGAAATTTACACCCTGAGCCAGCAGGGAGATTAGGAGCAGAATGTAAACTCTGCTTACAGTGGAGTGTGATTTTGTAATGTAAACTCTGCTTACAGTGGAGTGTGATTTTGTACTGCTAAAGCATTCATCCAGCTCACATGGATCAGGGAGTCAGAGCCAGCCCGCCTTTGACAGAGAAACAGCCACAAAAATTAAGCTTCTGAAATGGAATTGGGATGAAGGTGCAAGTCAGCGAGTGGATCCTCCATGTTCACACAGGAACTCTTAGGGTATCCAAAAATTCACTTTATGAAGACTTCATCTCAGACAGGTTACCCAAGTTCAAATATAGTTTACAAACACGTTTCATACCATGCAAGTTTAAATAATATTTCACTGTAACACTAAAACTCAGGTTTTCCTCTGAAAAAAAAAAGTTTGTATTACATAAACAGAACTTTTTTTCTGCTAAGATAACTAAAGAAAACCTAATCCTCACCTGTTGTAAATCACTATCACTCTATTGACAGTAACGTATTCATGTAGTTGGGGATCTGCCCCAAAACTATTTTAAAGCCATGTTATTAAAAAAATAAGGTAACGGGATATGTTCTCTAAGAAACCCATCCAATATACAGTCTGATGAAGCATCAGAACTCTGATTACAGCTCTTCTCTTTTAGGTACTAAATACTCTATAATAATCATCAGGTAATAATTCTTAGTAAGGAAATACAACAGCAACAGCTTTCCACTGTTTTGGTGGCGTTTTTTTCTTCTTCCAAAACACCCTATAAAGCTGCCAAATCATGTAATATTTAAAGTATTGAAAGACTAGCAAAACTTCAGTTTGAAGTTATTAAAAAAACCCCTCAACTCTGCTCTCTTTTGGCCATGATGGCTCAACAATGTTGAAACAAATGCTGTATATTAAAGTCTCTATCTACTGACAGAGAAAACTAGTATCACATACTAGTTATTCATTTCTCAGAAAGTCATATTTATAGTGTGCAGTTTACATCTAAGATAAGCAAAACGAGATTGTCAAAACAGTACTTCAACATGTAAGAGATGAACATATAAAGGCACATACAGATTGTCAATGATTACATCACATTTCTTTGAAAACGGAGTATTTTCTGCACTTGTAAACAACTTTGTTTACATAAAGGCTCACACCTTTAAAGTGAGGTTAGTGCTGCTGACTCAGTTATTGCTACATTCACAGTTTAACACTATTTTAGACAATATATGAGGTACACTCCCACATACAGCCAACTTCATTTCTTTCTTGGTCATTTTTTCATTAGATAACTGAATTATGCAGACTAAAACTACTGACCATAGAAGCCAGTAACACTCAAATCATCAGATCCAAGACAAACATTAGCAATGATTAAACTTCAAAAGAGCAAAAAGTCACCTTTGCAGAAAAAGTTCCTGTTCTTCATTACATGAATATTTTCTTCATTTTTATGTACGCTAGTAAACTTTTATCTGGGCACGTTAAGAGCCAATTCAAGCCATATTAGAATTTTTGCACCTTATGACCAGTATGTTAATTCAGTCTCTCGATTTAACAGTTTGGAGTAAAAATCACCTTCCCTTTGATCTTCTGGTGTAAAAGTCTCTTATGCTTTTTGTTAGCTGCTTTATGAACACTTTGTATACTTTTCCACAGTATGTATGCATGGTTTTCCTTAATTCCAGTTCAAGGGGTTGCAGCAGGGAATGAATCAGATCATCTCCAAATGAATACTGTAAAGAGGTTAAGTAAAAGAAAGACTTAATGTCAATACAGAAGAGTGTCATTAAGAGTTATTAAAACATCTATAAAAATGCCTTTGAACATCGTATTTACTTTTTATAGGTTTATTAAATGTTTTTAAGAATGCAGGCAGCTTCTGAATGCAATATTTGAAAAACACCTCAATTACAGAAATAGTCTCCAATGCTTCCAATAAGCCTAACAAGCAAGATTTAATTTAAAAAAAAAAAAAAAAAAGTAAGCAAATAAATATATCCAGACAGGCAAGGAGGAAATTTAAAATTGCATTATTAAATTAAAAATTTACAGATCTAAAATGATTTCTGGTTATTTGTTGAATGACACGTAACTTCTAAGGAATACAATTCTTACCAAATTATAATGAAGCAACAGTATAAAAACTGGTACTACTGAAGTTTCATTAAACTGAATGATGGTCAAACATACTATGTTTAACATGGACATGAAATAAAGAAGTCATTAATTCAACAGTGCAATATTTTTTATAAACAAATGACAAGCAAAACCAGCATTTCAAAGTAACAATTTTGTTCATCTTATTACCAATGAATCAGCAATGTTTTACATACTTTCTGTAACATATTCATAAACCTAATGGGATAATAAATAAAAAGAATTAATTTTTTCTTCTGTTTTTGACAATGCTCAAAGGAAACAAAGAAATCGTATTTTTATGGAAACACATTCACTTTCCCTGCAATGTATTCTCAGATCCCCCAAAGTACTTTTCTTCATCTTTATATCCATATGACAACATGTAATAAAGCACCATTAAAATATACTATTGATTTTTGAAGGTTATACACACCCAATAGCCTGCTATATTAAAATGTGCATCAGTGCTAAATTTTACAGCTCTTCAGTGAGTATACTGATGTCGTGATAAATAGTTTATTACATGACTTATTTGCAGAATGAAAAGTCACTGTGCTCAGTATTTAAAGGAACGGCAACATATTAATACACTGAATCTCTAGAAAAGACCAAAACACAGTGTAAAAAAAAGAAATACTTTTACAATCCAAATCGAGCTAGAATTAAATGTTCAACATTTTAAAGTAAATACACAAACTTTGAGAAGAAAAAGGGAATTTTTTTCCTACATTTTAAAATCAACAGGAAAATGAAGCTTTTGGTAATATCCTAATGCTTATACAAACAGTTTACTAGATATATTTATTAAAGGAATGGGAATAAAGTCTTTTAAATAAACACTGACAACTACAGTCAGTTTTAGAATCCTAACCTAGACAGTCTACATTGTTTCAAGAGATGCTGATCACAAAAGGAATACAGTTGGAATTCTACCTAAGCAGTAAATGAAAAATTGGTGAAACACAACTTAAAAGACAATTACTTTGTTGCAATCAAGTACCAACAAAAACTACAAAATACCTGCAACATTGCCAATAAAAAAATACATTTACAAAAATCTTTGCACAAGTACAGTGCTGAAAACACTTACATTTTTTATTGCTTCATAAATGGCCCTAAAAGTTGGTTGTTTATCATCATGGTAAACACCTCTGTTTCCATGAAGAATAAATATACCTTCTTCTTCAGCTTCCTTACAATTGCTTCCATAGATGCAGTGGTCAGGTCGGTAATTCCATTGGCAAGGAAACACATAAAGACTTTCTGTGGTAAAGTACAAAAATCATTTCAGTAAAAAGACTAATCTCTCTTTTTCTTAAGGCTGCTTCATAAAGTTCTGTACAGTTGTCTTGAAACCTAAAAGCTAATTATATTCTAGCAAGCTCCAGTGCTGTCTCTCAAAGCAAACAGTTTCAGGAAACATAAGAAAAGTGCCTTGAATACATTCACCAAAAAGTCTGTTAAAAAGAGTAGTTTCCTGGATTTTTGACCATCACAGAAAGGATCAAATTGGTAATGTTACACTTGGAATCGATGTAGATTTACCTGGATTGTGAAAAAACATAATGTTCAATAGATCCTGATCGCCCCACGTTATGTTCAACTTGTACTTCTTCAGCAGTGGCATAAGGATTTCTCCCCACTGTAACCGGACTGGTGTCATATCATTCTATTAAAACAAAACAAAGCAAAACAACATCCATTCAGGACAATTATACCTATAAAGAAGAAAATGCCCTACAGAATCGCAGTAATTTGCTTTTCAAAGTTACAAATTCAAATGTATAGAAGACTTCTTCCTTTTAAACACATGAGCACATCTAAGGAAAACAGTTATGGATATTTCAAATATGCTTTATTTCTCAATTATTATCTTATAAGGAAAATTATATGCATCGCCTATTTAACTGCCACATTAAATTCTTCAAGATTTCCCTCAAACATCTTAAACCGAGACTTCTAAGAAATAGCAAGGTTTTTTCATACAGCAGTAGGATCTAAAAAAAACTGCATTGAAGTGATGCATGCAAGTAGATGGGAATTATGTAAATATCCACACTTCATGCAATTATTGTCTATCATGGAGTGGTAATATGAAGTGGTTTTAAAGTTAACTTCAAGAACTCAAAACACATCAATATAAAATTAATTATTAAATAGTCCCAAACACATACAGCTAAAAATACTAGCTACAAAGCAGTGTACAAAAATATGGAAATCCTTCAAAGGTTTTCAAAATAATTTTCATTTATTTAGTTGAACTAATTTGTTTTAGTTACTGAACTTTAACTTCCACGGCAAAGGCGGCACAACTTCTCACCAGCAAAGGCTAGTTATACAAGATTATACTTGTATAATCAGACTCTAAACCAAGAGCTGTTACTTAATTCCAAAATTCTTGATTTAGCAAAATCGCTTTCAAGGAAAAGGAGGAGTTCTTCTAAGGTTTTGGCTGAGGAGATGCTACTTGGAATGAACTGGCCTCCAAATTACCAAAGGGGTTACCATCTGCATGTAACAGGTTACATATTCTAAAGCTAATTTCTTATCTTTACAGAATGTTTATGTTCAGCTAGGCCAGAAAAGGAACAAGGCTGCTCACTCTATACCTTCTACTTCAGTTGGGAGAGTTAGCATGCAATAACAGTAAGTCCCAAAGAGAGAAAATTCCTGAACAAGTACAGGATTGTACCCTCAAATCTTTTTAACCAAGCTGACAAAACAAAAAAAAAAAAAAAATACTCCACTATGGTTTGGGACCTGTATACAGAAACACCATGTTAAGAAACTTTCAATCTTTTTTTGACTGCATTATTATTTTTCCCTAATCAAAATTCTCTTAAAAGTACTTCCCCCGCCCCCCCCCAGTATAATCACACAGCACTGCTTTTGTACTTGTGTTTCAAGTACATAAGAAAAAACTTCCCATCTGTGAAGCAATGACCATTGCGGCTGCACACAGTGCTTAGTAAGTACTTTCATTATAAACTTACTTCTCTACAAAAGCTATGACTTCAAAGGAAATCAAAAGATACTTAAGGTGATAATCCTCTGGTTACAATGTAAAAGATCAAAATTTGGAAACCTTACAGTTAAAATAACTTACTAAATGTTTTAGCACCACCTCCTGGTCATATTACTACACACATTTTTCAAGTTCCTTTACAGTATACATTAACTGTTTTCTGGGACCTCTACAGTGAAGAAAAAATACCAGATTGTAATTTCAAGCAGAGTGTATTAAGACACAGGATCTCTCAGAACTAAGAAAAATTAAAACAATCAAGCACACTTAAAATCCAGGAATTCCAAGTCTTACAATGAATGACATCTAAAAAACACAAGTTAGATACCATTTTAAACACAGTATTTTCAGAATATTATTCCATTTACAAGAAAATTATTTTGAAAAATACTGTCCCACATCAATTCGAAACAGGATTAGAATTATAAGATGGAAAAGCACAGAAAAATGCAACAAAGGCAACACTTACCTTGAAATACTTTTTTCTGATACGTGTCATATTCATTAACATGACTCCGGAATTTATTCCAGTTACTCCATAATAGGGATGTCTAGCAAAGCGATTATACCACCCAATACGAGGCTCTTCATGTTCCGGTGCCATTGCAGCAATTTGTGTGGAGTTGAATTTCCCCAGAAAAGACCAAATATCATCAACAGGTCTCAAAAACAGGATGTCAGTATCAACATACAGTAATGAATCCACATTTTTGAGGATTAACTGCAGGGGAAGAATTTAAAACCAAACTATTAAGTTTTATTGAGCTTCTCTTCATAAAACAGAAGTTGCTGCCATTACACAATAAAGTTTAATATATTTTTGCCACATGCAAGTAAACTCACTTCAGACTGACAGCTTGCAGTCAATAAATTTGTCATCATTCCCTCTTTTTCTCATTTTGGAGAGCTTTTGTAGAGTGAAACAGAGGTTTTATATAGAATAGTAATGCAAAGAGACTTGATCTACACTTTATATCCTGGGGCTTCCCTCAAGAGTAAGTTGCAGGCCAGGCGAACATCACCATAACAGGAGTTACTATCTTCCTCCTCGTCCCTTCCTTTCCTACGCGTCTTACCAAACAACGGAGTGGTATAAGGGAGCCCCAGAAGAGAAAGTATCTGGGAGACAGCTGCCACTGCTACAATTCACCTAGACTGAAGTATGACTTCTGAAGTGTCTCAGATGAGTAACGAAAATGCTGCACAAAACGCTCTGGCAACAATAGCCCATTTCTTGTTTCAATTTCTCTAACACTTCTCAGACCCATGCATGCACGAAACTTTCCAACTGAATGAGGAGATGCGGTGTGATAAATCCTTCTTGCCTCTGAGAGGATGATATTACCTACACCGCTCACTGAGGATACTGTGCCCTAAACACAAAGTGAGAAAAGGACTTTTCTCATTTTCCATAGTGTATTAGTGCCACTATAAGAAGGCTAAATTCCGAAGGGTTTTTAGGATGCATAAAAGTAACTTTTAGGAGTAATAGTAGTTCTTAATTTGAAACTAAGCAGAAATTAGATTAATCAGGACTTGATGCTTCATAAACAGACTTCTGTATTGTCCTATTACAGAATAACTTACTGGCAAGAACAGCCTTTGTGAAGCACACGGTTTAAACAATTTCTTCCATTCTGCTGCACTCTCAGTTGGAAATGTTATTGGATACAATGTGTAATTAACTTTTCCTTCATAGGGGAAGTCATCAAGCTATGTGAAAAGAAGAGATCACAAAAATTACTACATTGCATTACAAAAAAGAAATCGATCCTCCATTCATATTGATAATAGAACTTAATTGCAACACTTCTCTTCCACAACAGAAATGTTTCCTGAACTACAAGAATCTGTCAACTACTCAAAATACTTGAACAAAAAGTGGCACCTGCAGGCCACTATGAAGAAAACACATCATATCAGGTCATACAGAAAATTAAGAGCAAGTAAAATAAACTAGTATTTACAAAAAGTAAATACATAAAACTTTCTCCCTACTTAACTTGTTCCCACAGGAGAAATACCAGTGAAGTCTTCCTCAATTTAAAATAACCTTACCCAATTTTTGCCAAAGTTACCGTTCACATTATATTAGTGTATACGAGAATGTAAAACATACTAATGTCATATTTAGTACAACGTTTTGAGCACAAAAATAATAAAACCCTCCACAGCTACACATTAGTCAGCTTGTAATACTGCTATTCCAGTCATAATGGTATATTCATTAACTGGAATTTACTAAAGTTAGACATAACCATATCTACCATTGTTTAGACAACATAAGGCTGAGTCATATTGTAAGCACAGGGGCAAAAAAGGACAGATCTCTGTTTTCTCTTGTAAAACCAACTTTAAGCTCACACAAGACAACTGGTTTGTGTTCAGAACATCAGGTTTGTACTCACCAGATTCAAGGTGACAAATCAGGATGTTTTGGTCTGTCTCAACAAAAGCTTTGATATTGGCAACTAGCATTCTTTCACAAGAAAAAAAAAAAAACCAGAAATCCCCATCCAACATTACAACAGGCTTGCATATTACCTTTTTTTAAGACCCCTGCATATCTGCCACTATATCCAAAAACTACTAACCAAGCAGAGAAATTTGTAGTACAATTTGAGTAATATATCCCAATTGAGTAAGTAAATTATTTGGGTACTTACTATGTCTTTGAAACTCTCATGCAATTGGTCCTCAGCGAAAATATGAAACTGGAGAGGTTTGATGCTGAAAATAATGGCTGATCTCAGCATAGTAACAGTCTCCTCCAGTCTTTCACCACAGGCAACCACTGCTAGATGCATTTTCTCAGAAGGATGTGTTCTCATGTAATCATATCTGACACAAAAATATTTTTTCATTTGACATTATTTCTAGCACAGGCTTAAAGAAAAGGTCTGCTATTTACTGCAGCATGTAGTTTAACAAAATATCCTTTATCATATTTAAACCAGCAAAGGATAACTCAAATAGAACATACAATCTACAGCATTACATCTCATAAGTAGGCTTACGTTTAACCTTAACTATGCTCATATCCACTCTCACCATCCCAGCCTATGAGGGAAAAACAAGGTATGGAAGAGCTATACAGAAACTAAACAAACACCTATTTTCTTAGTAATCTTACTACCCATTACAGATGAGGAATTCCATCAAAATAGCTATTTTGAAAGATCGCATGAAGTTAGATTGAAATGTGAAAGGCTGACAGCACATTAAGTCTATGCCTGAGTTCATTTTTTCCTCTTTCCCTGAACTCAGTACAGAGAGAGGTACGTATGATAAATACAGTAAACTCAACAACAAAAGCGAGATAAGCCATACTTTTAAGCCCTGTTAAGAACATTTTTGAGTGATCTAGGCGTTTTATCCATTTTCTGCTCCAGTAAGTCCTTTTGTCAAACCCATGCTTCAGTGCTTCTTCTAAGCTCTGGAAAAATGCAAACAGTTTTCTCCTCTCCTGCCATCCTGCAGGAATACAGCTTGGGTTGAAAGGGGGGTAAACTAACCACTCAGATAGCCTTGTGGGATGTCCTGGTGCTCCCAGCGGTTCTGGAAAATCCCTCAAGTACACTGACCACATGCACTGCTCATGTCCTTACCAGGGGCTAAACCACTGTAAGGTGTGGTGACTGGGAAGTCCCTTCTTTCTGAACAGCTGTCCAACAGATATTGTGAGAAATGCCTGGCATGTATTATACCAGGTACATTTAAAAGTTAGTTCATTATTTTAATACAACAGTCTGAAGTTATCGTTGGGTAAATACCATTAGCTTAGTAACAAACACAGTGGGCATACTAAACCTAACACCACGTTCTCCTGGATATCCTGTATTTAATTAGTCAGAAAAGCTTTCAAAAGTTTTAAACCTAAATCAATCAACTCAAAGACAGTCTTCAAAACAATATTCTGCACTTGAGCTATCCACACGGATTATAGGAGCAGGAGCTAGACAGAACTAGCCAGTATCTGAAGGTTTAAATTACATTAATTCCAAGTTAAGCAGACAAAAAAACCCTCTGAAGTTAGAAAAGACTTTCCCAAACTAGTAACAACAGATAAACGCTTGGCAAACATACCACCCATTCTTAGAAACTTGCCAAAGAGAAAAACACTTCAAAACAGAAATTAACAGATGTGATTCTTAGCACATAATCTCCACCCAATTCATGAACTAAAACATTTAGATGCATACAAGTTTTGCTTTAAATTGACGAAAGATACTATGTAAATATCCCTCTTTTTCTTTAAGGCACAGAAGAGCAACATACATCCAGTTCCATGAGGAAAACATAAGCAAAGATATCACTGTAAAACTGCTGAAATTTAATAGCATAAATAATGGCTACATTCAAAAAACATTCTGAGTTTTGGAAGACTTCAATGCCCTGGAACTAGAAACACCCTCCAGCATCCAGGCATTTAAGATTAATAACATTTTAATTAGAACATGCAGTCTTAAGTCAAGGTTTGGGGTATTAAAAATCACATGGATTAAAGACCTCATAGGTAGGATTCCAAAATAGGATACCTAAATGAAGATGCTGACATACAAGATTGTGTCCAAAGTCTCATTAAAGCCAATGTGAGCAGGATATGGAGTGCAGACAGCAATTCATCTTATTACAAAGTAAATACCTAAGGCTTGTTTCTATTTTTTAACACAGGTATTGTACCATTTATTAAGCTCTAGAATATCCCACCTGACCTCCAGGTGCCAATCCAAAAGGACTGGGTGTCTCAAAGATCATGTTTTATCTACTAGTCCTAAGAACACGCCTAGGATACCCAAGTGCTTACTAAAAAACACCAGCCATTACTTTTCAGCAATGTAATGGCTAGTCACCTGGATCATTCTCTATGCTCTTTCAACTGTAATGACCGCTTAAGACCTACTTGACGTAGACACCTATATGCAGGCATCTATATTCAGATGATTTAATCCAGACTAAAACCTTTTGTAGGTCTTGCAGCAAAACCTGAAAAATTAGTTCAGGTTAACAGGAAAAAGGTAGTATAAAATAAAATCTTCAAATGTAACCGAGACACATCCATTCAGACCTTTATATATAAAGCTAATTTAAACATTACACCATGTAGTAAGCAGCTAATATAAAAAACACAAAGCACACTGAATGTGATGAGGGTAGCTGAAACTCACAAGTAACTACACCGCTGCAGTCTGAACAAGCTGCAAGCAGCAGATTAGCCTCATCACCAATCCACTGAAAAGGGAATTACAATAATTAAACCCTGAAGTCATGAGAGCCTGCAGTGATACTGCAAGGTCATGTGATAAATAAGGGCACAAACTACACAAACTGCATAGCTGAAAGCCAAGATCTGGAACGACATGTAACACATGGCTTTCCATGAATAAGGTATGGTGAAAATTATGCCAAAGCAACTCTAAAACACATTGGGATTCAAAGACTGTATTTTATTATTTCTAGATCTACTGACATCTGTGAATAAAAGAACATTTCAAGCCACACAACAAAAAAGACTGATCATATCACAATGCTTTTACAGTCACTTTGTTCACACAATCTCTGTTCTTTGAGTTTCTGACTTTATGAGTTCAATTTTTAAAATCTGTGCTTAAAAACAATTTTTGAAAAGGTGAAAGAAATATTTAAAGAAGCCAACAAGTGAATTTCAGCTTGCACAATATGGGGAACAGCTGGCCTCAGATCTCCCACGTCCACAACACAAAGCTTTACCTCTGAAGCAGATGGAGCTAGAAGCTATTGGAAAAAACAGGCCCTCCCCATTCCCTCTGGGGAACCCTCCACTAAAAGGAAGGGATGAGGCATATTAGGTCTTAGAGACATATTATGGCAGGAGAAGTTGTAAGACTCCAGAACTGTGGTTCTTACTCCAGACTGCATGAAGAGACATTCTTTAGTGATTGTAAGTTGCATTTGACTTCCCTGCATACAGACTATGGCAATCGCAGCCTTTTTTTAATAATCAGGCCTCAGTGCCGCTCCTTCTCCCTGCATATACATCTCTCTCCGCTCTCAGAGGGAAACCACTGCCCCATCTTCATCCAGGGACGCTAACTACTTACCTCTTGTGCTAATTCTCCGCTGTGAGCATCTTTCATCACTTTTTCCTTCTCCTGCCACCAGAAGCAGCATAGATTGTAAATTGTTCAGCAGAGCTTATCAACTCGAGCTCTGCAGTCTCACGTTCAGTATTAACATGCTTCACCTACACAGTTATCTATGCCATGGCTTGTCTCACTCCCTTCTTCAACATTCATCTACATGACTTTTGTCTCTCTCCTAACTGCTTTTAAAATTATCTGCCCTCAACTGCTCCTTTCTCTACTTCTCCTTCCTAAATTTTTCCAGCCTCTGTAACTCTTTTCCCCACCTTCCCTCCACTGCAGTTAGTCACACAACTATCTCACCAGAAGACAGGGAAAGGAAAACCTTGGTCATTTAGTCAGCCCTGGGTGTGGTATGACCTGACAACACAAGATTTTTCAGCAATACAGACTTTTTTTTAACTTATTCCATAGCTGAGTTGACCATGAGCAAAATAAAATGTATTTTACAAGAACTGTAACTTGTCTGAACCTGAGCAAGTTTGGTATCAGTGTCCCAGCTCTGGTATCAGAGCAAAATACTCTTATTGAACCTAAACCCCAAGTTCTGAAAGTGTTAGACACTTTCAAAAGTGAGGAGATACTTTCAAAAAAATGTTCCAAGACAATGTGGAAAACACAAATGCAGATTTTTATATGCACATTTCCAATTAGTAAGTTCTCCCACACCAGAACATCAGGCTACTAGTAGAGAAGCCAGAAAAAAGCAACGACAGAGTGAAATACGGACTGTATTTTGGTAAGGTTTTAGGACAGACTAGCAAGGAAAACTTGGCAGCCCTCATTTCTAAAGAAAAAAAACCAATCTCCAATAATGCGGGAGTCCTAGCTCCTGCAGGGGAAAAAAATCCCAAAAAACTTCTGGTAATTAAAACTAAAGAACAAAGAATGCACCTGTAATACAATAGAAGATACTCAGCAGGAAGCCATGACAGGATTTGAGAGTTTAGGAATAAATATGAGAATTTAAGTTGTCTGAGGATACTAATTATACATGAGTGGTAGGGACGGTAAAAATAAATGAGAGCACCACACATACACCCATGAGTTTAGAAAACACATTTAAAACAATCCACTCTGAGAGCAAAAACATACACTTTAACACATGCTGCTCATCAGCAGCATACGGCCAGGTACAATCCTTGCCCTGAAGTATTTCTGTGTTGAAGCCCAGACCTTCATTCTGTACTGACCGATTCTGCTGTGGGGTTAATAACCTCTGACAGAGGAACATGGCTGGATATGCTCAATGAATCTGCTACAACAAGATATTCCAGAGCCTGTCTTTCAAGACATTGCCTTATGTTTAAAGATGTATACCATGACACACTGCATATTAAATTACCATTTCTATGTCAATTAAAATTATGAAGTAATAATCTGGTGAGTAAGCTACAGAGGTATGCTTTGACAGGTCGCACTCTTCTAGAACCTTCACTGCATCCCAGCTGAACTTCTTGGAAAAAAGCTAAACCCCAAAGGGTATTGTCACTAAAATACTCATCAGCTCCACAAAAATCTTAGCTCTGCCCTGCGGACTTGGCACAAGGTACTGCAGGTGGGGGTCTCCTGCATATGTTTAAGGTAGGCTTCTTCTATCCTTACGTAAGCACATATAGAGCACAGGTGAGAGGGTATCAAATCCCCAGGAACACGCAGACAGGCATAATGAATCCTGTACACAACTCCATTTAATTTGTGATCATTAAGCCTGCCTCAATCCTAGCCTCCTTTACTGAGGTCACAAGACAACAGCTTCCTCTGCTGCATGCACACACTGCCACCTTCCAAGCTCCAAACCTTTCAGAGCAGCAGTGTTACAGCATCTAGTGTGACCCAGGTATCATTCAAAGAATTGTCAGTATGACCAAGGGCAATTTTATTTTTTCTCCTTTTTTTAAGCCACATTCAAGTATAGTGGCATTGATATTACAGAAAGCCATGACGGAACCAGTGTGAGTCTTAATTCTGTGTTACAAACTTTGTGCACTAGAGCTCCTTTTTCCCCACCTGTTGATGCTCTGCTAAGAACATGCCTAGAGATCAACAGGAAGCTCCCTGCCCAAGTTCACCAGCTATCAAGCTGTCCCCTCCTATCCCCTTAATATGGCTGGGGAAGCCAAGGAAGGGCAGATTAGCATCCAGGTACCGAGAGCCCAGAGCAGTAGGAATAACTGAAGCAATAAATTGACCTCAGCTGTCCTTTCAAATTTTACTCTGGGTGATTGAGGAGTTACCATTTTTAATACAATAGCATGAGTTATGAACAGTGTAAAAATACTTGTCATTTTCTGAGAAAACTGCCATCATCCTAACTTGCACCACTAGTTTTTATGTACAACCACCATCATATTACATAATGCTAATACCAAGGATTTAAGAATTATTTTGTAGGTTACAAAAAACATTTTTAAAATTATTCTACATCAAAACAAGCTTTTCTACACTTGCTCTGATAGAGCTACATCATCGCTTTTCTTTGATCTTTTCTCCTTATGGTCTTACTGTAAGGCAAATGAGACATGCCACATTCAGCTTCCTAAATAAGGTTACTTAATAAAGTCTCCTAGTCCTTCCACACCATCATTAAACTAATTTTCTTTGATATTACAACCAAATGGACTAGGCTGCCAGGCTCGGCTGTGTTAAAGTTACTTACGCATAAAAAGAACAAACAGAAGCTACTGCAAATATGTTTTCTTAACTATAAAAAGCTAATTGCCTACCTTATCAGTGCAAATATTTTACCCATTGTCCTGGTTTCAGCTGGGGTAGAGTCGATTTTCTTCGTAGCTGGCACAGTGCTGTGTTTTGGATTTGGTGTGAGAACAATGTTGGTAACACACTGACTTTTTGGATGTTGCCGGGTGATGTTTATACTAAGTCAAGGACTTTTCAGTTTCTCAGGCCCTGCCAGTTGGGGGGGGGGGGGGGGGGGGGGGGCACAAGAAATTGGGAGAGGACACAGCCAGGGCAGCTGACCCGAACTATCCAAAGGGATATTCCATACCATGGGACAGCATGCTCGGTATATAAACCAGGGGAGCTGGCCAGGGCTGCCGATCGCTGCTCAGGGACTGGCTGGGCATCGGTCAGCTGGTGGTGAACAGCTGTGTGGGGCATCACTTCTTTTCTTTTCTCCCTTCCCTTTGGATTTCATTCCTCTCCCCTTCTCTCTCCTTTCCATTACAACTGTTAATAAAATTGTTTTGGTTTTATTGTCTTTCAGTTATTAAATTGTTCTTATCTCAACTCTCAAGCTTCACATTCCTTTCCAATTCTCCTCCCCAACCCTCTGGGTGAGAGGGGGACAGCTGCATGGTATTTAGTTACCAGATCGGGTTAAACACAACACCCATACAAGTTTTTCAACAATTAGCATGGAAAATGTAAATTATATTTGTTAGAATATGCAGGGAAAATATTTTTATGTAATTAATGTGCATTATTTCAAACCTGGCACCATGATGTACCTCAAAAAAACCAAATGGTAGATCTGTAAATACAATACAGATAGCTTACTTACTACATCCTTCTTTCTTTTAATGTTTTGTGCTTGATCTAAATCAATCATCATTAAGAAGCCTCATCCAGCAGCCTTCAGTCACCAGAAAAGCAAAAGCAAATATGCAGTGAGAAGGCAACAAAGCCCACACTGATTAAAATGCAACTGTTAAATCATTCCCACTCTTACTAAAAATAGGATCAAGATAACTATAGAAATTATCTGGATTTTAAAGTGATGAAATTCTAGTTTTTCCTCAGCTTAACTTTCTACCACCGCAATGAATTAAAAATAAGTCACAATCAGAGCATATTTTGTAAAAGTATGGTAATGATACCAGTGCATATGATGTCCAAATGTCATCTATACAATTACAAATTCAATCAGCAGATTAGGTTTGCAGTTACAATATATTAGTCATTTAAAAATGGACTATAAAGTCCAAAGCACCAACGTTCAATGAGCTAGCTTGTTTAGAGAAGTTCTGTCTTTCAAGATTGTCACAATTCACCTCAATATATCCACACCACCTGGACCTCAATATACTCAAAAATAGTGAAACTCATTTTTTTAATAGGCAACGCAAGCTAAAAACACACTTAGAAGCAACATCCAACAACTGAAATCCAGCAGGTCAGATAGTCAGAGTAATGACCCCTAAGAATTTCTTCTTGATCAGTAGGAAATAAGTGACCATACCAGCTAGATGACACTGAGCACCTTGAAAGGTGTACTAGAAAAGATACATGTCATCACGATCATGCCAAACCTGAGTCTCACCTTTATCAGCAGTTTTAAATTTTTTTATAAAATGTATACCACTGTATATAAGAGTGATCTCAGGCTTCCTCTACTACCGTGAAAGCTAAAAGGTGTACTGTACCAAGATCACAACACAAGACATTCTGTCTCAATAATGTTGATAATCAGAATGGTGATTAAAAATGTGAGGGCAGAATAGCTCCAAAATCCTTCCCACATACAGCATAGGCAATAGATCTTACACTGATTAACTTACAGACATGATCCTTATTACCCGTTATTAGAATCAGCAACTGCTCAGAGCTCATCAATTTCAAACTATGTTGAATTATCTATAGCATGAGTCATACTGAAGTCTATATATACCTCTCTCCCAAAAATCCAGATTTTAAAGTTCTTTCTCTCATGGATAAACAAATCCCTGTGGTTCTGATATCCAGGAGAAGGGAAAAAAAGAAAAAAAAACAAGTGGAATTTCAAGTTAGAAACAGCGAGAAAACAAGGTAAGTTTTTTCAAAGAAAAGACTTAAACATCCAAAAGCTGAAGGACTACCTTCCAAGGTTTGAAAAACTTCACTGGTAGAGGGAAAGGAGACCTTCTAACATTGAGATAGATTTTATGAAACTACTATTGGCAAAGTAATTCTAGTTATATGATCTGCTCTTCTGAACAAACTCATCTGGTAGCTTACTAAAACATAATAGAACATCAGAATCTCCATTCATAAACTGATTTATGATCTGGATAAATAGCGTTCTCTTTTTATGGATTAAATCAGGCCAAATAGAAGATTCAAGATAAATGTTGGTGTAGCTCAATGACCAGACTCTGCCATTTCTATTAAAAGTAAACTCACTGGAATTCCCATTATTTTGTTGACACTGTCTATAGGCAGTGGATGTAGCTAACCTAAGATTTCAATCGGATCTGTAACTCTTAGGCTTTTCTCATAACCTTCTCCCTATCCAAGTCTCTTTGGAGTCCAGTTTTATTCTGTACCTCACTACAACAACTGCACTAAACAAGAACACAAAGGCTCAGTCAACCCAGGATCAAGTTATTTGGAATAGGACACTATGGTAGAACTCACTCCTTTTTATTTCAAGATACCCAACTTAGAACCACAATGTTGCCCTCTTTACAGAAAAAGCTTTTGAGAGACTTTATCTTTATGAAGACTCTTGAAGTGGCCCTACACATACAATCTCAAAAAATAAGGATACTAGACTTCATTTGCTGTGGTTAATAAACTTGCATGGAATTAAGTTCATTCCTTTTCCTCCAAATACCTGACTGCAGACTTGAGAACAACTACTATCATGTTTGAAGGTCTAAACCCTTCGGCTTCTCAGTGCACCTAGTACAATGCACTTTTTTGAGAATTAAACAAAATTATAACTCTTATCTAAAGCTGAAACCGAACTGCAACTATCTTCTGTGTTATTCCAACACATACAAGGAAATGAGGCTCAGGCAGCAGATTGATGCTGAGCCATTGTAATCGCTTGCTACTAACCAAAGAAGGAGCACTTTGTCCTCCTCTCTGCCCCCTCACTTACACACTCACTGCACATCTCTGAAACCAACTGAACTAAACAGAGCAAGAAAATAAATAAAGTTTGAAGGAGGCAAGGGGGTCTCCTCTGAAGCAGAGCATCTCACTGAGGAATTCAACACACACCAGAGTCAGCACAACATAGAGGCATTAATTTATTAGTAATATATTGACAAAATAATCAAATTCAATCTGAAGTTATTAATCTGAACACCACATCCCCCTTACACATTTGAACAGCATTTTTCTTTCAGCTTCAGATTTTCTAAACATGAAATTTTGCAGATATTAAGGGTTCACCATGACAACTGCTCCACCATGAAAGAAACTGCACTTGCCCAGTACTGCCATAATCAATACATACTTCAACAGACTTGTCTTCACAGCCACATTCTTAACAGAACAACACAAGCTGCAGATTAAGGTACCCACAAAGGAACTTCATGGGGTTTCTCTACTGCCAGTTCCAGGGTCCTGCTCACCTTAAGCCTGGCAGAAAATCTAGAAGGGAAGTTTTCTGTTATTTTAGTGCACTACATTGTATTGTGGAAAGCTCACAGACAGCACAATGGTCAATGGGGTCAGAAGACCGTGAGACCCCCTCCTCTCTCAGCACTACACAACTGTTAGACTGGCTCAGATGCCCACGGATGACTGAAGCTTGCAATCACATCCTGTCCCTCCACTAAGCATGGGCTAAGCCCCTACACCCTCCACCACAACAGCACTGACAGTTCACTTACTCCCCTGTGCTAAACTTCATAAAGCTAAACTCCCAAAAGTTAACTTTTAAGGAAAAAAAGTGAATTGAGTCCATTCAGACAGCTAAACCTACCAAAAGGGAAGTCAGATGAATCCCTGTGGATTGACACACTGGCTACCAAGGGCAGCAAGAAAGACAGCAGTCACAAATTACAGGTGCAGTTCACTAACAGACTAACAAAAAAAAAATACCAATCTAAGCCATCCCTTTAAGTAACTTATTGGCAACTAATGAGCTTAAAAAGCACTAACAGCACACAAGCAGTGAGGAACAGGGGACAGATCTAAAGTCTTTCCCACAATCATAATTTTCAAAAATACATTAAGTCTTGTGAAGCGAAACTTTTTACTTTGCTTCCTTAGAAATATTCAACTTTCGGTCTGAGACAGACATAACCATATCAAAGGATTATCAGTAAAATTCTAAACATAAAAAAATTGACATACAACTTTAGTTATATACTGAACAGAACTACGCAGGTTAGAGAACATATCTCAAGTAGCTTAAGACTTCTTCCTTTTCTTTTCAAGCTATTCCATAATGTGACAGCCTAAAGCATCTGTACAACCACATCAAAACATTTAAACTTATTGTTAAAGATGCAAATTTAAGGACAGTCTATGCTTTAACATACTGTATCTTAAAGCACATTCTAAAATGCTCATTTCAGTGCTTTTGGATGGAGTACCCTCCTCAAATTCTATAAAACATGTCACTTGAATAAAAAACTAACTTCAAACTTAACTACTAAGCATATTTGCCAGTTTTTGTTGTAAATTACACCATGGGTATTACTGTTGAGCAAGTTTTATTTATCGAAAATAATTAATCAGTAACTTTTCAGACTACATTCAGATAGACTTTTTACCAATGTTAGCAAGTCTCTATTTAATAAAGCAACATAACTGAAAAAAAAAAAAATCTACTCTTTGTAGTAACACTTCAGTCTACATTTTCAAAGACATAACAGAACAGGAGAAAGTCTAGGCAAAGGAGACCATAATATAAGCAGGTGAAATGCGTGTGAAGCAATCAAAATATTTTTGCCTTGTCACCTTGCTAAATAGCCAAAAATACTTAGCAGCTATGCCTGTCTGCAATCAAATAATAAAGTACTATTTAATAACAGATCCTACCTAAAAGCAGCTTCCCAAAAGCAGTTCATTCCACAAACATCAGAGGGCAGCATCCAATAGGAATTCCAGAAAGATACAGACAAATTCTTACACCTAACAGGACAAGACAAAAATAACCTATATAAATGTTACTGATTTTATGGCAAATTTAAATGGATTATTTTCTAGCTCAAATATACCTTGACTAGTTAATTACCTGGCAGAAGACTGGCTAGTAAGGGAACTTGCATAATACAGAAGACGAAGTATCAGTGCCAACCAGAAGGATTCTTTTAAGGATGAACAGTCCCCATCCTTTAGCCTTTCCTCTCCATGTATTTTCAGAGTGAGAAAGAGAGGGCCTGGGATTTCTGAGGGTCATTCTATGTTCTTGGCTTAGTATAAATCCATAGGTAATAGATTGAATGGCAACACTTACTGCTGAAAAGAACTCCTTCACCTTGCAATAACATTGTCTACTTCAAGCAGGCAGAGCAAGTAGAACATTTCTTTTTCAAAGTTACATTGTCTATTTAAACACAACCCCTATTAATCCACGACTATTTGGCGCAAAGCTGATTTTTAACAAAAAACAGGACTCTGCAGCACCAACTAATTCCATTTTTTCATAACAAAAGGTTAATGCAATAGAGAAATAATCACCACATCTGGCAAGTTTTCCTTCCCCATACTGACATTATGACTCCATAATGACAGGACTAATGATTTATTGACTTGTGCTACACTAACAACTAAAAAACCAGGTTTTTCTAGTCCACCACTACATTTTATGCAACAGTAATATAGGAAGTATTTTAAAAGAGCAACAGAAGTATATTTTAAAAGATTGTGGTGAGGAAATTGACATCAAGATTTAAAATCTTAAATGAGCAAGTATACTACTTGTTTTGCAATATTTCACTCTTGAGTGACCTCCTCTGCTCCCTCCTTCTTCCTGCTCTGGTGACACAATGACTATAGTGTTTATCCTCCTTTGAAAGTTGATATCTGTGAAAGAAAGACGTGCAAGAAGAAAACACACAAGCTTGATGATGGAAAGGTATTTAAGGACTAAAACTCAGAACTCTAGTTCTTGGCTTTGCAAGTTTGAAAAGAATCAGCATGACCTTAGTAGGGTTATCTGTAAAGGCCAATGTTTTACAAATACCAGATTTAATAGATTAACGTAGCATCAAAAATGGCAAGCTGTATAATTTCTTCTTTTTCCAACACTTGAGAAAAATGACCTGATAAACACAGTGTTTCACAAGGCTTCATTAAGTGTTGGGGGACAGAGCAGTTCTTTGGTAGAGATCACAGAAAATCCTCCTATCCTGTAGATATGTGTTTGCAAGAAATAAGTCAAGTATTTCTATGCCATGACTCATGAATAGTCTCCACAAATCCAAATACAAAAAAAGGATAATGTAGACTGTGACTGGGTTATCTGCACTCCTCTGGGGAAAGTAAATGGCATAAAACCACAAGTTCTCTCTGCCAGATTCTTTCTTACATTAACCTCTTGTGGCTTTTGAAGTTTCTTAAAAACTTGAAGGCACATTAAGATCTTGCACTTATGCAAAGAACAATCTTTAGAATCTCCACTGTATCCCTTTTTCAAGTAACTATTTCTCAATACTTTTAGGATAAATTATATAGACTCTCTCAAGAACAGTTTTCTGGTTTGGAAGATTATTATCTTATTATTACACGGGACTCCTCTTCCAGCTGTCAAGAGCTGTGTTTTCTTAGCTGCCTTGAGCTACTATCCTATCTAGCCTGCCAAGGCGAGAGGCAAGCTTCAGTTAATGCCTAAATCTTTTCTCTGACACATTAGGCCTTTCCAATATCCCATTCAGCATGATGACAAAACTGCCAGCCTTGAATTAGATTCATAAATTTCACATTTGAAACAAAAATGTTACTAGAACCCATATGTATGTAATTTACCTAATGTTAGGCTGACTTCTTTCCTGCCAACAGAAGTCTCTCTCAACTGACCATACGCTACCATATTCCACAATGCTTTCACATACAAAGGATTGAGACTAGATTCATTGAACAGCATTTTGTTCTTGTTATTCACAAAAAGATCATTCAAAATGCCACTTATGATGTTTTTGGTTTTTTTTTTACTTGAAAAAAAACTTGAGGAAAGCTTAGACAGCAAGTAAGTGCCACAAGTGCTTTACAAAGCTAGGGAGATGCATTGTATCTGTTCATCAAACAGGCACAGTCATTACCTGAGCAACATTACTAGTCAGACAGGAATAGTCACCTTCAGCATTAAGGAGGGATATTTTGCTTACTATTGCACACCTATTACAGGCTTTGTGATTAAAGGCCAGTCCCCACAAACAGAAAGCAGAATATAGTGTCAGGTGAAGGAAACCCCAGGCACACAGAGCACCCTGACCCAGCCCCAATGCAGGAGTGCAGGCAGCCCACCGGCCAGGCAGAAGATCCACCACGTAAGACAACTGGCGAAGCTCTCCAGACTACCTTATGGACTGCCTACAGCGGTGTGGGGCTCACTGTGGGATCAAGGTGGACTAGGGAGGAATGACAATGCAAAAACAGAAGATAAGAAGGTCCAGACACACGTAAATAGGTTGCCAGTCCGTATGATTAGCCATGTTGTGTGCCTGATCACCAGCCTCTTTACTAAACTCACTTTCTGTTTTCCATGGCGGGGCAGAGGGGCATTCCACGTGCACATGGCATGTGTGAAGGTCAAAGTGCCAGCAAATGAAAAGATGGCCACAGATCATAGAGCCCACAGTGCCAGGAACTGGAAAAACGTGTATGCACATAGCATGTGGGTGTGCATGTTGGCACACATAATCACCAGCAAGTATCAAGCCAGACTAGCCCGCAAGTGCAGCAAGAGCTTGGGACCCAGGTATCAGACAGGCCATAAGGCTATGCCAGACTGCAGAGATCAGAGGGTTTGAGCTACTGAAAGAACCTCTCTCAGCCTAGCCACAAGAGACACTGTCTGAGCACTGGGTAACGTTAAGCCCGTAGGTCTGGACCAGCTATCCAAATGACCCATATACATGACGCAATCTCATGGCCAGCTGCCACAAGACTAAGGCATAGTGTATTCATCTGTGCACGTGTATGCACATCCAAGAGGGTCTGAGTACCAGCAACTGAACTGGGGCTGCAAGCCTTGTGGGTGTGCAGGCCCAGGCCAGCAACAAGGAAGACCAGAGGATCAGGAGCCAGTTCCTGGAAGTTCCTGGCTGCTGTACTGAAATGTACAAAAATGCTAAACTATAGCATAATGGAAAAATGTTTCATTTTAATATGGTTAAATTCATTGACCCCACCGAATTCACGGAACTGTTGACAGACTGATTCTTGCTCTACTTCTCAAACATGCCATTAGGATAGCACTTATTTTTGGACCTGAATAGAAAGATGAACATTATCTGCCTAATTGAAGTAGCAATATTGATAAAATTAACTGAAGATTCACTTCTTAAAAGCACAGTCTGCTAATTAACTGATCTGAAAGCATGTGGAGAAAGCCTGACTTGAACAGATACTCCACTGCCAGCAGATGATAGCACTATTAAATGACACACATGTAGCAAATATGCATTTATTAACTATGATTTTTTTCATTTTTTTCACAGTTGCCGCCTTCATCCATAAATCATACTAGCAAAGCAAAAAAGGCTGACTACACATACTGGCTGCTTTTGATTGACTTTGTACCTTCTGGAAGTAGACACTTCAATATTTTCTTTTTTTCAAGTTCAGATCTATTGTTCATTTAGCTATTACATATGACAGTACAGACTATTCATCACTACTTTTCTCACTCGAATGAATAAGCAGGAGGACAATTTACCTTCAACATTAATCTTTCTTCACAGTTCAAACATGACCTTAGGATCTAGCTAATAAATTCTTAAAATGTTTTTCAGCTATTTATGTCAAGTTTCAAGATACAAGCCTATAGTTTCCAGTCATCTTAGTCCTCAGGCTACTGTAGCCTTTGAAACAAACAACTCCTTACTGAAGCGATTACCCAACAAGCTCCCTTGAATTACTATGTTTATTAGAGGATCTTGCCCCAACCTGTAATTCTAGTTTCAATATGGTACTTCCTTTTTAATTACAGATTTTCTACTTAAAAGCATCATCACTATTGCAAAATTCTTCCAGGTGTGGTATTCTGAAGCTTTATTCAAAGCTAGTAGTTTTCATGTTTGCATGCTTATGAAAACTCCCAAATACATCATCTTACCCCTCCCTCCCCCATCCCAGAGCTCTTTCTGCCCTCATAGCATATACTAAAATAGATTATTCAAGGCAAATAAAACCCTTTTTGGATAAAGAGGAAACCACTGTTGAGTGCATAAATGTCTTCAGATGGCAGCTACATTTGCTTTGTAAACTGTATTTTAAAGCTACCAGTGAAGACAGCTGAAGCAACCCATTACTGAGACTTACTATTAACGCATCCAAAATCTTAAAACTTCAAGAAGGATTATAAGGTTATCTGTACACAATTTACTTGATAAGGTTATGAACTCTTTAGGATATTACACAATCACAGGAGTCAGAAGTGGGCATAAAACACCCATGTGGCTATCACGCTCAGTCACTGCTAAAGAAACAGCTTAAGTATAAAAACTGAAGGACGCCATCATATTCACCAAGATGTGTCTATCAATTACGTAAGTGAACATAACACGATTTAAAACTTGAGAGTAATTGAGACCCGCATCTAAAGGGAGATTCAGTGGGGCTTTTCTTAACTACCATAGGACAGAATTTTTCCTTAAAACAAAAGCCTTTTAGGGACTGTTCTTTGCGCAAGCAGCATATAAAACTTAAATAATTTACAGCAGGATGATGTTCATTCTGAGCCTTCAGTATGACAGCAGTTTGTAGGTAAAGAATTCCCACACAGGTCTCAACAGACACTGATTTTGCAAAGAGATATGCCCCCATGAAACTGTACAGGAACTACTTGTGGCACTTAAGACCTTTGGGAAATAACTTTCTCAATTTGTAAAGCTTTTCCAGATTGCAACACTGGGCAGATTTATATCTCATTTCACCTCACTGCAGCATGCAAGAAGCTTCTTGCACCTTGTTGGGGTTCTCACTACACTTTAGTACAAATACTAAAGAAGTGCAGCTTTTAAAATAAACTTGGTTCTTCCTTTGCTAACCAGGACCATGATGCACCTGACAGCAATTTCAATGTTCACTAACACAAAATATTTTAATTATCTTTTACCCAACACAAGTTTTCTTCATATAAATTGCATGTTTTCTTTAGTAAAACAAATATCGCATTTATTTTATTCCTCACATTTCTATTTAAAACTTTTTTTATTAAACCAATGAAATCTTGCATAAAGCTGCTGAAGTTAACTGGTTTATTCCAGTTACCATGTTCTTTAGACCTAGTAGATTTCAACTTCTCACAATGAGTTTTTAATCATGAACTAGAAAGTGAAGAACAAGCACCCTCACATTTTTTCAAATCATAGTCTGTATTAATCTGAAATAAAGCAAAAGCACAGGGGGGAAAAAAACATTCTCTTGCAGTAGTTGCAGCAGTCAAAACCTGGGTTTCACGTTTCAGCTGACTCCACCCCCAGCAAGTCAGAATGCTGTTTCATGGTATTTTACGATGATTAAATCAGAGCTGCTGTCATCCCACCATCCGCTGTGACTCCTTTGCACCGGCACCAACACTTTCATAATTATATGATGAGCCAGTGCAGACCGCTGAGCTGGCCAAAAAATCGGTAGTTTTTGGGCAGGTCCGCAGGCCAGATCAACTCACTTGTGCGACAGAGGAGCACCAGCAGCATAAGGAGTGGGGGGTGTCTGAGCATCGGGAAGGAAGGAAAGTCACCAAACCATCAAACCCACATTGCTTTAAACTGCTGCGGAATCTAAGCAGAGTTAGAGGTAAACTGGCCCCTCAAGGCCTGGTCCTAATTTCTCCTCCATCTTCAGTATCAGATTTCTCATCACTCCTCCCAGCATTAGCATTCTGGTGGCCACATGTGAACAGGATCACAAAACTATAAGGGACAACCAGTACTTTTTCATTCCACAATCTCGCTCACCACTTGGCCGCATACAAATTCCTGCTGACAGGAGGCAGGCGGCAGAAACAGGCCGCCAGGCAGTGCGCCGGCGGCGCAGACGGCCACCCCCCGGGAGAAGACCGGCCTTGCTAAAGCCTCCGGGCACAAGCATTTCTGCTGCTGCAGAGTTCAGTTCGACAATCACAAAGTTTCAGAACCCAGTCACGGCCTGCAACTTCCTCAGCTCGGCAAAAGGGAAGGCCCGCCGCTCGCTCCCGCCGCCCTGTCCCAGCAGGGAGGCGGCCCGGCTCCAGCACCGGACGAAGGCGCAGGCCGGCTCCCGCCGCAGCACGCCAGCCCCCCCCGCGTCGCCCTGGTGTCGCCGTGCCTCGCCGCGGGCCTGCAGCGCCACTTCCCTCAGCCCTCTCCCTTTGCTGACAGCTTCTCCAGTCCCCGGTACTCGGCGCTCGGGATGCCCGAGCTGCCCGGGAGGGAGCACACAGCGACACCGCCGTCCCGCTCCCACCCAGGCCGCGGCCCCGGCAGCCGCCCCCGCCTCGCCGAGCGGCCGGGGGCGCCCGCGGGCCCCGCTCCGCCCGCGGGAGGGTGGCCAGCGCGCTCCCGCGCCTCCCCGGCCCTCCCCGCAGGAATGCGGGGGGAACCGCCGCCCGTGCCCCCGCCTCCTCCGCCCGGCCCCGGCGCCCCGTACCTGCCGGCCCCCGACTCGCCTCGGCCCGCGCTCCCCGCCGCCACCCGACCGGCGCCCGCCTGCCGCCGAGCGCCGGGGTCTCGGGCCTGTCCCTCCCGGCCGCCGCCAGGCTCCTGCTCCAGGGAGAGGGCCAGCTGGCTGAAGCCGTAGAGCAGCGAGCAGACGCCGCAGCCCAGGCACAGCAGCGCCACCCGCGCGAACCGCCGCATCCTCCCGCGCCGGCCCCGGCAGCAGCGCCAGGCGGCGGCCGGGGCCCAACCTGCAGCGCGAGCCTAACGGACGCGGCGGCGGCGGCGCCAGCCCCGGCATGTGAGGGGCGGGGCCGAGCGGGCGGGGGCGGGGCGAGCCCTGAGGCGCCCGGAGGGAGGCGGGTGCTGCCGGCGGGGCGGCACCGTACGGCGGGTACAGGGCGCCGCTTAACTGCCCCACACGTGGAAATACGCAGAACGTTCCCTTCTGTGGCTGCAAATAGCCCGGGGCCCCTGCGGTTAGCCTGGCCTCGCCGCCCTCCGAGAGCCCTCCGGGAAATGCATCCCTGGAATGAAGCCGAGGGAAGGAACGTCCCAGGCAGAGGCAGGAACCAGACCTGACGGACTTCCGCAGGCCCCGCGCACAGGCTCCTGTCTCCACCTTGTCTTCCTTGAAGGCCAAGCGGGGGCTAAAGTTCCGTGGACATGACACTTTCTCCCACAGTCAGGGTTTCTGCTGTGGTGTCCTTGACTTTTCTGTGTAAAAGCCTCACAACTGTCACCTCACAAGGATATTCCCTCACACTTGCTGGGTTACACAGGCATCCTTTCTCCTAGAGGGACAATCTGAGTGTGCAAGTCACTTGGGACTCCAGCTGCCTTCCCTCTGGCCTTGGCACACGGCATGGCGCCCTGGCCCGGGGGCTGTGTCCCAGCTGGGCCTTGGGCTGCGTGGGTGCTGGGCTGGAGAAGCTGGGTGAACTGGGCCTGAAGGGTTTGGTTGTGGTAACCAGCAAAGAGGGTTATCTCAGCTCACCGAGTCATGCTTCTTGGACAACAATAAGTAGGTGTGGGAATCAGTGCGCGCTGGGGAGAAGAAATGGTAGGTGCGTGTCCTGCTAGACATGGGTTTCAGCTGAATCCAATACAGTATTGCATCCCCTCTCTCTGGTTCAGTCTCCCGAGCAAAGGCCTAACAGCCTAACCCACCATTGCCAAGGCAAGTGTTTTAAAGTGATCAGTCAGTGTTTCTCCCTGAGCTCCTGATATTGGCTTTAAAAAGAAATACAAATTTGAAATAATTTTGCTTTCTATTTTGTCCTTATATCGCAATTGGTTCACGTTTTCTCTGTGTACTGGAAACACCCTTTTTGAAAAAAAATAAGCAACGATATCGCCACTTAATTGCATGAACTCAGGACCCTGCATTTTAAGAAAAATGCCAAGATGATTTACAAAAAAGCTTAAAAAAAATAGTTCTATCGCTGATTCTGCGCCCTGAAGCTGTGTGTTATATGTGAGTGCCCATAAAACCTAAGCTGTAGCTTACTGCTGCCCTTGACTGTGTGTAAAAGAAGGGGGAAAGCAGAATGTCAGCTGGCAACTAGTAGCAGGAACAGAAGTAATGCCAAAATTGTCTTGCCGAAATTGTTCATCATCTCTTTCTCAAAACAAAAGTAGAAGTCCCTCAGAAAACGCTGGATACTCAGCTATGTTTGCAGTGCAGATACCAGGATGATTACTAACAGATACAAGCAGGGAAACTGGGCCTGAGAAAAGAACTAGAATCTAAGAGAAGTAAGGAACTAGGGAGGATGAGGAGCAATGATGATAATTCAGGGCCAAGGATGATAGGGTGATGATGGGAGTCATAGATGAAATGGGGGTGGATTTGTAAAAAGGACTCTCTAGAAAGAATTTGCTTAATGAATTAAGGGAAGTTTATGTTAGTGACATCCATGTGCCGGCATGGATCACAAAAAATCAGCTCTGAAAATGCCACTCAAAGTCTTAGCTGGGCTCTCTGCCTCTGTTTTCTGTTCTGTGCTTTCTGCTGCGATGGATGAACCTGGTGTTCAGCTTCCCTGAATTTGTGCTTGCACTCAAAACCTGGCTCATTGCTCTCATTGCGTATCTGCCTGCCAACCTGTGTCATGAATTCATGCACTGTCCCATTTCACAGCCCCTTATGTATACTATCAAGTCTACATGGCAGGGAATGAGTCACACAGCAATATGAGAGTCAGAATGGAGAGATATAATGGAGTATTTACTGACAGTGAGCATAAAAGTGAAGACCAGTTAGTCCCTACTGAACTGTGACACTTGTCTTTTGTATTGAAGTGTTCCAGCCAGGGAAAATGAGGTCTGAAGGGTGTTACAGAGGGACCAAGAATGAACGTGGCAGCTGGCCAGCAATAACGCTTTAATACTTCAGAAGAAGAAAGTATATTCTTAGATGGGAAAAGAAGAAATAAGGAGTGCTAAGGAGAGATGACATAGGGAGAAAAAAATGTTTTGTTTTTTTATTTTCATCCAGTGCTGTCCAATAATGCCTCACTAATTAATGAGTGAAAACGTATCTGCAGTGCTCTAAAAATGTAACTGAGGCAAGATCAGAGAGAAAGTATCTTTTGTTAAGGTATCTGATGCTATTGGGGAGGAAAAATCATAAGCTTAGACACACAAGCCTTTTTTCACACTGTAAAATCTGTCCATTTAATCTAACTATCAGTTGGTCTAATAAAAGATAAAATGCTTCTCACTACAAACTCGGCCTTGTGAATAACAAAGATAATCAAAAGTGACTGAAATATCATACCTAGGTTGTATCACTGAGAAAAAACACAATCAGATGGCATCCAATCAGCTAATTCAGCTTCTAAAATTCTTTAAAGATAAATAATTATGTATTTCATTACTCTCCATAAACAGTTAATGAACAATAAATAATATACTATAACATTTCCTAGTCTTTAATAAACTTAAAACCATGAAGAGGTTTTAATCAGATGCAGGGTTCTCTCCATTTATCATCAATTTTAAACCTTGAAATCCTTTTCTTGACTGGAATTTAGTTACTTAGCCATGGTAACTTTTGTATCTTTCGGATTCAGTTCTATTTACTATGTCCAAAAAATAGCTGAAATCCAAAAAACAGTAATCTTCGTGAACTAAGATGTTAAATAAGTAGTTAGACAATTGATTTTTTAAAAGGATCAGCATCTTATACTTCTGCAAGTGTGTTCAAGGGTCATAAGAGCAGTTACTGTGTGCCAGAAGATGAAAATTCTAACAACCCATTAGGTCAAGAGATAAATCAGATGAACTTTAAAAAAAAAAATAAGGAATTAATCACAATTATGGAAGGGGATTATCTGATGCAACGAAGAATAGAGAGAGAAATCAATTTATACTCTTAACTTTCTGCTAATTAAAAACCCCGGTCCTAATCAGATGCATTTGTATCATTCCTTCTCTTTTGTTCTTTTAAGAAGTTAAAGCCATTAGTTAAGTTGGCAAAGCAATAAGATTTTCTGCTGACAGATTTGTGCCAATACTACCTCCTGTGCACACCAGTTAAGGGTTATTCAAAGGCAAAGACACTTTCTTTGATGTTCACGTGCCCTTTGGTACAACCTGCAGTGTCAACACTGCTATGATAGATTGCAGGGTTGGATAAGCAAAGGAAAACTGCTTTTCTACCATGTGTTGTGCATATGCTATCATCAGACTTCTTGTTGCAATGTCCCTTTTCTCTTGCTGCCAGACATCATTTTTCTTTCCTTCTCATTAATTTTTAAGACAAGGACTTAGTTTGGTAAAACTGCCTTCCACTTTTATTGTATCTGTTCTTCAAAATTCCCTACATTTGCCCCCAATGTATGAAAGGGTTAACAAAAGTTCTCAAAATCAATTTTTATTGATGACCAAATTATTATTGCCTTCCCCCCTTCCTTCCCTTTTTAGCGTTCATTGTTTTGCATTGTAGTGTGTGTTTAACTATTGAGACTATAAGCAGGAGCTTTCAATATTTGCGGTTACTCATGGCATCAGCAACATACACCATAAGGACAACAGTACACAATATTAAGTAAGCTGCATTGTAAGCAGTTTGGGAAATGGTGTGACACTTTGCAAAATTCTTAGTTTTTTCTAATTTGAATCAATCATTTCTCCATCAATAGTACAGTTTACTTTGAAATTTATATAGTGGATCCTTTGGGAACAATTTTAAGTTATTAAACAGTAAACAGTCAAAATATCTGTATCATTCCTCTTAAGAAGGTTCAACTTCTGTGTTCTAAATAAATAAATATGCATCTATAGATGTAGACTTGCACAATTTTTAGTGCTTTACTACATTAAAAAAGCAGAAAGAATACTTTCTAGGAACATAAAGAAAGTTTTCTTCTTATCTCTTTTCCTGTAATTGGGTGTCAAAAAATTTCCTTTTTGGTTTTTTTTTTGGTAAAGATTTCTACATATGGAGCTCCAAAACATCAGGCCAAAGGGCATTCTCAACGTTGGGCTTTTGTTTCCTTGCCTCATCTAAAATTCTCTAAGGACCATACCTGGCATAAGTATTTATGTTTAAAGTGCTCCTGGAAGGAGTCAAAGTGACCTTATCTATTTATGCAAATGTGTAACATGTACAAAAACTTAAAAAATAAGGCAAGCAGGCCTGGCGTTTGTTTGTTTGTATATAACTATACTCAAGCTTAACAGTCCTTATCTCCTCCTGCTGCTGTTTGCTACAGCATCAAGTGCTTTTAAGATGAAATTCCAAATAATCTGAAAATAATCCTGTAAGGTATTTTCTATCTTTTCCTACCTTTTCCACTTCACAGTAACAGTGCAGACTCTACACAGTGAATTTAACGCTACTTGTAGTAGGTATGCTCACCCTACTCACTTTTTG
Source organism: Falco rusticolus (assembly GCF_015220075.1). NCBI lineage: Eukaryota > Metazoa > Chordata > Aves > Falconiformes > Falconidae > Falco > Falco rusticolus. The sequence goes on along the minus strand of NC_051191.1, from coordinate 41,898,228 downwards.
AAGACCCTTAGAAGGAATGCGCTAGCTCATGAGATCTTCAGACCACAGACCGAAAACCACTGCTTTTTTTAGTTTATTTTCTCATATTCGATGTAAAAGCTTTATGCATTTTATGCATTTATTATTTCCAAATGCAAAAGCCTGCATGGCTAGAAGGGTGAAACTGCATCTAGCAAACAGCTAAAATGAAAAAAAACCCAAAAAGTTAGATGACAACTGCCAGCTGCCCTTATAAAAGGAAACAGGTTTAGGAGAGTTCTCAGGGACTCTAAGCACCATTCAGCAATGCAAGCCAGACGACATGGTAGAGGCAGTGAGCCAGGTTGAAATAGGTTGCCCCTATTTCAAAACACCAGCATAGCCTGGAATGGAAAAGATGACAGACAGTCATTCAGTATGGAGAGGTTTTGAAAAGCAGTCAGTCAAACCAGGTGAAGAGTTGATTTACTTTGTCAATTTCTAGCAAGCCCACTTGCTATTTACCTTTTTGTTTATCTGTACCCTGCTTTTGCTCCCTGGTCCTCTTAAGGTAGGGTTTAACACTGTAAATCAATGTACAGACATGTCAAGGATAGAGAAATAAAGTCCTAACGTTTGTCTCTCCACATCCTTTTCTCTAAGGGTTGCTTTATTTCCATAATTACAAATTCAAAAACCAGATTAGAGCAGTCAAATGTGCTAGCTGCTTAAAGCATTTAGTGCTTGAATTATCAGGAAGAAGTGATAAAACATGAATAGTTTCTTTTGTCCTGACTGCTCCTTTTAAAACTGAATAGAATAGCCTCATAACAGATGAATGCCTAAGCTACGTAACATCCTTATACTTGGTCAACAGTCGTAGTTATGTTTGAAGTTCACAGAAATAATTATGGTAAGCGGTCAGCCTACCTCGCAGAGCCCTGTGCTGCTCTATACTGGTTAATCTAAGGTGTCATTAGAATCGTCTTCTCAAACTATTCCACTGCATGAGGGGCAGGAGAGTCCGTGAGCAGTTGGGATATTGTGTTGCACTGAATTTTGAGTCTGAAACATCGAAGAAAACATGATTGCACTTCCACATTACTTAGCCTTCTTTCATCCATCTTTTATCTGTAACTTTAGAAATATTGTTTTTGACTTTTTTCAGGGTAAGAAAGGGTAAAATAAAATTGGATACTGTCCTAAGCTATGTCCAGACACCAGGCCCATAGTGGAATGCTGTGATCTCCCATGGCTGCCAAAACATTTGTGTGGGATTTAAAAATTTGTGTGTAAAAAATTGTTTTGATCTTCAGATGATAATTGTGTAGCAGACTTACCAGTCAAGAGGAAAGCAATGACTAGAGGGGTGACAGAAGGGCTCTACAACTTGCTCTCCTCTTTGAATTCCTTCTGTTCTTCTAAAATAGATGAGAAAGTAGACTAAATTAGACTCCCTTAATTAGTGACGATAGCCTTGTTCTAGTATTTGATGCCAATTTAGTCCATGCAAGTCAGTATTTCTGCTAGTACCAAACACGGCAATGTCAACAGTTTGCCACCACTCACTGCCTGCACTTTGGGATCTATGCGTGGCATTAAAAGCATTCTGCACCTGAGGATGTATCAGCCTCACACATAGCCTCCTTGGAGTGAGGACAAATTTACGTACTCGTGGCCAACACTGCAGTCACCTGTTACCCAAATGGGAAACTCTGATGGTCTTTACAAGGAAACCAGCTTCTTTCAAGAATGCCTTGTAGGAACTTAGCCTCACACTGCAAAGCAACACAAGCCACAAAGAATTCAAAGAACTGAACACTGGACCTGCGTGTAGCTTGAAGATAACTTGAGACAACCCACACTGACCATTTTTTTAGAACCTACTTTAGTTACAAAGAATAGCTATATATACCGTGAGATGAAGCCTTAGACAAAACCTTCTTCTCAAGCTTCTTATGTCAGTTGTTACTTTAATTTGCAAGCATGGATGCTTTCACAACTTCTTGCCTTGGAAGCAGTACCCCAAGGAGTATCTCAGCTTTCATCATAGCCAAAAGGGGTAATGAATCACCTGTGCCAATAAATTAGCAGAGGCCTCTTGGCATTTTGAGATCAAATTCCCGAAGCCTGCTGTTTATTGCCAAATTGCTTGCTTTTACTTCTTGCACTTTTTCCTAGACAGTACAAATAACACATTCAGAGAAGGGGTCTGAACAACTCAATTTTATTTACCACTTTATTTATCATAACATACCCTAAGCATCACCACCCTAGTCAAGATTGAATAGTGCACCCACAGTAGTTTTCACCAAAAATACTTTCTTGTCAGATTGTTCACAGGCAAGAAGTATTTATTCCTGGGGAATGCATTTCAACACATGTTACTGTTCTGGCCTTCAAACACATCTATTTATGCTCATCTGAAATCAACTGTATGTTATCAAACTGTGAAATAACTATAGAGTTGTTCATTTTTAAATAATTCCATTAGCATTAATTGTGGAGCATTTATTCTGGAAAAAATACCTTTGCACCGCGATTTCTACTGTTTCTTTCTTTCCAGACACTTCCCCTCAATGTTTCTGCCAAGGTTTCAGAATTTTAAATTGTTTAATAACGTCTTTGAATTGAGGTCAGGAAGAGGTCAGTTTAAGGCGGTGGCCTAATGGGTTACTACACACGTACTTAAATGCAATGTATTGTCATCTTTATTTAAAGGAGTGCTTAACTGGAATTGAGCATAGTTTATCAGACAGAAAATTTGTAGCATCTCAAGATGCAAACTGTATCTTCTGCCTGCTACACTGAGACGTTTTGAGTGTAGACCAATATACTGGTTACATTTTCCTTAGAGTACCTTTAGAATTTTAATAATAAAATTATATCTATTAAAAAATTACAGCCACACACAATCTTTTGTTCACGGAGATGTTTATTTTTGTCTTCAATGTTTGTAGGGAACACTATTTCACTACAAAAGTGTCTCAGAGAAACTCCATTCAAAATCTAGGCTTAAGAATGAAGGGAAAATATACTTTCAGCTGTACCAGTCCTGAGCAAAGTTTAAAAAAAAAAAAAAAGAAAAAGAAAATTCCTCTAGAGATAGGAAGCAGCACCAATAAAACCAGAGGACCTCTTACTGATACCTGCTTATGCTTTCTTTACTGCTTGAGAATTGGTAAAAACTTAGGTAGGAAGAATTACTTTATTAGAATGGACCCAAGATTCATAGTCCCAATCTCTCACCAAATACCACGCATTCTTTTACAGTCAGAGTTCAGGGCCTCAGTTTTACTTTCCATTAAGTAGTCAGGACTGCTAACAGCAAGACTGTTGCCCCCATGGTGTAACATTTCCTCTTACTTAAATCGGTAAATAAATATTTATTTAATATACTTCTTTTAATAAATATTTATTTCCTATCAATATCAAGTTCCTGAAAAGTTACATAGTTCTTAGAAGTATACTACTCATAGCAGTTACAAAACTTCTGATAACATCGGGTCTCAAAATAATTCAAGTGGCTTACATTCTGTCTCTTGCTCTTTCAGTGAAAAGATTTCAAGCCATTGGCAACACTCAGTACTTCATAGTTGGTTTATCCAGGACATTCAGATTCAATCTGACAAAGTAAATACTTCTAAGAGTCTGAACAGAAAAGGCACTTACTCATTTTGGGGAAGACACCTGGCAGGTAAGATTTTTATTTTCAAAATAACAAGCCCTTTTTCTGACAATAAAACCTTTTAAAACTACTGTTGGATAAACACAAACCGTATGAATAAAACCAACTTATGTACCCCTTCCCAAGAAAGGTAAACTGTCCTTGATTGAGAAATGGAGAAGTGTGAAAGCATCCAGAAATACTCAGAAGTTTTATTCACTTCTGTGATATTCCAGAAGGCTATCACAGCTGACGAGAAGTAAAAAATCTCCTCCAAAGAACATATGTGTTACAAACTGAAAGCCTCAGAAATTTCTGAACTGTTTCTTATTAGGTACTTGTATTAGCAATAAAATACAAGATTCTAGTGTGTTGTAATCAGGAACATCACCTTGGTTACAAGCAATAACCTGTGACTCCATCCAGAGGAGTAAATCTTTTACCAAACTTCCTTCCAGTCAAATCATTGCCTCAGTGATGCTCTGTATAAGGCACTTAGTAAAGTTTAAGAGCATCTGACGGTGCTGTTGGTAGTTTTGTTTGTGAGAATGCTCTACCAACCCTTCAAGATTAAGCAGCTGAGGTGTGGAATAATCACTGAAAACAGCCATATGAACTACTGGCCACAAAACTCTTCAGGAACCACATCCATTCTAGTCTGGGTTCTTATTACCCTTGCAACATAAAGCTATCCTTTTTCTAGTAGTCCAGGAATTAGGCCCTTTAAATTTGGGTAGTGACTAGATGTCCAAGAGAAATTAATTTTGTTCCTGACTAGCTCTTTAATCAAAACTTCTACCCTTTCAATAAATGACCTGTATCCAAGAGTGAAATGTTCATGGCATTTACTATTAAATTCACAAAAACCTACATCTATCTTTAGGCCAAAAGTCACTGAACCAACACATATCAAGAATTATAAAGCAACACACACCTAGAAGTGTGGGATGCTGCCTACTTCCAATACAGTACACAGAGAAAGGAATACTAAACACACAAAGAAGCCATTATATAGTGGCTTTTCTAGGTATTATTCTGAAAATACATTTTCTTTGTTCTTGCCCCCCACTACCTTGTCCTCTACCTTTTTGTTGGACTGAGGGGTTTTGAAGGTGTTTGAAATTTTAGAAACAGAAGCTGCCTACTTGGAATTTCTGTAGGAAAGCTGAGAAAGTGTTCAGTATCGGTGCGTGCTCCTCAGATCTCCTTCTCCAGCTGGCACCAAAAGCGTTTTCTTACACCTTTCAAAAAGCCTCTAGGTACTGCAAGTTACTTGGCAACGTTACACCTCCATCAGCTGGAAAGGATTTTGCTTATTTTTCTGTGTTTGGAAGTCTCCCAGCAATAGAATCAGACCATTTGCAGAAATGCAGATATGAAGACCAGTGATTGACATCCCAGAATGCCAGCTACCTCAGCCAGAACACTTGAATGGTACAAGACTGGTGTAAGTATGTTCACTCAGCAAAAATCTGTTCAGAAAGTCAATTATATAGAAACAAGGACAACGGTGACAAAATTATGACCTCTACCTGCACGTACCATTGTTGGTCTTACAGAAACCAAGGTATAGTTGAAGAACTGGAAATAGCAGTCAAACTCCCCACTTGCAAGAGCAGGCATAATAAGTTATTTCAAACTCACTGCATCTGCTTATACTATATGTGTAATTAAAAAGAAGAAAAAAAACCAGAAGAAGGAATCAGAATGTGTTTCCTTCAGAGGTGGGAGTAGTGATACTCAGTAAATACTTGTAACCTTAAGAGATTTCCCTTAGATTAATTCATAGCTGAAGGCTGTTACAGTAAGAGGTGATCAGTCAGATGGCAGATTTTCTTGCTCAGAGATCTGTGCCATCAGGAACTGGGCTTGGCACTGAAGCATTTTGATTTGTTCTGTGCAAAGAAGGATCAGTTTGAAATGGATTATTCATGGATAGTTTTTATATATTAGATGCATATAAATAGCAAATTAGATCTCTGCATTCCCAAAGTGGGTATTTAGAAAGTAGAATCTGCCTGACCACTCACTTGTCTTAACTAACAGACACTACATAATTGAACAACTCTATCCTTCTCTAAAGACAAAGTACCCACAAGTGCTTTAGAACCAAACAGAATTTGTAGTATCTAGTGAGCTTGGGAAAGGGGTAAAGAGCCACATTTCATTAGCCCTGGTTACATATATTTCCTTCTTCTGTATACTTGTGCTTTTTTCATACAGAAGAGGAAAATTATGAGCATATGGTTAGCAGGTTATAAAAAAATAGATTCATACTTTTTTCCTCAATTACCTCCTCAAAAACTCCATTCTAAATTAGAGCTCCATTGGTCTAAAGCCACATTTCTTAAAAATCTTAAAAGTTTACAGGAGCTTGTTCACTTGCAAACACTTTGGCTAAGATCAATATTTATACACAGATAACAGTATAATTAATTACACTTTTCCAGGTGGCCTAAATCCTGAAAGTGTAGTCCTGAAGGGCTTCTTGCTTAGATATTCCTCTAAAGATATGCCATACTGTCCATAAAATTATTGACATTTCAGAACGACTCTTTAAAATTTTTACTGAAGCAGTATTTTCTCTGGTGGCAATTTTCTTTTTAAACATGGACAAGGAATGATTACATAATGATACCATCCTGTCTTTCACAAACCTCAAATAGTACAGCAGTCCCCAGTGATCATTCTTAGTAATACTCATTTGAGCTATGGAATATGCTTTTGCCCTTCACCTTCCATGTTTGACTCCTTAAAAGTACAGCTAAAACTTTATGTGCCTATTAAACTGTCTGCTGTTAAAAGTCCCCTGTGTCAGTGGACAGAGCAAGTTCTTTCAGATGACTTTTACCCATATCCCATAATAAAAGGGACAAGATTAAGACTGAAAACATCTCCTGAGGGATTAAAATATTATACAGTGATGGTTCATTTTAATTAATTTTCACTGATACAGTTAAAGAGAAGCTGTAAACAGCTCCTGCATTACTAAGACTCTAGGATCTGAAACCAATGTATTTGTTCACTGCATTTTCTTCCACTGTTAAAAACCAATAGTATAGTTTAGGCAGAGAGGGGTACACCTGGACTCCTAGGCCTTGTTCACAGATGTATCACAATCTTCTTGCATAATGTCTTAGGAAAGTCACTTCAGCATCACTTGCTGTTGGGTAATACCATTTACTAGCAAGTGTGCAGCCACCCATTGCTGTTGCACCATTTACTCCATTCTAGACAGGAAGTTACAGTAATTTCTGTAAAACATTGATTTGTAATTAACTTGTGAAGGACTTTTCCAATTTTCATTTAGTAGTTAAGTCCTCTTAATTATTACTAAAACATGGGTTCTTCTATAGATGTCAAACTAAACTCAGTATCTGATCGTTGTCTTAGACAAATCTCTTAAGTCTCTTAAGTTTCTCTTCTTGTTAAAACTTTGACAGTACAAAAGAAAACCAACTAAGCTTCCTCAGTTGGACGATTTTACTGTACAGCTTTTGCTAGTTTGTGAAGTTACACCCTTTCAAATTGAGACTGCTCTGACGTAAGTCGGGGCATAATTTCAGGTAAGAAAAACCTTCAAAAGCTCAAACTGCATTTCCAGCACACTCAAATCTTAACACTTAAGATAGAAGTATGCATCTGCAAAATATCATATTTGACTGGTCCACTAGCCAAAACCAGCATTGATTTTTTATCTTACCTATCTTATTCCTGAGTAAGCACAGGCCAAATTTACTACGAGTGTAGCACTTGCTGCTGCCTTTGGAGAAATTGCATTTCTATTTCCATATAGTTTCTGATATTTGAAAGGAAGCATACCCAGGCTCCTTGGTAGGGAGCAGAGTCAAATAAACACGTGACAAAAAAACAAGCAGATACAGTTAAAGAACCCCAGATGTACATAAAAAGTACACAGTCCCAAGCCAAATCCATCCTCTACAACAAAAATGTAATTAATCAGCGTAATTTGGGAAACTGTCAGGCTTTTGAGACAGGAGAGAGAAAATAAAAGAATCTAAGATACAGAGCCATATACTTGTGTCAAGTTTAGAAGACCTGCCTGAACACTACAGTGAACTGGTGGAAACAAATTATAAAAAGTATTCTATCTTACATGGCTACCTAAAAATGTGCTAGCCATAGTTTTTTTTAAAAAAGGGCACAAATTATAAAATCAAACAATTTGAGATTTTACAGTCCATGACCCAAACCGTCAATTATCTAGAGAAACGTAATAGGTTAAAATTTCAGTTGTAGTCCTACTCTCAAGACTTACTGTCAAGAATTATAATGTAATTTTTTTTATTATTACTACTGCTTCTGTTAGAATCAAGATTTTCTATGGCATCGTTTAACCTGCTACTAATTAGGACAACTTTTGTTTATCTCCAATATGATAGGAAAAAAAGGTCATTAGTCTACAACTGTATATTTGTTCTTTTCATTATATCCCTTATAATTAGAGGCAAAATTAGGAAGATGAGAGACTGAATTATTGTACACTTCATCAATGAATTATTTATACCTCATTTTCCCCCACTTCTCCCCCCTTTTCCTTTCTGAAACCACACAATCAACCAGCACATAAAGGAACTAATCTACATGGAACACTATCACACTTTTCTTTGTCGGGTCACCATTTCATGAACAACCCAGGTTGTATGGCTGTTGAGGACTGGTGCATACACAGATTTAACAAATAACAGTTCTTATGCAGAGAGCAGTCACAAAGAAAAATAGCTAATCAAAACACATAACGACATTAAATTTTCACTTTTTATAAATGGAGTAAAGATGCTTTTAAATATATTTACAGTTAGAAAAAGGATTTAGGTTTACTACAAGTCAGAATTCTTTAGAAATTATGAAAGTGAAGTTCATTTAAATTATAACATCATGAACAGAGTCAAATGCCGTATTCTACTTAGAATTTGTCTACTCTGCTGTCAGTATTGTCACATCCCTTTAATCACAAACAGGCAAGAATTATCTTAACTTCATTTAATGCCAAAACAGGCATCACTGCAATGTAAACACTGGCAACGTAATAATTCATACCACCACTGCTCAGTTTTTAGATCCTAGCTGACCTGCATTGTATCTGTGGTTAGAAGTTCCTTTTCTAGGTCTTAAACAACCATCAGAATATCCTGCATTCTTTTTGATTACAGCCATGCTTGTACCACACTTTTGAGATTATTCTTTAGAGACAGTTGAATCATAGTAAAATCCACTCCATCCCCCCTTTCTTCCAAACCAAATGGCTACTTATTTCTGAAGATACAAAGAGACCTCTTGTTGGCAGTGCTGGGTGGTTTATCCACACAAAGTTAAATGAAAATAATTTTCCCATTTTAGTGAACTACTAGTAATAGATTATTTGTTTGCAAGGAATTCTGAAATGTGTTAGCATTCATTACATTCTAAATTAGAAACACATTTCATAAAACATCTTCTGATGAGGTTTGCTATCATTAAACTGCTTACTTTAAACAGTTTCAGCCTCTTGTAATCCATTACATCAGTATATTCTGCAAACAGTCCCACCTAAAAATAAAATATAAAAAAATAAAGTTGAGAAGCATGTATTTTTCTTTTAAAAACTAGTGTGTTATTCTGAACACCAGCCCAGCCCCAAAAACATTTAAGAACCTTAAAATGCATTGTTTTACAGATACTAAGATTTGGCCAGGTAACGGCAAATAACAGACATCCTATTTAGTATGATAAAGCAGAATACATAATAAACAGGTCAGTAGTTATTCATCTGAAATAGCCTATAATTAACATTTGATGTCTAAAAAGTTTAAACAGCAACACCAAGGAATGAGGTATGTATGTTCTCAGATATCACATCAGACTTTCATTTTATGCAACTAACTGTATTTCACAACTAGCATCTTACAAAATAGAACAGTACCATTGTGCCTGTAGAAGTACTGCATTAAAAACAGAAAAATACATTACTACAAGAAACCACCAAACATCACAATTGTCAGGGGCTACAAAAATCCATTGTTTTAGCTGTTAAGAAGCTATATCTTGAGTTGGTAATAATTTGGGGCTGGATTCACTACCAAGAAGGTCCATCCAACTTTTACAAGGGCTTAAAAATATATTTACTTTGAATGAAAAAGAAAAGAATCACAGGAGTTTAAGTGGACTACCTCACTAAAAGGAGCTAAATGGACTTTTGTATTGAACCTGAACCTATAAATTAAAATCTATACATGGTTTGGATGTGTGTATCAAAACACTTATTGGTTGTAAACAAAAATGCAAAATCTGTATTCACAAAAATATTTTATTGGTAATTTTACACAATACCAGATGGGATTGTAAATAGTTCTGTTCTGTATCAGTATATTGCTAATTGCATAAATGTTGACAGTTTATGCTAGAAAGTAGGGTACTGAGGTTTTTCATGTGATTTATAATGTAATATATTCTAATAGGCCAAATCAATATTAAAGAAATTGATTGAGGAACAAAAAATTAATAGTGTTATTTCCTTATTCTTGTGCAACATCTGATATTCGTGTAATGAAATCATAGGTGACTGTATGACAGTAGATAAATTTGGAGCAAGGAAACAGCACTAAGCAGAAATGAGAACCGCACTTCTGTTATTTTTAAAGCTTTTCCAAACTTTCATATTTCCAAATGTTAGTTTTTGCCAAATGCATTGTCATCTAAGGTTCAATATTTGTTACACAACATAGAATACCAGTGTACAGTGACAATGTAGTACTTTACCTGAATTGTATGGTTAACCAATCAATGCTTAGAATGTGTTTTCTATTTTGCTTGTAAACATTACAATAAGTGTTTTAAGTGTGAAAAAATATTGGTAAAACCATCAACATAATTCAGTAACAGTAATCTAGTAAAATGTGTCAAACATTGGCAAAAATTCATACAAATGTTTTATTTAATAACATTTTTCCTATTTAACCACACCAAGTACCAGCAGGTGTTTTTAAGAAGATAATTATTATGAAAATTCTGTTGCAGCAATAGTTGATTAAGTTGATCTTTGACTTGCATACATATAACTATGTTTCACAATTCTCAAATAATACATATTTAGGCAGCTTGAACTATGTCATAAAAATTTAAATTCAGTACATGCCAATAGTAGAGACTCCAAGAGTTGTGTTAGAATTCACTAAACTAAAAGTGAAAATGGACTTACCAATAACACTGCATAATGAACATTCAAACCACATTTTCATGGCACCTTTACACATGAATATTAAAAAGTTGGTCTCAAAATGCTTTGTAAGCATTTGTAGATTGCATTTAAATTATTGTTTCTACCACTGAACGTTTTTCTTTTTTAAATGCATAAATTATGTTCCAGTCAACATACCAATTGTGCATAAATAATCTGTCATGAAAATGTGGTAACAGGTGACAGAAGTTAAGTATTTGTATGTTTTGAAGAGAAGAGACTAAAGAAACTGGAGGAAATAAACTTTAATGAGATTCCCCATTCAGTGATGACGCTTCTCCTCTGGGTGAAGACGACCTGGACATTCCCCTCTCTGTGTTGTCAGAACTAGAACCACTCTGACTGTGTTGATCTGCAGAAGCAGCACTGGAAGCAGGTGGTGACTTAGTTTTCTCCTTAAAGTCTGTAATTATGACTGTCAGATCTCCAACGGTAACTTCCAAATGCTGAGCGCTACTTCGATCCACATTTTTCAATCTTGGCCTACATAAAGCAAATAATCATATTAAAAGTACACATACCATCTTATTACCTTGTCTTCCTCCTACTTTTTAGGAGCTCTGGAGAACATGCATGTGTACATGAGACCGCCATGTGCAACACGTACTACATAGGAAAACAACATACCGCAAGGATTTATGGTGGAGTGTTTCCTAGTATGTTTTACATTACAATATCTGAACACAACCCACTACCTTGTCCTGACATTACTTAAAAGGTGACCTTATGAATAATGTAACTGTGCAGCAATATGGATTTGTTGCACACGTGAAGGTTTTTACTTTTAAAAATTAAGTCTTTTTTATTGTGGCTATAGAAAGTTATAAATTTGATCCAGAGAAGCATTCATCTCTGCAGCAGCCTTAAGCAACAATTGCTGAATAAAGAATGATGTTCAATAATGAAGATGTTGCTGCCTGTCTTTTGAATTCAACAGCACAGATAGTGTTACCTTCCAGCTGGTATTACTTCACTTCAAAACCTCACCAGGACTGCTAGTAAACTATTTGAACTGGACTTTGTGTTCACAGTATAACTCTGGTATTCCTGGCACACGTTGCGATTTCAGTTATGCACAGAGCCGAGTATTATCCACAGTGTTGATAGGGTAAGTCTCTTTATCTAATCTTTCAACTGATTCTTACAACTGAAAGAACCAAAGAACGCTTTGACTTCCATTCTGCCATCATATTTCTGCTAGTGACAAGCATACAGTACTTTCAATTTACTGCTTTCCTTTGACTACCATGAAAAACTGTCACCAGATGGCTGAATTTATACAAGCAGTTATGAGCAGCATAGCTTTCTGCATTTAACTGACTCCACAGCTTTCACTAGCTCAAGTTGCAACAAAATAAATTAATGACATCACATGTTAGCAAGTGTGCCAGCAGCAAAGCCCTAACCTTTACCCTATCATCTGACTTTGTTTGAAGTAGAACTGGTTGCCAGTCACTTCAGCTGAAACACCTCACGCCTTTCCTGCACTAGAATAGAACTAGGCTTTGACATCTTGTTCCCCTGAGGCAGAAGTAGCATGACTGAAGAATTTAAGGGAAAACTGAAAATCTGCTGCTCTGTAACATGGGAATGGAGAAAAAAAAAATAAATCAGAATTACCAACCCCATGCCTGGAGCTTATTAATCATATTGACTGTGCATGCATATTTTTATGGTCGTTTCCAGCAATAATGTCCAAGTTTTAAGGCAAAGAGAAAAGGATATCCTTTCCCAAGGATACTGAAGAAATCTGCTTAAACTAATCAAGCATTCTTAATTTGCTATCCTACCTAGTGAATCAATTCTGTGAATAATTGAAATGTCTGAAGTATTAAAAAAAAGTAGCCTAGTTATTTCAAAAGGCAATTCTTACTGCAAATCTCAATACTGGTATTTTAGTACAAGATTTTTGTTTTAGTTATTTTTAAAATGTTCTCCCTCTTTCCCTACCTCCCTCACTTTTATGTTTTTAATGTACTGCTGCAATTCAACCATCAATATTTCAATTTACAATATTTAATTAACTTCAAATACTTCATAACTGAAGTACTTCAGCTGCTTGAGTTAAGCTAGTAAATTTGAGTATTGAAAGAAAAAAAAGAAACAGAACGAACATCTCACTGTCCTTAATCCTAACTCTGACTTTCTTAATGACAGTCTCTCTTGACTCTCAGTCTCTCCTTGGTTCTGGTCCTGATCCTCCTATTTCAGGCACAAGAGGAGTATCTGCTACTTTGCTGCATAACTAATAATCCCTAAGGATCTTCCTTGGCTGGTCTACTTTGGAGTGTTTAAAAAAAAAAAAAACAAAAAAAACACATACACACACCCCAACAAAAAAAACCCAAACAAACACCACCACCCACCAAAAAAGCTGCAAACAATACTTACCCCCACGTATGTTTAGACTACATGTCTTATCATGTCTCATATACTTCTCATCTTCTTTGGCATGGCATTGTTACCACAATAATTTTATGCTTAGATTGCGATGATTTAGGTTTAGGTTTAAACTTGCTGCTTTTGTTTTGAAGTTTGCACTCTCCTTCCACCTGGTCTTACAGCAAGATCAAGGCTTTTACAACTGCTTGTCCATACCATAATATTTCATGTTCTCTGTTCTAAGAGTCCAAGGTTTCCTTCAGCATCCCAGATATAGCACAGAGATTTTTATCACTAGGTAATACACATGCCTTACCCTGTCACATTAATTTATACCCTAGTTCATCCCTTCAAAGTTTATTCCAGGTTACTTTCCCACTCTTACACAGTTTTCTCTCTCCTATTATTTTGCGTGAGAACTACTCACTCCTGTCCCCTCTCTTTTCCAGAGATTAGTATCATCCATTTGCCTAACTGCAGTTTTGTATGGCGTGAGAAATACATTTGTTACCTTTAATAAAAATATCCAAGTCTTTCTCTCTATATTCAGCTGGTCTCCATCTTCTGGTCAAAATTACAAACTGCAGGTTTTCTTTCACATTTAATAGGCACCCGAAACCAATGAAACTTCACGCACAAATATTTGGCCTTATTGTTGAAAAAGTTTGCCACAACACTTACAAAGCAGTAAAATCACAGAACATTTTCTTATTTTCTTTTCCAAAATATGTTTTACCAATACTGCAAACATTTCTAAAAATTTTTACCTGGTTTTCTTATGACTGTTCTTTTTGCTTGTTGTTTCCTTTTCACTTTTTTCCTTTTCTACTTTGTCTTTTTTCTCTTTCTTTGATTGTGTAGGGGGCACGAATTGCTGAGGAACCTGTTGTGCAACCAGCTGAGAGACAGGTCGAGGTTTCCTGTGTGCACATATATATAGACACAGATAATGCTTGGACTTTACAAGTCTTGAACTTCCTACACTTCAGTTACTAACATTAACAATCACTATAAAAAGAAATACTGCTAAAACTTTACTTGCTGGTACTACTTCATTAAAATATCATATAAAATTTAAACCCATTACAGTTTGTTTCAGTTGCATTATCAACAAATGAGATTTATTTTTTTTAAGGATTTAGAGACAAGACTGTATTTTGCCGCCTTCTCCCAGTTGTCGTATCAGACAGAGACTTACACAAAGTCCAAAAAATGAAGCTTCCAGAAGGAATACTTTACCCCCCACCCCCAGCCCCCTCAAATGATGAAGGGGTCTGTTTTGAGTGTACTCCAATACACAAATATACAATCCATATCACAGAAATGAAAAAGCCAGGTATCAGAGCTAAAGCCACCATTGGCCTTATAGAATAAAACTTCAGTGTTTTCAGCTCAAACAAATTCATTGAAAGCAATGACGAATCCTGTTGTGTATCATTTTTATCAGGTTGCTCACTGGAAATAAAAAAAACCCTGCACTAATATTAGTAGGGTACAGCTATCAGAACATATATATTTTAAAAGCTGGCAACAGAACCTTCTGACCACATTCCATCAGTATATACAGCACAGGTTTCATTTCCAAATTTTGATCCAAACTAAAAACCAGAGTGAGAAGAGGAACAGCAGGCAAAAGAATTTCAACAGTTTATTATTTTTACATTTTCTGAAATATTTGGAAATAGCTTCATTTTTATTCAGTATTAGAATACCATAATCTAACTTGAAATATGTTACACTCCCCAATGCAAGTATAATTCTTTATTTTGAGATTTTTGTAATTAAGAAATTTAAACTCATGACATACAAGAAGGAAGGTCCTGTGATTCTATTGAGACTTTGAAGATGCAAATTTCTTCTGTAAAAAACTGTTTACCCTGCCAAGTTCCTGGGTTTTGTGGATATTTTCTTAAATAGAAAAAGCACAAATTATATGCACTGTGATACTCTGAAAACACAAAGCAGTTATTAAAGCAACGGAAGCTATCAGCTCTTACGCATATTAATTTTTCTCAACCCATAGGATCATGCTACTGGTACTTCTTGCTTAGGTGAAGTGACAAGTAAAATAACAAAAGCATAAAATCAAGGCAGCTCTCATTAGCAAGTTATATTTTCAGTAATGATTGCAATAGTTCAGTTACAGAGTGAAAGCTAAGTTACAAGAACCCATAAAGTGTGGGAAAGGCAGTTAATATAAACCAGTTGAGATTTCATGAGACTTCACAGCAAGTTCATAATGAATCAAAGTTAAAAAAAAAAAAAATAAAAGACTATTAAAAATGTCAACACAATAGAACTTTGGGGTAAAAGCTAGACTACCACACACTCACTCCTGAACTAAGCCCACACCAACTCACAAAAGATGAAGATCAGCAACAGATTACTTACTGAAAACTATCCAGCTTGTATCAAGCGGCAAATGTATGACTACATGCTTTTCAGGAGAGCACTGCAACTAGGACCTTGGAAATCACAAAGTATATAGAGCCTAAAAATCACCAGAATGACTCAGTAGACTACAACTGTTTAGACTGACAGAATACATAGGACATTTTTAGGAACATTAGTCTCAGAATTGTTTTGATCTTTTGTCCTAATAGTTCATAACACCACCAGAACCACCAAGATGTAATTGATGCAGAAGTTTATCATTTCAGGTGGAAAACACCTGTGAAATTTAAACAAAATTTATGATCTGTCTCGAACTGAAGATTGCTCCAGGAGATGGGGATAAAGGGAGATAATATTTCTGGTGATGGCCAAGTGACAATCCTGTCATTACTACATAGTGACCTGAGAAAATGATCTGACATGTTTCTTATGAAGTAAAACAGCAGTGAACCTGTCAACACAGAATTAATTATTGCCCGGGACTGTGGGCAAAACCACGATCATAGGAACTTGTTAAAAAGGTGCAGAGAGGGAAAAATATATTCTTAGCCAACTCTTTTAGGAGTCTCAATTTGCAACAATTTCAATTCCCAAGGGCAAACTAGATAATAGAAATTAGAGTACATGCCCTAGTTTCAGCTGGGATAGAGTTAATTTGCTTCTTAGTAGCTGGTGCAGTGCCATATTTTGGATTTGGTGTGAGAACAATGTCGATGGCACACTGACATTTTTAGTTGTTGCTGGGTGATGTTTATACTAGGTCAAGGACTTTTCCGTTTCTCAGGCCCTGCCAGCCAGAGGGCTGGAGTGGCACAAGAAATTGGGAGGGGACACAGCCAGGGCAGCTGACCCGAACTGGCCAAAGGGATATTCCATACCATGGGGTGTCATGCTGAGTGTAATAAACTGGGGGCAGGGGGCCTGGGCTGCTGATCACTGCTCAGGGACTAGATGAGCATCTGTCAGCACGTGGTGAGCAACCGTGTTGTCTGTCAGTTGGGTTTTCTGCCCACTCCCTTCCCTTTTTGGATTTTATTCCTCTCTCCCCTTCCCTCTCCTTTTCATTACAGTTGTTGTTATTATTATTATTGTTTTAATATATTTCAATTATTAAATTGTTCTAATCTCAACCCTCAAGTTTTACCTTCTTCACAATTCTCCTCCCCATCCCTCTGGGGCAGGAGAGGGGTACTTAGCTGCTGGCTGGGGTTAAACCATGACAGTACAGCTCTGCAATTGAGCTTAGTTCTAAAGTCCTAGATTTAGAACTACTTCTTCTAGTACCATAAAAGAAATGTGACTGGCAAAAAAAGATCTTTGCCACAAGGAACAGTCAGTTGAGAAAAAGTCCACAGAGATATCAGGTTTGGGAAGATGAACTAAAAATTAATCAAGAGGTTCTATGTGGTTTTCTTGTGACAAGGAATTCTCCTGTTACTTTATTCCTCCCAATTAAACATCCATCTTTTCATTTCTATAGCTGTCCTTCAGTTGTGTCTATATTCTAAACATTATTATCTACTTTGTCACTTCCAGATTTCTTCGTGAGGCATTCAATGTTTTTATATTAAAAAACTGAGGAAAAAATAAATTCACATCTCTCAACACTGAGAGTGTCTTTCAAACGTTCAATTATATTTTTTTTCCAGGTACTCTAAAGGGGCCACTGAACTGAACTGCAACCAAGTGCTTCACAAAACATGCAGGCTTCGAGAGATAACTTTACCACTTGTGAAGCTTTAACCTGATAGAATTGTTCATGACTTAGCAGCAGCTGAATCATGTCATTCAAGCATGAAGGAATTCATACAGAAAAGGCTTTCTCGCAGAGGAGATAAATGTAAGAAAAACTATTCCTGTAACAGGAAATTGATTTTGATGATTTGCCAAAATATGACATTTTAAATTACTGGTTTTCAAAATCAGTTATTTAAAGACTCTTTGTAATAAGCTGCTACAGATTAGAGTAGATACAGACAACTTTAGCATCATCTTTTATTTCATCAATATATTTATGGTAATCTGCTTTTTGAGCATATTGAAGAGCACCTGAGCTAACTGGTGTTTACAAAGAAGCTGTATAAACCTGCATTATAATTACAAGCATTTTTACTATGGGGAGTGACTTTACAACTGAATAATCCAGAACTACAGGCAGAAATGTTCATAAATACAATACATATTGCATAGTCAGCCCCTCAAATCTTCGCATTTTTATCTAATAATTTAACTTCTGTCATTTTAAATGGACCACTAATCAAGAGAGGCATATGCTATTACAAAAGATAACAGCTATCAATTCTTTCCAACAGAGGTGAACTTTATTTAGTCCCCAAGCACTGCAGCCATGCCAACAAACTCATTTATTGAGCTTCCAAGAGACCACGAAACATCACAGCTCCAAATACTATGCCTCCTCTATCATTTAGTTTTCCTTTCCACCCAGTGTTACCTTTCTTCTAAGTTAACATCAACCATACTCTTACTTATGTTTCTATTCCAACCTCTTCCATTACGGCTTTATTAATTACCAAATTCCAATGTTGCTTTCAAGGTCCTGCATACAAATACTCACTTCATAATGTCCTTTAAAAAATAAGGAAAACTAACAGGTTTCATTTTTAAAAAGCCAATAGACAGTAATACAAACATTCAAGAACACAGTTTTTGTTTTCATTACAATTCCCATTAATGCTAAATGACAAGGACCTCCTCTTGTCCTTGTCATTAACTCCATTATTCTTGTTGCAGGATGCGACTACGCTTTATCTGATAGGATTTATCTAGCTGCTGGTTTAGAGCGTGTATTTCCAGAGGCAGAGAATGGTCTGCTTGGGTTTTGTGTGCAGAAACTCAGTCAGCACTGATACTCTTAAAGGGAACAAATATTTAATATTGAGAAGGATGGACTAGGTTTCACTGTTGGCATTCTTCAAAAAAAAGCTTTATAGCATAACAATTTACATGCCTAGAGATTAAAAATACTCATTCAAGAACAGACAGAGTGAACTAGACCAAACGGTATCTGGAACTTTTGCCCCAAGTCATTTCCCTCTCCCAGAGCTCAGTACAATACCTTCCTGCTCCTAAGTCATTTTGGACATCTCACAGCAGTACATGCTTCCTTAATTCCCCTCACTTGGTATTCACCAATGATCTATGTAAAAAGAATTTTGACCAATTTGATGTGGTCTCATTACAACAAAGCAGGTCTGTTTTGAAAACAGAAATTAAAAATAAATATTCTATGTACAATAGTAATAATTAACATATGCAGCAGAAGTACAGTAAACACCCGGTTGCCAGACTTGTGCATCAAACATACAGACAACCAAACTGGCTTAATGCTGAGGCATTTTGGGTCTGGCTGAATTTATATAGAGTACAACTACATTTGCACAGTGTTGCTTCTACAGCCATCACAAGTCCATAAAGCAGTCTAATGTCTGCTATACCATTTAAGAGTACGAGCTCAAATTCTGACATACCTGAGCTACTTAGCTGCCAAACCAGCACTAGGGTCCATCCGCTACAGTCTGGAAACAAAGAGCAGGATGTGGCTAACACTGACAGTTTTTCCATGAATGAATCCCCAATCTACCTACATCTCAAGCGACTCCTGCATCAGCATGATGCACCCCTGTGTGCAGCGTTCACAGAAAATTCATGTTTGGTGCTGAACATCCTGAACACACAGAGCCAACCAAGTAAGACTGCCAAGCAGCACACAGTGCGGCCAAGCAAGTAAAACTGCCAAGAAGCACAGCACAGAGGCATCAACAGTCCAACAGAGCAGCCAACACCTTCACTTTGATTCAGTGTGAGCCATACTGAACTTGGACTGGTCCACACAAAACCAGCACCCATATCCTCCCAGTACCCACATGTCTCAGCAGATAACCTATGCTTTTCTATATGGAAAGCTAGATGCTGTAATTAAATCTCAGTGCTGAATACATACACCTTTTCAACCTGTTATGGGAAAAGTGTATTGTCATCAATAATGTACAGTTTACAGAGTTCAGATACTCTAAAGAGTAGGAGATCTGTTCAAAGGCACATTCTTTCTTGAAACTAAATCTCTGCTTTGTGTATTTTACTACTGCAGAATTATTAAAATTACAATTTCTCAATCTTAACAGAATGGGCCTAAATTAAGGAAATGTCATTATCTCAGCTTTCAATCAAGCTGAATGATGTTCTTAAACAGATAACCTGGATCCAGAATAATATCTGCCAAGCACAGCTACCATTTTAATACAATCCTTTCCTTACCTTTCCCAAGTCCATCCACCTCCTGGCTTCAGTTCAGACAAAAAGCCCTTGCTGGGGGCTTATCCTGTCTGGAGTAGCAAATTATCTATTTGTAAAGCAAGTGCCACATGCAATATATCTAAAAACTGAGAATACCGCACATTAAGCCAGATATCTAAGTCTGCTGTTGAGCTCTGGTCACTTCACACACTTGTCCTCCAATAACTAGAGCAATAGTCTAGTCCAGTTTTACTTACCTATCAGTAAGCTCATACAATTCTGTTCTCAAATTCCTCTTCCTCCCTGCTTTCCTATGAAATTACACACACCTTACCCCATCCCAGAAATTGGTAAGAAATTGCCTGTGAAACACTGTTCCTATGGAAAGATGTTATGTCATAGCTGCCCAATATGGTATTGACCTATTTTTGGTTCATAGACTCAAGTTTCTCTGCCAGATACTAAGGAGCTACCTTTTGAATGACAGAAGGATCCAATGAAAGAAACCAGTATGTTCACACTATCAAACAGAACAGGTAACTATTATATACCAGGAATGGTTTATTCATCAGAATAGTTCAAGCTTTCAGGATGATCAGCAATATCTTATCCCCTACCATATTTTCATTCCCAGAAAAGACCAGATCCTGAGCAAAACAAAGTCTGTGGTATTTCTTCAAAATGTGTCACCTGCTTTTATGTAGAATCTCTACATTATATCCCATACATTCCATAATTTCAACTTTGCACACAAATTTTCTCCTTTCCTCCACTGTAAAAGATCATCACTTCTTGAGAAAAAAAAAAAAAAAAAAAAGCTTTCAGAGGCTTAAAGAGGTTGCATTCAATGGCATCCCTAATCCTTAAGCAGTACCATTTATCTAAACTTCTCTTCCCTGCAGGGAGACAGTGACCTTTTGTTCAAGACAACAGATTTATCCCTCAAGAAAGAGAGGTTAGAAATATCTGGAACACAAACCTCACTGATTTTGTTTTGTCCTTGGTCACAGAATCCTTTACACAAAAATGAAAAATACACATCATTCTTTAAATAAAAAGTATTCTTCCCTTTCAGGTGATTCAGGACAGAATAAACGCTTCCAAGTTAATGGAAGTTCCCAATCAGCGACTCCTCGTTGCTTTAAGGCCCCCACTGCACCAGACTCAAGTAATGAGTCCAGATGCTTTTGAATAACAGTTTCATTCACACTTCTGCAATCTATTCTCTCCCACCAGCAAGGCGTGGCAGAACTCATTGGAAACCAGTGATCAGTCAATCAGTGTCTTGGATTTTACTTTCCAGTTTTTTTCAAGAATTATCAAAATTGTGGTTGCCAAAAGACTGCACAAGCAGTAACTAATCCATTTACACAGGTTATCTTGCAAAGTTGGTTGTACAAAAAGAACGCCAAAGAGAACACCCCCCTACCCCACCTCCCCAAACCCCCAAAAACCAAACCAAAACCCACTTTGACCTTTACAAACTCCACACAGGTTTTTTTACAATGTCTCTTGGGAAAGTCTTGGAATTTATTCCAAAAGCTGCGTTATAAACACAGGGTATGCTGATGCACTGTGGATTAAACCCAGAATGCTTGTTACAGTTCTGACTAAGGTAGTAGCAACTCTAAAATCGAAGTCAGGTGTTCGCAGTAAGCATCTTTGGGCAAAACATAAGAGAACACGTTCAGTCAGTTTCTAGGAGAAAATACCTAGAACTCATCACTAGGCATCAGAGAGAGTCAATCAGCTCTTCAAACCACTGCAAGTTTTCCTGTATTCCACCTTCTTCATTTACTATTTATGAAGGACAACTGCTTAAAGAGCAACCTTCCCAAAACTGTGCACTTCTGACAGTCACAAAAATATGACTGCTAGAGTATCATCAGGACAATGCCTCCAGTTTCTGTCTGATTATTACCCCTTTGATTTTTCCTTCTATCTTATCCTATATATACAAGGTTACACAATGTCTACTTTTAAGTCATGCTGAAATGCAGCTGGTTTCTATTTGGATAGCTAGAGGTTTTTGTTCAAGCATTCATCCTTACTTTAATTACACAAGCTTTTCTTTCATTTACCTATAATTACACTGCTTGCCTCTTTTGATAGCTCTGTTGGCCCCTGACTTCTATATAAAGTCAGATCTATAGAAATATATCTAAAGTACCACGCATAAGCCAAGTAACCAGCTATGTGCATTCTTCAGCCACTGCAAATGCTCAGTAACTTTGGACAGAAAACAACTTTACTGTAGAACCTTCCTGCAGGCAGTTCTGACAACAAGGTGATGCACAGGAACATGTTATATTACTGTAACAATTCAAAGAGCATTAAAATTTTAAGACACTTTTCAAAATCACTAACAAATGCAAGGAAAGCATTTAAATGCAGTCTTCTCAAATTCAAAACTAATACTTTCCCCACAGACTGACCTCTAGTCAAGTAATTAGAGGATACTTCAAAGATTAATCACTCTTCCTATGTTTTTCACAAACCCACAATGTCCACTAGTATTCACAATGAAAATCTTTGTTTTGCCCAAAACTATACAGTCTTCTATACTATCTCTGGTATGATAACACTTGACTTTTAAGGCATTCAACCACACTGGAAGGCTCACACACATCAAGTACAGGTTTACACTGCATACAGGACTGGTAAAACTGTTGTATCCCTGAAAACAGCATACAACCTACAGTCATATAGACCATGTTGTAAAAACACTGTTACCCTGACACAAGTAATTTCTGCTTTAATTGTACCTTGGTGTCCTCCCTCCAACACCCCTCTTTTTTGGGGGGCTCTGAGTTCTTTTTGAAATGCAAGCTTTTAGAAGCTGCTATCAAACTCTTCTAAGCTTACTCTGCACCAAGTTTAAAATTTCTTACTTTACAGCAAACCTACAGAAGTTGTGCATAGTTTGTTGACCTAGATGTTATCATAGATTTACAATGTCATGAAAAAAATGGTATTCCTCTCTCTCTTTCTCTCATGCCCTGCAAACTTGCCTGTCTCCTTTCCATCTGCTACTGGGGAACTTCTGTGTGTTTGACTGAGTTAAGATACTATTTTTTATAAATGGAACTCTAATTTCAATCATGAACTAGTACTCCTCCTCCACCAGCTTTTGCTATTCCTTCACATCTAGCAAGGATTTCAGAAACCCTTGTTAACATGCCTAAGTTTTTCAGACCTTCAATTATTTTAGAATTTGGTAGCAAATTTAATTCTTGTGACTGGAGGTGGATTGAGAGTGTTTAGTTGTCTGTATTTTGTAGTGCATTGCCACTGGAAATAAGAGTAATCCCTGATAAAGGAGTACAGGCCTTGGAAGTAATTAAATTTAGTCATCTCCTCCTTACAGCTTCAGTCTTTATGCACAAACTAACAGGATGGGGACCATTTCCAGTGACCATTTTTGAAAGTGTGGTAACATGTATTTTACTTCAGAGAAGTCAATACATTCCTGGAAAATTCATAGCATAATTTTAGTACTGCACCTCAAATTACAGGGCTCTATTTCAGATATCTATATTAGAAACGCACACTGTTGTGATATTCAATATTCTGTATTGCTCCTTTGCTTCTTTATTTTTATATCTTATCATATATTCCTCACGTCCAGACAACACAAACAAAGCCAAGCTCATGATGATTACGATGGTCTCTTTATCTAAATCATATCAAATCTTACAATTAGATACCTAATCAGATAGTTTTGTAAATAACCCTTCCTAAGTATCACTTGGCTGGATAATTTCACAAAGCTCTTAAAAGACTCTCATACATTGGGTAGTCTAAAGTTCTCCAAAACTACATCAAAACAACTGAAACAGTTTAAATCACTTCCACGAGTGTTTTCAGAATGCATTTGAAAGACAGTATGACACTTGATATATCATCTCGCCAAGAAAAACCACACATGCTCATTCAACAGAGCTATGCATCTAGTAAGCCTATAGATCACCTTGCTCAACACTTCTCAGATCTGTCATCAAAACCAAAAAGACAAACTCCTGTAAAGTAGTACTTGTTTGTTTTTCTTAAAAAATTCCACTTTATGTAACTTAACTAACAATATGCCATTGTGAGCTAAACAAAACTATTGGAAGAAATAGGATTAGGTTTAACCAAACCGTAATAAAAGTCTTGTTTTGGTGATGTTTGCATCAAACGTCTTTTAAAGTCTAAACAGAATACAGTTAAGTGCATTAAAATCTTGTTGAGAACAAAGTCAAATCATTAAAATCCTGCTCTGTTCTTTCATTACTAGACTGGATCATTTCCCAATACAGATGTACAGGCTTTAAATATCTTATAATTTATTTGAAGATCATTTTCCATTCACGTCTATCCTAAATATTAATGTCTCAAGAAGCTAATAGAAATCTTGATATCCACAGTAATACTCTAATCTCCATTTTTCTAGTTCAGAGTCATTACTGAAATCTCAAGAAAAGCTTATCTTGCATACTTTCTACTTCATCATTATATTCTTGCTAGACCTTACTCAAGTCTCCTTCACCACATGTCCTCATTTCTCTAAGTACTAAGGTTCACATTCTCCAATGTATCTTAACACCATAATTAAAGCAATTAATTTAAAAAGATATTCCTAATCTCCAAAGTAAGCAGATGTACACAGGGAGTCAGCTAGAAAAATGCATGATTTTACAGTAAACAGCTTTTTAAACAAACAGACAAAAAGAAGGACATGAAAAAGGGGGTTTGGGTAGAAGTTTTTCTAAGTGAAAGACTATTCCTGTAACATATTATTAGTAAAATATCTTCACTTAGGTATGAAAGTATTGAGCAATTCTTACGGCATTTATTTCAGTAACATTTACAGGGTATAGTATGATACACTTCCTGCTGTTTTCAAAAAGACACTAATTATGCGAAGTTTTAACTGTAACTTTGTAGTAGAACTTAAGACAGCTTTTTATTCTGAAGATGACAGGACAGTTACAACCAGCAGCTTTGTAATGTGACTTTTCCATGATGGACTGATGATGTAGATGCCAGGTCTAAATGATGCCAGAATGAAAATATTTTCCCCCCCACCAAATTCAGTTGCTGTAACAAGTAACACAGTATCTTTATGTAGAAGTTACTAAGAAGTAAATAAACTTTCCTCTCAACCACAAGTTAATTCTTTTTAATAGTTATACCCCTCCCCCCACCCTCATATACTGATAACGAGTTACTTTAAAAATATCAAGCATTTAACATTCCCACTTCCTCAGGCATGTTTTCTCCCTTTTTCTTTCTGCAAAACAAGTTACAATGACATTAGTGATTTTTGCATCTGTGCCCCTTCCAGAGTCTCTTTTCCCTCCTACTATAACTGGCTTTAATAATAGCAAGTGTAGACAACTTCAGCTGAAAAGGAGGGAAAAATTAAACATATACACAGGTACCTGAGTCTTCCTTGTGTTAAGCTGACCTCTGCCTGCAGAGTATAACTTCAGAAAGATTGGGTTTTTTTAAAAGATCAGGAATCCATGAAAAATGTTGGAAGGCCAAGGCCTATATTTAGATAGGCATTGCAATGGTGTTGACAGCTTTAAATAAAATAAATGGAACCAAATTTAATTTAGCATCACAATCTTGTTATCATGGCTTACAAATACACAGATGAAGAATTTCCTATGAGTCAAGAAATTGTTACTAAGTTCTTTATAATATAGAAAGAAATCAATAGAACTGAAACACATGTACATGCATGAAGTCATTGCAGTAACTGTCCTCATGCAATAATGCAGTTCACAGTCAATTTGACATAGTGAATGGCAGAATCTTATTAAACTTCAAGTGAGAAGGCAAAAGTTTAAGTCTTATATTTTAGGCCATTCCAGTTTATGTACAAATCCATATTGTTAAGGTGTAAGTATGTGCAAACTGAGTGTACAGAAGCCTATAAAAAAAAAAAAAAATCCCTATCTTTAGCCTGTTCGTTTCCCTATCTTTTTTTACCAATCTTTCTTTGTGCCTCAAGATGACAATGAATTTTTCAAGTGCTAGTTTCACAGTAAACATTTAAAGCATGAAATATTTTTCAAACTTCAATAGTGGAAGACTACTTTTGTCAAATGCAAAACACTCATTCCCAAATAGAGAACTGTCACACACAAAGCACACAACAGTTTTAAATATATGCTTCCACATATTTGCAAATTAGTAACTACAATGTTTTCAAACTTTATTTTCTTCTATCAGACAATTTTTCAACTAACTTTTTTTTTCCTAGATGCGATACATAAGCAAAATTGGTTTTTTAAATCACGTTTATCTTTTAATGGACTATCACCACTACCCCACAAGCTCTCTGTGCAACAAGAACATCTAGGTTCTGCCAAAATACTGAGGAAACAATATTCCAGAACAAAGGAAACCGCTTTTCAACTTCACTAAAACCCCAGCACAAATATTTGCTCCATTGCCATTGCTGATTTTTGTGATCAAGCACAACCAGACCATAGCTTACCTCCTAATACCAAAGAAAGAAAGAAAAGGAAAAAAAAAGAAAAAACGTGAATAATTTCTGCATAAGCACATCAATGATATTATTTAAAGCAAATGGGCAATCAGGAACATTCTGTATACCAAGTCATATTGCAAACACTGTCACCAATTAGATCTCGCAAACTGTGGTCTACACAGAAGCTAGCAGTTCACCTCATGATGCCACTCCTGATTTTTAGCAGTTGAAGTCACATTATGAGAAGCAAAAAATATTTCCTATTACCAGTTCTTGTAACGCAAGTACAATAGTTGCTAGCAATTAAATTAAATCACTAGCAGGAGCAGTCTGGATTCTGACACAGATCAGCTCACCCTCCCTCAGTCATCAGTAGTCTATTAAGCTATTCATAGAATAAAAACTATGAGATTAAACTATGTTTAGCTTGCCGTGTCACATGAATATGCTCCCTCTAATCACCACACAAAGCCATCTTGTGAGAACCTAGTCTTTATTTCTACATTGAGGCAGTTCATGATTAAATGCATTTTCAACATCAATAATCTACCTTGTTATCCAAAATTATTTTTTCTCATTACCATCACTTCTGTCATATCCCAGAGTGCTAACAGTATATTACACTGCCTCTGCAAATAATAAACCTGAATAATTATGACAGTGCAAACAATGGAGCTAGCGGTCTGTATGGAAAAACATAACATAGATCCATATGCATATTGCAGACTAACAATGCAATTTCTACACATCCTATGTATATTTGAATTCTAACTTTCAGCCAGCTCTGATTTCCAATGCTTTCATATTCCTAGCTGTTTTACAGTGTGAATCATTTAGTTGGAATTCATCCATTCAGTGCATTTCTAGCAATTCTGTCTTTCAATAAAAGCTGATTCAATTAGAACAGACTTACAAGACCCATATGGTTTTATCAGTCACTGCATAAATGTGCAGAAAACTACCCCTTGAGGCAGTGTCCCTATTTAATCACTCCCTTAAAGGGAATGCCCTATTTTCCAGATGACATTTAACAGATGAGGCCAGCAAGCCTCCTGAAGACAACTGGTACAGTGCACAACAGTCTGCCCTAAGAAATGCTCGTATCAGGACCTTTAGAAAGCCCAAATTCATCTTCACAGATAGTTTTTAAAGCAGCCATCAAATAATACTTTTCCAACAACCAGTTTCAAGGCTTCAACCTTTCTAACTTTGTTAGAAATTCTTCCCTCCATATGCCACAAACTGTGGTTCACTGACGCTCAGCATAAATTACAGCTATATTGAAAATATCCTGTTTGAGAAACATGAGCATAACCAATTTATGTTTCCTAGGTGGCAATGTGCTACATATGAGTAGGGGTCAGGAAGCTCAATTTCCTTAACAACATCCCCTGAGGAGGCAGTATTTGGGAGTCTGCAGAGAAGGCAGTGGTTACAGTCTTTTAGACCCCTAGATCCTTGGGATTCATGGGGAACTGACCTCTCCCAACTTCCAATCCCACAAAGGATTGGATCCTCCAAGCTGCTCCTCTGTCCCTTTCCTGTAGAAAATGTGATGCTTCTGGCACCTATGCAAAAAAGCACATGCAAAACATGAGGTTCACACCGATGCAGCAGTGCAGTTACTGTTGCACAAAACAGGGTGGTGAAAATTTGGCACAGCTAGTTTTGTGACCAGTTGGTAAAGAGCTTGCTTCTGACCTATCTTACTTGTTCTGCACTGTGGGGGTGATCCTCCCAGAAGGCTGCAGTATTCTAGAAACTTCTTCCATTCAGAGCCAGCCCCACAAAGCTGTCCACCTTAAATAGGGGAAAAGACTACGCACTTTCTCTAAAAAAATAAAAAATAAAAAATTCCATCATGCTCTTCAGGAAAGATGTATCTTAATATTAAAAAATACCACATAATCATCAACCCAGAGCTTTTCTTTTTCCCTTCCTATCCCATTACAGTACTTCTAGCTCATGACCCTAATCAAAGAATTCAATAATATCTGTAAGAAACAACTTTACTTTCGCTGAATGTGTCAAATGAACCTTTTTCCACTTTTAGAGTTAGGAACTCTATTCTTAAAGTAAATTTTAACAATACCCACACATACACACTTTTTTCTACCAAGCACTGTCATTTGAACTATGCAGTTCAGATAAAATATCTTTAAATTTCTTCATAGTGCTTGAACATAAGTCCTAAACTTCCAGTAAGTTAGAACAGGAAAATCTTCAATTGTTCATTTCCTCCCCACCCCCCAGCTCCTAAGAAAACAAGAAAAACTCGTAGCAGACATCAAGGTCGTATCTTGTAGTCTTCAGTCTGACTTCTGATGGAAGGTTTGCCAGCCAAAAGCCTACCAACAACATTCTGCAGCTGAACTCTCCAAGTTCAAGCCTGCTCTACATCAACGTACCACATACCAGTGGAATGCACTTCAGAGAGAACAGACAATCCTCAGGATCTCTCTGTCCTACTTAAATCAGGATAAGCTACTGCATGAAAGCATAAAAAATGAACACTTTATATTTTGTTCCACTAGCCTACTTTGAAAGTATTTTGTAGCTGACTTTATCAGCCAACAAGACATCATTTGATACTCTGAGAAAATTCTCTGCAAAGCATACTGTCCTAATCTGACTTTCAAGATGAAAAGTACAGACACTTTATCAAGTTTTAAACAGGAGCAGGCATAGTGGGCTGTCGCAACAGTAAAGGAAAAATTGTCGTAAAAGTCACGGGGCAGAAAATGCAACTTCTTCATCACTCTACAGGTGATACAAGAGCCTTCTTCTTACCAGCCAGAATTCCCTTTTAACACACTTAATCTTACTGTAGGCATTTATTCAATTCCCCGTAACTTTTAGTCCAGGACAGCTAATAATTTTTCCTAGAAAAGACACAGTGAGTAAGAATACCACTGGTGACACTAAAAACAAAGATGACATTTCCACTAAAAAAAAAAAAAAAAAAAGCTAAACACATCAAAACATGCACTACTTATGCCCCACGGGACATTACTTAATTCATGGAAATAGAAAGAAAGAAGTATATCCATTATCGAACACGGAAAGACAGCAAATATCGAATGGCATAAAGGCTTCTTTGCTTCAGCCTTCACACAAAAGTTTAATTCCATATAACCAAATTAAACACAGGGATATGAGTACATGTCAGAGTAAGAAACAGACCAGACTACTGAATGTTACATATGACAGTCAACACCATCCAATGAAATTCACCCTTGGAACCAAATTGTTTAGAGAACTACAGGAAGATGGAAGTCATCATCAAGTACTGCAGAAGATAAAAACCAACCAAACAAACAAAAGTAAAAGAGAAATCACAAGATGGGTACATAAAAATGAAGAAAGTAGAAGATGATTTAGCCTAACTCAAATTTTGGAAAGATACTACA
This sequence comes from Falco rusticolus, assembly GCF_015220075.1. NCBI lineage: Eukaryota > Metazoa > Chordata > Aves > Falconiformes > Falconidae > Falco > Falco rusticolus. The sequence continues at coordinate 41,868,442 of NC_051191.1, read as the reverse complement.
ACAAAATTATTTAACAACTGGAAGCATTAAAGGATAAAGGAAACTGACTTGACAGTCTAGTTTCTGTAATGGATGAATCATCCCAGTGACTAGTAGAAAAGCAACACATGTCCCAAGTCTTGTCTTGTGATATAATCAAAAACGACATTCTCCCACTCAAGGTGGACTATGACTGGGACAAAGTTGTGCAGAATTAAGTTCAAAATCAGGGTTGGTTTGTTCGTTCTTAACAGTTCTGCAGCCACCAGCTGTAGATGTAGGAGAGCATTTATAGTAAGGTTCTTCAGTTATGCTAACATTCTTAATCATGCTTTGGACAAAGGAAAAAGGACTAGAACAAGCAAACAGTACCAAGCTCAAAGGTGGTGAAAACTATCTGCCAACACCATCCTGCGTTTAGATGACTCAAAAATCAAAATTATGACATCTCAGAAAGGCAGCATAAAGCCCCACAGGCCCCATGATTGCATAAAAAAGCCTTAACTAAGTAATAATGGGACACAAAATGACACCAGACTGTACTGGATCGAGCAGATGCAGTGCACAGAGAAGCCAGCATCATGATACTATTGCACAAAAGGAAATCCTCATTCAGGGAAGTACCAACATCAGACATCATCATTTAGCAGGATTCTGGAAAGGACAGTCCCACTAAACCTTACACTAGAAATGACTCAGCTGAAGGTATGTCCTTATTCTGGGCTACTACTATAAGAAACAGGTGTGTCAACTGAAAAGTCAAGAATAAAGTATCATGGTATCAACTAAAGAAAACTGTCACCTATAAGAAAGGACTGCTGACTTTTTATTTCTGTAATAAAGACTTAAGAGAGAGAAAATGGGCAAACTTGGAAACCATAACCCAATAACCAAAGAACTACAAATATCATGGGTAATTCACTGAAGAAAGGGGGAGTATAAATCAACTTATTAAACAGAAAAGTTACATACCTGGAAAAAAACATCAAGGGTAAAAGGCATTATAGATAAGCTGTCTAAAGGGGTTACAGCCTCCTTCACTGGACACTTGTTAGAACAAAGATTATGTTAGAAGTTGTCCAGGTTTATTGATCCTCTTTCAGTGTAGAAGAGGTTCTAACTCACTGGAAGACTTTTTTCATCCTGAGTTCCTAAGGCAACATCAACAAGCCAAATACAAATACAAGCAACATGTTAGCCTCCCTAGAACCATCCTTATAATAAACCCAAGAGTATCCACAGCTTTTACTAATTTAGTAACTATAACATAAATGCTAATCTATTTTGCTTGGCTATGATACAATTCTGTTGAACAAGTCATTCTTAACCAGCAGAACATACCTCTGACCCTGCAGTGCCCATTAACAAAGTTGGCCTTCTAGAGAGCGTATCTCCTAAATTCATGATCAGATCAAAGGTCTTAGAAACAGAGGGCTAAGAAGTTTTTCTTCCTGTTCAGCAGTTCTGACATCATTAGCTCTCATAGGAGGCAAAGACAGAAAGCTATAGGTTTCCTTCTGCTCCATGTCTGTTTCTTTAATTACATAATGTATATACACATAGAAGGCCAAGTCACAATGACAGCTACCTAAATTTCTGTCCAAAACCGGCTGCTAATGTACCTACTATTTTCAATATGTTGCAAACAGTAAAAACAGGTTTAAATCAACTGTCTTAATTTGGATCAAGCAGGGTCTGTTGTGTCTTAGCCCAATATAGAATTAAATACTGTTTGTTGTGTTCTTGGGAGACTGCATCAAAAAAGGGAAGGAAAAAAAACCAACAAAAAAACCCACACCAAAAAAAAGACATCGGGAAAAAGTTACAGAAAAAAACCAAACATCAAACCAAAAATCCAAGCTTATGCTTTAAAAAAGAAAGCACATTTATTCATGAGCTGTTTAGAGTCATGAACTAAAGTATCTGTCAGGTTCAAAACCACAAAAACTTAACAACACAACCTTACAAAAAAACCCACAAGAAAACAAAGCCCAAACCCAACTATTATGTTATTTTTCTAAAATATAACCTTTATCTTCTTTTAATTGGCTGCCCATTGCATTGTCTATTGCCTATACAAGCTATGCCTATAAACTGCACCTAACAGAGCCACCCCAATCAATAAAAATTATTCATTGTTTTATATAGAAAAACAAAACCTCATTCAAGTTGATGTGCACAAAATTCTTAAATTTCACTATATTTTTCAGGGAAACTAATTGCTAAATAAATTCCTAAATAATTCCAAAGGTTACTTTTAAAAAGACTGGAAGTCCAGAACAACTAGACTACCTGATGGCTATCTACAGAACAAAAGAAAATTATTTATTCACACTTCTCTCCATAATTTAATATTTCAGCTAAAATGTAAAACTCGTAATACAGTGTTTGGTAAAATATGGATTATATACACATGAGTTTTCCACTCACTTCATTCCTGCAAATATTTCCTTCTCCAAACTACCACAAGTAATGAACAGCTCTTCAGTCTGATAAGCTTGATTCAGTCATGTATCTGTAAAATCATCATGACAGGCGGTTCTTCCTCTTTTTCTCCTTCACAACCTTCCCCCTGACACACGCATGCGCATGTGCGCACACAGAGGCTGCATACTGGAAGGCAGAAGAGAGAGTCCTTAACAAGCTGTTGTAAAACAGACATGTTAAACCAGATATACAAGATAAGTACCAGCTCTCTGTCCTGAGCAGTACTGCATTTCAACAGAAATACAAATACCAGATTTGGTTAAATGTAACTGATTTGTGCTTATAAACATCCAGATGGTACATGACTAAACAAATTGCACATATTTTCTGAAGAAAAATGACCTTGATATCCAAGTTAAAAAATTAAACATTTTATTTATGCTTCTCAAAGCATAAAACAAACTCATGACAGCTTCAAGTATAGACCTGTATCTCATATTTAGGAGACTGTCAGACATGCTTATAAAATACATGCACGTACTGAATGGCCACACTCACAGGCACAATCAAGGAGCACAGATCAAGTATCAAGCAAACGTACAAAGGTGGCACCCCAGTTCCTTATACCTCAGTCTCTGTGTCTGGTATGATTTAAAGCTGTGTTTTCATACCTTAGGCTGGGAGAAAAGGAACGATTCAGTAATGGAGATCAATAGAGCATAGGACATGGAAGCCATGCCCCCATTCAGCTGGTTATATATGTCTCTACTTCAGCAGTATAGGACATTAAGGAGTCCTATCCTTATTATTATTAAGGATCCAATATCCACAAAAATTCATCCTGACTTGAGATGACTTTCTCATTCTGACTACAAATTTCAAAGGCTATTTTATATAAATGATATTGCATATAGCAGCTCATCCAATGTGTATCAGAGAGGAATATCTAAAAAAAAAAAAACAACAACCAAACAACCAAAACACAAACCCAAAAAAACCCTAAACTTCACCGGAGTCACTTGTACCTGTTTTATCTCCCGATTCTTCCTCCTTACCCCCTGCCAAAAGAAAAATACTTTGGGTTTGAATAGCGTGCACTAAGTCTCATAGATTTGCAGGTAAGTAAGTTTTTACTGGATTCAAAGCAAGCAGTAAAAGTAGTTCTAAAAAATAAAATTAAATAAAACCATAACAAGCATAAAGTAGTTACATCTTTGTACAACAAATCCTCTCCTATTATTAGCTAAGAGAATACTATTAGTGAAAATATCCTTTGGAATACTGTCCTTTTACCTAATTTATAACAAAACAAAACACAGAATGCTATCGACTCTGGAAAGGGGAAATTGATCTCGTACACCCTGCCCCCCTTTTTTCCTTTATTTACACAGCAGAGTATTATGTCAAGCATTTCAAAGTTTAAACTGCCAGATTTGCAGTTCCTCCTGTACCTCTCTCTACACTCCCTTGGATGCTCATCCTTCACACAGAATGGAGAAGCAGTTTGTCATAGTGTGGAAAAAAGAATGGGATCCTGCAACTAAAGACCAGACCACAATACGCATGCATAAAAACCACATTAAGAAAAGTGAAGTGACAGGTAATTTTAAATCTGGATGCTGTCATTAACTGAATAACAAGAGCGTTAATATGATCTGAGGAAGATGGAGCACAGAGATGATGGAGCAGTAACACAGCCTCCTAGAAAACAGAAGAGAGTAGCAAACATACATCCCTTAGACAGAATGCTTGCCCTCTTGCATGCTTCTTCCCAGCAACACTGGAACTCTTAATCTTCAGCTTTACAATGCGTCTAAATTACAATGCCTAACCATGTTAGCTGGCAAGAAAAAAAAAAAAAGAACCACTCACCAAAAAAAAAAAAAAACAACCAAAAAAACCAAACAGCTATTGAAGGACAGACAAACTTGGAGCAAATACTTGCTGCAGTAAGGACTGTTCTAAGGATCCAGCTCAATTCTTGAAGGTCAACCAGTATTGTACTCCTGATTCAAGACAGTGCCATGAAGAGCAGGAAGAAAGAAAGAAAAGAAACAGTAGTGTGCCCATGGAGGCAACTTTCTTTTGGCAAAGCAGTAATTGTGAGAGTCAGACCAAACTCAGCAACCCCAGTATAACCTCCCCGGGAGCCAAATAATTCCCTTCCAGGTTTCCAGCATAATATCGTTGCCACTGTTGCTTTTACAGTGATGCTGGTCTGGGCTTTTTCAGTGTTCTAGCAATTACTTTACTTTTCTGTACAACACGTGTGACAGAGGGGGAATGATGACTTTCAAGTGTTTACGTCTCGGTAAAACTTAAACAATTTCATGGGGCAAGGAAATCAAACCACTTATTTAGCCTAAGGACTCTTCCTCTTGCCAAACTTCAATGGCTTTTGCAAACAATAGAGCTTCTCAAAGAGATCATACAATTTCTTTATAATGGAAACTATTAGGCAACCTAAATATAGAGTTTGTTACCAGTTTCCTCTACAACACAGTATGTTAGGGTTCTATTCAGCATTCCTTACTCATGCTTCCAATGAACTTCAGCAGGAGATTTGTCCAAGTAAGGAATGATTATTACAGCCCTAGGTTCCTTACATTTATACAACATCTTTCATCTAGAAAGATTTCAAAATGTTTTAAAGGTCACATATAGAAAATTACTATATTCAGTACAGTCTCCTATCAAGAATGACATAGTAATTTCTCAGTACCCAAGCAACAATACAGAACAATTTAGGTTAGAAAGTAAATAAGAAAGCCGCGTCTACAGGGAGAATTTAGATTCTAAGCGATGTTACCAAATTAAAGTCTGGCAACGATTTTACAGTAAAAGGTACAGGGACTTCCAGCTGGCAGATAAGATCTTAGTTTTACATCTGACTCATGGCACATTTAACTGGCACCATGCTGGGGCTCTCCTTTAGTGCTAACCCAAAGTAAAGACTGCCACCTTGGGAATCAGTTACAGCCCTTCTTGCAGCATCCAGGATTTCTCTTGGACATCTCTCATCCAAGCACAGCCTAGTTTAAGAAATCAAGGCGATACTGCCATGGACAAAGCTAATTTAACTCCATGATCCAATCTGCTTTGAAAATTTAGTCTAAAAGTGTATTAAAATATAATCAAGAAGTCCTAAGAATTTTTCCACTAATCTTAACAGTTCCACCAAAGATCACAATCCATGTGTAGCCTCTGGCAAAAAGATAATTCTTTCAGAAAGAAGAAATTATTCAACAGTGAAAACACTCACAAAGTCTACCCTGCATCTGAAAAATATTTCTTTAAAGTTAATTGTACATGATTAGTATTAAAAAAAAAATACAACTGTTTTAATCTACTTTCCAACTGATTTCCAGTGGCCTTCAAAACCACTAAACTTGACTATAATTGCCTGGTTTTCCATCTGCAAATCTGGTCACATTTAGTGAATTTCAACATGCAGAAGCAGATATTAAACCATACACCACAGATTTCTCTGAACTAAAAAAACCACAGTGCTTTACAGTGTCCTGTAGACAAAACTGTCATCAGTAAAAAAAAAAAAAAACACACTAGAAATTTTGAAGCAAGAACCACTGCATAGTAGGAACCATGCTGAGGCATCAACTTACTCTAACATTAAGCTTCAAAATGGAAGACCAAAAAAAAAAAAAAATTCAGTGTCATCAGAATACCATAGTATTGCTTTTCTGACCAACATTGATAAAATACATTTATATAGGCAGTACCAGCAAACGTTTCAACAAGGCTCCAATTTGGTCTATTGGACCCCAGCTCCTTAACAAAAAAAAAAAAAAAAAAAAAAAAAATCTATCCAAATGGCCTTTCGTGTCTCTTTGGCACCCCAATGATTCTCTCTGTAGACACAAAGGTCTACTTACTAGCTCAATTCTAATTTCAGACTTGGGGCCAAAAACTGCCTGACTTAAAACCTCAAACTGTATTTATCTCATGCCATGTGTAAACCCTGGACTTTGCAAACAGGTGAAAATGCAACCCATTTAAACCTTATGGGAAAAAGAAACCCATAAACCTACTCAGCCACACATTGTTTCAGAGTTTAAGTAGAGAACCCAACCCCAATGTATCAACCACAGCTCGGGGGGGGGTGGGGGGGGGTGGGGGTTTGTTTTTTTTAAGTTTTAGTGCTTTGATCCAAATGAGTTTCCAATGCAACAAAACATAACTTTAAACTGACTTTGCCTATCAAATTGACTATAGGTTACAGAGGTTTTATTTGTGCTGTTCTAAAGATTTTGCATTCGTTATTTCAGCAGTATTATTTTGCTGGATATTACCAATCTGCACACATTTACCTATGATAGAAACACAATGCCATCGTTGTAACTGGAAACCACACTATACGTGGCAGATGCAATTCCTCTCAAGAGCATTTACCTCACTGATTTCCTTGAGTAAAAAAAAAATTTTAAAAATCAGCTAGTATTCAAAACTGAAGTTATGAGAAGTCTTTCAACATTAATTGTGGTTTTCAGAAGTCTAGGGAATCAACTCCAGAAATAAAGAAGAATCCTTTTTGTCAAGTAATTGGACCCAAGCTTGCACTTAAAATTTCAAACATGTAACATTTGTTGCAAGTCATATTCAGCACGGCTTTGACCAGCATCTACAATGTAATTACTGCTTTTGATAGGACTGCAACTTTTATTGCCACTTAAAACTTCTCCTGCTGACGGGATTAACCCATAGGTATGCTATCCATAACAAAGGATTCTTTAACAATATTCTCTTCGGTTAGCACGCAATGGCTACAAGCACACTCCTGTCAGTTTTATAAAAAGCCTCCGTTCCCCAAGCACGCACATTTAAGCCACGATGCTGAAAAACACTGACAGACACAGGAACCAGGTAATCCACGACAAGCTTTCTGATGATGCACAGAGAAAGGTCCTCCTGCGAAGTCAGGGATACACAGGGTGGCACTTCCACACGGCGTAATTCAGCTAATCAACAATTCCTCCCTAAACAGCCAAGGGTTATTCACCGCCCCTACCGCCCCCCAGAAACCTGCACAGTGATGTCCTGTGATGAAGTGTGGATTAAAATAATTATAGTAATAATAAGAAGGGAGCATTTATGAGACAAAGTTAAACTCGTAGAAAAAATGAGTTTAGAAGAAAAAAACCCCAACATTAAAGGGTGAGCGTCTTAGCAGGCACACCCCATGGCTCTTCATGCGAGGGGCACGGCCTCTCCGGGGTTAGGTTGTACAGCAATTATGCCCTTCCTGGTATTTATTTCTGTTTCCACACATGCCGGCGCACCGCTCCCCGGCTTGGGTCACGTCTACCGGGGAGCCCCGGGCCGGGGGCGAGAAGACGGCGACAACCCCTCCCCCTGGCCGGAGCTCCCCGGTAAATGCGACCCGATTCCTGTCACAGCCGCCCTCCCTCACACCCCGGGGCGGCGCGAAGCCGCCCAGCGGCTGCCCCCGCTTCCCCTCAGCCGCCGCCGGCGACCCACCGTGTGGAGGTGCCCTTCCTCACGTCGCACATCATGCACTTGAAGGCCTCGGCGCTGTTGCGGAAGGTGCAGACGCTGCAGTCCCAGTAGCCCTCGTCCGAGGAGGGTTTCGGCTGCCGCTTCGGCCTGCGGAGACACACGCGCGCCAGGGGCAACGCTGGGCGCGACGCCCTCACGCCGCCGCCTCCCCCCCGGGGGCGCCCGGCCGGCCGCCATCGCCGCCGGCTCCGCGCACCCGGCCGCGGCGGAGAGGGCCCGGGGAAAGGAGAAGGTGCCGCCGCCGCCGCTGCCCCTACCTGGTCGGGCTCTTCTTGTCTCCCATGCCGGCTCCAGACACGGCCCCGGCGCGGCCCTTTGTGTGTTTGTCAATAAGGACGAGCGCGGGGGGTCTCCGGGCTCTAACGGGGACCCGGGGAGGAGGAGCCGCCGCCGCAACCTCCAGCTGTCGGGGAAACTCCTGCCGCCGCCGCTGCCCCCTCCCCCCTCACGTGTCCCCCCGCCGCCAACCAGCGGCCGCCCGCAGGCCGCGGCGCCCGGCGGGCCGCGCACGGCGGCAGGTTCGCAACTGCCGGCGGCTCGGGCGCTGCGAGCCGGGCGGCGGCGGGGCCGGGGCGCCGCGGGGGCTGCTGGGGGCGGCGGGAGGGGAAGGGCGGGGCGGGGCGGGGCGCCGGGAGCCGCGGCGGGCCCGGCGGTGGCGGGAGGCGGCCGGCGCCGAGGGGCGGCCCCGGCGGCCGTTGGCGTGCGGGCGCCCCGTGGCCATTGTCCCGCCGGGGAGCGGGGATGGGCCCGCTGCAAGGCCGCGGTGGCGCGGGGCTAGGCCGGGCTAGCCGCGGCGCCCCGGCGTGCTGGGCGGCCGCGGGGGTGAGGTTTGCGCGGCGTCCGGCGGAGGGGAGCCGTCCCGCGGCTGGCCGCCCGGGCGGAGCCGGCGGCCCGTCCCGGAGGCCGCGGCCGAAGCAAGGCCGCGCGGGCCGGAGGCCCTCGGCCGGCGCAGCCCGCAGCCGGCGCGGGCCGGGCGGCGGGGCCGGGGGCCGAGCCGCGGAACCGGCGGGGGGTGCTTCCGTGCGGAGGCGTGAGGTGGCGCCGGGCAAAACGGACTGACCGAGGGTACAAGCGATTCAGACCGGCCTGCCCGGCAGTCCCCTGGAAAACCGCTGTTCTGTTGTCACCCAGTGTTGCTTGCTGTCTTGGTGTCTTATCTACGTCGCCTTGTTCTCCTTGCCAGAGAAATTGCTGCGGGGTATGCTTTGCAGTAAGAGAAGCAGGGGAAAACCAAACGCGAGGTTCTGCGTAGACCTTGGCCGGAACCAGCCCGTTCTCCTGAGGCGCGTGGAGGACGCAATGGGTACCGACACAAAGCGAGGAGAGTGGTGGTACCTAGCACCCCTGTGCCGTGCTTTTGCACCTAAATCCCATATGCACAACATGGTTCACACAGCGTGGCAACATTAAACAAAACAAAACACTGGTGTTTATTACCTGTGTTATCTTAGTGCACAGGAGCCCCAGTCAGAGACCAGGATGCCATTTTGCAAGATGCTGTACAAACAGAACAAAGAGCACATGTCCTAAGTGCATAACAAAAGGCGGCAGTTAGAGGCAGGTAGATGGCAGAGTGCAAGCAGACAATGGGATGATATTGGTCACCAACACAGTGGTCACAGCTGGTTTTGCTGCATTGCCTTTGTCAAGAAACCATGGGATTTCAAGAACAAAATACACCCGAGGGGAGCTTTAGCCAAGTGTCTCAGAAAGCATAACTGAAGATGTAGACATCTTTGAAAATTAAGCGAGTGGGCAACAGAGAAGGTTTCTGATTTGGAAGGCAAAGTTCTCAAAAATTATTTCAGCTAGAAATACTGGGGTAAGATGAAGAGAAGGAAAATGTAGGTAAAGTGCTTGACATCGTCTTAAGGGAAAAAATGAAAGACCCATTAGTTGGGACATTATGTTTACGTAAAAGTAGTAATACTTTTAGAGTCACAGTTTTCTGTGTCTCCCAGGCAATCCCTTACATCAGCAACTGGAAGCCTGCGTAATATTTCCTACTTGTTGTTGGTCTTTTCTCCTAATTTTCTTCTGCATTCACATCCTGCTTCTAGTATTGTAATTTTCCCCATCTTCTGTTTTTTTCCATATTTACCTTGCCTTTTTCTTTCTTCCTCTATGGCAGTTTTTTTCTTTCTTTATGTTTCTCATACAGCCTTCTGTAAATTACAAATAAAATGTATGGCTTGCAGTTCTGAGGACAGACTACGCCAGACACAGACAGCTGGCCTGGGGTTTTTTGTACTTAGAAATCTACATGAACTAGGTGCCCAGACCCAACCCCCAGCAGGGAGAAACGAGGTCCTGCTGAAGGTGATTGGTCTGATGCCAAGACAGGCATACAAGTTTCTCACCTACAGGGACCGTTTCTCTCCACTGACTATAAAGACAGCTTTGCACCAGTAATCCACAACTGGACACCTACCCTTTAAAATTACAGAATTACATGAGGTGACTTACCTGTGTTTGAACCTCACACCACGTAGAAATCTCTATCATAGACAGGAAGCAGTGGAGAAACCTGTCTCCTTGTGCCCTTTTCCACAGTGCGCTCTCCCTACTGTATAAATAAACATACTATTTCCCCGCTTTCAGAAAGCAATTATTTTGAAACAGCCTCTTTCTCTTGACCTTTCCTTTGTCACAGCCTACTTTTTCCATACTGATTGTGAGAAATAAAACAGAACTTCCACTGATGGTTACAAAACACTGGGATATGTTGTTATCCCACAGGAACCATTCTTGGAGAAAACTGTTTCTAACCAGCCGGAGGAATCGCAACTGCCAGTCACAAATGTTATACCTAATAGCCAAGTAATCTTTCTGGTTGTTGCATTCCAGACCTTCTGCTGCATGGCCATCACCCAGGTACCACTATGCTTAAAGATCGCAGTGTTGTCCCAGCAGCATTGGGCCTCTTTCCCACTGAACTCCCAAGTAATCCTGATTTTGGGAGCTGAAAGGTGATTTGGATGGTACATTCAAAAGTTCAGCTGGATGGCTCATGGTGCTCTCTGCATGGTGCCACCTGTGATGCCTGCGAGTCTGTTTAAGGTTGGGTCTCATTCCTGAGTAACACTGAAAAGGAAACAAAGGCCTTTTCCCTCACACCGTGTTCTGGCCTCAAACAGGAGCGCAAGAGAACACCAGTAAAAGCACCAAGCCATCCCAAGTCATCTCTGCAACTGAAATGGTGGTGGAAAACATCTTGTGGCAGCAATGCAGGAAAGCACACGGAAGAGATAGGTGTGATAGTGAAATACTTAATTAAGAGATTTAGGAGGACTTTGTTACAAATTGACAAAGTTGAGAATTCTATAGCTGGACATTTTGTCATCCAGTGATACCCATGTGAACCCAGAAAACTCATCTGTCTCTACCTAATAATTGTATGGCACAGGACCTAGATAGTTTGAATGATGAAATTGATGACATCAGTATTAGCAGTCTTTAAAAAAATGTTTCAGGAAATGAAAGGGGATAAATGAAACTTCATTTTGAATTTTGAGTTTTGAGTTTGATTTCATCTAGAAGTACAGTTGTTCCAGAATAGTTATTTGCACCCTATTTTAATTCAGCTGAGCTAAAGTAAACACATCTTTAGGACAGACGGGATGGGCAATATAACTGTCTTTTTGCACATCAGGCATTCACTCTCTAACCAGTGTTTGGTCTCTTACTATCTTAAAATTGACTTTTTTTGTAGCATTGTACTACGGAAATGCTCATGGTATGATTATGATATTGAAGAAGATATTATGCTGATAGTTTTGTGGAAGTTAAAGATCTAATAACATTTTCAACATCTTAGGGTATAAATGTTCTGGCATCAAGATTTCTCAGTTAAAAGTTTATTCATATTAAAAAGGATGTGAAAGGGGATGTTTGCAATTTCCAAGTATCTTTTTGTGTGAAAATTCTTGCTGCAGAGAAAATTACAGTAGTTCCTGGGAAAAAAAAGCGTTCACATATGAGGTTATTTAAGAATAGGCTATTTCTGCGTAAATCCATATGAAGACTTGCCATTTAGTCAATACTTGAACCATTGTTGTGCACATCAAACCTATGCCAGTTGCTGCATTACCAGCATCTTGAGCAATTAAGTAATCACTTCGTCACTGCTTGAGTTTAAAAAACTCTCCATAAAGACGATTATCATTATATTGTAGATAAACCACCTTTTAATCCCTATTCATAGAAACGAAAGCTACATAAGTATAAAATTGCACTGGAACAAATGCATGTTATTCTAGCACAGTGTATCTGTTTTGCTTGGGTTGCACTGATGTAATAAAATCAACACAATTAAATCGATTCATGGGAATTTGGTGATTATTTTTAACATGCTTGGCATGATGAGGTCCGAGTCCTGTCTGAGCTTCTACATGCCACTCCACTGGGAAAAAAACCCAAAAAATCAGAGCTTTTGAAAACTGAAAGATACTTGCAGACCCTGTAGTAAAGACCATTAAGATTGGTGAGAGTGAGAACTGCCCCTCCAGCACGTGTTTGCTCAGCCTCAGGGTCAGCCCAAGCTATCAAAAAAGTATCAGTGGCTCCTGGCAGTCCACACTTCTCTTGTTGGTGTGTAGAGGCAGGAAAGTGAAGTTCTGCTTTAGAAAGGGCTGGGGCAGAGAGGGACCACATCTGGGGTATGTCATAACATCAGAGAGCCTCAAACATGTTTTAAAAGACTGCACTTCCTTGCGTGTACAAGCCTGACCTAAACACATTATATAATTTTTAGGAAACTATGGCATTCATGAGACTTGGTTCACCACTGTATCCTTCGGGAGTCAGAATGGCCCTGACATCAGCAGGGATATGCTGTTGTGAAGCTAGAATAACATGGTGGTGAATGAGTCCTGGAGTCTTTCTAGGGCCATAATTTGACCATATGTGTGTGAATTTAACTCCAAACATGTGAGACAGAGGACTGTAAACACTCAGTGGTTACAGTGCAGCAGCAGTAGCTGTGTGTGTAGGACCAAGAAAAATTTGTCCATAGTGGTCATTTTTTTTATTTGTCCTTTACGGACTGGGATAAAGTTATCAAACTACTTAATTTCAGATGCTTGGTAATTATCACATAATTATTTCCATTACTGCCTACTTCTCATTCACTCTCCTGGTCTGGGCCCAGCCTTTATCCTTGCAGGTTTTGTAGTGAACTTAAAAGATGACAAATGTTCAGCTTTATAGTCTCAGTAAGTCCTCTACGTGATCACAGAAAACTCTTAAAGTAGGATTTTCCCTACTTTTTCCATTCAGCCTCTCTCAGAGGTAATCTGAGGTGTGAAGGTTCCCTGCTAGGAATAAAACAACTTTCTCAACTCTCATTAAATATTTCTGGTCCTTTTGCTGAGATTCCCAGGCATGGTGGTACACACGATGGTCTTCTATACTGAAGATGATAATTGATTTTGGATAGATCACTAAAGATTGTTGATAAATAATACCAATGCTTGGTTCTTCTATCACTATCTTCTCACAGCAGAGGTGTGCTAAAAACTGCCTGTGAATGCTAAATTGAAGGTATGCCAAGTGATGGCTTCAGACACTGGAAAGGTGTTCACACACCCTGTGTCTGGACTGGAGGGGCCAGCAGAAGTTTTCACCCTAACAAATGGTGAAAGACTGGCTTCTCCAGGGCGAATGGTTCAAAGCGGTAAAGCTGGGGTCTTACTTTGACCCACCTCCAAAGGGAGCGGAGGGAGCAAGGCTCACTAGGCTCTGTGGGTTTGGATCTCTGACGTTAAAGGAACCTGGGTGAAGCTGCTATTATCCAGTATTTAAACTTGGGGCTAAATCTTTCCCTGGCTGCTCCCATGAGGGTGAACCAAGGTAGTGTCCAGCACATCCTCTGCCAAGGGGGATTCATTCAGACAAAGCCAGTGCCCCCTGAGGAGGAATGGGTATGCATTGCAGAGGCTCCTTTAAACAGAAACAATCTCTGTCTTCAGCTGCCAGTTCTTGCTGACATCAGCATAAGATCTAGCTGGTTACAGGGGTGAACACATACATACCTTGATTAGCAAACCAAACTCCCTCGGGGCTATAGGAGAGGGAAAAAAAATAGCCCACTGTCAATGCTATCTGTTCAGGACTGCTCTCTGATTTCATCATCTGCCTTTATCCCTCCTACTTTGCTCCCTCTTTCCCTCTCTGCTATTTGTCGTCTTCCTGGTGGTTTTTTTTTTTTCCCTTTTCATCCTCCTCTTTCTGTGTTCCTTTATTCTTCTTCTTGTTCTATTTTTCCTTTTTGTCTTTACATCTGAGATTTACCATTCTAGCTGGACTTCTGCACTGCTAATTCTGCCTGCTCCGTCCTTCTTTCTGTCATGTCTCACTCTTCTCTTGCTTGCTTTTCACCTTCACTGATGACCTGTCTTTCAGGAGTTGTTTTAAAGCATTAAAATCTGGCCAGAGGTTGAGTTTCCTATTTTTGTGTTGTGCAGGTGGCAGGCTTCCAGTGGAAATACTGCCAAAGGAAGAACAGCAGCCCAAAGGAGCTTTCACATTTTACAGCAATATTGAAAGAATTCTGAATCTGATTAGGGGATATGATTGAAAGTCACATAGCTTCCTGGTCCTACATGGCATTTTTTAAAAGCTGTCAAAGCAAAAAATGAAATACTGGAACTAAAGCCCCTAAGCAAGTTCCAGCTTCAGTTTAGTACTCCAACGTTGTGTCAGTCAGCACGCAAATAGCTACTGCAGCAGCTGGATTCACAAGTGCCATAAGCCACCTTTGGATCAAAAGTGCCATTCAATTTTTCTCACTGCAAATCTCTTTTATAAATTCCTCCAGATTTACTCTGAGATCAGAATTTGACTTACAGGCATTACCTCTGACGAACGAAGGGGAAAGAGTGAACATGTAGCACTGTGGCATCAGAAGGGAAAAAGGATATTGCAGATATACTGATTTTTTCAGATGTAATAGTAGTAATGAACAAACAAACCAACCTTCTGTCAGAAATAAACATATAAAGATGATGAGTCCTTAAAATGAGTGCCTTCTCTGTGTATAACAAAAAGTGTGTATCACTGCTTATAGCCATACACAGAGACACACATACAGAGACATGGGTACATAAATATTCAAAACAGTTGCAAATTTGTCTTAAAAGGTATTCCATATCAGCTTACAACATTTTCATTATGAAATACTCTGAGGTAAGAGACCTCTGTGAGAAATCTTTCAAGTTCCCTTTTCCCAGTTTCCATGTTATTCTAGGTAAGAAAGGCAACAATGGATTTAATACAGGTGCAGCATGCTAGGAGTGCTGGTAAGAGATCTCACTTCCTTTTTTTTGGCTTGGAATCACTGGCTTTGTCTCAGTTTGGCCAAAGATTATATCCTTCCTGACATAACCCATGGCAGCATCCTCTGCCTCCAGCTCCAGTGTTATACTTCCCGTTTTTCCTTTAATTTTCTTCCTTTTAATTAAATTAATATAAAATACAGCATCTAAAGAACAAAAAGGAACACAAAAAGCATGGGGATCAGATCCAGCTAACAGAACACATCACTGTGTGCGCTCAGAATCAAGGCCAGAGGAAGCCTCTCCCCTGAGAAGACAATTTCCTTGCCACGGTGCTAAGGGTATTGCAATGCTAGCATCCCTGAGCAACCACGCACTGCATCTACCGCCCCTTCGTCTCTCTCCCCATCCTTTTGGTTGGATTTGTATTGCTGCCAAGTGCAGGGCTGGACTGCATAGAGACTCAGTATTTGGTAGAAGTGTTTTACAGAGCTTCTTTTTCAAAATAAAGAAATATATGAGAGAGAAAGAGTAACGAATTTCTTTAATTAATGTGGAGTGTGCCCTCAGGCTTTGCCTGTAGGTTCAGAATACTGTCTGTAGCGAGCCCATTGCACTGACAGGTGGACTGGGGGTGGGAGAAGCAGAAATCTCCCAGAGGAACCTGTCAGTCGGCATGGATTGGTGTTGATTCCTCCTGTTAGATAATTGCTCAAGTGGAAGATTCTCCAAATTGTTCAGGATTCACGAAGAACTGTTCAAATAAAAGACCATCTAGCCTTCAGTGCTGCTATTTTTCAGATTATTTAAACCTTAAAAAAAAAAGTGTTGTGGAAAAAAATATTGCAGTTATCAAGGTGATCATCACAGATCACCATCACTGGGAGTTGAACATTGAGGTCAGAGGACTTCTTCACAAAGCAGCTGCACTGCACGGACTGGCTGTGCTGTCTAGCCTGCAAATGACCGGGGAGGCTGCACGGCTAATGCTGCAAAGGCACACCACTGATGCAAAAGATCTGCTCTCAAGCTAAACTGCTGCTCTCTGGCTGCTAAAAAGGAAAAGGAAATGTAGTTACACAAAAGGGGGTTTGAAAAATGACAAATTTTGCTACTTAAATCTGCATTGGAGTTATCATCTGTAGCCATTACGTACACTTCACTAACCCTCAGAATGCTCTCTTGCAGCCTTACAAAGAAATCTTCAAAGAAACCCTGGGATCAAGGCAGTGTAAGCACAAGCTTTAAGTCAGCTTTGTGTGACAGCTTCTGATTTATGCTTTCAAACATACAGACAGATCTCTGCCTCAGTTTTAGTTACCACTTGCAGAATGCTTAAAGACATGCAGTGCCTTAATACACCTCTCCCAGAAAAATAAAACCTTTACACATACCCTATGAAATCAGGTGATTTGGAGAACTGCATTTTCCTGAAAACACGGCAAATTCTGTAGCATTCTAGACAACTTTAATGTCCAAATTTGTCATCACTATTTAACTACTACTATGATCATATAAACATTGATAAATATTGCTAAGAATGAAGTGTTGAATGTCTTTTTTTATCATATCAGTAGAATATACAGTAAAGGCTTTACCATTTCCCTTATCCTTGGGGAAGTACTTAAGCAGATAAAGTAATTAATAATGATGTGAGTTACTAGCTTATATAGTAACAACAGAATATTTGGTAGCTGCACATGTAAGAAGATTTCAAATAAATTCAGTAGTTCTATCTGGAGTTCAATTCTTTGAAAGAAAAAAAGAATCCTATAATTGGATTTATTTGTCGAAAAAAGCTGTTTCACAGTGAAGAAGGAAGACATGTAGCAGAAGCTCTTTAGCCATGTCTCGCATTAATGTGCAATAAAATGAGCTAGATTCTCTGCTTGGGTTAACCATCATACCTTTATGCAAGCTGTTTGATCTGTACACTCCACTCCAGGTAAGAATCTGTCCCTATGTAACTAGAAGATAACAAACCGTATAGAAAACATAGGAAAAAAAAATCATCTCAACAAGGCAGAGGCAGGAAATGATTGACTGACTTTGTGTTTGTTTAGTAACCTCAGGAGGTCAATACAAGAGAGGCTGTGGAGCTTCGAAGCCTAAAAAATGCACGTATTCTAAGAGCTGTGTTCTCTCTTCTTAGGGGTTTGCCTGGGACACCAGCCAGAATAACACTGCAATAGCACCTGACAGATAAAATTAAAGCATGAATCATAATCTCTCTGGTCTGCCAAACTGAGCTTTATTCAAGTTGTAGCTTTAAGACAGATTACAGTTTATAATTTGATAGCATGTCCAAAAGCTAACTAACCCTTAATTTCAAACAGTGTTGAGGAAAGGTTCTGTATTTACACTGGGGTACAAACTTGGGTTTGTGCAAAGGGAGCTCAATATCAAAATGGTTTCTATTATTTAAATTCAAATGAAATACCAGCTGGACATTTGCCAGGATAAGGTATCATTCTGACAAGGCAGAACGCTCAAGTATATTGAGCGAGTTATTTGGATTAGTCTAAAAGAATCAAGGGCATCGTAACACCCTTACAAGGCAGGGAAAATGTGGAATGTTTCAAAAACAAGCATTCAAAACAGCATTGATAGTAAATGATTTAAATGGAATTTGGAATATGGATTTCTTGATGTTTGAAAACTTTTTCTTAGATATGAGGAAGAAGGCAGGCAGACTATATGTAGAAGAAAGCCCATTATAGGGTAGAAGGGTATTATTTTCATTAATGCTAGCATTAATGAATGCTAATGAATGAATGAAGGCTAATCTTCCAAAACAAATCTACTTAATCTATAATCTTTGAAGCTATAGAATTGGTTGAGTACCATAGTAAGTATCATCCTTCCAATGTTCATTTTAGATGCTGTAGCAACCCGAGGATGATATAGCTTCAAAGACTAATGTAACATAGTTTGAAGTTCAGTTTATCATGCTGGTAACGGACCAGCCACTGGGATTTTTTAGTTAGCTTGACTGGGACAAGGGATGGACATACAGAAGTCTTCAATCATCAGATGACTTTGATATGCGTGACATTATAGGGTTAGGTAAACTAAACACTTTGCAATTGACAGCAAAATTCCTGCTTTATTAACACCAATAAAAAAAGACTAATGCAATCTAAGAGTTTTTCTCTCTGTGCCTAGGTATGCAGCAGCTTTGTATCTCTTAACAAGTGTTGTAAACTATAGATCAAAGGATAAAATAGTAGAGAAATGAAACAGACTATTCAATTTATAATTCAAAGCTTTCTTACATTTAAGATATCAACTCACAAAAGCAAAATAGCTAGCAGACTTCAGTGCAAGAATATGTATTTACTTTTAGCCTCTTTGGTAGTGTCCTGTCCATTCTGGGCCTGACATTCAGTTAATCAGTTGCAGATGTGACCACATCTGTGAGAAAGAGGATCTAGATTTTGATGCGAGTAGCCACCAAAAGATGCAGTTCATATCTTTTCTGGGAGTACTTTCAGTTAAATTAGTGATACACTTTCTCAACATTGACTTCAATTTAACATTGATATTTGTCTGAGAATTTCTTTAAAAGGCTTTTACATGTGAACATTTAACAAGAAAACCCAGGAAGAAACCCAATAAGAAGACACAAGAACGGCAGCATAGTATCTGCCAAAACCTAAAGATGCATATGAGGTATCTTGGCTTAGCTGAAAATGTATCTGATGTTTTGAGACAGATTCATCAGTAGGCACTGGTTGCTTTGTGCTGCTACATGGCAATGCAAAGCAAACAAAATACAGTCATAAGCTAGGCCAGTCTACAGCTGCTTTGCATTTCTGGGAGAGATAACACCATCCAAAGAGACCTTATAAGCCTGATCATTAATTGTCTAGCAGTCAGGCACTGAGAACCTTCACAAGAATGGCATCAGGGACTGGGCAGTAATTGTGTGCGCTGTCAGGGAGAGCTATTAACAGATGAGGCAGGTGTCCAATTAAACTGCATCATGCAAATCGGTGAGTGAGAAAGGATGACGCTTGGCTTTCTTATCTCCAGTTATATACATCGAGGTATAGATCTGCACCTGCTTATCACCTACAGCAGTTTCCATACTAGTCATTAATAATATACTGTCAACGTATGTCCTCCAGGTGAAGCCTACATGTGAGATTTCGGGTGCTTTAACTACAGAAAGTTTGAATGCTCCTATGTTTTCACATATCGAACAGAGATGGGGGACACAAGACTGGCAAACTGCAAATTTCTAAAGTGACTGGTGGTTTGGCCTTGGGTTTTTTTTGGTTTGCTTTACTTTTTAAATTAAAACCTAATTGAAACACTTTATCTGTAAATCATTACAAAAAGTGCTTTATCCATAGCATAGGTAATGCATCCTATAAAATCCATATCCTAGGTGATGTGTCCCACAATGCATACAAAAGGATCTTGAACTTTGATGTGTACAAAGCAAAGAAGTTTTCAGTATTGAACCATTTGCTGAGATATCTATTAAGAAGACTCATACCACAAACACACAGGTGTTCTGTGTTCCTTACGGTACATCCAAGGTCTGGAAATATGATGAAAAAAAAAAAAACAAACAACGTATGGTGATGATATTACAGACCATACAAGCCTTCTCTGTTGTTCACAGGGTGTAGAAAGGTTTGGGATAGTAGGCATAGTCAGGATGATCTTTCACAGCATGCTGCCACTTTAGTTTGACGTCCTCAGTAAAAAGCTCGGAAGAATTATTTCAGGCCAGTCCAATCATAGTGTCTTAGATGTGCTGATGAATGGGTTGCTATACAAAACCTCCAAGTTCAGAAGCAAGCTTGAAATGTCTGTTTCCAGTGCTATCAAAGATGGGAAGCATTGTAAAGCTAATGTTACTCATATAAAAATGAACAGCAGGAACATCAGTGATAATACAAGTGTGCTGCAGCTGTACCTGGACAGTGGGAAAGCCAGGGAGTTAAAAGCAAGAGAGAGTTCCAGAAGATGGTCTGGGTGAAATTTTTCTTTTATTGTCTGCTGGTTTATTTCGTTTTTAATTGGCGAGGAAGAGGGGTCATATTTTGATACCAGGAGCTTTCCAAAAGTCAAGAAATGTCATATACAAAGTAAGTCAGTGCAGTTTTTTTATTTTCTTGGAAAGCCTATCAGCTACTAAGTTGTTTTATTAGATACACATTTATTTCAAGAAGCAACTGAACATTATACAGAGGGTATCAAACTGTAATAGCTGGGGTTTTTTTCTATTGTACACGAAATATTTTGCAGAGGCAAATGTGACTGCACAGTCACTTTCTTTGTGTTTGAAATCTGGTAGAGGTGGGAAGAGTAAGAACATTTGTAAAAACTAGTAATAGACCATGTTTTTCAGCCGTAATAGGAGAACTTCATTGCTGTATTGGGGAAAAAAACCCAACCATTCTTCAGCTGGAAAGCCCAGACAGATTACTCCAGGACACCAGTAAACTCTGCAGATATTTGCATTGAGGTCCCCATAGAAAGGTTATGTTTTCAGAAAAGGTGATTGTTACTAGTTTTCATATGTCCACTAACCTGCAGCTGTTTCAGCCTCTTAGTGCTTGCAGCAAATGAGTTAGCTAAGTTAGCTAACTTAACTAAGTTAGCCAAGTTCTTAGAGCACTATTTTTTTAATTTTTTTTTTGTGAGCCTGCCCTTGCAACACCTAAATCTGCAGTGTCATGGCAATATTCTCCTTCACTGCAGCCTGGCTTCCTGCTTAACTAGCAGCTGAGCACTGGAGCTTGGTATTCAATGCTCCCCCAGTGTCCCAGCTGAGGAACCTTCTTTTGGTAAACAGCATCAAGCTGACTGCCTGAATTGAATCACAGACTTTATTTCAAGATAGCATTATGTGCTTACACTGAAATAAACAGTGGGTGCAAGTTCTTGTTTAAACCCACCTCCAGGTTGTTTATATGTGTTCCTAACTCAGACTAAGATTTTGAGTTTTTGTCTCTCACTGTACATCTTCAGTGACTCTGCTTAAATCCAAGCATCCACTCTGGATTTTGAAGAGCTTTAAATGGATGCAGACTCTTCAGTTTTATCTTGTTTGGGCTTTTTTCCCTTCTTTTCCACCTGGGAAATAAAATAAGCAGAGGGAATCTCAAGTCTTTTTAAGAACAACTGCAGGGAAGTTTTCCGTGGGTGTGCAAAAACATTGGAACCTATTGCTGCACTGCTGAGTCTGAAGTAATTGTGCCACTTCTGAGCAGTCTGAGGAGGCTGTGTGAAAGCACACATTAACATGGGAACGTTACTAGAAAAAAGTGTGATGTCAAACTGGCTAGTTCTGACAAAAATGGCTTATGTGGAAATAACAGAAAAAATATTTTTCTGGATGATGTTAAACTATGTGTGGATTAATTTGCATTAAAAACAAATAAATCCACAGCTTTTCTGGTTAGAAACCTGTGTTAACGGTTGTGAATACATTAAGAATGATTTGCTTATTGCCAGCCAAAGTATTCTGACATAATTATAGCACTCCATGGTCTTTCTTAATGGATAGTGTTAATTTTGGAGCCTATCTGGGTTTGCAGAAATTACTCACTGTATTAAGAGGTGCCAGCTGTGAGATAAGCCACTGACAGCTTCTTAAAAATACTGTTGTTCTTTCACACTGACTTCATGTAAAGCTAATCATTGTACAGTTTTACATTTGTTGCCGAAAGCTAAAAAGAAAACCACTTCACTTTACTATTGTAAATATTTAACTGATGAACTATCAAATATTCTCTGGCTTGCCCTTGTTCTATGCCAGAAGAAATAATAATTTTAAAATTATAATTCTTTTCTGCTACTTTTGTTCGAGGGGAAAAAAAACCTGGGAGGGTGTCTTCTACTGACGCTGCAGTTTCATGGGGGATTTCTCCTGGAATGTTTAAACATGTAAAATCACCTGAAGAAAGATTTTAATGCAAGTACTTCTGAAGATCAAAAGGTGGCTGACCTTGCAGTTTCATGGTCACTTTCTACAAGCTGATTGTAGGCTGCCCCCGAGGGGAGTGCTCCCCTTCTCTGCCCAGGGGTCTGTCCCTGCCTCCCCACTGCCCTGGCTGCCATAGGGAGAGCAGGGCACGGTAAGCTGGATCAGCTTGCCAGGCTGACTGTAACCGCTCTGCTGGTTTTTTTTTTAAGAGTTCATTTTCTCTGCTCTGATCTGTGAGCCAGTCTGGCTCAGCCCACAGCTGTTTGATTGGAAGCAGCAGGAGCTTATAACCAGGGGCAAGGAGGAGAGAGCTGGACTGTTCTTTCTAGGCTGCAGCGAGTCAGGCTTCATTGCACACATCACAAGTCAGCAATATAAAAATAGGTAACCCGAGCAATAAGACAGCATTGGAGGTTGCACTGAAAATCATGCAAAAAAAGAAATTGTCCTAACATCAAAAAGGACATGAATCTGACCCATGATCAAAAGACTGAAAAGCCTCCAAACAGACAACTTACAACTTACTGGGAAGCACAAAGCTCTTTGTAGATTATCACTTATTTAACAGCAGACATGTAAGTGGTACTTCACAGATACAGGACTTGATTCTTGGCACTCACAGTGTAAACCCTTGCCCTGTACATTGCAAGATGGAGGCACGGAGACCAGCCTACATCAAGGGGTGGCAGTCCTGAAGGATCAGGTCTTATATTAAATAATTAAACATGATAGTGGAAGAAATGACCTGGACAGTGAGTAGACACATGTACATGATCTTACAGGAATAAAACTACTGTCTCACAGCTTGCTGATGTGAGAACCTAAGGCCCTGTTTTCCCAGCGTTAATCCTGGCTGTGTGGCTCCACCTTTTCCCATTTTCTTGCCTCTGGCACTGTCTGACCCATGGGTGAGCCAGGTCAGCTCACTAAACTAGCCTTCTGCCAGCTTGGCCGGCGGATCCAACAAACTGTGGGGCCACGTGAGCCATAACAAGAAAGCAGGAAGATCGGCAGAGCAGAAGCCATCCTTCGGGGGCAGCCAGGCATCCAACAGCCTCAGCTGTAATGGGAACCCTCCCAGCAGTTCTCCAAAGTGCCATTTGCATGTGGTTTATAGCACTAGTGACAGCAAGCCAGTAACTGGTTATTTTTCACTTTAAAAAATCATAGGATCACAGGAAAATTCAGGTTGGAAGGGATCTCAGGAGGCCTCCAGTCTAATCTCCTGCTAAAAACAGGGTCAGCTTTGAAGGCAGACTGCGCGGCTCAGGGCTTTGTCCTTTCCTGCCTTGAAAAATCATTCTTTATATTTGAGAAGTTGCACAGTTTATATAAAGTTTGTGATATCTTCCAGGGGAAATGCTTTTCCTCTGTCACAAGAACATCTAATGTAGCTTTAGCAGAGAACAAAACTAAAAAATTACCACTGTCCTTCTGCTCGGGTTGCTCAGGTGTAGGCAGAAGAGCACCCTGCAAATGCCTCTGCACAAACAGTGTGCTGGCGTGATCGTAGCCTTCTCTGCCAGGAGGCACCAGTTCTTAGGAACCATTTCTCAGGGTCCGTTGAGAGAGCTACCAGCTCCCACCCTGGGACCCTTGACTTTCCCCTAACCATTTCAGTCTGAATGAAGCATGTGAGCGAAGCCTCCGGCTCACAGTTTAACCTGGAGTGATTTTGTTCTGACCTCAGAGGCGGACAGCGGGCTCAGCTGGCAGGCACCAGGACACAGGAGCTTTTCCTGGGGAATGGTGGGTGGCTATGAACCGCGGGGAGGATAACTCTTCACTCCAGCAGAGCTAGATCTGGAAAAGGGCATCTGTCCATAGCCTGGGACACACATGTTATCATGGCTGTATCTTCTTTAAAATGAACTTCAGATTTCTTTGTAAAAAAGAAGCAAGGAAGCTACTTAAAGAGAACATCATGTGGATAGCAAAGTCAGCTACCCAAAAGTTAGACAATGCCAGCTGACTACGACATTGGCTTGGTCCCCTGAGCAAAGTGCATTATGCAGTACCAGCACGTATTGTTCCTCCATGGGATTTCTGTCTGGTTCAGTGCAGAATACAGATGAAAAAGGAGTAATAAGGGGGTCTTAAAGTTGCCGTTTTCTAACACTCAAAAGTTTCACCTTGGACCTTATACCCCAATTAATATTCCTGTAATGTAGAGGGTTACACACAGCATGCACGATGTGTGGACACACCTGTATGTACTTTGGACCAGGTTCTCACCTGAAAGAAAAGTAAAAATGCCTTGAAAAAGACTGAAAAAAATACAATTATTAATTATGAGATTTGATTTTATCTCCTTTTACAAGTCATATTAACTTTAGACTTACAAGGTCATGTTAAAAATATTATCTAGGAAGTAGTAAATTAGCTTATTGTAGCAAGTGTAAAACAAATATGACTGAGTTTGGATGTGGCCGTGTGAACAGTCACATGGGGAGAAAATCCAGGCAACTGCCTCCAAATAACCATTAATCCTCCCAAAGGCAAACAGACAAGAGAATGGCCTAAGGCCCCCACGAGCCAGACCCCATGCACTTCAGGAGAAGCAACACTGTGGAAGCTGGGATGAGGCAGAAAACTGAGAGGAGAAGAGCTCACATACAGTGGCACCACTTAGTACCAATGCTGCCTTTTTTCCTACTCTCTTAATACCTTCACCTTTTTGTTTTTTTCTTAGTTTTCCATTTTTTTGTCCTCCTTCCAGAGTCTGAAGTAAACTCCAGAAGACAACACATGCATAACATCAGCCAATTAAAACTTGTAGATGTTTAGGAATCAGAGCTATTTTTAGGTAAAGTTTCTTATCCATCTCTGCCATACATTGAGTTCAGCAACACTGTTGTCTAGCCTTCTATCTCTTTACTGCTTCATGTTGCCTTTGTGGATGAGGTACAGGGACCTGATACATTTGGTTTTTATTTGGTCCCCTGATTCCTATTAAGAAAATGAGGAATTATAATGTGTTGGTAGCAACACACACTGGATGAAAAAGTACAGCAGGAAGGTGAACAGGAGGTTTCCCATTGATTTGATGTGATCAAGATTTACACCACTGTTTTTTAAAAATCCATCCATTTCTAAATGTCCATACAATAAAAAGGCCAAAAGGTGCCTACATTTAATCAGAAAAACACACAAAACAGAACCATTGTAAAATATGAAAACCCTCTGACATAAATAAGATGTCTTTAAAGATACTATTTTAATTCAGATCAAGTGTTTGTCAATTAAGAGCATTAACTGGGGACACAGTCATCCTAAGTGGCATATGCATTCATCCATGGACGTAGCCTGGAGGAGTGGTGATCAATTATTCAGCAAGGCATTTTATGCTGCCTCCACCTTTCATAGCACATCATCTGTTAGATTATGATCAGCAGCAAATATCTGAACAGCAGCGAACGAGAAAACAATATTTCTCGATTGAAACTAAGAAAGATTTTAATTTCCTCAGTAAAAACTCTCCTCAGTGACTAGGTTATGGAAGATGCATAATTCTGGCTCCTGTTCTCCAAAAAGAGCTGAAATGGTGGTTTCCCATTCTCCAAATATCCCATAGGCTTTAGCATTCAAACCTCTCAGAATTCTGCCTCTTCCATCATATTTATGGTCACCTGCTCCTCCCCCGCATCTTTGCTGTTGGTCCAGCAGCATATTGATAGAGAACAGCTCTCCCTGTGTGCTTTTCCAGCTTTGATGCTGCCTAAGCAGCTGACTGCAGCCAGAAACGTTGCTCTGGCTAAAGCTGATAGAGGTAAAGATGTCACCGCCCCACATACTCATCAGTTCCTTCCCCATCCTCCCCATCTACCCCCAGCTCATTTCTCTTGGGTTAGCCCAAAGCAAACTATCCCACCAAAAACCTGTTCATTTTCTGTTGGATCAGGGGAGCTGATTCACCCTGAAGTTGCATAATCCCTCGATGTGATGCAAGGAAGAGAACAGGGACACACGTGGGAGTGGGGCCATGAAGACAGAAAGACTGCCATCTTTGGTGGCAGCCCACAGTTGTACCAGATTAAGCACAGCGTGAACCACTCTCAGAAGAACGCATTGACCACAATCTCTCTACTGGGGAAAATACAGTATTATGAGGTTACATAAGCTACCTCCCACTCCTTTTGGGTTTTCCAGTTTGGCTTTTGTTGGCTTGCCCCTCACTGGAGCTGGAGTCACAGTTCATGAACTTGAGAAATTTGACACGTAAAATTCCTTCAGACTAATTTTTTTTTTTTCTTAAACTCTCACTAACACATGCCTGGATGAATCCATGCAGGACTCTTTCCATACCCATTCTCTCACTAAGTTACTTATACTTCATACCCTTGCTTTTTAGCACCAGGTAGGCTCTAAATAATATTTTTTTGTGTGTGTAGCAAATAGCTTTTTTTGCCTCATAACAGGAAAAGCATACCAGAGGCCATTACAGAATAACCAAGATCGTTAATCCTATTCTTCTCCTGTGGGAGGTGCTTTGTGTTTCTGTTGCTCCAGGGCATCCATCTCTTGGAAGTGCATCTTCAGCCTTTTCCCCCAGGTATTTCTTGTTGTCATGGGTAATATCAGGTAGAGAGTAGGATTTGTGGGGGAAATTGCAGTATCTCTTCATCTCTTTCCCTCTCTCCTACGAGGTTAGGGATAAGAGCAACATGACTTGTTAGACAGCATTTCAGTTGATGTTCCTGTGGGCAGTTACTACATCTGCATTGTCTGGGTCCATTTGCTTAGCATCTTGAAAAGGTCTGGCTGATTCTAAACTGAGGTCAATATTTGGAAAATAAGATGTCTTTTACTATGAAATTAAAAGGAACTGGTAGCTCTGTAAGGAGCTTAGTAGCTCTGTAAGAAGTAAACTGTGCAGTTATTACCTTTTGTGTCAATAATCAGACCTAAACCTAATCCTAAATAATCAAACCTAACAGATAACTAAACTATGTTCTGGGTGGAATTAAACACATGACTCAAAGAAGTAATTCACAAGAAAACATCTTGGTCACAAAGGTGCCTCAGTATACCTAGTTTTCCCAAAAAAAGTCAGCTAATTTCTGGTATCACTTAAGTCAAATATGATCATTGAAAACTGGTGAAAGACGGACAGCTACACCTGTCCATTGCCAAAACACTTTCTGATCATAATAAACAGCTTTGGGGTTGTGTGAAATGTATGAATGTGTCTGCCATCACTTTAAAAATTGTGTCTATGCTTGTTCAGTGGGATAGTTTTTGGGAGAGAGAGCAAGCAAAAACTAAATGCTTAGTAGTCTCCCAACCATCGAGGGATGGGGATGTGACGTGGCCTTGATCAAAGTCTCTGAGGTGGGATGGGCCAGAGGAGGGAACATGTCTGCTGCAGAAAGGTTGGGGAGCAGGATAGCTGAGAAGACTGGACAGCCCTGCTGGAAAACTCTTTTGTTTGGCAGTATTCCCAGAAAATAAGATTTGCCATGAAAAGGAGGCAAAGCACCCACAAAGGGGGCTGTCCCTCCCATTTTGTGCCCTTGTTGGCCTGGGACCTTTGCAAGGGTACCTGGGAACTGAGGAAGTCTTGTTTACCTCTTGTTCCCTACCCCCCCACCCCCCCATTCCAGTTCCCACAGTACTCCAGTCAGTGTAGATGGATGCCCATCTTCAGAGGAGGGGAAATGGCTCCTACAGGAGGGAGGCTTGGGGCTGTACCACCTAATCCCTGCTGTAATTGGGAAGCGCATCGCCAACTCCCACACCAACTGCAGCCAAGTTCATTCTGCTACAAACAAGACATCCCCTGGCACTAGACCATCTATTAGTATTCTTATACTTTCTGTAGGCCTTCTTCAAAACCTTTATCAGATGCTCCACTAGTCCAAGTCCTTTTGATGCCTCTCCTTAAGCGCACACATGGCTCTGGCACTGTATTCCTTATCCCTGGCTATTTCACCAGTGAGGAACAGCTGCACAGCAGCTCCCTTTCAGAGCCTCAGCAGGTCTCTTCCCAGGTCCACTGTGGATCACAGCTGATAAGACTGAAACCAAACATTTCTATGGCCTTTGATTGGCTCTACATGGGTGATATTGCCACTGCTGGCTACTATGGCAATGGAGACCTGTGGTGTAAGGCAAGGTCCAAGGTAAAGGCTGCAGAGATCCAGCTGCAGTACCTGCAGCAAAAGGATGGGCAGGGCTGAGAGTGGGTGCTTTGAGGAATCACCTTTGCTCTTGGGCAAAGCAGTTATAAGTTGGCAAAAGACTTGAGGAGAGATGTAGAAGGTCCACTAAAACCCTAGTGAGAAAAGAAAATACATGATCTGTCATAAGACCCTTCAGCAAACACTTAACCCCTTTTGGGAACACTTCACCATTTGGAGTGACTTTATTCCTGGTCATTACTTTGTATTATGTAGCTACAATATCTTGATGGGGTGCAAGGCATTCAAAAGTCAGGCTTACTGCTTTGCCAGGTGTCATTTAACCCCAGCTGGTAATTAAGCACCACGCAGCTGCTTGCTCACTCCCCCTCACCCAGAGGGGTGGGGAGGAGAATCAGAAAGGAATGTAAAACTTGAGGGTTGGGATAGGAACAATTTAAAAATTGAAATAAAAATGAAAGAACAATAATAGTAACAGTTGAATGGAAAGGAGAGAGAAGGGGAGAGGAATGAAATCCAAAGGGAAGGGAGAAAAGAAAAGAAGTGATGCCCCACACAGCTGTTCACCACCAGCTGACCGATGCCCAGCCAGTCCCTGAGCAGTGATCGGCAGCCCTGGCCAGCTCCCCTGGTTTATATACCGAGCATGCTGTCCCATGGTATGGAATATCCCTTTGGATAGTTCGGGTCAGCTGCCCTGGCTGTGTCCTCTCCCAATTTCTTGTGCCCACCCCCTCTGGCTGGCAGGGCCTGAGAAACTGAAAAGTCCTTGACTTAGTATAAACATCACCCAGCAACATCCAAAAATGGCAGCATGCTACCGACATTACTCTCACATCATAGCCAAAAGACAGCACTGCACCAACTACCAAGAAGAAAACTGACTCCAACCCAGCCAAAACCAGGCCAGCAGCCTGTGACCCACAGCCCTTCAGCCCACAGCACCGTCCCACCCGGTAAGACAGCTCGGGACCCAGGGTGGGCAGGTGGACCCGTAGCTTGACCTCACCACTCCGTAAACCACTGCTCAATTTTCTCTTCTGTACTTTCTGCAATAAACTGTAGAGCACCACTGTGGAAAGCAGTTATTAAATAAATAAAAGCTGGTGATGAACAGCCTCCTCTTAGGCAGGAAACTGTGTCGTTGAGCTTCTCACTTATGTCAGGGAAGAGAGGAGTGAAGGAGAGGTGATAATGACAGGGGCTGCCTCCAGGGAGGGAGGTGGAGACAGCATTGGAGGGGGTGGAGAGCTCAGATTGTGGTGAAGGGAGAAAAGGAATACAGCACAGTCAAATGAATACAGTGGAAATAGATAAAGGTCAAGCAAAAGAAGAATTTATTATAAGTGAAACAAAGCAGAAACACCAAAATCTTCAGAGCTATAAAAATGAGGAAAGGAAAAAAATTTGAAAACATTCTCAGCAAAATTCCTAAAATAAGCACATTGGCACACTGGGAGAAGGAAAAAAATAACAGGGAGGCTTCGATCTTGTCTGTCTCTTTCTCTAATCTAGCTAGCAGTGTGCCCACGTTCCCATGCAACGTGACTATAATTATAAACTGTGATCTATCAAAGTGGGACCTGGAAATTTTCATCTTATTGCCCTGCAAACATACGGGGAAGGCTGCAAAATTGTTAAAGCATTGATTCTTCTCATCTAACCACACTATTTGTTATTTAGCACCATGATTCTATACATAATGAGGGTGGCTGGGTTTCCAGTGAGTAGGGCTTGATAGTATCACACAATTAGATAAGAAATGTAATGAACATGACCAACATCTCACCCAGGTTTACTGGCTCTTGGTGTCTAATGGAAACGGCTTGTAGTTGCCTTCTCTTTAAATTATGATCCCATACAAGGCCTTCTTTCCAATTAACAAAAAAATCTAGAAATTTAAGAACACATTTAAAGAGCCCTTTTTACAGTTTTGTCACTTATTTGTGCTGCAGAGTCTGTTTCTCATTCTTTCCCTCGTGTGCTGACAGACTGAAGGGGGTGAACTCGAACAAAGCCTGAAAAATTGTTTCAGCTTTGGCATTTACTACATTGGCAATGGATGGTCTCCCCCTACCACTTCACCAGAGCACCAGCCTCCTGCTGTAAGGGAGTATAAACACAAGCAAGGATAGGGTTGCCCTCAATCCAAAAACACTGAGGTTTTTATAAACGTTGTATTTGACCTTGTTAGTGATGGGAGGTTATTGATATTTAGAGAAGCATCACAGCTAGAGGCATAATGAAGCTTGTTGGGGGCTGTGGGAAATACCGTCTATGGCCCCAGGCTTCAACACAGCCTTGAAAGACAGAGGACAGTTACTAGCTTTGAAGATCTTATAACTTGTCTCCAAGGAAAAGAGCGTCTTGTTTTGCTAGACAGCGACTTTGAAGATTAAAAAAAAACCCAAAATGCAAATCCCCAAATGAACAGCCCCCCTCCCCAAAACAAAAAAAAAATCCAACCCACCCAGATTTAAAGGATCTCCTCCTGAAATATTAAAGTGCCTGTGAATCAAACATTACCAGACCAACCATTCCCTGGGAAAGAGATAGAGCATCTACTGAAAACAGATCATCCAGGAAAAAATGGTCAGGTGTGTGAAACCAGATTTAGGGGTTTCAGTCCCATTTTCATCTGGAAAGCTTTTATTAAAATATTCTGCCTAGTTATTGATCATCTTGCCACTGTCTGCATAGGACAAAGACACATAAGCCTTGAGCACAGGTCAGTTCAGCTGGTGAAATCGCTGTGATGAGCAGAGGGCAGGAGCCCATGCCAGCGAGGAAGAACCATGGGGAGAAGCAAGGGCTGAGCAGACGGTGCTTGCAGAGGTCATCAGAGGTAACTGATTAGCTCAGGAACAGCCAGGAAGGGAAGAGCTATTCTTATGCCCATTCAATATTCAGCAGTTCCAGATGAAAATCCAAGACAGCTGGTGTCCTATGTGATGCTGGTTATTCACAGGTTTTACAAGCATATTTTCCATTCCGCCATCCAAGGTTTTGAACAGAGTATTGAACAGTATTGCATTCGTGACAGGTGTCTGGAGAACCCCACTCAGTACATCTCATCAGTTTGTCTGTGAACCACTGACAGCAGTTTTCTCCAAAAATTTTCACTCAGTTTATAGTAGTAGCATTTAGGCCACATTGTTACTATGTCACAATATTGCAAATCTTAATGAAGTCGAGACAAATGATATCTACCACCTCTCTTTTACATGTAAAATCTACACCCTTGTACAGAAAGACATCAGATTGATTACAGTCTGTATTGATTTTTACCTCTCACCCCTTTGCTCGATAATTTTGTTCCAGGATCTTTTTTAACCATGGGTCTAAAGTTTCTCAGCTCCCATTTTTTAACACCAGAACCTGAGTGTATACTTGTAAATGCAAATTCTCAAAGACAACTCCTAAAATATCCTAGAGGCTCCAGGTACTCTTCGAAGCCCAGCCATTTTAACAACACCTAACTGCCCTAAGCATCCGCTACCCCTTTCTTTCCCAGCTGCAGCTTGCACGCTGATAGGTGGTTGCTAGCACTGCAGTTGACTTTATTAGTGAGGGCTGATGCCACCAGGGCTGAAACACCTCTGCCTTTTCAGCTGCTACACTGAGGACTTCCCCCTGCTGAAGGGCAGATCAGCTTGTTCCCTGGTTTTACTCTTAGTATGAACATACTCCTCTTTTCATGTTATTCATACAACACTCATTACTGCTTCGTCTGATTGGCTGATCTTTTGATTTTGCTTCTGTATCCTTGTGCTACTTACACTTAGAAAACTGATCTAGGTTCCCCCCCTTTTAACACTGTTGAAGATTTCATGGTTTAATTAGTTGGGCTCTTACCTCACTCTTTATTTTATCCCACTTTGGGGTAGTTTGCAATAATGTCTTTATCACAGCTTCTTTAAAGAATTGCCTCTTTTAGCTTTTGACCACTTCCCATGGGCTCCGAGTTCTCATCTCTTACTGCTTCAGTTCTGTTGTGACAGTATATGAAAATTAATGGGATCAATAGTACTTTTACTAAGTGAAACTTGAGCCACTGTCTCTGGATGAGAAAAATAGGTTGGGAAACCAGTTGAGTGAACCATCAGTTGTCTGGGATTTCTCCTCAGCAAGGTGACTTCTTTGTTTCATATGGCCTTCCTGCTTCTTAACAAACTGTTCATGCCATGTAAATGATAGCAGCCTACTGAGGCTCCTCCCAGTCTCCCAGTTACCTTCTGTGGTTCAAACTGGAGTTGAAATGCAGTTTCCCTAAACCAGCATTCAGCTGTAGTGGTACTAGTAAGAAATATGAACATTTGGGAACAGTCTGAGCATGCATCTATAGAAATACGAATCAAAATATGGAATAACCATCAGCTGGTTGGCTTATTCTTACTAAAGGGGACAATCAGCTAATTTTTATTTCCAAGTGAAGTACAATAAATGAACTAAATAAGCTTAAGACAGTATCTTTGAAATGACAGAAGAATATTACAGAGATTCCGCACCACACTGTTTTCTATTTTAGAAATAAAGATACCATTCTAAAGTGAATATTTTCTGCCAAACATCAGCAGATTTCCACAGTGAACTCTTAAACCCTTGAAAAGGAAGGGGAAAAGAAGGGGATGGGGGGGGGGGGGGGAAGGAACAGCTAATAAACCTTCTCAGATAGCAACAGCAAAACACACTGCCTATCATCACACTGTGGCACAAAATACGTCTTTTAAAACCAGTTATCAATGAATAATGCACTTATCATTCAGACTGGATGCGTGTATGAAATTCATACTTGAGTATTCTCGAAAGGAATATGTCTAGACATTTGAAATACACTTTGTTGGCCTCTCTCATCAGCTGAAGCCTAAGTATGATACATCTGTCATCAAACACGGCAGCAAACATTAGCCCGTGTGATTCATTGCTGGTTTTGCTATAATTCAGCTAACAATGACCATGTATATTTTAATCATCTCAGGGAATTCAATTTAACTCATTCATATTATGTCAAGGAACTGTAACAATTATATTGCAAGAGAGAAACAGAGATGGCATAGGAAAGCTACCACGCAGCAAATTTTGGAATTAATTTCTCGTGCCTTATTCATTACTAAGACAAGTAATTTTGGAACAAAACATAAGATTAAGTTTTATTGTTAGTTCCTCACTTCAGCTTGTTAGGGTTGTGTCCGTTTTTAAACTTTTTATACTTTTCTAGTTAATTAAAAATTAAAAAATAGATGGACTAAATGTGACAGAAGATAACTGAACACCTCACATTATTAGCAATTTACTGAAGGAAAAAGAACATGGATGAGTAAAGTCTCCTTCAGTTGTAAACCTAAGCCTTTATTTAGATATTAAATAATGCAGAAGATAATTAGACAGAATAATTAAATGAATGGCATAGCTGGAAAGCAATGTTGGTTTTTTTTAAAAAGCATCTTGTAGGTAAAGTATAGTTACAAGGAGACACCCTGAAGCTGGTCTGCAGAGCAGATACCAACACATAAAACCCCACAGAACAGAAATCCCTCCATCTGAGAGAGTCAGAAATCTAGGGAGGAAACCTTCATCACAGGCAGAACAAACAGCAAGTTATGAATGAGAAAAAAAACCTCAGCATAAATCATATAAATGGTGAAGTGAATAGAGACAGGAGGACTTTGTCATCCAGACAGTTAGAAAAACTGGAGAAAGCTCTGAACAATAATGATCCCATGGGGGAAGAAGGGACAGGAAAGCAGGGAACTGAGTTTGAGACACTGGTTTTCAGAAGCATCATTAGGTCTTAGAAGTTATTTATTGACTAAAGAGCTCTTCAACAATAACTCGTGACACAAAGGATAGACTGGGAAGTAATTTGTGGCTTCATTTTTCAAGAAAAGCTGAGCCCCATCCACCTTTGCCATACCGCTGTGAAGTTCAGGACCTGAGAAAATCAGATACCTGAGTTCAGAGTTGAATGTGAAAAACGAACCTTCACTGCAATATGCAAAATCATTTATTTCCTGTAAAAGTCTTCTTTAAATAGAGGGGAAATTATGTTACAAGTGATTGTGTGTGTTGATTTTTAGCTAGTCTTTTTCACTCCCTTTTGCCCCTTATTCTGATGCTGATCTCTCCTCCAACAATAGTCTCAGTCTCACCTGCCAATTTTGGGTGGGTTTTTTCACTCCTGAAGTTCTGCTCCCTCTCCTCTAAAATGTAATACATCCTGTTAATTTCCACAAAGCCACTGTGCTATCTGCTTTCAAGCCTCTCATGTAAAAATCTATTTAAATAATACCTATGTAAAATATAGTTTACAATAAACAGTTCTACTAAGAGACAGGTGTCATTGTTTCCCTGGAGAAGCCAGTTGAAGCATGAAAGTAACTGAACATGAAGATGTAGCGAGCCCCATTTGCATTAATATAATCCATATTAGACTTCCATGTGACTGAAATAAAATCTTTGCCATTAGAATTTACACCTATGTATTCCAGAGAGCCACATAAATTTAATACTCATAAATTCTCATCTAAAGTACTGTTTAGCGGGGAATCTGTAGAAAGAAACCTGAAAATGTTTGGCATCATTGATATACGCTTACTCTGGATGCACGTTTGGCCTGCTCATCTCTTTGCCCTGCCTGCCTCCTTCCCTCCTCCTCTGGCTGCCAGTCCCCAGGAGCGGTGAAGGTGCATTCAGAGAATGCTGCAATAATAATTACTGATTGCCCTGTCCTCAAAGGAGCAGAGTAATCTGTGTGCAGTGCTCCTATGACATTCTGATTGAGGGAGCTCAGTGCCTCCCCATCAACTAGTTTGCCATTTTGAAGGTTTAAGTAATGATTGCACTCATATGAAATCCTGAGGAGGAACACCACACCACATCTGCAGTAAGCTGGCAGGAGTAATAATAACATATTGTAGCTTGTATTTTTTTTTTATATTTAGCTGGCATATGACGCGTGTGCAATACAGTACAAAATCTGCCACCCTAGCATAAATAATGTAAGAGTGAAAAAAAGGTAAATGTTTTGCAAGGGCTACTTTGTTCTGAACTCAAGTACTCCATCATGGGCTTGATTTAAATTGTGCAGAAAATGGAGAGAATCCTGGACGTTCTCCCGCAGCTTCAGCTAAATTAAATATGAACATGAATAATGCCCTGGGGCCCTGCATTCTCTGGGATGCCACAGGCATGGGACTCA
The DNA here is from genome assembly GCF_015220075.1 of Falco rusticolus. Taxonomy (NCBI): domain Eukaryota; kingdom Metazoa; phylum Chordata; class Aves; order Falconiformes; family Falconidae; genus Falco; species Falco rusticolus. The sequence continues at coordinate 41,832,943 of NC_051191.1, read as the reverse complement.
CGGAAAATCCACCCTTGCTGCAGAACTGTGTTCCAGACTTTAATTAACTGAGTTTCCTCTGTCAAGCTTTTCCTGTGAAAGCCTCACACAGTAAAACATTATGCTGCAGCTGATGAAAATAAATTTAGCTGTTGGATTTTCAAAAACTTTCTTTGAAAGAACGTAATTTCAAGGTCTACAATCACTCATTCCAGATACATGGTTCGTGAACTCAAAACCATCACGTCCAAGTACTGCATGTTCTCATCTTTCCTGACTGCCATATGCTACTAAGTCATTTTGTTTTATATGCACCCTCATGGCTCCAGGCTTCATGGGCAGATGGCTCTTTGCCACCTAATCAAATTCGCACATCAAGGGCATCCCAAGTGAGGTCCTTTGTAGAACTGTATCTTCCTTTAGTTTCTCCCCCTTTCTTGAACATTTGCACGTCAGTACAAACTTGTACTACCAAAAGGTTAATAATTTTCACATATAAGACACTCATTCTTCAATTAAGCCCAACACAGTACAAGCAGTTCTATCCCATTCACTCTAAAAACACAATTCAGTGCCTTGGAACTTCACAGTCTTTAATATCTCTTTTGGTTCTATTTTGGGCCTCTCCTTCCACAGCCACGTCTGTTCATTGGGCAGAACATGTCTACATCCTCTGCCACCACATATGTAGTTATGATAATGCATCTTTACTCCTGCAACTAAGTGACAGTTTTTGCTGTACTGCACCAAGCTTGATGCAGTATCTAAATTTGGATGCTTTCTAATGTTCTTTAACTACATATTGATAAAACTGAATTTTCATGGATCAGCTCATCTTAACATAGGCTGGTGACTGTTGCTTTTTGATGGACTCATAATCTCAGAGCTGCATTTGATTCTCTGGAACATCCTATGAATCAGACAGGAAAGTTCTTGTATTAGTGTGGTATTTCTTCAAGCCACTGTGACCTACATTACCTCACTGCATTGGTTAGATTTTTCACACACCCTTTTATCACATTTTACTGCCACAATTTCTGTAACTCTTTACTTGCCGCTTTATCTATTACATCCATTCAATACTTGTATAAGCACACATCTGTTAGCCAGGCACTGATGAAACATTATTTCACAAACCTTCTTCAACTTAAAAAAATACTGCTTTCTTTTTACATGCAGAATCTCCTCAGCTTATCCCTTCTAGGATACATTTTATAGACACCAGCATAGATACAAGAAACAAGGTCATCTACACTGACAGTGACTAAACCCTCCACTTTACACCTTTTTCTCTAAAGAAGGAACAGTGTAGTAATTTTTAATATTGCTGTCAACAGCTACAGAAAAAAACCTCACCTCGTTAGGATCTGTAAGATAAACAAAGCTGTTTAGTATGAACATTTTAAGGACACCTAAAAACAGTTTTGTAATCTATACTAAAAAGAAGCAATCAGCTATCCAATACCAATGTTTAAGATAACACAGCTGGAAGAGCATTACTGGAAATATTTTTATGGAAGAGCAATGGTGGAATTGTGATGGTATATGTTACCATATTGACACTCCAGATGCCAAAAAGAATAGAAAGCAGAAATGAAAAGGCCCATATACTAGTTACTTCTAAACATTCACAGTAGCACTTACTACATCCCATTATAAAATCACATTTCACATCTAGCTGTTCTAAGCAATTTAATATTTTGTGCCTCAAAAGACTACAGCCAAACCACATGCACAGCTCACCTTCCCATGCTACAATGTCACCTCTGTAGATCAAAACAGGGTTATCCCAGAGAACAGTGACCCAGAAGCCAAAGATAAAGTGTTTACAATTTGTTCCAGACATCACCTATTTAGCTACACATAGTTCTTTATATTTACAGCCCCTTCTGTTGCTCTGCTGAGAGTAGTAACCTGAATATGCCAAGAACATAGTGGGAGCCTGTGAAACGTTGACTAAAATTACTCCAGTGTCTCATAGCTGCTGTGGTTTAACAAGTGCTGCACAGGCACAGTATAAGCAATACCATTTATAATCAGTTAAGCTAATCATCCTTATCCCCCTTCCATAGCTCCTGCTTCCCCAAGGACAGATAAAAGTCATTTTGTAGTGGCTTTTGAGACACTGTTCTGTTAGCCATTTCAATAGATGAGAGGTCCTATGACCCAGAAAGCATTATTCTGACAATTTTCAAGCTGTTTTAAAAATACAAGAGACAAAATCTAGTAAGTGGATGTTTGCAGAAAGATCCAAGTTTTTGACATTATTAAAAACAAAAAAATCTGTCTGCCACTTAATGTCATTTTCTCTATAATCAGAGCCATATTATATATGCTCTATAACTAGCATTCAGCTAAGCTAGGTACCTCAAAATACAAAAAAACCCAACCAAACCCAAACTAACACAAAAACCCCCACCCACAAACCCCTGTGGTTTTTCTAGCAATAACAGGAAAGGTGTTCTACAAGGCGTTTTTTATTCTCTTCTTTTGATAACATGGCTATATAGCCTCATCTGCCTGGCCCAGAGCCATACAGCCACCAAAGCTGTTTTCTGCTTCCTGAGCTGGTGCTTTAAGATACCAAACTCTGACAAAAGCACCACTCTGTTGCTCAAGTTTTGAAAACTAATTGCACCTCATTTGCCTGATCTAAATTAGGAGCCTAGTTAATGCACCACCTAGCCTCTACTGACTGGACTCGGATGGAAACCTGAAGCCATGCTGCTTAGAGTAGGTGAAGTTGGGCCTGAACAGGAGCAAATCCCTTGGCATTTGAAGATCCAAATGGGACTTAGCTGACAAGCTGTGGCCTTCTTCCAGAATGAGGCAGCTGCATCAGGGGGTGCTGCAGACAACTATTTTGGATTTAAGCACGCAGAACAGGTATTCGTGCTATCCAACTTGATGGTTATCTAAGACAAGTGTTCTGAATTTCTCACCTAGAGATGCTTCGTTATCTTGCTAACAAAGAACAGAAAGATAAAACTATTCAAAAGACCAAAGTGCAAAACTGCTAGGCACTAGGTACTTTCTTCTTTACCCTGACTCTAAGTCAAAAACAAGAAGTGCTGCTAATCAATAGAAGTTCAAACAGAGTTAAGAATACTGTTAAAGGAGGATGATTTAAGGTAAGGAATTCTAGATGCCAATCCTGCACAGAAGCAGGCTCATTTTTATCTGTTCCCTTTCCAATGTCACCTGCCTCAAGTGACTGTATGCTTGTAACAAAAGAGCATGGAACAACACCGCTGGGTCAGTTGTAACAGTCTGGACTGAGCTATTGCTTCATGCTGACAAAAGCAAATCCTACAGGGAAAGCAGGGAGGCAAAAGCAGCAGAGTAGAAAGATAGATCAACATGCTTCAGCTACTGGAACTCTTGAAAAAGTACAGTATTAGGTCAGAACAAAGGTCGATTTTGTTTTTATTCTTTCTGACAAGACACCAGGAGCAAATATGAAACTGTAAAATGCATATGAATAAAACATTCCTAGACTGTTAATATCTCTGTATATTTTACAGTTAGAGGTAGTCAGTAACTTAAGATATTTCTGAATGGAAACTGTATTTAAACTAACATTTTAAGTATCATATTCAACATATAAGCCTAATCCTTTTGACCCTATGACCCTGAAAAAGTCTCATAGCATTGAGTTCTATTACTACATTACACAGCATAATGAAATAAAAGTTTGAAACTTGCTGCCTTATCATTTAATTGAAATCTTAATTCTTATAAGCTATCAAAGATTTCCAAATCCACATCACAGACAACATCAAACTGGTTCTCTGTCACATTTTAGTTTTCTATCTTTTTTAAAAACACCGTCGAACATGGTATTGGAGAAGACAACAAACCCTGATTTTAAGTAGTGGCATAATACTTTTGTTTCTTTTGCTTTCGATTTTTTAAATTTTATTTTATTTTTACTGCCATTGAACCCCAACCTAGCATTTGCAGAGAAGCATGCTGGCAGCAAGACTTTCTTCCTTAGCAGAGTTTAGAACTTCTCAGTCTTCATTATTCTACACATGATGAAGTGATTTGCATTTATTAACGCTAAGTTACACCTGGCACTTCAGTACTTGCTATTCAGTATCAAGAGATCTTTCCAAAATTCAGTAAAGGAAGCTTCAAACTGAATATATAGTACTTTCATTAGAAAGTAAGTCTTTGGATTACCGAGTCCAAGACCTTCCTATGTATAAAGCCCAGTATTTCTCCCCATTCTGTGGTGTGAGTAGTTCATACAGAATTATCTTTTACATTACCTTGTTCTTGCTTCTGAACTCTGGTGAGAGTAGCAACAGAAGACCCCAGAATTACCTCCTGAAAGTGACTGTTTTATATTAGCTTGGGGCTGGTGGTGTGTGCTTTGCACCCAGTTATATATCTGAAAGTTAATTGGTATTAATTATGAATATGTAATGGTGTATTTGAATTTACATTTTCCGTACTTGGAAGAAAACCAAGATCCGATGAGCAACAGGAAGAGCTGAAAACAGAAATAGAGGCCAGCCGATCTCTTCTTCCAACTGTAAAAGTGTGAATGTGATTTATATTGTGCCTCCTAAAAATGAAAAGTTTGACCACACCAGGTAGTCAATATAAAAGGATTACCACCATCACCATGTGTCTGTGGTTTTGGGAGCGATCACTGCTGCAAGGCTTTGTACAGTTTTCCTAATGTGTCTATGAGGCTTTTTAGGAGAACACGGCTAGAACACTACAGAGATTTAAGGACAGAGACACTATTTAAGAGATCTGAACAGCTTTAGGCACAAGCCAGGTGCCAACATGCTTTGCTTCGAGACTATGACAATTCAAAGTATACATGAAAACTGACTTCTAAGCACACAGGAAACTCTGTGCCTTTTGGATTTTGCCAGCAGGTTCAGATGCCTGAGAACACAGAACTGTAAGCCATGTTAGATACAAATATATTTAAAATCCTGTGCATAACTATATTTACTGTAGTCAGGAGAAACAGTGCAGTATAAGCCCTTATTACAGCAAGAGACTTACGATATCAGATCAGAGCATATTAGAACATATGCACATTCCCATTTTTAACAATACGGCCATTCTCATTTTTAATGCAAGAACAACAGAACTATCAACCTTAGTATTTTTTCAAGTACGTTTCAAGACTGAACTAATCACCACATCACTTTTAACTTGCATCTCCTATGAAGTCTATATTGTATACAAGCTATATAGTACTATGAAATGTACAGCAAGTTACTAAATGTGTGCATAAGACAGAAGATCAACATCTTAATATCCTTTTGGGAATCAGATAGATGTATTGTTAGTCTAAAATGATTTCACAGACCAAGCTGATATGACAGTAATTTATTACATTACGCATGAAGAATTAAAAGACTAGTACAATGCTTAAGGCTGAAATTCAACCCTATGCAGAAGAACTAGTACACGATTCATATACTACTGAAGTACTACTAAAGCACTGCTTCCAAACAGGCAATAAACAGAGCACTACATAAACCATCAGTGATGTTAACAGTGATCCTAAGAGGAACTCCTTTCAGGAAAAAAAAAAAATAAATGGGAAATTCTCTTACAAAAGATTTCACTCCAACGGTCTGGGTCTAGATACTAAATGCAAGAAGCATTGTCCCTGATAATTTTCTGGATGTAAGTGTAGAAACACATCTCTCAAGTTCTCTTAAGAAACTGCCTTGAAAGGTGAAGTTTTGAGAGAGAGAGATATCAGAAGATCAGAGGTTCAGAGGGCAGGGTAGAACTACAACGTGATTTTCATTAAGTGTCTTCAACACCAAGACAAAACCTGTATTACACTTTGTAAAGTGCTACAAAGTTATCTGTACACTATATATACCATATATGCATATAAAACAGTATTATTTCAATCACTAAGTTCTTCCTCATCACTGAAATAAGCACTTTTCTTAATCCGTGGACGTTTTGAATCATCTGAAATTGAAGATTCCCCTGCAGTCTGCGTCCATCTTTGCTGTTCTTCCTCAATTTTTGCTTGCTACAATGAAAGAAGGAAAAGTATTAGCTAGGATTAAGAACAATTACAAATAATAATGCTAATTATTAATGTGTATTGAATTATTTAATAAGTTAAAGAATTCAAAGGGTTTGTTTTCATTTGCAGATAAACTGTGTGATGAGAAATGTTTTTTAGTGCATTTGAAGTAGTTCTCACATGCAAACAGTAAGTTTTTGGCACCAATGCAGGCCACATGACTACCTTCTATTTTCAAAGAGGGCTTTCCCATGGCAGACTTACAGAACTATAGAGCAACTGAGATCTGAAGCAAAGAATGCATCATGTTTTAAACTGACATTCCTGAATCAGCTTTGTTCCACTAAAAAGTCTTCTACCTGTTGTCTTTTGCAGTCATTCATTCAGGGAATGAATGTCTTCAGGGATGTAAGAGTTATTCAACTAAAGGTTTAAATAGATGCTTCCTATTTCTACTGGGAAACATACTATCCCAGTTAAAAATATCGGGATGACAAGAGAAATGGAAATGTTTCCTGGCTTGTTTACTTTTATAGGTTTTACTACTGGAATTTTCTGGGGGTGGAGGAGGATAATTCTGCATATTTGCATCATTTTTTTTGACTACGTAATGTGTAAGTTTTGCACTCATCACAATCATATTTAGAAGAAAGTTATCTTAAAAACTTTTGAGCGTTTCTAGGGAAGCCAGGGCACACAAGGGACAGCTGAGGACCAGGGAGCCAAGAAACCTGAACAGCAGGTCAGGCTTGCTCTATGCAGTACAGCAAAAGCCTCTAAAGAATCATTAAAGATAGCAATACAGCTGTCAGACTATTAAAAAAAAATTGCATTAAATATATTTTGAGAGGTCTATTAGAGACTGAGATGGACTGTATTAGGCAAAGGAAATGCTCCAGAAATAAATGTTGTTTCAGGATATTCAGTGAATGACGGCAGAGGATGTACGTTGTTATTTATATATTACTTTTTCTGGCTGCTCAGTTAACAGAGTAAAGACGGATTTGTGGACCAAAAACATATTAGAGCATCACAGCAGTGATGACAGGAAACTAACTAAACAGCAAGGGAGCTTGAAGGAAAGAAAAAACTGCTATGCACAAACAATGCAATAGTGAAACGGGGCAGGGGGCAAGAGAAAAAAAAGGACCACTGAACATGCCTGCAATACGAAGGAACCGGCTATAGTCAACAACTACTGCCAGGCAAGAGCGCCCCGAGTGCAACAGAGCAGAGAGACCTACAGGTGTATCTCAGAGCTTTTGAAAAGCAGCTAAAAAGGAAGTAGAGTTGCATTTAGATAGTAATGAATAATAACTATGCAATGCTTCAATTTTGTACCTGAAAAGCTATGGCTTGGCTGAGGCTATCTAGGGCAGGGTCTTCGCCTTCCTCTTCGCTTTCTTCTTCCTCCTCACTTCATTGTGCAGAGAGAGAGAAGAATACATAGATCTTTAAGTGTTCATTATGAAAAAGCTTCCTAAAAGGGGTAGTGACATGTAAATAAATATACATACATTTCTTCTGGCTCAACTATTTTCTTTCTCTTCTTCTTTTCTTTTTTTTTTGGTGGCTCCCGCTCTCCTAGCATATTTTTAGGACAAGCATAACTTAAGTGTCCTGCTTCCTTTGAGAAAAAGAAATATTGCTTAACAGAAACCATTACAAACAACTGTATGTTAAAACCTATCATGAAGAAAGTTAATGTAAGACAGTTCACGGGGAAAAAAATGGAAGCAATTAGTAAGATAAATTAGCACACAGAAGACAAACTCTTCTCTATAAGCTTGCCATAGAAACGAAGAGATCGGTGGTGATATGCATGTTTAACTGCAAATTGAGAAAAAGCTATAAGCAAAGTAGATTTACTTTGGTTGTTGCAATAGCTGAATACACTAACTACAGTACGGTTTATGTTCAAGACGATTTAAACCTCAGCATTAACAGTTTAAGAAACAGGAAAGAATCAACATTTTTGTTCTAAAAATGTGTTATGAATATAAATCAAGTTTGTATTTGACACTGAATACTATCCAAATCTCAATCTCCTATGTTACTATGTTCAGGAAAAGTAAGGAACTGCCTAAAACTTAGAACACACTTCTGTACAAAAACAGTTGTTTCCAATATTTATTTTACTTCCAAAGATATAGAAAAAGCAGATATTTTGATGCAAAGGTTAGGACGTTTTCCTTCTCAAACAGATTTATACGGATACTCAGAACTGTCTGCTCATCAGTATGTTACATGCATTTACATGGACATATTTCCCCCCACATCTAAAATGCCAAATAAAAGACAAAAGGGGTACTACCATTCCTGAAAATGGTACAACTGCTACGCAAGTTGGTAATAGCAACAGAAAAAAATTAATTTAACAGCACAGGCAGGATTAACAATGGCCAAATGGAATATCAAGCTAAGAATCTGTGCTGGTTTTGGCTGGGGTAGAGTTAATTTTCTTCATAGTAGTATGGAGCTACTGAAAACAGTATTGAGAATTCAGGGATGTTTTAATTATTGCTGAGCAGTGCTTACACAGAGTCAAGGCGCTTTCTGCTCCTCACACTATCCTGCCAGCAATTAGACTGAGGGTACACAAGAAGCCGGGAGGAGGCACAGCTGGGACAGCTGACCCCTACTGACCAAAGGGATATCCCAGACCATATGACATCATGCTCAGCAACAAAACGGGGGAATTTGGCGGGGTGGTGGCGGTGTTATCAGTCAGTTAGTGGTGAGCGATTTTTTTCATTTGCGTCATCTGTCTTTCTTGGGTTTTATTTCCCTCTCTGTTATTTTCCTTTTCATTACTTTTCTTTAATTACAATTATTACTATTTTATTTCAATTACTAAACTCTTATTATCTCAACCCAGCAGTTTTCTCCCTTTTACCCTTCCAATTCTCTTCCCTTGCATCCCACTTCAGGGGGAGCGAGCAAGCAAGCAGCTGTGTGATCCTTAGTTTCTGGCTGGGGTTAAGCCAAAACACTCAAAAGATGTAAAATATTAGTTCAATCTTGGTTTTACTCACCCCACATTCGTAACACTTAGACTTATCAAAGTAGTTACGCCTGCGAATGAATTCTGCTGCTCTTCCATTATCAATGGCAATACTTGCTTTTATTACTCTTCCAAACAACTACAGCAAATTGGAAAAAAAAGGTAAGTATTTTGGGACTTACCCCCAACCCTCCTGCCATGACAACTTTCCAGTTTACCTGTTTGTTATTAAGTGCCCGAGAACAGTTTTGTGCAGATTCTTTATCCAAAAACAAAATAAAGGCGACTCCTTTGCTCTTCCTGGTGTCTTTGTCTTTCATAATAGTAACTCTGAAAACATATAACCACATTACTGATACACTAAAATTACTTCAGAGACATTTCTTTCTTAAAATCTCAGTGGGATCTTAGCTTTGTTATACAGCAAATGGAATAAGTATATTTAATAACAGAAAGACTCACTAAACAGAAATCCAAAGGACAGCTAACCTGGCCATGTGCTTACACATAGAGTGGAGATGATCTAAAAAAAAAAAAAAAAAGTATGCGGGGTCTTTCTGGGGCTAGTGTCATTCTTTATTCCCTTGAATGACCTGAAGAACAGAAAACATACTCTAGGTTTGCAGACAACTTAACTGGAGGGAACTACAAATGCTGGAGGTAAAATGAAAATTCAGGACCAATCTTACCATTATTACCATTGCTGAAAAACATAAGTGTGTTCAACTGCATCCAAACTAAGAAACTATCTTCATATAGGACTAACCACTAAACAGATTAATGATAGGAAACAGTAAGTATATGCAGTATTGTTCTACAAATATCTCCAGCTGAAATCCAAGCAGAACATGGATGCATGTGCTATTTTACATGACATAAGAAGTTAAATCTTCAATCTAATATTGGAATTAACAGCTCCAGTAACATATCAAGAAATTCAAGACAGATCTAGGCCCAGTCAAAGGAACAAAGAAAAAGAATGATAAGAGGTAAAGGTGGAGGGAGGGAGGAACCCACACTAACTCAATTCTTTTAATGTCAGTTGTATTTAGTCCTTAAAAAAACCCCACATGTCTGCATGTACATAAAAGTACATGTTAAAAAGTAGGGAATAAACTCGTCCCTGTGTCTACCATGGGCAGAACAAGGTTCAGCCATAAGGCAAGCCAAAATTGTAAGTTGGAATAGGCCAGTTAAAAAAACAAACCACAAATTCTACTTCGATGCAGAAGACCTACGAGAGAACCTGTATAAGTAACAGATGACCTACACAGCAAAAACTGTATAAAATAAAAGCTCAGCAAAGAAAGCTCAAGTTTCCCCCAAATACAGGCACAGAAAGAGAGATTAGAACAGGTTTTCCACCAAAGCCTCTTGGACAATAACGTGTCCAACTGGATGCATTGAGTTGAAGTGTCAATAAAACTGATTTTAGAATGATTGTACTAATTCTTTTACCTAGTCACTCTTCCAAAAGTTCCAATGGAATCCTAATATGACTGTCAGGCTTCTAATTGGGATACTGAATGTACCAGTTAATAACACAAGCACAGAAAGAAGTGTGACAAATTTTTTAAAAGTCAGCAACTTCTTGGAGCCCTAGAAAGTTTGATTTCTCACTGAACAAACCGAACTGACTGAACAAATGAACTATCATAATAGTCAGGATATATTGTGCTGAGAAACGCAGTGCTGAAGAAAAGTCAGCATGATTTTGCTGAGTCAAGACACACCTCAAAAAAAAAAAAAAGTTTATGAAAGCTTATTTACATTAAGTTAAACCTGACCGAGATGGCATGGCAAAACTTTCTGCAAAGTGTTTTAAAGTCCCTGGACAAAGATTACAAAAATCAAGCTAATATTTCAAAAGATTTTTCTAGGGAATTAATAACCAGCTCCAGATAGAAAAACTGATCCTTGTTAGCCTCAGTTTCACAGTGAAATGAGAATACCAGTAGAACCCCACAGTATCTGCACTGTTTATAGTCGGGTCAGCTTGTAAAGGCGTGAACAGGAAACAAGTTTTGCTAGATAGAAGAAAAAAAATCATGGTAGTATTTTACACATGGTATTCTGTGACTCTTTGCATTTGGTTTAGCTTCTGGCAGTGACTGGACAAAATGGCAGGAAAAACTATGTATCAGTAAGTGAATTTTTTGCAAAACAATATATAGATGGGGAAAACAGTAATTGCACAGACAGAATTGCAAGTTCTAAATTAGCTACTTTCACACAGAATGCAGCACAGGATTTCTTCTGCACTGGCATCTGATTTTTTCTGTTGTCTATGACTACAAAAGAAAAGCAAATAAAATGCTAGAAACTTTTACAGAGGAAAAAAAGAAGAGACAACACTGCTACGACACATTTTAAATAAACAAAGCATCATACAGCCAACACTTCATACAATTCCCATTCTCCTATCAAAGAAGTTCAAAAACCAAGACAGTAAGAGACCCCTACCCCCAAACACACAAAATATATGTATATTACCAAATGATAGCAGGGAGGTCAGAAGAGTCAAGTTTATGGAGGACAAGCCCCTTGATGTGTTAACACCAGTGTTACTACAACTTTTGCTCAGGAAATTTCTAAATCGGTAGTTCAGCAATCAACTGCTGGAAACAATAGAGACTGTAGGTGCTTAGTTGTATTGGTAACTGCATGTCTGCGCAGAACCCTACATAAAGGTTTTCCTCTCAGTCAATTTAAAAAATATTTTTTTAAAAAACTGCAGTTTGGCTTTTCCTGCTATTTGTCACCTGAAACACACTCCTGAGACTTCAAATTTAGCTCTGTATCTCAGATTATTACAGCAGCTACTAGAAGTTAAGAGTAGCTATTTGCTGGTGTAGGGTTAAAAACTGAAGCATTGAGTCTTGTTATTCTGACCAGTTAGAAAACTAAAGAAACAAAACACAACAGCAAATTCCTTACTGTGGCATTTGTTTCTATCATTTGAACAGAAGCAGGTATTCACAGGTATTGTTCATGAATATTCAAACACTAAAAGCCATTACTATGCAGCCTTACATCTCATCTTAAATGTAACACTAAGCAATCACAATAGCAAGTCCTTCTGGAACCACAAATAGAGGAATCATACATTGCAGTTGGGGGAAATGTCTGTGGGAATTGTGACACCTAGTTCATATAAGTAGAAGCTCCCACTTTTACACTTATCAACTTGTGTCCCAGGTGGTGTTCAGGAGAAGGGGAACAACACTTACCAGGAGAATATTATTTCAGCTATTTCAGAGAAAAGATGATCGGTATATAACAACATTCCACTTGCTCTTAAGAACCAGTTAATAAAACCTATACACAACACAAATATTCTTACATTACGTGTGTAACTGCAAGAACTTCCAGTTGTTAAAATCAATCTATACTTTATTAAAAACGAACAGGACCTTCAATACAGTTCTAAATTCATACTGAAATTATAAAAAGCGTAAGACTTTCAAGTGAAGCAAAGACATTAAACATTTAAAATGAAAGCTACAAAAACAGCAGGCCATATCAGGTCACTTACTTGACAACTTTCCCATACTTTGAAAATATCTGAAATATAAAATAAAATAAAAAGATTTAGCAATAAACAATTGCACTTCATTAGTAATAAATTTATCATGACAAATTTTTCTAAGTAAAAGATATAGATCAGGATTATATTTACGCTCAAAATTGTTGTCAACGAGTTTAATCTGAACAATGCAGTTCTTAAAAACTTACCCTGTACAGATCGTTGTTTGTCAAAGCAAAGGGTAAATTGGACACATACACCGTGCTTTTGCTTGGTGCCAACCCACCACTCATTTTTCTGATGAAAGAAGAGAGAAGAGTTAAACTGTAGTCAGATAAATCCATTTAAAAAGTTGCAAGATTTTTTTTAAGTTGTTTTTCAAACCTAGCCCAGACAGTCATGATAAAGTTCCAAGAAAGCACAGCTTTCATTTCCCTTTCAACATTTTACATGAAATTAGGTTTGCCTTCACGTGCTACAGAAGACATACATTCCTTCTTCCTTCCCTGGATCCAAAGCAGATTTTTGCTGTATGCAAATCAATTTCTAAGTCATGAAAAAACAGACAAGATAGTGTACTTAAAATAAACCTCTGTTGATTTGCGCAGTAAAGAAAGGCTTAGGACCAGAAAGAAGCAAGTAATGTCCACTTATTAAACATTATGGCCAATATGTGAAATTATTAACCTTTGTTCAAGTACCTGCATGACCTGATTCTTTATACATATTTCAGTTCAGCTGCATCCAACACAAATTAAATCATGATTGTTTTGGGGGTAGGGGGTGGGGCTGGAGAAGCTTCCCTAACACAGAGTCCTAATTATCGGTGGGGCAGGGAGGGGAGCTACTATATTGACTTTGAAATATATCTAAGATGCTAAAGGAGCAAGCATTTCCTCTTGCATTTATTGCTCAAGCTGTCAAGCTTCTACACTGCTGTGGACCTGCAAGTGTCCAGAGCTGATCATGGACAGCACCTCCCCTAGAGACGCTCTCCCACCTCCTCCTGATTAAGAAGCTCTGTACTCACAGGAACCAGGGAAACCTCAAAGCCAGGTTCATTTCCAATCTCTTTTAAGCCCTTGGAACTAAGTATGTCTGGAAACAATGAATCAATTCAAAACCACTATTATAACTGCATACACATCATCTAATACTAGGTGAACAGTAGAGCAACTGAACTAACTTGAAAAAGAACAGTCTATGTTTTTCTTCATGTTTGGATGTTTCCCAAAATTTTAAGTGGTGCTAAAGTCTGTGCAAAACACTTCTTCCCTTTGATCCACTGTGTAGCCGTGGCTCAGTCCAAGAGCTAAGCCAGTAAAATTTAAGATCAGAATAAAGCACAGCCCTTATGAGAGGGCACACCAAACAGTAAAACAAAACTGCTCCCTACACAGTCCAATTACTACCTCCCTATCCAGTTTCCTGCAGCCTTATTCCTGCCTCTTGGCACCTCTAGCTGATTGCTAACTGCCGATCAAGCCATTTCTTCAGCAAGACCACCTCATTTAAAAAATGCAGACAAATGCTGATAAAGAGATAAAAGAAACTGCAGTATTAAAAAAACCCCAACATCTGTCATAGTACACAGTTTCTTAGGGGACTGTTCGGGTAGTGAGTCTGAACAGATTGCTTGGCCAAGTGCCAATGAAGTAACTAATATCACACTCTAATCCGGCTGTGGTTATTTTCTGGCATTTCATGATTCAGTCATCTGAAGACTTGATATTCCCAGTAGACACTGATTATCCAAGTGTTTTGCTTCTCCTTCCTGACATGCTTACTGTATCACAATTCATTTGAGTGGCAGTTTCCAAGTGATTGAATTTTGAGGTTTTCCATGTTCAGAGACTGGTTTTTGGCACAAGCAGAAATGGCAACATAAAGGTTAAGCAAATGAAAACAGAATAAATCTGCAATAAAGCCCACACATTGCATCTGGTGTTACGCAGACTGGATTAATTATCCTGAATTCCTTGCTGCTTGGCATCAGCATCCTTGACAGGGCTAACCAGACTGACTTGGCAACATGCCACGCGAATAGATGGCCCGATGTGCAGTTATCCAGATGTACAGTGGATACAAAGGACTCTGTAAGAGCTGCCTTAGCTCTGCATTATGGTGTGCTGCCAGTGCTAATATATTAGAACAGCAAAGGAGAAAACAGCACACGGCTACAGATCGCAATTTAACTCTGCCTAAAAGACAAGAGAAGCTAGAGCACCTTGTAACAAGAGGCCAAGCAGATGAACACACACCAGGGAGAACTGCATGACTGGAGAGCAGTCAGCTTGTTCCACACCACCACAGTGCAAACCTCCAGAGAGAAGGTGATGTGTCATGTGAAGATCACTAGAGGCCTAATAGCTCAGTTGATAGGAGATGATTAATGAATAAAAGCTACAGAAGTGCCATTTTCAGCTGCATGCTACTTTTTCCAGAAGCAAGCTGAAAGAGTTGCAGCCTGGAGCGCTGGCTGCCATACAGCTGAGATTGAGCTTTGTTTCTAGTTCCCTGGACAAACTTGAGCAAAACAGCTTTGCTGCTCCAACTGCCCCAAGAGTCTTAGCTATTTGTATTGTTAGGACTATTGTGCCTGGATTTCTTACTTTTAATGTCTGCCTTGCCAGACAGGCACAATTTTAATAAAAGAGGAAGTACAGTAACTGTAAGGCTGTCACTATGCTCATGTTCAAGATCACAGAGGTTCAGATTTACCACTCCAGGAAAGAATATTTCCCCATATCTGCAGGAAAACTTCCTCTTCCAAATACTAAGGGGTCATTGGGATGGTTTATAAATATCTTATTTAAGCCAGCAGATACTGACAGGTTTGCATAATGTCAGCATTTGGGTCATTCCTCTATCTACTTAAAAGTCTGGTCATCCTTACTAAGTCTTCTGCAGGACATTAAAAAACAAAGCTTGAGCAAGTTAGAAAGCAGATTTCTGGTTACCTGTTGCGAATACAGTGGTATAAATGCAATTTTAGATCCAGCTACTAGCACAATTCTTCCCACACTATAAACCTTAACAAAACATCAAATGTCAATTTTCACTTTGATATAACCAATCTGTTAGTCTTTTTCTTTTTTTCTAAACCACCACAAAGCCCCTGGGGGATTACCAATGCCAATACCATATGAACAATAGCTTTCTCCCCCCCCTGCCCCTTCATTTATGGATACCAACCTTGCCACATCAGCTTCACATTTATTGGTCTGACATTTTCTAGTTGTGCGTGTGTGTAAAAAATGACAGTTCCAGCTTTAAGCTAACTCTCCAGATGAGACATATCTCATCCAGAGGCTCATCATTACAAGGCTCAGAGTCCTTCACAGAACTGTCTGATACAAGTTTAACATTTTCATCCCGTTCTTTCCTCTTGATCACCAGTCTCTATGCTCTATAGATTTTCACTTCACAGGCTGACAAAAAAAAACCAAAACAAAAACCACCCCCCACCCCCCCCCCCAAAAAAAAACCCCAACAACAACATTTGAGCTTTCTACTTGGTGCAGGGGTCTCAACCGAGATTCACGTACAAGCTGACTTCTATACCGTGCTAGAGGTCTCCAACAAATCAAAACCATTTCTGTTTAATATTGAATACTTTTACGGGGCTTCCCTGATCTTCAAAGTATTATCGTGGTTACTTAGCTGTAAAGCATCAGCTGGAGCCTGTAAATTACCTCCGTGGGGCTGAACACAACTCCCATTAATGTAATAGCCTCTCTGTAATATTAATGCCTTCTTCATTTATCATTTTCACATATTAACTTTCAGGATGGAGTTGTCTCCCATTACGATGACTTCTTGAATTCAATCTTTTTCGTCTTTTCTAACAACTTGAACTAAAAGAAGCCATTCCTTGACAAGAGACATCTGTCAGTATTAAGTCTCCTGTAAAATATATTTGGTACACAAGTATGTTTTCCTTGAATCCAATGTGCTTAGTGTGGCATCTATCACTCATGTTGAGAAGACCGATTAATTTCAGTAACTGGCTTTTCTACAATGTTCTAGAACATATGAGGGCACCACCAAAATAGTTCAGATGCCTCTGAAGCATCAAGTGGAGTCTGAATGTACTGATACTTTCATAACTTAACATCAACATCTTAACTCAAGCACGAAGTTCTGTGTCTGTTTTTAAGTGCACAGTAGCAAGGTCAGTTTTGTGATTTAATCATTTACAGCATGTGTAAATGCCCTGTGAGTTACTCAAGACGGGCTCACTCAGGCCAACCAATTTGAGTTCTTCTATCTTGATCCTTGAAACACCCTATTTTATTTCTGACTTAACGGTATCAACAGAGTTTAGACCCAAATCAACAAACCATTAGTTGTGGTGGGAGATTGGCTCAAGCTTATAATCTGTAGTAGAGGAAACCGAACTCATGTTCTCCTTGGTCCCAGACATGGGTACTAACCACTTGCTAGCCTGCACAAGGGGCCTGTAAAAAGTTGTCAGAGCATGTTCTGTTTTATCTCTATGTAGTCAATTAAATAGTTCAAGGCAAATATTAATCAGGATCAGATATTGGTAAATAAAGTTGGCGCTATCAGCAGAAAGAGTACAAGAATCTTTCAATCCGCCAAAGCCAAAGATGTATACAAAGGACTCGGGGCTTGAATCAAACTACTCCCATATACTAATGTTACTACAAAACCTTCGGGACGGTAAGGTTGGGCTCCCAGACCACCAGCGGGGCTACGTTAACAGCTTTAACGCCAGTTTCTTTTAAAAGGGATTTCCAGCGTAGTCAAGATGTGAGAAGAGCTGCTCGGCTGCACCGCACCTGGCCTCACCTCGAGCTTCACCCAGGAGAGGCAGACCCAGGTAACTCACCTGGCGACGGCCCTTCCTCCTAACCCCCGCCGAGCCAAGCGATTCCATCTCAGAGCTCACTATGTGCAAACCGACATCGAGGCGAGAGAACTACAGGCTCCTCAGAAACCCCCGCACGTCGCACCGAAGCCGAGGGCTGTCGGTAACGTCACGCTGCGGCCCCCCCCCGCAGCGCGGCCCCCGCCCGCTCCTTCCTTCGCTCTGCCCAGCTGCCGCCCGAAGCCAAACCGCGGCTTCCCCGGCACCGGAGCCCCTCCTACACACACAAAACCCAGAAGCGAGGCGAGCAGCCGCCCCAGGTGCGAACCAGCGCTCCTGCCGCCCGCGGCGCCCCCGCTCCGGCCGCCACCGAACCGTGGCGGCGGGGCGGGGCGGAGCGGACCCACCCCCACACCTGCTCCCGGGCCTACTCCCCCACCCCTGCCCCGTAGCGGCCTAGCCAGCCGCCCCGGCCTACCCGTCACGGCAGGACTCAGCCCGCGCGGGCTCCCATGGCGCGACGCGATCGCGGCATCCGCGCAGGCCCCGGCAGGACGCGACACACCGCTCCCGCGGCGCCGCCCCAGCCGCCCTCCCGGCACGGCGGCGCTCTGCTGCCGACGCGCGGCGGCCCGCACCGTTCCCGGCCAATAGGCGGTGGCAATGGTGGGAGGAGGGCGGGCGTTTCCGCTGACGTCTGCGGAGCGCCGGAAGCGGCGGGAGGAGGCTCGGCGCTGGCCCGGGGAGCTGCGTGCCGCGCCGCGCGAGCGAGAGGGGGAGGCGGGTGAGTGGTGGGGGCTGCCCTCCCCCGCGGAGTGAGCTGGCACTTCGTCCTGTCAGAGGCGATCGCGTGGCCCTCCGCTTCGGCCCGCGGGCGGCGGGGTTCCGCTCGGCTGCCTTGCGCGGCGGCTGGCGTTGCGGGGCGCCTGGGGGCCTGCCTTCCCCTCCAGCCGCGCCTCGCCCTGCTTGCGAGGGGCCGCCCTGTGCTCGGAGGGTCGCGCCAGCGTCAGTGAGGCCCGTCCTGAGAGACGGCACCCGGGGCGGGGGGGGCTTCGGAAGCGGCTTCCCAGTGCCTGCACCTGCGGGGAGCCCCTGTCGTGGGGCGGGACCCTTGGCTTACCCGGGTTTCTCAGAAGTTGGGGTGAATGGAAGTGGCGGGACAGGAGGACTGGGCAGGGTTGTCTCTGGGCAGGCGGCTGCGGCGGCAGCACCGAGGGTGGCTTCTGCAAACTTTGTCTTTTAATCCTTTTTAAAACCCATGCGCGTCAGAATATTTTGATTTTCAGTTTAATCTGTGTTTTTGTTTTGAAAGGAAGGATGCTCCTACTTGTGCATACTTCTGAGAATTATTTCAGACTTTAATAATTGGTAATGAATCTTTAAAGACTGTATAAATCCCATTGTAAAAACTTTCTGTGAGGTGTCTTGTGGGTATGATGGTGCAGCATCAGTATCCTTGTGTTTGTAGAGGGATGAGTAAGACGCGTGTAATTTAGCTGATTTCCTCCAAAGTACTAGAATTAATATTCTTGTTTAGCTTAACAATAGTGTGTCCTGGAATATACGTGAAGTTATTAGTATTCAAATGCTTTTAAGTCTGTTTTCTATGGTTCTTTGTTCTCACTCATACTCCTTAAGTATTCTGTGTACATGCATTAGTTTTCACGCATAGTTTTGTAATAATTTTTTATCTCAGGTGTCTGGGACTTAAAGGGAACAAAGACTTTGTCAGAAATACACAAAAAG
This sequence comes from Falco rusticolus, assembly GCF_015220075.1. NCBI lineage: Eukaryota > Metazoa > Chordata > Aves > Falconiformes > Falconidae > Falco > Falco rusticolus. Next base: position 41,813,832 of record NC_051191.1, on the reverse strand, counting down.
ATGTAGAAACCCATAGAACCTGTACAGGCAATGAATAGAGTTTGATACAGTAGCTTCCCTGGATGAAATATTCAGTTGGTTGGTACTTTAAAGTGTAAATATTGAAAGCATTGCAGTTTTGACCCATTAGGACAACAGTACAGTGAGCTGATGTATTTTGTTGTCAAAATGTTTGTGCTGCAAGATGGAAAGTCACAGTGGAGGCAGTGATCCATACAGTTGTTTGCATTGACACTGCTAGTGTAGCAGCCCCATCACAGCCTGGTCTTAGAATCATGGCATTGATGCTGATGAAGGACAGGACATTGGTAACTGCAGGTGTTCAGGCAAAGATAAGTGCTAATATATCAGTCATTGTATTAATATAGCCCTCAATGTGTTGCCTCCATTCCTGTTGCTGTGATATATTAAAATGATGTGGTAAGAAAACTGAACCGGTGAGATTGTAAATCCTCATGAGAATACTGCTGTTGTGAATAACTTTATTCAGCTTATACATTTCTAGCTTTTTTCCCTTTTGAGGTGGGAGTTAATTTGACTTTTATGGTCAGATCTCTTTTAAATAATATTTTTTCCTTTTTTTTTTTTCTGATTTTAAGTCAAAATTATTGTGAACAGGTCAGGAAGGATTGGAAGAAAGCCTTTTCCTTCAGGTTATTTGGTATATGGGTTGAATATGGCTAGACTCATAGCAGTCATGCTTCTATTTCTTTTGAAAATCTTATAGTCTAATATTTGTTGTTAGGAAGAGACAGATTCTCTTTGAATCCTTGTTTTTTCTTCAATGCCTCCCTTGCAGTATTTTATGTACTGTTATGATGGATTTTTCCTTCTGCTTTTACACTTCTGTTTTTTCGTCTTACCAGTAGAGGACTATGTTTGGTGTTATCTGCCTGTTCCAAGTATGGGGGCAGGAGAAGAAAGTTACTTCTTTTTTTTTTTTTTTACCCCAAACTCAGTTTTATCTGTTTTGCCTTGTCTGGGTAAGACATACTGGGATCTCTTTGAAGCACTATGAAACAGAGCAAGGCGTTAAAAAGATTGGTCAGGATGAGTTTGGTACAATGCTCTGGGTGATGCTCTGTTTGTGTTGAGAAAGGAATGTACTCTGAATAATTAGAAAAGGTTCCACTGACAATGTTAAAGGAATATACTCTGAATAATTAGAAAAGATAAGGTGGGCATCTGAAGGAGGTAAAGGGGACCACAGTCAGGAAATCGTTGAACAAAGAAAGTTGAAAGGTTTACTCCACCTAGATCCCACCTATTATGAACAGAATGATTAGGTGTCAAAATCAAATGAATATGTATGTAAGATGTTGTAACCTCTTATGAAAACTATAAAATACCTAACTTTTCACTGAAAACTTTGGAGCTAGTTTATCCGGTGCGAACTGGCTAGCTCCCCAACGTTGCATGAAATAAATACCTTTGCTGCTTAAAGACAAAATTCGTCTCTGAGCAGTTACTCTGTGCTGTTTTGGCATCAACTATCAAATACGGATTCTAATGGTTGGAAGGAAGATTGGTGTTTTCTGTTTGTCTTTATGTCCTCAAAGCAGAACTGTTGCAAAGTTGGCCATGATATTTCTAGTGTTACAATTCTCTAAGCATCTCTTCTAGGTCTTACTCATACAAAAGTGTCTTAAGTTTTTTGTGGGTTTTTTTGAGAGTTTTCCAAAGCAGAGGAGAGACAGAATTGGCTGACACTTGTCAATCTCTGCCATTTGTCAAAGTAACAGTGTAAAACCAGATATATCCCAGTAGCATCAGAGATACTGCAGCTGCTTGCCTCTGCATTTACAGCACTGGCTTGTTTTTGTGCTTTGTTCACGTATGGCAAGATGTAGCCGTTTAGATTAGAAAGCTGTATGTTTTTGAAACAAAAAGGTAGATTCTGCTGAAGGTTGATGGCACATGCTGGAAAATTGTGAATCCTGGAGAGGTAGATATTTCTAGCTGTGATGAAAATGTATGTCTCAAGTGTGTGCAAACAGACAAGAATGGTGTACATAATCCTGTGGAATACTGGAGTGCTTTCATATCAGGGATTATTTTTTTTTAGCATACATTATTCAGAAAGAAAAAGAATAAGAAATTAATGACTGATAAGGAGAACCCAGTTGTGCAAAAAATCTAAAGTTTAAGTGACCTAAGGGCTTGAGGATGAAGCCCTTTTTGTATTGCATCAGTTATACTAGCATAGAGCAAGGCATAGTGCTGTGATAATCGGAGCAAAGCCATTGTTGGCAGCTGGCCACAGTGGAGCAGCTTGTACTCCATTAATAGAATGGCTTTTGCATGTGCTGGAGTGTCATTATTTGACAAAATTAAGACCTTGTTTTGGGGAAAACAGTCACCTCTGATCAAAAGTAGGAAGAAGTTGTTTAATACAGCAAGTGATTACATGTTATGATATTAAAGAAATATTAACTACTTTTGCTGTATATACTAATAGAAAATAGTCAATATGAGTGACAGTGGTGGTAGGTGTGAAACAAAAACAGATTATTTTTTTAAATCTTTTTAGAATAACTGTACAGAGAGAATAGATGCATCTAAACAGAGTGTAGTAAACTTGAGGTCTGATTTCTTGAATCCTTGTTAATAGAATCTTCTCATATTGATCCAAAGAGTTTAGTTTTTTCATGGTTGTTACTAAAGCTGATAACTTTAGGTCACATCATGTAAGAAATGGGATTTGTTTTCTGTAGTAACAGATGAAATGTGCTCAAGGTGCTGCAAAATGCATTTTCCTCCCTTTAAATGTTTAGGTTGTTTGATCGTCCCCCATCCCGTCCCCTTTTTTTGGGGGGGGTGGGGTGTCTTCTGGTATTTTCAGGTGCATCCTTACTTTCTCTCCTTGGTCCCAGCTCAAATTTGCCCATTTAGTCTACTATATAAATTTGGTCTCCTCTTAACTTATTTTCCTTACCAGCATTTTAAGCAATGTACTTGATAGTTGACTCTAACTTTCTTAATTTCATTCCTCTAAATGCAAAGTATTCTAATTTCTGAGATTGTATTTTTTTGTTCAGCCTGTTGACTTTTGTGATAGTGTATCTCGGCTTATTTTCCAGCTTATGTTTTTGTTTTGTCAAAGTACTGGTGATAATCCGTACTAGTTTCAGTGAGATCCATCAACAGTGATAAAAATAGGAGTGTTTTTATCAGCCTTGCTGCCTGACAGTGTAACAGAGTGTGTGTTGGGAGAGGGGTCCGCCGGAGTCAAGAAATTACTCCATATGAGTTATGCATCTTGCTCATCTTTATTGGCTTCTAACACTTCTTATATAGCCTCAATACACAAGCATGTTCCCAAAGTAAACATATAATTGGTTATTAGCCCCTAAGTGTGCACTGCTCTCACACCACTAATTATCATGATTAGAACAAGCATTCTATCCATGCAGCTATTTGCGTTAGCTATGTTTTAGCCTTGCGGTTTGCTACTCCCTTTATTCCCATTCCGCTCCCTATCTCCCTTGGCCTTGCACCTGTCTTCCCTAACAGCTGCAGCTTGTTACAGCCATGGCCTGTTAGTACAACAAAGTTACTTAGTCTCAGGATTCAAGAATAGATCAAGGCCACTTTCTTGTTAACTTCAGCACAATTCTAATTACAGGCCTATTCTAATTCCAGGCCTGGATTGTGCAGATCTTTAGGGATTCTATGGCCACGCTTCTGCAGCCATTCTTCTACAAGTGTGTACGTGAATGTCAGTGTCTGCTGCCAGTAATGTGTGTTGGCATGTTGGAGGTGGTTTGACTGACAGCAGCATGATGTGCATGCAAGCTTGCACTTAGCTTCAGTGGCACTTACCTGAAACGTGTTGCTTTTTGAGCATTCTGTTCAGTTAACAATTTCATTAACTGCTGCAGACAGCAGGGCATGGACACTGCTGTGTCAAAATGCAAAAACACCTACTTGAGTATCTCATCTGAATCCAGCTTCTTATATTTGCTGTTGGTCTAAAAACTGAGCGAGGCTTGCCATCAGGTACCAAAGTCTGTGTGTGCGTGAGGAGTGGATGGGCAGGGATGGGAGCAGGTGCCATGGGATGCTCAGGTGCTCTCCATCTGTGGGCAGGTATGGACAGAAGGAATGGTCTGCCTTGGGGCATGAGGGTCTAGATGCAAAACTTGATAAAGAGCCCATTATGCTGTTCCAGTGTGATAATTTTGTCATGCCTCATCTAATTCTGTCCCTTCCAGTACATGTGAAACACAGGAGTATTCAGGTACTGTTCTAGGTACAAAGAAAAGGTTTGTGGGGACAGTTTGGAGCAGATAGAGCACTCTCCCAGTGAAGTGGGAAGGAGGGCACAGTGTTGGCCTAAGAACAGTTAATGCATGTGTAGCCTCCGGTGTGATTTTTTAAGGCTTTAGCAAAAGTCCCCGAAGTAAGAGAATGAAGAAAAGTTGAGGCAGTTACTGTGAAACTGCCAGGAAGGTGCTTCTGATGGATATACATGACTAACAAATATGAGCAATGGTTTCAGAATTAGCAACTGTTACATGGAATGCACTAGAGAGGGCTATAGACCCTCTAGCTCTTGTTCTTACCAAAACCAGGACCAGCCAAACTGTTGGTTTAGTCTGCTTTTGGTTTATAATCTCGAGCTAGATTGATATGGAATGTTTCTTGTTGTGGAATGTACTTACGATCTGTTATAAAATGCAACAGTGTTTTAAGAAGATGCTGTGGTTCGTTTGTACCAGTGGTAGTGTCGAAATCTCTGAACATAAAGACCTACCAAAGGAAAAGCATTTGTTAAATCAAACTTTTCATTAACTTCTCATCATATCCAACTGAGTCTTACTTTTCTCTACTTAATGAATTTGAAAGACAGTTAAATAAATCTAATTTAAGGGACTATATTAAATATTTGTCTGACTGTTTTTAAGAAAGCACTTACAGTAGTTTCCAAAAGCTTTTGCTAACACACAGAAGAAAAACTGAGACTTGAGATAGTAAGAGATGATAAAAGGGAAAGAGGGCTCTGGAATTTATTAGGAAAGTGCTGTATCTGTACTAGTTTGTCGCAGGAAGTTTTTTGATACTGTGAATTCAGCTGAGTCGTTCTTATTCTTTCTTAATTGAAGGTAGTGAGTTACTCTGTACTAATTCAGACAGATTATGGGGACAATCAGTCGAAAGACAGATTTTTAAGGGTCTGGTTTACTTGAAAGAAAAAAGGTACATATGAATATATATGCATTTTTTGCTAACTTCCATTTCTTCCCTTTTTTGTAGGTAACCGAATGGATCTTCAGAAGCAGACTTGCTAAAACTGACAGAAAAGTAAGTATGTGAGTGTTCATTATTTTTCACAGAAGTATTTATCTGACATAGTGCTGTGCTGTTTGTAGTTAGTAAACCCTTTTTTCATGTTGATTCTTTATACCGATAATATTTTTATATAGCCTCATAAGCCTATTTCCAGTTCAGTTTTTTTATTTTGTGAAAGTAGATACAATGTTATGTATTTCTTCTTCTGAATACGTCCCACTGTTTCTTTTTCTTATTATTTTTAATAGCTAGATATAGCATTGAGAAGGGAAACTTTGAAAAATATAATTCTAGCAATTTCTTATCTATTTTCAACAATGTATAATATAATAATTTGTCACCTTTACAATCATCCAAAAGGTTTCACTTCCTCAAGTTTGTGTTGACTAACATAGCATGACTAGAAGCTCTTGTGGTCATGGTTTGTTTTCACCTGTATTTTGTTACTAATTTTGACTTTGAAAGCTACCTTTCTCTGGAAAGAGAAATTTTTGTGTTCTGCTGTCTCCAATTTAAAATAGGAAAAATCTGCATATGAAGAATGCATTTTATTTATGTATTCAAAATATGTAGCTTTGTTCTAACTGCCTGCTGTGTTGTAGCCTCCTTCCAGATGGTAGAGATGATGAAATAATTGTATCTAAGTTATCATATTATATAAAAATGTGGAAATTCTTCTATTTCATGAATAGTAGTTGAACTTTTACCAGAGCAATATCAAAATTTCATAAGATGTGTGTGTATGAATTTACATGTGCAGCTGGTATTTACAATATACATATTTCAAAAGAGCTGTTTATTGTATGCATAAGTCCTGTAGTTCTACCGATTGTTGCACTCATTTGCAGTTGTTCTTGCACTTACTGTGAGTTATTTTTGCTTAAAGTTCATTGATTACTTTCTATAACTAGGTATTTTTTAACTTTATTTTGAAAGGGTTAGTTTTTTTAAAAAATAGTGTACGTATAGGGCTCTTGCACAGTTCGTTATAACAGGGGAAGTCGAGGAACCTTTATTTCTGTGCTCGCTGTTCTTTCATCTATTCATGAGTTTGTGTTGCAGCACTCTCAAAACTAGCCAGCTGCAACAAGGCTTTTACCATCCCATACCAGGTTAACTTCAATAAGTAGTTCCCACACCTTGCCCCAGCACAATCACCAATCCCTCAGAAGGTTTCAAAGGTTCATCTACCGTCCATGCTGTTTCTTCATACTCTTCAGGCCAGTCCACCCCATTTCTTCCCTCTGCTGCATCCTTCTCCTTGTGTCTCCTACCTCCAGGGTACTCTCTCTCCTCCCTCTGCTTCTTCCCAGTCTCTTTTCATTGGCTTAGAGCTATTTAACTACTTAACTACTTAGCAGGAACCTGCCACAGCTGCACCTTGTCCACATCAGCCAACCCACCGCCCCTGAAGCCAGCCCACAGCTGTATATTGTTAATTAACCCAGCTTCATTCCTCTACAAGTTTGTATTTGGCTAATTGGATTTTTGTTGGCTTTAGTGGCATATCGAAGAGTTGAAATGTGGTCTGAAGGGCGATATGACTATGAGAGAGTTCCAAGGGAACGTCTCCCTCCAAGGATTCATCCTGATGTAAGTGTATAGTATGTTTCTTTAGCATTATATCGTTACACTGTACCTATATACCATGACTTGTACCATAAGGGCTGGATTTATGTACATGTTTAAGTTCCTAGTATACCCCAAGTTCTGTTTTTTCTCAAACATTTAAGCCAACAATCCACACAGAGATAACAGTATGCCTACAAAATTAAATCTTGTATTTTTTTTCAAATCTATTGAACATGTTTTTTAAAAAATTGCATTTGATAATTACACCAAAAAACTCAATTTCTTTATGTTATTAAACAGGGGTTTTAATAACTTCTGGAAAACCAATGGCCATACTATGTTATATTTTTCCACAGACTTTTTTTTTTTTTATGTCATTTGACGTGGTGAAACAACTGCTTGTCACCAATGCAGTTTTTTATTATGGTGCTTTAAGTCTAGAATGAAATGCGTTTTCAATATTTGTTATGAACATCCTTGCTAAAGAAGCTGTGATTTGCAGCCTTGTAAGGGAAGTGCTTATCAAAAAGTGTGTTGATGGAAGCCTACTTTGTAGGGATGGAGAATTCTACTGTATGTTATGCTTGTAAAAGCAAATGCAGAAGCTATGCTTACTCTGCTGTAGAATAGCTTGAGAATGGTTTTAGAAAATCTCTGTGCTAAAGAGTTGGGTAAAATTATTAATCTTTTTTCTCCCATGTTTGAAGTCTTTAAAGAAGAAAGAAAACAGGGTGTAGCTTTGTCTTTTGAGCTATTGCACTTAAATAGGACTTTTAAGAATACTTTTTGATATTTCTGTTTACATGCTGTGCAATGTACGTTTGTAAAAATAAAAATTCCAGGTACCTGTGCCTGTTATCTGGCTTTTCTTTTAACTCTTTTAAATGTTGGGATAGTAGCATAGCTGGCTTGGCATACTTCAAGGGTTCCCTCTACTGTATTTTCAGCTTGGTAACTAGTTACGAGTCTTCTCTATTGAGTGGTGTATTAGTGTTTGGCTACTCCGTGACATTTTTAACTTTTTACAGGCAGCAACAAAGCTGCTGCATTTCCAGGCACAGGGTAGTTAGTCAGCTGGTTCTCCACAATATTTATCAGTAATAGGACATGAAGAAAGGCAAAATCTATTTTCACAGATATTTTTTTTTAATCAATGTTTGACTTGACTAATGCAGTGCTAATTTAATTTAACCATTATAACAGTGACATTCCCAAATTCTTAGTCTTTCCGGCTGTCCACAGAAGAATGCATGCATGGCATATGCATTATGAAAATTTACTTTACAATTTAAAAGGTATGATGCATTCATTTTGATCCAAAAATTAACTAGATATAAAGCTATCCTTGAAATATTACATGTGTTTGGAGCTGGGGATGAAAAGACTAGCTGAATACACTCCTTTACCAGTCAATACTATCCATCTGCACCAAAACAACACCTGTAGTAGCTGGGCAAACCAAGACCTGTTGTCTGTCTGCCTTACTGAAAGATGTATAGGAAGCTCTTTCTCATGCAGCTCAGCTGATTCAAGGTAGTTGGCAGGCAGTTTCTGTCCTCGCAGGCCTGTGCCATTTTATCTGTCCACGTATAGAGGGCTGACTTTAATTTTGACTGGACAAGTAAAATGGAATTAATTTTATTCAGTCTGTGGATGTGTTTAGCAATGTGCTGGTAGGTTAGTGCATTGGAACTGAGGCATGTCAATGGCACAGAATGAAGTATCCCTTGTTTGAGAGAGCAAGAGACTTGTTCTGATCTGAACCGGGTACTAGTTATGTATCAAGTATAGACTGTAGTAGAAATACTTGCTTTCAGATCCTGGTAAACAACATAAAGTTGCAAGCCCTTGACCCAGTTAGCTGTAAGTGGGTACATCTCGGGCTTTCATTTAACTGTCCTTCTGTATGTCAGTATAGTTATGTGATGGGGACTTCTGGGTGAGGCTAAAGAATGGAGCAGTTTTATTTTAGCTTCAGAGCACATTTTCTTTGTAAGATGCCAAACTAAAAAAAAAAACAAAACAGCAAACAAAAACCAAACCAACATGTGGAGGATACTGAGTGAGGTAAGGGTAGATCAACCATTATGGCTGTATATGAATGTGTATGTAGTCTCTACTTTGCATCAGTCTGGCTGTAGGCTGGCTGTGGATTGCCCTCTAGTGAGTTTGTTGGGTGCTCTCTGAAATCAGAACTAACTTTTTTTGCATGACAATATTTAGGAGTTTGTGAATTTAATGTATTTTTCTACAAAAACTACTGGTACATTAGATTGTGACTTCTACCACTGTTAAAAAATCTAGTTTGATTATCTTTCCCCTCCAAATTGCACATGCTAACTCAGGTTTCTGCATTTATAGTTTGTGTTTTTAAGGCTCATGGAAAAAATATCTTGCTGAAGGAGGAAGACTTAAAATATATAATCTTGCATTCATGTTTTAACTTGCTTTTTATTTGCAGTTGATTCATATACTATAATCATATAATGGGCTCCTTGTTCTACAGATGTTACAGGTTTAACTTTCTTTATTGCATTCCTAAGTTAACGTAAAAGTCTCTGAGTATGTATATATGTGTATGTAGCTAGTGCTGAAAAAAAAAGTAGCTGATGCTTAGAAAGTAGCTAATGCTACTGCTTTAAATTTTCAAAAGAAGCTTAAAACCATGTTGAAAATTTTCCTTCTATAATTAAACTTGTAATGCCAAAGGATTGCATCTGAATGGTGTCCGAACCAACTAATTAGATTTAGTAAGTTATTGTGCCATCAGACTGTCATGACTTTTACGGTTTGTTGTTCCCTTGTGCTATTTCAGCTTTAAGGTTATTATAGTCCCGTATTATAGAAATAACTTGTTTTTACTTTTGTGTGTTCATTACAGATTTCCAGCTGTTAAAAGCAATATGATTTTTTTGTTGTTGTTGTTGTTTAGGATGATTACCATAGAGTGGTAAATGTTGTGCCCAAGAAACCACCACTTCTTGAAAGACCTGGGGATGGCAATTACAGTCGGTATGATGATTACAGTCACACTGAGTACAGAGACTATGAAGAGGGTCGCAGTTTTGCCCATGATCGAAGAAGCGGCCCTCCACACCGAGGTGTACGTAAGGTGATTCTTCTTACAAGTTTATGATGGTTTTTTTTTGCATTAGTGCTTGAATACTGAAAAATTAAAATGTTAGTTCAGACAGAGCATTGATGTTACTGCTATTCTGCTGCTATGAACCAAAATAAAATTAATAGAAAAAACATCTGGCTTTTGATACTTGGTGCTTTTTTGCAGTTACTGTGCTTCTAAGACTGTTGTGATTATATGGTAATAGCTGTTTGCTGCTGCTTAGGATTCCTAGCTGCTCTGTTGACTTAGAAAAGAGCCCTTATCCCCATCTGTGGAAAGCACAGAGTCTGAACTGGGAAAAGTGGCCAGAGGTCCTCTCTGTAGTGCAGTGCAGTTATCTGGATGAATAGAAGAATGATTGCAGAATCCTTCTATTTAACAAGTCCTTGCACGTGCAGCTTGTTGAATGATGTCTACCTAGCCTTCTAATTGGCACAGTTGTTCACTTGTTTAAATTCTGTCCTGATGCTGAATGCATATTTTTTTCTCCAGTACCTATACTTAAATACAAAATTTATGGTCCGTTTGAAAGGTCATTACTGTTGCCTTCTCCAACCCAGCTATTTGAAATTCTGTAGTTTCAAGCTATTGATGATAATTTACATTTCAATGAGGAATTTTTTTCTTTTTTTTAAGTCATGCCTATGTATATAGCTTGGATTTTTTTTTATTTTTTCTGTTTTTTACAGTATTGCAAAGTTGTTCTCTTTAGTAATGATAGAGGGGGAATATAAGAGGAATGGGGTAGAGTGAATAAACTGAGAAAAAACTTGCTGTGAATAATTGATACTTTCTTTTAGCTCATTAAATACTTTGGTTTTGCAGTAAATAAGTAGCATTTGGCAACTAACTGTACCTGACATCTGATGTTTAGATACATGTCACACAGTTGTTCTACATGTATGTTTTACAGGATGAATCGGGTTACAGATGGCCAAGGGATGATCATCCTATAAGTCGGCAGCCTGAGTACAGGTATTTTATAAGACTTTACAGTGGTGTCCTGCATGGACTGGGGCTATTTAGGCCATTTTTCTTTGTTATCAAAACAGTTTGTAGAGCAGAGCAGTGAAATAGCAGGGACGTAGGAAGGGACATTGTTAAAGTAAAAGATGATAGCGGAAAAGTGGTTTCTAGTTCTGTTGTTTGAAATGTGAATTAAATAAATGGTATGACATGAAAGTCTCTGTTTTACTATTTGTTTAGTAAGGGTAGAAGGCATAATGAGGGCATCTTTAGGCATATTAGCCTGGGACTGTAAGACATTTAGTGCATCTCCCTGGTTAGTCACATTTTTTACACGACTTCACTGAATTCTTTGGTCTAATACTTGCTTCCGTGACTGTAGTACCTTGAGGCCTCAATACAGTGGAGAGACACCTGTGCCATTTTGAAGGCTGGTGGGGTGGATGATAGGATCATGAAGTTCACCATAGCCTTGTTCTGACCTCCCTGTTTTCTCAGCTGGACTGATGAGTGGATATTTCCATTGGACATTATGTTAATTTCTGCGAACACTTCTTAGTGTATGCCTCAGGTTCCCATCCGAAATGTAAGGAATAATATTAAACAACAGGGCTGTAACATACATATGCTTGCAGCGAAGCTTGACATGGGATTATTTGATATGATAAATAAAGTGCACAGGGTAGTGTTACAGTCAATATTTATGGCCAAGGATGAAGCTCACTTTCAATATTCAGACAAGAATTACTTGTTAGTTTAACTGAAATATTAGTGGTCTAATCTAAGAATGTCATCTCATGGCTGTACTTTTATATGCCACTTCTCAAGTTGTCTGCTGTTATACCAGGCCTGTATTTCTGTATACTGCATCATAGTAGCTATCTCTATAAAACTATGGCTGTACCGTACAAAGATAAAGAAAAGAGTTAGCTACAGACACCAAACCTGAGCTGACAAGCTTGCTCAAAGCCTCGCTCTTGAGGATGTGGCAAACTCACTATGAAGCTGTTAAGTAGCAATGGCGCTACAGGGCTACACAGTTTATTTGTTTGACTGTGATGATTTAGATGTAGCATAACTATGTTATTACATAACTTCACTGTAAAAAGAAAATATCTTTCATATCCCATAAGGGTCTTTGTGCACTAGAGTTCTCTCAAGATTGAACTACTGGGGCCAGAAGCAGCAGTAAAAGGTTTTGAAAAATAGTAAGTGTTTTATAGAAACTTGTGTAAAAATTCTTCCATCTTTTTCTCCCACTGTGGAAGAATCAGGGTTGTTTAAAGCTGAAAAACAACAGCAACAAAACAGAATTGAGAAGAGTGCCAGGCAGTTTATTTTACGCAGAACAAGAGTGACACCCAGTGGTCAAAAAGATTTTCTTAAATGCATCCTGATTTCTTCTATTTAAAATGTGAGGATAAAATGTCAGCTTGTTTTGTTGAAGGCTTGAAAAATGTGTTTTGTGATAGTCCCATCTGAGTCTTTATTATACATTTCAGAATATGTAAATGTTACACAACTGCAGTAACACTATGAAAGAACTTCATGAAGGTGCTTGGTCCAGTTGAGGCTATGGGCATGTATTTGCAGTTGAATGAAGCCCTACTGATTTATTATATAAATATGGATTAGCATGTCAGAAGTCTGATTTTACTGTTACTGTGCTCTTCTGTACATAATCTCAGATATAAAATTCTGTGATCAGAATGTTAAACAGTTGTTGAATTGCATGCTTTGTAAACTTAACTATGATTTTTTGCTGTTGAGCTATGTAATGATCTCAACAGATGAAATTGAAGTACAGTATTTGGTATATGTTATCTCCTGTGGTGAAAATGCTAATTACTTTCTATTTCTAATTACTTTCTAGTTACTTTCTATTTGCACTATAAAACATGAGATTAAAAAATTATCATATGCAAAAATGCTTTGTCTTTGGATATGATGAAAGTTACTTTGGGTGAGTTTTTCTGGAGTACATATCATTTTTTTTTTTTTTCCTCTGAGGTAGTAGAAGCAGATTAAGATTATTTTAACCAGAAGTACTTTTTAAAGAATTGCATGGAACATGGCCAAAACAAAGGTGTCAGTGTCTTTAGGTTCACAAATATAAGTCTTACAAAGTTAATGGGTTTTCATAGTCAGTACAGTGATTATAAATATTAAAAATAATAGTTCTTTTATTGACAAATAATCCGTTTTCTTGAGTGTTCTTAAAAACTCATTCAGCAGCTAAAAAAGTGCTGTAAGAAGTTGTTTGTCGATGTGATGTTTAGCATTTCCTCTTAAGCATTAATCATTCACATTTTCCTGGTTTGAATTTTGGCAACTTAACTGTCAAAAAGTAGTTTCTGATCTTTTATTCTTTCCATTTTTCTTTCCCCATCTTTCTTTGGAGTGCTGAAAAGCATTACTCAAAATTTTCCCAAAGTAAAAGAAGCTGCTTATCTGGAATATAAAAAAATCCTTAAATGATGCAGAATTTTGGGAGGTGAAAGTTTCCTGTGTTGAAGAAACCAGCTGTTAGATTGCTGATGTTGTTTCTTTTGTGGATTTTTTTTATTGTCTTTTAAGCTTCTTGTCTTTTCCTTAAAAATAGGAAGTGCATGCTTACTTTGCAGTTGCACAGCTGTGGCTTGAGCTGTGATGTGGCTCTGGATCAGCAGCAATTCTCCATGACTGATGAGAAGATAGTTGAGGTTCTATCACTTGGCTTAGTCATCTTTTTTCCTTGCTGCCTTTCTTCTTGCAGTGATGTGCTCTGGTTTGCAAACAGATGTCATTTGCCAATAGTCTACCATTGAGCAAAGCATTATTGTTGCTTTTGCGCTTTCTGGACTGCTGTGTTCTTGAAAGTTGTTATATGTAAAAAAAAATAATAAAGTAATTCAGAGGATGTGCTGGGCATAGATTTCAGAATAAGTTCCCATCCCTTTTTTTCTTGTTCTGACTTAAGGGATTCTTGCTGGATTTCTGAATGCCAGGAACTGATGTGACTTCTGTAACCTTACAGTCATAGCTTGGTTTGAAGTGCCTCTTGGTTCAAGCCCAGTTGTTATGTATAAAGAATTGTACATCAAAGCTGAATCTTAGTTTGGAGAACAGAGAATTTTCTGCACACATAATGACAGTTTTAATGTCTTGGTTGCTGATGCTATGAGAACTGTGAAACTTGGGAATGATGAGAGGAGTAGAGATCAAGTAACACATGACTTCTTCGTACGTTTATCTTTTACTGATGTTGATCATTTCTGGGTCTGTGTTACTACTTGTCTTTAGTGATGTATCACACTCAGTTATTCAAAGCACTTGAATTCTTTTATACATGTTAGATTTTTTGAAAAGTTGAAAGGAACTGTGCTGTTGAAGAACTCCAGTTTTACAGTATGGGCCTCATAGCAATGGATTTTTCATACAAGTTCATTTTTATAAAGTCAGATGAACTTTTCAGTTTGAAATGCTTTAGAAGACTGTTAGCTGCTGTTCACTTTAGTCATACCAAATTTTAATCCTTCTGAGTGCACAAAGCATTACTTCATGCTTTTTTTTTTCAGCCAAACTGAGTTCATAAGATGTGAAATATGTGAAACTTGGCAACTTAAGATGGGTAAGACTCATCTTCAAAGAGAAGTTACAAAATGACGCACTTGTAAATCCCAGCTATACATGCATTAAATTTGATCCTTAAAATTATCCGAGGTCCAGATTTTTGTAAAATGAGGATTGCTATATTTGAGACAAAGTACTGTGCATCAGTAGTAACGTCGGTTCATATAATACACTCCTGAGAAGTGGCTCACATAGGACATTTTTAATATCTCCTCTCAAGCTGTTGATCTGAATAAGTCTTCCTTTGTTAATGAAGGAAAATTGCTGCTATTACTTGTGTGGTTTTGTTTTTTGGTTGTTGGTTGTTTGTCCGTCCCGTGCCCCCCCCCATGCCCCATGTCCTGTATTAAATTAGGAACTAGTTGTAGTACAGTCTTTAATACTAATGCATTTATATATATAAAACAGATCTGCTTGTCTGTGGAGTGCACAGGAAATACTTCGTAATAATAGAAATAATAAAATAATTTTGATGCTAGAAAGAAAACTGACAAAATATTGAAACAAATTTAAACAATGATCTGTGAACAGCTAAGATTCACCAGTCAGTTCTATATTTTGTTTTTGAAATCTTTTAAATCAATGGCATATTGCCTTTCCTTTGAAGATTTTATGTGGCTTTCTGAATGATAAACGTGCAGTTACATCTTTAGGGTGGTAAAACATAATATACCCCAGTTTTTGTAGATGCATAAACCTTCACAGTGAGATTGTGTTTACCAAAGGCCATGGAGAAAATTGGCAGGAAAGTGTGGGATAGAAGCTGGCAATCCTGGCTTTCAGATCTCTGCTTGAACTACCCTTCATTTAGTGATTAACTCTTTGCAGGTGCAGTATGTGATGACAAGATGTTCTAGAGGAGTGGTCTGAACATTGTACACTAAGAAGAAAATTGTTCTTTGGCAAGAATGGTTATTTTAAACCAAAACCGTTGATGGGCGAGTCTTCAGATAGAAGTTAAGGGTCACTGACTTGTCTCTCAATAAAGTAGGATTTAATATTCAGGGTTCAGATGTGCCATAGGCCAAGGCAGTTATCTTTACATTATCACTGTGCAATCACCTTTGAATTACAAGGGGTAACTTATATGTTGTGTTTTTCCCCTCCCTGTATGTGTTCTTTAATGAGTGAAAAACTGAACCTGGTTAAATATTTTATACTAATTTAAAACAGTGTATTATATTGAGGGAGGTCTTTAGGCCTTGGATTTAAACTTTTTTGTAATGTAAACCGATCTTTGTCTTGCTTATAGAATAGAAACAACCAAAGGGATTTATGAGATGGTGCTAAAAATGTACATAAGTGTGCTGTTCTGTTGCAATATTTGACAGGTCTTAAGGGACACCATACAAGAACCTCATTCTTCATTTAAAAACCTATGTGGAGGGAAATAAATATGGCAGTTACCCAAAGAAAATGTTCTTGCTTTTGACAGAGATTGATAAGCAGATTTCTAATCATATTCATTAACACATGCCTTTTTCTTTTAATAAATAAAATCTCTGCCAGAATATTGAACCTCTCAGGTATTCACACAAACTACTAGAGTAACTTGTTTATTCATATACGAAATTACAGTTTCCTTATAGTAGGTCGTTGTGGTAGATTCGTTATACCTGTCTACAAATCCAGGCAAGGACTTGTCTGTTGAAATCTTTAGTTCAGAAGACCCATTGTATTAGGCTGCTAGCTAAATTAGTTTACCTTGGCTTATGATATTTTTGGGGGGTGGAGAGGGGCGTTAGAACTTTCTGGAACAACAGAATAGATAACAGGTAAGAGTAGATTTTTTTTTTACATTAAATATTTAGTGACTTCCTGTTATACTTCATGTCTCATGCTGCAGTCTTACCGATTCAGTAGTTGCTATATTTTCTTTGATGGCTATTTTTGATCCACCACCTCTTTAGCTCTTTTGTGCTTGGGACAACTGGTTTGTTTGCAGTCAGATTTCTGTTTTATAATTTGATTTTTTTGTTACTTGGCTGACATTATATATGTCTAATTCTGTTACTAATGCTTTGGGTTCCTTTGGACCATGGTTTTTTATTTTGAATGGGTTTTAAGAATGCAAATTTTCTCATGCAGCTACCACTTAGCATTTTAAGACTGCCCTGTACTGAAGGTGGTGTATAATTAAGAATATAGCCATCCACTATTGCAGGTCATTGCAATTGAAAGTAAAAAAGTTTCAATTCAGACAAATCTGGTTTTGTTGCTGTGATGGTTCTCTTTCCTTTATTTAACTTACAACCCAGAGACTTAAAACTACATTATGTGGGCACTGGCTGTTTTCCTGCTAAGAATACTGTGTTAAAGTAAGTTTCTGCTGTTATTTATGCTGGTGGGACTTGGTTTGTATCTAGAAATATACTAGGAACTTCTTCAAAGCTAGACTGCTGTCACTCCACTTCTGAAATGTTTGTCATTTGAGAGAATGGGGAGAAAAGGAGAGACTGGTGGATAGGGTTTCAACTGTAGAATATTTTTGCCTCGCTCTATAATGTAAGAATAGGAAGAGGAAGTAAAAATTCATCTTATTTTCAACTGGATTCTTTGCACATTTCAGCTAATTATGGGGTTATTCTGTAAGGTGACTGTTGCTTTCACTGGCAGCTAGTTGTAGTTGTTCAGTGATTGCTGTTTTAAATAATTTGCCTAATGATTGACTGTGATCTTTATTGAAGGCCTGTTTTCTTATATTTCTTTGTGGAATTTCTCATTCCAATTCTAAAAAAAAGGTTTTCTCTAGAAAATTGCTTACTAATAATTTTGTTCCTTTTAGAGGGTCTTGCAAAACTCTGGTTTAATTGTTTATGCAGTTTCCATCTCAAGTTGAGGAGAAGGAGTTTAAAGTAATTATATATGCTGTATTGATAACGTAAATTCTTTTTCTTTTGATCATTTCTCCTGAAGAGCTTCTGAGTTCAGTGCCAGTATTCCTGCCATTCAACTGAGACCCTGGAACCTCCTGCATGAGTCTGTGCTGTGATTTATTATTTTTTTTCTTTTGTCCTTCTAGCTGGTGGGAGACTCCTTTGTTGCTGGTTACAGAGGGTTCTGGCTGTTCTGTTTCATTTCAAAATAATGTCATGGAAGCTTTGTTTTTCTAGTCAAAACATTTCAAAGTTTTTCATATGGGAATTGTCACATTAGTAGAACTACCCACTACCTGATTTTTTTTCTTTTTCCTGCTAAGCTTGTAAATATACAGCATCATGCAGTAGAGCTTACCCTTTATATGAAAAGTAGAATGGTTCTAAATCTTGGGTTTAACTCCTGCTGAAAGCCATAAGAGAAAACTGGATAAGCTTGTTTTTGAAAAGCATAATTAGAAATAGGTAATTTCAGTCTGATTATGTGTGTATGGTATTTATTATTCTTTGGTCCTTTGAAATGTTTCAGTTACATTTAAATATGGTCTGTATGTTGTGACTAAAGGATTGGCAAAATATTGTTTGGACTAAAGACAGGTAGTATCTTCTCAAAGAACACTTTGCTATTCTTAAAAACCTAGTCTCAATTGTTGTTGAATAAGGAACAGCTAGGTAGTAAATTGAGTTGTAAACATTTATTTGATAAAAATTACAGTAAACACATTGAATTTGGTAACAAAAAGCCTAGAATTTCTCATCATGGCAATTCTCAACTGCTGTCATGCATTTATTCAGCTTGCTTTTGATCCAGAGCTATGTTATGTTTTAAAGATCTATGACTTTTTGTGAGTACAACTGTTTCCTGCTGCAGTTTTTCTAAGAATGTAAATTGTCATATGAAATTGATGTCATCATTATATTTTTTAACAGTGATTATTGCATGAGAACTGTTTACTACAGCTGTTAGTATGTTATGATAAACGTGTAAGGGAAAATTTGATAATGTGTGCAAACTCAGTTAAATTTTGTCATAACAGATTTGTTGCTTAAAACTAAGTCACATTTTGGGAAAATGATTACTTTCTTATCAATGATCTTTACATAATGCTAATAAACTGTAAGGAGATCCTCTGTTTCCAATGTATGATAGGGCAACATGCCTAAAGATTATATACCTTTACACTGTAAGATCTTGGCTAACACTTTGCTTGAAAGAAGACTTGAAAAAGCAAGCTCATCTGATCCAGTTTTATAGTTAGCATTATAATCAGGTGGTAGATGGTATCAAACTAGCAAGTTAATGCTGTATTGGGAAATAATGAGGCAAACTCCCATGGGTAGCATATGATTATTCTGGAAAGGTTTCCTAACAAATATGTTGAAAAACAGCTTGGTACTGAGAGACAGTGGGGAGAGAAAAAGAAGGGAGTCTCCCTTCAAGTCCAGACAGCTACTGTTAAGATGGCATCTAAGTCAGTCATGTCAATGGCCAGCCAATGAATTGGCTTAATGAATGTAGTCATGGCTTTCTCAGGATGGGGAGTATTGTCAGAGGACTTGTACGTAATTTCCCTTAGGAAGATAGATTTTTCATCTGTTTGGTTCCAGGCACTTGTTATGTTTTGAATATACTAAACATTACAGGGAATTTAGTTCCCATTGAGAGAGGGTGGGAATACTAGGATACAGTAAAGGAGAGGAAAAAGTTTGGTGTTACAGATAGCATAGACATCCTTTTGTTAAGCATTTTACTGCAAAGAGAAGGTTTTTGATATGCAATTTCCACCTACTGCTGCATTTGAGTGTATTATGATCAACACCTGAGGAAAAGTTCATCAATAAAGCAATTACATAATCTCATGCCATTGGTATTATTTTTAAAAAGTGATGCTGTTTTTGCATGGTAACAAATTATTCTCAATGCTAGGCTTGACATTTATTCAGGATATATGCATGTATAACCATACAAGGTTCTTTCCCTTGTATATGAAGCTTTGTAGTATTAGTTTGTGAGTTGATAAGAAATGTTTTTGTCAAAGTGGAACTCAGTGTTGACACCATGACATACACTTGTGTCAGCCAGCTGTGGGAATGTCCTTCTCTTCTGAAATCTGACTTTGAACAGTTGCACGTTAAATGAAGTCCTACCTTACCTAGTCTACTATGCCTAATTATTTTTGGAAGTTATTTTTGAGAATGTGTTTATACAATTTGGAAGTAGAATGGGAAAGTTATTTTAATGAGTTACAGAATGGTTTTGGTTGGAAGGGGCCTTTAAAGGTCATCTAGTCTAACCCCCCTGCAATGAGCAAGGGCACCTTCAACTAGATCAGGTTGCTCAGAGCTCCATCCAACTTGACCTTGAATGCTTACAGGGATGGAGCATCTACAGCCTCCCTGGGCAACCTGTTCCAGTGTTTCACCACACTCATAGTAAAAAAAAAAAAAAAAAAAAAAAATCTTCCTTATATCTAGTCTGAATCTACCCTCTTTTAGTTTAAAACCATTACCCCTTGTCCTATCACTACATGCCCTACTAAAAAGTCTGTTACCAGCTTATTTATAAGCGCCTTTTAAGTACTGAAAGGGTTGCAATAAGGTCTCCCTGGAGCCTTCTCCAGGCTGAACAACTCCAGCTCACCCAGTGTTTCCTCATGGGAGAGGTGTTCCATCCCTGTGATTGTTTTTGTGGCTCTCCTCTGTACCTGCTCCAACAGGTCTGTGTCTTTGTTGCGCTGAGGGCTTCAGGGCTAATGCAGTACTCCAGCTGGGGTCTCACTAGAGTAGAGCAGCAAACCAATTTGGTTTGATGAAGTAGTAAACAATGTACATGTTCTACAATTTTTATCTTACTAGATGCATTTTTTGGAAGAATTGTGTACAAGGATTATTTAATGTAAAGGATTACGTTAACAGGAGATTGAAGTGACAAGCAATGAATTGTCTTCAAAAACTCACTTCAGCTACTGTTAATTTTATCCGTTACTAATACTCCTTTCTATTTAACAGTATGCTGTTTTAAAAAATTATCTTTGCATCTACATTTATCTATCATTACAGCCAGAATATTGTTTTCAGTGTTACTTAGATATGTATGTGTTGTTATTTTTGAGTCTTACTGATGCTAACTTTTAAGTACTATAAAATTCTGCCAAGGGACCTATTTTATTTATCATAAATAAATAACAGTAATGAATGCAGTAAGGAGACTGATCTTCCAACAGTAAAAATCTATTTCCACAGCAGTTTAAACCTATCTAAGCTGGTGCTGTGCCAGTCGTTCCCTCTCCCTGGTACTGTTTCAGGTGGTTGTACTCTTCAGTGAGCTGGTCCTGCGTGCTAACTCACCACAGTCAATTAAATAATTATCTACCAGTTTGGTTGCCTGCGAGAAAGCATCAATGCCAGCTTAGGCATGGAGTAGTAAAATGGATTCAAGGAAGGCCGGGAAGATTGCGCTTGTAGCAACATCAGTTTGAATCAGTATGACTTGTGGAGCTATGTTCTGAAGTTAACTGTTGTTAAATCACTGAAATAACTGAAGACATACAGTAGTTACTGAAGGATTTTTAATAATGAATTTACCCAAGTAGCATGGCTTGTTTTTGTGTTAAATAAGTTCATATTTGTAACAGATAGGAAACGACCTAAAAAAAAAAAAAAAGGCAAGAGATACTGGTGTACATTATAGTGATTGTAAACTGTAATCAAAGTGAAAGAAAAAAGCAAAGTGGGAACAAAAAGGTAAAGCTATGTAGCTGAATAATGTATAAGAGAAAATGTCTGTCTTAACTTGGGGCTTTGTGATTCTGAACAAACTACATACATGACAGGAACAAATGAGAGCAAACAAAGAAAAAAACTGGTTGTGGTACAATAAATTTTTTCTTCATATACATATAATGTCTTTTATCTTGAGAAATCCAAAAGCAGAGGTGGTTTGCTAACTTTTATTTAAATTTGTTATGCAAAAGTCTGTACCACTATTACAAAACTGGTGCATAAATGAATGAAACTTATTTGACCTAATTGTTTCAGATCTCACTTTAAGAATAAAAGCATAGCAATTTGTGGAGCATTTTTCTGATACAGAGAAAAAAGGAGTGTTTTTCTGATTTATAGATCTCATTAAGGGATTTGGAAAGGGGGAGAAAACTAAATATAATATGGGTATTGTGTGACAGTATTACTGACATAAGGTATTACTGCTTATAAACTTCTTCCACAACTTGCTCTTTCCTTTTGCAGCTTTTTATTGATAGGGTTAGAAAGTCAATCACAAGGGCTGATCAAATCAGTATGTATTACTGCAGTACGCTACTTGTTGCTTTCTCTGACGAAAAGCCTTAAGAGCTTCTTTAGCAGATATTTCATGGTTCCTGAGTTCTGTTTAAAAACTTTAAACGTATTCTTTGCGAAAAAGATTAGTAGTTTGCTGACATAAAATTCATTATGCCCGGAAAAATGTAGTGCAAAAATATATCCTTCTTCCTTTCAGGTCCTTAGTGTGTGTAATAGACAACTGCTTGCCTGCATTGAATT
Organism: Falco rusticolus; assembly: GCF_015220075.1. Taxonomy (NCBI): domain Eukaryota; kingdom Metazoa; phylum Chordata; class Aves; order Falconiformes; family Falconidae; genus Falco; species Falco rusticolus. The sequence continues at coordinate 41,791,851 of NC_051191.1, read as the reverse complement.
GCTCGACAAGCACTGAGTGTGAAGTAAAAAACAAAACAAACCCAAAGGAAACCCCCAAACAGCCCCCCACAAAAACCACCAAAACAACACCCCCACAAAACCAACAAAACAAAGAACCCCACTAGACATACACACACCCACACCCCCCTTTCATTCAGAAACAAAAACATTCTTTTGTTTTGAATTTTGGCAGAATAAAGTTGTGTGACTCTAAACAGCATGTGTTTTCCTCTGCAGTCTCATGCCTTTTTCCATACTGATTAAGATCTTTAAAAATTGAAATTTATTTTAAATATTTCATAGAACTGTTTACTTGTGTTTCATAGTATGTTATTGACCACACGTGCTTGTTCTCAATACCTTTATGCTTGCTTTGGGGTAGTACTTGGGAATGTTTTCCATGTCCTATACCATCAATCCCGTGTCCTTTGGTAGCACAGGGAAACTTTCTGAAGTAATTTTCTCATGTGCTGGTCTCGGTGCCTGAGGCAGGATGACAGCAAATGTGCAACCACCTACTTAGGAAGGTCTGTCCCATTAGAACTTTCTCTAGAAGCAGTAATGATGACCAGTTTCACTGATCTGTTATGGTATCAGGAGAAAAAAAAGAAAGAAATATGTGAAGATACTGTATCATGCTTCCTGTCTTCCTTCCAATTTTAAGCTTGTCTGTTGAGATACAAGATTTGAATGGTTTCCATTTTGAATTAAGTCTATTTAGGATTTGATTCAGTTGGTACTATACTGAGAAATTTTTTCGTTGAACTAGTTACCTGAACTGCTTGACTGTTCTGGGGTGACTGCGCAAGAAGTTGAGAGTATGAGATCCAGCCCAACGATAGTGTCTGTCAGTAAATATTTGATCGGTGAAATTCTGTGTTGTTGTAATTGTTGTAGCTGTTAAAAGAAATTGTAACTTGGTCATCACTTCATGCCAATACACACTTTGGAACTTCAGTCCTATGATTTATTTTCTATTGCAGAGAAATTGCAGAGACTTACTTGGCCCTTGTTTTCAAAAAGAAAAGAGGCCAAGATCACATGCATTTGAATGCAATTATTTTGTCTAATTTGCTCATGGTTTGTCTAATAAACATATTTTGTCTTTATTCTGCATACAGTTGTATAAAGCTGTTTGCTCTTAATTCTTTGGAACTTAAATCTGTGTTTTTCTGGACTCGTAACTCTTTCTTTTTCCTCTGTCCTTATCTGTATGCTTGACCATACAGAAAGAGAGTTTGTGTTTAAATATACTTTTATTGTGTATGCTTATCTTCCAGCAAGTTTAGTGAAGTACATTATTGATGACAGTAGAAAAGAGCGTACTTTTTACTAAGGATAGAGAGGAGTATGATCTGATCTCCAGTTTTAGCTGGGTACATCGTTTTACTATTCAATTATAGGACACAGAGGCATTTCTCTCTAATGTTGCTGTAATACTCAAGTTGTCTAAGTTTTATTCCCTGATCTGTTAAGATGTCCCCAAGGTTGGGGGTAGATGAGTTTAGTAGCTTTTATATTGAATGAGGTGGGCAAGTGGCATCAGTGTGGGGGTTTGGTGTTTACGTATGGTAACTTCAATAGTACCACATGCAGCACAAAATTTGTGAAGCATTTATAAATTTTTAAATTTTTTGTACATCTAGTTATCCTCCTGTACATGAGATTGCCACTGTTTTGCAATGCCCTTGCCTTTTTAGCCTTCCTGCAAAAAGTCATTAATAGGATTACATTGACTAGTCCTAATTACGTTAATTTCATTTAAAGCAAATGCAATTATCACTTGCAAGTACTGCAATTACTTGCTTAGCCATAAAACATTGAAAACAAGTTGTCATAAGAAATCTGTTGTCATTTCAAATGTTCAGATGAAAGCCGATGGAACCAGATGCAATTACTTCTGTCTACTATGCTATAATTCACTGCATTGTTTTAGCTTATGGTAAATGAGCATAAAGATCTTTGGACAATAATAAGATTAACTCCACTTTAGAGACTTATTTTAAAGTAAACGGTTTGTTGCACAAACGTATACTGCATGCTTTGGAAAGAGAGGGAATGAGTTTGGGGAGAGTGGATGGTGGCTGGAATCTTCCACAAGTTTGAAGATGTTAAGAGTAGAGGTGTTCTTGACTCTTCGTGTTTGCTTTTGGAATGTTTAAGACAGCAAATCTTTTGAGAAACTTAGAGGTCAGGGGTGTAGTATATTTTATTAAATGTTTTCTACATCATCTCAGTCACGTTGTTAGTGACACAGTTAGTTAGCTCTGTTAGTCTCTGCACTGTCCTGACAACACAAAAGGATTTTTTTTGTTTCACTTTTCCTCCCCCTTCACTTTGCCTATGTATTATGAGACAGTGTATTGAGTTAAGAAGCGTAGTTCAAATCTTGTTTATTTCTTTACACTGAAGTCTGGAGTCTTAGGAGATATATATAATTTCCTGAATTTATTTATAAAATGGTGTGAGTTACTTTTAGGCAAGGTTAGTAATAAGCCCAGGCCAATAAATTGAATGTCTACCCCCTTTGACAAGAGCAATAATCTTTCTCAGATGGAAGGGGTCACATAAACTTCTCTGTTGACTTTTTATCTAGGTGATAGGCTGTGCTTACCTGTGAGTTACTGAAAGGACCTACAGTTTTGCCTCCACAGCAATATGCTGTTGGTTGCCAGTCTCTTTGGTGCAGCATCAAAAGCGTGAGTTACGTCCTCTATGGCTGGACCACTTCGTAGATTAATGTTTTAGTTGAAAAGATGGATGTCTTGGCATGTAGAAGTCAAGAGAGAACTGTAGGAATGAAATACTGCACACAGTTGCCCAGTAGCTTGAATACAATGAGAGCAAAGTAAGATTCCACTTGCAGTATGGGCAAAAGTTTTGTTTGTATATGATGCGCTTTCATGTACCCAAGTACACCTCCATTCTCAGGCATTTCACATCTAGCAAGTGATTGAATTTTGCCTTTATGTACTCTTAAAGTACAAAACTGACACACCAGTTTGTGTTAGTCTTTGTTTCACATAGCTTAAGTTGTACCTCTCCCTTTTGTAAATTAGAAGGCTTCCTGTAGCCCTCATTTTCCCTCAACATTGCTGCTGAATGGTTTTCAGGGCATAAAAGGGCAGGGAGGGACGAGACCAGAAGTACTCTGTGTGGTAGTGGTAATTTAGGAAAGGTAGTGTCTCTGATCCTTTGATAACTGAAAATCTCCCATGTTGTATTCCCTTGGTCTTCTGCTATTCAGAAAGCCCTACCTTTGCCTATTCTGTATTTGTGCTTTTTCCCCTGGGAATCTGGAACTGATGTTTAACTGAAATAATTCTCAGGCTTGTGCTCTTCTCTCAGCTGCCCTTGGTGGATGGTATATCAGGGTATGGCTGTTTACTTATAAAATTGCAGGAGCTCATCCAAGATTATCCCCTTTGGTCAAGTTTCATGGAGGTTAAAAATGCTAATGCTTCCTGTTGTAATACTGCTGAAAACTAAATTGTGCTTTCAGGACTAAGTGTGAGATATGAATACAAAGTATAAAGATAAGAGGAATTGTATATAAAAGGGATTAATCCTATATTTGTTGTTAAGGGCACTAGTTCTATTTTAAAGTTATGGCCAAGCACAAAATTTTGCATCTCTATTAAATATTGTCCCTGCTCAATAAACCTTTTGAGTATGTGTTGGAATCTGAAGCATGTGCTTAACTGCTTTGCTGAATTGAGGCCTTCATTACCAAATTGCAGGTGTATGTTAGCTTAAGTATTGAAGGAAAGAAGAAAAAAAAAAAAAGTAAAACAATCCTTATTTTGTTCTGTTTGCTATATTAATGCAAAACGTCAGAAATGCTGTACTGTTGTTGTCTGAAACAGAATTAATACTGTTAATGGCTTGAGTTTTCAGCATAAGATCCAGTTAAGAATTACATGGAATGATGAAATGACAATATAAGAAATGAAAGAGTTTCTACTTTTTTATGCATAATGTTATTGTAGAATGAGGCTTTAAAATGTTTTCCTGTTTAAAAGTGTGTTTCAATGATATTTTGTAAATTTACAAAATTCTTATGTGGATACTAGAGCATTTATTATATGTGTGCAATAGCTGGGGCTTTGTAAAGGTTTCCATAATAAACTTCTCTGTATACTAGTGCTTAATAACTTGGTCATAAAAACGTGTTTTGGGCATAAAAGTGATGTACTGGTCTGCTAGAACACTTGTGCTTCTGGTCTGCTAGAAAACTTGTGCTTTAAAAATAAATGACATTATTTAAAGAGAGAGATTTAGAAGGAAACTGAAGAAATAATGTGTTGTACCTAAATCATTCTTGATAAATATTTGATCTGTATGTTCTTTAATGAATAAAACCCAATTAATTAGACAAAATACTTCAGTGCTGAGCTAATCTTTCTAGTATTCTTAGAAAAGTTTGAACTTTTGCTTTAAGTCTGTTGCTACATAAAATGTTCATACATGTAATGTAGCTGAAAAATAGAGAACTAACGCTTTATCTACATCTTGTATGTTTGAGAACTCGACTGGCACCTTTTAGATACTTTTTTATTCCTAAATTTAAGTGGAAAAAGGGGTTTGAGTGTTTCTTCATTAAACATGTTTTCTCAGTCTCTGATAATTTCAGTTATTTCCTTCTGAAAAATCTCCCATTAATCTATACATATCCTAAAGAGTAGTGGCCGAAGGTGGGTACGTTGTTGTTAGGCCCTTTAAGAAAGTAGGATTATCCTTCAGTGTATTCTAGGGTGATTCATTCTTTGATGCAAGTATCTATACAATGGCTACTGTATAGAGGCTATTTAATAGAGTAATGTTTAGCAATTCCTTAATTGCTTCTTTTGCTGGCTCACTTGGGAAGAAGAAAGCGTAGCAACAAATAGAAGAAGAAAAGATGTTTAGAAAGGAAATTAATACTGGGTTTTAGCACACCTGTTAAGATACAAATCCATGTAACATTGTCTTGTATCAGTTTTGGTGTGCAGACCTGTAAAATATCTTTTTCTGTAAGATAACTATAAAAGGCCTGTGGTCTGTTAACGGTGAAATAATTTTTTAATTGTAAAACCTGGCTTTGCTTCACTGGCATTTTACTGAAAACCAGGGTTACTGAGAGCTATTGATTCATACTTTAGTTCCGTATGAAAATTTTCAAAAGAAAGATTTTTCTTTTTGTTACTATTTTCCTGATACTATATTCCATCTGGAATGGGAGAAATAAGCTGAAGGATTGTCTATATTTTTACTGGATATCCTCCCACCTCAGTGATTTTTCTGTTGCAGAATAACCCGAATGTTGCTTGTGGGATGTTTGTGCTCTGAAGCAAACCACTCATGCCAATGTGCTTTCCATGCAAAAAGTAACTCAGTGCTGTATAAAACACATTGATGTAATAGCATTTGTATTACTGTGGTGGTACCTGTGTAGTTGCAGTAGTCCAAAACACCTTTGGCACACTGAAGTCCTTTGTTAGCTGTCACAAATGTGGGCCTGTAACATGCTATAGGAATTGTACACTAGAGGGCTTTTTTTTTCTTCATCAACATAAAATTAGCTATAGCTACACTGTGCAAAATAAGACCACCAGATCTTTGCTTGTCACTGTGAGACCTTCCCTTATTTAAAATATTGGACTATGATGAGAAATAGAGAAAAACAATGAAATAAGGTGCATCCTGGCTTACTGTAAATGCTACAAATCTTTATTTTTGCTTAGCAGTACTATGGAGGAGCTGAGAAGTACTTGCTTCTCTTAGCAATGTGTCTTCTGACCCAGGCAAGTGTCACAAGTCTAGATTCAGTAGGTGCTTGTGTGTTTGCTAGCTTTGAAATTCTTCAGGAAAAGTTCAATTTGATACTGTGTTTGTGACCTTTACGTATATATGTATATTAATATAATTTGCAGGTAACCGGGATGTTTGGGATATGGTCTGGAGTAACAATATATAAATTTAGTAGAAAGTTTTGATGTTTACTAGGTTACGGTTTCAAATCAGTTTGGTTTCATAGAATAGGGAGTGTGTGGCATTTTACAGTAAAAGTTCAAAATGAGTATTATGTATTGTGAAAGACAGACTTTTTAGTATGTATAAATATTCATATTTTCATTCAAGGTTTGACCTTGGGTGGATACATAGGCATGAGGATAGATATTCTGCAGTTTTCTTTTTGTCCTTGCTGTTTATAAACTGAAATCCCTCAGTGATATTTCCCACAGCAAGCTGTGTGAAATCAAACGAGGGACATGGTCCCTTGAAAATAAGGGTAAGAGAAAAATAGAGTTGACAAACGGTGAAATACTGTGAGCAATATTTGCATATGCATTTTCAGCTCTTGTGAATTAAGGCTTAATTTCCGTGTGGAGTGAATCTGAAGAAATAAAATATAGGAGTCCCAATTTCTTGAATGTCTCTTTCTCTTACGTAAATTATAGCTGTATATCAAGAAATAGAAAGGAATTAGCTTTTAGTGATGAAGTAGTTGAATGAAATCTGAAAAAAATTACATGCATATACATGTTTTTCTACTTTCCTACTTGTTTTTTGTTCATTGCCTAGTACTCAGTGCTGAAGATTGCAGCTGTGTCCAGCAGATAGATGACAGCTAACCTATTTGTGTGTACCAGACATAAAATGTTGCCGTTGTATTATCTATTGCTGTTCTATGAGCATTGGAAGAGCTAAACAAGTAACTTTTATTTTTCGGTTTTCTTCAAAGGGACATCAGAGATGGTTTCAGAAGAAAAAGCTTCTATCCTTCTCATTACGTGAGAGAGCGATCCCCTCATAAGAGGGACTCTCCTTTCTTCAGGGAATCACCAGGGAGCCGAAGGGATTCTCCACACAGCAGATCTGGCTCTAGTGTCAGTAGCAGGAGCTACTCTCCTGATAGAAGCAAAACCTATCCTTTCCACCAGTCCCAGCATAGCAGAAGTATGTCATCTTTACATAAAAGAAATATTTCTTCTCAGCAAGGTAATGCTGGATTAATGATGAGAACTGGTTAGTGAGGTGAAACTCACTGTATAAGCCCTTTTTCTTTACATGCTGTCTTTTACAATGAGAAGACTAGACAATTTGTACTAATTATGTGTTGCCTGCTCCTTGGTTTTTTCATTGTGTACTCTGTTCCCTTACCTATTTCATGTGGGAGATTGTAGGTGTTATTTCAGTAGCAGCTCTAGACTGACTGTAGGAGTTTCAGCTGCACGGTTTTATCTAGTAGCATATGTTATTTTCCTTTTAGCATCAACTGCTTCTCTTATTTCTTTATGTGCTTTATTGAATTCCCTTACAGGAAACTTTGCAGTCATCTATAGCAGATAAAGACTTTTATTCCTGCAACCAGGGCAAAAGAGGGATTAAAGAAAGTTGGAGAAATTAAAGTGCATACTGCTACTTGTTACATTTTCTGTAAATGTTCTTAGAACTATATTATTAGAGTTTTGAAGCTGGTGATTTTTTTGCAATTTCATCTCATTGTCAGATTCCCTCTAATCGTGCTTTCCTCAGTGAAACGTGAAACCAATCTCATTTGAGTCTATACTGTGTATGTTCTGACCTTTAAAAGCTTGGCTGTTAATCTTAACCAGAAATTTAATGAATCATCCGTTTTGAAAATATTTAAGGTTTTCCTATTTGAATAATTTGAAACAAACAAAAAAAAGAGGCAAAATTGCTTTTTTTAGTAGACTATAATCTTAGCCACTGCTATTTGTACAGCCTATGTAAATTAATCCAATTTGATTGCCCTTTCTGCAAACACTTTCTAGTAAACTATATAAACCTACTGTTCATTTTGGCAGCTTTTTAAAAATAAATTAGATTATTTTTTTTAATTCACTGATAAGCATATTGTCTGTTTCTAGAGTGGCACACTGGACCGTTATGTAGCACTTCTTGCCAAAAAAAGGTCTTGTGGATATTTTTTTAGTTAACACTGTTTAAATACTGAGAAATCATTTCACTCCTTATAGAGTACAAATTGTCTTTCTAGCTCATCATTGCAATTCTTTTAACATTTTGAAACAATACTCAGTGAACATGAATTCCTCTAAGTGTAGGAAAGGAAGAGAAAAATATGATGTTCAGTTATATTTGTAGAAGTGTTGTAGGTGTGCAGATCGCAATTACCAGGAACCGGAAAAATTGTAAGAAACCATATAAAATTTTGGAATGTTTCAGGTTTTTCCTAAAACTTTGCGCCGACTTCAGTCACATTTGTAGTATGTTGGCAGAATTACTCAAACAGTAGCAGAGGTAGCAAAGTAGAAGCAGACATCTTCACAAACCAGAAAGGATGCTGGTTACGTTTAGGCCTGTGGTTTTTGTGATTCCTTTCCAATTGCGTGGAAAACACCTCTTCCCATCATCTTTAAATCAGTTCTAAGAGACCACATGGCTGGACTATTTCTTTATAACTGCCTGTTCACTGGAAAAGAGTACTAGTGAACTGTTCCTCTAGGTGACTGAATTAAAATGGCCTATTCAGAATGTATAAATGGCTTAAATAATACTTTTAGAATTATGTTTGATTTGTCTTAGGAAAGCTTATATGTTACATATTTAAAAGAAACATAAAGTGGGACATACGTATGTCAGCAGCACATTTTAGTCTGTACTTAAATGGGTTTACAATATGTGAAGTACATACTGTTTCATGCAGAACTTACAATACTGCATCTTTTTAAATATCATAGTGCTGTTTAATATCATGCTGCTGTCTGAATCAGTTTGGCCTCATGACTTCCACTGAAGGAGGAATATCCCATGCTTTCCAGCCCTTTATAAATTAGAATAAATACAGTATTTGAACAAAGACAGCTTGGGAGGTGACACATAAAGCAGCTTGGTAAAGCGAGGGGAAGGGCTGATGGGAAAGGACAGGCATTCAGCTGTGGTGGCAGACCATGGAGAGAAGCAGGGTGGTACTCCACCTGCGGAGTGCTGCGCTGAGGAGGTGAAAGAAGGCAAGTAGTGGAGCTTGGAAAGCATCGTGTTCAATTTTATAGGTAGGGCTTGCTGATTCAAAATAGCCACACACGTTCAGAAAAAAATGCCCTAATGTCTCCAGGTTAAATGGTGGATTTTCTCTCTGGTTAATTTTGAGTAATCAACTGCCACTTGTATCAGCTGTTTCGTCTGTTCAAGCGCAAAAATATAATCCACTCATCTGAGACAATCTTTAAAGAACCCAGTGTGTTGTAGGAGGCAAAGTTAGAGGAGTATGTAAATTTAAAAGGAGGTGGCTTATCCATGAGGCTGAAAAGCAGGTATCACAGGAGCAACACTCTGGTGTTCCTTGGTAGTGTCAAGGGAGGCGTTCTGTCTCCCATGCTTTGGGGAGTGTGACAGATTAAGGCACGATTACTTCTATCCTCACGTTTTTGGTTTTGTCATATACTTTATATTTATGGGAACTTTTAATTTTTAAATTGGAATACTTGCTTTTGCCAGAGTAACTTCCCCAGCTGTTTTCAGTAGCGTTTTCGAAAGACGGATCGGTAGCTGGGAGGATTTTGGTGTGGATTAGTAGACTTTCAACATCGTAGCAGTAACTCGCTTGCCTCTAACGAGTGTAGAGGTGAGCAGCTGTTTGATCTTTGCTTTGTATTAAGTCTATGCTATACATATGGTATGAAAATGTGGGCAAAGAGTAGAAGACCAACCTTTCAAATACCTCTTAAACATTTCATATTGTTAAAAGTATGCATTTTGCATAGACTTTTCCTTACATTTTTTGTGTAGATAGTGGTATTTTAAAATACACAACACGATGCAGTCTTATGGCATCAAGTGAAAAAAAGAAAATAGCTCAGCTCTAAAGAGTGAGATGCTGTGTTTGCTCTTTATTGTTTTGATCATTAAAGCCGTATTTGTTCAGTTACACTAAAATAATTTATATCCTAATTTTCATAAGTATTTGACAGACTTTTAAATTCATCCCTTTCTTAACTCTTGTATTAATACAAATTTAATGGAAGCCAAGGTAAGTCTATATTATTTTCCATTTGTGAAGAGTCAACCATGTCCCAGTGAATGTGAATAGTTAATTTAGGCCTACTGACAACACGTTTGCTTTTCATACTTACCTTTTGCAGATCACTTACATGTAATCCATGCACCACAGGTTGAAAACTAGTAGTTTACACTGCAGTGAGTTCTGCTGCTGCAGGCTGCCTGTAACCTATCTGTGGTAAGGCTGTGCACAGGCTGTGATTAGCACTGTGAATTTGAATTGTCATTATACCAATTCTAGCTCTTACAAGACAAACACTGATAATACAAAGAGCATCTAGCCTGTGGTTGCTACAATATAGGACTGTTTCCCATGGCAGAGCTTTTCAACATACTGTGGCCTGCTAAACCAGTTCCTACACTGCCTGGTTTCCTCGAGTGATTGACTGGTGTCTAATATTCCACCTGTTTATATTATTACAGGAATATTAAAGAGTAGAACCACATTGTCTTGCCAAATCATATTGATATGCCCTTTCAGTTAATGTTGAAAAATGAAAAATGGCTTCTCTCTTTGTAAAGAGGAGAAAGTGTTATCAGTGTTTATTAGATGGTGGAGCCTATAGATTTCATGTCTCACTTAAGCGACTTTCACTGCAGTTTTTCTAGACAATAAGTATATTTTCAACATGTATCTGTAATACAACTTTACAGTCATTATTTTTTTCTTAATTGTAGGTAAAGAGAGGACATCAGTTCAATCACTGAAAACATCAAGAGATGCATCACCTTCAGCCTCCCTAGCAGTACCCTCATCAAAGGTGAATTTTTTTTTCTAGTAGTTCTCACCCTGGTTTCAGATTGCTCATTGTTATTGGATGTTTTCCGCAGTTTGAAGGAGTTAATATATGCAGCTGTTAAGGAAAGGGCATCCTGAATTGCTCTGCAATCCAGCAGAGAGGATAAGTTTCCCTTATCTGGCAGGAAGGTGCTGATAATGCTGTGTATGTAACGATGACACTGACAAACCGTTTTGTTCTGTCTCATTTTAGGAGAAAGGGAGTTCTGTATGTATTTAAAATTGTGATTTTTCCAAAGTCTAGAGTGTGCTAGAAAAGGAATGACAAGGAGAAAACACTGCGGAAGCAGTTTTGAGGAGCAACAGATCTATTGAACAGGCCTGTAGTTGCACTGAACAACATCCTTCAGTGATTCCTAAGCTGGACTGGATTTGGAAGCTGGTGAAGTGTCTGACTGACTAGGAAGATAATGTGAATAGCAGAGTTGACTCCGAAGCAGGGCTGCTCAAGGATGTGTCAAGAATGATAGCATTTGCTTGGGAAGGGAGTCACTTTGCAAGATAGTTTGGTAATGTTGTTTTATATTCTAAATGATGCTTTTTTAATTTCCCATCAAATCTTGTGGGCTGAGCATCAACTACATAATATTGCTAATTAGTTAAAATGGACAGGCTAATAAACACTAATGAACAATCAGCGTTCAATATTGTTCTGGCTGTCCTGTGGCAGCAAAAACATTTTCACATCAGACTGCTTGCCTGTAAATTATATTTGAGGTTAAAATTAACACAGGACTATTTTCTCTAAATTGTTGAGAAATACTTTAATGAAAAATAAAGAAACAATACATTATATTGTTCTAAGTGAATAAGGGCCTATTAAAAAGTAGCATTTACCCTAAATAGCATGGTGTACTAGCCTGGTTCTTGAGGTCTTTTTAATAAAAGCAGTGGAATGCTTAAACAAAAAACAAAGGGGAAGAAAGAAAGGTACTTTTTGTTGCGAGGTGAGACTGAAGGAAACAATTAGGTGGGGAAAAAAAATCAGGCTTTGGTTGTGTTATGTCATTCAAAGTACTTATCCTGTATGCAGCTCTTTTAGAACTGCTGTGCTAGGCATTTACTAATTGCCTGTGTCCTTAAGGAGGGAGGCAAGTGATACATTTTCAGTATATGTAAATAAGGAAAGTAAGATAAAAGCTGTTATTTACAAGTTACACTTATTTGGATTATAAAATAAACTTTAAGATTAGTTCGCCTACTTTGCTTACAGACTCAGAGCATTACAGCTTGATACCAAATCCTTGCTTAACACAAACCTTTGAAAACACAGAGACGTTGCAAAATCTCTTGCTTTTGTATTAATACATAGTGTGAGCTTGCATATAAATTATTCTTTAAATGTTTTGCTTTCTTTTTCAGTCAGGTCTGATCTATGCTGTATTGGTTTTTTGCCAGCAGTTCACATATATCTGCTGGCAGTAGGTATCTACTTGATCCAAGCTAGCAAAATGAAATTCTGTTTGATGGAAACTGTTTCCCCAGACAACACAAATACTTATTGGGTATGCATCAGCTGCAGAAATGGAAGTAGTTCAGTGACCTTTTATTGCTTTTATCTTGAAGTCCCAATATCTGCTTGTAACATACTGTCTTGTCAGGGGAGCTTCTTGGGGCGATGGCTGGATTACACTGACCAGTTAAGTTCTACAAGTGCTTCACCGATACAGAAATATTGACAGAAAAAGTCATAGCAAAACATTAACATCTCTAGGGCCAAGGTCTTACAATCTACTGAGACTTGAGACATGAGTTATCTATTTTATAGATTAAAGGAGATAATTTTCAATGCTCTAAATTATGATTTAGCTTTGAAATACTTACAAAGTTATATGCTTCCACAGCAGTATCTCTTTTCACTGTACTAACTATATGCAAATCTGAAAAGGTATTCTTATCTGTCTTGTAATTAATTTTTTACATATTCATGCATGTGAATTAATACATGTTGGTGTTATCTGATCATACCCACCTGTTTAATTGACTATGGCACAAAATCTTTTGTATTTTTCTTTAATAGCTGTCTGAACTGCAGGCCTTGGAGGCTGTATCCAACGTAATTAGAGCAAAAGGCAGATGTGTGAGACAGGAAAGCTTTCCAACAAAGATAGCAGAAAACTGACATGTTTTTGCTGTTCTCCTGTTATGCATAAGCTAAAAAAAAAGACAAAAAAAAAAAAAAAGACACCTCCGTTTTGAGGCAGGTAGGGAAGTTCAGTTGTGTTTTACAAGATATACTAGGTTGCTCATTTCTTGCAAGTTTGCAGCCTAAAATTTAGTGACATGGAATTAAAACAGAATTTTTGCTGTGTTCCAGTAGTTATACTAGAGTGCTTAGTTTCTGTTTAAGGCTCGTTGGAAATACCGTAGGTCATGTGAGATTTTCTTTATTTCATTTCATGCAAAGCTGACTGTTGGTGACAAAGATACTGGTCTTTTTCTTAGTATTGGCCAGAGCTACAATGGAGGAAAGGGAAAGATTCGTAGTAGAACCACAGTGCAAGATTTTTTGGCAGCTAGGGAAAAGTCAGGTTAAAGGTAAAAATCAGGCATGCTGTGGGGAATAAACATTGGGGGAAAAAAAACTGGCAGCAGGTAGTTTGTAATGAGATTAGTGTAAGAATAATTGTGTAGTTTGGAAAGGTAGAGATGGGCTAATTGTTCTATGAATTATATTACCCCTTTCTTTTAAGGACCCTCTTCACACCCCTGCATATTGAACTTTGTCACCTCCTGACTGCTGTTTATAATTCTTTAATTTGCAATTATAGAAAAGAGGGATTCCTATTTAAACATTGTGTTGTACTTCTCTTCTGGATTCAGATAAAGGTGGTGTCTTTGACACAGAATCCTGGAAGGGTTCGGTCAATTTTATAATTGTGCCATCCTACAGCACAAAGAGATGTTTGGATATTATTTTATTTCAGGTAAGCACAAAAGGTCTGAAAATGAAGCAGTGTTTTTACAAGTCACAGTTACTTGCTTCTGCTGGTCATTTCTGTAATTTAAAAAAAACTAATGGTAAGAGAAGGGAGTGTTGCCTTTTTTTTTTTTTTTTTTTTCCCACCTGTTTGCTAAGATGGAACAGGCATTGGTAGAAATTATGAAAACCTTTTTCAGGCAGTAGGATTTTTGTATCTTTTTCGTATATCTGTCTTAGTGTTGTAGTTTTTAATACTAGAATTGTACAGATTCTTAAGTGGATTCTTCTATATGTGTAGTTGATTCAAATGAAATGCCCACATAGTGGTAACAGGATTTATAAAGCTAGCTATTCTTAAACTGGTTTTGTTATGTGGGTATTTGTCATTGTTTGTTTGTTGCTCTGTTAATAGAAGCTAAATTGTGTTCTTAGAGAGAAATCAATTTTAAAGTATTTGAGTGTTTCATCTGGAAAGGTAGGTTAAAAGGCCATAAAGCCATGACTGACTCTATTATAAATGATCAACGTTCCCCCAAATAAAAAATAATGAAATTTAATACAAGCAGCTCTGATCATTTTAAAGTATGTATAAAATAGATTTTGTCCCTAATTAGCTTAGGTTTTATAATCTACACAATATTTAATAGTTTAGATTAGTTACAATCTAATAATTCTCTCTGAATCTCACTGATCTCACTGAATTATTAGATCACTCCATGCATGTATCCAACTTCTTAGCGCCCATTTGATCCAAGTCTCTTTAAACTCAAGCGATCTCAATTTTTCCGTTATCTCTCTCCTGTGAACTTTATTAAGTTGGTTCTGAAAGTATAGTGCTTTTTTTAACATTTTACTGAACTTTATTGATTTATCTTTCTTTCTCCCCTCTTTTTTTTTTTTTTCTTCCTTTTTTTCTGTTCTCTCCCCACCTGCTTTTCTTTTTAAAGAAATCAGTCAGGTAATGAAATAGCTTCAGCTTCTGTATTTCCTATTTTAAAATGGTTTTGGGATCTGATTAACTATTTTAGTTTTGAAGATGTTTTGCCATGTGTAAACCTATTTTGTGTTAAACTTTGACTATAATGTTTTTGTACAGGCCTTGGATAAGAGCAACAGACTATCGGAAAAGGAACTCGCAGAAGCTGCAAGCAAGTGGGCTGCTGAGAAGTCAGAGAAGGCCGATGAAAGCAATTTACCTGAAATAACAGAGTATGATGTAAGACGGGATTATTTATTGTTTTATTTTAAAGTGTTACAACAATAGACTCTTGTTTTTCTGTACTCTCCTGAAAGGCACATTTTGTAAGTCACCCCTGAATTTGTCTGCCTCTGCTATTAAATGCTTGTTGAAAGGGATGGAGTGGGAGACTAAAGACTTTGTTATTTTTTTATTTATTTATTGGGGGTGGGGAGTGGGGTGGTGGAGAAACAACCCCAAAACACAACAAACCCAAACCGCAAAAACAGAGTAGGTTTTGTTAGTATAATTTGAATTCATGTGACAACTGACAAAGTAAGACTGCAGCTTTCCCAGTGATTCTCCAAGGAACTCTTGCACTGGTGTACGTCTGTATGCCTACTGAGCTCCTAAAAATTAGCAAGGGACTTCTAAGTCAAAATATGCGTGTACAAGTAAAACGTAAGACTAGAAAACAATCTTTGATTTATTGAATTCAGTTCTGTGCCATGTCAACCTGCCATGTTCTGTATTCTTTTTTTCAGAAAGCACTCCTCTTCTATGTTAAAAATTAAGCTTTTGCCTCAGTACTGCAGTGGGTAGTTTTTGGGGTGGTTTTTTTTCCGCAGAACCTTTACTTCATTAATACTTAGCTTTTTCCAGTTCATCTTCCACAGTGCTTAATGGTTGAACTTTGTGTTGCACTGAATTTTTTAGCAGCCTTTACTCATTCTCGGGCATTTAATGATTTACTGCAGTGACAAGATGTGGGATGCAATCTAAAATGGCTTATATTGCTAAGTTGTGAGCACATACTTGTAGGACCACTTAAGTTTTTGGGGGTTTTTTTGGTGTCTAACGGTCTTCTCTTTCACATTAGTTAAATCTTAAGATTCTCTACCTCTTTATTTTTGAATAGTAGAAAATATTTTTATGCATCTTCTTCAATTCTCAAATCTTATTTAAAAACAATATTTTATTACTCTACAAATCTGTTCCATGATATTGGATTTAAATATGCTGTAGTAATTTCTTCTCTTTTTATATCTTCTATATAGCCTCCTTGAAGGGGGAGTCTTGTTTTCTTTGGGGTAGGGATACTGTCCTAACCTCTGTTTTAGAGGGAAGCTTATACAATTTTGGTACTTCAGTAAGATGTCTTATATTATCAGGAATCCGCTAAGATACCTATACAATAGGTATCTCTGTTCCTTTAATACTAAACCTGTGGTCCTGAATACTGCAAGAATTCATTCTGACAGCATTTAGATTTTGTCGATGCCTATTTAACTTTGATTTTGTTACTTTTATCCTTTCCCAGAGAACTAATCCCGCTTTCATTGTGGATTTTTCTTGCTAGCTGGTGTTATAAATACTACAAATCAAAGTTCCTTCTCAGCAGAAGGGCAGGTAAAGGTTATCTGACATCATTATCTTTATGCAGTTAAGACTGAGTCACAGGTGGTTTATTTATGATGTCATGTTTTTAGATATTTAAAATCCATACTTCTGTATTTTTTAATGGTAGCAATAATGCGTCACTAATAGTCTTGATAAGAAAACTCCTCTCTAACTGAATGACTGTATTTGAGTTTTTATTTTTGCTCTTACATTTTGAGGTTTTCTTGTAGTTTAACCCCAGGTGGTAACTAAGTACCATGCAGCTGCTCTCTCACTTGCTTTTAGAACTGAATATTATTATTTTTTTAAGGCTGGATCTTCAGCTCCGTTATACATCGAACAAACAGAGGAATCAGAAATAAATATAACGGATAGTACAGAATTATATGAGGATGGACAGCTTCTTGGTCGTTCAAAAGCAATTGCAACTAAGACAAAGGAGATTGAACAGGTGAGTCATCTTGGCATTTTGTCACTGATATAGTACCTGTGTGATGGTTTGATCTGCTGGAAATATATTGATTTTTTTATTTTTTATTTTTTCTTCCTTTGTGAAGCATAATATGAATGTAATCTGATTTCTTGGATAGTGTGATTATAACATCATCTGTTTAATCATGAAGAAGCACGGCATTTATCTTCACATGGGAATTTGTGGTAGTTTTCTGTAACTCACATGCAACAACTGCCATTTTGTAAGCCAAGAAAATGACTGCTTCTTTGAATAATTGTTTTAAAATCAAATATAATATAAATAATCTCATTATGTTAGATCAAATTATCAGAAATTACTTTTAGATTGTAATTTGCTTAACTTAAATATATACAGTTTGGAATTGAACGCTATAAGCTTCCTGATGGTTGTGGTGGGGGTGTTTTGTTGTTGTTGGTTTGATGATTTTGGTGGGTTTTATTTTTTGGGTGGGGTGGGTTGTGTTGTTTTGGAGTTTTGTGATTTTTTTTTTATTTTTTTTTTTTTTTCAAATCAGCTTTGAATCTCAGTGCCTTTGGCATTCTCTGAAGATTAAGAACCTTTAAGTTTTGCTTTGACTACAGTGGGGTTTTTTTCTGTATATATATGTATAAGACACTACAGTGTTTTATATCCTAGATGAGGGAGGGATATTGTGTTCAAAGTCTGTATTCTTGTCTTCTGTGTTGAGTACTTGGGGACTGATTTAATATGAAACGAGATTTCTATTACTCTTGCAACACTGAGTTTTTGAGGAGGTTCACTGGAAGTTTATTCATGTATTAGTCTTTAATGTCACCTCATAGTGAGGAAATTATCAAAAATCACCTTCAATTTCATTTGTCATAAGCAATCAGAGTGTTTCGTTTCCATAGTTTTGTCACTTTAAATGGAGAGTTTGGAGATCCTTCTGACTTGATCTTTCTGATGTAAATGCAGCTATGCCCAACTCTGGAAATTGCAATCGAAGTTCATAATTTGAGTAGGAGAAAGATTACTTTCTTCAAACTTGATGGGATTTACAATGTTTTCAGTGTATGCCTGGGATGGATGGAAGGGAAATACAGAACACTTTTGCCCCTCATGATTATCTCATAATAACATCTTCAAAAAAACAGGTTTCTTGTCTTGTTCAAAATAAGCTTATTCTAGGTCTTCATTTTCTATCTTAATTCTAGTGGCCTTTGTTCTGTTGCCTGCGAGCCCATTTCCTGTACTATAACACTGTTGTTCCTTTTTTCTTGACATTTGAAAAACAGCTTTCTACTCAATTTTTTTTTTCTTTCTTTTTTTTTTAATACTGACTTTGCATAGTAAATGTTCCTGGTGAGCATGGCTTTGCATGTGTGCTAGGTCTGGCTGGGATGGAGTTAACGAGAGCATGCTGTAACTATGAGGGTAATGATGCAGTTTGTTTATCCCTGGGTGTCTGGTTATTGAGTGGTACATGGCCTACATCAGCTACTACCAAATGTATAAACTTACCACTATTTAAAAATGACAAACTGAAAAAACCGGAGACTGGGAGCAGATTTTTAAAAAATAGCAATTGTGATTATTTAGCCTGATCATAGAATGGCCATGGGCAGGGACACCTTCCACTAGACCAGGCTGCTCAAAGCTCCATCCAGCCTGGCCCTGAACACTTCCAGGGATGGGGCATCCACAGCTTCTCTGGGAAACCTGTTCCAGTGCCTCACCACCCTCACAGTGAAGAATTTCTTCCTAATCTCTAGTCTAAATCTACCCTCTTTCAGTTTAAAGCCATTCCCCCTTGTCCTATCACTACATGCCTTTGTCAAAAGTCCCTCTCTAGCTTTCCTATAGGCCCCCTTTAGGTACTGGCAGGCTGCTGTAAGGTTTCTCTGGAGCCTTCTCCAGGCCGAACAACCTCAACTCTCAGCTTCAGAGAAGTGCTCCGGCCCTCTGATTATCCTTGTGGCCCTCCTCTGGACTCCAGAGGACATCCAGCAGGGCCATGTCCTTCTTACGTTGGTTGCCCCAGAGCTGGATGCACTGCTCCAGGTGGGGTCTCACGAGAGCAGAGTAGATGGGGACAATCACCTCCCTTGACAGGTCGTGCTCCTTGTGATGCCGCCCAGGATCCGCTTGGCTTTCTGGGCTGTGAGCGCACATTACCAGGTCATGTTGAGCTTCTGGTCAACCATGATGCTGATGAATCTGTGACTGGTTTATTTCCCCTGGGTCCTAAGGACAGGTTTATAGTGAAAACAGATGAAAATTTGGGCATAAAAACTAAATGTTGTTTTCAATATGATGTAATGTTACTATGTTTGGTAGAATTCGCACTTACCTGTAACGAAATCAAGATTATGTTCTGTAAAACAGAACGGTTTTAGTAACTTAGCTCAGAAAGGCCTGAGGAATAACTTAAAAAGATTTGGATTGCATAGAACTAATTTCTCCTGTTGTTGATTTAAATATTGAAGCTGTCAGCTTCTGTAGGTTCAAAATAAGATTTTAGAATGATACTGGAAGCATCTTGAATACATTTTATTAAACTGAACAATCTTGATTTTTTTAATATATATATTCAGTTACTGTGAATTTGTTGAGAGCTAACAAGTCGTGTATTTAATCATTTAAACTTAAGACTGTAAAATGACATACATGTTTTTCAGATAAATGTTTACAAGTAACTTCTGCTTCAGCAATTAAAAAATATGCAGGAAATTTATTATTATATTCCTGATGATTTTCATAATTGTGAAATACTGTGAATCTTCCTGCTGTGTATGGAAGAAATCTCACTGTAGAAATTTATACACTGTTGACTTTGAGTTGTCAGCATCTAAAAGTAAATTTGGTTTAAGTCTGTGTGGCTTGACTTCTCTGCCTTTGACAAGGAATGAGAGAAGGAGCAAAGAGGGGACTAGAAACTAAATTTGCAGTCCTGTGGTGAACTGTTTACTAAAAGTTCTTTGGATGAACTTATCAGTATAATTTATACAGATTTTACTACTGGTTAACTGAAAAAAATGGGTTTTGCACAGTAAAATTAGTCCTTAACATGCAAATTTAATACTGTCACTCATCATGCTGTATTGGTTTATACAGGTATAACATTTAAATCTTAAAAGTGAACTGTAGGCTATAATACACTTTAGGAATAGGAAGACTGACTTGATAATTAAATATAGAGTACATTTATAGATATATATAAATTAAGTATTTTGTAGATATAAAATATATAAAGCTTTTTAATAACTTGTTTCTGGTTATTTGTCTTGAAGACTCAACTGTGGACAATATTTTTGTTCCATGGACTTATTTCCATTTGAATTTCATTCCGGTATTTAAAATAGCTTCTGAATACCTAGTTTTAATGTATTATTTCTGGAATGTAATTTTGTGGAAGGATTGCTGAACTAAAATACTTATTGCAAAGAGCTATGCTGCAAAGATGGTGAAGCTGTAATCCTGCGAAGCAAGAGTCACAAAAGTCTTCACTGGACAGCTATTGAAGTATTTAAAATAAGCAAATAAGTACATCAGGGTAGAAATTACTTCTTCTACCACTGAGTATGTGTCTAAGAATTGGTGAGGGTCCAGCTAGTGCTTGAGAAACAGGCTTGACCCGTCAGACCTCTACTGCTTCCATCTCCCAGTTTTTTCTGCTTTCTCTGGGAGCACCAGATCTAGGGATGTTTGCTTTTCAGTTCATATTTATTATCCTGGTTCCCAGGTATTCTTGCTGTTCCGAAATCCAGACAAAGGCCTCTTTGCATTTTCTTCTGCACATCCGTCTGTCTCCAAAGCTCCAACCAGGAAACAGCAAAATTTTCCAAACGTGTTTTTTCACTTCATAGTATGGTACTGTTTCAGGTAAACCCAGAGAAAAAAAAACGTGCTGACAGAACACATATAGTGTCGCAATGAGCAAACTCATTGCTGTGCATCAGAGAAACGGGCAGCCTGATGCTCTGGGCAGGAATGAGGGTGGCAGCTTGCTTTTATAGTCTATTTCTCTTAAGAAAAACCAACAAAATAATCCCTCAAGCAATTGAATGAAATATTCATACAGGTTTTCTGTTTATGTAAGTCCATCTCCGTATCTTGCATATTGCTCATACCACTGTTTTGTAAAGTTCCCTCTATCTTTCCTCTAAATTACAATAACACAATCGGGAAATTCAGAATTTAAATGGAGTGTGATTGTAAACGGTCACTCTGGCTTATCAACAAAGTATTGCTATATTATTTGTTTGGTGGGGGGCTTACTGCAAGCATTCATGTAGAATCATATAATTTGAAGAAAAATAAAGTTCTTTATGTGTTGACTATGACAGGACAAAAATTGTCAAACAAATGCTAGTTGCTGTTTGCTATCTAGTGACTATCTTTTAAGAATCTGCAGTAGCTTTGTAAGTATTAAGTGAAGCTGACATAGAGGAGAATAGCAGTTATGCTTGTAGATGAAGGCTCGGAAAGATCCAGATATTGTTTGAACAGAGCTAAGAATTATGTGTGACTCCCAAACTAGAAAAACTCCAAAGCATATGTTTAATGTTTAAGCCAGCCAGTATTACTTGGGAGGAAGAACATGGATGAAGATGCACAAGTGCTTGAGAACACTGCTGAACTGGGACTGTAGATCCTAGAAATCTCTGGTCTCATCTTTTAAATGGTAGGCATTGTGCCAGTATCATGGAAACGTCCAGGTTGGATGAAACCTCACCTGGGCCAATCTTTTGAAACAGGACCTTAAATCAGGTCATTCAGGGCTCTGTCAAGCTGAGTCCTGAATATTTGCGGTGAGGGAGACCCCACTGTTTCACTGGACAGCCTATTTCAGTGTTTCACTGCTCTGTCTCTGAGCTCAGTTGCCATCAGTCTTGGGTGCTGCTGTCCAGAACATGCTTTTCTTTCCACCAAGAACATGGTTTCTGTTCCCTGCTTCTCTTGGCGGTTTGCTGTCCCCATTCTTGAACTGTGGAGTCCCAGCTCCTTGCTGTGGTCCCTGCTTTTGGCTGGCCTCACCTGCCTGTGGTCCCTGCTTTTGGCTGGCCTCACCTGCCTATTGGGACCTGTTCCACCTGGAGTGGGCTTAGCTGCTGTCAGGGAAGGGTTGAGTTCCTGGGACTCTCTGGCTCTGCCACTTTGTGGTTGCTGGAACAGGATCTTCCCTGGCACTTTCATGTAGCAAAGTAGTGGGAAAACTGATCCTTTCATCCTGGTGCGTCTTCTTTTCCATCTTTGTGTCTCTTTGCACTGAAGAAAAATTCAGCATCGTTAACGTGTATCTCATGTTTTAATATATCCTGTGGAGTAGGGTCTAGGTCCCTGATGTGGCTTTTCATGTTCTATTTGTAAGCAATCAGAAACATCTGAGAGAGTTTAGTAACAAAAATAGTGAGATAAGTAGCGTGTTGGGTTGGGGTTTTTTTTTGGTGTTTGTTGTTTTGTTTTTTTTAAACTAGGTGTTTCCTTATGCCTTTGAAAATGCCTTTCCCTCTTTCCTCCACAATTATAATTTTGAAATTTGCTTTTCTGTGTTGTTTGAGCATGGTGAAGTAGAAGCCCATTACATGGATGTTTAAAAGATTGGTCTGGGTACTTGAAAGCAGGGTATCAGACTTTTGCATTGGCATGTCAAGGTCAGTGAATGTCCACAGGTTGCTGATGTAACAGTTTCATGCACTTTCTTATATTTTTGCATATAATAGCATGCAATATACGTTAAAGTATTGTTTTGGAGTTATTCAGTTTCTGTTTTTATATAGTTAAGGATCATCTTATGCTTTTAGCATGTAATGTGCTGAAGTGTGGGTTTTTTTGGAAGTGATGACAAATATGTCCCTGGTGTTAAATTCACAATTGGAACGATTGAGCGTCAGTGTTACACAAAAGGCTATCTCTTTGTTGTTCCTTTATGAGCATGAGTAGCAGGGATTCTTGAAATGTCTTATCTTGTCTAGACATCAAGTCTGCAACACTCTTAATTAGTCCGTTATTATGTGTCCAGTTTCTTAAATGTTGCATATGCAAGTTGAAGTGACATGGGGTTACCTCTGAAAATCTGTTATTTTCTGAAGATAAATTTTACCAAATGAGCCAAATACTTTCCTTGATTTTGGCAAAAAGTCAAACCTCTTAAGTTTCTGAATGAGATTTGACAGTCAGACCTCCGTTTGTCTATTACCACAGAGCTCTGGCATCTAAGAAGGAAGCATAGGAATTAATATTCAAGACTTCTTTTTTTTTCTTAATGGAGTTACAGTCTGAATGGATGCCTTCAGTTCAACAATATTTTTAATGTTCAGCAGAATAACTTTTTTTAATGTTCAAGCATTTGGATTAATCACTTGTTTACTTGACTTTCTAAGTTAATATTACTTGTTAACAGCCCTCAGTAGTATTAATGAGCTCTTATCCTAATTGGACAGCCTTCTTTCTGGAAGATGCTGAAAATCACAGCTTTTTCTAAAGCTTGCATTTGAAGCTTCATAGATATGGTGTGTAGAAAGAAGGAAAAATGAGCGTGTGGCTGGGTCAACAGGCTGTCCAGATTCTGTTTTCAGACCTGCTGTCTAGCTCCTTTTCTGTTTTAGGTAAATCCCTGGCCTAGAAGTTGCCCTTAAGTAAGAAAAGCAGTTAGGTTTTAGCAGTTGTGCTGTGTGTAGTTTCAGAAGAACTGTCTCTATTCTGGGTTGTCAGATCTCTTGGTCTCGCAAGATCTATATAGCAGTAACTGAATTGTCTTTGTGTTTATTTAACGCTTTTTAATGGGACTCTGTTCTCGGGAGGTGCTGCTCTGAGAGAAGACTTGACAGCTCACAAAGTGAAACTTTACATCGCAAGGACTTAGTTAAGACAGTTTTAGTTTTAATATCAGGCCATTAAAAAAAATACAGACATTTCTTTCGTGATAAGATGGTTACAATTTCTGTAAAGTATGGAAGTACTTTACATGTCTTCTTCCCCACCCCCAGTCCCTCCTGTATTCATTGCTAGTTTTGTTTTGCTTCAAACAAAACTGTTTTACAGTGCTTCAACAGTGTAAAGGTGGAAGAAGATGTAAATACGAGGTAGCTTCCGTATCTTGCCTAAGAACAAGCTAATGAGAAACAATGGTATGTATATAGGAAAAGTTTTTTAAGTTCTGGATATGTTAGATTTAAACATTTAAGTTTTAGCTGTTGTAATAAAGTAAGTTAATGAATTGGACCAATGGGAATTCAGGAAGGAATGAAGGAGGCTATCAGAGCTGGCCTTGGATATACTCCTTTTGACTTCAGATGAGCCAGAGAAACAGGTTGCCATTTCCTTAGATGAGCTTGTTGGTCTGCTTATGCTGTTGCTTCTTTCAGGCAAAATTATCTAGGTTAGAAAAAATCCCCTAATTAAAATATGAGTTAAGAGGTAGGTAAGTTATGTGAAGCTAAAGGAACTGGAACAGTAGCTAGAAAACACATTAAAGGATTATTTCTGATTATGGATGAGGTCAGAGATGCTTTGTTTCCGACAGGAGTAGACCAGACAAGAGTAACAGGCCAGATGAGAGTAAAAGATGTGGAAGCTGTAGATTTTGGTTCCCTCCTAGATTTTCTGTTGTACTTCAAACCTTGTGTACTTAATACACAGTAGCAAGGCCTTAATGATGGACTCATCATCAGTCTAATTTGGTGATAGCGTAGTAGGTATCATGCCTCCTCTGAGCTTATGTTTATGTTATTTAAATGTAAGATGTAATTAAGTGTGTTAATTTATTTTTTTCTCATCAGGAAAACATTTGTCTCAGCTTTTGCCTTAAGCTTCTCAGAAAAATTGATGACTATTCCTTTGCTTAATTATATCATCTGCCTATGATCTTGTTCCATCCTTTTGTGGTTTATTAGTTTTCTTGTACCAGTACCGCTCTCCTTATATATGTCAAATAATTTATTGCTTTTTACATATTCTTAGGCACTTTTTCTTCCATATTAATTCTGACTTGCTGGTTTTTCTGCTCTCTTTCGATATTTATTCTAGACCCCCTTAATTTTTACCATTGCAAAATCAGGTCAATTAATTTGTTAGGGTTATTTGCATCTTTATAGTTCACGCTTGCCTTTTTTGTGCTGGGTTCTTTCTGTTTTCTAAATCTGAGCTGCTTGTTAGAAATCTGTTTTTTCATGTTTATGAAACTATGGGATGAAGAACAGAAAAGCTTTTGTTCAGTATCTTCATAGTATCATTGATTCCCCTTATAAATATATTGATTTAGAGCAAGATAGTTATAAAAAGATGTGAAAACTTCAGCTACTTTCCTTTTCTTGTTCTTGGGTCACCATGTTTTGGAAGTTGCAGTCCTTCACTTTCCATTTGCTTAGCTATGTTCTCTTTCCTTTCCATGGACGTTAATGAATTATTTGGTATGCACCGCAGTGTTTGTAATTACAAACTGCTGCATGTGCAAAATCAGTGCAACTCACTCATTTTACTTCAGCACCTGAAGGTATGGTTTAATAAGGAAATGTATCGCCACATTTCAGCTTTTTGCCAGCAGCTTTTTTCATTGGAAAGCTGATAAAAAGTGTTATTTAATATGCAACACTCATAGGGCAATAATTTTAAGAGAACTTAACACCAGGAATGTATGCATGTATCCAGTAACAGTAGAGTGTTTCTTACAGAGACTTAAATGAATTAGATAGAATCACCTTTAGCTTTCTATCACTACCTATCTATGGAAGATTTTTGTCCTTGACAGTTTATTTTGCCTTGCGTTTTTTTGATGTAAACAGTTTTTGGCCGGTGCCGAGTACCTTATTTTGAAGCTGGTGAACGCTGGGGACTCAACCCATTGACAAATACAGTTATTGATACAGTTTTTGATGTAGTGATGCTTCATTTATGTGATCAAGCAGTACTGCAGATTGCCAGATCTCAAAGAGGACTGACTGTTAGCTTCCAGTCTTAAAGGAGATTGTTTACAGGTACTATAATTTGATGGCAGATCTCTGGAAGACTTAAATGAGAAAGGGCTGGTAGTTAGGTACTTGATAAAATTACTGGATTTGGTTGAAACCAAAGAAAATGTGAAAGAAGGTTGTACCTGTTTCACTCAGTGCCCAGCTGTTCAAATCTAAAGATCTACCTCTTGGTCAGAGAAAGTGAAAATCTAAGGAGTTGTCCATTAAACAGTGTTTTTTCAATCAACAATTAGCAGTGATTGTTTCGATTTACAATCTCTTGTTCTGTCATGAGAAACCAAAAGAACTAACAAAATATGAAGGTGACTTGAAAACTATAGTACTGACTAAACTAGGAGGAAGAAAGATTAGTTTCAAGAGATGATGAGTGTAAACAAGATTGGAAAATGTGTTAGGAAGAGAAGAAACTCTAAAAATTGTTGGGCCTTGATATATAGTTAGGAACTAATTATGAGAAATTGCCTGCTGAAAAAAACTGTCAGAAGTTGAGGTGCTTGGAAGGATAAGCAGGACTGACACTGGTGAACCTCCTGAGAAAGCTGAAGGACCAAACAGAAATGATGACTAGACTGAGCCTGGATAAAGGTGGTTGTTTCTGTGGGACTGAGGGTTATTGCTTGTCTGTGTGTTTTGGTGGTGGTGGTATTTTGTTGTTGGTGGTTTTAATAACTTGGGTTTCATTTAGAGGATAGAGAGAGCCTCTCCTCCAATTTTGTCTCCAGCTTTTTCTTGCTTTAACAAAAGGGCATTGGTGGACCTGAGAGGTGGTTGTAGCAGTGTTGTTTGGTTTTATTTTTGAAATGTTTTAAGGGTGGAAGATAAAATTCTTAGTTTGCTCAATGCACTGAGGTGTAAAGTTTTAAGTTTTTAGTATTTTTTCTTTCTTATAACATACTGTCTCTTGACCAAGGCATCTGTAGAATTTTGGATGAATATTTCAGCATTACTGCTGCGTCCTAGATTAAAACAGAATGAGAATAGGATCAGTCCCATATACCTAATAATTAGATCCAGAAATTTAAATTGTCTCAGAAGTAGCTTTAGCTCAAAGAGCTACTGTCTAGCGTCTGTTCCCTGCCCAACACTGATTTCACTTCAGCTTTATCAATATTCCTGATACAGTCTGAGCATTGATCTTCTGAAAGACTTTGAGATGAAACAGGAATTCCAGTGGTGCTTACAACAAGGATGTATGTAGGACAAATAGAGGACAATGTCACAAAGGAAAGGTTTCATAAAACTGTATGTGATGATGGGAAGGTGTAGCTGAGTGAACATGCAAAAGCCTCTGGTAAGTGACAAACGAAATGTAGTGGCAGGAAGGTAGGCGACAGGAAGGACTTGATGTTTGGCATGGAAGCTGGTTACCGTTTCTCCTGCACTGACAAGAGCTTTCAGGCCTCAGGAGGTCGGAGTAGACAGCAACAGAAGAGTATCACACAGACGCCTGCAGGTAGGGAAAATCTGCTGAAGTTTGCATCTACAGGTTTATGGGGTTTTGTGTGTCTTTGTTGCAGACTGTAGGGCTGATCTTAATATAACAAAAACTTGTGGGTGATAGTTTTGCTGGTGCATGCAGTTTAATCCTCTAATCCATTTGTAATCCGTTTCTAATCTGTCATTTTACACATGAATCGGTGTTGTATGTGTATACAATTATACAAGTATAGGATCGTCTGTGACCAAGGCCACTTTGGTGACAGGTTTTATTTGTCTCCTGGTTCTTAAGTCTGTATCCCAGTGCCTAGCTTGATGTCTTCTTTCTTCTAGCAGTTATTTTACTGAGCAGGATAAACTCAATATATTTTAAAGATGGGTAGGCTACACTTTTTTTAATAGTTTGTTCTTTTCTGTGAACATTAGTGATTTGACAGCATTAATTGGGTGACATTTGAAAAGGAAGCAAATTAAGATGAAAAAGTGGCAATTTACAGAGAACTGTTACATGGTTTTTGTTCAAATTATTTTGGGTGTGTGTAGTATTTATATAGGTTTGTATCTTAAAATCTTGGCATAGAAAGTATTCATTTGCTCTGACCTTTAAAATATAATGTTCTTATAGTTCCAAAAGTCATCCAAATTGGGAACTTACTTCCCTAAATGATATAGGAAAAAAACTTCTGTTGGATGTTGCTTATGCATATGCTTCTTCTGTAAGTTAAGATTATAAAAACAGTAGATTTTTATCTTGGGGTGCAAATGACTAACATTATCATTTAGCACTGACCCACAAGGATCACTTTCCTCGGTTTTTTTAACTCTTATTTGCACTCATGTTGTAAGTTTCAGTCCTCAGTGATTGTCTGGACATATACTGGTATGGATATCACAATGGCCCACTTCACAACATACAGCAGAAAAGCAAGGGGCAAGATTCCCCGCGGAATGACGATTATGGTGTGCCTGTTTTATCTCAATACTCTGACTTTAAAAGGCTAATAATAGAGTCAACCTTACTTATAAAATCAGAGAAGTTGAATACTGACAAAATCAAGTGGGTCATGTTATTCATGGTTCTTGAACTTCTCATGCTTCTTGAGAAGGTCTGTTTATACATTAATTTTCTGAACTATTGAACTTCAAGTACTGCTCTGAATGACAGTAATAACCTTTAATAGTTGGGTTTGATGCTGTTTCTCTATGGTTTAATAGGCTTGCTAGCAATCTTTCCCCTTCTCCTGCCCCCTAGATAGCTGAAATACTTGGTTTTATTACAACATGAAATGTTGTACTTACGTCGGTACTGTGTGTACTTATTTGACCATAATTACACCCCACAAGCACTTAGTACAGTAGATAATTTCTGTATTAACTTCTTCAGTCTTGTGCTACCTAAATAAAAAAATATCTGTATAAGCATTTTTAAACACAAAATCAGAAATAGATTCAGGTATGCTGACAGAAGCTTTTCAGTGATCATCTTCAACTGGAAATGTGCCCATTTTATTACTTTTTTTTTTTTCTTTAACTTGGCTTCCTGAAGAAACTAGCTTATGCAATCGCAGAGTATCTGTGCTGTGTATCTTTTGATTGCATTGTCAGGTTTCAACTAAATTCAATTTAGGCATAAGGTAAGATGGTTAGTTGTTACAAGCTTTATGAAAACAGACAGTAGCAGAAACTGTATGAGTTCCAGTGGAGAAAGACTATAATATAATATGATTGCATCTCATTAGACATCAGAAAGTTCCCTTAAGCAAGGCTGCAGTTGTTTTAAAAAAAACAAACCGAACCAACTTGTACTATTGCAGACCTCAGCTGCACATTACAAAGTGTTTGGTGGCAACTGTAGTTTAAAAAATTATGTACCTGTGCTGTACTGTCTCCTCTGCTGGCACAGCAGTCTTTGTGGGATCTGGCTATCAGTCGGATCAGAAAAAAGAAAGAAAATTTTTTAGGTATTTGTTTAACGAGTTCTGTTATTCACAGTGTGGTTCCTTAAATGTACCTGTTGCCACGAGTGAATATTGATGCTTTGCTGTGTGTCAAGCCACTACTGTCTCTGAACATTCAGTATCATGAAAACATTGCATTAGACATTCCAAGTTATTTAAATCATCAGGCAGAAATCTATAGAAAACTATAGTCTATAGCGGCATTTGCATAGTAACTTTATTTTTTGTCATAGGGAAGATAAAACTTGCAAAAATATTTCTGTTCGGTTTCTATCTAAAGCTGCCATGACCAGAACTCTCTTCTTCCTTTAGGACACTCACCATCTTCTAACTTCAATAGCCTTGGTTCTACGTATTTTAGAGATTTTACTCATTTGGGAGAACTAGTGCATCACTAAATACCCTCATAACAGCTTCTTCCAGCTGTCATGTTGGAGCTGAACTTTGATCTAGTTGTGAATCAAGGTGGTACCCAGCTGCTCCAGCCCCTGAAGTTATTGAGTAGATCTTGAAAGGAAAGAGCAGTCCCAATAGCCAGTATTTTTGGTAGTAAGATAGCTTGGTTATGTAAACTAAATGGTGCCTTTTAGTTCAAACTCTAGCCTCTACAGCTCATTAAATAATTTGCACTTTAGGAAAAGAAAGATCAAAAGATTTCTGAATGTTTTAGGTATTTATTGCCTGTCAGCAAATATGATGAAGAACTGGAAGTGTGCAATTACAGAGAAATGTTCCCACACCAAGGCACAGCTCGCTGTGAAGTAAAGCTGAATGCCCTTTTGAATGTGTCTGTTACCTGCCACTGAACAGGAAAGTTACAACAAAGCCTTACGGTTTAAGATCTAAATGTCTCTGTTCATTTGGGGAGATGTGTGAGCTGGATGCAGCCTCCTTGAAACCTGTAATTAGATGACTCGCCCGTAGCTCTCCCAGCAAGGGGATGGAGCCTGTACCTTCACCAGCTCTTGGCAGTGACTGGTGCACCCCTCCACCCCCAACAAAAGTTGAAGTTCTTTCACACAGTTGAAAGGAGAGAAACCAGTGTAGGAAGGCATATGAATGCCAAGTTAGGAATCTTCCTGTCAAAGTTCCTGCTCTATGTAGAGAGGTGGACCATGCCAAAGGGAGGATAGGAGGAGGACTGGATGCAGGAAAGCATCCAGAAGGCAAGGTCAAGAGGATACAGGAGTTTCTGAGGAAGAGGTGGAGTGGAACTGTATCTAGCTGAGGGATGAGGTGACCTCAGATTTGGAGGGTGGAGGAAATCTGGAAGAGATTAAAGGATTTGTGGTGACAGGAGAGTTAGGGTTGGTAATTGGGAGTATGGGAAGGAATGAATGAGGGTGGGACTGGACTTGCAGTTGGGGAGTTAAAAAAAAAAAAAAACAAAGAAAAAAAGAAAAAAATATTTGTGCCAAGATCAGAAACTGCAGCCAAGAGGGTGGGGAAAAGAATGAGATGGGGAACAAGAGGAACATGGGTGGAGATGGGAAATTAATTCCACAGAAGCTCTAAAGCCCATGGGCAAATGCAGTGGAGTTTCTCCCTGGCTGGAGGGTGGAGACGCTACATCATGCAAGAAAACTCATTGCTATTTCTGGTGCCAGAAACAAGTGGGGAGCAGTCAGGTGCTTCCAGCTTGGTGTCTTCCCCTCTGGATGCCCTTAGGGCATCTGCAGGAAGCTACAATCGTAAGGCAGGAAATGCAGCGTTCCTTCGTCCAGTACCTGAAGTTGCTTACTGAAGAATTTGATAAACGTGTCAGTTACTGCTGATTGTTCTGTTGTCCTTTTGGTTCAGTTTACTGTATTTCTCAACTACAAATAAAAGCAATGTGAATAATTTACTAATATAAAGGTGACTTTTACATGAAATTATTAATCTGATTACCCAAATGTAAGTGTAGCCATAACTCAAAATTACCCTCATTAATTTTTAAATATTTCTCATAGTTTTTCTCAGATTTACTCAGGCATAACTACAGCTCACTGTACAATTTTCCTTTTTCTTACATTGGTATTTAAGGATGTTCTCTTGCAACTATGTTTTTGCTAAAATCAGAAACAAAGATAAACTCTTAAGATTCTGTTTCCTGTTTTG
Organism: Falco rusticolus; assembly: GCF_015220075.1. Classification (NCBI taxonomy): domain Eukaryota; kingdom Metazoa; phylum Chordata; class Aves; order Falconiformes; family Falconidae; genus Falco; species Falco rusticolus. Next base: position 41,760,625 of record NC_051191.1, on the reverse strand, counting down.
TTGAGGTTAGTTAGTGCTTTTTTTTTTCCTTTGATTTTCTAGCGACAGGATACTTAAATGTTTAACTGAGCTCTGGAAAGCTCTCTGACTCACGTTTGGTTTGGTTTAGGCTATTGGTTTCTTAAGCCTATGTATAAGTGGTTGGTGCTTTTAATAACAGAGTGAAGTGTTTCATATTACATACAACAAAATTACTGGTCTTGTTATTTTTGCAATCTCCTTTTGGATCAGGAATTACATCTGCATTCCAAAATGTGACAATTATCATATGTACACAAGTAAATATACAGTAAAATGGTTGTAGTATTGAGTCATTAACATACCTAATCCAGATGTGAGTAATCTAAGATTGTGAATTTATATGTGATCTGGTAAGACACACTTTTAAAAAATTAATTAAAATACAGTATGCATTCTTGGTGTGTGAATTTTCTACATCATTTGTCAGCCAGTATTTGGGGAGTGGGGGTGGTCAAAAAAAAATCTTGAGTTTAAAGTATTTATATGGTCTCTCATGACCCAGATAATTACAAAAACTCTGTTTTAGGAGTGTTCTTTTCTATTTTAAGCAGGATGGGCTTTTTGCTACCAAGAAGAGCATGTATCATTATAATGAGTTGGCTCTGGAGCCTTTTAATTTGTGTAGGTGTTATGTCGCGGTAAGCAGTCAGAGCTGCGATTCCAAAGAGAAGTATCTCGTCTACTGTAAAGATTACTCCCTCCTTGTTCATTTATATTGATCCAAATACATTTGTTATTGATGGGGGAAACATAATTTTTACATGTATGTATTTCTGACAGTGCAGTGGCAATGTAAGGTAACTCCTTGCTGGTCTTAGACCTGTGCTATACATTCGGGTCTTTGAAGAATGTAACCTGTGCTTTGCAGCGCAGTCCTCTTTATTTACTCTGCATATAGACCAGTTTGTTCACTTCTTTGAATTATTACCTTTATTGTAAAAATGTTCCTTTTCTACTTTAGGAAAAGCAGGATTCTATCACTTATGACCCTTTTGTTAAAAATTCTACTGGGTATTTATGAAAGTCTAGTGCCTTTGTGGTAATATGGCTTGTGTCTTATTTCTTTAAGTTTCTCTTCAGTCGGTTGCTGTTTGTCTAAGTGTTTCTGAACAGTAAGACTAAATATTCTTGAAAAATATGCGTTCATATTGCTGAAGAGTTAAGATATGCGGAGGTCTATTAGGGATAAAGTGCTGAGCTTGGTTTTGTCCATTGTGGATCAACTAAGATTTTAGGAGAGGCAAGGTCATTTAACATATTAACTGAGTATGAATACTCTGTGTCTAGTGTCAGGTGAGGCTTTATGCACATAGGGATACAAGCTTTCATTGGTACGCTTGCAATTCATTTCAATATGAATTGCTCAGCATGTGTGTGTAACAAGTAGCTTTTTACTGTATTCCCTAAAGCTGCTGTATTATAAATTATATTAAAGCTCTGAAATAACATGTGTGCATGTGTATACGGTGGGCAGTATTTGTTTCTGTTCTTTAAACAATGTTTCCATTTAGTTGTGAAACATACCTTTTGTTTATGTTTTCATATCTGATAGAAATGCATGAAGTGTAAGTGCATTTCTGTCACAAGGTAATACAGAGGTGCTCAGATAATTCAATTGATGTGAAATAGTTAATATTTTTTATTTAATTTGGCTTGCTGTATTCTAAATAATTAAATCTTTTTTCCTCATTTAATTCTGTTTCCAGACAGTGTAGTTCAGCCAGATCTTTATTACCATGAGCTGTTTTGTTAAAAAAAAGTTCTGGAAGGCTGCATGAAGGGAGGAATGCCTTATTTTTTCAGGATATGTTTGTACGAGTAACCCCTGTCTATTCTGTATCTTTGAGTGCACATGGTAATCTTGTATGAAGTAAGGTTAAAAGGTAAACGGCATGGTACTGTTTCTTTTGGCTATTGCATTAAAGTGTTTGACCTTTAGCAACCTATTTTTATCTTGGGCAGTAAACTGTTTAGTTCTGCTTATCAAAAGAGACTTCACTGCTCTCTTTTCATGCTGTTCTTATCCAAAACACACTGTATCAATCCAACATCAGTAGACTTTATCAGCAACAGCTATTATTCTGCTGAGAGATACAGCATAAAAACGTTTGTTTATATTGTAACAGTACATTTTATTCAATAAATACTTTCATATATAGTTCTGTGGTTTCCAGTTTCGTTATCTGGTTTAGATCTTCTTTTGTATTACCTTCTTATTAGCTTACTCTTTTGGGTGTTTTTAGCTGTTTGACTTAAAATTACTTGTTTTGGTTTCTGCCCGAAAGTGAATTATTTTAGACTATTCAAACAATAACCTATTTATCTCTATAGATAAGGTTAATATGGCAATGTGACTGTGTTTGCAGATATTAATGGATTTCCTAATTATTTGAGGATATCTTCAAATCATCAAGGTGTTGGTGGTAATTTGAAATCTATGAAGTGTTTATTTGAAGGGTCAGCTCCCCCATCCCTTTAGTTGTCTGTGTGATTTGGCAGAGTGAAGTTCTATGCATTGAACTGTTGGCCAGAGGCAGAACACAGCAACGTCTCTGAAGTGACCACAATTCATAATGCTGCTGGTGATACTCAACAAATCTTTAACCTGCGGGAAACTTGAGTTGCTGGGCAGCCGCTAATTTGTTCTAGCTAGGTTTTTTTTTCATTGGCTTGTTCATTTAAATGATGCCTTACTGTTGTTACTTGCAAAGAGATAGTGGTATAATCAGCCTTCCTGTCTTACAGTTAGAGTCAATAATATATTTCATGAAGTAAATCCAAGAGGACTGAGTCTAGACCTCTAGTGTCCTTCTATGAGAAACAGTGTGGCCAGCAGGACAGGAGAAGTGATGGTCCCCCTGTACTCAGCACTGGTGAGGCCGCACCTCCAATACTGGTTTCAGTTTTGGGCCCCTCACTACAAGAAAGACACTGAGGTGCTGGAGCATGTCCAGAGACGGGCAGCGAAGCTGGTGAAGGGTCTGGAGCACAAGTCTCATGAGGAGCAGCTGAGGGAACTGGGGTTGTTTAGGCTGGAGAAAAGGAGGCTCAGGGGAGGCCTTATCGCTCTCTACAACTGCCTGACAGGAGGCTGCAGTGAGGTGGGGGTCGGTCTCTTCTCCCAAGGAACAGGTGATAGGACAAGAGGAAATGGTTTTGAGTTGTGCCATTGGGAAGGGTTTAGGTTGGATATTAGGAAAAATGTCTTCACCTAAAGGGTTGTCAAGCATTGGCACAGGCTGCCAGGGAAGTGATTTGAGTCACCGTCCCTGGAGATATTTCAAAGCTGTGTAGATGTGGTGTTAGGGACATGGTTTAGTGGTGAACTTGGCAGTATGAAGTTGGACCCAGTGCTCTTAAAGGTCTTTTCCAACCTGAATGATTCTATGATTCTAAGTCTTGTCTCTTGAGTACTAGAAATAGCTCTCATTTTTTGGACTTAAAGGAATTTGTTGCATCATGCTGTTGTCACAATTTATAGATGTCAGGAATCACAGAAAGCTGCTTTTAAGCTATCTGAAGAATACAGAGCTAAAGCACTCAAAAAACCCCAACACAGAACTGTATTTGATGATCCCAGTTTTCTTCTATTGGTCATAATACTTTTTATAAGGACTGACTGAAGCCAGACTTGAATCAAAGCCTTTCAGCAGATGCCAGAATCTGAAGACAGACGAACACTTCAAAAAGTCACGAGTGTGTTCAGATATCTTGCCAAGTTCATTCCAAATCTGTCCTCTGTCAGTTCACCCCATCAGACAACTTCTGGAAAATGTTCAGTGACACTGGATTGAACAGGGCAGGCATTCCTTTAATGGGTTTGATAGGTAACGGTTCTTGTGCTGAAATGCTGCAGCATTGCTTAACTGTCTCATTAATAAAGGCTTGTAATGAGGAATCAGAAGGCCAATGTTTTAGTCTCAGAAATCTTTCAAAATACAAAACAGGCTTGTTTTTCACATGGAAAAATAGTTCACAAGGGAAAAAAGCAGTGATTCCCAAGCTTTTTTGAACAACCTAATCACTGTTATTCTTTGATATTACTTACGAGCTGTAACCCAAACTTATCAAACAATTACTTCCAAGTAAGTACTGTGGGATTCAGTCTCAGTGTATCCACTGAGTACATGCAGAACTCCTACTGCATTCCCTTGGAACCACAATTGGTAAATCACTGCCCTAAGACATATGATTTACTAACTATAAAAGACAATCTCTACTCCTTGTGGCTTTCTTTTTGGGGGGAGATATGCTTTCTATTTTTCCAATTTTTGGATCAGATTTCTGCTTCCAAATTGAGGTGGAAATATCTGGAATTGTGGGAACAGATTCAGAAGGATAGATTGTTTGGGTGTTGAATGCTAAAAATACAAAAGGAATAAGTATATTTGCAATAAAAATTGAGGCTTCATCATGCAGCTCTTCTGACCTGTCCACCCCAGCCATTGTGCTAGCTTTATGTTCTATTTCTTTATATTTTGTATTTGCCTGAAGATAAATGATAAGGTATGCAAATGTTTAAACACAGAATCCTGTGTGCTTTGTCTGCCTGGGTTAGGAGGGGTTCTCTTGGTCCCAGATGAGTTCAAAGAGACTGGACACACTAATAAGGCTACAGATAAATGTCCTCTGTAGATGTCATCCACAGCTGCTTGTCAGCTTCTCACTCAGAATAGGTGATTCCTCCCCGCAGCCCAACTGGTGTGTTAGCATGTGACCTAATCAGGCTGATTTTGCCTAAAAATTAATTTTAGTAGTCCTGCGTATTCCTGGCTCACACATCCAAGTGGGGTGATGGTTTCTGGCATGGGGATGGTGACAGCTGGGAAGGAGAAATCCTCTTTTGAGCAGTCACAGCTGCATATTGAAAAAGATACCCATCTGCAAGCTAAGGAAAGCTTACAGAAGTCTTCAAAAACATGGCCTTAATTTACATTTTCCTTTATTCGATTTTCTGTTTGAAATGAGCTCTTAAAGTGAATGATGAGAGCGACTATGTAGAGGGTAAAGACGAGACCATGACTTGGACATGAAAAAAAATTTGACCCATTATTGAGGCACTAATAAAACTGATTTGTGAGGCTAATATGATGTGTGAAGTAATTCTAAACTTTCAGAAACCTTAAGGTTTAACATAAACGAAGTAATAAAATGTTGGTAATTGAAGTAATTGTTTTTCTTCTTGCAGCTGTTGCTTTTCCTTTCTGAAAAGTTGTCCATTACATGCTACACAAAATAAGTAAACTACTGTATTTTCTTTATGTTTCACATGTGATTAAAAAACCTAGCCTTTGGCATGCATATCCTAAGCATTAAAGAATTTAAAAATAATGAAGTTGCTCTTTAGACAGAGATGATGAGAAAGTCTTCTCATTTAAGGGCTGGTTCTTAAATTAATTGATCCACTGGCTTTGAGTTTATAACAACAACGCTGCTGCCAGTTAATTGTGCAGCTGATCTACTGGGAGTTGCTCTTAATTGGAAAAGGCAAGATTTATTTTTTTTGTTTTCTTGTCTTGCTGTTTGTTTACATTGTGCCGTTGATGAAAATACAGGTGATCCATACCTCAGGATAAAATTCTGTCTTGCCCATTAACAAAAGTGAGCCCTCTTAATGCAGAACGTTGAATCTGAGAATATCTGTAGAAGAGAATATTTTTTGAAATGGAATGTGTGAAGACTTTTCTTGAGGGAAAACTAAACTGCCGCAAGTCGCTTTTTGGTAAGAACAAATGCGTCATGGCTGATCTTGACTGCAACACAGTCCGCATGTGTTGATTTTTAACTACTGTACTTCCCATACAAAAATGTGACAAGGAAGATTTGGTTTGTCGTGCAATTGTTGCCATTAATATACAGCCCATTCTGATGAAGCTTAAATGAATATCACTTTCCTTTATGGTCAGTGGACATAACCGAAAGCTATTAAAGCATTTTTAACAAGAGAATTAACATAGACAGCGTCTTTTGTAGATAAACTTCACCCTTCCTGTTTTGGATGGAGCAATAAGTTTACCATAGAGCAGATTGTAGGAAATAGCTTTCCATCAATTCAGTATTTCATAAATAAAAAGTTGCAGGGCGAGGTCCTTCCTTTGGCATAAAGCTGATTATTTCCTGTTTAATCTGAAACTGGTGCATTTCAAGTAATGGGATATTTTTAACATTCGTCAGAGAGGAGAGTTTTTAGGACTTTTTTTTTTTTTTTTTTTATTTATGGTCCTGTGAAAATGCAACTTCTAGACTTGAAGATCACTATAGAACAAAGAGAAATTAATAGATATATAAATTGTTGATCTTTCAGACAATTTTTGGACTTAGCTGCACAGTTGTTTGTAGTTGGGCATACTTAAACATACAGCAGGGTATTCGTATACATGAGCTGAAAAGATGTCATTGATGTATCTGTAAAAGATTATCAGTACTTCTAGTGAGGTTTAGAAACCGATACATTGGAATTGCTATGCATTATTTGAATTCAGATTTATCATCTGCTTGCAGAAGGCACATGCTTTCTATAAGAATAATATGCAAGAGGTAAACTTAAACTAATACTGCTGTTTTACCTAAGGAACCCACAAGTTAATATATGAAGTAACACTACCCTCATCCAACACATCTGTTGTAAAGAAACCTATGAAATTTAGGCCACACACAAACTGGTCTCCAAGGGCCTGTAGTTGGTGTTAGAATGCTGTTATTATGTGGTCTGATTGCTTTACTAAAGAATTATCTCCAGTAAAACCATGTAACATAATAGTTCTTGCTCTCCCACATGGGAGCTACTTCTGCCTGACTGAGCAAGACATTTCTTGAAGAAGTGGTAATGCACTTGCTCTTGCCAAAATGTAATATTAAATGAAGTGTATCGTCATGTATGTTTTTGCTGCGTATCAATTCCTGTTCATTTAAACATTCGCTTAAAGTCCTCTACTGTAGTATTAAAAAATATTAAATATATGGATTTTCTAGCAATATATTTAAAGTGAATTTCTCCCTTCTTACTGAAAACTTGGTTTTAGTAATTTTAAAGCAATGGGGAACTACTTGGAAAATGTAAGTTTCCATAAATGAAAACTCTGTTGCTGAACTTTACAGGTATTAATTTGTCAGGCAGTACAAGTCATAGCAGTTCAAGGTTTATCTTGCACTGTGCTGAATACTTTGTATGTGATGCTTTCCCTGTTCACTTTGACTGAAAAGAGAACTGAGACAGTTCAGTAGTTCATACAAATGGTTTTCTAAATAGTGCTGACTTGGTTGGCTTTTGCTATGTTCAGAACTATGTAGCCTTGCTCTACAGATTTGTCCTTGCTGTGTAAGTGGAGCTGTAAACACTACAGTTGTTGAGGAGTTGTCTTTTTAATTGCTTTCTATTATTTTTTAGCTCTGCTCAGCTGTGTCATACAAAAGCTGCATGTTGCATCTTTGGATTGCTTTATAAGCAGTGAGTGAATGCACAATAACATGTAATTGTTTTGTTTGGACGGTGAAGGGAAGAAGAAAAGAGTTGAGGATGGATGATTGCTTCTCTACAGAGATGATGCTTTGAGGTATTATTGCTGAGGGGCAGAGCCCTGTACAACAGAAGTCATAGTGAGAATAGGCTGACATGCCAAAGACAAGGCAGCGTGGCTTTGTTCAGGCACTCCTGCAGTCACTGCACACCTGAGCCAGGCACAGGCTTCTCCTGAGCTGCAGTGGGCTCCACCCTGTGCAAACCCCATGACTTCACTGTAATTGCAGAGGTGTCATCAGAGGTATGGTATGAAGCAAAGGGGTATCTGGATGATGTCTTGAGCTTAAACGGGAGATAATAGTTTAATGCAAGTAAAGAATTTGGCCAGCCTGTTTTCTTCTCAGTGTATTACACAGCATGGAAAAGAGCAAAGTTGTGTCTCAGGACCCAAGCCAACTCTTCAGGGTTTTCAGTTAAAGTGTATGTGTAAACTCAGCAGAGAGTTTGTTACTTTAGACATAGACACCTGTGCCGCCCCCCCAGTTTTACAGAGCATTTTTCATCTCTTTCCATACCAATATTCTACTTTAAAATGAAGTGGGAAGCCTTGCAGTGGCATTGTTTTAGAATGCATCTTCCTCTTGCAAATTAGTTTAATCAGAGGAATAAATGGAGATGCAGGCAGGAGATGCTGTGTCCTAGAAGCAAGATGCTGTAGACCAGCTGAACAGAAACACTGCGGTCCCATGTAGGGAGCAGCAACTGGCTCCCTGGGGAGTTGAGAGCGGGGTGGCTTCAGTTGCCTCTCCCAGGGGCCTCCCCCAACTGCTGTGGCACCCGGCGCCTGTCCCTGCTATGCTGTGCTGGTGCGCTGCCCCCCACATTGCTGGTCCTGGTCCTTGAGGGCAAAGCAGAGTTCAAATCTGAATTCAGGCTTCTTTTAAAATGATGGCTATATCAGCATCAGTTTCACATAAGAGACTTTCAGCAGACCTTTCAGTCAGGTGTTCAGATGCCAAAAATAGTGGGCTTACATTCTGAAAGCCAATTAAATCTGTTAAACCAGGCACTTGAAACTTTCCATGGAAAGGGAGGCAGAATTGCATTTAAGTGCAATTAACTTTTAACATTTTGCATATCTTCAGTAAGAAGCAAATTAACATGGAATTGTTCATTACTACATAGTAGATTAAATAACTTGTTTCCCCAAATTTGCATTTAAATAGATATCTAATTGGTCCATAAACACATTGATCAATGGGTGCAGAATACATGGTTTCAAGGCAAATTTGTTAGTAGTTTTTAAGAAAGAAATAGAGTAGACTTGTTGATATTTTACAATTAAAAATTGTATACCAGTATTGTAACCAAGTATTAACTTTGTTGTACATTAATTAGGCTTTTTGTAACCATGAGAAGTAGTTAATCTTTGTTGAAAACCAATTATAAATGGCTTGATCATGAGAATTGTCTGCAAGTGGTTTAATGACAGTTCTGAGCATTCTTTGCACTGTGGAGCTATAAATTTATATATTGTACTCATAAGCATATCAGTACGATTACATTGCCACTGCAGTAATGAAATTTTCTTTGTACTCTTTCAGTAGAAGATTAGCTTATTGTACTTGAGGAGAGTAAATTTTGGGTAAGTTCATAAAGTCTAATTTGCACGGTTGAGAAAAGCCAAGATAGTACGTAAATAAATTAAAAAGAAGTGATTTGGGGGGAGGTAATAATTCCTTTAAAGAGTTGTCTTTGGCAAAGAAAATACTGTGACACCAGCAATACTGAAGTCTTTCAACGTGACTTCAGCTTACATGCACAATTATAATGCAGCATCTCACTGCATATGCAGTCAGCTTAGAGCTACATCTACATTACAGAATCTTTTAGTATTGCTCTTAGTTAGGAGTACAAGAAAAATTATACCACATAGTCTGTCTACCCAGGCTGGGAAAACCTGGCATCGATGTGGCTGTGTTAAGAGTGCTTTGTCAGACTCATTTTAGGTCTGCTGAGGAGGGGAAATACGAAGCTGGCTTATACCACGAGAGGGCTATGCTGGCCTATAGCTGTCCTGGTTTAGCTAGAGGAACAAAAGCTCTTACCTCTGTCAGGTGTAGAGGAGCCCTGGGGCATCACTGAAGCAAGAGAGATTTCAGGCAGTTTGCTCTTGCATCAGTGCGGTGTCTGGAGGGGATGTGGTACCGCTTTCAAACTTGTGCTGTACTTGTGCTGTGCAAGTTCAAGCTCTGCTTTTGTCAGAAGTCAAACTACCAGTGAGCATGTTGTTTCTTTTCTCCTTGCGTGGGGTATTTGATACTTGTGGGAAACGTGACCTTAATAGCTGAAAAGTTTTTGTCTTCTGAAGGATATTAAATGAATACTTGCATGAATCACAGATACAAGATTGTGATTGCTGGGCATGTTGGGTCTTCTCAAGGGTGAGTTAGTATCTAAGGGTTGCAGGCTGTTGAACGTGGTTTCTGAGCCACAACCCTAACTCCTCCCCCCATGTGAACTGAGCCTTGAGGGTCTTTGGCCTTCTGGATGAGGAGCTGAGAACAGGCATCTCTTGAAGATGATCACTGACTCATAAGCACTGATGGTGGGCTGTATACATATGGTGCAGAGCTGCTCAGAGAGCCTAGAGTTGCATCCTGTTGCTATGGAGGAGGAGTCCTGGTGGAGGTGAGAGAGCATTAGGTGAATCTCTCAATGTATGGAATGATAATACTCAAAAATGCAGGAAAGGTGGTGATAAAAAAGACCAAGGAAGGGATTGGAAACTACAGATTAAATCATGGGCATCGCTTTCCGTTGCTAAATAGTCACATCCACTTAAATGGACGTGGTCCTCCTCATGCCTGGTGGTCCTGCTTGTGTTTGTGAGCAGAAGTACCACCTTCTGCACTGAAGTGAATTTGCCCATCTCTCGCATAAAGCTGCACAGGCTTGCATGTGCAGGTCTCTGGATGATTCCTATCCAAGAGGCTTTTACATGTGCATAAAGCCAAGAGCATTCAGGAGAAGTGCCACAGTCATATCCATTCAAAACCATAGCTGGAGAAGACAGTTAATGTTGTCTACCTTTATATAGAATAAAGCCCATTCATTAGAACAATTCCTCCAGAAATGAAAACTGAAGATTCAGTTGAGTCTTCTGGGGTGGACAGGAGAAATTTGCATCTCCCGTTTGCTACGCAGTTGTACTTTCTACCAGCTGTGGGCACGGGAGGTACAGAAGCTAACTTGTAGCCTGGTGGGACCAGTCTTCCTGAGGGTCGCTCCAGTTATGTGGGAACTTCTGTCTTGTTTTCCTCTTCTTCAGAGGCTGCTTAGAGCAGGAATTAGTTTTAGCTCTTCTAAATCACCTCGAGAATTTAAAAAGCCTTTCTTTGCACAGACCATAGAGCTAAGGTGGGGAAATGGTACACGGACTGAAATAAGGGTGGCGAATATCCCCATTTTAACTTCTCTATTTTTCCTGGCCTCATCTTTTTTGAATATTACGGGGGTTTTTTGCTGTTGAAATGAAGCTGCTTTTTGGCCAGGTATGCAAGACTCTGAGACCAAGATGACAAAAGTTTCTGACTCTTCTTCAGACTGTAGTCACTCACAGGGGAGGACATCTTAAGTTCTAGTTTTTCTCATTACAGTTTTTATTGTCCAAGAGCTCTGTTGTGCAAAATACATGGGCAGCTCCGCAACAGGTTTTGAGAAGAACATGGGGCTGTGCTAGGCAGAGAAAGGAAATGATGCAGAATTTGTCAGTGAGGAGTAGACATGTCATCAAGATATTCCCTAGCTAGCTATAATTTCATCCATGCCCATAGTTCAGGTTTCACACAGAGTTTTGGTGATGGTGTTTTGCACCCATCAGTTTATCCATTCAATATGCTTTCTTTGGTTTAAACAGAGACAAGTTTTAGGTTACTGTTGCAGGAGGGATATAGCAGTCTAAGGCATGAGCAGTCCCCACATGCTTGCTTCAGCCCCTCTTTCTTCTCCATCAGATGTTAAATGTCCCAGAGCTGAGCTGGAAGAAGAGATGTGTGGTATCCTTCACCTGTTTCACATCAGTGTCATACATCGTAATTTAAGTCACTGTTGATGGTGCCTTAGGGTTAACTGAAAACTACGCAGACTGTAGATGAGGGAGTTCTCGGAAGTTTTATTCTGCCTGGTGAGTTCAAGGGCTTGATCACCTCTGACCTGGGGGACTAACATCACCATTGCTTTAGCTAGATCTGGAAGTAAGTGTCTTTTAGCTATATTTAAACAGTTCTTAGTGCAAATTTTGGTTTCGTTTTATCAAATACACGAGGAGTGTTCACTAACATGTTGTAGGTGCGTCACACCTTCAGATTTGCATCCAGATAAAGCCTAAGTGCTCATACAGAGACTAGCACAGTGAAGGGTTGATCTCAGCCAGAACTTCTACGCTATTATCATGTAAGAATAAAAAGAGTTAAAATGCCATGAGAATAATATGGAAGTGGGCATATTTATGATCCTTTGACCCCACAGGTGGCAGATGTGCTGATTTTGGAAAACTCTTCAAAGAGAACTTGAATTCAGCTTATATACTTCTCATTCACAGGAAAATAAAGACTCTGTGCGTGTACGTGTGTATATATATATATATACACACACACCTACCTTGTGTGTGTGTGTATAAAATATATATTTGGGAATAGAACAGCTGTTTCTGCTTCTCCTTCATCTGCTTACTGGAGTGTTACATGTTCTTTCTGTTACGCTGGTGCTGTAGCTTAGGTCAGAGAATAAAGTATGCTAGGGCCTTGGTAAATGATCACCCTATGGCTTTAGCTGTTTTCAGGATTACCTGACCTATATATCAGACAGAATAATCATGTCATTGGTATCATTTCCTTTCTTGTTTTTCAATATAAAAATGTTATTTCTTCTTTCCCCACATGTGGAATCATTTTCAGGTTTTAGTTCCAGATGTTTACAGATGAGCTTTCTGTGGTCTGAGCTCAAAATCAGTATCAGCTGGAATTTTAAAGACAGGATTAGTTTCAAACCTTGTTGGGTTACAAGTTCTTTCAGTATTCTTCTATAACAGAAAGCTTTTTTTTGCTTGTTTGGAGTCTTTCCTGCTGTTTTCTTTCTTCCTCAGACATCACATTCTTGGGTTATTTTCCAGAAATACCCTCCTTCTCTTCTGTAGAGAAGGTGGATTTTAATATGCCATGCCACCATCCTCTTTTTCAAGAAGTTTGAGTGCTTTCATAATTTTTTCAAATAGTTGACTTTACCATTAGGCTGTGATCAGTATCTTCAGTGAATGGTACTCTTACAACTGATAATCTTTACTCCCTTCTGCAAAGCATAGTAACCTCTCTGAGGGTTGGTAGTCGTGCACTGGCTTCAGATATAAACTGGTTTATGAGGTTACTTCCACTTCACAACTGTGGCTCACTGTTCTCTCAGTTGTGCTGATGCGTCTGGTTTTAGAATTGCATCACTGAATCACATTCATTGGAGGGGAAATAATTTTAAAAGGGATCATCTCAGTGATGCAATTTATGTCGCAGCTATACAAATAGGTTTATCAACATAATTGAGGAGGCAGATTGCACCAGGAGGATCAAATTAGCAGCTGGGGTAGAAAGCTTGTTGAGGGAAAATTACTCAATTATTGTGAGAGGACCGGAGCTGTTTCCTTTGTTTTCTGTTGTTAGAACTGCCTTCCTGCTCCACCTTCGCCCTCTTCCCCTAATGTAGGTCAATTCTATTTTTTAAAAAAGTCTTTTGTCACCAAGTATTGAAAACGTTCATCTTATGTGTGAAGGTGTTCAGTTTCCAGACTGTTGTGACACAAAGTGACTTCTGACTCCAGGCGCAGCAACAATGATGGCTTTTCTTGATTCTCCTCCAAGTCTTCTTTTGTGAAGGTTCTGAAGAAAAATGTGCTTAGAAGGAGCTAATAATTTATACGCTAAGGGTCAGAGAATTTCATCTGGATTAGTTCTTTGTGGTGTGTGAGAGAAATAGCAGATAGCACTATTTGCCGTTAATTTGAAGACCAATTAAAAGTAGAGCATTTCCTGTGGTTGTAGCGGTGGGTGCCTCCCCGCGCAGAAGCCGGGGTGCTGTGTCTGTTCTCTGTGAGCGTCAGAGTTCCACCGGTGCCGGTGGTGCGCAGCATGTGCTGAAGACTGACAGTTACCAGGTTCATTTACCTGTGGAAGATGGTTCACGCGTCCTTGGTCTGACCACTTCAAAGGTGATAAAATAAGACAAGTAGACATGGAATAAAGGGGGAGAAAAAAAGTTTTGAACTATTCTCCCCAAAACATAATGGCTCTGGGGAGAAAAAACCTTTCAGACATCGTTGTGTGAAGGTGCTAGCAAGCATGCTTGCAAGTACTTGAAAGGCACAAATTATCCAAAGTGCAATACCATCTGTCTGTCGTATGGCTAATTAGAGACAGTGATTCTTTCTGAACTTTTTCCTTGCAAAGAGAAAAAAAAGTAACTCAAATTTACTCTGTTTGAAGCTCTCTGAGTACTGTATTTTACTTGCTGTGGAACATGAACTCTGAGAGTCTGGGGTTTGTGCTGCTATTTTACTACCAAAGAGCTAAACATACAAAGCAGGAAACAAACCCCCTCCCAGAAAAAACACCATGTGCACACTGTTCCCACACTGAAGATGTTTAGCTGCAGTGTGGTTTGGGCTGCACTCTTCTCTTGGACTTTGTAATCTCAATTGAAAGTAAGTTTCTTCCAAAAGGTTTTCTTTTATTTGCCAACCAGCGTTTGAAAAGTAGGTCTCGTTTTAAACTATTTGTGTAGAATATACTATCAGGCCTTTGAGAACACCCTTTGTTAAGGGTATCATGTGAAGTCATTGTGTTTCTGGGAATAGTTCAGTTTGTGTGCAGAATGTTTGTTTTGTTTGTTTGCTTTTTTGTTTTTTTTACTGCTCCTCTGACATGAATGTGCTTGGGCTGCCCTTGGACTGGTCCTTATGAATCAAACAGTATAGTAGTGTTTGGGGGTGTGTGTGTGGTTATTTGTTTTTTTTTCTTTTTTACTAATGAGAAATTGATTATATACAGTTGTATCATGTCTGTCCACAATATAGCTAAATGTCAGAGGAAAGGGTCACACATATTTATAAAAAAACAAGTTCTAACATGGGCACGCAATACTAAAAGGTAGTCATGCTTCGAGGAATATCAACATCTTAGCTTTTTTTCCTTCTGAAAAATACAGAGATGTAGAACTTACTTATCTTCATTGAAAAAGCCAGTGTATTTTCTAAACAGAAATTGGCCAAGGAGGTGTGAAAATGAACTGCATCTGGCAGTTGGAAGACTTTGACAAGTTCCTTTTTTGGTGGATGTTTAGATTAATAACCTTAGCTGGAATCTGGGGGAAAAAAAAAAAAAAATTTTTTTTTTTTTTGAAAGGCCACTGATTGGCTTTGAAAACCACCTAAGAGCGTACGTAGTCAGATGTTTGTTTGAAAAACAGTTGCAGTGATAATGAGAAGTTACTTCTCAACTGTGGTACATAACTGACTTGCAAACTCTGCATTCCCTGCAGTACAAGATCAGACAGGTTCATGTAAAGAATTGCCAGAATTTCTCTTCTTCTTAGCGGTTGAATCACCAATGCAGTCAAATTAATTGAAGTCATATTTGTCAAGGACTTCTACAGGAAACAGATAATCCGACAAACAAACATATATACATAATTTGGTGGAATTTTTTAAATACAACTTGTATTTAAAGTATTAGGAAAGATTACAAACTAAGTTACTGGTGCTTTGTATAAAGACTGAGGTAGCTAGACATGCCACAGTTAAATTAGTTTTACATATATTTGCGATGAAAATCTGGTTAGCCTTTGCAGTTTGCCATGATTTATTAAATATTGCTGCATTAGGAACCTAATCTCTCTTTTTAAGGTATTTCTTCCAATTAGAGTTGCTTATATTAGTGCAGGTCAGAAGAGAGGAAAAAGCAAATATGTCTTACAGCTGAAACTTGCATAAAATCCAGTATTCTTTGGTTTGGATCTACAGTAGCACCTAACTCTATGTGGGCTGTTGGCATGCTAATGTAGAGTCTTGCATTTAACCATTTTCTAAAATCTGTTGTTTCTAGGTCTACAGACAAGACTGTGAAACCTTTGGCAAGGTAGTGAAGATGCTAATTGATAAAGATCCATCATTAGAGAAGTCCATTCAGTTTGCCCTGAGGCAGAATTTGCATGAAATAGGTGAGCGATGCATTGAAGAACTCAAACTTTTCATTGCTCAGTACGATGCTGCCAAACAAGATCTGTCAGAATCCTTCAAAGAGGGCTCATACTAAGGACAAAAATACGCTTTTAGATCCTCTACATTGTGTATGCCATGATACATAAGTCTGCTTTTTGCAGGGAAAGAGGAGATCTTGTTGGAGATTTAAACCCAAGGCCTGCACTACTCCGTAGTAGCTCAGGTGGCTGTGTCTTCTTGTTCACTGTGGTCTCCGCAATTGTATTCTTCCTACCTGTACTTGTTGACATATATTCCTTTGAAAGGATGTTCTTTTCAAAAATGCTGTAAAGTGACAAACTATTTTTGAAACCTTTACACAGTTACCTAGGAAAAAATGTTCAGTCCAATGTATGTACACTTCTGTTTTGATGTTTATAAGTGTAACTTCAAACACTGTATTTTTTATTAAAATAACAAGAAGCAGCTCTTCATTCCTCAACTTACGCAGAAATATGTCTTGTTTTCATATATACTGTAGGAAGGGAGGACTTGCAAAATCGGTCACAACTATGGTTTAAATTATTTATTGTAGTTTAAAGTTCAGGATCATTCTGTAAAATTACGGCAGTGGTTATCTGTAGTCTCTGACTACCAATGCAACTCTTAACTACTTGATAGAAGAAATGCTATATTTTTTTTATAGTTGCAGGTTCTGCAAATGCCTTTAAAATTTTGGTGTTTTCCATATCATGAGTCATTACTAGTAGGCAGTATTATGTAGGATGAATTCTGTGTTTTATTACTATTTGCTACTAAATGTTTCCTTTCTTGTTTTTGACTACAGCTTACAGAGTGTAACTGCAGGCAGCCACTGAGCAGGGAAAGGTCTGTTCTACTCTCTCCCTCTCTCCCCTTACGCCTTCTCACCATTTTTTATCCATTGGTTTTAACTACTAGGAGGTTGTGTGTGATCTTTACTTCCAACATCAAGAAGGAGCAGGAACTTGGGGTGGCAAGATGGGGCAAGGAAAGCGAGCAGACAGTCTCTTTGGTAACTCCAAGGTGCTTTGGATTAGGTGTAACATGAAGTTGAGCCCTAATGCCCAAAACTCATCACCATTTCAAATCTAGGTGGTTCTAAGTAATGTCTGGTGCCACTTATGACCTGATAGAGTGACTTGTAGCTGGGGAGCAGTGGTTAAGGAGAGTCAAGAGGCTGCCACTGCTACCTGATTACTTTCCAGAGATGAAAAATGTTTAGGACTCACTGGCAGTATCCTGACTGTTAGATTGTGTACAGCTTTATATTGAATAAGGTACTGGCTTTTATAAATGTTTTAGAGAAGGGCTAATTTGAGTCATAACCATGAAGAGGTAAGTATAAGCACGATTGTTTTGTATACGTTTGCATTTAGAAAGATGTGAAACTCTGTAAAAGGACTAATGACCAAAGTTCACCATTTCCAAAGCGCACGGTATTTTTAAATGAAAAAGTCATTGAATTCAGCCCACTTACCAAGATAATTTCTCAGACTTCATCAGAATGTTGTACAGAAAAGTAAATGAAAGAGCAGTGATTTTGCATGTACAAGGTACTGTATGTATCACAGCATCTTACACATGCAAATCTTGATATGGTATATTAAATAAATATCACGTCACATTCCTGAGATGCCCAATTAGTTTTAATGACAGTAGGGTGTGGTTTTGCAGTTTGCTTTTGTTGGTTTCTGAGAGTTTACATTGCTCAAAGAAGATGACCTGCAAGTTACCCTGTTGGCACCTGGGATTGTGTGGGCTGCACAGTGAGTGGGAATCAGCTCACGGATCCTACAGGATGCTAATTTGGGGAGGGAGACAGTGGAAGAGGGGCAACCTGTTGCACAGTAGCTAGACTTGACCTGCCTCTTCTGGCAACAACCTGGGTTACCAAGATAGTCATGAAAGCAGAGGCAAAGTCTTCTCCAAGGCAGAAGAGTAACTACAGTGCTTTCCTACTTGTCTACAGGACTGAGAGCCTTCAGGGTATTACACCAGAGTTTCTGCTTTGGGTTAGAAATGTTAGTGAAAAAAATACTGAAATCATATTTAATATATTTTTGATTAAAAATGTCCATTATTATTGTACAGTTTGTTAGGAGTCTCCTTGTTAGAAGCCTGATTAAATTTACTATGATAAATGTACCTGAATCTTCAGTTGTTTTTCTGTAAAGTAAGGCCTAAGCTTATAATCACAGAATCATAGAATATCTTGAATTGGAAGGGGCCCATAGGATCACTGAGTCCAGCTCCCTGCTTCTCGCAGGACTACCTAAAACTGAACCATATAACAAAGAGCATCGTCCAGATGCTCCTTGAACTCTTGACAGGTTTGGTGCCGTGACCACTTCTCTGGGTAACTTGTTCCAGTGATAGACCACCCTCTGAGTGAAGAACCTTCTCCTAACATCCAGTCTGAACTTCCCCTGATGCAGCTCTGTTCCACTGCTGTTCACCAGAGAGAGGAGATCAGCACCTCCCCCTCCACTGCCCTCCTGGAGGCAGCTGTAGATTGCGATGGGGCCAGCCCTCAGCCTTCTCTTCTCCAAGCTGAACAAGCCAGGTGACCTCAGCCACTCGTAAGTCTTGCCTTCAAGGCCTTTCACCGTCTTGGTCACCCTCCTCTGGGCGCACTCTAATAGTTTGATGTCCTTCCCATACTGAGGTTGCACAGCACTCAAGGTGGGGCCGCACCGTTGCAATGTGGAGAAGGACAGTCACCTCCTCAACCAGCCAGCTGTGCTGTGCTTGATGCACTGCAGGACACGGCCCTTCTGGCTGCCAGGGCACACTGCTGACTCTCATTCAGCTACCCCCAGATCTCTTTCCACGGGGCTGCTTTCCAGCCTCTCGTCCCCCAGTTTGTACATATAACCAGGATTACTCCACCCCGGTGGAGAATGTGGCACTTGCTGTTGTGTTTCATACGGCTGGTGATTGCCCAGCTCTCTATAGTCTATCCAGATGTCTCTGTAAGGTCTCTCTACCCTCGAGGGTGTCCACAGCTCCTCCTAGTTTAGTATCGTTGGCAAACTTACTTAATGTACTCTTACTTACTTAAAAAGACTCCTGTGTCTATAATCATTTATAAAAACATAAAGAGCACTAGCCCTAAAATTGAGCCCTAGGGAACCCCACTGGTGACTGGCCACCAGCCTGATTAACTCCATTCACTGGAACTCTTGGAGCCTGACCCATCAGCCAGTGTTCTTGAGGTTTTTAATTAGCTAATAGGTCAGTAAGATCTTTGAAAAGTTTGTTAGGTTGTCCTTAGCTTAATCTGACTTTTTTTTTTTTTTTGTAATGGATTACATTTTACTGATGAACTAAGGAGTCTTTTTAATTTTTTATAAGCACTGTTTCATGAAAGGTTTAATTTGCATTCATGAGTGATAGGGAACCAGTTTTCCGGTTTTGTCATTAAGTTGAATGATCACATTTAACCTTTTGTGATGTAAGTTTTTTTGTTGATGTAAGTAAAATATTATGCCAGTCCTTTAACTTAAGCAAAAAGCATGGCTTTTAGTCTTGCTTCCTGCAGAAAGAAATTTATATTATGGATTTGTTTCATATCAATGTAAAAAGTTGTCCTTGATCTTGTGGACAGCCTCGATGGGCTCCTGGAAAGGGGTAGGAGGAGCACTGGTGGAAGAAACCAGATGCTGTGCTGGAGGAATTTATTTTCTTTGTCACCTTAAGAGCTCCTGGAAACAAGTTACTCCTGGCACTCGGTATTGTGCAGGTACCCTTAAAAGATTAAAAAGGGAAGAGGAAAAGGAAGGAAAGGAGCATGGAAATTCCGTGCTACCTGCTGAGGCTGGAGCGGTTCTGAGTGGATTTGTAACCTCCCTGGGTGAGTTGGTACCTTTCAGAAACAACGTAAGCAGTTATGGTGAAAATCAGCAGTAAAACTGCTACGGATAGGAAAGGAGCTAGTGCCAAGTATCAGAGAATGACTGGTCCCTTGCGACCTCGGTGTCTGTGCAAGGTTTCCTCTTTTGATGGGGGTGAGGGTTATGTATTGCCCTAATACTTCTCACCATCATGAAGGTTGTACAGGGTTTGGCTGGAACAGAGTTAATTTTCTGCATAGTAGCTGGTATGGCGGTGCCGTGCTTTGGATTTGTGATTAAAACAATGTTGACGATAATACAGGGATGTTCCTGTTACTGCTGAGCAGTGCTTGCGGAGCTCAGGGCTGCTTCTGCTCCTCACCCCACCCTGCCGGTGAGCGGGCTGGGGGTGGGCAAGCAGCTGGGAGGGGGCACAGCTGGGACAGCCGACCCCAACGGACCACAGAGATATTCCATACCATAGCACGTCATGCTCGGCAATGAAATCAGGGCCGAGGACAGGGCAGAGTTTGCCGGGGCTGATGTTATTCAGGGACTGACTGGGTATCAGTTGGCTGATTTTTTGTATCAGTTCAGGGTGGGTTGGTTGGTTGGTTGGGTTTCACCTATTGAACTGTCTATCTCGGCACACGAGTTTTTCACTTTTACCCTTCTGATTCCCTCCCCCATCCCACTGGGGGGGAGTGAGTGAGCAGCTGTGTGGGGCTTAGGTGCCTATAGGTATTACTGCCAATAGCACAAAACAGGATTTACAGCTTTAGTGACTGTATCGGTCTTGTGCTGGTAGCAGATGTTATATCCCGTACCATTCTCTTTATGTTTAAGGTGGAAGACTCAATTAGAAACATTTCTCATAATAAGCGGTCAAAAATAATGAAGTAGCAACCGTTTATGTCAGGCTGAAAAAGCTCAGCAAAGTTGTATAACCATCTTTAAACTTAGCGTATGATTTTTAAACTGCATAAAAATACAGGTTAGCCCCTCTTTCATTAAGCATTATTACGAATACCTGTTAGTCTTCTCCTGATGTGAACGTCTCAGCAGTCAGTTCCTCAGCTTTCTACGTGTCTTCTAATGCTCTTTATTACTTGTGGTCCTGCAGCCCAGCACGGGTGAGGGGAGATGTACGCACCTTAGAGCAGAGGTGTCTGCTGGCGCTGAACAAGCTGCGTGACCACTGGGAGGCAACGCTGGAGCACGGCTCCCCTGGGCATGGTGCTGTGCAGCCCTGCCTCCCTGGGGAGTCGGGTCCTGAGGGACAACAAGGGCAGAGCTCCTGCCTCGGGCAGAATTGCTGCTGCGTGGAGAGAGCACCACTACACACACAAGGTTCGTTACCCCCTTGCACAGACAAACGTGCCTCTAGATTTTTTCCAACGGAAACTGAGGACAAGGAACAGCCTCTGCCCCACTGCCAAAGCTTCCAGCTGAAAAATAATAATATAAACAGTGATGGTGAGAGGTGAGAAGTGTCATTATTTACATCACTCATTTTGAAGTAGCCAGAGCCCTTGCAGGAGCAGAGAGTTGACAGTGTCCCAGTAATGACACCTTTAGTTATCCTTGGGTTTTGGAGAAGGGCACAGGAAAGAGAGAAATCTTTCAGCTCATTTATTTTGAGGTTTAAAGGGAGGTAACATGAAAGTTAACTCTGAAGAAAGTTTGTAAATGACACACTTTAGAGATCTGTGTCAAATAGTTGGATATTATTTATTTTTTTAAGAAGGAACTAACAATCTACGGAAAACTTTTATCATCTAGTACTCCATAAGACATTGCACTTTGGGAGACCATGTATGCTGTTATCTCGGGAGACGATGTAAGATCGGAAGAACTACTCGTGGAGAGACATGTCTCCATGAGACAGTTACTTGCTCCAAAAAAGAGACAGCAGTAGCAGCACAGCATTTCATTTCTGAATCCTGGTTCCCCGTATTTGGAAACACAGGTAAGAATGGAAGGTCCCAAGCATTGTTTGAGCATCCTGGGGGAAGTATTAGAAGTCAGCATCTCTCCTCAAGTCCTGTAAACCCTGGCAGCCTGCTGGCTGTAACATACTTAAGTACAACAGGCGTTTGGCTGCGAGGAAAGCAAATGCTGCCTAAGCCACCACAGCAGCCTGCCAGCTGGAAGCATCCCAGGAGCTGCCCACTGGCCCATGCAATGTAGCATATTACTTTGATCAGCCTTCATGTACACAAGACTTGTTTGTACTAGAAAAGTGACTTACATGGTGACTACCACCTCTGGGAGAAAAGGGTCTTTTGCTTACTCTACCCTGAAAAAATACAAGCAGGTAACTGCTAGTCTGGTTTAGCCTTAGCAATAGCTTCATGTTCTTTGGTGTAAGCCAATACTCATGTGTCCGTTCCCTCCCTTACTTCTAGCTGCCTTTATTTCCAAACTGCTCTATCCTCTCAAGGGCAAGCTTAGTTCAGTTTGCCAGGCGTCTTTGGTAAGAAGCATCTATTATTTAATTAATTACCTTTCTTCAGGTGGTCAGAAAGCCAATGGCTTTAGCATTTACTGTCTTAATTGGTGGATGCCACTTAATTCAACTATTTCTGCCCTTCATTAAGAACAGTGGAAGAAGTTTACTATAACTTAAAATAGCTCCTGCTCCACATATGAATTCAAGGCTTCCTTTGAGATTACCTGCTACTTTCTAGTTTTTTGCCAGCTTGCCTTCTAGAACCACCCAGTATCTCTCTCCCTTTATGTAGGTGAACTTCAGAAATTATTTTTGGGAAAGGAGGGGAATAATAATAAATTTTTTAAAAAATAAATCCACATCCACAGGAGTTGCATATTTGTTGCACTGATATATTCTAGGCTTGTGTGGTTTTTACATTTATATAGTTGACATTTTGCTTGACCCATAAATAACACTTGCAAGATTAAGAGGGCCATAGAGAGTATTTACATAGCCCCACCATGCATACAGAGCTTTTAATACCTAGTAGACAAAATTAAGCTGTTTTGCACTAAACATTTTTCAGTATTTTTCAACTTAAAACCCCTGACTAAAATACAAGCAATGTTTCATCCATAATGCTGCTGTTAAACCCCTAACAAATCTAGTCTGATATCGTAACAAACTTCTTCAAATTCAGGGATATAAAAATATTCAGCTTTTAAAATTTAACTGTACAATATGTACATTAGTATTTGCACTGTTAAATTATGAATACATTTAAGCCTATGAAATACTAAATTATAAATATCAATGTTTTTTTTATTTAGAATTGCAGCTAATACATTTTAAAACCTGGATAATGCATTCCAAAAGACACAATTCTGGAGCCTAATCCTTTAAGCCCTTATGAAAGTATTTGTTACGCAAGTAGATTCATTGACTTAAATGGGGTTACATGCCTGAGCAAAGGACTCCAGCAGTTGTACCCCTCTCTTTCGCTGCTGGGGGTTGGGGGGCACAGCCCAAAAATATTACCACTTGCTGGCAGCGAAGTCCAGTTCCAGTAGCTGAATTAGTATCTTCCTTTAAAAAGGCATGTAAAACAAAAGAAAAAAACCAAAACCCCAAAACCTTACAGAGGGATGGAATTCTTAAAAAATTGTGGAGGAAAAACCATGAAAGTTAAAAGTATCAATGACTTACTGCTGCTTTAGGATATATCAAGGCCTCAAGCATTTCAGCTCCCACATTCTGATTTTTGTCTCCTTAATAGTGGACACTTTGGAAAAAGGAGCATTTTCCCAAATAAAAAAAAAAAAACAACCAGTTTTTGTGAGGAAACTTGAAGGAGGAAAAGTGAGCTTTATCAATGAAGAAAGGGCACAGCACAGAGCCACCTTCTTCTTGGCAGTAAGAGGGAAAAGTCAAAGATCACCCTGTGGATATAGCTACAGCACAGGACCGACAGTTTTATTTACTGATCTTTGTTCGATCCCATGTCTCAGATAACTCAACGTAGATGAATAGTGAGCATAAAATGTCTGCAAAAAGTCAGTATCAAGAACTGCAGGAAACAGTATTTTAACAGCTGAGACATAGTATGTAAACCTAGCGATATCTGAGCAGATCATCATTCGGCATGGTGACACTTCTGAATGTTACTTGTACAATGTAAACTCTGGCAGGGTTATCATTTACACTGGCAAAGCATTAAGAACCTTAGCAACTTGCCTAAGTACAGGTATTAATATAAAAAGATGTGGTTCAAACTGTAGCTACAGAGTTGACTGGTCTTCCCAACTGTTAAAACAAATTAAGAAATTATGCAATTTTTTCCTTTGTGTCCCCTCTTCTTCTTTGATTTGGTTGTCCTTTGTCCAAACTGAGAACTAGATAATGCAGTAGTTGGACCAGAAAGGTCATCTGTATAGTATGGGTATCTCAGTGATCGTGGCTGTGGAATCGGCTGTCCTAGAAAATATCCTTCCTCTTCAGAATCAGATGACGAGGATGAAGTTGAACACCAGGAGTCATCTTCCTCACCATACAATCCAAAAAATTTATCAACCACCTGATTCCGCAGTGCATAATCAGACCTAGTATGGGCATACTGTCCATACAGCTCTGCATTTTGAATATATGCCCGAATCTCCCGTGAGCTTCTATTTTGAATAAATTTTTCATGATCCTGAGGGGAGTAATAACGAAATCTCTCTCTTGGAGAGCATCTTCTTTCTGTGGCCAAGTTAAGTGCATTATCTGAACGAGACTTCCTACTTCTTCTACGATGATGAGAAGGCCGACTTCCACGCTCTTCAAAATGGTAAACACGCCTACGAGTCCTTTCACTCATTGGAGGCTGGCGTATTTCAAGATTCTCGTAACTTCCATTATCAATAACATCATCTGAAAATTTCACTTGCTGAGGCCTAGACTGGGATTTGGATCTTCTCAGTACAGGCATATGCACTGGCTTTTCCTCTGGCAAGACCTTTTCCTGACACAACTCTGAGCTCAGACTCTTCAAGGACTCCGTGCTCCGGTGGAGCATTGAAGAATTCAGAGTTCCCATGTTGCTCATCTTCTCACAGTCCTCTACCTCCAGTTCTTGGAAAGTTTGCAAAGAGTACAGAGATGGCCGTGGCTTGCCTTCTCCATCCATTGAAGCCCCTGCGGTGGGAATGGAGAAAGGAGGAAAAGGAAAATGAGAGGACTATCGGAGAGATAAGTATTGTAACAAACTATTAAACATTTCTTTTCAGTAAAGCAGTGGGTTTGGAACTACTACCAAAAGGAGTAGCTTTGTAGAAGAGGAAGCTTTGTCTTGACTTAAAACATTTAAGTATTAGCTCCGTTTACCTAAGAATTAGTTAACGTTAGGACAACAAGGGTGGAAGTTTAATGATTTTAAAATTTTTAAACAGCTCTAACATGCATACAGCTAAAGCCTCTAAGAAAAAAGAATTACTTGAAATTATTCCACAGTCCGTGCTTGGCATTTTTCAGGCTAAAATATTTCCTGTTTCTGGTATTGCTAAATTCAATATTCCAGCTGTTGCTACAGGAAAGCCAGGCTTACTGCCTTGCAAAGGAGGATCCGTACCCTCCAAAAATCATCAGCAGTAAGCTGGCCTGGTTTACTCCAGGATGGTGGCCAGTGACCCTTCATTCCCACAGCAACCGTGTCACCTGTCCGTGATGCTCCCAGGTGCAATACCTCTAGTTCCTCCTCCTCCTGTGCCCCCTGAACCAAGCTCCCGTCATCAGTTCCTTTGCTGCTGCTTGGGCAATGCCGCATGTGGGTCAGGCCTGAGCTACATGAGTAGCTACAATAATTCAGGTTATAGGAAGAGAGGAACGAAGGAGACAGGACAACTTTTTTAAATGGGTCTCTCATACCTAGCTCCCACATTTGGGTTTTCTGTAGGGAAATAGGAAAGGAAAGCTAACGCATGTGCACATGCGTGCACACACACCTACACACATGACTTATCTCTGGCTAACTTCAATCACATTTGACAAGAAGGTTCATAGAAGTGGATTATCAGTTCCTCTTTAGTCAATGGAGAAACATAATCTCATAAACCTCATTTCCTAAGGCTAAGTTGTTTACCATCCTTTCAGATTTTCTACATATTTTTACAAGCAAATCAAGGAGATTACCTAAAGTCTTTTGCAGTATTTAATATTACCCTAGTATATAATGCAACTTCTTCTATTTAAGGTATGGAGAAAAAACAAAAAAGTTTTATTTGGCTTGAAGTGGTGGTTAGTATATAACAAATGCATAGTTCAAGACCATTCTTATTCTGTTTAACATTATGGATTTTTTTGTTAAAGGAAAGAGAATTCAAAAGGAAAGAAGAATTTAAATAGAATTTAAGTAGCAGAAATGTTTCTTGTGGAAGCGTATGTGCTTGTTTAAAGCTACTGCCTATTTTACACGCATCTCTTGCTACGAAAGCTTTTTAGAGATCACAGATACGAAAAGTCTTAGTTCAGAATACTCCAACATGCACACTTTGGTTGACCTCTCCATAAAAAACATTCATTTCGCGCAGACACCCACCCTTACCTGTTATGTTAGACAAAGCCAAAGAATCCATTGAGTCTCGAACACTTTGTTCTTGCTGTTTGAGGTCAGACAGACATTCAAGTGAGCCTCCATACCACGGTGTTTGGTCGTGTTTGTATCCTGACGCCCCGTGTTCCATGTCTAACTCCTGGATTTTCCTGCTGCTGGCAGGGCCTGGGTGGCTGCCATATGCAGAGTCACCCAAACCATCTTGTGACTGGGCCCAGTACATGTCTGATTGATACTTCTTACTTGCTAGGCTTGGGTTATTTTTTTTCAAGTCCGACTTGCTTTTGACGACACTATCAGAAATCCAGTGTTCACTTGATCTAATGTCTACTTCCGCGGGCTGCTGGAAGAGGCTTTTATCACCAAACTTCAGAAGAAGTTGAGTCATGTAGTCTTCATGTTCAGCCCATTCTTCAGGGTCTTCAGGCATTTCTTGCTCTACTCTTCCTTTCCAGAAGTCTTCATTAACAAAGCTTGCCTCTTCCCTTGAAAGGCTTAAATCATCCAGCTTACGAGAAAGAGTATCATCAGCATTGCCTGAAAGGCCAGGAAATTTGTAATTGAGAGCTGGTGACAGGAGGAGTGACTGGCGGCACTGGTCGGCTGACCGGCTGCTTTTTCCCATGCGGACACTCCTCCTGGAATCTCTGGATCGAGCAGACTGAAACGCAGAATCAGAAGAGTCGGAGGCATGAACATCCTCTCCCAAGCTGCAGGTTTTTGAACAGTAAATCTGCCCTTGCTTTGGAAGGAAAGGGCAGCCAAGCAAAGAGGTCTTGCACTGAGCACAAGAAAAGCAAGTCTCTGTGGCATGCCAGTGCTGTCCATCGTAGGTCATCTGAGCATGGTCAACACCTGGAAGCAGAGCAAAAGCAATGCTTTGGGTTTCTCTAAAAAATTACTTGTGGAATGCATACTTCTGGAACGTGAAATAATTTCATAAATTTGCTTTCCCTTAATTTGTAAGTTGAGCGCTTAAAAAGGGGACATACTTACCAATGTGTTCCCCACAGGTCTCGCAGTATTCCGCATAGAGAGATTCAAAGCAGTTACAGCAGAATGGTCGCCCATCCTTCATGATGTATCTCTGTCCACCCAGGATGGTTTCACACTCGAGGCAACAGAAGTGCTTCATGTGCCAGTGGCGACCCTCAGCTTCTGTACACTCATCAGCAAAAATTATCTTTTCAGAGATAAAAAGTAAACTTTTAGTTAAGTGGCCAAAACCTCACCTGGGAAGTTAGAGCATGCAAAGTACCCCAATTGTGCAGTTCACTGAATTTATTTTTATTTAGCTGCCTTTTGAATATAAAGATAGAAAAAAAGTCTCCCACAGCAACTGCAGCATTCTGACCTTTTCTGTAACAGAAAGAAAGGAATTAAAAAAAGAAACCCTGTACTTTAAAAAAAAAAAAAGAGAGAGAGAACATAAGAACTTAACCATTAAGAAGCTGCTGTCAAGGTATTCTGGCTGTTTGTACAGATCCTTTTTCTAATTTGATCTACAAGACTCAATTCTGAATGCAAAGAGGTATGCACTTTCTGAATACCATCATATTATTTACGATACTGCCAATTTGACAAGAAATGAAACACCTCAGCCTTCAAACACATCTGTGCAGCAGAGTCCTGACTTCTTAAAACAATGCATCTGAAGTTAGTAATTGCCCAAGTGATGCAGTTTGCTAACTGAACAACAGGAATGCAGACTGGTTGTAACACGTGAATTATTCACCTCATCGCAGGCTGAACATCGAGGTTTGAGAAGTTCAGCGTGGTGTCTGCCACAATGAATTTTTCCATCTTGGTAGAAGTAGATAAGGTCAACGAGCAGCTCGTTACATGTGAAACACACAAAACATGAGGGGTGCCAGCACACACCAGGCCCAGCTCTTGAGGCAAATACTGCAACTTCACCGCCGTTTACTTTCATACCACACTAGGAACAAAACCAGAAAGTGAAAACACTTCCCATCCCAAACTACTAGCTTCTAGCATTTAAAGTTAGAACACCAAACCCAATAGAGCAGTTTTTATTCCAAAACTGCGACGAGAGGGAAAAAATTCCTCTCAATTTAGGTCTAGACAAACTCTGTGCATCAACAAACCTTTTGTGAATAGAATTTTATTTTAATCATAATAACATTTTTAAGCATATGCCTGGGTTTCATTTGTCATTAATTTAGTATGAGTCAGCAACAGGTTTTTTTGAGTAGGAAATAGATCAAAGATTCATTTCATACCCAGTATCAAAGGTTGCGTTTTGCTTAAGCACACACTACCTTCTTTCTATTTACATGCAGTTTAAAAAATCATCTTTTTTTTTAATGTTTACAGACATAGACAGCGATAAGCTTACATTTAATATTTAGATACTGTATTTTCACATTATTCAGCCCTCCAGTTGGCTTGTAGAACCAGTAGTATTACCTGCTCACAAACTGCATGCATCACTGCTCTTGAGAGTAGCTTAATAGTGCCTCGGCCGAGTGCCTCCTTTTTGCGCTGAGAACTGAACATCTGCAGCTCCTTCTTTTCTTCCTCACTTAAAGACTGGCAGTATCTCACCTTCCAGTGAAAACACAGGAGAACTTATTTTAGATACTGAGCTTTTAAAGTAACAGATTGGTGAGTAAGTGCATATATGCAAGAAATTCATCAGGCACGCCGGCAATCATCATTAAACTTTTCCAACTTGTTTGCTCTACCATCAATATTTAGCTAATATAGCATAACACAAAAGTAGTACAGAGAAAGTTTTTGCATTACAGGGAAAAAACCCACCAAACTAAGAAGTTGTCTAGGCAAGAAGTAAGATGTAAAAAAGACAAACCAAAACCTGCTGCTATTCTAAAACAGTGGAATGAACGCAGATCAGCCATAACATTGTCCTTTAGATTTATGGTTAAGTGCCCACAACTAACTATTGCAGTATACACAAGATCTTAAGTATTGACACCCCCGCCCCCTTTCCTTACAAAGAGCTTGTTTGTTATTTCCACTTCTACTCCAAATTACACTGCATATCTGAGATGCAAACCTTTTACTGTCACAAAGCATCCTTTTTGTGTGCTACAATGCAATTCCAGGAATTTGTAGGTTCCTGGTTAATTGGTGGGTGGCTGCAAACACTATAAAACCAACTTGTGTTAAGTTTATTGCAGTGACACCAGCCTCCCTTACAAGCAAAGGCAGTGTCCTTCCAGACAGCTCTTATCCGCACACAAGCCCACCGGACAGCTGAACAATGGACTCAGTGTACACACCGTGCTGCTTTATAGGTCAGATGCCACTGCAGGCCACAATTTAGGCTTTTAATATATACCCAGGTAGGTAATTCTCCACGTAAAAGCCGCCAGGGAGACCTAAGCCCTGACGGTCCATCCCAGATGCTGTATTTACCTCATTATCGTGGGGTGGCAGCTGATAGAGAAGTTGTTTAATGCGGTGCTTCTCTCCAGGGCTGTTAATGTAAGGGACCTTCTCCTCTGGCAAGCAGGCAAAATACAGCTGGACCTGAACAGGAGGAACGCAGTGTTCAGACCGAGGGACACACATCACCCAAGCACTGCAGGCGTCCTTCAGCTACTGTTTTATCTCGGGTCCCATTTACGAAGGTTACGCTACATTAGACCTGTGGCAGGGGTTGTGCTGAAAATACGAGACCCAGATGAACCAGCTCAGCAAACCTGAATTGTCTCTGATAAAACTAGCACCCAGCTGCTGAATTGCTTTTCTGGAATGCAATTTGCAGTGACAATTAGGGGGGGTATCATAAATTATGCACATGTAATGTTCTCATTATTCCCACCCCCTTCAGGGCTGGTCAACAACCTCATGGAAATTCCAAGTTTCCTTCTGCAATTTACCGCACAAGGCATGAAGCTTTCCAGAAAACAGCCACTATATAAACAAATTTAATTTGCTCTCTGCATTTTACACATTGTTGAGACAAAAGCTGTTTTGTAGTCTCCTGCTGATCAGGCTCACCCAAAGCATCAGCTTTCATTGCTTCCATGTGGGCTTTGGT
Source organism: Falco rusticolus (assembly GCF_015220075.1). Taxonomy (NCBI): domain Eukaryota; kingdom Metazoa; phylum Chordata; class Aves; order Falconiformes; family Falconidae; genus Falco; species Falco rusticolus. Next base: position 41,730,477 of record NC_051191.1, on the reverse strand, counting down.
AAGAAGGTGGAAACATCCTTCCCTTGGGAGGAGGCTGGATACAGCCACATTTCAATCAGATGCAAATTAACTACAAAATTTTCATGGGCTGCATGTTTTTGATAAAGGAATCAATATTACATGTACACACCTATCAATCTTCACTCTTTTTTTTTTTTTTTCAGAAGAAAATTATGACAGGAAAGCTGTAATGAACACTATGACAAAGCCCAATGGCAAAAAATATTTTTGTGGAACAGCTACAGATTTATTGTTTTTCCTACGCAGTTTCCAGCTTGTCACGAGGCCTGGGGCTGTAAATAAGAGCTGAATATTGGCAAAAATATTACTTGCCATCCAGATTTAAATAATGCTCAGGTCAACAGCTTATTACTGTGCAAGACAGATGAAAAAGAAGCAGTAATCAGTCACTTGACTCGGGAAGCAATCAACATTATATGAGACAAGTTGCACAAAACATGACTTGGTCTTCATTTAACCCAAACTGAAACATCAGAAGCCCACTTACTACTGACTGTACTTCAAGAGGCTTCAGGAAAAAATAACAACATGCATTAAGAAGTGAAGCTTTAAAGATACTTTATGCCCTTTTCTCAATTTTATTGCACCATTCTCAGCATGAGTCATTCTTCTTGGAAAAAAGATCTTCAGTGAGTTTGAGCTAGTTGGATCATGAGGGTATTTTAGGGCATTTAATTGTGCTGGCAGAATGTTAGCTTGCTGTTTGCCTTAAGGTCTGATTCATCAGGATTCTTATATATGCTTAAGTAAGTGATAAAAAGTTTCCCTAAAAATAGCCCACTATTTGCCATTCCTGCAGACTCGTTACTTTATTCATCATCAAGAAAATCTCTGCACAGCAAAACAGAGATATCTTCTGCGCCTTTACAGCTATGGAATGTATTATCTTGTCAGCTGAAGGAGAGCTGCTCTGCCTTCAGTAGCAGACACTACAAAGCCACTCTGTCCATTTAACACTGAAGTCTGAGTTCTGGACATTAGTGAGTACACAGCTTCAGCACAGTTGCAGTATCATCAAGTAAATGAATACCACGAGAGATTCATTTTCATCTCCCATGGCAACTTGCCCATCAATAATTTCATTTTTATTTCCATTACCACGGCGTTGTAAAAGATAAAGAAGAAAGGGGAGAAGGGAAGGAACAGCCCAGCCAACCCACGGGTGTCAGCTCTATAGAGACCATAGAAGAGAAATCCTGGCACGAACAAATGGCAGGCATACAACTATTTAAACAAGCGTAAAATACATTACTACTTGTCACAGTGACAGAACACTTCTGTTTATGTGCGCTGTAGTAACATACGTGTTCTGCGTGTCGAATGCCTAATTATTTAAAGAGTTGTCCAAGTGCAGTGAAGTACTGGCCAAGTAGCACACATGCCACAAAGTATGGAACAAGCTTTAATTTAAGCTAATAACTTATTTCAAAGAGAAAGCAAATTTCTATGCTGCTTTTTAGACTTGACAATACATACCTCTGTGGCACATATTTATTGAAAATTCTTGACTGGGAACTTTTTTTTTGGAACATAAAAACTCCTCAGTGTAGAGGATCTTAAGCTCCCTAAACAGAGCCTCATTGGAACAGGAAACAAAACAAGATGTGAAGAGTTCTAGATGAATTTAAGTTTTATACATTGTAAGAATTTAATCAAGACTTGCAGAGGCAGCGTATCGCTCCCTTAGACAGTCCTTACAAGGCTTATTTTAAAAATGCAGAAGCACAGTTGGTACCTGCTCCGGTCTGAGGCCAGGGGGGACCCAGGCATATTCTTCCAAGGCACACCCAGAGTCATCGTCAGATGTTGAGCTTCGCTGACACCCGAAGACGAGATTATTGGCCTTGGGGTCCATCTCCAATGGCATAAGTGTGAAGTATTAAATATTTCAGCTGCAGCTCATCAAGCGATTGATCTGGAGGAAGAAGTTAACAGAGTTTTAATAAATTTGAATGTGTAACAACTAATTATCAATGTAAATGATCTTACAACCGTTTAGTATTCCTTGTGCTGCCCAGAATGATAAATGACTGAAGCATCTAAAAGAAAAACTAGTCAAGAGAAAGAAAACTAGACACACGCTACCACGTTTGGCAACTGCAAAGAATTTCAATATTAACACTTGTCATCTTCTACACTTGTGCTCGTTTCACATCACAGGTTGTATGCAGGTGTATCTGGGAAAGACTCGCTGAGCAGCTATTAACAAAAGCAATGACATGAGCTCTTCCTGAAGTCATTACTACCACCAATCTAGTAACACAAAAGACATGACAACTGCGTGTCAAAAACTGAAGAAATTGCTAGGGAAAGACTGTTGTGCAAGTAGCATCCTGTTTTTCACAAGGTAGGCACAGAGCAGTGTCTGCTGGATTCCTCCGAGAAGTTTGTTTTAGCTGTATCAGAGCGGAAGGGCGTTGGTCCAGTTAAATATCTGAAATCCAATTATGCCAGATTAGGCTCTGTAAAATACATCATGATTGTTCTGTTAATTTAAAACCCTACAGGGAGATGCTTCTCTTGATTCATGAAGCCTGCAAAGCTTCGTATCAGTGGGATCATTTTGAGTCACAACTGGCAAAGGTGGTTCTCACCAACATCCACAGCATCCTGCAGTAAAAAGCTTATTAGGATAAATATCTTACATTAGTTCTAGGGGAAGTTCTTAGGAAATTCGGACCAGGAATTTCAGTGAAATCCACATAACCAAAAGCAGAGAGGATGCATTCTACCATGACAGAGGTTCTGACCACTGAGGATAGAAACAAACTTGCTTTTGCAGTACAACATTACACACGAGCTGTGCCTTCCCTATTTTAGGCAATTCTTTAACGTATCCTTCTAAACACAGATGCAATTTTGTCAGTACTAGATCTGAGCCATAGAAAATTTTAATCTTGACATACAGCCTTTCTGGTGGGTCTGAAGGGGGAAGCAATCTAAAAACTTCTGGTGGGTCCCACGTTACATTTCCAGTCTTAGCGCCACCATTTCAGAGAAAATAAGTTGCTGCTAGATCACAGGTGGAAGAAAGATTTAAGCCCCCTTACCCAAGTATTCAGCTCGTTACTCAACAGGAGTTTCTCATCCTCCAAGCATGAGGCACTGGTTAGTGCCAGGCTCTGTTGAATTCAGTACATAAACCCAAACCTGCTCCATAAAAAATGGCCACATGCATCCAAAGCTACAAACTCGGAGAAATTACAATATTCAGCATTACACAGTCTTACCTACCCCCATTTTCAATACATCTGTACGTAACCACACCCAGTAAAAAGCAACAAAAAATTACTTAACTCTTCCACTGGGCTAGTGCTCAAAAAAATGAAACTTGTTTGTGAACTTCATTCCAAAAACTTATGGCTGGAAAATACACTATTTCTGCTGCACTGCTAAGATGCCAACACGCTTCTATTACACTGCATAGCTGCACTGTAATAGAAGATTGATTTAATATTTGATGGGGAAAGCAAACCTGCCAACCTCCGCTTTGAGAGCAGGCTATTTCTACAAAGCTTGTGAGCTGTCAAGCAAATTTCTGAAATTTTACTCTAGCTGCACAACTTCAGAAGGTTAGCGAAAACAGTTTCTAAGCTTAACATCACCATATTATAAATCTCTGTCAAGGAAGGTGACTAAAACCAAATCCAATACTAAAACCTCAGTACTATATATTTAAAGTAGGGAGACAGGCATCCTTGTATGTACTAGACCCCTTCAATTAGTTTCCTTGAGAAACAATAAGTGATACAAAACTGTTTCCCCCCTCCAGGTACTAGTGGAAATTAAGTCAAGCATGAGGTATGCTTTGTTACTACTTGTATAAAACTAGGGTGCAAGGAGGGACAGAGGAATACCGTGACACAGTTAAGAAATCACTAGCAAAAAAAAAAAAGGCAACAGTGCTTACTGTTGCAGGTGGATGGGGATGCTCAGGTTGGCAGCTTGTGTCCCTTATTGACACCCAAATAATTCTTAAGTGTAAAAATCACTGTGAGTATCGAGAAGTCCAAGTCCTTCCAAGATGATCTTAGCAACAGATGAACTGTTTTACAGTTTCCCTTCAGGAAGGTGCAGATACCTGGTTTACAATAATGTCATGTACTCACTGACGCCTAAGCTGGTATTTCCAATTCTTACGGCATTGCAACATGAGAGCTTGCGTTGGTCAACTGTCCCTTTTCAAGAACAGGCTCCTGCCCAATGACCCAGGAATAAAAGGAGTCACTAGGTGAAACACCTTTGCCAACATTTCGCTAGGCAGCCTGACCCGAACCGCACCCCAGGCAACAGATCTTAAGTGTAATTTAGGCTGAGACAGGTTCAGCTCTGCCAGTCCCCGGGCACTTGAGCAAGGTGCACCCCTGGCTGGCTCACACCGCATCCAGCGCTCAGGAGCACAGAGATAACCGAGTAATTGCTTCATATTGATTAATCACAAACCTCTCTGTAGGATCAGAAATTAACTTCTCTGACTTTCTTCTTTTGAAAGATAAAGAAACAAAGCAAAAACTGAATGTCTGAAAACATGTTAAGTCTTCTGAGGTTTTTTTGAACACTAAGGCTACACGCTACTTCTATGTGCCAAAAAGCGGTGCTAGGTAATGTTGGGATATCAGGTACAGAAGTGCAGGAGCGCTGCCTAATTCCAAAGGAAAACAAGGCACCACACTGCTTTTCCATGGACCACTTTTGACACATCTGTTTCAGACAGGATGCACCAACAAGAGACCACCACAGGCCTATTTCCCGGTGATACAGGGCAGCTTGAAAGCATGGCTAGTAGAGAATAAAGGAAAAATACACCTTACCTCCAACTGTAAAATGCAACTTTACAGTCAGGGTGCTCCTCCCCTGATAAGGCAACTGGAAATGTATAAAGCGAGGTTCATAAATCTCGATGAACCAAGATTACTCAAAGGACAGCATTCACTTTAAAAGAAAAGCTCTATTAGCCATAGAGCTAATGTTAAGCCAGCTATAAATGACTGACAGTACACCATATATCAATACGGCCATGTCACAAATACTGTGGTGTTGCTGAGAGTGAGGCTTCTAAACCACCCCAGCTTAACAGCAGGCTATCTGCAGAACTATTTTAGCAACTGCTTGTTTAGGAGTTCTCCTTCCTTTCCTACTCCAGTGTAATTTGGTTTGCATTTTAAAACTACAGGGTTCTTCCTCCCTGCCCCCCAACCGCACTCATCCTTCAAAGTGATCCGTTTAAAATGATCACATCCTAAGGAGGATTCAAATGAATATAAACAACAGCTGAAAAAATAAATGCTTTCCGAGGGATGAGTAGAAAGGTGGTCTTTCTACTCCTGCCATGACATCTACAAAACACAGCAAGGATGTTTTGTTTTGCTTCCTTAAAGTCTGTGGAACATTTTGAGGTTTCAGCTCTGTTCAAATACTACCTCTCAAAAAAAGCTTCAGAGCCTACAAGGAGGTATTTCACTGGCAGCTTGACAACTATGAGTAACATAATTGAATTAAACAGCTACATCTGATTGTAAAAGAAAAGCAATTAATACTTTTTTTCCACAGATGTATTAAAATGACCCTATTATGACAAAGTTCTTGGAAGCAAAGATAAACTACGCTCCTAATTACAAACCTATTGGTACGCAAAATACTAGGCTAGCAAGCTTTGAGCAAAGCTATTGCTGAACCCATACGAAGGTTATCCCCATGCTAGGATTTCCAGCTCACTGATTATGTTCACCCCTGACCAGATAGAAGAGGTCACGATTTGTGAGCACAGTTAGACAAACATCTCCTTGCCCATCCCCTGCTGTTTTACTCTGTCCTGCGGGGCAAATTGTTTTAACAACTTTTTTGTTAGAAGGCTTGTTAACAAGGCTATAGGGGATACAAGATGCATATCGCATGCATCCATTCACAATGAAGGCTCAACGAGTTGAGATTAGCGTGGCCAGCCCATTCACCTGTTTATTTAATCGCCGGTCCACGATAACTACATTAGAAGAAGGGTGTAAAACAGCAGCAATACACCACCACAAAGTAACTATTAATACTTTAAAGACTATTTCCAATAGCTATTATGCAAACGTTCAAAAAGTCCCATTCCCTAGCCACAGTACAAGTAACTATTTACAGACAGCTCTGCTGCTCTGTACTCGGGAAATCTGGACCCAGAGTTGATGAGTGGCATTTTTATCAGCACTAGCACACAGCAACTTCCTCAGCTGTTGGGTCCTTTGAGTAACGACCTATCCAGAGCAGTAGGGGGTGGAACGAAGGCTGTATACTTGTTCATTCAACAAACCTTTATAGATGGGCCCCAGAAGTAAGAACTTTTTTCCCCTCTCTTTAGCCAGCACGCAAGGACCAACTGAAGACTTAAACTGCTTTCCTCCTCTAGCATCCTAGCGCAAAGATCACTTTTCCACCTGGAAGTCAGATGATCCTTCTCGGGGGTATTTTATTCTGACGAGCCATGCTGCAAAGACAGGCTACCTACGTTAACAAAAGGAGGAAGCACCGTGACAAAGCATCGCCCCACGCCAACACATCTGATTTGGATGTGTTATGCTTGGCGCTGCGCGGTGCCTGATGGAAACACAAGCGCAGGCTGCAGTTGGGCAAGAACCAAACCGCTGGCCAAGGAAGCGGTATTCTCACGGATGCTTCCCCCCTCTCTCCTTAAGAGGGTGTACAGATTCAGAAAGAAAGAAATCGTGCCTTTTACAGCCTCCCATTGATTTTTTTTTTATTCTATTTTAAACAGCAGCCCGACTTTACTCCAATGTACACATATACTCAGGTTTCACCCCGTCACCTGTTGGCTCCCGAACAACACCCTTCTTTGTTAGGGCTCACAACCCTCATTTCAGACAAGTTTCCAGAGAAAACACTTCAAGCAAGTGTTCAGTAAGTCACGAGACTACAGTTGTCAAAAAAAAAAATCCGCGCTTAGGCCGGTTTATTCTGACGGACGCGCTGCGCCGCGGCAGCTCAGGGCAGCGCGCCGGGCCGATGCCCGCCAGCAGGCAGCGCCCCGACGGGCTGGCGGGGACCCCCCGGGCCTCACAGACATGACGGCGGTCAGAGGCGCCCCCCGTCCCCGGGTCCCCCCCCTCCAGCCTCCCACCGGCGGGCGGGCCGCGGACACAAGTAACCGCGAATTACCTCTTGGCAGGACCGAAAGGGCGGCGAGGCGGCTGGGGCGCCGGGAGGCGAGGGGGGGCGACCGATGGCCGCTCGCTGCGCCCGCCGCGTGAGCCCGAGCCCCCTCCCCGCTGCCCCAGGGCTGCCAAGGCAGCGGGCACGGCGAGGCGGCCGCACTGCTCACCGCGGGCCGGAGGAGCGGCCAGCGCCAGGCGCAGCCCCGCCGAGGAAGGGGCGGGGGGCTCCGCCTGCCCGGTCCCTCCGGTCGGCGCCGCCGCTTCCCCTCCTCGTCCCGCCCGCTGGGAGCGCGGCGGCAGAGCTACCTGCGCCGCCCCCCGCCCTCCCTTCCGCCCCCCCGGGGCTGCGGGCCGGGCAGGGAGCAGCCTCCCGAGCGCTCCTCCCCAAACGCACCCCGGAGCGGCCCCGGCAGCGCCCGCCGGGGGGCTCCCCGCCATCCCCCGCCGGGGGCAGCGCCGTGCGCCCCTCACCGCTCGGAATCTCCCACCGACCTTCCCTTCGAAGCGCTGCCCACGACGGGGGAGGCGGAGGGGGGGGGGGGGCGCTCCTGCCACCGACCCCGGGGCAGGAAGGGTCGCCGGCCCCACCGCCTGCCCACCCGGGGGACCAAGCGTTTGCAGAAGCAATAAATTTCTGCGCCGGGGACACGCGGTTTAGCGACAGCGCTTTTGTTCGCCCCGACGCCCGAAACAGATTCCCCGCCCCACCCTCCGCCGTGCTCCGGGCTGACCCGAGCACCGAGAAATTAAGGACGCGGGTAAGGACGGGAAAACACTTGGCCTATTTACATCGCTGTGTGTAAATAAAAATAACGCAACCCGGGGCTGAGGACCACGGCGAGCAGCTGCCCATCGCTGCCTCGGCCGGCACGTCTCAAGTGAGAAAGGCGCGCCCGCGCCCCGGCTTACGCACAGAACGGCAACACCCGGGCTACCGGGGCATGCTCCGAACGCCCCCGGCCGGGCACTGCCGCCTCGCTGCCACCCCCGGCCCCCGCGGCGGGGCACGGAAAGCGCCGGGAGGCGGCGGCTCGTCTTCAAAGGCTGGCGGGGCGGGCAGCCCCCGCGGCTGCAACCGTGAACGCCGCGCTCAGGTTTCCTCTTTCCCCTTCCCTCCCGCTCTTTGTCTCCCTTGGGAAGTCATTATCAAAGGGAATTTATTCGCGCTGCTCGCGGGGTCAAAGTGGCACCCCCCACCCCCCCACCCGCAGCGAGGGGCAGCGGCCACCCAGACCCCCGCCGAGGGCGGCTTATCCGCCCGGGCGCGCCGTGCGGGACGGGGCACTTGGCAGACACCTACCGCTTACCCCAGGAACCGAATCTGCATGAATTTCAATTCCCCTCTCCTCACTCTGCATGCTTTGCCCGCAGGGCGCTCGGGGGAGCCGGCCCCGACGGGTAAAGGCGCGGCGGCTGCCGCGGGCAGAAGCGGGGAGCAGCACCGCCGTGTGTGCCCCCCGTCCCCGCAGCTCGGCCGGGCACAAGCGGGTTTCCAGGGGGCCGGGAAGAGCCCCCCCACACATCCCCCCCCCTGTGCCGACGACCCACCGCCGGGCGCAGCCACACAGAATGGGAGGCTGATGGATCAAGGCCAGCACCGGGCTACCTGATCTCAAGTCGCAAAGCCTGTCCTGGGTTCACGACGTTAAAAACAGCCGACCCCAGGACAGACCCGCTGTGGCGGGGATGCACAGAGGCCTTACACCCGCACCTGTACCGCAGGAGGACGAACGAACTCCCACAGCGACCCAGGCCCACGCCATCCCAGCCGCGGTCCCACCGGGCTCCTGCAGCAGAGGAAAACCTGCTGAAACTCCAGCAAATTAACCAGCTCCAATCCTTCCACACCCCATTTCACTTCCATAAGCAGTTTTGCTGGTTGTACTACCTCCATTCTTAAGCTGTTAAATTGTTTTGAGGCCAAAGCTGGTGTATCACTTGGCTGAACCAGAGATTTTGTCAGAGCTTTTGTAAGTGCTGGCTTTACAAGACCCAGACTGTTTCTATTCCATTTATTGGACTGAGCAGACCCCATCTGGTGGCCAGCTGAACATCTGCCAACTCCATTCACCATTAATCAAACATGGAAATGTCAGGAATAATGTTTATTCTTCCCCACTACACAACTGAATTAAATACCAACAATTTACATATATTGTCTACTCCTTTTCCAGGGGTGCCTGACCTTTGCTTAGTTGTTCTGCGCAATGAGGGCTCACAGTGCCTGCACAGCACCCTGCAAAAAGGAGAATCTCATTTAGGGACTTCAGCACAACCAACTCAATGGCCATAGATCCATTTGCGAAGTCTCCTGCAGCCAAAGAAGAGATGTTCACTTTACTGGGCAGTCAAATTATCCCCGATCTTGCTAACACTTCCCTGGACGCTGAAGAGTTTGAGGGCACACAAAGATAGTTGGCTGCACCACTCTTTTTCCTGGACTTTTCTGGCTTGAGCACAGAAACTAGTATATTGTTCTGAGCAATACACTTAGAGATTATCAGGCCAAAATCAACTCTTGTGATCTTCTAGCCTGAAATCACGTGGTCGTAAGATTTTTCTAAAATCACTGTCTGCATGAACAAACCATTTGATTTTGATTTTAGAAGTACCAGCAATGAAAACCCTACTACAACTCCTGTTAAAGCCACTATAGCTCTTGTTAAATTGTTTCAAGTAGTCAATTATTTGAAAACTTTTTTCTTTTAATCACAGATTGCTGTGTTTCAGCACTCAAATGCTGGATAGTATGGTACCCTTGAATGTTAGGCTGAAGAACCAGATATCATAACTCCCCTTAGGCATTTGCAAATTGTGAAAGTCATTCCTTAACTATCTCTTTTGATGCAAGCTGCTTCCACAAGAACGAATGTGTTGCTATGATATTTTTTTTATTTTTACACAACAAATATGACAACATACTTGTTCTGTGAAGCATAAATTATGCTACAGAAGTTGCCTGAAAAAAAAAGAAAGCTAAAAAAAGACAGGCACAAACCGACTTGCCCTTTAAGGCACGTTCCACATTCTTGACTGTACTGGATAGAGCTGATTTTTCAAACAACCCGATGCTTCAAGGGACCTGTAATGGATATGGAACCTTTTGCCCTAAGGTATTAGCACAGATTTAGTCTAAGTAACAACTTACTTGTACTACTGACCAGGCCAGGGGGTGTTCTCTGGCCTGTAAGAAATTTGCTAAGGGTATCAGGGTGGTTTCCCAGTTTGCAATTATCCACATCAGGGAACACCCCCTGAGATAACACTAGTAATTGCTACTTCTGTTGGCAGTCACAGAAGAGAGACCAAGGAGCAGAAAACAAATTAACCTCTTGTGCTTCAGAGGTGCCTTCTCTGGGTAGGACAGTGGCATAACACCCACCTCTCAAGCCTGATTAGTTCTGTGGATAAACAGAAGATCGCCCTCTACATCATCACCCTTTAATGATCACCACCTCCACTCCAAGAGTTTTAATTAAGCATCATCTCACCTGTTCATTTAAAAGAAAAAGTTGCGAGTCAGCTATGAAAGGTGAAAGTATGTAGTAAGGCGAATGGAAGCTAGAACAAGAAAGAAAAAAATCTGTAATAATTCTTTCAGAGAAGTCAATGAAAAAATTCTTCAAAATAAACTGGGTTTTGTGTTTTGAAACGAGACAAACCAAGAAAGGTTTTGCATGTTTCTGACAGCACAGGAGGAGTCCACAGAGCAGGAACTGCAACTGCTCCCCTGGGGATTATACACAAACCAAAGCCAGCGCCTGACTGAATGCAGGCAGGCATGCCCTTCAGGAATTTTAGGGACAGCAACTCAGCCACGTAAGGTCCTGCCTGCAGGCTACAGCCCAGGGAGCTCTAGGGTGTGTTTCCAGCACCGAAGTCCTTTCCACCTTCAGTGGCCCCAGGTCTATGCCCCAAAGGAGCAAAGAGGCCAGAGTAAGGGAAGTGGTTCCACCACCTCTGAGCTGACCTACTGGAAAACCCAACCCAGTGACAAAATGCTGGTTCAGTTCCCTGGACCTACCAGTGTTAGCACAAGTTAAAACCAGGATGAACTGTCATGGAGCTGCAGGCTCAGCTGTCAGCCTTGCTCCCTCTCTGTTCTGGGAAAACTGGGAGTCATGGGCCTTGCCAAACACAAGTGCAAGAGGGTCTTCCTCAGCCAGTGCATGAACAGCCTGACCTCAAAGACCCTTTCATATGATGCTCAAATACAAGTGAAATTTAACTCTGTTCACCTTGGTGTGTTCAGAAACCCCTGTGGACATCCACCTGCATCTCCGGATACCTAAACATCCAGTCAAACCTGGACCTAGGTCTCCCAGCTTAAGAACATGACTGGGGAAGTATGCCATCATAGGTGTGAACAATTTACAGAATTTTGCCATCCTATATGATCACTAGGAGTCACCCGACACCTGGATGCTTTTGAAGCAAAGCTGAAGAAGCCTTGAAGGACCTTAATGGGCCACCAGTGCAAGGCCACCCCTCTTTGTGCCACTTTGCACCTACAGCCATAGGTGAAACCTCCTCGTGCCCTCCCTGTTCCACACCACTTCCTCCTGCCCACCCGAACCAGGGAGGCTGGCACCAACAGCGGATCACCACGTGCTGCTGGGAGCAGAGGCCGACCAGTGCTGTTACTGCTGACTGGTGTCTTCCTGTACTTTCTTTTTTGATGCTGCAAATAAAGGGCATGGAGGCAACACCTTGTGATTCTGATGTCTCCACAGTATGAATCTTTGCCAATTTTTAAATAACATTTAAAAATGCAGAGAAAACCAGCTCTGTAGGAGACATGCCAGTAGAAGATTATATGCAACAGAGGGGGAAAGATACAGGGATTAGAAGGAAGTGTGCATATGAAATGCAACAAGTTAAATAAGGATAAGATGACTTTGCCCAGCACAAGTTTGTGACTGAGTTACAGTGCTTGGTTTCCACTCTCCTCTTTGCTGCATTCCCTGTGATCCTAACAGTCTGCCTTCTGCATCCCCTCAGTGCCAACAGAATGGGGACAATGCCCCAAACAACTTTAGAAAATGACAACATCCAATGGAAATATTAACATTTGAGACTGTCAAGTAGCACTAGACAAATAAAAAATAATAAAAACAATAAATGCTCATTTTTTATTTTCACCCACTGAACAATGGCACAGGAAGCTGCCGAGGCATCCAACGACCAGGCATCAAGGAGGGAAACAGCACCTGAACAGCTTACTACAGAGACTTACACCAGCTACTGCTGGCCTGAGGCCTGGCCGGCGTCAGCTACGGCATGCTGGGAATGCATGCCTATGAGAGGTTTATTTTATTTCCTTTTCTTAATGCTCTCAGAGTTGAAGAAAAACAGACCTTTTAAAACCATGATCCTACTTTGCTTCAGCAGCAAAGAATTAAAGTTTCATTAAAATGCCCTTCCTTGTTAGATCGGGCTAGGACTTGCTCCTGAACCAACAGGTCTGTTACTGTATCTGGAAACTCTTAACCCCACAGGCTTTTCTGAAGACAGCGATCTTGATTTTTATCATAATTGTCTCCACGAAGCCCACAGTCACACGGGGCAGAGGTAACCGCCCGGGTGCCCACAATACTGCCACAACCACCAGCTGACGGGTGCGAGCAGGGCTTTCCTACCCACACTGACACCCTCCGTTAATTAGCACCCCGTTTCCCAGGCTGCATAAGGCACAACAAAGTGCGCTGCAACAACATGCGCCTGCAACGCTTTGCTGGCAGCAGAGGCTGACGCAGGACAGAATCGCTGCTTGGGTTTTTAATAACACCCCAGCGCAAACACCATTATGCAATGGAGAAGGTGTTGCAGAACCAGTGCTAATGCGCTGTTTGCTTATTGAGGGACTTTTCAGCCAAGTATTGTGCCAAAGCCTGCGCCGACGATGAACAATGTCACTTTTACCTGTTTCGAGCTCTGTTCTCAGGCCTTGTCTCCAAAGAACTCCTCGCAATTTATCTAAATTGCTTTGGAAATTGATTTAGATTAAAAAAGGGAACTGCAAACTGTGTGGCTCTTCTACTATGGTCAACACATATATACACACAAAGGGATACAAACCCCAGGAGCGGGACATCCATGTAAAGAAACTAATATTTAAGCTAATGCTTAAGCTAATATTTAAAAACAAATTTCAAACCCTTTGTGAGTTTTATTGCATGAGTAATGCTCCAGTTACACTAAGTCTGCCCTGCCACTGGTGATGCTTTTCAACTCAGGAAAAATCCCAGGTGACTGAGTTCAAGTGAAGGCAAAGTTTGACATAGGGGATTATTACTGCTGCTGCAGCATCATATCCAGAGGAAAAAACCTCTCCGTTTTAAGCCAAAGATGAGATTTGCAAAGGTTTGTGGTAACCTCTGGCTTAAAATCTGCACGGGGAGAGAAATGTTGCAGTCACTGAACAGGTACCCAGCATAGTGTTATGCTGCCATTTTCCAGAAGCCATATCTCAGCACACTAGAAATACAGGGGAGAGAACAATGTTTAGATTAACTATTAGTGTATTTTACCAAGTTAATCTCACAGGCCATCCTCAAGGCCACCAGTGATGCAAGGAGGATGTAAAAAATGTCAGGTGGATAATGAGATACATTACACCTTTATTAGCTTTCTTTAGTACAGCAGTTGCAAGAGAGAGGGACTACCAGATTGATGAGCTGTCAAGACTGAAGGCTATGAAACTCTACCAAAAGGCATCACCAAAAAAAGATAAGCATTTCAGTCTTTTGCATAGGAAGATCAATGGGCTAAGTGATTATCCCAGCCAGGTAAGCCTGGGAACAGTCCTCTCTCTCCTTGCTCAGCAAACAAAAAACTCTGTCTCAAAGCTGGGCAGGCTTCTACCTCAACAGAGGTTCATTGCTCTTCTATCTGGCCAGCTCATGCTCTCTGCCAATACTGTTACTGTAGATTTTTTGATTTTTACAAGGTTTGGTTTTCTTTATGCTTAAGAAGGCTTGTCATGGGCTAGGCAGCATTCAAATGACACCCTGAGTCCAAACACTCATGTGTAGTTTTACAATGAGTTTCCATGTGGCAGCCTTAAAACAGAAATTATACTCAAATCTCCTTCCCCTTCTTATTCTATCTCGTCCTGAAAAAAAAAAGAAAAAGACAGGAATAAGAGAAAAGTCCTCCACCTAACTGAAGTTCCTTCTATGACAGCCATGAAAGTTTCCGCTTCACTCACATATCTTCCTTGATTGTATTACAAATCTCCATAAATTGGCATCTTGCTAAAAAAAATTCCCAGTGTCTCATTTCTGAATGGAAGTCCTATAAAGTAACCCATTACTTTAACATGAGCATCAAACCAGCCCCCATTTACATGCCTGGGCAAATAAAAGTCAGTGTTTAAGGGGGTTCTGCCCTTAGATTAATGTTAGTAAGGTGAAGTTTGTACTAACTGTGTACGACCAACTAAGATGTGGGGTAAACACGCAAGGTTTAAGCTTGCTGTCTCTTTTCTTAGGAGGATTATGATTCAGCATGTTTTCTGGAAAACCCAAACAGGCTTTCCACTTAGTGTGAGGAATCCTGTTTGGAAGGTTACAAACTTTCTTTTGCTTCTTTCTCCACCCCCCCACACCCCACCCCCACCAAGTATGATTAGTTTTTCACTGCTGGTTTAGCTCCCAGAACTGGTTTATTGCAGGATGAGTGTAGCACAATTGTCAGTATTAGGGAGGGAATAGGAGGAAAGCCCAGAGGGATGGTCCCACTCCTGGTCAGTCAGTAGCTATTATAGCTACGCTGATACATCAAAACCACATCAAAAGGCAGCCAGGGAAGATGGCTTCACTGACACTTCTCTTGGTTGCCTGCCAAATGCCCTTGGGATTATGGACGCGGAGGTATGAACTGAGGAGAAAGATCAGGCAAGAAGTGCTAGATCAGAAAAAACCCCAGACCCAGTAGCGTCATAGTCCAAAGGCATTTGAAAGAGTCAATTTTCTCCTCCGAGTAGTCTCTTCACCACAGAGCTAGATGCTTGGGATTGGGTAGTTGGAGACACGTAAGTGCTCCTTTCCTTCTCTTCATCTCCACTGCACTTGAAATTCAAAGCCAAGTGGGCAGGCAATATCTGTTAGAGATGTGAGTTATGCCGGGTTTTCAGTAGGATAATAGTGCAGGCCTCCTTTAAACAAATATTCAAATAGAAATCCAGTTAATTGTTTCTTAGGTACCAGTCATTACCGTTTCCACATCAACTGGCAAGATATTTAATTGTAACTACAACAGGGAAAATTCAGCTTAAGTCCCTTAAATATCAAGCTCCACCTCATCACCAACATGACATTACTATAGACAAGTCTGGAGCCTCCATTACATATGTATTTCCTTAACTGTATTTACAGAAATGTTTGCAGACTCTTAAGAATATATAATCTTATTTTCAGAGTAAAAGATTATAGATTATTCATAGTAACGAAATCCCTTACCTATGAGGCACATAGCACAAATGAAGATTGTTTTAAGAACACTCAGCTGGTACCCTTGACACCAGTGACCTTTGTACAAGCATCCATTTATCTTTAACTCCTTATGGTACTGTCAGCTGCTGAAACAGCAACTGCTTGACAATACCTGACACCTGATACTCAGCTGGCAGCCTCCAAGCTTTAACCTACACCCACCTGGATTTGCCAGCATGTCCCAGGTCTTCTTACCAGCTTGCTCAGAAGGATGGATTCCTTCACATGTGTAGCCTTGAAGTAATAATGCCTAGCTTTGAAAAAGTACCAGAATTCAATGGAAGAACTGCTAATGCAACGTATAGCCATAGACAAAGCATCTTTCTAGAACAACCTCCACCCCCATTTTAAAGAACATATTTATGTTCAGCTGCTATAAAGCATTTCACCATTGCTACAAGTTCCCACATCAGAGGTTGAGGAAATATACTCAAGTGTCAAGCCACTTTCACAATGATAGTTCAAGACCAATTTCTGCAATTCTGCAGTTTCTAAGGAAAAGTTCAATCACTTTCAAGGTGAGACAGCAGAAAAACATCCCACCTTTCCACTACATAACACCTCTGATTCTTTTAAACAGGCTTTGAAAGCAAGTATTTGAGATAACATGAACTCAAGGCAAAACCCTAAACTTTGACAAATCAGGTTTTCTTAAGTAAAGCCCGGAATATCAGAGCTGCTTGATATGACTTCAGATGTGTCTGACAGGTGATTTGTCAAGACGTGGCATTTTTACAGGTCTGAGAAATGGCAATTATCACATACAGAGTCTATAAAGTCCCAAGAATATTCATATATGTTTAGTGTTAGTTTCAAGTTTTCGACAATTTAGTACCTTTAAACTTGTGTATCTTCCTGACTTGCTTTCTTGTCTGCAATAATTATTGCTGAGACAAGACTAACTCAGAAAATTAGTAAGCAGAGGAAAGATGAGAATAAATGTTTCACAACAGCCACATACACATGGCTCTCCAGTTTGATGTAATCTTGGGATTTTTGTGATACACGCACACCCCTCCCTCCTCATCATCTACTTTCTTTTCAGTGGTAGTCATTCCTAATTCTCCTTCCCTGATATGCAGAAGGAATGAGTCAGTGATAATTACATTGTTTTTGTAAATGCAATCAATTGACAGCTGGCCTGGACTTTATTTCCACATCATAACAAGAACTCTAGTCTTCTGAAGGTACTCCGAACCTTGCACCAGGCAAGTTTGACAGCAAGAAACACTTTTTCCAACAAAGAGCAGGGTGGGGTTTTGGGCAAGAATCACTTTTTAAAATTTGGATGTTTCACTTTCATCAGCGGATATCCCCCACACACCTCCAGACTGGTGTAAACTTCATTCACAGAAAGAGGACCTTAACAGATTATTAATGCGCACATTAATTAAAAAAAAGAACAAAAAAGAAAGATAAAAGGTTTAAAGAGACAATCTGGCTACATTAGGTATAGTCTCATTACAAAGACTTCAGTTACAGAATGGAGAATCCTGACCTTGTTTTGAGCACCACCACCGCCTTCTCAACCAACTTGGTGCTATTATGCAGTTGGATTAGAAAGTTCTTCCTCAACCAATTCCTGGCATGCTGATCAGATAGTATCTAAAATTTGGCAAGACTTAGTTACTATACAAAGGTCCAGAGAGGTGCCAGCTCAGTGGGAGTGAAACCAGCTCTCGCAGAATTTTATGTAGCTAGTTTGCACCACAATGAACTACAGAAAATAAGGAATGCCCATATCAATCCAGACTGGCTCTGTGATGGGACCAAAGAGCCTCAAGTGTTACTCAGCTTCCTCTTGTAAATGAGTTTAAGGCTGGATTTACTTTTTCACTATGCATCACACCGGGAAGACTGCTCCTGGAGACATCTACATAGCCAAAACCAGCTGGTAGTATAGGGTCAGAAGCATGCACTTGTCACTGCCTAAAATACCCAAGTAGACCACGACGACTTAAAACTGCAGCTAGATCAGCTGCTTCACATCATTCAACTAAGTCACCATAACTGATTGATTCTTCAAGACATGAATGATCAAGTGGTATCACCTGTGCCACTGGGATGACACACCTGTGAGAAGAACAACAGACTTCATTAAGAAGGAAGAATGCCAGGAGGAAGAGGGTGGCTAGTACACTACAGCTTAGATGCTAAAATAAGACCTTCATACCTAATTACAAGCTTGTTACTCAGCTGCCACAACTGCAACAGGGCAGGTTGCCTCCTCTTGACTTCTGTAATCTACAGAAGACAATAGAGCTAATGTAAAAAGATCAAAAAACTAATCAACACACTGATCTTCCTAGCAGTGGATTTTTCTATAGAGGTCCATCACCACACAGTGAAAGTCAACTAAGTTAAGTAAGTTCAGGAGATGCAATTATCTGTAGCTTTTCCCCATTAAGCCTTGTAACTCTCTCAATGAGGATTTAAGAGCATACGTACTTCAACTTCTGTGTGAAGTTAATAACTTCACGAGACAAACAGTAGAACAAGCCATTCACATTTTGTACTATCAACAAACAAATGCTAGAGAGCAAGTTTTTGGATCCAGCTATTACTTCTAATTACACCTATCTCTATGAATAAATGAAAACTAGTTTGCATTTTTTCTCTGATCATTAGCCTCATTTACAGAAGTGTTATGAGACCAGTTCTTTATCCATTAGTGTGAATTAAGCGATACCCTGCTGGGTGCAGGACTGTTCAGACATGCTGACTGCAGAGCAGCTGCTCTCCTCCTTTGGTATTGACTGCTGATTAGCATCATAGCACATGACACACTGCAGGGCATATTGTGTGTCACACTACAGCATACAACATTTAATGAGAACCCAAAGCAAATCCCATCATTTAGAAAGCCAATCTCTGCTCTGAACAGCAAGGCAATAATTAAGCACATGGTCTGTCTTGGGAAAGACTGAATCCCTGAAAGAGTGGGCATTCATTTTTTTGGGACAATGCTGACGATCTGACTGAGGCAGAGCTGTACATTTTCTTGGCTACTCAGTAGCAAGTGTACCCACTGCCAAATAATCAAATCTAGTCACATTTTCCAACAAGACAATTGTATGTTACCCTTGCAATTCTGACCTATGAGACAGAACAAAGCTTCTGTATCATTAGACCTATATAGAACATTTAAAGACAGACATGGCAGCTATGAAAACAGAGCAGAAAATACCAACTCAAATCCTCAAATTGAGATCCAAGGTTTAATACCACCTTCTAGTGACTGCTAACAGATCTCCAGCAGAACTTTTACATTCTTTGTCCGCTTTCTTCATCTGAAAGATGGGTTGACACCACCTTGTCTTGCAAAGATTCATTACTTATTTGAACTCTGCTTTGACAATACTGTAAAATAGAGCATCATTCTATTATCAACATTTCACTGATTTGACACTATTACATGAAGGCAAAGAAAAACTTCTCACAGCAGTGGCGAAATTAATGTCACACCATTCAGATTTATGGAGAAATTCTACAGTTATTTTACAAGAAAACGTATCTAATAAGGGGTAACAATGCAAGAATGCTGAAAGAATTGCTGTCTCAACTCATCCACAAAGCAGCATCCACAAAATACTGACAATTAGCTTAGTTTGCTCTGAATGACTGGAACTTGATTAGTAAAGGTTTCAGCATGCACCTCTTTTCTCTAGAAGACCAATGTAGCAGCAGAATCCACTTTCCCAGCTAAATAACATGTTTTGCTCTGCACTGCACTCTCTTGCTCCTAGGCACTGGTGTAAGCAAATCAGGAGAATCCCTCTGGGGAGAACGGGCTAAGTTCAGTCGCTGAAGTAGATCTAATTACCGTCATAGTTGTACATCTGTTTCAAAAAGCAGAGCTAGAACCCTCCTATGAGAGGTGTTAGAAGAAGTTACATGTCATTAATTAGAAGAACGATGAAGAAGCATAGAACAACCCGCTGCTGCTTCTGCGCTGTTCACAATACAGAAATATACTTTGCAGGAGAACATCATAGCATCAACAAAGGGTCAAAAAATTTTACATCTATGGCTCAGTCCATGGAAACAGCTAACATCACCTCTCTAAGACAAATGAGAAAAAAAAAAATCACCAAAGGTTGCCACATTGCATGCTTTCTTCTTTTTCTCCTCCCACAATTCAAATGCACAAAGACATTTTTCAGAGTTGGTGGAGAGAAGCCACTTCAGGAGCTGGGCTTTGTATTAAAAGGGATCTTTTGAACTGAGAACAGACTTGGGTTATGCCAGAGATCTTTACAAACTAGGTTCCTGCTTTTGATGGCTTCACCCTCCCTCCTCATGACCTCAGTGAGACTCTCTGCTAGAATGTTTCATGAAAAAGTTAAGAGACAATGCTACCTCTGCAACAGTATTGTAAGGCAGTGGTGCCCAACCATTTTTTCTGGACAGATGACTGATCTCAGCTCAGCCTCAGAAAGGGTTACCCATCATAGCACCTCCCTCATCTTGGTACTTCTTTTTACTCCCTAGATTAACTTCTCACATACTGTCTATACATAATAATCTAAATGCGTATCTATTTTGCAAGAGCAGAATGGTGTTCTGGGGACTCCTGGCCCGCTGTCCCCTTGGAGATGGGCAGGCATCAGAAAGGAACCCTCCAAAAGCAGGCTGGGTATACAGCTGTAGCGTGCGAGTCACACTGAGCACTTTTGCTAGAGAACAGTGCTGAGAGCCTTCAGCCCCCAGCCCAGGGGCCACTGGAAAGCACCCACGTTGGAGCACAGGTTGGGAGGACCAGCGAACCATGAGCCGCAGCCTGCCAGCCACTACAGCCAGGAGCCTCTTAAGAGTATCACAACCCTCCTTCAATGGGAAGGACACTCCAGCCATCCCTGTGTTAGTAAACTAAACAGGGCCAGGGCATAAGCTTAAGCACTACCCTGTAGTCACCTACACCATTTCACTGGTGGTATGCTCGCTCCATGGCATGTTTTTGAGTAACTAGCACTGCTGGACACAGTGCATAGGATGTAGGAAAGTCCACAGACTGTTCCTTCCGGGTGGGCCAGAAAAGTTGGGGGGTTTGGGTTTCTCCACCCTCCCTCCACAGTCCTCCAGCGCTAGCTCAAAGAGGCTTTGCACCACTCAGCCCACACTTTCACGCGGTACTCCAGTGCCTGCAACGCACACCCTCAGCTCAATCCACCAAAGAGCAATGTCTCTGCAAAGGGCATGCGTGTGGTGGGGCGCAGGACGCACGGCGACTGCAGGCAAGGGGCTATGCAACATGGAGTTGGGCAGTCTGGCACCTGGTCTCAGAGGCAGGGGACCAGTTGCCACAAAATGAAACACTGCCCAGACAGACGTAGTCTTGGGCTGCTGAGAAGTCTTCTACTGACTTTAATAAACACATTTAAAATGTGGAATAGCAGAGTAACTGCTGCCTTCTCTCAATTTTTAGGCTTCTATAGGTTTCATTATAAAACAAAACTCTGGAACTATGGTTTGCTCCAACGAGTGCTGGAAGTTGTTACAAATGTCAGTGCAAAACATTTATGTTACGAAAAACTTCTAGGAACTCCTCCATCATTTGGAAACTTGATAGAATCCAATTTTAATACAAAGAGCTTTTAGCTATACACATCTAAGAAGCAAATACAGAAAGACCAGTGTTACAAGACTGAAAAGAATACAAAATTAGAGAGATTTGGAACTCCCTTCTGGAGTTACAATGATTTTTTTAATGCATCTTGCACTTAGAAATGAACTCTAGTTTAGAGTAAAAGCAAAGAAGCAAAAAGACTTTCAATGTAATTCACACAGACATTAATTTCAGAGGATACTGCTGTTTTCAATCATGTTTAACAGTGTTAATTTTTTCTCATTATCAGCAAAACAAAATAAGTACATGCTGAGGATAAGGGAACAGCTTTGTTTATCTTCAAAATCATGTGCTTACCAAAACTAAAGCATGTATTTGCCATATGTCAGCCCCTGCACCTCTTCTTTAAATTACGAATTCATTAGCATAGCACAGCAGTGCTATATTGTTTGCAAGGAATAAAGCATATTTTAAAGACCAATTAGGTGGGACAAAAGTACTCTGAGAGAAAGGTTTTCCACTGCAGCAGTATCTTAGGGAGACCAAAAGGGAAACCTGACACGAAGGAATGTCAGCCTGAACTTGATTAATTTGTACTCAGAGCAATGTGCCCCGTCCCCCACTGCAATGGCAGCAGCTTCCCACACTGCTTTGCAATACCCTTCATTACAGTCTGCTTTTGTTCCATAAGTTGTCCACAAGACAGATCTGTTTGGATGGATATATTTAATAGAGCCATATCTTCTACTGTTATTGTCTCAAACTTCACAACTCAAACCATCTGTATAGGATGTGTAGCCTGCCAGAGATGGCTGCTTCGCCACACAGACTGCATGGGCTGAATAGGCAACGTCCTGGCCCAGAACATGGGAAGCAGACTCAAACACTCCCACAGCCAACAGCAGCCTTTCCACAGGACCCACACCGGTTTCCTAGAGATGGTCACGCTGGAAATATCAATAGGCCAAGACAGGGACACAACGAGGCTCAAAAGCAGGTCAAATCTAAATTTTAGTTTCCTTTTCTTTGCTTTTTTGGTACTGAGATTTGAGAAGTCTAATGGTTCAGTTTCATGGCTTAGAAAGAAAAGCCTCAAAAAGCTTGATCCCTGCTTTAAATGAAAGCAGATTCTCACCTGCACAGAAGCCTTGTGCTTGTAAAATGTTGTTGAAATCAATGTTATATTTTTAAAGACAAATGTATTTATGAGGTTTAATGTATAAGAGCATTTGTTTCTATAGTGACATGAAAACAAAAGTCTGTTAAATGTATTTCCCGACAACTTTTTTTAAAAAAAGGTAACAGTGAAAAAAACTTTAGCATCTTCATAGGACATATATAAGAATATCCTCAGAACACCTCTCCTTTCCCTTGGGAGTTAGGATGCTCAGCAAGTTTGGCTCTTAACATACATTTGTTATTTAAGTTATATTGCCATCACTTCCTTTCTGTTCTGTGAGAGTACAGCACTGCTATTCTTTCCAGGCCTGGAAGCAGCATCTTTAAAGTGTGAATATTACATTACCCACACACCTACTAGACCAGAGAAAAAAAAAAACCACTTTTGCTGCATAGAAAGACCTACAACTCTAAGCATGCTACAATAAAGAGCAAGACCTGATAAAAATTCCATTACTTGCTTATCTGGAGGGATTCTTCACAGTTCAAAGGGTCAATTTCCCAGCAGGGTACCCGTGCTTATCAGCTAGCTCTGCTGAGCCTTTCAATTGCAAAGAGAAGTGTTGCCTCCAACTGGCATGACAATGGCACTATTAAACAGGCACTTCAAAGATAAAGATGTTGTAAATGCTTTGATTTTGCCAAGTTCTCTATGCCATCACTATCCAACAGACTTTTTCATGCAGAGGTCAGTCTCTTCACTAGGCAAAGCAGGTAGTAAAATAAGCTGTGTGAAATGCAGCAAATCCATCACATGCCTCTACTCCCAAAGCAGGTCCCCACGTTTTCCTAGATAGAGAAGCCCGTACCTGACCAAGAGAGAAACGAGTCTTCTACAGTAAAGTTCAATTGACCTGCTGTAGCAGGGAGCCACAGCCAGTAGGACTTGCTTATATCCCACAGATCTGCAACTCTCCTTCCCGCAGGAGAAAACACACAGACTCAGTATTACTGAGGAGAACTTGCAGGAGTAGACATTTGGAAAAGCAGATCTATTGATTAGCTGCTTGTCTGACACACCAGCCTGGATTCATTTTAAGCTGGCTGCGTAGGCAGGAGAGCCAATACTCCCTCAGATGATTAAAGGGACACAGGGTTTGTTCGTTATCTGGCTATATGCAATGAAGGTGAAGAGCCTGGGCACAGTCAGCAAGGACTGACTGGTCATTCTCCAGTTATCCCAGGATCAAATGATATAGATCACACATGTTAAGGTGCATACATGGTCTAACATCTGCCAGTTTGCATCAGCGCTGGATGTATATACCACTTAGATGACCAGCCTCAATCTTTCCTAGTATTTGATCTGTGGTCTTTCCTCACACATAAACCATATGTTTTACTTAAACTCTCCTGCCCTGAGAACAAGTAGTTTGCATGTCATTCATCTTTTAAAATTCCTGTTCACTTAGTGCTCTCCCCACTTTCTTTGGAGCCACGTGCCACAGTCCCAGCTTTTTTTTTTTTTTCAGGCCAACCATCTGCATGGATGAAGCAGCATCCTTTGGAAAGTGCTCTGCAATCTCTTTCTCTGCAGTGCAGTTCCCTCGACCGGTTAGCTTGTAACCCTTGGGACGCCGGTAACAAGATGTGCGAGAAAATACTGCAACAGCAAGAAGCTTCATTTTCACATGAATAAGGACATGACAGGAAGCTTTTCAATCCAAAACACTTCCTGTCTGATCAACAGGCCACAGTTTACACATAGGAGTAAACATGTGAATCGCAAACCAAGGCCAGCTTCTAAAACATGTCTGTTGAAAGTACAAACAGACTATGATTAAATTAAATTTTAATTCTAGAAAGCAGCTGAAACTCAGTTAGGGATTAGATTCAATCTTCACTGAAGGAATTACCCTTTTTCTACATACTCTAGATCCCTCCAGAATGGAAAAGGGACCTCCCATGCTCGGTTTAGGCAAGCATAGTTAAGAAAGGCATGGGATGCAAAGAAAAGCTACTGCAAGCAAGCAGCAGCAAGTTATGCCAGACCAGCAGAGCCCCACATATTGTCCACCTGTCCCAGCAGCAAAGCTGTAACAGCAGTTTATGCCAACGCATGACACCTTGCAGAGGCTGCAGTTTCCTCACTTTGGCCAACAACAAGTTGGCAGCAGCGTAAGTATTCTCCAGTGTGCACCTGTAACACAAGGCACGCTAATTTCCATAAAAATGACCAGGGCAAAGTAAAAACCCTAATCTCCGCTGCTGACAGGCTGATGTGGATATAACATGCAAGTTATAAACAAGTTTTGTCTTAGGGCCTTGTTCCATCTAATGTACATTTATATACCCTCTCCTTCCATGCCCCTGGCAGCCAAGTAGTGAAGCTTGTGGTTGTGACTTGCACACACGTAGTTTCTCTTCCTCTTTTGTCCTCTCCCTCCCACCTCCCCTCTACTGTATTATCTTTCAATTAGCCACAGAAGTACGGCAAAACACAGTTCTCTGATCTCTTAGATGATCTTTTATCTATAAGGATTAGTACCTGCCTTCTCTCCAAGAGAAGGAATCTTTCCAGAAAAAACCTGCTTTTCAGAAAAGACGAATAAATAAGACAATATTGGAGGAATTGGGTAGATGTTTTAAATATTTATGCTAGCAACCTGTAATAAAAATACTGGTCTTGTTTCCTTCAAATATATACAGAAAGGGCTCTCTCAAAGCTTGAAGGCAAGCAGTTGTGTTTAAGTCAACCAGGTGAGTACTGGTATACTTACACAACCAGCACATACACCAGCAGTCCCTCCTCTAGAGCTGCCCAGGTTCTTTAGCCCTCAACACTTGAGTGTCAGAGGCAACCTGTACAGGTAAGTCTTTGTGCCTCTGTAAACACGTTGGTTTTGGTGCACACACTTTGAAATAGAAAGCATTTCAATACCAAGCCACATACCCTGGCCCGCACCAGCTGTACTTCCCCAGACACTCACTACAGCACTCTGCCAGAGGATGCTCTAAACCTGTGCTCAAGGAAGGGTTTATTACTCCAGCAGTTGCCAGGGTCCATCCAGCCATTTCATTCTATTAGCAATTACATGCAAAATACTAATTTCTCCCTTTAGAAGACATTCTAGACCAAAATTACTGAAAAATGATCCATGATCCTCAGGAATCTAACCAGGCTTTACAGGAAGAAAAAAGCTTGTGTTAAGGCTTCTAGTTTAGTAAGTACTACCTGCTTAGAGCCATGAGCTTCCACCTACATCGCACACATCTGTTTAAAACAAGCCACTTACAGGGAATTTAATCATCATGCCATTGTGCACTGATTTTGGCAAGTTTTATAGCAGAAAACTATGGGACAGCATGTGTAATTCTAACTCAAGAACAATATAATACCACTCTTCCAGCGCATACATAAGCAGGGACCTGACCAACAAAAAAGCTCTATCATGAAAAGCTTCATTAAGATCTCATCAGTTAATATCTAGATGGCTCTCCTTGACAACACTGCTTTAACTGCAGTGCAGCATGTCATTTTGTAATTTTACTTGAGGAAAAAGTAAGAAAACACTGAAATAAGATTTTGCAATGTTCAACTTATCCTGAAACATCTCTTCATTGGACAGTGATAGCGAAATAAGTATGTATAAAAATACCACATGCCTATCTTCATAGTGTAATGTATGTAGTGTAAGTGCAAGCCAGGATATCCCTGGGAACCAAACAAAGCAAGATTCACTATGTAAAGGTTTATCAGAAACTGATGGATTAGGTTTTCTAAGATAGTTACCAATGATCTAGAAGAGCTGATCTCTTCATTAATGTCATTATCTTAAGTTACTCCATCACCACCCATTTGAGTTTTCTCATGTTGCTCATCACCTTCTAAGCACATCTGCCTAAGAAAAGTCTTGCTGGAGTGTTCCTTTCATGGCAGTAGTAGAGAAGAAAGTTTTACATCCTCCTTTGCAATCTGTGGTTCACAGTTGCCCACTTGTTTCCTGGGAGGGTGCTTCAATGTGGAAGACCAGGCTAGTCCATCCAAAAGTTTGGAGGGGTCCAAACTTGGATGCGATTCCAAATTGAGCCACTGAAGAGAAAGGCATGAGGCAACATGCCCTTTGCCATATGGCTGCTGGGCTCCTTGCCAGTCATAGCTCCAGAGCCAGTACTTGAAATGGTAAAATACAAAGAGTTACAACTGTCTCGGACCGGACCCCTGAGCACATGCATCTGCAAAGAAGTGCGTGCCTACACCAAGCGACAGATCAGAAGCAGAGATTCATGAGCTAGTGGAGACCGAGGCTCATAAACCCACATGATGCAGTGCAGCTGGATATTCAGCTTGGGCCAGCAACTGTATAGCTACATTTACATAGCTCTTGTGCCACTAAACTTGGATGTCTCTATTGCATTCCCCCACAGCTTCTGCTTCCAAGGAAATGCAGCCAATCTGGGAACACTGGTAATACACATCTGGGGTCTAGAAAGCTCCAAGTCAAAGCTGACAGGATGAATCACCGTCTTCCTGCCAGCTAAACGATGGAAGAGATTTAACAACCAACCTCCTTCCCCATCCCCCATCCTAACAAGCAGCTGTGATACACAGGAGCAGAGCAGGGATTCAGGTGAACAGGAAAGCTAATGCAGACAGTCTGCATCTGGAAACAGATGCTCACCAAAGGAAAAAAAGATACCAAAGGAGAAAGAAAAATGTCAAAAGTGCAAACCTGTTTAAGGGTAAATTTCAAATAGAACTTCAGTTCTTGACAAAACTCAGAAAGGACTGCTGCTTTCAGTTAAGCCTTTAAATATCAGTGGGACTATGACAGCTTTAGATGCAAATAGCAGTGATCTACCAAATAGCCTAGAAAATTGTACTGAGGCTTTATTTTAACAATGTCCAATGGGATAAGCAAGCAGCACAGTCAGTACTGGCAGTGTTGGGAAAAAGCCAACACCAATGCAGCAGACTGAGCCAGGACTCAGAAGTTGGGAAGAAAGCTTCTCAGGGAGGCCTGTAGCCTTAGGCCAAAACACAAGGCACTGATGTGCGGAGCAGGGAAGGTAAGGGAAAGGCAACAGAAGACAACTTCCATTAAGCCATGTAAATCACTGGAACTACTTAAAGGCAGTGAAAAGTACTGGGAAGAAAAGTTTGACAACACACTGGAGGCTGTCTGAGACTGCTTTCCCTTCCTTTCCCTCTTCTTTCATATTAAAGAGTTAATATTGAAGCAATACAACCACATTTTCTTTTTTTTTGCCCACTTGAAGTGCTTTCCTTTTGAGCACAGAGAAAACACCATCACGCTGTCCTCCCACTTCTGCTCCCCATACTCCACTGTGCTGGTCTAGAGGACCCTGGTTCCCCAGGCTCCAGCAGTGCCAGGAGATCCCAGGGCAGGGGAGAGGGACAGCAGCAGTGCGCTCAGTAACAGCATCTGCACTTTCAGACGCTGCCCTTGCAGTGGAGACACCACAGGGGCAGACACCTTCCCCCAAAAGGCAGAGCTTTCAGAAAGGCAAGCCAGAAAGCCATGGTACACTGTGGTTAGAGAGGACAGACTGCTCAATGGAGAACATACTCTGCTTCACATACAGCCTAGCACCTCCTGCTCACTCCTCTGCCCAGCAGTTAGGGATGCCCAGCACCACCACCGGGTTTTGCATTAGATTTCTTTCTGCTTAAGACCTAATGGGGCTTCAGCTCTCTACTACTTCTGACAGCAGCAACGTCCCTGGCAGTCTGCATGGCAAAAGGAGGACCTGCTCCATCATCAGTCCCACTATTTGAAGTGACACATATAGGGCTTAGGATTTCTCTCCCTGAGGCCATCTTGGTTTTTACAATTTCACTGCAACACTGATCCAGACACACTCCCTATTTCATTTGAAAAGATGTGATCTGAAGTCATCTCAACACTTTGGTTACTCTTCTCAGGACAGGACTCAGAAGTGCAGAGGGGGAAAGATCTTGAGCCAGAACAACATGGAAGCAGAGCACACAGACTGTGAGCTACAGCAAAAGACATGCTCGGTTGCATGTCTTGCTATATATGCACACACGAGATACATACACACACAAGTAGTGTCTATGTATGTATGCACACACACATAGGCAAGACTATTCCAGAGCACTTAAGGATACAATGGTAGACAGGCTGAGACAAGTAAGTAACAACACAATTTAGAAGAGCAAGCTGACAGCTAAAAGATGCAAAGTAGTTTGTTCTAAGAAGTACCTCCATTATTTTATGGTGGAATAATTAATTTTTTATTCAGTAAAATTTGTTTCCAGAGTAATTAATGCAAACAGGTTTCAGATAACTTTCCTAATTATTTGTGTGGGTACAAGATGAGTTTGACCTGAAGTAAGTCAACTTGAAATCCCCACCAAGCTTAACAAGCCTTAAATTGCTGGGATTTTTATTTTATTCTTTGCTAGAGCCTAAACAGCTATAGCTACAGTTTGTGTAAAGCCATGGCTGCTTTTCTTAAAGTGCTAACCTAGTAGCCAGGTGACACAGGTGTTCCAGCCACCTAATCTGCCGTACTCCAGGGCCCTGAGCCAGACATGGACTGTGGAAGGAGAAACAAATCCTCCTGCACTTGGACCAAGAAACATCCAAAGAACTTAATTTTCATAAAGCTTTACCACTGCCAGGCCCAAAACAGGCTCACAGAGTGTGAGGACTCACACTCATTCTGGCAAGTGGCACCATCTGTTTTGTTTCCACCACAACTCTTCCAGTCACTAGAAAGCCTGAATGCAAGTATATATCTGTGACCACATTTCTCTTCACCAAGGCAAACAAATTTCCAGTGCACAGCATTAAGCACATGTGAGTTAAATTGTCAAGCAAGACTACCTCCCCCACCTCTCCAAAAACACCCTCAAGAAATCCTGCATCTCAAACCACATCCTTATTAAAAAGGATTAATAAGTAAATAGTCAGAAGGGTGTGTGCAAGCCACTAAACTGAAATTCCTAAACTCTAATCCTTTCCAACAATAAAACTTTCTGCTTCTGCCAAACCACTTGGTCCATCTGTTTCACTTTCTTTACTGTAAAAAGCAAAACATGGCTTCCTCCACAAAAGCAGTCTGTGGACTCAGTGTTCATAGTGCCCTCTTCCGAGAAAGCTTTTCCTTATTTTCAAATAATTTTCACACTAAAGCTTCAGGTCTTATCTAACAGAAATCTCAGGTGACTGTACAAGCATTAGTTCTTGTGCCATTGTCATAAACAAAGGATTATCCGCTTTTTGCTGTTGGCAAAACAACTGGAAAAAAATTAGGTTTTGACTTGGGCTTTCTTGAGAGTTGAGGGATGGAGAAGAGTGCATTGTCCCACATAAAATGCCACTGCTCTCTTGAAAAGTCTAAATTCTGAAGAACCAGAAAAGCAGTTCAGCCAAACTGCTTCCTTGTTTCAGCATTTCATTTGAAAGATCAACCTCCTTCCTGAGAACCCAAAGCTTGGAGGAAGTACAAGTATGCATTTATGCTAGCCTCATCTGACCATGAAGAAAAATCTAATGTATTACAAGGAGAATTTCTTTTTAGTTAAGTCATTAAAGAACTAATTAATGCCTTTTAATACTTCAGTGATGTAAAATTTGAACAAAATCCATTTCTTGTCCTGTACCTTGGTAAACCTTCAAAAGCACATGCTTTTGTGCTTTTGACCACCACCAGTCCATCAAGATTCTAGGTAACTAATCCAATGCCCTCTGTACCTAAGGCAAGAAACAATTATTTAAAGAATATATACCACTTAACTGCAACCATTTTTAGGCCTCCTACTTGGAGGTATGAAGCAAAGGTGGCTTGAGAGCAACTTCAAAAATGTCTTCTGCAGGCTACCTTTAGAGGAATTGTTCCTGTGGGTGGATATATGTAAATACGAGTTCCTGCTCCTCGGGGTTTCATATGGAAACATTTACTAAGTTACACCAGCATAAATGGCAGTAAAATCTCAGAACAAACCTTCTCCTTCAACATTAGACACTTCACCTCAGATTTTATTTGTAATTAAAATGTTCCACAGGAAATAATAACCATAGCCTTAATTAGGTAATTAAACCTGTTCTTGAAGACTTATGTAATGCAAAAGAACAATCATGTAGATGGAAAATTTAAACCTACTAATTACATGCATGCACAAGTTACAAGAAAAAGCTTCTTTCTTAAATCTCATACTTTAACTTTGGCAAAACTACATGTTCAACTACCTGCTGTTGTGCATCTCAAGTGAAGAGCTTACTAACACAAACCTAAATCACAGTGCTGCACTAAAAGCCACACTTACTAATTCTCATAGAAGACTGAGAAGTAAAGTTCACAAAACGCTTGTGTGCTTTTAGATCTCTTTCTGCTTAGATGTGCCAGGAGTTCAGAGTAACTTATCTTTACATGACTGTAATGTTCCTTCCCCACCTGCCTGTCCCACCCTTCTCTAAGATGAGTGCTAATAAGGATGTCTCAGCTGCTCATGAGGCAGCTGTTAAACTGTCCTATTTCAGAGCTATAAAAAGTACAAGGATTAAGGAGGGTGGGGAAAAAATTAAGTACTATTACTTTTCTTAGTGGGTAAGTGTACAGTTGTAAATGAGCTCTGAAAATTTAAGACAAGGATTTGTCCTATACTAAGGAGCCTTACAGATATTACAGGGATTTTTAAATAGGTGCTTTTCATTCTCTTTTGCAACTTGTTGCTCAAAATACGTACAGCCCAAGATGGGATCTGCAGCTCCAAATTAACTTTCTTTCCTATGATCAGCCTATGGTTTCATGAACATGTAAAAAAAGGATAACTGCAGTTATACCTACTTGTATAGAAATGCACTTCCCTAAAACATTTAGATCAGTTTACACCAGTGCCTCAAATAAACTGCCAGCGGTATTTTACAGCAAGTCAGCCAATTTGCAAAAGCTATTTAAGTAGTTTTGTCTTGCCTCACAGAACTTGGACCACAGAAAGGAAGAAAACATTGGTCTTCCACACAGCGTGCTCTACTTACCAGATCCTTCATACTTTGTCACATTGCAAAACATTTATAGACCATTCAGCCATACAAATTTTATAAACAGTCAGAAATACTTGACTGTTATTATATAAATATTTAAGTATCAAGTCTCATGGGGAAAAAAAAAGCCATCCAAACAAATCAGCCTTGTGTGTTGAATCAGTTCCATGAAACCCCTGGGGAGCAAAGAACAACTAAATTCACATGTCTCCCGACTGAAACAAAAACTAGCCATATTGAAACCTCACACACACAGAAGTCCAACTTTTCAGAAGCTGGGACAATAACAATGCCAAATTTACTCATCTTTACTAGCTAGGGTTTCCCAGAAGTGTTGAATAATTTGAGATTCTTATCCCAAGATCACAAAGGCATTTTAGTCTCAAGAAAAATGCAAATCACCTTGTCTATAATGGAAGCAGCAAATAAAAACAGAAAACCAAGCAACTCCCAGAAGTCCTAAATTGAGTCCTGTCCCTGCAGAACAGATGCTACCCACCACATTGCCATATTTCTTATAACTTTAAAATGCTTCTATTTTGCTTTTCTCTTTTCAGTAGAAAATTACCTGAGTTTAAATGTATAGGTTTTCATTTACGAAATTAGAGCCGATCTTTCAGCATTAAACACTGATGAAAATTTCACCAAATATGAACACCAAAAAAAATTATCAGCCATTTTAAGACAACTTTACAACAATACTTTCAAATACATCATGTAGCATTTTTGTGCCTGGAACTTAAGAATCCTAATGAAGACTTCCCTTGAAGCCTTGGGGGCTGGAAACTGCAGTTTCCTTCTGTTTCAGTAATGTTTATGTGAAGTCTTGGCAACATTTGGAACCAGTAAAGAGTACAACTGGATAGAAATCTTCTACTGGAAGAGACCCATATTTGGTCAATACTCTACAGATCTATCAGTGTGGGTCTAAATTAAGTAATCTGCAGTGCAACACAGAAAACAACTCAAGAACAGTATGGAGTTTTATACTAACCAATTACCTGGTTTGAATTAGATTTTTGAAAAAAGTAAAGTTAATAACTTACTGCCCATCAGAACACCACTACAGTTTTCTTTGACCTAGGAAGCTACAACTGTAGACAAGATACACAGTAATTACTTCACCTGACCTAACCAGCAAGGATTCGCTTGTGCACATTTAGCTGATGCAAGAGTAAGGTTGTGTAAAAATTGTGATCACCAGCATCTGTATTATTATTTCAAATAAAATTAATGGTCAGGTTGTATCTGTTCTTTCAGGTGAGTCCTTTAACTGTAAAATCTATGTACACCTAACACTTCCTTCATGTCAGTTTACTCTGTGCAGCACACAAGACACTCAACATGCTCTCCTCACTTTTTGCAGCATAACAAACAGAGTGACCAACCACTTCTTTGAAGATGGGTCTTCCCAAGTACCCATCTTGCTGCTTCAATTTAATGAAACTGTCTGTTTATCCCTGCCTCTTGGGTCTCCTTGTCTTGCACTGGACCACTAAATACCAAACAGTGGATCAGTAGCTCTCGTTTCTCTCTTTTTCAGTGTGACATGGACTGAAATATCGTGGCTTAATGGCTTGAGGCCACTCAGCATGTACCATTATATTTTATTTTAAGATCAGTAGAAGTAACTACTAGGTGTAACAAAACTTGTAGAAAAATATGAAAACCATGCTTCGCAGCTGCTTATGCTTCAGCCCAAAGACTGTATTTCCAGCAGCAAGACCCAACCCGCCAATGCCTACCTGGCTTTTATAGCCAGGTTCTGATTACTGTAAGACCTTTATCTTGTCCCTCCACAAACAGCTCTCCAGTTACAGGCATGTCTGTAATGCATCCATTTTTCCTTCTGTAATTCTGAACAGCATTCCTTTCCCTGTTCAAGCATTTTCCTACACGTATCCTGAAATTCATAAAACATGCATAAAAATACCAGTGTTAAACATACTCCTCCCAAGGAACACCGATTATCTCTAGCTTCAGAAATGTTAATGTCCTTTGGGAATGGGCAGACAGAGCCATCTCCTGGCTACAGAGTAAACAGAACTTCTGTAAATACACACCTGAGTGCTTGTGAACAAGCTATTCATCCACCACAAGAGAAATCCTTTGTGCAGATTCAAGGGTTAGTTTCAAAGGATAGTCTTCGTATCTGCATGATACAGTTCCTCAAAACAGTCAATTAGTAACTACATGGATGATGGAGAACAATCCACGATATTTGCTACTAAGTTTTTGGAGACTATAGACATGAAGTTACCAGCAACTATGGAGTAAAACCCCCAAGCCTTAACCCTCTCCTGCTGGACTGAGAAACGCCGACACAGCAGTAAAGCTTTACCCATTTTTCCTTAACAGAAGTCTCAGAAGAACATCCAGGGTCCAGGAGACAAACTGCACACAAATCTGGTCAGCATTACAAGGCATCCCACCCCAAAGACTGTCTGATTTTCTTCGGTATAACACAGTGATAATTAAGTTCAGCTACCTTGAGTTTTCACAGTCAATTGGTAAAACCAAATAATAGCTATGTTTTGGGGATCTTGTTCAGGCTATATGATCAAGTTAGCATCATGAGTTTAATCAGATTTAAATTTTTAAATATCTCATGTGGTGGATTTGCTTTTTTAAAAAAATCATAAAAATAATAGTATCTTTAGACAGCATTGCCTTTTGCTTCAGTAGGTTTCAAAGCTGTAATTATTGCATCTTAGAAGTCACCATTAGAACTCTTTCTAAAACCACTTCTCTGCACAATTTTATCTACAACCCATATGCGGGAAGCACTGTCCTTTCTCTACCAACCCAGAAGAAAGATGCGAGTGTGGCAAACAAGCCTTCTTCAGTACCTGAGCATATCTCTAGATTCCTTGTTAAACCAACACTCAGGACAGTTAACAGATGTGAGAGGTTACAGATAAATAAGTGGATTTTGTTCAATTAATGGTCTTTGTTAGTTTTCCTCCCTCCTAAAAAAGGTATTCCCATCTCTTCCGGATGGTTACAAACACTGACCCTCCTGTAAACATAAACAGTACAAACACTGCACACACATTAGGGCAGGCAGGGAAAGATACCACAATCACTAGGCTGAAGCCTAGCAGCATCATGAAATACAGTGGAATAAGGAACTTGCCATGGCAGTGAGAGCAACCTGTCATCAGTATCTTCTCCAGATTGTGAGTGCAAGCAGTAAGCAACTGCAGCTCTTGGCATCACACTTCATTTTATATTGCATTATGCCAGTCCTCACCTCAGAGGGACTAGAGGCTTTTAGATCCTAATTACAGCTGAGCAACTATGCTTCTGTTCCCTTCTTAGAGACGAGGCTCAGAAGTCTCTTAAAATACACTCTTCAGCTCCACCGGCTTGATCTACTGTCCGTATTATCACTTTTGACAGATTTGGGGGTTTGACCCTTGCAGGCAAATTCAACTTTCCCTGTGAAATCCTCATGAGCTGACATTGACACATAAGCACTTTCAGCAAAGGAAACGTTCTTAAGAAGTGTCAAAACACAGGGTTTCCAAAGTCTTGGTTTTCCCGCATATCACCATTTATACAATGGCAGGAGCAGGCACAGCCATTAGCAACAGGAGAGTGGCTTGTGGTCCTGTGCCAGCCTGGGCACAGTGTCAAAGTGGAACACATACCAGGATTTGGGCGTCTCAGGCTAGAGCAGTGCGTGACCGAGGTCAACAGCGTGAAGCAGAGCACTCTGATCCTGCACTAAGGCTGCCACCCCCTCCTACATGGGTGCATGAGCAACAGCTAGATCATTGGAAGCATTTCACGTAGGCAGTCTGGCAAGTCACAGATGTCACTTTTAAGTAACACAGACAGTATTCATAGCCAGTCACCGCTTGCTATCTACAGATAACTGATTGCATTCAGACCAGATTGGAAACAAGGTTGGCTAAAAAAAAAAAAAATTAAAAGGAAAGAAAAGAGCTGTACAATCTGCTCGCTCAGAGCTCCAGCCATTCCTGCACACAGAAAAGTGGGAAAGACTTTGACAGCCGGGACCCACACTGTAGCACAATAGCTACTCAAAGTCAAGAATACTGCAAGGTAATGCATTACTAGCCAAGCACTGTAGAAACCTCAGCAACTAGCATTTGAGTTCTGCTTTGTACTGCAGCTGGAGAATCTGATGACTTTGTTTTCCAGTCCTTCTCTGTTCTGTATTTGTGTAATAATTTCTTTTTTTAAACACCCAGACTTTCTGCACACAGTATATAACTAGACAGATCATGTAACAGTTCAACTGACCCTGTGAAAATGCATGGCCCATTCTGCACTTTTTAACTGCATGAGTAAGTCTGGTGCTTTTTTTCTTTTCTTCTTAAAATACAAGTATTTCCAAGAATACACAGGAAAATTTAAACACAGTAAGAACAGCACAGATCGCTAGCAATATAGAGTTTCTACATCAGCTTATCATCACTTAATGAATT
Organism: Falco rusticolus; assembly: GCF_015220075.1. Taxonomy (NCBI): domain Eukaryota; kingdom Metazoa; phylum Chordata; class Aves; order Falconiformes; family Falconidae; genus Falco; species Falco rusticolus. Next base: position 41,694,633 of record NC_051191.1, on the reverse strand, counting down.
TGAGGTATCGCCTCAAATGAACTGACTTCTACACCTACTATAGTCTTGGCTTCTTTGCTAAAGCATGGCGAGGCATATTTATTACACTGCTGCAATCAGAATCTCCCTTCCCTAGGAGCAGGATATAATGAAATAATTTTTGGCAAGTACTTCACAGCCACCACTTGCTTAGATGGAGTTTAGTCTCTGTTTAGTTCAAAAGTTTACAAAGTCTGTTATCACCAGTTTTTGGGACCCACAATAACGTACTGTCATCAAGAAGTTCGCTCTCTGAAACAACATGCTAATATTTAAAAAATGTACTTGTGCTCACAGTATTTAAAAAAAAAACACATTGAACTTACTGTGTGATTTTTTTTGATGAGCATTAGACCACAAAGCTTAACTAACAAAATGTTTTATGCAGATATCTGAATAAGCTGAATAAGGAAGCAACACACAATTTGGCACTGCACTTCCCTTGCAAACCCTCAGATATGAGGCTTCTGAAATCCTCATTAAGAGCACAGTAGTAGACACACAGTAGAAATGCATTAAATTTTTTTTTTAAGCTTTCCTGGTTTTCTGCTTTTGTACACCTGATGAATACAAGAAGTTGTTTATAAAAAACAGACCTGAGTTTGCATTTGTGGGCACAATACAGATCAAGCGATTAAACTAAAGACAGAACACACAGGAGACGTTTACAAAATCATACAGCACAATCACACTGATGAGACACTAATTTCAGCATTTAAGATGTAGTAAGTTCCAGCAATTCTTAGAGTTTGATGATTATTGTAAAGCATTCCTAAATCTCTTGCCACTGTCCTTATGTGCATCAAGATCAATATGACACAATGAGACACAAAACCAAACTCTCTTCCTTTGGAAAACGTAAACTCAAGTGCTGGAGTCTTTTCACAGCATTTCAAAATAAAAAACAAAACCAACACACCCAAAACAAACCAAAAAAACCCAAAAAATCAATACCCCACAAACCAAAATAAGTTATAGCATCCTAGGAAAAGTCTCAGAAGACTGGATGGTAAATTAAGAAAAACACACCACTGACTACATAAAAAATACTTCGTTGATTTTTTTAATGGGAAATAATTACAACCTCACATTAAAGAAAGGCACTAGAGACAGAAGTTCTCAGATTTTATCTACAGGAAAAACATTAAAAAAACACCTGTCCTGTAGGAAACTTCAGCTTTAGTAATTACTTTCCTCAATCTAGACCTAAAAGATCTGAGGATACACCTCTTTTTTTCCCCAGGGCATGTACTCTTTACCTACCACTTGGGTTTAGACCCATCCTTGTATATGGTTTAGAGAGAAACCTCCCCTGAAGTGGCCGAGATCTACCCAACCCACCCTAGACTGCACCCCCTCCATCGGGCAGGGACAGTGCGTTTTGGCAAAGAGGCCAGGGGTGACAGCTGTGCTGATGCAGACAAGGCAGGCAAAGGGTTCCAACCCCTAATAATCTTTGCATCACCAGGAGCAGTAACCATGGGTAGTAGCATCCCCAATTATTTTAGCACATGCCAACATCTGTGAGGATCATTTCACCATTAGGAAAGTCATGGAAGTGAGCACAATAAGAAGAGCAGAAAGAGAGAAGCAGGGTGCCTTTGCAGAGCAAGACCAAGCAAGACACATTAAAACTAGGTAACTGGGGACTTTTAAGACAGGACTTAAACCCATTCATGTTTGGGATGCTGCTGGGACTCTGCCTTCTTCCTCCATGCTGGCCACACATAGCCTCCTTGGGCCAGCACTGGCACTCAGCTGATCGCACAGTGGAACTGTAAAGGAATTTAAACAAGCATAAAGCTAACTCTGCCAAAAGAGAAAAAAAGTGAAGTTTCCTGTTGATTTGATTCCTTAAACCAGTTCACCATAAGGCTAGACAAGCAAATAATACCACTGCAAGGGGAAAGACAGACCACAGCAGCACATATCTAAATAGTGCTCTAAGCCAGTGGAACCAGGCCCTCTGTGAGGACTTTTCCCTTTGCTGTTCTCAAACCATTATCATCATATCTATGCCTAATGATTCCACTTTCACATTCAGAGCGACACCCTAAACCTTTCTCCTTCTTTTGCATTTGCACATCAGGGTAGAGGAGGAGTAAGACAAGATAAATTTACTGTAGGTAGGAAATCTGATATCAGTAAAGAATATTGGAATTTTAAAGTATAATATATTAACTTCTGTGACCAAAGTGTCTGAATACTTGCTCTATAGAAACAGAATTAAGCAGTGATTAACAACTTAGGATAAAAAGATTGTACTTACTTATCCAAAACAATGTAAACTGGCTTAATGATAATAGACTGTAATGCTAGACAGTAAAAGAAAAACCAACAAAAAACAAAACCCAAAACAAACAAAACAACCAAAAAACCATTTCCTTTGGAGCTTGCATTTGAGCATCAGCGCACAACAGTGGAATTCTTCAGAAGGACACATTTTCCCTGCATGGTCAACTTACATAACCTGTGCCACCAGCGCTCACTGGCAATAGGCCTGTTATACTTGGACACCTTGAACAGTTCTCTAATCATCCTCAGATACCCAGAAGAGCCATAGGAATCAAAGGACAGCCTCCAAGACAATACCCACTCAAATCTGATTTCCACTAAATTGCTGTAGATATCTTTGGGCATCTGAAATTTCAGAGTTACTGTTCTTTAAAGTGTAGCTATGACTTACCAAACTCCCCCTTTACTGCCAAATTACCTGGAAGGAATCCACTCAAAAATTTTGCCTGAAAGGGCATAAACATGCAACTTCAGCTACTTGCAAGGGAGCATGATGCAGACACGCTGCATATAGAACCAAAACAACCTGAAAGGCTCAAGCTGAGCTGCCAGATTTCTACTCATTCAGAATGACCAGTTTCTCAACCTTATTCCACACAACACATGTTTAGGAGATTATATAAATATAAGGCAATAAAGATTATTTTCCTCTGGAAGTACTCTAGACTGGCACTTACAAGTAGTTGTTTCTGAAGACTTTCCTGATCTTGTAAATATTTTGAGAACAAATCCCTGACCATTCACAGGCCATGTAAACAAGTAGGGTCTGCTGTTCCACATAATAGCCAAGTTGCCTTTAGCATGTGTCCTGGTTTCAGCTAAGATAGAGTTAATTTTCTTCTTAGTAGCTAGTACAGTGCAGTATTTTGGCCATGATGTGAGAACAATGTTGATAATGGGCTGAGGTTTCTAGTATAAACATCACTCAGCAACAACTAAGTCAAGGACTTCTCAGCATGGGAGAGGTCAATTGTCTGTCACCTATGGCATGTCTCTGAACAGCAACATGAAGCCCATATTTCATGAATACAGCTTCTAAATAAGTATTTCAGAAGTCATTTTCAAAAGAAAACTAACTTAGAGCCTGGTTGAATCTTAATCACCTCCTAACAGCACTAGAAGACAGTGCTACACAACTGCCACTTAGTCAACCATGGAGCCAGCTACTTCAGCAACCAGGGATCCAACAATGAAGGAAGCCATTCAAACAGATCAACATACTCTTTGTAACTGATCCTGATGCAGTACTGCACCCTCAAAGAAAAACTTCTGTACACACAAAGGAAGGAAAATTAGATTTTTCTATTATCCCCATTCTTCCAGTGGGAACAAATGATTTACTGAAGACATTCTAATTTATGAAGATATGATTCATAGAAACACTAGTTTATTTACTAAGAGACCTGCTTCATGCTGCAGAAATCCAAATGCTGCATTGATGCAGGGTGGTCTGAGTTCAGTCGACCCTGCTTTGAGAGAAGGTTAGATCAAATGACCTCCTGAGATTGTTTCCAAGCAGAATGATTCTACAAAAGCACTTGTATTTTCTCCTGTGGGGAACACAGTGAGTAACTATGCCAGCTCTCAGAATTTGTATCGGGTTTGACCTGACACAAGTAAGTGTGAATGATAACATCTAAGGGTCAAAACCTCAGTTTTCCCAACAATCCGTGGGTGTGAAGGCTTAAGTTTTACTGTTGTGATCAAACTCCTTGATTCAGCATGTTTACATGCTTGAAGCACTACAAAACTGTTGTCATCCTTTAAAATGAATTCGTAACATTCTGAGCATGACATCCATTGTATTTGCTTTTTTTTTAAGCAAACTACAGGTGGTACAGGTGTACAAGCACTGCTCATATAACAACTATTTCCTGATGTGTAGAACACCCCAGTTACATCATTTGAAGTGTAACAACTCCCACTCAGGTCAGAGCTATACTGCTACTTCATTACCAGCTGTGTTGGGTCACTATAAGCTTGCTTCTATTCAAATTAAAGGAGGAACTATCTTCTGTCTCTCCAGATTCTCAATTAGTTGATTTTTACACCTTGCATCTTTACTCTGTTCCCACAAGTACCATTTTCCTTCTGTAATCACCACGGGCTTAAGTTCTTGAGTGGGAGAAGAGTAGACCCAAATCTGAACCAAGTAGCAGGAAAGAATACACACCATATTCTAGATGGAAATGAGACTAGTTATGTATTACATTAATATTTGTAACGTCCTCCTGACAGACTACTGATAAGAAGAAAGGATGGGGGGGGAGGGGAGGAGGCAGGAAAGCAGCACATTCACACTTGGAATTCTTCAATTCTGTAACAGATTTTTTTAAAGTACAGCTAGAAAAATGTGCTTTTGGTGGAATAAACAGTCTTCTGTAAATCTGCCAAAGTAATCAATAATTGCCAAGTGTCACTCAGTGTTAATAATTTAAGGTATTCCATAACAATAGTGCAGTAACATTTTATGGTACAAGCCAAAAGCAAGTCAGATGAACAGATACAGCTTAAGCATAATCTATAAATTGAGTATGAACACTAAAGAGAAACAATAGATTTTTTTAAAGTAACAGGTTTTGTCTTTGTTAGGGTACAGATGCTTGATTAAACATGGATTTGGTCTTAAGGGAGAAGCTTCCAAAGACAATGCCAGTAGTAGTCCAAAGGTGTTAAGTCTAATTATTTTTATATAAGATGAATTTGCTCAAGAGTTGCCTTTATGAAATATCAGCTTAGAAGAGTTAAGAACTTCAGAGCTGGACATGCTACAGAAGACTGCCTTTTTCAGCATTTTAGATCTTCCTTTTGTTTTATGAGCTAGGTTCCTCAGCAGTACTACATATTTCTGTGAAGCACTTTGTCTAGATGCTGCCCTGATGCACTATATGGTGGCTTCACAGAAGCAGCTCACAAACCAGGTCCATCAAATTAATTCAGTCCTATTAAAAAAAAAAAGACTGCCAGGGGCACCAGAGCTATACATTCTACAGAAAGGGACAAGGGATATTCTAGGTTTTCATTAAAAAATAATTTTAGAAAAAGAGGTGCTGTGTGGAAAAAGTAATCAGCAGTAGTCACTCACACAATATCAGCCCTCCAGTTAACTTACCTGAGCTTCCAAAAGAAACAAGACCACCGTTGTTCTTCAAGTTATTTTGTCTTATTTCAAGAAACAGCTTTGACATTTAGTACAGGCTTCAGTGAAGGGGAAGACCAGTTTACCTTTTAAAGATTGAAGCAACACTGAGATAAGAATAATTTATATCACTAGGCTTTCCTTGAGCTAACAATCCTGACAAATCTTAGCTTGCTCTGGTCACAACACAAACACTGGAATATCAACTGCAGGTTGTTGTCTGTATTGTCAATTTTTTGTATTCCTGTACTACTCTTTAGACATCAGAGTACAGACAGCACACATCCTCCACTTGGAGGCGAAAGAAGTATTACCCAATCAATATTAAGTTTCCTAAAGTTTACGCTAGAAGACTTAAAACCCCAAATCCCACATGATCACAGTCTGTTGTCCCCTGAAGGCATACATCATACTACCAGACATGATTAGAATGTGATAAGAAAAGAATTTTAGGAACACTAAGGATCACGTACAGGAAGCAGCTTCAGGGTTATGCCTTATCAATCCAATCTACTTCTAACTTTGTAATTAGTAAGAAATGGTCAGTCAGACAAAACATTCAGTTAGTACTTGCAGTAAGACTTATGTATTCTAAGTTCCAAATAAAAGCATCTGTACTTCTAAATGCAAAGCATATTTGTTAAGAAATCTTAGCCATTATAAGAAAAAACCCAAACGTTTAAAGAGTAAGGACCAGTTTCATTCCTCGCTTATTCTGGAGGCCTCTACTTGTCAGTCATACTCATTATTGGGCAAAATTATTTCTACTGTTTGCTATTCATATTCTTTTGCTGTAAAACATGGGCAACTTTGATCCTTGAAGTCAGTTTCTCAAGCAGGTTGCTCAAGACCAAGATGATCACAGGCATTACACACTTTATCATGACATACTGAATGCTAAGTGCTCCGACTGCTGCAAAGCACTGGCTTTCAAAGGACTGGTGTCTCAGAGGCAACTATGTTTTTAGTACTTCACCACATTTTAAAAAAACAGCTTTTTTAAAACTTATCATTCAGGCATATTTGAAGCTGTGCATTGTCTGATGAAAACTGAATGCTAAGGTAATACTATTCAAAAATGTGGGGCGTGGTTTCCTTTTTAAAAGGAGTACTGCAGCACTGAACACTTCTCTATGGCAATTTTGATGCTTCATGACTGCACAATAGAACTACTCAAAGGAAGCCATCACTTAAGAGACCTCCCATTTTCTAGAGGTGCATAGTGACCATTTTTACTCTTCAGTTGTTGTTAGTGGTGGTTTGGTTTTACTTACCCTTTACCACTGGCTAATAAGTACTTCCCAAAGTCATCTGTACATATCCCACACCAGTAAGTCCTATGATTCAGAAACATACTTCTGAGAGTCTCTCATTACACATTGAGTTTCAATCCATTTTAACACCTTGTAAGATGCTCAGCAGCACAAGTCTAACTTCCTGTCACCCAATAGCCAAGCTACATGCTAAGTAACATACATTTCATAGTAGCTCTTCCTTCCACATCCTTATATTGTGCTTTTGCCCAGTCAAGAGGCAACTAGCAATGTACTCTGTTCAAAACCAGGACAGGATAACAACAGCAATAAAAGGAACCTTACAAGAAGCCCAGGAATCATGTAACTTTTTCCAATAAGAGACAGTGGAACAGCATGTTCCCATCAGCAGCTTATTCCTATAACAAACCAAAAAGCAGGCATGAACAAAATTAGATAGGGACTAGTAGAGATTAAAATTACAATTAAAACCTGATATTTTTGTGCAATTATAGCTTCTTAGGATAGAGGAGACAGCAGTATCACAAAGAAATAGCAGGTTTTAGAGTCTGCATATAAATTGAATACATCGGCAACAAACAACTGGGAAGAAAGGACATGGAAGCAAAAGACAGAAGGATTCCTCAAGGAGGTTAAACACTGACCAAGAATATGTGTGCCATGTGGGAGAATGTCAATTGTTTACAGGTACTCAGGGCTGGAGGACTTGGATGAATACCAGGAAGCAGCGTTGAGAAAGTCCATTGTACAATTAAGAAGGGAGAGGAACCTCTGAAGGAGGCACTTTCAAATGAAAGTCCATCCTGCTAGTTCCTAACCTAATTATTTACCACTGAGGGTTTCCTTTCCCAAGACTGAATTCAAGGGACAACAACAAAAAAATAATAATCCATCCCTGAAAGAATGTTTTCTTTCTCTTGGAGAGAAAGGTCTTGTCTAGTGTAGCACTAACCAGTATTTGTAGAAGATTAAAAAAAAAATAAAAAATAAAAGAGTGCCCTCTGGTCTATTTGAGAGTGGCTTCAACGCCTGCCACTCATGTGCTTTGTTATTAGCACCTCTGCTTCACAGCCCCATCAAAGTTTATAAATCTAGTATCACTTTTCATGTTAATAGGATAATGCTTACAAGGATTTAGGTAAAAATTCTCCAACCATATGCCTTAAATTGAGAAAGCCGCCATTTTATTTTTAAACAATATTTTGGTCAAGTTGGCCAGACGCCAAAGTTCTGCAGTGCCAGCAGTTCCTCCCATTTCTTTTCTGTAGAAAATTTTCTGAATACTTTGTATGTCACCCAAGCCTAATTCTTCTGCAGTTAGACTAGTTTAATCCAGGTGGAGGAGTCCCCCATGAACACAGCTCAGGGTTCAGTGCTATACAGCTTTGATCCACAAACATTCTGGTCAAAGGCTGCACAGGCTGCCACCCTTTCTCTTGTTTGTCATGTGAGTTGCATCTGTTCCTTATTTGACGGCCACCCTGCATCCATGGAAAGAGACCGGCACTGGAAGGCACAACCCACCTGCAGCCTCAGTGAACTCCTGAGGTGTCCCTTCTCAGCCCAAGGCCATCAGAGGGAACCTGTGGCAGCTGGAGCCTGCATACCAAGCAGAATTACTCTGTAGGCCCAAACTTGGCACTTGCCCACGCTTCCTTCAGAAAGAGGACCAGCAGTACTAACCTGAAACAGCCTCGTGATCATTAACAAAACCCATTTCTCCTGCAGTCTTGAGCAGGCCTATCTCACTCCCATACCTTCAGGACAGGCTCACTTCAGCGCAAAAGCTCCCCAGGAATGAGGGCGATAAGAAAGCACTTCTTTGGCTATTCAGCAGAGCCCATTTCTTCCTCCTTTGCTGTCTCCCAGCCTGGTTAAACTAGTCTGGGCAGGCTACCAGAGGCTTAGGGAAAGACATCAAAGTGCCTGGTTTTCTGCCGTCTCCCATGTTTGTGGAGTGGCTGTTATTGGGTTCCTACCTCCATCTACACACTCAGACCACTTACACCCTCACGGAGCCGTCACCGCAACAGTCAACACATGTCCTCATCCTGCTAGAGGGTCCTCTGGGGCAAAGCGGCCTGGTGAGGAGAAGCTGCTCCCCCGGCACAGAGCGCCACGGCCTGCCGGGCTCCCCCGCTCCGCCCCAGCCAAGGCCCACGGCTGCCTGTTACGTCCCTCTTCTCCCAACAGGAAAAAACATCAAGTGAGGCGTCACCGTCTAAACATACCGTTGAGTGTATGAGCTGGGACCTTCAGGCTTGTTTTCCCTTTTCCTTTGGGTTTAGGTACAGTTTTGGACTGTGACAAATTAACAGAGGTGCTGCGAGCGGAGGAATGGAAAAAAAAGTGAGCCCTCTTTTTTTGCATTGGCGGGTTGCGTCTGGCCTTCAAATCTATTTATTTTGCTCGTTTCGAGTAGGATTATAATAATTTGAGGGAAATGAAAGCGCACACTTATTTTGCTCTCGGGTGTCACAGCAAACAAGCCTTTTTCTAGGCTGAGCCCTGAACTTCAGCCTCGACCCCCCGCCCGCCGCGCCCCGAGGCACGCCGACACCTGCGCGGCGCTCCCGCCTCCCGGCGCCGCTCCCAACGCCCCCCGCGGGCGGCGCCGCAGCCCCACCCGCAGCTCCCGGCGCCGCGGCGGCCTCACCGCCGGCGCACCAGCGCCATCTAGCGGCGGCGGGGCGGGGCCTCCGCGCGCTGCTCCCGCCACCGCCGCCGGTGCCCGCCGCCCGCCCCGCGCGGTGAGGCGGCACCGCAGCCGCCGTCCCGCCGTCAGAAGTCACAGCAACTCCGCGACACCCCTCCGCGGTGGCGGTGCGGGAGCGCACGGCCTCTTCCCACCAGGGCCGTGGGGCTCCCGCTGGAGATGACAGCCGACAGAGCTTTACCACTGCAGGCTCCGCGCTTGCCAGATCCCACCAACAACCCGAACATCTGCCACCTCCGAGACCGCACACTGTTTGCTGCTGCCCTCCCCACTGCCAGCACCCTGCCTCCCATCACCTCTCCCTGGAGACCCTGGGCAGGCACGACCACACTAGTTGGGTTTTCTTGGCAAAACCAGGCATGTAGCTAGAGCTCAAGCGCCATATTTCAGTATTTCAGTGCAATGCCCAGGACTGCTGTTAGTTCTGCGTATTTCTCACCGAGTGACTTCTCAAGCATTTATCCTGCAGACGGGTGGCAAGGCACTGACTTGAGATCTACCTACACCTTCTCAGGCAGGTACGTTCTGCCCTCCATCCTGGTAACACTCCTTCAGTGCTAGCCCAACATCTACAGAAACACTTCAGTTTTGGAGATGTGTATCCCAAGTTTTCTTACAGAAGCATGCCTGGTGCTCGTCTACTGTGTTGTTAGGTGCAGTGCATGCACACAGGCTCATGAGTCTTCCGAGATGTTTTTCTTAAGGGCAAATTCATAGCAGTACCAAGCTGTGTGCGTACTTCGGTCAGAAATTTAGAGATAATTGTTTTGCAGCGTGTCCTCCTGATACTTACTTTATTCCATAGTGACACAGAACAAACTAATTTGTAGGGAAGGGCTGAATCTGCTCCATGGGAAAGAACTGAAGCTAGCAGAATGCTACTAGACACTGACATTACAACATTGTCTTTAAATAGTAACTTCAGAAGGATGTCGGTAAATACATCGTTTCCTATGCACCCTTCTACAGTGCACCAATTTTTAATCATTTTTTCTCTTCCTGAACAGGACAGAAGATAAGACATCTGCTGGCATTATTTAAAATGTTGCTTTACATTCCTGCCCACCCTCGTACACACTTTTGTCCTTAACACATGCATATTCTTAAGAGTTTTAAACACTTTCTTACAGTGTACACCATGAAATGGGCCTATAACTGAATAGAAGGATTACTCAAAAGTAATTTGTTCATTTTCCTGATCCCATCCATTTTTGCTTACTGCCACAGAAGACATGGGTGCCAAGCATCTCTCAGAGGCTTCTTGTCAGAAAGCATTTGTGTGAGAAAAAGCTAGCTCTTAAAGACACCTGGAATAGGTTACATAGTGACCTACTCAGTAGTCTTAATTTTTAAGATACCTACATGCAAATCAAGACTGCAAGCAAATGGCTCTGGAATTATTTACTGGAAAGATTGCTTCCTAAATTTTACCTTGGGTTCACAGCTACTTCCAAAACAAATTTGTGTCTTACAGAAATGTTGTGCCATCCGCTCTGTATTTTGTGTTGACAACTCCTCAAAATTTTCTCTAAACAAGTTCAAGCTCTGGATCTCCAAAGACATCTCAATTTCCTGAGGTCAAGTCTAACATCACCCGTTTCACAAGAGGAGAATGTTACTTAAGTTTCTTCAAAGACTTCGGTCACAAACTTTACATGATATTGTCTTTGACTAGTCAACCACTACAACTGATAAAAAGCCAGAAGCATGCTCTTTATTCCCAAATAATTCTCAAAAATTTCTCAATTTCTCTGCTACATCCATGAAACTGATAAGGTGCTTCATATTGCCTGGCAAAGATTTCAGTCTTTTTTCAAACTTGCTGTATATACCAATTTGCATTAGAGACTGATTTGCCCCAGAGATTCTCATAGTTTAGCTACAGCACCCTTTTCTTTCTCTTGTACCCAAAGATGACTTAAACAGACCTTATGCTTTGAAAATTATACCAAAAAGTAGTTTGTCTTCCAGAAACGCACTGCAGCCTCCACAGCAGTAACTCTCAGAAGAGCTTAAAAATGCTCCAAAAATAGTATGACAGAATGAGTCTCAGCCATCTGATTAAAAATTAGTAAAACTTGCCACCAGGAAGACTGCCTGCACATCACTGCACTTGCAAGTTCCCTACTCCACAAGGACTGCTCTACCAGAACAAAGTTGAGAAGCATCCAGCTGAGAAGTGCTTATTTGATTGACAAGCATATGTATCCCTACCATACTCACTTCTCTGCTCTCACCACTCCTCACATCAGCTATAGGTAAGCGCTGCTGCACATAATCACAGCAGCAGCGAACGCCACACCTTGGTTTAGTCTCTATCATCATGCTACCTCATGGCTAGACAATAGTTAAAAAAAGCCACAGTTAAAGCTACAATCAATTGACTATGATAAGTCAACTATGTAAAATGCTTGACTTTTCCCAAGGTAATCAAAGCAAAACCTGTCAGGGACAAGGAATAACTCACTATTGGAATTAACAGCTGTAGTCATAAGGTTGGAAGCCCTTTGTACATCACCTCTGTGGCTGGGAAGCTACGTTGAAGATTACAGTCTGCAACACTACAACCCTGTGCAGCAAGCTTCTGTGGCATCTTCTGTCCCTGATACTTCATTGACACATAAGGCCACCACATACTAGGTAAGCAACCTCTTAACTTTTAACTAGGTAAGCAAACTCTTAACTTTTTTTTGGGGCGTGGGGGATTAAAGTTGAAGAGGAAAGCTCAAGAACTGAACAGCACAAGAGGCTAAACACCACAGGGTTTCCACTCTCATGATAATCAAGTTAGAGATAAATTTTAAGCGATAAACTAAGCCTACCACATTCTTCAAGTTTAAAGAGACTCCCTTGTGGACACCTGCGATTTGTTGCTCAAGCAGAAAACAAATTCAAATAAGCCAATAGATCTACTCCAAGTTAGAATACATTACAAGAGTCAACTATTTCACGTTATTTTTTTTAACCTGTAGAAAGAGGCAGTCAAAGCAATGTTTCAGTTAGGTAGAGAATGCTGCATTAATTTCAAAACTAAACAGTGGTAAAGCTGAAGTCTGTTGCACTGGTTAATGAATGAGGTGACTGTTTTCAAAGATATCCACACATGTACAGATCATAGCTAGCACAAACAGTTTTTACAGCACTGCTGTATAATCCCATTCAGTTATTTGACTACTGATGGTAGTTAAGGACCATAATCCATTGCCAAAAAATAAACAAGTATGAACAACCACCAGAACTTAGGCAATGGTAGAAATTGTGTGTAGATATTCCAGGTTTATTGCCAAGTACTTCACTGTTCAGAGAAAATTTGAAGCTGAAATAAATTCTTAAGTACGTATAAAACATAAGAATGGAGCCAAACACTTTACAAGCATAGGGAAAACAACAATAACCAAGAAATTTTTGTTTATGTAGAATTAATATCTTGAACCTGGATAATGAGGAACAAGATTCACAGATTAGAACTAGTAAAGCAACACAAAACCACAAAGAAAGTTTAAGTTGTATGGACAGAGCCAATCCAGCTTTCTTTCCTTCGAGACTTGCACAGAAATACAGCTACATCCCAGACTTTTTGTATGATCTGACCTAGTGAGCTAAGTACTTTACCATGCATATTGCATATTAACTACCAAAACTGATGCAGTAGTACTGAGGTATTAAATCAAAGAAATGTGCATCATGATTAGGGGTACTAGCTGTAATGTATTACATATGAAAATGAAACATTATGTATGAAGAGAAACAAGCATAGCAACTCATATCTACAAACTAAAGTCACAGTGGCACACTGAACAATTTTAGGTTAACCAGACTCACTTAAAAATAGAAACCAGAGGCTGGTCTCTTCTCTCACCCCATTTTACATGTCTTTACTTCCACTGATTTCTAGTGGAGTTCTTCACAATTTATGCCATTGTGAGAAGAGAATCAAGCCTTGTGTGTTTGAAAGGAAACAGCAGACGTTTCCCTCCAGAGTGCAGGGGGAGATTTTTTAAAAAAAATCCACAAGTATATGAACTGTGAAACCAACAGAGTACACAAGCAAAGGCAGGCAAAGAGGCTCTAGCTGGGGGTGGGGGTGGTGAACTTGCAGGATGCTTTTTTTTTTTTTAAGACTTAGGATTGGTATTAAGTAATCAGAAGCCCAATCATTAAACTGGCTTTAAAATAAACTTTTAGAAATAAATATTGCATTCTTTTTCTGACAAGACATCATTGATTTACAATTTCTTACAGTTATTCTATAAAATGAGGAGCAGGCCATTTTATTTCTGAAGGACACAGACTTTCCATTCCCAGAAACTGGGAAGTGTGGGGAGAGGTCTGAACTATTTGCATCACTAGAAACGGTTCCTAACCATCACTCACACCCAAGCTCAAACAGATTATCTCTCAAAACCCTTCAGTATCATCCTGACAACTATTATTACAGTAGTTAGAAAGAGCAACACTTATGACTGGAACTGAAGTCCGACAAAGTACTAGACGATTTACAGGTGACAAAACCACTGCATGGTTTGGACCTATGGCACAACACAAGCTACAGCTTTATGGTCTGTTTTTTAGAGTAGCAGCATGTGGTTAGGAAGCTCCTCTTTCACCACCCCAGTGAGCAACTCTGCACACGAATACAATCATTGTACTGGTCTGTACTGATTTAGGAACCTCACTTAAACACGAAAACCCCCAAACGGTCCCTGGTCAAGCTGTGCCAGCACAACTAAGCAACAGTGGAAGGGAAATAGCTTGAGTATTTTACAGAGGGAATACAGACTCATTTCATTGCTTTATCAGGTTTGCATACCATAATAATGCAAGACTGAAGCCATTCATACCCATTAAGAGTCCAACACCAACAGAATGTTACTGTAATTGCCTCTTTGGATATGCTTTCCCTTCACCTGTGTGCACAAACTGTGTTGTGGCTCACATACCATTTTTTGAGTCTGCCCCTGCATCCCAGTAGGAAGACATGCTGGCAGCTTCCTTTTAAAAACAAGTCTAGATTCTCTTCTCACAATTGCATTAAATGTTGGCTGATTTAGTACATGACAAAGCAGGAAGACTGTAAATGCATAGAACTACACAAAGGAGAATGACTTTACCTGCGGAAAAAATGTTGCATAATTCAAGATATACCTGCTGATTTTCATGAGACCTGCTTTTTCAAAGCATTAGTCTCCTTCCAGAGGCCATGGGAAGGTAGAGACACCCCCAAGAACAAACACATATGCCCTTGAATATCCCACTTTGAGTATTTTGGAGCTAGTATTTAGATGGTGAACACTGACTTAAAGTGAATAAAAACAACAAAAAAGCAGCCTTAAATGAACAGGAGCCCGATATCACCTCAATTCCTAAAAAAAGCCACCAAGCATACCTTTGTGTTGCTATATCACAGTTGCAAGAGTCCTCATCATATCACTACCTCTTTACAGCATCAGCTCGAGGCTAGCATGACATCAACTATTAGGTCAAAAAGGTTTATGAACAACTACAGTATATGAGACAGACAGAGACACATTAAAAATGAACCTACCAAAATTACAGCCTAAAAGGTGGCAGATGCAGAACTAGACTGTAGAGCTCAGTGTCAGGGTAGATTTTGCAGAGAGATCTGAAAAGTGATAAATCTGCAGCAATGAAACAGATGCCTGCTTGTCACTGTGGTCACTTCAGTTCAATCAAATACCTGCATTGCTGAAGTGCAGTATATTAACAGCTACTCTAAAACCGCAAGAGCTGTTCTTGCATGAAATCAACGGTTTCACATAACTAGAAAATCATATATTGAGAAAGAAACAGGCTATTAGCCTGGACAACTGAACTACAGTTTTACACCACCTGAAACCCCCTGCAAAGATTGTCCAGGCAGATTGTCTGTATGACAGATCAGGGGGTAAAACTTGTGATGTTCACTGGATTCACAAACAGCTAACCTGCTCAGTAGTACCCTTCATTGTGACTGGTTCCACAGCTTTTTGGCAGCTCATACTTGAGCATAACAGCAATATGTAGGGCTCCCTCTTAATATGTGGATGCTTTCCAGCCTCACCCAAGTACACAATTCCTTCCCCAGTGCCTCCTAAGAGAAAGCCAATGCCCTGCAAAAAGGGGACCTGCAGTGTAAGATCCAACTGTGGAGAAAAGCTGCCATAACACAACCACTTATGTTTTAGGCAGCTCACATTTCTCCTGAATAGTAGTGGTACCTCCTAACAGATACCTGCTGAAATCCAAATGTACACTAGCTGCTCACAGGATGGAACAAAGCTGCACCCTGGGTAAAAACATCCTTACCAGGTTGGAAGTTAATGTACTTTTCCAGTACCTTGGTATAGATGAGAGCCTCGTCTGCTTTCTACATGTCTGGCAGTACTTTTAAGAATTTGTTGGCTATTGGCCTGCCAAGCTGTTTAGGCTTGTAAGTTCCTTTGCACTCCCTTTAAACGATTAATTTTGTTAAATATAAACATATCCTCTGTGTATCTTATTCCCATATTCCATATGCACAGAACAAACTCATTTCAGTCCTAGGATGATTAGGAACTCAATATTTATCACACAGATCCACCATGCTTTGCAAACAAGATCGAAGAAAACCCTTTCACAATGAAGTTATCCATATGATCTTTCTGATGAGCAAAGCATGAGAAAACAGTTCAAAGCTCTCAGAAGGCCATATGTATACTTTTACAAAGGACACCTGCAATTTACCAGTGAGGTTCTAGGCCTAGCATAATTAATTTAGCAGCCTGGATATATAGATGTAAATACACTAGGTTCAGACACTTCTTCAATGCCTTCATAAAATTTATTTTAAAGTATATAAATATTCATACTTTGACTAGTCATCTCAGCATGTGAAGTTTTTCTTTTTCTACAAGAATACAGATTCCTGCAAGGAAGTTGAAATAAAGTAAAAATATATTAGTCCTAAAGTATGCACATAAACACATGCAATTTTTTATATAAACACTTTTGAACTTCTGGGTAATTAACTATAACACTTGATTACAAGAAGAGATCTTTAAAAAATGTCTTCACTAATCATGCACTAATTTTTAACATACTTGAAAACAAGTCAGCTTCTACTGAGGTTAGGCAAGTTTATCCACACTTGAAAGTGCAAGGCGGCTTTCAGCTTGTGCCATGGTTATTGTATGTTTGTGTTGCTACAGAAAAGGGCCATGGGTGAGGGCAGTGTCCGACTAGCCCATGCGCTTGACAGGTTGAGCAAGAGTGCCTGGGTGCCTCGGCAGAGCCTCTTGCTGAGCTAGCACCATCTTTGTCACAGGAGTACTTTGTTAATGAAGAGATTAGGGGAGGGTAAAACAGGTAAAGCTGAACAATTACAGCACATGTGTCAGAGGTGGTTTATATTGCCCCAGTGAATGGAATGGGAATACAGATGAGATGTGTGCTTTGAGAAGTGGTATAGCAGTATCTGTCTGGATACGTTCAAGGATTCAACTGCAGAATTCTTAACATGTAAAGTTTTTCATTTTGATCTTTTTAAGACTAGCAAAAGAAGATGCAGCTTTCCAACAGAACAAAAGGATGTAAGAATCCTACCATACAGCATGATCTCAAGCCTATGTTGCTATATTCATAATTACATGTATGTTCTTATTTTCTTTTTAAAACCCTCAAACACCTTCAGAAGGGAAGATATTTGGAGAATAAAGACTCCTTTTAAGAAAATTTAAGGGACTAACATCACCCTGCTTAAAACCTGTAAGTTCTATTATACACATCATGATATTGACATGCAGATTTTTAATCATGCCAGTTGCAATTACACAAATCAGTGATCAAATCCACTGAGAAGTCAGGATTTGTATATACCACATTAACACAAACATTAGACATGGATTTGGCATGTTAACAGTCAGAGAAGCCTAGTTCTGGAATCATATAATACTAAGACTGGAGCTACTTGATGAAAGATGAGAAGGCAACAAGCTTAAAAAGGTGGTTATAAAAACATCACAGGAAATGAAATTTATTTTAAATAAAAGCAAAGCAATAATATTTCAATATTTGGATGGCAGTTTGAAATGCTTTTTTGGCCTGCAGCTGCTCCACAGAGCCAATATTGTATGTAACTGGAAATATTTCAAAAAAACAGAATTGTTACTAAAGTTAAAGATTGCAATTGCAAGCTGTGGGATATATGCTTAGATAAGAGGGGCAACAGAATAAAATCATCACAGATATAAACCTACAAGCACACTCCATAATACCCTTATCACTCTAGTTCTACCAAGTTGGCAATAGAGAACAAGGGAGTAGGGGGTGGGGGGAAGGAAAATGAGGGAGAGAAGCACACAAGGCAGAACAGCAAGAGCTATCAAGTGCTATAAATCAATGTTTCAAACACAAACCTTAGACAAGAGTACACGACTTTGGTACAGAACAACTGAAATAACACAGTTCCAGCTTTTGTTGATGTGTAATCCACTGGAAATGAAAGACCTGCCTGAGAGACCGTCTACCTCAGGTTTACTAGCTAGCAAAACACTCTGAACTTGATAGGTTCAAAGTGATCTTGAAAAGCAACTCACCAATCTTATGGTTATATTGAAGAACTTTTAAGGAGTTAGCCTTCCAGGCAGAGTTCCAAGAAAAGGTAAACTAGCTAAAAGCTGTCATTTACAGATATTTTAAAAATACTAAAAATGTTTGCATTGGCTCATACCTCTTGTATCTTGGCACTTCACTCATTTTGTACACTTAAAAAAAACCTCTTTGCACAAGAACATGCTTGAAAGTATTGTCAGTTTGTGCTGAGAAGTCAATTTGCTCATTCAAAAAAGTATAATGTATTTAGTGGACAATATAAACAAGCAAAATACAAAGAGGAAGAGTTATAGCAGACCACTTTAAGTTTTCTTCAGTAACTGGAAATACTCTTTGACAACAAACCAGCAGCCAAAGCAGCCAGTTTTCTGTAGAAACATGTAATTTTGGCAAATGGTCATCTGATAGTCTATCCGGGAATTTGTCAGAAATGCCACGCTTCAGTGTGTTATCACTTGCACAACATGTTTCTTCCCATCAATCTTCAGCCATAAGGTAGAGGGGGAAAGATGAGCGATAGCTGTGCTGTATCCTTCCAAGCTGGTTCTTCCCATACAACTCCTAATCCAAACAATTTAAGCGCACAAGTAAAAGCTACTAATTTCTGTAAACATTTCCAGGAGCAGGACCTAAGCATGCATGGCTTATACCAAGCATATGCTAACGACAACAGCTAACCTCAAGTTTACCTCTTTTTAAACAGCATAAGCAGAAAACTGTGCTGGCCAAACTGAAGCTTAAGCCTTAATATAAGGGGGTAAACTGAACACTGATATAAGCCGCTTGGTCATTATGCATACATCTCGTAATCAGGGAGTATTAATGCAGTATTATATCACAGAACAGTTTTCCCAGAAACACAAATTATAAAAAAAATATGTTTCTGAACATGTTTTTGTACCCCAACAGCAGGGATGTCTTTACTTCAGGACAAGGTAGCAGTAGAAAAAAGAAACAAAATCCAGCTTGTTTTAAATGGACTTCACTACTGCACATACAATTAACACTGGAATGCACAAGACATACCATCCAGGCAAACAGAGGCTTTACATGTAAGTGGCAACTCTTGGTCTGCTCTCTTGGAAACTGTGTAATACATTGTCAACAGCCGCTACACACAAGATCCACATTACAAAGCAAAGGGACTTCTTTCAGGCTAGGATACAAAGGCTGCAGCAGAAAGGGTCAAAGCAATCTGCAAAGCCATAAAATGAACCAAAGCCATTTAAATTACTCTGTAAAATGTAGACATCCATTAGCATAGAAAAGTTTCACAGGAAAACAAAGTAAAAGCCGTCTGATTTTCATATGCTAATTAATTAAATATGCCAAATGAATTTAATCTCTTATTATAACCATAGGGGGAGACAGACCAAACTCTTGAAGTTCTGAAAAGCCAGGTCATTAGCGTGCCAAGTCATTCTTCAGATCCTCTCCTTGTAATACACATTTACATTCCCAGCTTATTATATATGTAAGTAAAACCTGGCTCTCCCACTCCCTCCATTTCTCCTTTGGAAGACACTTGCTATCGCCTGCTCCTGTATTCTAAAAGTCTTATTAAATTTCAGAAAGAACTCGCTTGCTAGGAAGAAAAAGCACAGAAGCTGTTTTGCCAAAAGCCCGAGTTAAGTGCCCTGGTCCCCCTAAGATGTAGAATAAGCTAGTTGAAAATTAGATTAATAACATTCTTGCACATATGCATGAAAATCCATGCATAGTTTGTAGTCTTTAAGTTCAGATGACATTTCTAGCCATTTATTGCCTTTCCAAACACGAAAAGGATTCCAATGTTTACATAAGGTTCTTCTTGCTTAATAAATCTTAAATTGAAACAGATTTTTTTTTTTTTAACAATTACCTTCTTCAGAGTTATCATACTACAGGATATTAGGAAAAACCAGACTCTCCTGTTGCTTTTACCCACATCTGACTCCAATCTTAATAGTTTAGCTATTAACCCTGTAAGGTCCCCCCACACACACACCTTGCCCAGTTGATGTTAAAATTTTTATACGACTGATCTGGGCTTACTCATTGCAAAACCTTTTGTTACACAGAAAGAGAGCAGCTCCGTGGACCTTGATTTACAGGACACAATTAACCGTGTTGTTGGCAGAACTGCACCAGCCCAGCTCACCCGGGCCTCTGCAGTGTGAAATGAAAGAATCTGTCACTGCAGTCAGAATCACTGCTCTGCTTCTTTCTCTCAGTTCCCTTACCAAACCCACTCTGACCTGCTGACATTTTGGGATGCAAACTTGGCTGCTGTGATATACCTGTTCTGTAGAGAGGTAATAGAAGTAACAATAATTCCTCCTAGAAACATTAGTAACTAGAACTAAAGGGGGGGATGGGGGTGGGGAACAGCACCACCACCACATCCTGCTGGAAAATCTCGGTAGTCACTCCGACTTTGCCATGCAAAACATGCAGTTTAAAAGACCTCAGTTACCAGCTGAACAACGAAAACAGGGAACTCGCCTAGCTGTAACGCTAGCCATTTATTTTTTGCCACCTTTTA
The DNA here is from genome assembly GCF_015220075.1 of Falco rusticolus. Lineage (NCBI taxonomy): Eukaryota > Metazoa > Chordata > Aves > Falconiformes > Falconidae > Falco > Falco rusticolus. Next base: position 41,674,078 of record NC_051191.1, on the reverse strand, counting down.
GGTTTTAGCATGCAGGGAATATGCATTGTTAACCTTTAAATCCTCTGTATAAACATTTCTCTGAGAGCTTGTAAAATATCCCCCGCTGCGTTTCCTGGCTCTCCAGTTGATGGCATTTAGAAACACTGGTACTGGCGGGTGCTTTATTTTGCTTTCCGCGGCCACCCCGCTGGGGTACAATGACAGATTCCCGTCCAAGGCCAGACCTGGCCGCCCCAGGCTCGGACCACAACGAAGGCGCCCGGGACTCAGCCCAGCCGCGCCGGACGTTAAACGGTGGCTGCTACAGCTCGAAATCCCGCAGCGGGCTGAGATATTCTGGGAGAAAGGGCTCGGGGGGCGCCCATCGCCCGCCCTTCCGCAGCCCGCTTCGCTGCCCAAGGTTAAAATACATACACACTTCGGCGAGGTCCGTGCTGCACCTCAGCCCCGCTGCCGGGGGGGGGGGGGGGGGGGGGGCACCCCCCCGGTAACACACCGCGCCGGCAGCGCGGAGCCCCGAAAGGTGCCGCCCCCCCGCTCCGGCCCCGCTGGGGTCGGGAGGGCCCCGGGCGCGGACGCTTCGCTGCGAGTAAAGCGGCAGGCGGGGGCCGCCTGAAGCGGCCAGTTGTCACCCCGCTAACAGGCAACAGCTGAGCTCCCGCATCTGGACCCTCACCCAGACCGGCGGCCCCGGCCCACCACGCCTCCCGCTCCGCCAGGCGCACCGAGCCGGCGCCGCACGTCCCCCCGCCCCGGCCCCGACAGCCGCCGCGGGGGTCGGCGGGACCCCCCCAGCCCGCTCTCCAGAGCCTGCGGCCCCCGTCCAACAACTCCGTGCTGGGCGGCGCTACTCCAGCGGCGCCGGCTCCGGGCGGCTCCCCACTGAAGGCAAACGCCCGGCGAGGCGCAGGAGCCCCACCGCAGAGCGGGATGCTGCGGAAAGGGCTCCGCCGGCGGCACGGTCCCGGCTGCGGACGGCGCCCCGCCAAACCCGCCGGGCGTCCCGCCGCGCCGCTGCGGGCTGCCCGTCAGCCCTCCCCGCGGGCAGCCGCCACTTACCCTCCGCGCAGCGCGGCCGAACCGCGGCGGCGTATTCCTGGGCGGCGAGTGGCAGCGGGGGGCCGTCGCATCGACAGCGCGGCAGGCGGGCACCCGGCTCTGCCCCGCGGAGTCAGCGCCGGCGGCAGACGCGCATCTCCGGCAGCACCGCGGAGGGGACCGCCCGCCCGGAGCCTCGCCAGCCGCCGGCAGCCTGCGCCGCCCGCCGCGAGTGGCCGAGCCCCGCGCCCGCTCCCCGCCCTAATGGGGCTCTGCCGCCCCGCGCCCGGGACAGCGACATGCGCGCTCCGCCGCGCCCATTGGCTGCCGCCCGCCAATCGCCGTCGGGCCGGGGCGGCCGGCGGCTCGGAAAACCCGGCGGGGCGGGGCGGCGGCGGCGGCGGGGCGCGAGGGGCGGGGCGCGAGGGGCGGGGGCGCGCCCCGGTCCCGCCGTGCCCGTGTGCCCGGCGCGGGGGCGCGGCTGCCGCCTGAAGGGCGGGGGGGCACGGCAGCGCGCCTGGAAACCGCGCCGGGGCTGGCTGCCGCCCGCTGCCGCCCCCCGGTCAGGCGGAGCTCCGGGCCCAGCGGCTGGCTCCCCGCCGCCGGCTGCTGCCGAGGGCGCAGGGGAGGGCAAGGCAGGCGGGAGGTTGGCCCGCCGGTGGGTGCGGAGGCGGGCGGTGGGGCGGGTCGGTGGGCTGCGGGTACCCACGGGTTGCACGCGGGGCACTGCTGGAGAGAATGGGCCCTCGCCCCCCTCAGCCCTTGCCCTCACCGGCCCTCGCCCTCCCGGCTGCTGGAGCATGGCCCCGGGGGGCTGACGGGGGTGGGCCCTCCCCAGAGCCAAGTAGCCCTGATGCTAGCGTGAACAAGGTGGCAAAACGAGTGCAGTAGGGATTACAGGGACGCGGGAGCAGGCAGGTATACATTTAAATCCCTTCTATGGTGACCGGCACTTTTGGAACCTGTGCAAGCTATCGGAGTGTGCAGCCCTTCTTTCAGTTGCTCCCACCTCACAACCTTTAGGCGACATGAATTGCACTCCCGGTTCGCTGGTGACCTCGCAGTGCTCGAATCCTCTATGAAAAAATCAGAGAAGGATGAGTAGCGATGAAAACGTCTGACTTATGTTGTATCTTTTTCTACAAATGCAAATTGGAAAGTGAGGTAATTTTACCAGGGTGACTTCTATAGCTATCACAAACTCGCCCCACTTGGTGAAACAAATGTGTTTGGAACTCTCAAAGCTTAATATAAAGCTGAAATTTGGTCTGTTGTGTGGCAGCGTCTCTCTCAGTTCTCCAGACAAGGAATTATTTGAGGTTAGGAAATGACAATTTTCCCTTTGTGTTTTGAAGCATGTTTGGTTTTCCTGTGCTAGCAGAGTAAGTTTGTTATCTGGAATCCAATCTGGTCAAAATCATCTTTCTGTACCCAAAAAAATAAATATGTAACTCACAGGAAACAACTTTATTACAGGTAAGAGCGTTAAACCTGCTTGATCACCTTAAAAGTTTCAGCAGTTCTAACCCTGGGTGCTCTACTCTGCCGTTTCCTTGCAGCCTGGACCTAGAATCAGCATTGCCCTGCTGAACGCCTCCTTTTAAATGCTAACCAAGTCTGAAAAAAACCACTTCCAGATTGCATCTGCGTGGAAGTTTCAGAGGGAAAGCAAAGACGCTTGTACAGACAGGTGAAACCTCAGAAGAGGCAGCCTCTATCACTCTTTCCATCACAATGAGTTTGGATTTCTCCTGTAATTTAAGAAAAAGAACAGAAAGGATGAAGTACAAGCGTGAAAAAATGAATACATTCTCAAGAAAAGGATGGCAAAAGTGTCAAAAGGGCTGCTTGTAGCCATCTGCTGCTATGGAGCTGTTTGTCCCTTGTCCTGTGTTCTTCCCTGCTACCTATTCAAGCATTTCTGTAGCGCTTATCACGGAGATCTAAATACGTTTAGGCTGTGCTGGCAGCGTTGCATGATTTCCGTCATTTACTTCTTCCCACTTCAGGTTCCAAAGGCATAGGAAATAAGATTGCTTGGCTTCTAAATAACCTTGTCAAAGGTGTTTACAGTCATATATTAGCAGATCTGAATCTGGAATGAAAGAATTTATGGCCAATGCACTCTTTTAAGTTGTGTATCTGTTTATCTGATCCTCACTTACAAATGCCTCTAATTAAGCTATAAACCCTTAGTTTCTACTTAACCATATGGGTAGCCTGGGAAGTTTGCTACAGTAATGTAATTTACCCATTCTACAGCCATGTCTGCAATGCAAATCCAGCATAACTGCTTTAATATTGTCACAACCTGCTCTATTTTTCACAGCATGGACAGAAATAAAGCCTGTCCAAGTTACCAGCTGTAGTCCTGATGAAAAGGTGCAGATAGTTTTGTCTTTGGACCTACAGGACTTTGTGTCAGGGAGAAAATACGCCCATAACCCTGCAAACAGTAGGAAATAAGATGAAAAATACAATCTGAAAATGCAAGTACTGGGGAGAGAGTTGTAATAGTCTCCATTATTTTTTTGCACTTTCTGTGGGAGTTACTTGGCTCTCCTGTGATTTTGTTGCATTCTACCCTTGGGTACTGTTCGCAGTTTTTAGTTGCATACACTTTTCATTCACTTGAAGTCTGGATAGTTTGAGGATTGGGTCTACTCTGCCCTGGATTGTGTTGACAGAGGGTATAAGGAAAACTTGCACATAAAAAAGGCCCAGAGTTACAATATCTATTTGTAGATCTTAAACTTCTATTAAATATTTCAGAAATACTTATGCAAGAAAAAAACATATAAACTACTGATGCGTAAATTTAAAAGGGGCTTGAGTCCCAGCCTTGTTACTGTAACATAGTAAAACGCCCAACTTCCATGGGGGTTTTGTAGACACAGTAAAAACTCCAACTTCCTATTTTATGAAAAATGTATTCTAAAATATGTTCTATAGGATTTTTCTCTAGAAAGCAATGCTGCCAGTTATCATGAATTTCATGTAAGAAATATGGTGTTTGGTTTATGTTACAGGAGCTTGAGATTTAAAAATGTGAAAAGTTTTTGTGTGATTTTGAAGTAGGGGCAAAAGCATCCTTATAGGTTCACACAGGTACCTTGAAAGGAAATGCCTAGAGCAATCCATCAGACCATCTTTTCCAATCCTGCCTCTTCCAGTGAATACTTTAAATATTTCTTACTCTCTTTAAAGTATCCCATGTTTTCATATTGAAACCTCACATACAGAGTTGCGACTGCAGCTGCAGGTAGGTGAACAAAACCAGCCCTTCAGCTAGGTAGCAAAAATACAATCTAGCAGGGATGTTGCTTTGAGGCTAGCCCGGCTTGGAAGAGATGGCTGGACCAGATGCCCCTAGAGGTCCCTTCCAACCCTGCTCCTATCATCTGCAGCTGTTGGATTTGGCCAGTACAGAAGACACAACTCAGACTATGCCGTCTCATTACTACAGCAGTTCAGGTACTGGGCAATAGAAAAAGGCCATGCCTGGAGATGCGGAGTTTGAGTGAAGCATAGCAGACTTTATACTGACATTAGGCCACCCCACATGTGTCTACCTGGCGCGTTTACTGTGGATTTAAAACAAGATTTGTGTTAGATTAGGGGCAAGATTTTGATTTTTCGCAAGGTCAAATTGTACTGGTTTGTTTTGTTGTAGCCTTTCTCTGTGGTGTGGAGCATAGACCAGCTTCATTTGGGGATTTTGGGGGAGAAACAATGCTTTAATTTCTGCTGCTTACTTTCTACAACACTGTACTTTCTCCTTATTTCTTAGTCTTTCTT